>NC_142348.1:35602500-38002500 GCF_054954075.1 Amborella trichopoda
AGATACCCCTGAATTGTTACCCATATCTTTTAAAACCTAATGTTACAAAGATTTGCAAATACATTATGAAAGAATACATTGTTTATAATGCAAATCGAAACGATCTCAAGATGAGATCTGACCTGATTTGAACCAGAAAGTGATTTTTTTTAAAAGAGTGATAGAGAGTGGGACAATCAAATTCTGTTCTACAGCAAGATCTATTAAAAAACGAATAGATACGCTCTCATATCAGTGGCAGAGCCAACATCGATCCAAAAAGCACGAAATACAATATAAAATGCAATAAATCGAATTTAATTCTAATAAAACTAAATAAATACAAAAAATAAATACAGAAAGAGAAAAAAAATATCAGACCAGACTTGACCAGTTGGCCCGAGACTCCCGAGGTTTCGAGGCCTCACCTGTATCAGAACCGGCTGAGTGTATGACATGCGTTTTCTTTATCTCTCTCTTCAAGTTTTGATCAGGCTTTGTCTTGCTTGGATTGATCTCTTAATTTAAAGGCTGCAACCTAAAGCTTAGGTTTTCCTAAATCTAGGGTTTTCTCCTAGGTTTTCTCTCCAGGTTGTCTCTATCTCTTAGATATTTTTGTCCTTTCACATCCCCCCCTAAAAGAGACACGTTAGTGTTTTTTTATATAGTCAATAGGGGTGTAGAATAGATAACTACTAAAACCATGGGTGTGGAATGAATAATTACTAAAAACTACAAGATTTGCTAGTATAGAATCGATAACTACTAAAACCATGGGTGTTGAATGGATAACTACTAAACACTACTAGATTTGCTAGGTGTAGAATGGATTACTACAAAAACCATGGGTGTGGAATGGATAACTACAATATTTACTAGGTGTGGATCATAGGATGGGGACCATGGATTGTGGTGGTCTATAGTTTAGGGGTCTACTAAAATAGTGTGATCCTATGGGTTCAAAAAAACCGTGGAATTTGGCACTCATTGTCATTCTAGGGACATGTAGGTGGCAAAGAAGCAGACACTGAAGATATTTTAATTTTATCCTGACATTTAGTGATCAGAGGGCATACCAACTATCCCTTCAGGACATTACGCTCCCCGCTCACCCCACCTAGGGTATTTTCAACCTAGGGTTTTCGACGTTAGATGTCGATGAGTTACACAAGCTTAAAACTCGAGTTGGATTTTCTGACCATGCCATTTAAGTTCAAAAGTTTTCACAATTTCAAATTCTTAAACCTGGCATTTTCTTTGGTACCCTGAGGGTTTCCTAAGGTCTTCTATAAGTTTTACTTGTTTAGGAAAATCCTTCGTTTTTTAAAACCTTTTTAGAAATTTTGAAAACAAGGAGGAAGTTTGAAATAGAACCCGAAATTGTGGATATGTCACAATTTTAACAAAGAAATTAAAGTTTTTGAAAACACAAGATATATAATGAAAATTTTGAAACGATAAAGGTTTTTTGAAAAACAAATTTTTAGTTATCAGTTTTAGCTCCTGCAACCATGGAGCCCTCTAAGTTGTTTAATGTCATGCAATGATGGACAGATACACCGGACCCTTTTCGTCATATGGGGCTCGACGGATACACCCGCCCTTTTATGTCATACGGGACTGGATATTTTTTTAATACACCCGACTTTTTACGACATACAGGACTAGATGTTTTCTTAATACACCTGATCTTTTAGTCATAAGGGGTTAGACGGATATTCCCAACCTTTTATGTCATACCGGGCTGGAGGTTTTCTGAATACAGCCGACCTTTTACATCATATGGGGCTAGACATTTTCTGAATACACCTGATCTTTTACGTCATGATACACCAGATATTTTATGTCATACGAGGCTAGACGTTTTCTAAACGGATACACCAGACCATTTTCAAATTGGTTGCAATTTAGGCTCATGTCAACGATGAGCACTTTTTTAACTTCTTTTTTTCTTTTTTTGCTGGGCGAGAGACACGAGTAGTGTTGCCCAAATATTTTTATGTTTTATTTTTTTTCCTTCTTATTTTGGGGATTTTATTATTATTAATATTGTTTTAGTTTTTAGCTCCACTGCCTCAGTTATGGGGAGTTTTATTTGTTAATATTTACGTGTGCAATTGATTTAATGAGGTAGATAGGGACATTTTATTTACACACACTTTTCAGACTGAATTTTGACAAACTCAACCCCCTAGTTATCGGAGTTTTGTCCCAAAATTCCAGTTAATGGACCATCATACACACACACACAGGGATGGGTTTGCCTCTTTTTGCCTCAGTGGCTCCAGTTGAGAGAGAAAAAGCTTCCAAACTAGCCAATGTTGTCATTGGTGAGGTTCACTTATCTCCTATATGTGGTAGTTGGCAATTATTACTCATACAACCATGGAGTGCCTGGCTAGTTTCAAGCCTTCATAACAGGCATAGGAAGTTGGCTTCGAGAGCGAGGCTAGATCAATTAACAGTCTAACCTCTTGTAGTGATGGAAGAAGTCCTATTTTTTTAAAATGGAAAGGTTTTTTTTTTTTTTTTTTAAATGGATGATTTTACATTTTCAAAGAGGGATAGACCTTACAATTTTTGCCACCTGTGGCCCCTTTGGTAGTTCTTTATTTCTTTTTTATTCATTTATTTAAAGATGATGAAAATGATTTTCTTGTGAGATAATGAGGGCCCAAGATACTTAACGTTTTCCTTGGCCTTTGGAGCTCCCATCTTGTGTTTCACATAATTCTTATTGGACTTAATTATTGGAGAGGTCTCAATGTTCTTCTTGCGGTTCATCGAAGTTTTTTGGGTCTCTTCTCGAGCTTGGTTATGTTGGGAGCCTGTAGGGATTAGGAGAAGTCTCCATCCTCAGGGTTTGCTTATGCAGTATTATTGTGGCTTGCAAGCACTTATTTCGTAATTGAGATTTTGGACTAGCTCCTCCTTTTTGGAGGATTTTTGTTTTTTTCCTGTGATGCCCTTTTGGGTTTTTACCACATCTTTTATTTTCATTTTTTTTTTACCTGTGACACCCATTTCGGGTAATGGGTTTGGATTTGAATTTGCCTAATGGGTGTGTAGATTTGCATGAGTGTAAAATATCTCCTTGAGTACCATATCTCCTTCTTTGAATTGTCAGGGAACAAGTTTTATTTGGTATGCTCTTTCGATTTTGTGCTGGTAAGCTATCATGTTATGTCTTGGTCGTAATCGTCTTGCATCCAAAGTATCAAGGGCAGCGACTCGTGCTTTTTTCTTTGTTCCTCATCTAAATCATTATGAAAGAGCACTCAGAGAGACGGTATCTTAACTTTAATGGGTAGCACTGCCTCCATAACATACACTAATGAGTATGGGGTCCTGCCAGTAAGAATCTTCTCGCTCGTTCGATAGGTCCATAGCATGTCATTTAGCTTTTCATACCAATTTTTGCCACCTTCAATTATTTTGTGTATAATTCAGAGAAGTCCTTTATTTGTGGCCTTTGCTTGTCTATTTCCTTGAGGGCAGTAGGGTGTGAAGAATTTTTACGTTATCCCAAAATTTTTGCACACCCTAGTGACCTTTTCATTTTTGAAGTTGGTTCCATTGTCGGTAATGAGTGACTCAGGAACGCCAAATCTGATTACAAGGTTGTTCTTTATGAAATGGGCAACAGGCTGACCTTCAATTTTAACAAATGATGCGGCCTTTACCCATTTTGTGAAGTATTATGTAGCCGTTAGTATATAACGATGACTATTTGAGGCTTTCGATGAAATCACTTCGATAATATCAAGACCCCACATGGCAAAGGGTCATACGGGCGGTGTTGAGTTAAGTAGTACAAATGGTTCATGAATGAGGTCTCGATAGAGCTGACACTTGAGACAACTCTTAACAAATTTCCAACAATCTTCGGCCATGGTGGTCCAATAATAGCCTAGGCGTTTGATTTTCTGAGCCAAGGCAACTGCCTTAGAGTGACTTCCTTCATTGTATAATTTTTTTAATACATGGTGGATTTTCGGCTAATCGAGGCACCGCAAGATGATGCCATCAAATGATTTCTTGAACAGAAGGTCATATCTTACTAAGAAAACCATAGAAAACCATTGGAGGGCTTCCTTATCCTTTTTAGTGGCTCCGTCAAGGTATAACCTATCTTTCAACAGAGACAAAACATCGTGGAACCATGGTTTTGCCTTGGTTAGTGCACTTGAGGTCACAAACGACACTTTTACATCATTCTCGTTTTCTTGCTCCATTTCTTTTTCGATCCGTGGTGGGGAAGGGTCATGTTTGTTCTTGATGTAAAATGGAAGGTGGTGACTTCTAAAGGGATGTTGACCATTGAAGCAAGGGTTGCAAGGTTGTCGACAAACCGATTGTTTTCCCTAGTTACATGTCGAAAGGTGATTTGCTTAAAATATTTTATCATCTTTTCCACCTTTTCTTGATAGGGTTTGAGCTTTTCTTCTTTAACTTTCCAAATCCGCTAAACTTGGATTATGATGAGCAAGAAGTCACCAATGACTCGTATTTGTTGGATCTTCAATTCTATGGCATTCTCGAGTTCGACTGTCAAGGCTTCATATTCAGCGATGTTATTGGTACAAGGGAAATTCAATCTGATGGCTATTGCCATTAAAATCTTTCCGAGTGAGCATAACATAACCCCTACACCTGACCCGTATTTGTTTCTTACACTGTTGAAATATTGCTTCCAAATTGAGATCTCAATTGTGAAGAGGTCCTCATTTGGGAGATTCGTGTTAACGAGATTGTTATTTGGCCATGCGTGTTCAGCTAAGTGGTCAGCAATGGCTTGTCCTTGAACCGATTTTTTAGTAATATATTGGATCTCGAACTCGCTTAATAGCATTCTCTATTTTGTTAAACGTCTTGGCAATCATTGTCTCATATGAATGGGGTATCTTTCTTAAGGAGCCTATTGAAGGGTGCACACTTGTCTACTAGTTGTGAGATAAACGCCTGATGACTTGTATGCGACCTTGAAACTTACGAATTTATCTAATGTTTCGGCGAGGGGGAATTTCGATGATGGCCCGTATTTTGGAGTGGTCCATCTCAATGCCCATTTGGCTTACTATAGACTTAGTAATTTGTTGGATTCAACTCCAAACGCATATTTCTGTGGATTGAGTTTGAGTTGATATTTTTGAAGTCTTTCGAAAATGGTTTTCACGTTAGTAAGGTGATCGGACCTGCCCTTTGACTTCACCAGGATGTCGTCGACAAAGTCTTTCATGATGGTGTGCATTAACTCATGGAAGTTGCTAGTCATTGCCCATTGATAAGTTGCCCCTGCATTTTTTAGGCCAAAGGGCATGACACGGTAGCAGTAGGTTCCTTATTGTGTTAGGAACGATGTTTTGGTCTGGTCTTCTTCTGCCGTGAGGATCTGGTTATAACTCGAGAAACCATCCATAAACGACAACACCTCGTGCCCTATAGTGTTGTCGACCAAGGTATCAATATTTGGTAAAGGGAAATTGTCTTTGGGACATGCCTTGTTGAGGTCTCTATAGTTGACACACTCGGATCCTCCCATCTTTCTTGGGTACAACCACTATGTTGGCCAACCATTTTGAGTAATCAACAGGGATAATGAATTTTTTCTTGAGCAATTTATCGATTTTTATTTTTATTTTGAGTTCAATGAAGGTCTTTTGACGTCAGAATTTATGCCTTATTGGCATTTGCCCCTTCGTTGAATACTAGGTGATGTTGCACCATGTGGAATGTAACCCTGGCATATCATCGTATGACCAGGTGCAAACATCACGATATTCCTTGAGAAAGAAAATCATGTTTTTCTGCTCCTCGGGGGATAGGGAGGTTCCAATCTTGGTTAACCTTGGATCTTTCTCAATTCCTAGGTTGACGTCGATTGTCTCTTCGATGGTCATCGTTGGGTCACCATCAAATCTCTTTTTGAACTGCTCAACATGGGAAGTGAGTTCCTCAGGTTAAGGGATTTCTTCGAACTCTTGGTTCTCTTATTCTTTGTCCGAGTTATCCTATTCATCATCTTGGGTGTTTTGCACAGTTAATGGGCTATCCTAAGTGTTTGTTGTTTTTTAAAATTCTTTTTTCTTATTATCATTCTATCATGTTTCGAATTTTCACCGATTTTTGAAATGTCACTAGAGGTGTCCCTTATGGGACTCGCAAGCGATATGTTGGGGCTGGACGCATAGGGTGGTTAAGTGGCCACCCTGCACCTATCCGTTTTTTGGCACCGAGACGCGAAGGTATCGCTGGTATGCTTCAAGCGAATCTCAAGATAGGTGAGTGATTGACCAATTCCTTCCCTGGGATCGAATATGCGAATGAGCATGATTGGCTGTGTCAAAGCTAATTGTATATACTTTCAAGTTCAAGTCAGCGAAAAGGTCTTCAATTCCTAATTCTTGTGTGTGCTGAAGAGTGGAAGGAGAATCCTCCACTGTTGGGGAATTAAGGATCATCTTTGGCCATTTCAAAAGATGGGCATCGAGAGAGTCGAGGCTTTGAATACCTCCAAATACAAAGCCCAGATGACATGAAGGTTTCATCCGGCTTTGAAATAAGGTGAGAGAATACCCAAGTCCTCTTCAATCCCCATTTTTGGTTTTAGCTTGGGGTGATTCAGAGATCGCCTCCGTTACGCCTTGTCCTTGACTTCCCAAGCCTTGGCCTGATTGGAAGCCTTGAAAGAAGAGCATGTGCCAAGCCTCGAGGGACCCGAAACCATATCGATGTTGACATTGGATGATGCCTTCTATCAATATGGAAGTTTCTAGAATTTGAGGAACAGGGCCGCTGGCCTCTAGACGTAAGGTGGTGCAACTAGCTTGCTCAAAGGAAACAAGTGGGATTTCTTCGAGCTCGACTCCCACGGCTAGCTTCCCGTTATCTACACTAAGTTTAAAAGAAAATAAAGTTCGTCACATACCTTAGCGACACCGTTCTTGGTTGGAAATTTGAGGCATTGATGAAGTGTAGAGGCTATCACAAGATTGTCGTGCACCCATGGTATCCCTAGTAGCATGTTAAATGAGGGTTTTATGTCCAAGACATAACACTTTATCACTTGGACAACGAGGCCAATCTCAAGTGTAAGCGATAGTGTGCCTTTAGTTTGTCTCTTAGTCTCGTTGTACGCAGCGATATTGAGTTGACATGGCTGGAAATCATCCGAGCTCTTGCCTATATGTTTCACTGTTTTCATATGGCATATGTTTAGGGATTGCCCGTTGTCAACGAGTACCCTCCCTATCTCATATCCTTGCATGAAAATGATGATGTGCAATGGTTGGACATGAAACTGGTTAAAGCTGGTTGGGATGTCATCATCTGTGAATACAATCGGCGTTGGTATTGTCAATTGGTTGACCATCCCACTCTACTCTTCTTATTGGATGTTGCTTGGGATGTACGTCTTGGTGAGGACCTTCTCGATCTGGGCCCTATGTGTTGGTGAGTTGGCGAGCAGCTCCAAGATGGAGATCTGAGCCTGGATCTTCCCAAGGTAAGCCAGTAGATCATAGGTGGTTCCAGATCTTTGGGATTCTTTGTGTGATTCATGATCTGCGATCCCTAGTGGTTGTTTGGACTTGGAGGTGTTTCCCATTGTTTCTTCGAGGGTATCAGCCATCAGTTGGATAGGTTTGAAGATTCATCCTCCTCGAGTTAAGGAATCGACCTCGCCATCCTGAATCTCGATAGGGAATGCCCTAGCAAGCATAATGGGAAACTTTGGGTGTTGGCCCCCTGATTGGAGGATGATCCCTTCTCGTTGATCTGGATCATATCGATTTCTAACATATCATCCTCATCATATTAGTCCCACTTAGGTGGGTCGTCAAGTTTTTAAGGTGAAGGGTTCCCTTTTAAAGGACCCAATAGGTCATCTTGGGAAAGGGAATATGAATTGAACCTGGTCTTTTGCTTCATCTCCATTCTCGATTATGTGAATGACAACGTTCCCTTCGGGTGGTCCTGAGTTTTTGTCTTCTCAGCCGTTGTGGTCATGTTTTCTAAAAAAGTGTTTGTGAAGATACCCATCTGATTTTTCGGTGGGACAGTGATGTCCCCCCCTATCAATCGACCCTTTAATAACTCATTTCA
Source organism: Amborella trichopoda (assembly GCF_054954075.1). Classification (NCBI taxonomy): domain Eukaryota; kingdom Viridiplantae; phylum Streptophyta; class Magnoliopsida; order Amborellales; family Amborellaceae; genus Amborella; species Amborella trichopoda. Next base: position 35,610,583 of record NC_142348.1, read on the forward strand.
AATGATAGAAATTTTGAGTATCGTGTGCATGATTTCAGTGTCATTTGCACCATTCGCTCTAATTCGTGGCTTGGAATAGTGGCTCAGATGGCGCTGGGAGGTAAACCATGTCTTTAGACATGAGTAATTCTAGTACTTTTTCTAATGGGTCTTTAAGATGAGAAAAATTATTCTCTCGCCTTTGGTTGTTATTTTGAGCGTTGACTCTAGGCTGACCCCTCTGATTTTGATTTTGATAGTTGCGCTGAGCAACTGAACCTCAGGCCGGCCTGTTAATGACAATTTCATTAGTCTAACCGGAAGTACTCCCTTATTATTGTTGTTCTTGTTTGTCTTGTATTGGGGAGTGGTTATGGGTTTGTACTCGGGTTTAGTGCTGAGAGGTGTTCCTCTGGCCCTTTCATGGAGTGCCACCTACTCAATCATAGAGTCAAAAGAGTAGGGGATAAGACTTTGATTGAAGAAAGTCTTGTATTTGGGAGCGGCATTTTCTAAGGACATAGAGATCTTGGTCGGGTATGTGAGTGGATATTCAATGACCCACATCAACATCTCACGGCATCAAATGATGCAGTCTTCAAAGGATTCTCCTGGATTTTACTTTATTGCACTTAGTTCGCCCAGGGAAAGAGGCCTTGGTGTCGATCCACGATAGTGAGTGATGAATAACATTTCATCTGAAGTGATGTGCGGTTGAGTACACATCATTCTTCGATGCTAGTTCAGAACCTCACCGGACAACAATTGCGAAAATATGGCCTTCAATTGATTTGGCCTATCTCGCAAAGCTGGAATGGAGAGGAGGTATGCGTTAACATGGGTATCTGGATTGCTCTCCCAGTTGAACTTGTTTCAAAATTTGGGATGACGAATCCGAAAGGAATGTCCTCCATCCCTTCGAGGGTCTCATGAACATAGGCCTTCGGGGGTAAAACTTTGTGAATGGACATTCTTACAAGCATGTCTTGCATTGCTTTTATGGTGCATTCGTATTGGGCATTCGGCATGACAGCAAGCCCATCAGTTGGCGGGTTCCCAAGTGTCGACTGATGAGTCATAGCTTGGGGTATGTATTGGCCCATATGGACATGAGGTTTATGAGCCACAGTCACTGGGGCGGTTTGGTATACCTGGGCCTGAGGGACATATTATCTCATAGGTGCTGGCATAGACTGCGAAAATTGCACAGTCTGTTGGACCAAATGGATTACTGGGACATTTTGAAGAATCGGTTGACTCGGTTGCCATATGGGTTGTCCTATAGCACTAAACTGGTTTGGAATTGATCCATGTGCTGGGTCACGAACAGTATAGCCCCGATCAACTAAACTTTGCAGGACCTCTTGGATACCTACATAACCTAGGGATAGGTTTAGGTCGATGCCTCTGTTTCGTACAGTGTTCAGGTTATCACGAGTTGCACTATGGTGGCTTGAGGCTAGGTCAGATCCCCTAGACCTAAGGGGGTCTTGATTATCAGGGTTTTGAGGCTGTCGTGTCTCAAAATTATCTTGATTTGAGTTATGGGAATGAGCATTTGACACTGCAAAAACCTCGCCCCTCACTCTATTCTTACTTTGGGTGCCTAAGAGCCCTTGCAGGACGACCCCAGGTCGAACCCCTTGACTATTCAAAGTCTTTCGAGCGGAGCAAGCTTTTCAGGCCACACAGATCTCAAGATTAGGAACCGATCCTTGAGAATCTACCTCTAATTGAAGACTTGGGCATTAAAAAATGGACAGACCCTCTGACCGTAATCTCAAGGGATTGCGGCATACTGGTCCTTAGGTTTGAGAAGGTTAGGTTTGGAGACGGCTGTGGAGCAATCATCATAGTCGCCCTAGGTGTCGGGCATGGCGACTTCTCCCTATTTGAACCTTCGATCTAGACTTATGACCCAACCTAGACATTGACCTTGCTTAGGCTTGATGGACTTAAGTTTGAATCCTGAACAGAAGTGAGCCCAACCTAATCCTAGGAATAACTTTAAGTTCATACCAGAGTTAGGTCCTAGACTCGAGGTCTTGCTAGACTTAGTGGGTTTTGGTTTGGACCCTAAACTAGGATGAGCCTAGACTAGCTCTAGAGGCAATTTTATGCTTAAACCTAGCCTAGGGCCTAGGCTAAGATCTAGACTAGATGGGTATGAGTCTTGGCTCAAACCGATAGAGGGTCTAGGTTCAGACCTCGATGTGAACCTGGTTCGAACCTGGACTGAGATGGGTATAACCTGGGCTAGGACCTAGAGGGTTTTGAATATCAAACAGGGTGTTGACTCGAACTGGATCAAAGTTGGTTTAGGTATGAGCCTTGGCTCGGACGAAAAAGGGGGCTAGGTTCAGACCTAAGTGTGAACCTGGTTCGGACCTAGGCTAGGCTGGACACAAGTCTGGACTTAGACCCATAAGATTTCAAATGTAGACCGAGTGTGGACCCAGACTACAGTCTAGGTGAGATTTGACGTGAGTCTTGGCTCAGACCAAAAATGGGCCTAGGTTCATACCTGAGCTAGACCAGGTACAAGCCTGGACTTAGACCTATAAGATTTCAGCTCCGACCAGAAGTGAATCCGAACTGAGATCTAAGACTAATCAACTGTAATAAGCAAACAAAACACTCGAAACTTTTCCCTAAACTGTGGGTAGGCTAGGTATGAGTGGGTTACTAACTATAAAAATGCAGCTAGGCTGAGTGGGTCCCTACGTAGGTCCTGGTCACCTGTTAAAGGAATCAACTAGGTCCTATTATGTGTGGAGTTGCTTTGAGGCTAAGGATTACAGAGGGGTGCTCACAGTTAAAGTAATGCGAATCCCAAATGCCTCGGCTCTCAATGCTAGGTTCCCCTCATGACAATTAATGCTGGATTTTGGGGATTTTTGAAAAAATTTGTTGGTTTCTCGGGCTTTCCCGGTCCGTTGTGTGCAATAGTATGTAAAGGAGCTCGTAAGTGAAAAGAAAGTAGCAAGCAAGCAAACACATAAGAAACAAAGAAATGTGAGCACTTGGAACAAATTGTGCCGAGTGAGGTGCGCTTTGAGTTAGAGTCTCGACCGACAAAGAGCACAATTCAGGTGTAGGGGTAAGCAACCCCTAAGAATGTATAGGGTAAATAAAAGTGGAACCAGGCATAGCATGTGCCTAGTTGTGAGCGACCCGAGTCGATGATGACTCGATTAGGGCACAATTAAAGAGAGACCGTAGGTGGCCTTGGAATATTTTTTGTTTTTTACCCTTTCTTTCTCTAATAAAAAGAGAAAGAAGTGGCAACTATCGAATTACAAACAAAGAAATAAAAGAGATATTTTTTTTGACAATTGTTTTTAATATTTTTCTTCTTTTTTGCTTTTGGAAAGAGGGTAAAGATGAATTTTTTTTTAAGGTAAATATTCTTTTTTCCTTTTTTTTTTTTTTAGAAAATGAAGTAGCTTTAAAAAAAATAACTTTCGTAGAAAAAGTGATTTTTTTTTTTTTTTTTAAACCAAATAAGCTTTAAGATTTTATTTTTTTCTTGCTAAACAAATTTTTTTTTTTTAGAAATGTGAAAGGCCTTAAATTTCATTTTGAAATCAAGATTGCCTTTAATTTATTTTTATTTTTTTTTTTAAGCAAAGATGCCTAAAAATATTTGTTGATTTTTTCTTAGGAAAGTGATTGTTTTATTTTAAAATAAAAATGGCTACAGATACTTTCTTTCTTTCGTTTTTAGTGGATAAGAAAGATAGCCTCAAACACTCTTTTTTTCTTTTTTTTTCACATCAATTAGTTTTTTTTTCTTTTTTTTTTAACAAAGGGGCCTAAAATTTTTTTTTTTTTTTTTATGTTTTTTGAAGCAATGAGTTTTTTTAAAAAAAAAAATCGAAAGGTAAAAATACTTTTCAAAGAAGATAGAGTCAAGAAAGTTTTAAATTATGCAGATAGGACAAACAAAAGATAAGATCAAAGAGATAATATCAAGTCAAATAAAATCCACTCCAATCTAGAAAAATAAGAGAAGAGAAAATCTAGTCTAATATGCAAGATATAGATAAAGCAAAAAATTAAGAATTAAAAACCTAATCTATCTCTACAGATAAAATAATTTGAAATCTAGTCTGTTTATAGATAAACAGAGTAAAATCTAATCTATTAGAATGCAACTTCAATAGAGATGAATAACTAGGAAACAAGGAACGAATGAAAAAATAAAAATAATAATAATAATAATAATAATAATATGATAGGAAGACGAAATAAAGCGTTGCTATCAAAATAGAGATGAAAGGCTAACTATTGAAGAGACTTTGTTGACACCACCCGTGTTTTTTTATTAGAGATATGTTAGAGAGAGGGAGAAGAATTTTTTTTTTTCTTTTTGGTGAAACAAGTAGAGGGAAATAACATGCACACCAAAGAAAGCAAAGGTGCATATGTACATTTACCTGTTTTATTGAGAGGGGAGAAAATAAAGCCAACTAGGGAGACATGAAGCAAACGAAGAAAATAAAAAGACATAAAACAAACGAAGTCTAAATTGCAAGAAACATTCTTATTAAAGCAAGTTATTAACAAGAAGTTCCATATGGAAGATCGTATTTGCCTATTCTTGTTAACAAATATATGAAAAATCAGATAAATACGAACGCAATTCATGCTTTTTAAAGGAGATCCAAACGATGTTATCAAGAATGTTAAAGCTCAAGAAGGAGATCCAAACGATGTTATCAAGAATATTAAAGCTCAAGATTTACTTATTTTTTTGTTTAATTTTAATCAAAACATGGTTTTTTCGCGTACGGATCTAGCTCGAAAAGCCCCACGGTAGGCACCAAACTATTAACGATGCAAATCAGAACGATCTCAAGATGAGATCCGACTTGATCTGAACCACAAATTGATTTTTTTTAAAAGAGTGATACAGAGTGGGACAATCAAATTCTAATCTAAGGCCAGATCATTTAAAAAACAAATAGATCCATTCTCAAATCAGTGGCAGAGCCAACATCGATCCAATAAGCATGAAATACAATATAAAATGCAATAAAACAGATTTAATTCTAATAAAAATAAATAAATACAGGAAAGAGACGCAGAAAGAGTAAAATCATACCAGACTAGGCCAATTGGCTTGGGACTCCCGAAGCTTCGAGGCCTTGCCGTATCAAAACTGGCTGAGTGTATGTCATGTGTCCTCTTTGTCTTTCTCTTCAAGTTTTGACCAGGCCTTGGCTTGGTTGGATGGATTTCTTAATCTAAAGGATGCAGCCTAAATTTTTTTGGCCTATCATGTCCCCCTAAAAGAGGCTAGTGTTTTTTAATAGACTAAATAGGGGTGTAAAATGGATAACTACTAAAACCATCGGTATGGGATAGATAACTACTAAAAACTACAAGATTTGGTAGATGTGGAATCGATAACTACCAAAACCGTGGGTGTGAAATGGATAACTACTAAAAAACTATAAGATTTGCTAGGTGTAGAATGGATCACTACTAAAAACTACAAGATTTGCTAGGCGTGGATCATAGGATGGGGACCATGGATTATGGTCGTCTATGGTTTAGAGGTCTACTGAAATAGTACGGCCCTATGGGTTCAAAAAAACCATGTAATTTGCTAGTTTTAAAATAGGGTGTCTACATACATACACTAAACTTGTGAAAAGAATCAAGTCTTTCATCTAAGTCACTCCTTATAAAAGACATACACCTTTCTAGAATGACGTATCAAGATAAAGATGATGCAATACATGTCTTGCATAACAAGAAGTCACGAAGACTCCAAAACCCACAAACAATCTTGCAGAACCATGTGTCGTTATTAGATTAAGATATGAGGGCCACTACGTGCATTATAAAGTAACTGCTGGGAACAATAGAGAGCCACTAATCGAAGTGTTCAACGATCATAAATAGCTCAAGCGAAAAATAAAGAAGGCAACAGAGAGATAGCATACATGTTCAAATATTTGAGTATTGTATGAACAAGTTCATGTAAGCAGCTGCTACAGCAAGACTTACTTGCTAAGTCATCTATATTTCTTTATTCAACGAATTCATCTATGATTGATAAAACAAAGATTCTTCATATCTCCATTTGTACGAGACAATGAATGTAATTAACAAGGCATCCATAGACATATTGTACGACCCCTAAAAATAAAATAAAACTTTGTTCACAGATATGCCTTTGTGGAGTGGTTGTCATAGTACTTTTGAGTTTGTCTTATGTCCTTCGCACATTTCAGCTTAAAATCACCCTAACAGGCAGTGTGGTGGTTTCATTGCTAGGATTTGAACTTGCGACCTCACTACCCTTGAAAGCCACTTTACCAACCAAACCATCCAGCATATACATTAATAGCATCAGACACTTATAGATAATGTGTCGGTACATATTCAAAAATTGATAATGTCATCAAGCATGTAAAGTCAATTCAAGTGTCACATGTGATACCGAACAAATTTCAAGGTGTCCATGTTACAATGCTTGGGGGAAGGGTACGAGGTGAGGGGGCAGGCCGTCTAGGTCACCTCAATGAAACATAGTGTACCAAATGACTTCGGACAGAGGGCCTTAGCATGAAATCCCTGGACCTTAAATATTTAAGTCCCAAATATTAAGGCTATGAACAGTGTGCCTTCAACAACACAACTTTTGGCTGGTGGCTCAGAATAAGTCATGTTGGTACTTTGTAGAAAGCTGTTTATGAGCTCTACAGACTTCCAACCCACAAATTAGCCCACTTGTTTCTTGTTGTCGAATGAGCATCTATTGCTCAGGCAATTTGTGGAAATTTTAACGGTAGCTTCCTTCAAGTGGTACTCTCGATTATTTCCTAGTAACAAATGCAAGGGGAATTCCTCAGCTTCTTTTACAGCGTAGAAAGGACGTACAATTTGGCCAAACTCCTAGTCATGATGCAGAAGTTGTATGAGTCAGTGATAACTTTTATAAATTTACTTTGCGACCCACGTCATAATTACACTCAAATACTTGTGTTAATTAAATTAGTAGAGATTGAGGGCAAAAAGCCATTCTATTTCTCTCCTCTTGCATGAAAGGAAAGAGATAAAAAGAGAAATCCTAAGGGGAACCCCCACCCCTGTTTTTTCTCTCCCACACAAGACTCCTTAGATAAAGCTTTTGATTATGAAAAGATATTTCTATGCTGTATTAGAAATTGAGCTAAATTGAAACCAAATTCTATATAATTTCAAATTAAAAGGAGATCAGGATCTAGACGGCTTGGGAGTAAAGTATGAATCTCAATTCTTACTTTATAAATATCTCGGCAACAGTTGAATGGCTTGGATTAAGCGTTTCTTCACTGCATAGGTCTCCATGACCAAACGCTCATACAACTCCTCCTTGAGAAAAACCTTTTATCTTAATCTTGGCCTACAAATCCTAATCCTTGGCACCCCATTTATGATCTTAGCCTACCATACTGTTATGCAGACCAAATTACTCCAAGCCCATACCTTGGAATCTAGGCCACCCCCTAGGAACATCACCATTGATCTAGGTGTAGTGATCTCTCTTGAACCCTCCATTGTTGCCCTCTATATTGCCTTGATCACCATGTTAACTCCCATTGTATGAGGCTATCTTGAAGAAATCGAAAGGCCCATTCACACCCATCTTTGTAACTATTATCAAGCTTCATTTGAACCCTAGATTAGTGACTTGAAGATCCATTTTGAGGTCCTTGTGTGTAAATTGATGGTGGCCTCTCTTTCTTATCACCAAGAGAAGATAATTGCCTACAATTTCTTCTCCATTCTTGCCCTCCCTAGTGAGGTACATCAGCCATTTTTCATAGCCAAAACTCTCAGCCCATTATGTTACTAGTGTGTATTGTTCAGTATAGTTCGTCAAGCTTTCCAAGTTAGTGTGGGTCTCAATCTCCATGCTTTGATGATTTTATGACTTTCCATGATTCTATGGTATAAATTTATATCAATGAGATTACAACTAAAGTCTATGTATTAATATTTGGTTGAGTTATATATGTAAGTTGGTTCAGGTAATACATGTGCACAATTTTGTAAAAGTGCTCATAATTTTGTATTTTGCAATTCCATTTGTGTGCTTCAATGGAAAATTTGTTGTGCGGCTTGCTAGTATGTATCCTTGGGTCTTATTTTAATTCTCATTGAGTTTGTTTTGTGGCTTATGCCATGTATGTATTGCATAAAATGTGTATGTTTTTCTTTAGGAGGTGTTGCAATTAGTTGGTTATTTCTGCAATGGGTTTGTGTTTTGCAAAGATTGAACATATGTTATCCATCCAAAGAAGCAAGTTTGCCTAAATAGGCTACTTGTTACTTGCATGATTTCGGGCTGTACAAGAAGGGATTGCTTCATTATGATACCTAGAGTGTCATTACGATTGTAACAAGGAATCTAGCTTTTAACGATAGGACTAAACATATTAATGTTCGATATCATTTTGTCTCTATAAAAATAGAAGAAGAATTTTTTTACCAAAAACCCATACTAAAAATCAACCAGATTGGTGATTAATGGTTCTCACATGATAAGTCTCATGATTCCGACTTAAACCGGAATCTTTTATTATATCCAAAACTGGGATGGATCATCAGGTTCGTTAATCTTTTCTCTTTACGAAGTTAGTTGCAGTGATGGAAGTGTATATGTGAAAATACATGGGAGAGAAAGGATGAGCTTTCTTTAGCCCTTGTTTGGGTATTTAGATAGAGCAAATACTATACGCTTGTGAAGAAAAGGTTTTTGGAAACTCTAGCATTAGCTTTTTTCTATGGACGTGGTTAGCATGCGGCCAACCCGCATATCGTAGAAATGCAGGCTTGGCAATAAATATGTGTTTTAAATATAATATGATCCTAATTTTTAAGGAATGCATAATCTTTGCATGGTCATGAAAAAAAAGAGAAATTAGAAATAATTATTATATTAAAAAAACATTTTGACCGTTAAATGGAATATCTATTTGCATTCGATGCTTTGTAGCTCTGTACCACATATTGTAGAAATTCGATCCATCCCGCATGAAACAATTGCTCTTTTACTATTATTGGAAGAGAAAGTTTGCTAGGCAATTGTCGACCAATGTAAACCTATGTTTGCTAGGAAATTGTCGACCAATGTAAACATATGTGTTTTGCTCATTTCTTTCCTATAAATCTTTTCTTTATCTTATTTTACCCAAACCTTTATGTGATGTATGTGTATTTAATAAGCACCTGCCATATCTATTTTAAATGCAAAAGTTATTTGAATTATGAACTATTACAAACAGCAAACGCATACATCCATTGCAAAGTCCATTATACTCATGTTTTCCAAATATTTCTCATTACGAAAATACCTTTAGAAACACTCTTAACATCAATCATTTAATATTTCAACCAATTGTAAAAAAACACACTTGAAATATCAACTATTCTAACTAGTGCTTAGGTATGCTTTGATGGGATTCTTGAGATTAAATAAAAAAGAAATGGTTAAAATTGTTAAATATGTCATTTATTAGGTGCTTGTTATTAGATTTCCGTCATCCTCATCATCATCCGAGCATTAACCAACTATTTGGGTCGGCTATACAAATCACGTTCCTGTAATAATTTAGAAAATATATGTGGCAAAAATTTTATGTTGGCTGCCAATCTAACACAACCGTCTTTAATTCTCAGGGCTTGGGACCGACTGACTGGCTTGGAACCAATCATAGTGAAGTTTGTTGTTAAACTTCCCTTATTTTAAAAATCCATTATTATTTTTCCTTGATTTCTAAATCGATCTGACAGAAAATGTCATTCACAAATCAGGTTGGGCCCCATATCCTAACACTACTAAAGGGTTTTCAACCTTGGGTAAAACAAATATTTTGAAAGTGTTCACTCTACTTCTCAAAACAGGTCGAACTATAATTTCTACTTAAACAGCATCCTAGCAATGGAATCTGCCTTCTTCGATTAAGAAAATGGTCATAGCTTACTGGTAAAGCCTCAAAAGTTACTTAGACTACCTACCCTCTGTGTGTGTCTTATGGAATTTTGATTTTGATCATGTTGAACCTCACAGACTAGACATATTAAGTCCAAAAGCACTAACTATTCTAGTCCTCAAGATCTCCTTGTTCAAAATCTCAACTGCTCTATGCAAATCACAAGGTTTTTCCCTGCCTCCACCATAGGGAACACTACCACCACACCCCCCCCTATCCAACTTTCCATTTTTCCTGATTACTGATATAGATGCTGATTGAAAGTGGAACACTTATTTTGATATAAATAAGTTTTAGCATAAAATGTTCACAGGGTTTGCATAAGTTGCAACATTAAAAAAATAAAAGTAAGATGCACCTCCAAACTTTTTCATGAGATGCAATTTTGGTGTTGAAATTTATTAGGATGGTGTGAAAATCCATCTATAAAAGTTTAAATTCTGAAATGGTTCAAATCAAGCAAACCTATAAAAGCATAAAAATCTTGAAGATAGACAGTCCAGATAATGTGTTGCAAGATGTACTATTTTTCGGATTTAAAATCTCTTTTTTTTTTCTCCATATCTATACATTTCAAAGTTCAGATGATCAAGTAGATATTTTCCAACAGTAAAAAAACATTTTTCAAAAGATTTTAAAGGTGCACCTTAAATCTAGATTTTAAGATCTTAGATAATTTGTCCCTTAAGTAAATGTTTTGTTAAGGAAATGCAAGTGTAATTTTGTTCCTTTTTCTTGTCAAAATCATAACATCTCTTAATTACCATAGTTATTGTCCTAATTCACATGAAAGTGGGAGGGAAAATCCAGCTATTATAGGCTTAGTAGACTAGCTCCTCCCACTAGTGGATTGTATGTTTGATACGTCCTTATCACAAAAAAGATAGAATCCTTGCCAATCAATAAGTTACAGTGAGCATAGTGTTTTAATATCAAATGACTGCACCTTTCCTCTATCATAGTAATCAGATTATCATGTAGTAGAGCATATTGGATTCCACTTCTGGATGAAAGCATTGATTATCTTATCTCTGGGCCATTCATAGGGAAAAAAATTGAATCCATTAAATGTGAATCTTAATAAATAAAAAAAAAAATTATCTAAAGGAAATTGAAAACTCTAGTGTTGTTACAGCACCTAGTTATGTTAGTTTTTTTTCATAACTAGGATATCTGATATTTTCATTTATCAAAAAAGGGAACTAGGATAGTTAGAAAAGCCTCGCCACAAAAAATCTCTTGGAATGACAATAACTATTAATTTCCCTAATGTAACCAAATTATAGGAGTAAAAGGGTTTGCATCATGTGAAAAATTTCCATCCATGCAATGTCCATACTTTGAAGACATTTCATAGTCATGAAGATTAGAGGATAGTGGTTGAGGTAAACATAGGCATGTGAGGATTGGCCCTGATGTTTGTTATCAATGGAGAAGGAGACAGAGATATACATTTGGATTTTGAGACTTGGAAAACAACAGTGCCTGGGACATATCTGCTGTTGGTTTTGTGTGTAGATGCAAGGTCTCCAACAAAGAGTGCCCAGGATTTGATGTGTTCATGAGTGGTCTCCACTGCATAAGTACTGCATATAAGCAAGACCGAGAGAGAGAGAGAATGGAGTTCATGAAATTTCGGAACATGTGGCTTGTAAAGTTTTTTATAGGTAATGTAGTGGGGATGACATGCTCTTATCCATTTTATTTGGTTTTTTTGAAGCTGTCAGTGGGAATGAAAGCAACAATGTGCCACTGAAGTATGGGTTATGCTACCGCCACGACCTCAGCCCCTGTAGCTTGTAAAGTTATTGTTTAATGAAAAGATAATTGGATATTAAGCATCTTTAATGAAAGACGTAGGTTCTCAAATTGTGTTTCATAGGAATTTGAAAAAAGAAGACTTCTACATATCAATCAAAGGAAACTAAGGTTTAGGGCATGCCCAAAAATACCATAGCAAAATCTTTTAAGAATGCCCTCTCCTTAAATGTTTTAAAGCATTGAAACGTGGGATGTTGTATTGATTGTCATATAAAAGTCTCCATCTTTCTATTCATAGTCCCTAAGGCCTATGAAGAGCCCCATGTCCTCGTCTATTGAAATCATGGAAGGTAATTTCTTTTTGTGGGTCCTGTACTCATCTTTGTCATCATCCATCATTTGAATTGATGGTGATAGAACTGATGCTCCTTTTTTTAAAGAAAATAGTTGTATGTCGGATTCCTCATTTAGGCATAAAATATCTTTGTTTAACATGGATACAAATGGGTGGTCCCTCTTTTTAAACACCTCAAATGGGTAGTCCCTCCATTTGAACATTGCAAATGGGTGGTCCTTCCAAAACAAGTTAAAACCAATGGTCATCATTTTTTTTTTCATAAGGTTATTGTTTTCAATTTTTGAAATTTAATTTTTTTACATGTTCATGGCCTCTATTTTAGAGATTATATATTCCTTAAAAATTAAGTCTAAAATCCATCTCAAAAATAACTTTTTAAGAATAGACTAATTTCTACATATGAGTCCTAGGATGTATAGAAGGACATGGTTTCTATGATTCCATGTAGAAATGAGTCACCTCTTAAAAATCTATTTTTGAGATGGATTTTTGGACTTAATTTTTGAGGGCATATAATCATGATCATGAATAGGAAAAGATAAATAAGTTCTGAAAATTAGAAATAACAACTCTATTAAGAAAATATTTGGACCATGAGTTTCAATTGTTTTTAGATGGACCACCTATCCATCTTTAAGATGGATGCTTTATACTTGAAGACCACAAATGTAGAAATGCGGTCCCCACCACATGAAACAATTTTCCCTTATAATAACGATGCCCTTTTTTTTAATGTTAAATGACACTAAAAGATCAATTGCTGCCCCTACAGTACTTAAGAACACTGTGTAATTACTATTATAGAAAGAAATGCATTCGGTAATATCATTTACTTTTAATACAAAGTAGCCACAATCATTATTGATTGCTAGATTTGAAATTAGGGGCTGAACATATGTCATTGTTTAGGTACAAAGACCGTAAAGCTTTTCCGATATTGTAATGCACTTTGATCTATTGGATTTTACATCCAATGATTAAAAATGATTGTGACCTATTTGTACCAAAAATTAATTGTGTCATATTGTACAATCCCTTTATAAAATGCTTTCCATTTTTATCAGATTGGTCAGTAAATATATGTAACAAAGTTAAGCACAATTCAAAAGAAACTGAAAAAAACAAGTAGAAGGGGCAATGTCTATATGCCCCCACATGTTCTGCCCTCTTAGCTATTATCTCTCTCTCTCTCTCTCTAATCAATCCTCTCCCCCCTCCCCCTCCCCTCTCTCTCTCTCTCTCTAATCAATCCTCTCCCCCCTCCCCCTCCCCTCTCTCTCTCTCTCTCTCAATCACCATCCCCTGTGTCGCATCCAAATAAGACCGCCATTAAAAAGTCATGGACACTACCTTGAAGAGATGAATGTAGAACTTAGAGAGTGAATGTGGTCCTAACTAGAGTGTCTGTGTCGCATTTAGTGGGTTGCTCCCGAGCGGTGAAACCGCCCCGTATGCCTCCCCACGTGGGACAGTGACACGGCCCACCTGCCCACCCTCAGTGTCCAAAATTGAGAGCCTCATGCCAGCAGCCTCTCCACCTGACATTACCTCCTCTTCCATTTCCCTCCAAAACTTCTAATATATATATATATATATATGTTACCCACAGGCACACAACCGCACACGAAACAAAAAGTCTAAGGGACAGAGAGTAGAAACGAGAAAGCCCTGTTTTCATTATTTTGCAAGTGATTCACCTCCGCCATGGCCAGTCCACAGTTCCTGAGAGTCCCTCTTCTCCTGCTTCTCTTGATTCTATCAGAGGGTGAGTGACTTCCAACACAAAATCTGGGAACAAGTTCTCTTGATACTTTTTAAACCTATGGTTTTTTTTTCATCTTTATGAAAATACAAAGAAAAAAAATGAGGAATGGTGAAATGACATGGCAAAAGTTTGTGCATTATGGATTTATTGCATTTAGCACAACACTATTGTATTCTATGAGACTATTTATCTTTTTTACAAGGACTTCACATATCACTCTTAGCTACAAATTAAATGGCTTGCTGTGTATTGCAAAGATCGAGAAATTCCTTTTTGAACTTTGAGTGTAGTCAATTACATGCTCACAGCCACCCAATTTGAAATGTGAAGGACAAGAGTGATTGTACTCTTCTTGTCTTAAAAAAAAAATTGATTTCTTTGCATATTTTTTACTATGAAATTTATATATTAAGAAGTCTACAAGACACATCTTGTGTGGTGCATCGTACATAGAAGTGGCGTACGCAGTCCATTATTTTTATGTTTCCTTATACTTACTATCTTTCTCGAATCGATGGGCTTGTGATACAGGGAGACCACTGGCAGTAGGTAATGGAGTTGAAGAGAGAAGAAGGGAGTCGGTGGTAGGAGAAGAGCTTGTCCCTGTGAATGTGCATGTGGATGGCTATCCAGACCCTATGGACATAGCAGGGATGGATTACACACCGGCTGGGAAGAAGAAACCTATCCATAACTGAGTGCATGGCTGCAAAGTAGTGTAAATGTGCATAGGTTCAAAGGTTAAGACTTAGGAGATAGAAAGAGTGTTATGCTAAGGCGTAAAGGTTTAGACTTGGGAGACAGAAAGAGTGTTATGCTAAGATGGTAGAATACAAGTTTTAAGTCTCACACACACACACTTATGAGATAGAAAGAGTAAATACATACTTTGATGAATGTTGTTTATGCTAAGTTAGTGGAATAGAAGTTTTAAGAGCCTCTCTCTCTCTCTCTCTAAAGAAATAACGGCTTTCACGCATCTGTTTTTCTTTTGCAAGAAGCAATGGCTAGCTTAGTGTGAAAGCCGTTGCGCTAATACGCATCCGTTTTCTTGTAAGAAACAGCCTGCTGGCCTAGTACAAAAGCTGTTGCCGTTGTTTATGCTAAGATAGTGGAATACGAGTTTCAAGAGTTTCTCTCTTATTTAACCATTTGATGAAATACATGAATAAATATAAAGGGAAAATTATGGGGAGACTATTTCACTGTAATTGTCTGCCCTCTCTTATTTTTGGTGCTTTAGGGGCATTTGTCTAGTTGACCCCCCAAAAAACCCATGAAAGAAACTGAAAAATAAGTTCCATGTCTTTGTTTAACTCAGTGAGTGGACTCTTATCTATTTTATGGGTTGCAGGTTCTCGCCCTTTAAAAATTAAAGATCATTTCTTTTTAGGGCATGTTTGGATATATAGAAATGGGTCTTTGGGAGACTTATTTCCATGGAAATCAGGCATTTACTTCAGGCATTTACTCAATGTCATTTTAAGATAGGATACGGATATCTATCTCAACGTTTTTAGGACAAAATATAGAGATTTGTGTTCCTCCATAATAGGTGGAATACATTTCTCTCAAAGACTGCGCTCCCGGAGGGGTCAAACTCTACAAAGAGGACTTAAAACCTAATATTAATATTAATATTATTATTATTATTATTATTATTAGGAAAATTATCGTAAATATACCTATATTTTCACAAAATTAGATAAAAACCCCAAATTTTCTTCTATACCCTTTTCATTATTTTCGAGTTTTTTTTTTACGAAAATGTCTTTCACAGTAGTCTTTCTATCGTAATATATATTACAAGTTTTATAGTAATTAAAATACCGTAAAAATTTTAAGTAATATTACGGTCCTTTAAGTACCGTAAAACTCTGGCTGTTCGTGGAGCCAATTACAGTACCGTAAAAAATAAAACCTATTATACGGCATTTTAAGTACTGTTAAAACTAACCCATAGCACTTAAAATGTCGTAAACCCTTTTCTCCTTCTTTTATATTTATCTCTTTCATCTCTAATTCTATCTCTTATTTATCTCTCTAATTCTTTTTAATATTTATCTCTGTTTTTTCTTTACAATCTCATCATTGTTTCTTTAGATAATATTTATCATCATCGTTTCTTTAGATAATATTTATCTCTTTCATCTCTAATTCTTTTTATATTTATCTATCATTTTTCTTTTTAATTTTTTTAATATTTATATCTTTCATCTCTAATTCTTTTTATGTTTATCTATCATTTCTCTTTTTAGTTCTTTTAATATTTATCTCTTCTTTCTCTTTCTAATTCTTTTTTATCTCTTTTTTCTCTCTCTACAATTTCATCATCATTTCTTTAGATAGATCCGTCCTCTGTTTTGCATAGCCGAAGTCAATGTTTGATTACTCAAACAAGTCAATTTAGACACAGCGAAATATCCCAGTTAGGGAGACAAGATTTAAAGAGATAAAGAAGAGATACAAAAGAATTAGCGAAAGAAAGAAGAGATAAAAAAGAATTAACGAGAGAAAGAAGAGATAAATATTAAAAAGAATTAGAAAGAGAAAGAAGAGATCAAATTAAGGCGAAATATCCCATTAGGGAGATAAAAGATTTAGAGAGAGAATGAAGGGATAAAAATTAAAAAGAATTAGAGAGAGAAAGAAGAGATAAAATTAGGGCGAAATATCCCATTAGGGAGATAAATGATTTAGAAAGAGAAAGAAGAGATAAAAATGAAAAAGATTTAGAGAGAGAAAGAAGAGAAAAAAATTAAAAAGATTTAGAGAGAGAAAGAAGAGATAAAATTAGGGTGAAATATCCCATTAGGGAGATAAAAGATTTAGAGAGAGAAAAAAGAATTAGAGAGAGAAAAAAAAGATAAAATTAAGATGAAAGAGATAAATATATACGAAGGAAAAAAGGGTTATGACCAAAGTTTTACAAAAGTACTATAGTATTACTTAAAATTTTTACAGTATTTTAATTACTGTAAAACTTGTCATATATATTACGGTAGAAAGACTACTGTGAAGGGCATTTTCGTCTAAAAAAACTCAAAAATAGTGATAAAGGGTATAAACGAGGTTTTTTCCAAATTTTGTGAAAACATAAGTATATTTGCAATAACTTCCCTTATTATTATTGGTAGTAGTAGTATTGGTCTTTATAAGATATAACAATATATAACAACGCCTTACTATTATGCACATTATTATGCTATTATACTATTATGATGTTTATTATTAAAATATTCTACTATTATTTTTATAGGAATATTAATATTACTTTGATATTATGAATATTATGTTAATAATATTTTTATAATGCCATAAATATTAATATTTACCATTTGTATATTAATGATATTATTAATTTGTTATTATATGTCACACTAATTTATCAATAAATTGCCGATGATAATTTAAACTTCTGCCCCAATCAATATGATGGGATTAATGGAAAAAAAAAGATGTAATAAATTTGTGAGAAACACATCCCCATACCCTATTACCACATCGTGGTATCCATTCCTACTGCTAACACCCCTAATTAACACCTTCAAATTGAATCACCCAAAAATTGGGGGTGTTGTGATTCAATGGGAAAGATTGCAATGGGGAAAATTAATCCTCTATTTTAAGGTTTTTAACCCCCTAGCCACTTTAAATCTATGTTTTAACCTAAACAAATGTGAAAAAGACATGTTTTTTTTAAACTCAATCATTTCTCTCTTTACTAATATATCTCAAACTTCTCTCTTTCCCTCGCTTCTTGCATCTCTCACTTTCTCTCTCCTACCGTATTTCTCCAAACACCTATCTCTCTCTCTTTAGAAGTTTGAGAGGATGGCTTTTAAAAAATACATGTCTTTTTATATTTGTTTGACCTAAAAAAAACATATTTAAATTAGCTCAAGAGTTAGAAGAAATCAAATTTACAAGTTTTATGCCTCAAGATATCTTTTAAAACATTAGGTCTATTGTGAAATGAAACTTAAAAATAGGAGATATGGAGATATTTTCTCTAAAAAAAATGGGTAGGGGTCCTGCCTTTACCATTGAATCACGCAAAAAAAAAAAAAAAAAAAAAAAAGGCAAACCAGTGACACCTATAGTCCAATAGATGCCAATTTTAGAAGATGTCAGGTCCAGGATAGGCATCTCCTTAGGACCTACATCTAGATATCGAATCAGGCCCTTAGAATTATTCATGCGAAGATGACACAGCAATCTACAAAATGTATGCTCTTACTAATCTCCCTTGGCCCTTGATTTAAAACTGAGCCTGAGCCGACACAAATGTCGATTCATTTTAAATTTTTTTGTTTTCTTAAAATATTTCCCGATATATTGTTGTTCACAAGCTCAAGAGGAATGTGTCCCTGAGCCGACACAAATGCCCCTACAGCCTTCAGAATGGGTGAGAGTGGACAGTGTGGTCTACAGCAGCCCCCCTCCAGCAGACAAAATGTTTTGCAAAAACGTACTATGATCATCACTTGGTTCCAATGTCTACCCATTCACGATTGGACAAGGAAGACTCGGTTGATTAGTTTTTATTGACCTAGTGTCATTGTACGTTTCTCTAAATCAAGGTCCATTCCTCATCCAAATCAAGTAGATAGAAATATTAAACCAGGGGAAATTTGCTTAAGTAGGCCCTATAATATGTAGAATTTAAAAGAGGGTACAGCCGAAGCTCTAAACAATCAAAGTAAAATGCACCTTTAAATAGTGTAGAGAAACTGGAAATATGTGTGATAGCCTTAAAATATATTTTCATATCTAATTATAAAATTTAAAACTTCAAAAATAGTATAGATCGAACAAATCTATAAAATCTTGAAAATTGACGATCCAAAAATGCATTACAAAATGCACTATTTCCAAAATTTGAAACCTTTTTTTTTTTTTTTTTTTTTTCTCAAGTCCACGTATCTTGAAGTCAAGATGATCAATTTGAAGATATTTGAGCATCAAAACAACATCTAGTGAAATTTTAGAGGTACACCCTAATTTGATTGTTCGCATTTTATATAAACTTTATCCTTTAAATAACGTTCCTAGTATTTCATAATTTACATCCTTTTTTTTTTTTTGTGATATTTTATTTTTTTCATATATCCGTGGATTTAAACCAAGTTCAGAACCGGGATCTTTTTTGCTTCTAAGTGAGGTCAGTTGGAAATTCTAATTCACAAATCAATTTTTTTTTAACTTCAAGTTCCATATCAGGCTAAGAACTTGAGTTCAAACCAGGTCCCTTGTCTTCTTTTAAAGTGAATAATTTACTGGTTTAGGGCTTCAAGTTCTAAACCTGTCTAAACTAACTAGCTTTTCATAGAAAAAAGACAAAGTGACCCAATTCGTATTGAAGTTTTGTATCGAGTCACTTGCCTCTTTTTAGAGTTAAAAAAGTTGTTCCAAAGTCCATGTTCCATACAAAAAAATTCATTTTGAAGTTTGAACATCGAACGTCAAAACAGGTCTCTAGCTTAAAATTAAAGTAAGACCTTCACTTTGAACTTAAAATTCCAATCAAAAATATTTTGCAGTCCATTCCTACTATGAGTGGAGAATCCTAATCCCACTGTATCAGAATCCCCATCATATCTTACATTCTGATCATATGGAAGTGTCAGGTGAGATCTTAAATAATGTTAAAAGCTCCTATAGTTGAATTCGATGTAATTGATTTAACAAAAGTATCTCAAATTCTTAAGTGTGAGACAAGCCAAAACATTAACATGTGCTCACTTTGCATAAGACTACTGAGAAGTGAGAACTAGATAAATTCTACTCCAAAACAACCGACCCCAGAAGGCAGAAAACGTTCAAAACTAGTCCCATGAGAGGTGATATGATCTTCACATGCGAGTCCTTTTATAGAGAGCAATCTCTTAATGCAGAACCATAGGTATGTGTATCCAAGTCTTTATATACAATGCATGATAAGAAGCAGTGTATGTAGCAGGAGACCGTTACTAAATCTATCCCACCCTACAGCTGGCGCATGCCCAATTTGGCGAAGTGTTGAGACCCTTCACAAGACTAGACACTAACAAGTCAGCCCATCACCTCAAACATGGGATTAAAAGAAAATGAAATTTGACACAAATATTATCCAGCATATTGGATTTGACAAATGAGAGGAGCACTCATTCATGCCCCACCCTCTTAATATCCAAGAGAGCCAGGCCTACGCCCTCTCTCTCTCTCTCTCTCTCTCTCTCTCTCTCTCTCTCTCTCTCTCTCTCTCTCTATCATGTAACCAATGCCGTTGTTTTACAAACAGGGCACAAATTTTTGTGCATCAGCCATCGTTTGATACAGGCGGTATGGAAGTCATGCCCGCAATTCAGTGTTCCAAGCTCTTCATCATCCACATATTCTTCCTGCAAATGCGAAAGAGTAAATGTTTAGTTAAGCAACATCGAATAATTTGTCATACAAAGAATAAAAATCTTACCTGGCAAATGCAGCATGGCTCAACCTCTACAGATGCATTTGTGATTGCCACATACTTGCGTTGTTTTAAACACTTCACGACAGTTTCCTCGTTAAGTCCAGTGCTCACATTCCCTATGCGTTCCTCCAATGCCAAAAGTTCCTGAAAGAGTAAAGACAACAAATTCAGAAAGGCTCAGCCTAAATACAATGGGAGGTCCAACTCTATCTCCATCACTTTATATTTTGGACTGTGATAATCAAAGGCCTATTCATCATGATCTATAGAATTATAGTAAACTTCCATGCGCTTTAATTACCTCATATGACATGTTATCCACGTCAAGACGCATGTCCCTATGTCGATCATGCAAATCAGCAACACCGTAAAATACCGATTGGTCAAGGATCAAAACATCCTGCACATAACAATTGATTCAATTTGTAAGAAAATAATGAATTTGTGATCTTCTAGAACTCTCTCAAGACAATGAAACCAACAGCTCGTTTTGCATTTCTTTAGGCCCCATTTGAACTTCCTGTTAGCCATATCCAAACCTCTTAATTTGCCTTAACGAGCAATTGTGAAAATAGGCAAATGTTTAAGGGTCATAATCAAGTGGAGGTAATAGAGGCAAAAAGGGATTTTTTTCCTTTTTCTAATCCTCAAGATCACAACAGGGTCATAATACACTGGGTTGCATCCCTTAACTTGCACCATGAAATAGTAAGTGGCAGGCCAGTCAGGGGCTAAGATAAGGTAGTTTTCTTGCTACGACTAAAAAAAAGGACATACGTACAGGTTCCTAGAGTTTACATTAACACAGAAGTGTGCTCTTTTTCCAATCCCACTAAATCTTAGTATGAGCTTTCTCTACGCACCTCAAATCTCAAATTTTCACCCCGACGCATAAGATCCAAAACGTTGCGAATCTGCTACACAAATAAATGAATTATAAGTTCCAATAGAAGGCCCTGTCCAAGTACATGACAGAAAAAACTATTAATATGTAGATTTCCGAGAGAAAAACATCAATAACAATTTATAAGGTCACAATTGTTAAGAGGACAGGAAAATGATATAAACAAATGAAAAAGACAAACATACCCCAAAAATCCTTGAGGGCTCAAGGTTTAGATTTAACCAAGAGATGCAAGGATCGAAAATAACCACAAAAATCAATAGGAATGCAATTAAAGGAGGGTGCTCAAGGGGAAGCACAAAAATGTGACAGGCATATGCTGAAGGGCTCCAAAAATATGTCACCCATGCTTGCCTGTATGATGACTGCTTACCAGATTCCCAAAAGTTGTTGTTACAGTGGGAAAACTATTTTTCTTTGTAAAATGAAAGAATAATACCTAATATATCATTATTTTTGAAAGGATAACCAAATTAACCTTTACAAGAATGTTTGAACAATTATACGGAAATTGATATATTCTCAGAGATATACAAATACTTATAAATATCCCATGTAAGCTCAGGAAAAATATATTTATACATACGATGAAGATGTCAAAGACAGAATTACAAACAACACACATCGTGACAATTTTCTAGGCCCAACAAAAATAGAGAGAGAAAGAGAGGAGAAAGAAGGGGAGAGAGAGAGAGAGAGAGAGGAGGGGGGTGGGTAGCCATCAACACCAAAAGTTGCAGATCTATCTCGAGTTACAGAGTTCTATATATATCTGCAGCCAGTCCTGTAGTGGTAATCTATAACTGGCATAGCAACAATTTATCTAATTTTGTTTGCCTCTATCATGAAATAGATAGCTATCATGATGGCCTCAATATTATTTTCATAGGGAGAGGACAGATCAAGTAATCTGAAACCTCAAAACAGCCAATAGAACTTGAAGCCATATGACTTCTTTGGAAGTCCCCAATACAGGTCTACATTCAGCCTATCCACTACATATAAGACAATAGTCGTCATTTCTATATGTATCAAGAAACAACCACCTAAAAAGATACAAGATCTGGTTAAAGCTCTCTCTTACGTAAACATTCAGTTCAATCAAAATCCACAAAGGAAATTGGTTAAAGATCTCATACTGATGAGCATTGTCATCTTCCATTTCTTCAAGGGATAACAACAATATTGCGTCAACTAGAATCACCAGAGCCAAATGAGCTCACCCACATGTAGGACAGGGTTTAGTGGCTAAATCTGGTTCTACTACCATTTAGATGACCTCTTGGTCCAAACCTTAATGCCCTCTCACCGGCCAGAAAAGAATTGGTGGTGTTCTGGGGTATTTGAGGCAAACACAATCTTCGGGGGTCAAATAGAAGTCTGTGATAATAGCAATGCCTGAATCACAAATCTTCTGGTTCATAGGGAAATAGACCAGATGAAAGAGACGAAATGAATTGTAATGACCAGCATCTTCACTCCGAGATCAATGATGCACAAGAGCCCCAGAGCCAAGGGGCCTGAGACTTTGATGAATATGTATTCGTAACCCTGGCCCCTTTGGATGACCCTCTGGCCCTTTTGGACTAAGCAGCTCACTTCTGAAGAGCAAACGGAAAACCAATACGGTCTTCTCAGGTCATGTAGGAGTTCATGAATCATTAGAGGCAGAGTAGTCTCCTAGGCAACAATTTTTACTCTCTAAGGACCAAACTACGGGTTGAGGGAGACAACTTTGAATGTCACCAGATTGGAGTCCAAAGAGGCTAACTAACACTGAAAGCATCTTGCGAATTTTTGTCGCTAAGGTTTAAATGTCTGCGACAGAAGTATTACAAAGTGATGACAAAGAAACTACGCAAGGATGATATAAGTTTTACTCAACCCTACATATATATAGGACATACACACGTAAACAAGCCCTCAAAGAACACTCTGCACCATCCACAGAAAATAGCTTTAAGGCCACATGCAGAGTCTCCAGAAGGAATAATATCAGAGTACGCATCTCCTTCCAAAACATAACAGAACTAGCTAAAACTTTATGCAGTCCATAGGCTTTGTGACTTCTGCTATTATTCACTATATACTAGTAAATTGGCCCTTCAAAAGTAAAGGTGTGCGTGGTTACCATTTTCATGACAACCTGAAACATTTTGACATAACATACAGTTTAAGATGCTTTCAACTAGCAATATTCTCATCAATGCATTTCATATTTTCATGTGATTTCACTTCAATGCTCAATAAATTAAACTACTATTTATTAAGAATTTCAACCCTATCACTAAGAAACTACAAAAATTTTATGAGCGAATGTCTAACCACAAGCCAGTAAATATTGGCTGCATGAAAGGTCACATGTTCCAAGTTCTAAGGAAAGAACCAGTGTTTGAAAACTCGTCGAATCAAACCAGACTCGTCCTGTTCGACACAGGAATCGACACCCCCGTGCTAGTTCCACCAAATAACGCTAAAACGCCCGTGTCTAGAGAGAACCGGGCGATTCGGAACAGTGAATCGCCCAGTGACGTCACGATTCGCATGTCGCTATAATAACTCACAGCCCGTGACATCATCATTCACGTGCCACTACACTATTTTCAGTTTTTTTTATTTTTCAATTAAAAATTCAAATTATATGCCCCCACCTGCTTGTGTCATGCTTATGTCAGCATACTGACTTACCCACCTCACTTCCACATAGCCTACTAGCATCAGCCGTTTATGAAGCTTGTTGCCTTTCATCCCACATCTCTTCAATGTGGGATAATTATATATATACCTTTGCTTTATTCAACTCACATGAAGGTTCATGCGCTTTAATCCTAAGTCTTTTTCCTTTTAAGTTTTAACGTATTAGTCCACGATGGTGTACCCCGACGGTGTATGCCCATCATGAATAAGAAGAATGTACTTTCGATGGTAGTCATTAATTTATATGATAAAAAAATAAAAAAATTATTAAAAATAATAATTAGGTGCTCACCACCCCTATCTTTCACCAAAAAAATTTAAATTTACCTACCCAAATAAAACATAAAAATTTTATTAGGCTATTATCTCACAGGATTATTTTATTATATAATTAATAATTAATTGAGTAGTTAATTGAGATTAAAAATTAGTACTAGCTCATTGGATATTAAAAAAACAAAAAATAATATTAGTTCTAGTTTATTGAATATTAAAAAATATTAGTTTAGAGGATATTTTAAGAGAGAAAAATAACACTAACTCATACCACTTTAGAATTTAATTCTATATTGACAACCGAATCTTTTATTTTATTTATTTTAATTTATTTACATTATAAATTATGTAATTTACTATTTTTTCTTATATTTGTCAATAATACGTTTTAAATTATATGATATTATAAGACATTTTGGATTTGTTATTATTTGTGTAATAAAATAACTATAAAATGTAAACCAACAATTTCAATTTTAGTATATAATATTATAGTTAGTTAGGTTGTAATAATTTTGGATTATAGTTAGTTAGATTGTAATAATTTGGGTTGTTTTTTTTTTTTACGGATTAGGGTTCTCCGCAAATTCGATATTTTGGTGGCCATTGTTTCATCGATTTAAAGCATTCTTTATTGTAGTCCATATATGATTATACACTTCATCCATTATAATTCTATAATTTTTCTTCTGTTTGATGTAAATTTAATGGTTAACATAAGTTCATGCAGGGAAAGAACAACTCAAGATTCACATATTATGAAAAAAATGAAAGTTAATATGGCAGTACCCTCATTTCTTATTGAATTCCTAAAAAACAACATTTATAATGAATTTTAATAATTTTTTTGGATTTTTTCTAAGGCTTCATCTCACTGATTCGGCCGATTTCCAATCCGGATCGCCAATTCACCGATCCGTATGGGTTTTTGGGGTGCCCGATCCGGGGCACCGATCCTTTTTTTAAACCACTGGAAAGAACTATTCAAATAACCTGCCATTAAACTCATACATGTTGAAAAACACTGAAAATGCCTACAATGAGGTTAGTCCAAAAAACAGGTGAAGGTGTAACCCCATGATCAAAACAAGAAGAAGAATATGAAAGCCATAGATTAAAGAAGGTCACAAGAAATACAATCTTCATGTCTTTGACAGAAAACAGAACCACGAGGTATCATTTCTCCATGACACAAATAAAAAGCAACTTTCCTGAAAATGTTGTCGATGACTAATAAATTTTCATGCTCTAAACTCAAAAGATAGTTTGGTGTTAAATTTGTGTATAACAGTGTCTCAATGTTGTGTAATGTTTAAAATGCTAGGAACATGCTAAATAAGCAATAAATTTCAGAAAATTGTATCCAGAAACAAACCTCAGAAACAAGCCTACTTCGCCCTTCACTTGCAGCCGCCCAATTTCGTACTGGTAAGGGAACTCCTGGAGCACCATCACCATGCCGATCCATCAAGAAAGCTGACCTTAGATGCGGCTGATGCCCCTGTATATTACTACCACCACCACCAGAAGATGGCATCACAATCTCTGTGGATGAAGTAGAAGGAACTGGTCGTATAGGAGGAAAAGTACTGCTTTGACTTCCCTGCTCAGAGCCTGGAGCTGAAAACAATGATCTTCGAACAACCTCTGATAACCTTCTTGGAAAATGAGACAGAGGCACCTGATGAGGAACCAAGTTTGACGATGATGCAGAATGGGTATTGCTTGGATTTGAACCATTTCGGGAAGTAGAAGCAACATTCCCAGGCAAGTTTACATTCCCATTAGGAGAGCTCCAAGGAGCTGGATCGTGGGGTAATGGTCTCATTTCTGGGGTAGGTGCTAACAAGGCATGCTCTAAGGTACTTCTGGCTCTTGAACTCGCATCATCCCTCAAAACAGTGGGTCTCTCCCCTGAAAATACAGTTGAACCAGATGTGCTGCCAATTCTTGGGATAGAAGCTCCACTCCAACCAAACGAGCGAGGACTTCGATGAAGACTAGGAAGACGGTGGGGTATACTGAGGTGGTTAAGAGGAGAAGAACTCGAGGATGCTCTCAAATCTGGAGCCTGCATCAGTCTACCAGATGATGATGCATGGGGAGTCATAGTATGGGCACGACGAGTGGGATTACCAGTAGGCCATAAATGGGGGGAAGAAGCTGAATCTTGCTGATAAATGGGGTTGACTCTCATACGAAAGCTTCTTTGCGAGCTCTCTGCATTTCCACCCACTGGTAGAGCAGTATGGCAGTCAGGAGCCGCTCCATTGATATTAATTCCAAGTCTTGGGTTCAATTGATCATCTGCGGAATTACCAACAGTGGGTATAGAAGTACTTGAACTACTGCCAGTAGCATTCGCCCGAGAAGGAAGCGAGAGCTGGACACTTTCGTCATCATGTGGGAATGAACTAGAGGTTCCAACCATAGATGACTGACCAGATACTCCTTCTACATTCTTCCTTTTGCAGGAAACACGTCTTCCATGATCAACTGATAAACTCGATCTAGTACCACTGCTACCTTCACCAAGATGACCAGCGTTATTTGTCCCACCAGGGTCAGCTGATGAAATGTGCTCAGACTCAGGACCACTGGATTTATATGAATGAGGACAAGAGTCGTGCTCCATAAAGTCATTGCCAGCATAGCCTCCTAAATTTAGGTTAGAACCCTGAGCGTTGGAGTTTTGAAAGACCAAAGGGTCATTAGCAACATGATCGGTGCTGAGGCTGAGATCCACGGTTTCAAATGAAAGAACATTGGGTTGCTCCAATGTCCTTTCCTCTAACCTGGCATCACTTCCAGATGGAATGGTTAATGAAGAACTCCACCCTCGATCCACTTTTACATCATCATGACCAACTCGATTTAATGAATGCTCACCAGCGCTAGACCCACCAACAGACCAACCACCCAAGCTCCCATCCTGGCTCACAAATGCTATGTTGGCATCACTCGGAGAGAGTACAAAATCTGGCAACGACCCCGTCTCGACTGGATTCATCATATTATTCCAGTATAGCGGTTGCTCAACACCAGATGTACTAGAGCTAGAACCAGTCTCAAATTCAAATGTATCAAGGAAGGACTGGACGGTACCCCTTTGACCTTGCATTAGAACAGATATATATACTCACAACAGTTGAAAAGATTATGGTACACAACAATATTAACAAGTTCCTTCTAATCACACAATCATCAAAGACCTGCATGAAATAATGACAAAGATGAATGAGTTGATGATGATCAAACCAATCAAGTCAAAACGCCTTCACAGGAACCAATAAACTATAGCAACTCCCAAAGGAACTAGATAAGCACAAATCTTGAATAGATTTCATTCCACAAGGTGCACAAAATATGAGTTCCCATTTTGATTTCTTGATGATTGCATAAAAGATGAGTTTCAAAGAAAGATAAAAGCAAAAGTTGCAAAGGGACATTTTATATATTCACTTCAATCCATTGTGAGAAAGCACTCAATATAATAGGGTAAAATTCACTGAATGAAAACAATACCACATAACATGGAGACATGCTGCAGCTATCATGACCAATTTGATTGATTGCATGCAGCAATATTTGAAAACCCAGAATACATACAAACTTAGCAGTCGCAGACTCTAAAAATGAACATGAAATTCAGGAATGCGAGAATGAAACAAAATCCAAAGCATAGTAAATAACATATCAATGAAACACATTCAAATCTGATGAACATTATTAATACAAGGTAAAAGCTGGCATCCTACAGGAACAAGGGAATCAAGATTTCTGAACTAGGTGCACTACCCCATCATGATATTAAAGTAAGATTCTCTCTTCATAAAAAGGCATTACAAATAAATATGCATATTCTTAACACTTGGAGACCCATCCCATGAATGCAAGTAAAAGAGACACATAAGCAGTACCCAATGCTTCATAATATTTATAATGAATATCATACAAGATAGATTATTACCACATATTCTACATACAACATCATATCTCACGGTTATAGCCAAACTTAGCCAATGCTCGATCAAGTGTCAAATTTAGGAAGCAATGCTAAAGCGAATGGGCTTGCCAGACCTTAGAGCTGCTATCCTTTGATCTCACTAGACTAATGTTAAAAACTTCCGTCATCCAAATGTAGAACAAATTACGAGATGAACCCAAAGTTCTACGCCGGGCAACCAATAATAGCCAGTGCTCACTTGACAAGGATGGGTTCATTTTGGTCATATTTTAGAGTATTAGTTTGCTTCTTTTTATGCACGTATGTCAGGCAATGGGATTTAGAAAACATTAAAAAAACAAATAGTGCTCATACACGCTGACCATAGATTTATTAAGATTCAATATGAACAGTCCACCCTATAATGTGCTATAAGTTCGGCGGCATGGTTTTAAAATAATATAATGAAACTGCACCTTCAGAAATCATGTTAGGGGAATTTGATGGATACCAAATTGTAAACACACTATTTTCATTGTGATGAACAATCTCTAAAAAGCCCTACATTCATTTGATGGGAGGTTTAGATCCTGGCCTTAGGGGGGGTTTTTTTTTTTTACCCCAAATTTTGTAGATAGCCTTATCATCATCAAATGAACAAAATAAAACATTGATTTTGAGTTCATAAAGAACTAGATCCCAATGTCCACCAAATGGACAGTCCATGTACATTGCTGGAGCAAGACTTGGTTTGATTTTTTCTTTTTTTGTTGAGGAAAACTTGCTTCGATATTTTCTAGGGTGCAAATCAATTTTTTTGATTTTCAGGATTGATTGCAACGATGAAAAGAGTGTGAGTTCAAAATTTGGAATCATAAAAATGCCCCTAACATGATAATTCAAAGGAGCATTTTCATTATATTACTACAAAACCGTAGCATGAGATAACTCCCAACACCGGCATATATATGTGCGTGAGAATAGTATGAGAGAAAAATAGGTGAATCATTTGGTCTACGACTGATGCATCATCATGATCCATGACCAGTAGTGAACAAATAACTTTTTAGTAAAATAAGTTCATGCTACACTAAAGTGTGTTGTATTGAAATGCCGTATTATCCCCCACAATACTCAAGTTGCATAGGGTCTCGCTTGGCTTTCACCCGAGTGCATAATCTGGTATTAAGCCTCATTTACTGTTCATGATATGTGGGGCTCCCCATATTCTCGTTTATTATGTTGCATTATGTTATTGTTGCTTATTTTGCAATAAAATGAATCTTTCAATATTTATGTCCAGGTTCAATTAGTCTCCTTGCAGTGCTCTCAGCTGAATATATGACTAGCAAGAGGCAAATGTGATGCACATTTTTATTCTTGTGACTAGTCTCAAGATCATAAAATCACTACCTTACCTAAAAGCCATCTCTCCAACAATTCGCTCCAACAGGGACTACTCTAGTTGAATGCCACATTTCACTAACATTAAAATAATACTACCATTGTGATTTGTCTCTATTTGCTCCATAATATTATCTAGGATCCCACCATGTCACTTACCAATACAATATGACTTCACTCTTTCACACCATCCCACTCCTTACTCACATGATTACCAAGTGCAGTCAGCTTTTGAAACTATGTCCACTTCCAAAACTTATATCAAAAAATATATTCGAGATCTACGACCCTTTTCTCTATGGGTTTGTTGTCATATGGATGTTTTGCGTTTCAAATCACAGTAGAATCCTGCTTAGAAATTTAGCAACAACTTTAGTATTAATTAAGTTTAATTTAATTAGGAAGGCTTCAGTCCTTTTTTGTTTTTCAGTAGGATGGTATTCTTTACAAACTTAAAAATTAGAAAATAGGAAAGCCTTTTTTGTTTTTCAATAAGATAGTATCCTTTCCAAACTTAAAATTAGACTCCTATTTTGTTTAAGAGTCTAAAGAGATTCTTTTGAATTGTAAGGGTCTAGTTTCATACAAACTACACAGAAACTAGTTAACTAATTTTGAAAGAAACTCGAAGATTAAGTTGTATAAAAGTAGAGAAAGCTTGAGTTTCCTACTAAGTAAAATGAATAGGGATTCAAACTTCTAAATACCCATGCAGGCCTGTAGCAAAATTACACTCAAGTAATAAATTAGGGCTTTTAACTTTTGTGAGGCCCCTTTAAATGAGAGATTCCCCAATTATTTTTATAGCTCTAGCCCTAGGTTTGGGAGAGCCTCCCCTAAAGGTTGAGCCCCCTCTTCTTCTTTTGATGAAGATATTCCCTCAAATCCCTAGATTGTGTTTGGAGGTTCTTCCCACGTAAGCTTGTGCCCCTTATTCTTTCCCATCTTTGTGTGGAATGCCCCATCCAAGATCCCACAACCAAATTGGCATTCATTCAAACCCCTCCCTAAACTTCAGTCACACATTCCCAAAACCTGGGTAAACTAATACATGAGCTTTTGAAGCAGTTAATGGAAATGGTAAAATACCAGGCGGTGAGTCCTAACTACCATGTTTGAGAAAATAAGTCACTTTATAATCAGCAGCCCTTCCCAATGGAAATGGAAGGAAGGCTGAGGATAGTCTAAATAAGGAGCATTCTGATAATTCTTCTCCTCTACTTTATGGTAAGAGTTGCTCTATCCATTCCTCTATAGTGGAGTCAAATCCAAGGCAACCAATACCAACCCTCCAAAGGATGGACATGTTCAAGGAGGTGGTATTCTAGATTCAGACCAGCCAGTTCACAGTATACAGAGCATCCAAGGATCAAAGTCAGGCATTGCTTTCACTCTCAGAACTTTTCTGTAATAAAGTCAAATGTATTGGGTAATAATGTATGGGGTAATAAAAGCGCTTGTTGCAAGAGATGTCTAGCCTGACCTGCAGGTGGCTAAAGATGAGTATTCGCTAGAGGTCCAGATAATCCTCTTCGACTACTTAGATTCTTTGAAAGCCCTCGAAATTGTTGCCCCTCATGAGAGAGACATAGCATGATCTTGACCTCGATCCAAGAGCCTTTCTTCTAACTACAGGAGTCTTACAGATCATGTAAAGCTTTACCAACAAAGTAAACTTTCTCATCGAGGATTTTATTCATTAGAGCATGGGCCTGTGCACAGCACCTGGTATCCTCACTTCTAAGAAAGATGGGACATGGTACACATGCATAAACAGTATGGTTGGAAAATCGAGTAAGTTGCATGTTTTTGTTCCGTTTCCTCTATCAACATACATCAATCCTTTTCTTGAGGGATTCTCAAAAGAGTTAATTCGCTCAACCAACGAGATACCATCCAAACTCTTAGGAGCAATAAAGAAAACACTTGAAGAGAAAAGATTTATAGTGGCCATTCAAGCTCCTTTAAAACATAAGAACATTTTTTCTCCAATCGGGGGGAAATGATGAAGTCATCTTTGAAGGACATGACCTCTCACTCAAATGTCTGTTTTGGGTGATCCAAAGCTTAAAGAGAATATCGCTCTTTACAAGATCCTATCTTCATGGGATTTTAGTAATTCAGACATTTCAAGCTCCAAATCATGGTCAAGAGCACATTAAGAATTTGATTACGAAATTTTCGTATTAACTAGGTTTAGGTTTAATTTATGTAGAAAAGTTAAAATAATTGGAAGATAGTTTCCTAATCTGTTTAAGAGTCTAGAAAGATTCTTTCCATGTTTAATAAGGGTGTAATTCCTAAAAACATTAAGGGGCATTTGCCAAGTAGTAAAGAAAAACCCTAGGTAAATCTAAAACCCAAGTTTTCTTGAGACCGAGTAATTTTAAACATCGGCTTTTGGGTAGATTCCATTTCGATAGAATCAAGATGGAACTGAGGTTTTATGCTTCAACTAGTTGGATTCACCTTTAAAAAAAAAAAGTTTTTGGTATTTCCTAGGCACCTTCTCAGGTCTGGTGCTAGTGGAAATGGAGATAATGTGAGGTAGAGAGAAGGAGGAAGAGATTGATTGTTAATGGAGTTGATATGCAAGGAGGCTTTTTCTGATTACATCAGTAATGTAACCCACATTTTTGGAAAACCATATCTTAACTGGGTTTACTTTAACCCCAAAAGAGCCTTAATGGGCTGATTTGAAACACCACGTCTTGACTGGGTCTACTTTATCCCCAAAATAGGCTTCATGGACTAATTTGAAACCTAGGTTTTGAGAGAGAAAAATAGGCTCCATGGACTAATTTGAAACCTAGGTTTTGAGAGAGAAAAATAGGCTTCATGGACTAATTTGAAACCTAGGTTTTGACTGGGTCTACTTTATCCCCAAAACAACCTTTTATTCTCGAAACCTGGGTGTATTAGAAACAAGTTTACTACATATCTGCAATAAAAGTAACCTTTCTCCAAAAAAAAAAGTAAAGATTTACCCAAGATCCAAATGACCCTAATGGAACAAGTTACCTAATTTTTGCAATGTTGTTTAAAACGAACCGGATAGACCCATCTAGACCACAAACCGGTGAACCAGCACCATTTCGGTTTGTTTGACCCTCCTATACCAAAACAGCCATTGAACCGATCTCCAACCAAGGCCGGTCCACCTGTTCGAGATCGAAATGCCAGTCCCACTATAGGAAAAAAAAGAAAAGGTCCAAAAGGACCTTTTCATTCTTTTGAGTTTGTTTTCATTCTTTTGAGTTTGGCAAAGGGAGATTCGGTAAAATGAAACAGTGGGATGGTTTTCGAATATAGAAAACCACTTTCTATAGAGAAAGAGGCTTTCGAAATTTTTCTTTTTTTTTTTTTTTTTTTTGATAAAGTTAACTTAATTGTTTCATTGAAGAATGAAAGAAGTAAATACAAGTATTGGGAGCGTGCCTTACAAAAAATGGGAGCTACCAGAACCCTGACGGGCAAGGTAATCCCTTTACATGAAAGCAAAAAAACAATCCAGTATTGTGACAACAATGGGTTGGCTTAGCAAAAATGGTGAGAGGGTTTATTTAATACCCTATTTACAACATAAATACAAGTGGTGAGCTAGAAAAGAGAGAGAGACCCTGCAGCTAACTTTGAGAGGTCCAAGACTGTTTGTAAGATCGGCTCCGTCATTGGCCATGAGATCTGCGAACGCGTTGGACGTCCTGAAGGTATGCCTCTAAGAGACGCTGATATCCCTGCAAATGAATTCAATCTCATCAAAGATCGAAGCTATATACCAACGTGGTTTAGCGTCCCCTTCAGCTATCAAGTCGGATCCCCAAGAGGGGTTAAAGCGCTTGAGCCCTATCAACAGTGCCATCGCTTCAGCATGTTGCGAGTTTGTATGGCCAAGGGGTTCGGCGTACGTGAGCAGAATATTCCTCTCATGATCTCGGAATACTCCCCTGGCCCCGGCTGGTCTTGGGTTGAGCAACCATCAAAATTAAGTTTGATGGTTCCTCTCAAGGGTGGTTGCCAGTTGTTGGTTTTTTGAGTTTTCCTTGGTTGGTGAAAAAGGATGTTACCCCAATGGCTTAGAAAAAAGTTTGTGGGTGTGCCCGCGAAGACTTTGTGATTGGTTGCCCAAAAAGTTACCAAAGTAAGTCTTAACCAAGGTTTCAAAAAACGCTAGGTGGCCCCTAGGCGGCCTGCTGACTCCCAACGCCTAGGCGGGGGCCCAAAACCTTGAGCGCCCAGTGGTTTTAAAAAAACCAAAAATGCCTAGCCCACCTGGGCACCCACCTAGCCTGCCCAGGTACATCCGCCTGGGCCGCCTAGACCTTCTGGGCGCCCGCCTGGGCGCCTGCCCAGGTACATCCGCCCGTGTAGGGTCGCCTAGGTCTAAGCAAGCGGATTTTTTGTCCAGGCCGCCTAGGCGCTAGGCGAACCGTTTTTTAAAACATTGGTCTTAACCTTGTGGAGAAGTGCAGATAACTGTTGATAGAGTCCCTGGAATATCCTATTATTCCTCTCTATCCAAATAACCCATTTAAGCGCAGCAGTGGCAGCCTTCCAAATGGTTTTTCCAGCTTTGTGGCCAAGGCTTTGGCAATTTTCTCTCTCACAATCTCGCAACTGAGAAAAACCTTAAGATTTAGGCAAACTTCCAGGTACTTCTCCAAGAAAATTTCGGCCATAAAATGACATTACCGGTTTGGCCCCTGGTTTGTTCCTAATCACATTGAATTTTTGAAAGAATCTAAAAGATTAGGAATTTAAAGTAGAGAAAACTTGAGTTCGATGTTAAGTCAAAGAATGTGGAATCTAAACCTCAATAAATACCCATGTAGGCCTATGACCAAATTCTATTCGAGTAATAAATTGTGGTGAGAGGACACCTTCAAAAGAGATTCCTCAACTTTTGTCATAGAGAGAGTGATACCACAACTCTGGCCTAGGCTAGGAAGAGTCTCCCGAAAGGTTAGAGCCCTTCTTCTTCTCTTGATGGAGATATTCTCCAAAACCCTAGTATGTGCATTGGAGGTTCTACGCATGTAAGCTTGGGTTCCTTCCTTTGCACCTTGTGTGGCACATACCCATTGTCTCCACCACCAAATTAATCACTCATCCAATGGCCTCCATAAAACCTAGCCATACATCTTTAAAACCTAGGTAAACTAGCTCAATTGCTAGCCTGATCATATACCTACACTCCCTAGCCTTCAAAAACCCACAGTTAACCCCTAGATTTGCCATAATTCAACCCTATAATCCTTATCAGCATCCTTATATCTTGCTGGACCTCCTATATCCTACAATCTTTAACCACTTTCAAAACTCTAAAACCTATCCTAAACCTTGACCTAACCCAAACAAACCCGTCCTCATAGCCCTAACTCTTTATCTACTTCAATTAGACCTAATATTATCCAAATTTACCCCAACTAGTTGTGTCCTAATCATTGCAAGAATCAAAACCCTTTAGAACTCCTAATCTCAACGTAATTAAAACTCCTACACCACACAAATCCTTTCTTCGAAAGGCCACCTCACGTGCTACACTTGTACAGGAGCCAAGCCCCATGGTCCTGCATCACCATGTTGATCATAAAATCCATCATTGATATACATCAAAGGGGTATAGATCAAAGGCTTTCACATTTCACCTACACTCATAAACAACAACAAAGCATCATAGTCATGATTTTATGATCATCCTTCCAAAAAATTAGGTCTATTTCAAGATACGGGACCGACAGTCATGTGATTCCTTACATAGTGCCATAATCAACTTCTTATGATCATGATCCCAATAAAGATAAATTTATAATATAATATTTCGTTTTGTTATTGTAATATGATGATCAATTTGAAACAGTTGCTCCACATTATGCAATAGTTGATATTGTTGTTGTCTGCTTCATCTCACCACTCAACCATATTTGCTTAACCAACCAGCACCCATTTCCCCTACTGCGATAAACATACATAAATCCCAGTATATCAAGCTATCATTGTTTCGATACTCTGGCTACTGCAGTAATATACTATTTTATAAATTAGGTAATGAATTCAGTGAGTACTACTATCTCTTAATCCTAAACATAACCCCCCCCCCCCCCCTCCCCCCCCCTCAACACCAAAAGTGCATATCATTAAATTCTCACCCCTTACTCTGCTTCTACAAGTCCCATCCCACATATAGTTGCCGGAAACGCCTGTGATTCTGAATCATTTCAGGAATCGGAATCACGAAATTACGTGTATCAGATGTTTCCTAATCGTGGAATTGTTGTCCGTACGATTCGGAATTACAAATCTTGATTCGCACTACATTGGAATTGCAATCCAATAAAATAGGAATTGTGTTTCCTATTTATAAGAATCGATGTTCCTTCATGTTGGATTCGAGTTTCATACGTACATGGAATCACACCTGACTCCACATAATTCAGTGGATCCTGGAATCGCGATCCGATTAGATTGGAATTGTGATTCCTAAAAATATAGAATCTTGATTCCTAAAATTTTGGAATCGTTGTCCCCATCAACTTGGAATCAAGATTCTCACCATTCAAGAATCGAGATTCTCCCCATACTGGAATTGTGCACCAATCCCCTATGGTATATGAGAAAAGTACTCAAAAAATATTATAATTTTATTATTATTACAAGATTGAATTTTGGTTTGTAAATATTTAGTCCAATTACCAATGTCAACATTTATGATAATTTTGTCAACAATCTCATACAATGGACTCGATCTACCAACAACCATTCTCCTACAAGGCATGGAGCTAGTCTATGACATACAACTAGTGAGAACAAGGGCGATGTCCCTCTATCTCCTTTCCTTGAATTATAAAATAAGCAGATGACATAGAAATTCTTCTTTGTTAAATGTAGTTTTGACTTTTGAAAATTGAGTCATTCAATTTTAAGTCAATTTCTTATATTTAATGATTAATTTAACCTAAAACACCATAGGGCACTTCAGTCATATTCTTATCCTCTTATTCTACTTGAAGAAAATCAGTGGTAGCATATCTTGGTACCCATCATATGTTAAACAATATTACATTAGTACCCACATCATTTACTAAAACTTATTAAATTCGAAGTAACAATTTTTTTTTAGTAATATTTATTCTTGGTAAGAGTTGTTAAAAAGTAACATGGAATTCAAATACAAGGATAAAAATTCCTAAAAATTTGAAATAAACAACATGGATTCGCAATTCCAAAAAAATTGGAACCAACGTTTCGCATAAGTAAATTCGAGTTGTTGTGTAGCTAAGAATCACAATGTCTGCGATATAAAATCTTGATTGCAAACAACATGGATTCACAATTCCTAAAAATTTGGAATAGATGTTTCACACAAGTAGAATCGCATTGTAGTGTAGCTAAGAATAACAAAGTATGCGATATGGAATCTTGATTCCAGGCTTCCAAGAACAAAGATTCATAAACTAAATTGAATCACATTTTGAAAAACTTGGAAACGTGATTCCTTTATTTCAGAATCGAGTTTCATCTTGGGAAATGCGGAATCGAGATTCCGAAATGGAATCGCTACCCCAGTGGGTGATTCGGGTAACTATAGTCCCACCCCTTATTCTGCTTCTACAAGTTATTCAAATCCTCAAATATTCTCAACTTCCTTTCTAGTGCACCTTCCAGCATCACATTCTCCTCGTGGAATTATAAGCAAGCCAACTTTTTATTTCATTCACAACTTCAAAGTAGTGAGATGTATACTCCAGGGGGAAAATGAAATATCTCACACATAGAAAAATTAAATAGAACACAAAACCTAATAGTTAACCACCTACAAGCATTTTTTCATTGCATGCAACAAAGACGTTCGATCCCCAAAGTGAACTGAGGAAGTTACCTTAGCATAGAATGAGTTGAAGAAGAACCGGAGTGTATGTTAGGGCAAATGAATATAATAACCCACTCATAACTAAATTTCAACAGAAAAACCCATTCATCTTCATAGTGACAAAAATGTGTTGAAGAAGTCACCTTAGCATAGAATTGAGTTGAAGAAGAACCGGAGTGTATGTTAGGGCAAGTGAATACAATAACCCACTCATAACTAAATTTCAGCAGAAAACCATTCATCTTCATGGTGACAAAAATGTCATTCATGGCTTCCCTACTATAGTGATGATAATGTTGATGATGTAACCATCACATTTAAAAGGAGTTTAGCACATCCAGAAATTATAAGGGTGCAACATAATTAAGTGAACTAACTATTTTGGATTTATTCTATTTATTTTTTGTTTATTTGATTAAAAGGTTCAAAAGATATATTCTTGTGATTTTATGGTGCCTTTTATATTAGATATAAGGATACTATTTATTATTTTAGTTAATAGCTCATGCTTACCCATTTGGAAGAGTTCCAAATCTTTCAGAAAAAAAACCATGATTCCTAAAGGGATAAATATAACTAAGAGTAATCACATAATACTGACACAAGAAGGAGTACTCTTTCTTTGTATAATGATAGACAGTATTCTTTAATGAACCAAGACAGAACTTTGGATAGAAGTATATGTAAACTCCCAAGCACTTAGAACCAAAACAGAATTTGGATATAAGTATATGTAAATTCCCAGGCACTTTAATGGCCCATAATTCCTAGATGTTTCATTCCTGCTCTTTTATGAGGCAATGGCATGAATGAATCCCCAGCTCAAACCAAAATAATACAATGGGAAAAAGAAAAAACTCAAAGTCTTCTACTGGTTCCTTTCTTGCAGTTCACTTTAACTGCTTCCTGGCAAATCACTGTTGAAAGTTAACTCAACTTTCAGGCATCTATATATTTACTATGATTTTTTCATTCTTCTCTACCTGCACAGACTAGTTTCAGGGCTTCATAGTGCAAACCAGAGTCTTAAATGTCACACTCTTATGAAACCTTTTTATTTTTATTTAAATATTTGAGAGAACCAATTTTTAAAGTTAAACATATATATCTATACATATATATATATATATATGCGCACTATAAAAACCCAATAAAAACCCTGTTACTGGCAACAGGTTGAGTGGATAAATTGTTGACAATTGCAACACCACATACCAAGTTCAAATCTTACCACTGAACTACGGGAAAAGAAACCTATTTCGCAACCTGCCAAGAAAAAAAATGGGGTTTTGGCTCAAGTGAAGTTCTTGAGAAGAAACCCCAGGTCGAGCCTTTGAGAAGAACTGTTAAGCTTTCAAAGGACATAAGTTTTCACCCAAAAATCGTTTGGGTTGATTCCAAGCTGATTCAAATTACAACCCTGATCTCTATGAGCGTGTGTCTGTTTGGGAAATTCATCAATTAGATCGATGAGAGAGTGTTTGTCATTCTGGTTATTCCCCAAAAGGTTTTCTCGAGACCCCTCAAGGCCTCAGGCAAGGAGATCTACTTTCTCCTTTTCAGCTCACCATTGTTCATAAGGTTTTGAAGCAGTTATGTAAGGTGATTAATCCAGACCACGTATGGGATCTGACTCAGTCACCACCTTCCCTGCTTGTAAACTGCTAGAAATGCAAGTAAGATTCCACCCTCCCAATCACCATGAAAAGCATCAAGATAATGCAATTTTCTAAAAAGCATGAATCAATCTAATCAATGCTAAAATGTAACCTTATCAATAACCCTAAAGAAATTATTTATCCATTGAGCTCCCATTCCCAAGCATTCATCCAGTGCAACTTCAAATAAATATTCGCTGAAAGATACTCTGAAGTTTCCTCATAGCTTAAAGACTTTAACTACATCAGATCTATCCAACTCATTCAATAGCTCTATGATATCGATTTCCAAATAATAACATAATGAAACACTCAATAATCAAAATCAGCACGCTGAAGAATAAGCAACGAGAAAGAAAAAAATTCAGCAGTGCAAAATATTAAATTTTTTAATGTTGACTGCACATTGTCTGGCATATGTTAGAAATTAGGCAAATGTAAGATCAATCAACTAATGAAAAGATTAATACCGCCTTGCATGTAAACTGCCAATATAAAAAAGACCATTCAAATTGTAGAAATATGTTTACTTTGGATCGTTTAATCTTATTGTACATCTTAAAATATTAGAAGTACCAATTTCGTGTAATCGAATGCAAGAAATAAGAGAGACCACACTTGTGACAGAATTGGCAATGCCCAGCTATCATGAAGGTAACATGACAGGCATGGCACTCTTTTGTACTACTAATCAAGAGCTTAAAAGTGTTAACCCAATGAAACCCCGTGCTCCACCCTTCTGTTATTATCTTCCAGCTTATTGATGATCCATGACACTGATTAGATGATTTGGATATTTTGATCAAAACTTCAGATTTTACTCACACAAAAGAAAGTAAATGATGGCTAAAAATCCTAGCCAAACAGCCTTGATTCGGAAAAAGAACAGCCAATCATTTTTTTTTCAAGTTATCCTCAAAGAGACAACAACACCAGGAAACTAGATGGCCCAGATGATTAGAGAAACATGCAGACTTGAGGATAAGAAAAACACTATTTCTGGCCCAAATCCCATCTACTCAAAACGTAAAAGCATGAAAAGCCTCTCCAACCGACAAACAACACCAACAGTCATCCAGAGAAGAAATGCACGCATCTCACTAAAAAATAGCATTGGGACCTTTTCCTGATGAAAAAGATAAGCATTTTTGTGAACGGCAGTGAAAACTGAAACATCTGACCATAAACACTAACTGTATCCACTCCCCTTGGCAATCTAACAAAGCCCACATCAGGTTTGTTAGCCTCAACAACAAAAACAGCAAAGAAATCCAAGGAAAAATACCCAGATAATCGATAGCATGGGAAGATGATAAATTGATCACTGAGAACCATAACATACAGCTAGAACTTCCGATACAGCTTTCCAGGGGTCTTATCCATACCCCATTTCAATCGGGAAAACGAGTAGACGAGAAAGAAACAAGGCAAACTACTGAACAAGGGGGAAAAATTAAAGAACAAAAAGACCCAGCTGTTTTTTTATAGACGAAGAAAAAACCCAGCTTTCCAGAAGGGAGAAGAAACCTAAAGACCCAAAACCCCTACCAGTGCAAGAAACATCAAAACCCAAGAACCAATAATGTTCAAAAGATCTCCATGGAAACAACCTCATCAAAACAAAAAGAAAAACAATAGAGGCTAAGAAAATCGAAAGTCTATCAAAGCTACAATCTTTATCCATTTTTTCTGAGACCAAATGGGAACCAGAGAACAAATCTGCAAAACAAAACGAGAAGAAACGGGGGAAACATACCGGAAAAACCCAATCGATCGATCAAAGAACAATCAACCTAAGGATTTTGATTGCAGAGGGAGGAAAAATGTATCGATCGGTAGATTTAATGGTCGAGACCCAGTCTCCTTCAGGGGGGTTACGCCTTCTTCGTTACCCCGAGTCTCTGAGCCCCAAAAGGTGAAACCCCACCTGCTTTCTCTCTCCTCCCTCCTCTCACACATGCAAATGCTTCCTCTCTCTCTTTGCGTTGTTGTAAGGAAGGGGAGAGGAGAGGAGAGAAGAGAAGAGAGAGAGGGGGGGAATGTGAGAGAAACGCATTTGTTTCTCTCTCCTCACTCACAAAATGGCAGGAGGCATAGCTAGCAATAAGAATAGCATTGCAATAGGGTCCGCTGACCAATGGGGCGCCCCCTGACGTCGCCCGTTTCCCAATAAATGCGACCGGAGAGACAAAGTAGAGAGAGAAAGAAAGACGGGGGATGGGTTGCCGGCGCCACGGCGCATTTCTTCGCACTTATTTGCGCGTGGGAAAGATGTTATCGGCCTCACGCCAAGGTCGCATTGATTTTATTTGCGGTACTCCACAAATTTAACCAATCTTTTTCTCTCTCTTAATAAAAAGCCCACCGGCTCTCTCTACCATCCAACAAACATACCCTTCTTCTCTCTTAATATCTTAAACTTTAGAGAAAATGTACTATTTATTTTTTTTGTATAAGATGGTCACAATTAATTTTGATCATTAAATATAAAATTAAATGGATGTATTTTATTTTATTGATCAAACTCAAATTTTAAAATAAATTTTTTTAAACTTTGTATCATACCTAAACTATTAGATTTCAAATAAGATGATTGTATATAACCATGACCACCTTATATAAAAGATAAATGATCTCTTTGTATACAATCCTTAAATTCTAACCCTTCTTTCCATCCAACCTTGTATATTTTTACCCCCCCACTAGCCCTCTCTCTCTCCCTATATCCCCCCTTTCTCTTTTCTTTTTCTAAGTTAGGAGTCATAACAATGTCACGCTCCTTCTTTTTCAATTTCTGCTCAATTGCCTCACATCAACCCTTGGACAAAGTTTGAGATAGGGTTAGAAAAATTCTCTCTCTTTCTATGAAACTCACATCCTAGCGAATACTTTGGATTTCTTTGTTTTGAAAAGTCATTATCATTCAAACCTTATTTTAATTATTTAAGGTAAATATACGAATCATGTTTTGCCATTCTACTATATCAAAGGTCATGCTCTCAATCCAACTATAGGTGTGATCATATCTCTTCGTATTACTCCCATCCATCTCATTTGGACCATAGCCCTTCTTGTTTAATCAATATTGTTCTAGGTCTATGTTGCTCATTAAAGCCACCCTAATTTCCCTGTTTGTATGGTAAACTCTGTAAACTAGTGTCAATCATTTTTATGGTTTTAGTGTAGCTTGCTCCCCAACAAACATGTTAAAGCCGAAAAGAAACGGAAACAGCTATAGTAACATATTAAAAAAAAAAAATTAGTCAACTCTCTATCTAAATAACCCTACCCAATCTCTCTCTACTCTCAAATAATTCACCCATTCTTCTCAATAATCCCCCTCTATCTCTCTCTTAATAATCCCACCTCTCTCTCCATTAATGGCTTCACCCCCTCTCCTAAGTAAACCCCCAAACCTCCTCTCTTTCTCTCCCCACAATAACACCACCCACCCTGTCATACTCAATGACCCACACTTTCTCTCTCCTCTCCTTTATTTTTATCTCTCTAAGTCACACGTAGACCCTACTTAAATGTGCATCCTTTGTCTTCCCTTTTATCTTATTAGAGAGGGGCTTTGCTTTTATCCTTCACCTCGGCCCCATGTTGATTCACATTGCACCAAATAAAAGGTCTTTTCTCTTTCGTTGTCTCGAGGACTTTGGGTACTGGATCCATGGCGTGGGTCGCATTGGCTTTCAGTGAAGGGATAAGAGAAGGGGAGCAAAATTCCTCCCCTCCTCACAAACTTTGTATGTAGTTAACAAGCAATTTTCACAGTTCTCTCCCTAACTCTAGACTTTTGAATTGACAATGAGCAGGGCATGGATGGGGCACAGTGGCCAAGATCCCCATAGGTTCAGCACAAGCTTGGCCCAGCCTTAACAGGGCCAAAGAGACCTCGGTCCAATCAAGGTCCGGTTGGGCCAAAAAGAATAAAAGAATAGCAAAAGAAAAACATGGAAAGAAAAGGGCCTACCCAACAGGGCCAATAGGAAGAAAAGGAAACAAAAGCAAAACTATACTGAGAAAGGATCGGGCTGGGCCGAACTGGGCTGACCCAACTAGGACTGTAGGCATGACAGGCCCTTAGACCACAGTTTGAGGTGTAGGTCCCAGTTTTTTGAGCCGGTTTGAATGGGTTAGTTAACCTACCTCACTCTCAATCTCGCACGTGAATCCCACCACCTCCCATGATAAATAATAATAAACCCACCACCACCGTCTCTTACACACACAAGGCACCAACATTCCACAGAACTTGGCCGATTCCACTAGGACTAGACCGAGTTACTCAGCCTCGCCCCATGAGCGAGATGAGTTAGTACCGAGTTTAGTGTACGCAAGGAAGTGTACATTATTGGTGTTGTTTTTAGAAAAATCGATAAATATGGATCAAATCTTTTGCTAATAGGCCTGCAGTAATAGTGTGCGCGAGACAGCCCACCTCGTGTGCCCCGACGCACCATGTGGTGCACACACCCCGAGTAGGGGCATTTTGGTCTGTTGTCCCCGGATCCGTTCAAAGCATCCAACTTGGCTCTGAGGTCCGATTTATGTTATTCATGGACCATTGAAAAGCTTACGGGGTCTACTTTGATCTATAATAGGTTTCAGGTGATTGTGGGATAATATTACTAGGTTTAGGTATACTACAGTCTGCTAAGGTTAGTGTGGTCTTTAAGACTCAAAATAAAGATTCTAGAAGTTCTCTTAGCCATAATATCCAAGGGAAGTCGACAGTTGCTCCACTTTGGCATTCACATAGGGTATCAAGTTGAATGGTAAAGAAGTAAACATCTGGGACACGATGGAAAGTAAGTTTTTTAAGGTGCCATTCTTTTGAATGACCACGACCCTTTGGGGAGATGGTATGCCAATGGATGATTTTGATTCGTAAGACATCGAACTAAAACTGCAATATTAGGCAGTAGCATTGAGAGGTTTCCATCAATCGAGATATAAAATGAAAATCA
The DNA here is from genome assembly GCF_054954075.1 of Amborella trichopoda. NCBI lineage: Eukaryota > Viridiplantae > Streptophyta > Magnoliopsida > Amborellales > Amborellaceae > Amborella > Amborella trichopoda. The sequence continues at coordinate 35,654,623 of NC_142348.1, forward strand.
ACAGGAACTGTGCTATATTTGAGCTGGTGACACTCCTTGCTGAAATCACCTAAATGCTACCTAGGATTTCAGTGTATTCATCTTCGACTTTAGAGCTTTTTCTTAGGGTCTAGTTTTCAATTGAATGGGATTTTGATTTACAAAAAAGGATGATCCTAATGAATTACTAGCTAATTGAACTTTTGTTCGGTCTTGAGTTTAATTATTTGAATTACGGGTTAAGGCTTGAGTTTTGGCAACCTTTGCGTTTTCTTCCTAAGGATTTGCGGCATGGCATCCAAGATCTAGTGGTTGTGGAAACATCATGTCCAAGACTCCTCGAAACTCTTTCGTTTATTCAAATATTCTAAAAGGTTTTAAAGATTGGTAGGATTTTGAATGAGTTATAGAGTTTCGTGCTACTTTTTAAACGAAGAAATTAATATTTATGAAAACTTCATAGGACATGTAGGGGAAATTTTGAAAACGAGTGAGAATTTTGAGAGCATTTGATTTTGGTCAGCGTATTAAGCTCGTGCAACCATTGAACCCTATGAGCAAGTTTATTTCATGCAGTGATGGACCTTTCTTCTACCTGCCGCAACTCTTTTTCGTCGCATGGGTTTTACGTCTTATTGTCTCGGCTCGTTTATGTCTCACGATTTTGACATTTTAATTGAGATTTCCCAACTATTTCACGTCGTATGGGTTGGATGTCTTTCAACTAGATTGGTAAGCTATTTCTGCTCGTGTCACTTTTGGAGTTCTTTGACTCTGAAGATGATTGATGAAGGGCATCTTGAAACTTCTGATTCTTCTTAGATGTGTTGGACACAATGAAGGGTTCTCTGACTGTTCTAAGCATATTTTGAAGCTGATTTAGTCTTACGAATCAAGCTTTAGATGTGTTGGACACAATGAAGGGTTCTTTGACTGTTCCGGGCATATTTTGAAGCTGATTTCACTATCTTCCAAGTATTAAATCTTTCATTTCTCATTATTTTCTCAAATTTTCCATATTTTTCTGAGTCCAGTGAAAATTTGGCCGCAACCTCCCTTTTATAGGTTTTCTTCTTCTTCTTATTTTTTTTTTTTTAATGGGTTGTGGTCCACTGGACCCTTGCCCCTCTTGTTTTTCTTTTTCTTTTTTAATCTTTGGGCTTCCTCAAGTTTTTTTTTTTTCACTTTATCTTCCTCCCGTCCGTACCATATCGATGCGATATATAGGAGTTGCACAATACACAGCGTGTCCAGGCCTAAACTCATTTTAAGGGTCACAATGATGATTGAGGCTTCACCATACGAATTACCACATTAAAAAATATCAAGAAGCATATTTTCACAAGATAGAAAAAATGTTCAACATACTCAAAATTTTCCAAAGCATGGAAATACATAAATTCAGCATGAAAAAGAATTATGACACAGTCTTGGAATGGAAAAATCAATCAATTATGACAGAAAATGAAAATTATGAATGTTCTCATTACAAAGTTGCGATGAAAATGACACACAAGCCAAGACAGTAGCAATGAACAAGATCATGCACCAAGATTGAACATGCATGCTCAAGATATCAAAATAAATAAATTTTATATTCAGTGTATGACCACAAGAGATGAAAAGGTTCAGTAAAACATGTTATTCTTGGACCATTGGAAAGCTTACGGGGTCTACTTTGATCTATGATAGGTTTCAGGTGATTGTGGGATAATTTTACTGAGTTTAGGTATGCTACTGTCTGCTAAGGTTAGTGTGGTCCTTAGGACTCAAAATAAAGATTCTAGAAGTTCTCTTAGCCATAATATCTAGGGGATGTCTACAGTTGCCCCTCTTTGGCATTCACATAGGATATCAAGTTGAATGGTAAAGAAGTAAACACCAGGGACACGATGGAAAGTAAGTTTTCCAGGTGTCATTCTTTTGAATGACCACGACCCTTTTGGGAGATGGTATGCCGATGGATGATTTTGACTCGTAAGACATCGAACTAAAACTGCACTATTAGGCAGTAGCATGGAGAGGTTTCCATCAATAGAGATATGAAAAGACAATCAACAGGAACTGTGCTATATTTGAGCTGGTGGCACTCCTTGCTGAAATCACCTAAATGCTACTTAGGATTTCAGTGTATTCATCTTCGACTTTAGAGCTTTTTCTTAGGGTCTAGTTTTCAATTGAATGGGATCTTGATTTACAAAAAAGGATGATCCTGATGAATTACTAGCTAATTGAACTTTTGTTCTGTCTTGAGTTTAATTATTTGAATTACGGGTTAAGGCTTGAGTATTAGCAACCTTTGGGTTTTCTTCCTAAGGATTTGCGGCATGGCATCCAAGATCTAGTGGCAGTGGAAACATCATGTCCAAGACTCCTCGAAACTCTTTCGTTTATTCAAATATTCTAGAAGGTTTTGAAGATTGGTAGGATTTTGAATGAGTTACAGAGTTTCGTGCTATTTTTTAAACGAAGAAATTAATATTTTTGAAAACTTCATAGGACATGTAGGGGAAATTTTGAAAACGAGTGAGAATTTTGAGAGCATTTGATTTTGGTCAGTGTATTAAGCTCGTGCAGCCATTGAACCCTATGAGCAAGTTTATTTCATGCAGTGATGGACCTTTCTTCTACTTGCCGCAACTCTTTTTCGTCACATGGGTTTTACGTCTTATTGTCTCGGTTCGTTTATGTCTCACGATTTTGACATTTTAATTGAGATTTCCCAACTGTTTCACGTCGTATGGGTTGGATGTCTTTCAACTAGATTGGTAAGCTGTTTCAGCTCGTGTCACTTTTGGAGTTCTTCGACTCTGAAGATGATTGATGAAGGGCATCTTGAAACTTCTGATTCTTCTTAGATGTGTTGGACACAATGAAGGGTTCTCTGACTGTTCTAGGCATATTTTGAAGCTGATTTCACTGTCTTCCAAGTGTTAAATCTTTCATTTCTCATTTTTTTCTCAAATTTTCCTCATTTTTTTGGGTCCAGTGAAAATTTGGCCGCAAACCCCCTTTTATAGGTTTTCTTCTTCTTCTTTTTTTTTTTTTTTAATGGGTTGTGGTCCACTGGACCCTTGCCCCTCTTCTTTTTCTTTTTCTTTTTTAATCTTTGGGCTTCCTCAAGTTTATTTTTTTTCACTTTATCTTCCTCCTGTTCGTACCATATGGATCGGACACATGGGAGTCTCACAATACACAGCGTATCAAGGCCTAAACTCATTTTAAGGGTCACATTGATGATTGACGCTTCACCATAGGAATTATCACATTAAAAAATATCAAGAAGCATATTCTCACAAGATAGAAAAATGTTCAACGTACTCAAAATTCTCCAAAGCATGGAAAACATAAATTCAGCATGAAAAAGAATTATGACACAGTCTTGGAATGGAAAAATAAAACAATTATGACAGAAAAAGAAAATTATGAATGTGCTCATTACAAAGTTGCGATGAAAATGACACACAAGCCAAGACAATAGCAATGAACAGTTTCATACACCAAGATTGAACATGCATGCTCAAGATATCAAAATAAATAAATTTCATATTCAGTGTATGACCACAAAAGATGAAAAGGTTCAATAAAACAAGTTATTCAAGGACCATTGAAAAGCTTACGAGGTCTACTTTGATCTATGATAGGTTTCAGGTGATTGTGGGATAATTTTACTGAGTTTAGGTATGCTACTGTCTGCTAAGGTTAGTGTGGTCCTTAGGACTCAAAATAAAGATTCTAGAAGTTCTCTTAGCCATAATATCCAGGGGATGTCTACAGTTGCCCCTCTTTGGCATTCACATAGGATATCAAGTTGAATGGTAAAGAAGTAAACACCTGGGACACGATGGAAAGTAAGTTTTTCAGGTGTCATTCTTTTGAATGACCACGACCCTTTGGGGAGATGGTATGCCGATGGATGATTTTGATTCGTAGGAAATCGAACTAAAACTGCACTATTAGGCAGTAGCATGGAGAGGTTTCCATCAATCGAGATATGAAATGACAATCAACAGGAACTGTGTTAAATTTGAGCTGGTGACACTCCTTGCTGAAATCACTTAAATGCTACCTAGGATTTCAGTGTCTTTTCATCTTCGACTTTAGAGCTTTTTCTTAGGGTTTAGTTTTCAATTGAATGGGATTTTAATTTACAAAAAAGGATGATCCTGATGAATTACTAGCTAATTGAACTTTTGTTCGGTCTTGAGTTTAATTCTTTGAATTACGGGTTAAGGCTTGAGTATTGGCAACCTTTGGGTTTTCTTCCTACGGATTTGCGGCATGGCATCCAAGATCTAGTGGCAGTGGAAACATCATGTCCAAGACTCCTCGAAACTCTTTCGTTTATTCAAATATTCTAGAAAGTTTTGAAGATTGGTAGGATTTTGAATGAGTTACAGCGTTTCGTGCTACTTTTTAAACGAAGAAATTAATATTTATGAAAACTTCATAGGACATGTAGGGGGATTTTTTAAAACGAGTGAGAATTTTGAGAGCATTTGATTTTGGTCAGCGTAGTAAGCTCGTGCAGCCATTGAACCCTATGAGCAGTTTTATGTCATGCAGTGATGGACCTTTCTTCTACCTGCCCCAACTCTTTTTCGTCGCATGGGTTTTACGACTTATTGTCTCGGCTCATTTATGTCTCATGATTTTGACATTTTAATTGAGATTTCTCAACTGTTTCACGTTGTATGGGTTGAATGTCTTTCGACTAGATTGGTAAGCTATTTCAGCTCGTGTCACTTTTAGAGTTCTTTGACTCTGAAGATGATTAATGAAGGGTATCTTGAAACTTTCGATTCTTTTTAGATGTGTTGGACACAATGAAGGGTTCTCTGACTGTTCCGGGCATATTTTGAAGCTGATTTCACAATCTTCCAAGTATTAAATCTTTCATTTTTCATTTTTTTATCAAATTTTCCTCATTTTTTTGGGTCCAGTGACAAATTTGCCGCAACCCCCCTTTTATAGGTTTTCTTCTTCTTCGTATTTTTTTTTTTTAATGGGTTGTGGTCCACTGGACCCTTGCCCTTCTTCTTTATCTTTTTCTTTTTTAATCTTTAGGCTTCCTCAAGTTTTTTTTTTTTCACTTTATCTTCCTGTCGTCTGTACCATATGGATGGGACACATGGGAGTCTCACAAAACACAACGTATCAAGGCCTAAATTCATTTTAAGGATCACAATGATGACTGAGGCTTCACCATAGGAATTATCACATTAAGAAATATCAAGCAGCGTATTCTCACAAGATAGAAAAAATGTTCAACGTACTCAAAATTCTTCAAAGCATGGAAATACATAAATTCAGCATGAAAAAGAATTATGATACAGTCTTGGAATGGAAAAATCAATCAATTATGACAGAAAAAGAAAATTATGAATGTTCTCATTACAAAGTTGCGATGAAAATGACACACAAGCGAAGACAATAACAATGAACAGTTTCATGCACCAAGATTGAACATGCATGCTCAAGATATCAAAATAAATAAATTTCATATTCAGTGTATGACCAAAAGAGATGAAAAGGTTTAGTAAAACATGTTATTCTTGGACCATTGGAAAGCTTACGGGGTCTACTTTGATCTATGATAGGTTTCAGGTGATTGTGGGATAATTTTACTGAGTTTAGGTATGCTACTGTCTGCTAAGGTTAGTGTGGTCCTTAGGACTCAAAATAAAGATTCTAGAAGTTCTCTTAGCCATAATATCCAGGGGATGTCTACCGTTGCCCCTCTTTGGCATTCACATAGGATATCAAGTTGAATGGTAAAGAAGTAAACACCTGGGACACGATGGAAAGTAAGTTTTCCAGATGTCATTCTTTTGAATGACCACGACCCTTTGGGGAGATGGTATGCCGATAGATGATTTTGACTCGTAAGACATCGAACTAAAACTGCACTATTAGGCAGTAGCATGGAGAGGTTTCCATCAATAGAGATATGAAATGACAATCAACAGGAACTGTGCTATATTTGAGCTGGTGGCACTCCTTGCTGAAATCACCTAAATGCTACCTAGGATTTCAGTGTATTCATCTTCGACTTTAGAGCTTTTTCTTAGGGTCTAGTTTTCAATTGAATGGGATCTTGATTTACAAAAAAGGATGATCCTGATGAATTACTAGCTAATTGAACTTTTGTTCGGTCTTGAGTTTAATTCTTTGAATTACGGGTTAAGGCTTGAGTATTGGCAACCTTTGGGTTTTCTTCCTAAGGATTTGCGGCATGGCATCCAAGATCTAGTGGCAGTGGAAACATCATGTCCAAGACTCCTCGAAACTCTTTCGTTTATTCAAACATTCTAGAAGGTTTTGAAGATTGGTAGGATTTTGAATGAGTTACAGAGTTTCGTACTATTTTTTAAACGAATAAATTAAAAATATTTTTGAAAACTTCATAGGACATGTAGGGGAAATTTTGAAAACGAGTGAGAATTTTGAGAGCATTTGATTTTGGTCAGCGTATTAAGCTCGTGCAGCCATTGAACCCTATGAGCAAGTTTATTTCATGCAGTGATGGACCTTTCTTCTACCTGCCGCAACTCTTTTTCGTCGCATGGGTTTTACGTCTTATTGTCTCGGCTCGTTTATGTCTCACGATTTTGACATTTTAATTGAGATTTCCCAACTGTTTCACGTCGTATGGGTTGGATGTCTTTCAACTAGATTGGTAAGCTGTTTCAGCTCGTGTCACGTTTGGAGTTCTTCGACTCTGAAGATGATTGATGAAGGGCATCTTGAAACTTCTGATTCTTCTTAGATGTGTTGGACACAATGAAGGGTTCTCTGACTGTTCCGGGCTTATTTTTAAGCTGATTTCACTATCTTCCAAGTATTTAAGCTTTCATTTCTCATTTTTTTCTCAAATTTTCCTCATTTTTCTGGGTCCAGTGACAAATTTGCCGCAACCCCCCTTTCATAGATTTTCTTCTTCTTCCTATTATTTATTTTTTTTAATGGGTTGTGGTCCACTAGACCCTTGCCCCTCTTGTTTTTCTTTTTCTTTTTTAATCTTTGGGCTTCCTCAAGTTTTTTCTATTTCACTTTATCTTCCTCCCTTCCGTACCATATGGATGGGACACATGGGAGTTACGCAATACGCAGCGTGTTATATGGATGGGACACGTTGGGGTCACGCGACACATTGCGTGTCGCACGCACAGCCTATAAATTAGTTTGAATGAAATTTGTTTGTTTTGAATATGAACTTCTTATGAAAATGTGCATACCAAGTATTTGATAACATGTTTTATTGAGCCTTTTCATCTCTTGTGGTCATACACTGAATATGAGAGTTATTTATTTTGATATCTTGAGCATGCATGTTCAATCTTGGTGCATGAAACTGTTCATTGTTATTGTCTTGGCTTGTGTGTCATTTTCATCGCAACTTTGTAATGAGCACATCCATAATTTTCTTTTTCTGTCATAATTGACTGATTTTTCCATTCCAAGACTGTATCATAATTCTTTTTCATGCTTAATATATGTTTTTCCATGCTTTGGAGAATTTTTAGTACGTTGAACATTTTTTCTATCTTGTGAAAATACGTTTCCTTATATTTCTTAATGTGATAATTCTTATGGTGAAGCCTCAATCATCATTGTGGCCCTTGAAATGAGTTTAGGCCTGGACCCCGGTGAGAGAGAGAGAGAGAGAGAGTGAGAGAGATAGAGAGGGGGAGGCCAACGGTTAGCGACTTGGTCACTGGTCTAGCATAGAGAGAGAGAAGAAGAGGTGAGAGAATGAGAGAGGGGCAAGAACAGGAGTGAGAGAAAATACCTAGATGGGATAAACTGACAACTAGGGACCGACACCTAGGCTTGAGAATACAACGGCTTGGGGAGGCTGGTGCCTTGAGAGAGAGATGGGTTGGTGTATGGATTTAGGGAATGGGATGTAGGGTGTATGGTAGGGAGTCAGGTGCATGGTATAGAATTGGGTGTAAGGTGTATGGTAGTGAGTAGGGTGTATGGTGTTTGGTAGAGAGTATGGAGTAGGGTATATGGTGGGTAGGGGTATTCTTTCAAGGGTTAAAGTTTCCTTATGATTCGACGACGTTTTGGGCGATCTATCTTCGTAGAAACATAGATCATTCTTAGATGATCATTTTAATATATGATTTGCGTCTTGACGTGGAGTTTTGTTTATGGTTTCAAAATTCCTGCCAAAGACATAAACTTGAATTCTTGAATCTTCGATCTAGCTTTATTTGTCACACCTTTGGTCTTTCGTTTGGTCGTTAATTGAAGATGAAATCGTTTTGATCTTTTTGCAACAAAAATCATGTGATTTACTCCGATTGATCACTTTATGAATTTTGGGAGTCGCCGAAAAATGGTTTTTTGACGACCTAAAAATATGCATTTTTTAGAGCCTCAGTTTTGTGTCTTCCTGGCTCTCACTTCAAGCAAATATTACCTCAAATCGAAGCTCTTTGAGTCACGATTGCAGTGGTTCTATTTTTGGGATCATCCGATCTCACGCCTTCAAGAAATGTCTGTCGGAGCGAGGAGATGTCTTGCACAAAAAAATTCTGCATTATGCACTTTTCGAGCAATCTTCTATCTAGGATTTCTCCTATTTTGAGCATCCTCTCAAAGCGTGCCATGCGTCAATACGTTCCTCTCAACGAGGGGAATGATGTACAAAAATTTTAGCTTGCTTCACCATAAGACGAAAGAGATACGGCAAGTGAACAGTAAAGGGCCCGTTATTTTGGTGCTGCAAGTGAACAGTAAATGGCCTCGTTATTTTGGAAAAGTAGGACCTAGAAAGGTCCGTTTGAGCTAAAATTTGACAGGTGTGCTGGTATAGGTCTTTTGAATCCATCTGTGGTAGTTTGATGACCATCAAAGCTCAATAACAAAGAGTTTTAGCCACAGTGATCCTTGTACAAGTTAAAGAGTTGTACTTCAAAATGATTCTTCTCTTGTTCCCTCATATTTTTATCAGATCGGGACAAACCTTGAGGGGCATTCTTGGGACATCATAAGAGGCTTATATACATATTTTGGGGCCAAGATAACACCATTACCATTGCTCTTCAAAATAAAGTTTATTCATGTGCAAGCTTCCATAGTCCATAGACATGTCTGTACCTATAGGTCTTGGTTGCGACTGCCTCCTCTTTTATTCACATTGAGGAAACAAGTGCTTTAAAAATATCCTACAACACCTCAGTAAATTACTAAGTTTATATTTGTTTTGAGTCAGACTAGAGCTCTTCCACAATTATATAGTCTTGATGTCGTTTTTTCTTTCTTCCCATGACTATTTTTTTGTTTCAGGCTTATGTGGTAGAGACTTTTTGCCATTTATATATCATCCAAAGATAGGCTGAACTTTTGTCCCCATTCCAAGTGCGCATTCTTACTATGATAGGTATATGGGAGACTTGTAGGATTAGGCCCTTTATCATAGATCATTATCTCCTCATTGAGTTTTGTCTTCGATAGAGATCAAAGACAAACTATATTCCTTTCCCTTTTGGAGAGATGAGTCCCACCATAGAGGATATGGTGATGATCATGGGACTTAGGGGGGACAGAGAACTCTTCATGAGCATCCCTCCCGAGAAGGGTGTGGATCATCGCAAAGTCATTAAGGGCAACCTAGGAGTTGTGCCCCATCATGAGAGTAAGAAGAAGGGGAAGAATCATATCTACCTCAACTGGTTGGAGAATGATTTTGGAGGTGGAGTGGCGGCGAGAGTGAGGTCTCTAAGGGGCAACCAGGTCACAACAGGTACCACCTCCTGCCTTTGAGGACTTAGAAGGTGATGATGATGAGGATGATATCGAGGTTTGTGGGCGCGTATTGATGCACCTTTCTCCGATGTGAATAAAAAATGAGGCAATTGCAACCATGACCTGTAGGCGCTAGATATGCCCTGAGGACTATAGAAGCCCGCACAAAATAAGCCTAGATTTTGAAGAGGCCCTAGAAATACATCATCTCGGCCTCAAAAGTTGCATAAGAGTTGCATTTGATACCACAAAAGTATTCCCAAAGTTTCGCCCCAATCGGGCAAAGGTGCAAAGAGACAAGAAGAATATATATATATATATACGGTTGAGTAGTATTGTGATACCTCTAGGAAGACGATCTTAGATGGTCTCCAGACCACCACAGACAACTTTAAAAGGCCAAAAAAGCCCTAACTACCAAGGTTCACTCCAAATAGACCTTTCTTGGTCCTACTTTCCCAAAATGGGTAGGTTGTTTAGTATTCAAAGAAGGGCAAGTTAAACCTATTTTTTGATATAGTAAAAAATTGATACCTTTTTCAAAAAATACGGCAAACTTCTTATACTCATATCTCACGATCCGCAAGGTCGATCGAGCGCAAATTCGAACATGTCGTGCTCCTCTACGAGCATAAAGTTTTGACATATGCCAAGACAAGATCGACGTCTGCAGCGAGAGAAATCCTAGAGAGAAGGTTGCACAAAACTGAGATTATATAGAAAATCAGAGTACATGACATACCTTTCTCTGACGATCGTAACGCAATGCCCAGAGGTCGGATCGACAAAAAAAACAAGTGCATTTCAATCGTAGCTCAATAAACTGATTCAATTTGAGATAAGAAATAATATAATCAAGGCTCAAGAAGATGTTCGTTCAGAGCTTGCAAATTAGGCATGAATTTTGAGGCACCAGAAAACCACTTTTCCAGCAATTTCCTAGAAACCCAAAATCACCAATTGAGGGTCATTTAGCACACCCTTTTGTGTGAAACAATTGTGATGACATCCACTTTGATTTGTCTGCAAAAAACAAAGCAAAAAACACAACAATTTTTACAAGATCGAGTGGAAAAGGAAAAGCAAGTTTGCACGACAACTAGAAAAATGAAAAGTTGTGAGAACATCATCAAAACTCTATGATATGATGCAAATCTTATACTAAAACGATCGCCTCGATCGTTCGAAACATTGTCAGAAAAGCGGAAAGAAGGCCCGCAGTCATGTGGATGGGAAGATGCCCCGTTTTGGGGACGTGTGTCATTTGCAGAATTTCTTAGTATCCTTTGTGGTAATTTTCTATTATTTTGAATTTTCATTTTATTTTTATTATTTCTATTTTACAACAATCTTTATGGGTTTTGAGTGTACACCCTTTTTTCAAGGGTAACCTATATATAAACCCCATCAAATGTTATGTGAAAGGGCTTGGAAAACCTTTTGAAAAGGAATAAATAAGGCTTACTTTTTGCCTTGTGCTTTACTGAAAATTACTTTTCCTTGAGAGATGGTAGATAAATTTTATGCAAAGAGAGACTACCCCACTCTCTAGCCTACTCCCTACCTAAATTATACGCCCCACTCTACCCTACTCCCTACCTAGACCGTACACCCCACTCTACACTACTACCTACTTAGACCATACACCCCATTCTACCTACTCCCAACCTAGACCACACTTGTTTCTCTAAGGAGGTTTTCACCTTGGTGACACTGGTTGGGTCCGTCCTGGGTAATTACTGAAGACAAAGTCTCTAGGGTGGTTAGGCCATACACCTAATACCTTTCTATTGTTGCCCATAACCTCCTAGGGGAGGTGACGCCGGAAGGCTACCGCTACCGGATTCCAGTCATGCCCTCTTTCCACCTAGCCTTCACGAATCCTGCCTAGCCCACTTAAGTTAGCCTTACCACACGAACCTAGCCTAGCCCAGCCCATATATGCTAACCCAACCCACACAAACTTAGCCTAACCCAGCTATTAGCTTAGCGCACTTAAGCTAACCCAACCCACATAATCTTAGCCCAGCCCACCTAAGCTAGCGTAACCCACACGAACCTAGCCAAGCCTAACCAACCCATCTAGCTTACCCAAACCTAACCTAGCCCATGTAAGCTAGCCTAACCCACACCGAGCCAACTTGACCCAAACCCCAAACCACACGTAACTCACATCGAACCAACTTGTCCCAAAACCCGAGCCACACCTAACCCACATCGAGCCAACTTGACCCAAACCACGAACCATAGCTAACCCACATTGAGCCAACTTGACCCAAACCCTGAACCACACCTAACCCACTTCATCCCAACATACCCAAACCTAAATCAAACCATATTGAACCCATTATAAACCCAATCAACCCCACTTTGAACCAAGCCTACACTCGAACCTTTTTCAAACCAAGAAAAAGCCTAAGAGTCCATAGGACCCAGAGCATTAAGTGTGCATGATTCAAGTGAAGAAACCGAGCAGGGAAGAGAGCAAGGGTGTTGAATCCAAAATGCATCGATCGACAATTGGGGAGCTTTTTGTGGGCGCATACAAGCGTTAGGATCTAAGAGGGTGATTCACCCGGGTGTATCCGACCCCTTCACCTCGAGGTAAGCCTTACCTCATTTAAATTTTGTTGGTTCGAACCGCACCATATGGGAACACACCAGGGTATAGACACCCCGATCTCAATTGAGGAAACCATGACGGACCAAAATGCTCCAGGGAAACCACCTGGATACTTGAGCCATTCACACCCGCTTTAACTCATTTGTAAACTGAATCCCACAAGTCTTAAAACACTCAGACATCGCTAAAGGTACTTGTGATTCGAAATACATCAGAACAGTGATCGAGATTGTCAAACTGAAGAGCGACTTGGAAGAAGAAGGATCTGCGTCAAAGCAGTTCTCAACAATGACAAAAAGGAAACCAGAAGACAACATCCAAATAATGGCCCAAAAGGAGAGATAAGGGCCCAGCTCCACTGCCAATGGTGCCTGTGCCCCTTGGACTTCCGTCAAACCAGTTTGCCTCAAAGCGACAACGTTCTGCAGAAGTATCATAAATCCGAGTAATGATGTTTGTAAGTACAGATTGACACGTGTCAGGTCATACTGATGTGCCCTCTGATAATGGTACAAACATATGTGTCGACTTTTGCATGTAGTAGTACGATGTGCCAGAGTAACTGTCGGAAGCCATCGCCATCCAGAATGGTGCCGAAGGATATCCAAGTAGTGATCGACCTTGATCAAAAGCCTCAAAGCATGACATGTGGCCCTTTTGTATATGGAGCAGTTCCAACTAGCGATGGCGCCAAACCCCTGACACACTGCCCACAATGTTGTACCCAATCCAGTCACATGACAAGAAAGCAATTAAGGCATCATTTACTACTAGAGGCAGCAATTGATGCTGATTTAGATAGATTCGACACCGGTGCCAATGGCGTCGGAGGCATTCGGACTAGCATCGGAAGTATTCGGACTAGCACCCAGGGATGGATATCAAGATTGACCCATGAAATGATCCAATGGTTGTTTTGAGATTGATTGGCTATAAATAGACCTCTTGACATTAAGTTGGGGAGAATTTTCGCACATTGACCGCATAAGCTCTATCCGAGTCTACCTAGAATCAAATATGAACCTCTACCCAAGCTTCTAAACTCAAGCCTTTAACCCGTTCGACTATGCTTTGTCGTGAAGACAGCCTGGATAATCAGACCTTCTGGGTCCTCTTCCTCCCATATTCATTTGCCTCATCTGAACTCGAATGACTGGTATTGATCGTGAAACCTCTTAATTTGAATTAACACCAACTCTGGGAGCCAGGTCTAAGGGTCTGGCCTAAGGTCCTACATTTCCTTTCTCTTTAATTGCGTGCACATTATCCATGTTTTCCCCAATTTTTCATTAATGACCATTTATTACTTCCATTAAATTCTCTCTCTCTCTTTCTTGTCTCTCATTAAGACCCTCCATTAAAGCTCACATTCTCTTTTCTTTTCACTTTTATTTTTAATCATAAGCATTAATAAGGCTAATTTATCTTCATTTTTAATACTTCTATAGTTATTCATGAATATGGCTTGAAGTAGTCATAGATCAGTTTGATTTGCTCTGGTTTGTTTGGTATTGTAGTTATCTTTCTATGTCAAAAAGATCTTCATTAAAATCACCCTTTTTGTTAAACCCTCTTCAAAAATTTTCTTGAACTCCAAGGCTAAGGTGCTAAGAAAGCCGGCTTTGCTGGTGGTCCGAGCGAGATACAGCCTTGGGGCTCAATTTCGGCTTAGGACGTAATTTGACAGGACCCTTTCTTTATCAACTCTTTGATAAACAGTCTGGCGCCCACCATGGGGCATGTCAGGCTTTCTTTGCACCGCAGCTGTTGAAGTGACCCTTTGGATTTTGTTCCAAAGGACCACTGTCAACCCGAAGTTCACCCCGGCTCTCCTTCAGCCACTATTTTGCTTTCTCGATACTTGACTGGCGAAAGGCTGGACATAGCCACTCAATGTTGGGGCGCCTGGCCCTTCACTCTCATTGCTCTTTGGTCAACTTGTTGACCCAAGTGCGCATTGCTCGACACCGATGTGCTCGGTATTCACTCATTGCTGGGGGCATCTAGCTCTTCACATTCATTGTGCTTTGATCGACTTTGTCGACTCAGAGCGTGCATCACTCGCACACACCGTACCTTTCATCCATTTGTTTGTTTGTGCACACTCTTGCATGTTTGTCACACGTTTTCCATGCGCACATGATGTTTGACACAACTTTTGCACACTTTTTGTCAAAATCCTGCATCTGGCACTTCATGCTCCTGGAGTAGGAACCCAGTTGTACAAGAAAAGCAATGGGATCACGGGCCCACAATGGGAAGAACCCCTGACCCTCTGTACATCGTTATTGGCCTCTAAGAACACCCCCACAATATTTTGGTATGATAACCACTTATACGAGAGGTTCAGACCAAAGGTGGGCAGTACCCCATCATCCCACCTAATTTCTTAAAAAGACACATGTAGTTAGGAACTCTACCCAGCCTTGCCCACTAGCCGTTTAGAGGGACCCGTGTCTTTTCGATTGTTGTTGTGCCTAAGTAGAGAGATGTACTATGACCCAGGTGTGGGGGTGTGATATTTGGACATTGAGTCCACCGCCAACTCATATCGAAGGTCTCGTCGACCGATCACCCAATGAGACAGTGTGTTGCCATTCCCTGGGATTATGGGACTCAAACTCAGTTCGAGCCCATGGTCAGGCCACCTAGCTATCTTTCCGAAGACCAACTAAGTCACCGACTGGATACTAGGGGTCATCAGGTTCTGGCCCACCGTGAACAGCTAAGGGGTCAGACTGGGCACAATCCTCCAGCAGGTTGGAGTAACACAACCGCCACGACGCCAGATGCAAGATTTTGTGCTTTCAGTGGTGGCCAAGCCGATGATCTATGCATAGACAATTCGCTAGATTCCCCTCGACCTAGCAGGAAGCACTTCCATAGGAATAGTGCAACTAAATCCTCTAATGCCTATGAAAGCTGTAGGGCTGATAGACCATCTCTTAGAACTAGCCCACCTAACCCGAGGGTAGCACCAGGCCCTAGCATGACCCAAAACGGTCTTGGGGCTAGCCACACTATAGACTCGACTGCCATAGCTCAAGCTGTTCTCCAAGTCATAATAAGCCTTAGCTTAGGACATGCAGTGAACCTTTCAGCTTGGCCCAATTAGCGACCTTCTCAGTTTGGTCGAATGCAACCTGACCCAGGCATGGCTCCAAACCGACCTGTCTTTGATCCATCTTACCATTTCCACCCTTCCTAGCCTAGGGAGACACCACCTGTCTCCATGGCCGGCGTACCCACCGGTACAACATCGAACACCTGTTTACTTGGCTGCTCAGCCGGCCACTCTGGGTAGCAACCCATGGGTACCTTCTACACAGGTGGATTCCAAGTACAGGTCTTTGGAAAACTAAGTCAAGGTCATGAGGGGAGCCCTACAATGGATGGGAATCGATGACCCGGCCCTCATGGACCCCTGTGATGAATCTTACTTTGATGGCCTAGCCAATCTCCCCATGAACTTTATGCCACTATATTTATGAAACTACTTCAATGGAAAGGGGGATGCTAACCTACATGTGACCAGTTATTTGCTCGTTGTCCCTACCCTGCGTGACAAACCAACAACCGTAAAGGGGATGTTTGTTCATAGTCCCGTAAGAGACTCGGTCATATGGTATAATAATTTTGTGAGGGACTATCCCGAGGCATCATGATGAGATATGTTTAAAAAATTTGTGACAGATCACTGGGCCAAAAAGCCACGCCCGATCTACCTTGGGGAACTATTAGCCTTCAAACAAGGACCTGACAAAGCATTCACAAACTTTGTCAACCAGTTCAATGCTATGGCTGCAAGGGTCACATAATGTTCTCTTTCGGACCCTGCCAAGAAAATATCTCTACCTCCATCTCTCCTTGTCACTAGATCTCCTTCATAAAAATTTTCTCTTTAAATCTTAACCCCCATGAAAATACGAGTTTCCCTTTAGCTCTCACTTCCATTCTCAGCTACTCCTCCATACCCACATGTCCTACTAAGGAAACAATTCACCCATAAAAATAACAACTAACTAAATTCTCCTTTTACCCCTTCCATAAAATAAAAAAAATTGCACCCATGCCCCCTATAAAAATAAAATAAAATAAAATTTTAATTTGCCATATTCTTGAACATCCTTGATGCGATTTGCATTATACTCCCCAAGTTGAAAGAAAACATGTCTCGAGATTTTGTTGCGGCATCATCAACTTCCCTTAGCTGATGGTGAAGTCCAGCATCTCCATACAAATGTTCTTTGTGAGGCATGAGGCTAAACATATTAGCTTGTCTAGGTTGTAAGCTTTGGCAATGATGCAAGAAGTATAAACTTTATGGGCAGCGTCACAAGCATCAGCTTTAGTTCTTACATAGCCTTCACTTCTCATATCTCTATATATCCCATTGGCCAATACCAAGATAATTCATAGCTCAAAGACAGAACTCTTTCGCCTACTTCATAGCACACTAAAGATATTTTATTTAAAGCAAGAGTATAAGCTTGCTTGCAATGCTCTCGAGTATAGGACAAATAATCGACGAGTTTATGCTTGTTTAATTTCAGTTTGAAAGCCCAAAACTTCCAAACAAATCCAATGGCCATTTCTTTAAGGCCATCGAAGTCATAAGCTGTTATCAAAGATCTCAAATTAATAATGTCTTGGGTCCACAAAATAATGAATCAAGTCCACTATAGATAAACATAAAAGAACTTCCCACCAAAGCACTTGAGCCTAAGCCCCTCACAACATTATACTCTTGAGCTTGAAATCCAAATATTGAATTTCTTGAGTTCAAGAATATGTACTCACTGATAATAACATGGAGATTAAAATAGCTTGTTCCAACATTATGAAAGAGTATAGTAGGAAAATTTCTCACATAACTCCTTGTCATACCATCCTGAGGATATCCGTTCAAAACAGTCCTATAAGAAGTCTGACCTTTATATCTTGCAAGAGTGAATATTGAATCTATGGGAAGGAGATTGGCCCTCTTGTAATGAATAAGTGAGATTGAAATGACAACACAAACATTACCACCTGGTCCAAATTTCAAAATTTTGACATACATTTGCTTGGTTGCTATTACACGCTCTACAAATTCGTTGTGCCACTCTAACGTAAAAATACTAGCACAAGTAGTATGGAAAGATTGAAAACCAT
The DNA here is from genome assembly GCF_054954075.1 of Amborella trichopoda. NCBI lineage: Eukaryota > Viridiplantae > Streptophyta > Magnoliopsida > Amborellales > Amborellaceae > Amborella > Amborella trichopoda. The sequence continues at coordinate 35,672,138 of NC_142348.1, forward strand.
GGATCTCTCGATCCCCATAGAACATTGTAAACAATTGCCAAAGGAACCTGAGAAAATTCGGCCACGAAATTTGACGTGAGCTAGAATAAGTCCTACGTTCAACCTGTAGTTTCTTTCAGGCCCTGAGGTCTAGATCCTCCACTCAAAGAAAAGCAATGACTCAGCCTTCATTCTATCATTGAGGACATCATTATCAATTTTAAGGTGAATATTAATTATGTCAAAGATATTGTTAAAAAACCAAGCTGAAAACAACTTCAATATCCTTTCTAGCACTATCTTCAACATCAGTTTTCTCTCTGTGTTGTCGGATCTCACCGACTGATGAACATAGCGTAGCTGACCTGGCCCCTTCTAGTCTCTAAGTAGGAAAAAGTCTTTTAGTATATTCGTTCCCTCAGCAAGAACGAAATGAAGCTATACGAATTCAGTCGGTGACTAATATTCATTTTCCTACAATGTTTTTGATTCCCCCCAGATTCACTATGCATAGCTTGCCAACGGAAGAAAGGAGAACATCGATTTTCTCTGTATGTTGTCGGATTAAGAGTAGAGCCATACCCTCCTCTTTAGAAGACTTAGGTGGAATCTCCTAACTCAATGACAACAAAGATAGTTCATGTCTAACCAACAACACTTTGCTTTGATAAGAAATTATTATCTCTACTTTCTCATCCAATCCTAAATCTCCTTTGATTATAGTTATGGGTTGTTCTTTCTTGTTCAATAGGAGTGATTTACGTGTAAATTCAACATTATCTTCAAAAGTTAACATTTTCTTCTAATTGATACAATGATGAATTTATTTATTATCATATTTATAATCATCCATCCTTCTAGGCTATCCTCAATTATCTTTTCTTTTTCAGCAAATTGATTTATAAATACATCTATCATTTTCTCATTAGATTTAGGACTTTTTGCATTTTCAATGCATCAACCTCTTTAGTGACCAATTTAGAATTTCTTTTATCAAGAAATCACATATCTTTGTCTATTTAATTATGTGATGCTCAGTGCGAAGTTTTCTTGTAGTGATAGCACCTCCCTAGGTTGGAGGTCTCAGTCTCCTAGCCTGAGAGGATCCTACTCCAATGGTGGATCTGGATGTGGTAAAATCTTTTCTCTGTTCGTCTTGAGACTGATTTTGGTCTAAAGTCCTTGTGTCTATGATGTTGGCTTTGGGGTTTTCGGTTACTTAACTTTTCTTTGCATTCATACTTCTGTCTATATTGTCGTGCCCATAAGTAAATTCAAGCATAACATCAGTCCGTTCTCACTCAAACTCGCACTCTAATTTACGTTGATCTCCATTAGAACTCGCATAACATAGATCTGACACTATAGATCTCAAAATGTTCAATATGTGATTTTACAATATTTTCTTTGCAATAACTTTTCAACCATCTCCGTCGAGTTATTGATTTTCTTGTATATTTGGTCATATATGACATTTCCATGATTGCGACCTCCATGACCAGCCATCACAGTCACTAACCCTTTTCGAACCATGCTCTGATACCAAATGATGCTAAAGGAGTTCAGGAAATCAAATCCAGCATTCTTTGGATCTTAAAACCAACAAAATTCAACAACTATGAAGAAAATAAGTTAGTTGTAAATCAAGCTATGGGAAGAAGAAACTCCTTTCTTCATTCATAAATTGGGATGTCTCCTCTTAAATACAAAATAAAAAAACTAAAATAAAATATCTCTCTCTCTCTCTACATCCCACGTCTCTCTCTACAACCCATGTCTTGCTCTCTCTTTGATCAAACGTACTGTCTCTCCTCACGTAACTTCATATTAATATCTCTCTCAAAGTCATGTAAATCCCCATTTCTCATTCTTTCCTATCTTCTCTCCCCTAGATCATCTTTTCAAGAAAATATCTCTACCTCTTCTCTCGTTATCACCTAGATCCCCTCCATAAAAATTATCTCTTTGAATCTTTACCCCCATGAAAATAGGAGTTTCCCTGTAGCTCTCACTACCCATCCTCATCTACTCCTCCATACCCACCCACATGTCCCATTAAGGAAACAACTCACCCATAACAATAGCAACTAGCTAAATTCTAATTATATATCCTTTGTATGCTTCATACCTTAAGTCACAATTCAACCAATAAAATAAAAAATTACATCTATTCCTCCTATAAAAATAAAATAAAATAAAATAAAATAAAACAAAATTCTAATTAGCCATATTCTTGAACATCCCAGATGCGATTTGCATTAAGGTGAAATGAAAGATTGTGTAAGGTGTTTTTAAATTTTTTTATTTTATTTTTTTATACCTTGTTTGATTCCCCTAATACTACTTCAATAAATATCATAGTAAGATATTTTCTACGTTTTTAGTATTCTGCATTGAGTTTAATATGGACACAGAGGGAATTTTAACCGATTTACTAAAGGATGAAATGTTTGATGGGACGAAGTACTTTGAATGGAAAAGAAAAGTTAGATATGTACTGCATGAAGAAACTATTTTCTCCATTGTATCCCAGACCCCTCCAGCTGAACCTAGAGGGAAATAGGTGCTTCCCAAGGTGGTAGGTTGGGAGGCTAGGTAAATGGGTGATGGTTGATGTGCCGGTGGATAAGTTGGTGCCATGGGGATAGGTGGTGTCTCCCTAGGCTGGGAAGGGTGGAAATGGTAAGATGGTTCAAAAGTGGGTCGATTTGGTACCATGTTAGGGTCAAACTGCACTTAACCGAACTGGGGAGGCTCCGGATTAGGTTGGGCCGAAAGGTTTGTTGCATGTTTTAGGCTAGGGTTCGCTATGGTTTGAAGAACTGCTTGGGCTATGGCAGCTAGACTAGCCCCTAGGGGGGTCTGAGCCATGCTAGGGTCTGGTGCTACCCTTAGGTTAGGAAGATTTAGTTTTAAGAAGTGATCTATCAGCCCTACAGCTGCTATGGGCGTTAGAGGATCCAGTTGCTCTATTCCTAGTGGAGTGTTCACTACTAGGCTAAGGGGGAACTAGTGGGTTATGGAGATCTTCTATTCTTAGATCATCGGCATGACCGCCGCTGAAGGCACAAGCCCTGTCCTATGTCTGACGCCATGACGGTTGCAACACTCTTGCTTGCTGGAGAATTGCACCATGTCTGACTCCGTGGCTGTTCAAGGCGCTCATGACAGTAGAAACCTGATGACCCCTAGCATCCAGCTAATAACTTAGTTGGTCACTAAAAAGATAAGTACGTGGCCTACCCACTGGCTCAAGTTGGGGCTGTCCCATAATCTCAGGGGACAACAGTACGCTATCTCACTGGATGACTTCTTTGGTATGAATTGGCAATGGACTCGGTGTCTGAGTCCCACACCCCCACTCTTGGGTTGTATTACATCTCTCTACTTGAGCAAAACAACAATGAAAAAGGCATAGGTACCTCTAAACTGCTAGTGGTAAGGACAAGTTTTAGAGTTACTACTTAGGTGTAAACCCTTTTGACAAATGAGATAGGGTAACATGGTACACCTACCTTTGGTCCGTACCACTCCTATAAGCGATTATGGGACTGAAGTATTGTGGGATGTTCTTACACGCTGAGAATATACAGAGGGAGAACTCTTGTCATGGGACCACGATCCCAATTGTTTTTCCTCTAGAACTACATGCCTACTATGAAAGCTAGAAGGCCGGATGAAGGATTTTCTAAAAACTATATTTGAAAGAGGTTTTTCATTCATGCTCGAGGGTGCAAAAGTGTACAAGTGAAAGGCACTTTTGGTCGTAAATTGACCACGCTGCGACTTATGCTGGAACACACAAGCTTGGAGCGAGGTGTAACCTTTCTTGAAGCGTGATGCAAAACGAGGGGGAGAGGCCCTATGTTCCATAGTTGCCGAGGAGGTAGGAAGATGTAAGAAAGCGATAAAATTACATTACCAAGTAAGAACAATGCTATTCGAGGCAACATGGGTTTGACGCAGATGAAACAATATCAACAAAGTTGGCAGTAGCGAAAAGGACACACTGTTACTCAGGACGAGCCAAGGGAAATAGAGAATGGCGATGACAGATGCTGGTGCATATGCCAGTGGCGCGGGCGCCACAATAAATGACGACAACGTGTTTCTTCTTAGAACTTTGGACATCAAGTCGAAAGGTTGGAAACAGGCCCCGAAAGGCCAAAAGGGGTTCCTGGGATCTCATATGTATGACACCATTAGCGACAATGCCAGAGGCATTGTCATTGACAACATATTTCTGAGTATCCAAGAAGCGCGGGGAGACTGGTGAGGCATGAAGAGGTCACTGGGAATGGTGTCGAGGCTACTTTTAGTGAATTATGTTTGTTTCGGGATCCAAACAAAGCGAGAATGGCTCGAAATGGGTCGGGATGAACTCCGGGTTTATGGTGGCCCTTTGGAATATAATTCAGAGGGCCACTGCAACAGCTACGATGCAAGGGAAGCTTGACTAGCCCCACAGTAGGCGCCAGCCTGTTTTCATTAAAAAATTACGGTTAGGGAACTCAAGGTCATGTGCCTTAGTTATAGACAAATTGGGTTCAACACCACCATTGGATTGTTTTTAGTGCAATCTCATCCATTCATCTTTCATTGCCTTTTGGGCTTCCTCTGGTGCCATTGGCAATAGCACCGAGTTCGTATTAATGACCATTAAATGTAGACTTCAGAAATAAATGCGATATTTTATGCTTTCTAATCACATGGCTTGAATTGAGTACACTTTTATGGGTGGGTTGTCAGAGGTCGGGCACCATTGGCAATGGTGCCAACGCCTTTCGAAGCTCCTCCACAATAAAATTCACCACGTGTCATCTTCTGGGCAGGATGTGTCATGATTCCGAACTCCTTCGATGCAATTCTGATCAGCGGCATCAGACGGCTATTCCAATGCATTGTATGGCTAGTGGTTGAGGGGATGGTTCCTTGACTAACCTGAAATTGACACGCAGATTCTGTACTGGCACCAATGCATGTCAGTACTTTCTGACACATGTCAATCTGTAATAACACACATCATTACACAACATTGAGTCATGTCTTCAGGTCACCGTTAGTTTAGGCTGCCTTTCGTCTGGAGGCCATGTAAGGGGCACCAAAGGCCGCTGGGCCTTTTACTCTCCATTGGGGTTGCTTCAACAATGCTTTTATGTCATATCTTCAGGTCGTCTTTTTGTCACCATTAGGAGCTGCTTCAACGCCATTGGGAATGGTGTCGACACTCTCTACTTTCAGATCGCTCTCAGCTTGGTGGTCTGGAGTCCTCATATGCCTTGTTTCGTACTTCAAGTGCTTTAAGCTCTGTTTGAGTGTTTTATGAGCTTATGGGACCAGTTTACGAATGGGCAAAGGTATGTGCGAGTGGTTCAAGTACTGGGGTAGTTGGGCTGGGGTATTTTGATCCTCCGTGATTTCCTCAATCAGAATCGGGGTGTCTACATAAGGTCACTCTAGAAGGGAAATTCACAATGGAGGAGATTTGAAAGGCAATCTTCGAGCTACTAAAGAATAAAACACCGGGGGCAGATGGTTTCTAAATTAGTTTCTTTCAAGAATTTGGGATATAGTGAAATAGGATCTCCTCGCTCTCCTTTCACAATTCTATCATGGTGTGGTCAGCAAAGCTTGGAATTCTACTTTCATGGCCTTCATCCCAAAAAATATGTCCTTGAAGCCATTGGAGATCTGAAACCTATAAGTGTTTTATCTTCGATTTATAAGATATTGGGTAAGGTCCTAGCCAACAGACTCAAAAGGGTCAATCATGAGGTGGTTGATGGGCACGTAAACAACATTCATCTAGGGAAGGCAAATTATGGATGGCATCTTAGTGTCACAGGTGCTAATCCACACCACTTAAAAAGAAGCCAAGAAAATCATTTCTATGCAAATTGGACTTCGGAAAAGCTTATGACGGAGGAGAGTGGGATTATTTGGAGGAGATCATGGTGATGGGGTTTGAAAGTCGATGGAGAATGGTGATTAAAGGCTGCTTATCCTCAACTCAATTTTCAGTATTAGTCTATAGGAAGGCATGCAGATATTTCTGTGCTATCAAGGGACTTCGCTAGGGGGATTACCTATCCCCTTTTCTATATACCCTAGTAGGTGAAAGTGTGTTAAAAAAAGGTTTACTAAGGGGTTCACCAGTCACAACTAATGAAATGTTTGTTGCATATCTTCAATATGCTGATGATACTCTTATTTCACTTGAAACCACAATGAGCAGATTGAAAACATATGGCTATTCCTTAAATTCTATGGAGTAATATCAAGGGCAAAAATCAATATGACAAAAACTAAATTAATGGGGAGTTGCTGCTCAGATGAGGAACTCACAGATTGGGCATCTTGGTTACAATGCGCCACTGAGACATTGCCCTCTCAATACTTGGGGATTCCTTTAACTGATGGTAGGTTACCTCCATCAGCTTGTGATCCAATCGTTTAGAGATCCTAATTTAAATTAAATGCCTAAAAAAGTATATTCTTATCTTTTGAGGGTAAGATAACCTTGATCAGAACAATTTTATCAAATATACCTATATATTACTGCTCCTTGTATAGGGCATCACAATTTTTAATCAAAAGGGCACCAAGTCTTCAATCAAACGATTAGAAAGGATGATGAGGACTTTTCTTATGACCTGGCTCAAGTGATAAAACCAAATTTAATTTAGTCAGTTGCGTGAAAGTCTGCTTACCAAGGAAGGAATGAGGTCTTGGAATTAGAAGATTAAGAACAATGAATGAAGCCTTACTAACAAAATGGTGGTGAAGACTTAACCATAATGATTCATAGCTATAGCAGCAAATAGTATTCGAAAAATATGGAATGGACTTGATTACTTTGTTCCAAAAAAATTACCACAAAATGATTGTACTTCTACAGTTCGGGAAGGACTCAATTAAGTAAGAAACTTTTTTATTTCTCATGCCAAATTCTTAGTTGGTGATGTTTATAAGGCAAACTTCTAGTATAACAAATGGTCAGGAATCTCACCTCTAAAGCTTCAATACTTAGATCTCTATAGCAAAGCTGTAAATAAGAACACATCCATATGTGACATGGAGAATGGAGAAGGCAAAACAACTATTTGAAATATAATTCTCAATATCATAAGAATAGATGGAGTTATAGAACACCAATTTTTATCATTAATTGAAGCTCTTTATACATTTTTTACTATCCGAAATGAGAGGACCAAATAATACGGGAACTTAACACCTAAGGTATTTTCATTGTTAAATCCTTGCTCTTCTTGTTAAGGACAGATATGTGGATAGTAGGAGCATGAAAATCAGGGTCACTAAAGTCCCCATAAGAATGAAGGCCTTTCTATGGCTTTTGGAACAAGATCAAACACACTCTATCGAAAATTTGAGTAAAAGGGGAGTCATAGTGGCAATGTGTGCATATTGTGCAAACAAGATGCTGAAACAAATTCCCATCAATTCCTTTGTTGTCCTTATGTCTCAGAGTAAGAGTTTATCTTCTTGGCATTGGATAACACTTGGAAGGATTCAAGACTTCTTCCATCAGAATCTTAATCTACCATTTCCAAAAGGTGGTAAGCTTTTATGGAGAATAACAATGGCTGTGATCTACTGAAATTTATGGAAAAAGCGAAATGTAAGAATATTTTAAGATAAAACAAGGGAGGTGCAACAAGTGATTAATATGACATTGTCCACATTGTCCAATGGGTGAAAGCTTTACCGGAATTCAGAGACGATTTATGTAATTTAATGATGGGATCTAAGGCCAAAGTTCTAAACAACTGAATCTGGTGCCCCCCCTTAGGAGGGATGGTATAAGCTTAACTTTGATAGAAGTATGAGAGGTGAGGCTCAAGGGTTGGATATAGAGGTTTGTTGAGGGATAATCATGGAAATATCATATGGACATACAAATGATCTTTGCAAATTGTGATATAAATAAGGTTGAAGTCCATGCTTTGAAGGAAGGGGTACTGAAGCTCATAGCAGATCAGAGGTGCATCATAGTGGTAGGTGATTCAGTTAATGTAATTGGCGAGTGTAAGGATCTTATGACTGCTCCATAGGTTTTGACTCTATTGGTGAACCATATTTCTATGCATCTAAAAAGGAAACAGGTGGTGTATCAGCATGTTAACCAACAGAAATTCAAAAGCTGATGCATTAGCAAAGGAGGTCACTTTCTCAGCAGAAACCAAAAACTTCTTGAATATATATGTTATTCCTTAGTCATATTTTTTTACTTTGTCTTTTCTTTTTTCCTTCTTTTGTCCTTCAGCTATTGTAGTTGTTCTTTCTTCATTGCTATTTTTCATCTTTTTTCTTTTCCCTATACTTATCATGTAATTCTTTTCATGTTCTCAATGAAAGGCTAACTTAACATTTAAAAGAAAAAAGAAAAAAGAAAAAAGAAGATACATGAAGCAAAAAAGAAGGCCAAATTTACTTCATAAAGTGGACGTCAATGGTGGAGATGAAAGTTGCATGTTCTCATTTTTTCGGAACTCAGATCTTCCTAAATTCATTTGCTAGTAACACTTCCTCTTGTTAAAATAAGTGACACAATATAGTAAAAGCTTTTAAATTCTAAAGTTAAAACTTCCAATTATCAAACGTTACGATGAATGTTCGTTTTTTGGGATGATATAGTCTCTATATGATGTAGACACTTAAAGGGTGCACAAGCACCCTTTCAATAGTTCACAGTGAACCTAGCCTCACCTGATAGTCATAAATTATTTTCATATTTTTTTAGTTTTCTTTTAAAAATAATTTTTTCTAAAATTTGGGTTGTAGATTCATTTTTGTATAGTTTATTAAATAAAAATAAGAAAAATATTTAGAACAAAAAGATTGACCCAAATACTTCTAAAATTTAGAAAAATCCCTGAATTGTTTCAAGGGTATTCTGGTCAATTTAGGGGCATTATCGTCAATCTTTTTGTTCAAACTAATAGATTTTGTTATTTTAATTTGGTACATGAAAATATATATGTTCTTTGAGTTTTAGATAAAGATAATTTTTAAATAAAAATAAAAAAAAATACAAAATTAATATGTATCCATTGAAGCCTGTTTCAATATGAGGCCGTCCAAAAACTTCCCCCTTATTTTTTTCCACCTTTTTTCACTCCATTTAATTGTTTTTTGGTCTTCCTCTATCTCATAAGTATTAATCAATCTTTTTCCTCTTTTTTTTTTTTTTTACCATTTTTAGGTTTTGATGCAAGTTATATAAGGTCTACGCTTTATGAAAACAAAGTAAAACCTCAACTCTAACCCTCCTCCAGAAGGTACTTTGGGCATCGAAAATCCCCTTAACGGCTCTAAAGTCATTTTTAAAAAGTGGCTACAAAGCTTTAAGCTAAAAAGAAGGTACAGATCTTGCGGATATGTAAATATTTAATTTTTTTTAGAAAAAAATATGTAGTTTAGATATTGTCTTACAATATATACTATTTTTAAAACTTAAAATTTTAATTTTTTTCACTACCATAATAGACAAGACCAAGATAATTGATTTAAAAGTTTTTCAACACCAAACATAGAATTTTCAATAAGTTTAATTGTGAGGCTTTGTTTATTTTGATTGTGAGGCTTTACTTATTTTTATAGGGGTGCAGCCCTATCAAAACATTTTCTTTTTGAATTTCATCAACTGTTTGGTTCCTTGCATTTCTCTCTCTTGCTTATGATGCAATATTCTCAAACATAGCTTCTTGAGCAAGCATGACTTTCTAGAGAGAGACAGAGGCCCGTTTGACTCCATTTCCGTTCACTTTCTACCCTATAACTATAAAAGCTAGTGAGAGAAAGCCATTCAGTGTTCTCACTTGGGCAGTAAGGCTCGACGATCTCAGAGAACCAGTGAAGAGTAGAGGAAGCGTGCGTATTATGAGATTATTATCAGTGAATTTGAATTCTAGGGCATCAGTAGTTCTCCTCTTGATCCATGGGCGAGCTCGATGGGCTCCCTCCTGGATTTAGGTTTGTCCCTACTGAGGAAGAACTGGTTTCTCATTATCTCAAGAACAAGGTTTCTGAAACTAGGTCACCCAACTTTAATCCTGATATAATCAGAGAGCTTGATATTTACAACCATGAACCCTTTGATCTTCTTGGGATGGCTTCTTTCCCGAATGAAAACCAGTTATTCTTCTTCGCAGAGAGGACGGCCCCTATTTTTTCACGTAAGGTTAGGGTTACAGGGGGTGGTTATTGGAAAGTCGTTGGTCGTAAGCGTCCTGTTGTTTCAGGAAGGGAAGGGGTTGTGGGGTTTAAGACGACTCTGGTTTTCCACAAGGGTAGGGCACCTAATGGAGAGAAGACAGACTGGAGAATGAAGGAGTATGTTTTGGCGAGTGATCGCGATGGAATTAGGGTATGTGCATTTTCTTCGCATTATTTTCCTTACTTCTGCATTTATATGAGCAGTTTGTTGTCTTTCTATTGGTTTCAAGAGTTATCAGAAAGGGGAATAGATAGTATGGGTTTCACATTTAACATATTGCTAATCCGTGCTTTCGATGGAAATTTTTTATGATTGGTTTTGTGATAGCAGGAAAAGCCGTGATGGGTGAATCACATTAAGTTTGATTGGGAAGGAACTTACCTCTATATTTCTGAAGTGCATCATGCTTGTGTTGATTCCTGTGTTCTCTTAATGGCTTTTTGGTAATGTGATATAGACATGAACATGGATGCTATGCCCTTTTACTTGCGGTGTGTCTGAGAATCATTTTGAATGATAGAGATGAGCACTCCCATGGAACCTATATTAAAGGCGACTTTCAGAATCTACCTGTTAACAATCTTTTGTCTTGAAATTGGAAATCCTTCAGACATAATTGATAAATCCACTAGAACTCTTCAATGAAAAAAATATACCACGTAAGACCAGATTGACTTGTGACATTTGAAGGGGCCCCTACGTTTGCATGTGAAACATCAAATAAACTTGTGGTTATTTGAAAAGGCAAGTAGCAAATGTTTTCAGGCATTCAACCAGCGTTATCAAGAGAAGAGAAATATTAGAAAGTCATTTAATATTTCAAAGCAAGGATATTATTTGATAGTTGCCATATTATAAACTAAGCACATAGATTTTTATGGTGGAGAAGCATAGAATATTCTTTGGTTGAGCGGAAAAAACAGAACGTAGGAATTCTCCAATAGAGACATGTAACTTGGGGAGAACTTGTAATTTAAACAAAAGATTATTTAGAAAGTTGCTTAAGGGATAAACAAAAGGAATTTCAATCATTGGGTTAGATGCACCTGGAGCAATTCACTAACCATTAGAAGTAAAAACTATGGCTAAGACAACTCAATTGAGTGTGAAAAATAACAGGATCATGTTCTGAATTGAGTCAAGAACATTGTATCTAAGGTTAGAAATGAAGGAATGTTAGCTTAGCCCATAGATGTGGGGAACTCAGTTGGAGGGTGGCCGGCCCCCCCCTCAGAATCTTGCACCGGCAATTCCAGGGTAGGAGCTTGAGTAGAAGAGTGCTCCTCTTGTAAAGGGAGCTTGATTCCTATCTTATAAGGATATGGATCTCTAAATAAAAGGGTTCTTGATTGCTTTGGAAGGGGATCACGACCCCCTAAAATTGGCATGCTATCATGGTTTGAAGGGATCTGGATACTAGGGGAAGTTTTTAAAATTACTGAAGTTTGAACCCTACATTTTTTATTTGATGATTTTTTATTTTTTTCTCCTTTTCTTTTTGTTGATTTTCTAGCTAAAGACCACCTCTAGATGATTCTTGTTTTATGTTTTCATTGTCGTTGTTTGCATAAGTGGTTGAAGACTGAGGAACCGATTCAGAATCACTTGAGTTAGCTTCGATTTGGGGGGCTTCCCGGGTCCAAATAGTCTTAAAGAGCGGAATTGCCAGGGTTGTCTAGAACCAGTTAGTTCTCACTATGGCAAATCACCATGTCTTATCTAGTTAAAGACTCTGACGATTCTTAAGTTCAGTTCTTATCATGACCCACCCTCCAATTTCGTTTTCTCAAATTTTTAAGGGACTTTCAAGCTTAATATTCTCATTGTACATGTATAGATGATGTTAAAAATCTGATTATGGATTTCTTAATTGTTTTTAAATCACTTTAAAAATGGAATTGTATGGTATGTATGTATATATATTTATGTGTGTGTGTGTGAGTGTGTATAGGATACAGTTTCTATAAAGCCGAGGCTTTATGAAAATAAAGTAAAGCCTCACTTCGAATCGTCATCGGGAAAGCACTTTGGGTATTGGAAATCTCCATGATGGCTCTAAAATCAATTTCCAACACTGACTATGAAATGTGAAGCTCAAAACATGATACAGATCTTGCGGATCCATGAACACTTACTGCTAGGACGAAATAGAAGGTCTAGATAATATGTTGTATGTTATGTGTGTATATATATATATATATATATATGCATGTGTGTGTGTGAGTGTGTATAGGGTACAGTTTCTATGAAGCCGAGGCTTTATGAAAATAAAGTAAAGCCGCACTTTGAATCCTCGTCGGGAAAGCACTTTGGGTATTGGAAATCTCCATGATGGCTCCAAAATCCATTTCCAACATTGACTATGAAATTTGAAGCTCAAAACAGGGTACAAATCTTGCTGATCCATGAACACTTATTTCTAGGACGAAATGGAAGGTTTAAATAATGTGTTACATTTTACACTGTTTTTAGGTCTTGAAATCCTTATTTTTTTTCACAAGTCACGATATAATAATCAAGCTGAGATGATTGATTTGAAGGTTTTCCAATGTGAGAACTACAATTTTCGGTGAGGTTCGAAGTGGGGCTTTACTTATTTTGATAGGGTTGCAGCCATATCAAAACATTTTCCACACACACACACACACAGAGGCACGAGCGCACACCGACCAACCCACACACACACACATATGTACCAACCCCGCTTCCTGAGCAACATCTCAGGCGTGCCCAAGGTAGGAAGTTTCAGCCATGACCCGATTCCAGGCTTCTAATCGCACTCCAGCTCCTGCTCCCAACATCTTAGGCTTAACCTTCATTTCTTGGACGAATGATTTCCATTGCAGTATAATTATTTTGAAAAGAAACTTTCCAGTGTTCAAGAACTCAAACTCAGTCTTGACTTAGTTGCAACCAAAACTGAGTCAACCTGCTCGAGCTTTTCAATTTTGGAAAAAAATTATATGCCAGCAGTAAGTTAAGAACTTGAGACCAAGTTTAATCTGAGAAGCACATATTGCCATGTAGCCTACAATATGATATGGTATTAGCATATTATAGATATTAAATCCGGATTAGTTATATTATGAAATGAAAAACTTTGCCAAACCAGTGTTTTTCATAATAATCGAGGACTCCGCTGGTTGAGGTCATTTGTATGAGTCGTAAAATGAGTTTTTGAATGCTTTGTAGTATGGCAATTGCAATCTGGTACTGTGCATTGGCACTTTGGTGTATTAACATTTTGAAGCTTGTTATAATATTGGGAAACCAGTTTCGATGTAGAAGATGAACTACTTCACTATTGCTGTTATGTGGTATGATTTGTTTCATTCTCGATGAAGAATTTAGTAAGAATGCGGTGACAGTACTAGAGTAGTGACTATTCATATTTCTGACATCTACTATTTGTTTATCAATCAGGGGATGGTACTCTGTTTAATCTAACATTTCATACTTGGGGCTTAATCCTTTAAATAATTTCAGAAGATTAGGTCTAGTAACATATTATCCTTAAGTCCAGGAGATAGTCTAAGACAGGTAAGTTAATAAATTGAGAAATGTCATTTTGTCAATTTAAATCTCTGATATATACTTCTGTATTTCTAAAACTGGTGGGTACACCTAAATTGTACTTTATATGCAATTCAAGAGAGTACATATCAAAGCAATAGTTTTCTTCCCAGCTTTTATATATAACCTTTCTGAACCGTCTTTCTGAACCGAAATTGCTAACTAGTTCTATCTTGAAGGTTCACGGACCCATTGATGTGCCCATTTAGATTCTTGCCCACTGACAAAGTCCCCCTAGTAGAAGCTCATGGTGATGAATGTAATGAGTTTTGGTATAATAGTAGCGGAGGAAAACACTGGATCGATAATTTTCACATATTTATATAAGTGATAACAAAGTATCGATCTTTAAACCAAGCTCCTGTTTTCTCTCATAAATCTTCTGAAACTCCTCTTACATGCATAAGATTGGTATCAAAGTTCATGAGTTGGACAGAGACTAGGATTTAGGATTTTACTTATCTATAGCACTTGTTAACTGACATATCAAATAGGGACAGCGTACTTTAGTCATTAAAGCTACAGATAATACTGGTTATCCGGTTGATCAATAGTGATCAACAATTGTCAAATGATAGTGGCATTACCTGTGAATTTTTGTTAAGAGTACAGGGAGGCTGCTAAAAGATTGTTCTATTGTAAATTACTTGGATCTGGAAAAGGAAGGGTAGACTCCATCAATCTTTCATGAGAATAGGAGCATTTGAACCGGATGTACCAATGTTCATTGATTCCATGTGAGTACTTGGTGTAACCTGAATTGCCAGACATTTTAGTTTATAGGAGAAAGAAATGGGGAACTCTTTCATGAAGATTAGCTCATTTGAGGATGTTAGAGTAGATCAACAATTGACTGTCTCGTTTATACCTTGATATCACCTTCAGTGACTTGATGGGGCTTAAATTTATTTATTTATTTATTTTGAAAGGTCTTCATGGGGCTTAAATTATGTGATAAGTATACATGGGTTGAGATCTTTGTCAATATTTCCAAAGATATCGGTCTTTTTCAATTTTTGCGATAGTGAAGACCTCTTTTTGTGCCATATTCTGAAATCGTTTTTATTTCTTGGTTATGATTGACAACTTGGGGCTTGGAGTAGTTCTAATTTACAAGGTGGAGACTGGATGTTCATTTCTGGTAATTGTTATTACGAACTGGTTATGGTATTTTATGTTGTTCATATTTTCCTTTGTGTTATTATTTAAAATTATGTTATACTTCTGTGCGAATTCCTTTTCAAACATCCCTGTGGAAGCTGGCTATGTAGAATATAAGACTTTTGAATACACACCAGCAAGCACATATGCTTACATGCGTGTACACCAAGTTTTTCATGCCATTGTATTTTACGTGTCATTAGACCAAATTGATACACACTCAACTCTCCTATTTGGGGGCTCCTATGAAATATTAATACTAATATTATATTCATTTTCCTATTTTGCGGTAGGGTGTAGCAAAGATTTGGGCAGCTTGCTTATAGTGAAACCTGTACCTGAATCTATACAGTAAATTTAAATAATCTTGGGTGTAGAATTCTAGAATTCCAATGACTTCCCTGGGTCTTGGTCTGCCGCTACCAGTCTTTACTACAAGATGAATACCCAGTCCCCGATAGCTTACCCTATGGACATTTGTGTCAGACTACCAATTCATGAGCGCTGGCTCATGGTTTATGACCAATTGATTAAATGCATTAATCATGAAACCAGTGGTTACCAGTCCCCGGTAGCTTACCCTACGGACATTTGTGTCAGACTACCAATTCATGAGCGCTGGCTCATGGTATATGACCAATTGATTAAATGCATTAATCATGAAGCCAGTGGTTGATCAGCCGAGAAGGGAAACCCTGATACTTATGAAGCATTGAAAAGCTCCCACAATTCTAGCATTCAGGCTTGCGATATGCATTGGAGGAGATAAGTTTATAAATTATAGTGGAAATGAACATTATGTTCTACTTTTCATGGGATTGTTATTGTATATTATGAAACCATTTATTTTTATTGCAAGGAAGTCCCAATTGCTACTAGCTATTGAGAAGGTATGGCTATGTGGAATTCAAAGTAATAAATTAAAAAATTTTCCTTTTTAACTTTTATTTATAGCTAAATTCTACTTACATGGGCCACAATACACTACTGAAAATCAAAAAATAAAGCCCTAGATACAACCTAGGACCTTTCTTTGTACTGCCAAAGCAAATAAACATAACCCACGAGCAATATCCAGTCTTCCACTATGAATTTAAGTACAATACATGTTCTTGGAAATCACATAATGCATGCCAATATGATTGAAAAGTAAATAAAAACAGCTGGGAAGACTTACGTGGTCATGCCTAGGGTTACCCCCACAGGACTTGATACACCCCAAATTTGATTCCCTGTCCTATGACTCACTTTTGTCCCTTTTGATCTTGTTGGAAATTTTGGGAAGCTTCATAGGCAAAATCTCTTACTCTAGGGTTTTAGAGAGCATGGAAACCTAACTAGGGTTCGTACGAACCCTTACGAACTAATTGGGGCTGGCCTTGAAGGCATAAAATCCTCCTTTAGCTGGGCGTACCCTTTTTTCTTCTCCAAACAGCTAAACCTAATTAGGGTTTCAATGTGCCACCCTTGTCTTATCAAATTTTGGGTGGGTGGCATGACCCTTTAAAGAAGGGAGGAGAGAGATAAATGAATTTTAATGGGAGAAAGAAAGAGAATTTTGGTGTATGGAGGAGAGAGAAATATGTTTGTTGAGAGAGGGGGGCTCAATGGTGTTTAAATAGAAAGAAATTCCTTCTCCTATTTGGATTAAAATTCCTTCCTTGATATTGTTTATCCAATGACACAACTTGACTAATAGGAACTTAGGAAAATCTTGTGGGGTGAGAGAGAGCAAATCTGAGCCATCCATCCTTCAAATCAGCCAACATGATTTTGGGAGGATTATTAGGACCTTTATCCCCTTATAATTTGACCTAAGTCCTTCTATTTAAATTAGAATTATAACCAATCCAAAACTTCCTCATATCTTTTCAAAACTTGTATGAAGTCCAAATAATTAGAGTTATAGTCAAACGAAACTCATAATGAAACAATCTTTTAATATTTAAAAGACTTCCCTAAAATAGACTGTATTAAGTGGTCCCCACAATGGCCCATATCCCCGCCATGGGTGGCACACATGTGGGGCTGGATCTTGGGCCCCACATGTGCCATTCCTAATTTTAGAAATTATGAAAATGCCCTTTTGAGGGATTTTACAGCATAAATAAATCTTTAAAATTTTGCAAAATATTGTAAAAATCATAAAAACATTTCTAATACTAAAATGAAATATTTAAAAGTGGACTAGTACAAATGGGTCAAAATTAGTGACAATAAGGGCACTCCACTTGACCCAATAACTATGATCCACTATTGTTTTCTCATCCAACCCAACAAAGACTCATGACCCACAGTCTCAATGGTGGGTCTCATAATTGGCTCGTTAAAGTTGGTCAATAAACAGTGGAACCATGATCTTGGAATGTAGATTTCAGTCTCTCCCCCCCTTTAAGAGCAAGTCTAGCACTTGTCATTACAGTGCAAATGAGGCTTTCTCTATGTACATATACACATGTCCATGCTTCCCAGTAATACGGCTGTCATGTGTACATGACACATAAAAGTTTGTTGAGGCTTTAGCCCCTGCTTTCATAGGCCTACAGCCGCCACATAGGAGCTCCCACAGTTTTCATGGCTTACAAACATCATCCATGGGCATCTCTCCGACCTCAACAAGGGATGACCCACTGTAAACCCTTCTCAGTAGTGCCACATGCAGACCCACTGTAAACCCTTCTCAGTAGTGCTATGTGCACAGTGGTAAGGATTTTGGACATGACCAGGGCTATAATCTACCCAACCTATGGTCAGTCAACACACACGCTCTTATTAAAGTGCATATTTCACTATAAAGTATCATTTTTACAAGCTCTCTAGGCCTTTAAAGGTCAGAAACCCAATAGCTATTAGATATCAAATTGGATGGCCTAAGGTGTGATGCAAGTTCAAGAAATTTGTTTTTTTCTGAGATTTTTTTCTTTCTTTTTCTAAACTTTGAGTCTAGTCAATGACGCACTCAGAACCACCTAATTTGAAATTTGTCAATAAAGAGTGATTGTGACCTCCTTGTATTAAAAGTAAATGGTCTCTTTACAAATGAGTCATTTTGTTCCTACACTTTTGTATATAAATAATATGCATGTGATAAGCACATTATTTATGGATGATGTGAATATTGTCAGTGAAACGAAATAGCTACTACAATATATTTGATCATGCCTCTCGAGAAGGAATCACTCTTTTTCTCCATCTTTCCTTCCCCTTCCATAACTCTTAAGATACTGCTGATGAAGCGATTTGAGGTTCTGATTGGCAATTGAACCCTTACTTTTGCTATTCTTCTCTGAGAATGGGCATTAATATCATAGACACAGGGGTGCCTAGAATTTTTCTCTGTATTTTGGAGTGGGACTAGCAAAAACAGAATGTCAACTAGCCATTTAAAATAATTGTTTACATACTTTGATTGTTAAGGATCAGGTTTTTTGTCTTTTGCCGTCTGTTTCTTCCATAACTTGGAAACCGTTCGATTTTTCTTTCTTGGCTTTTGTAATCAGGGTACTCACGCTCTATGCCATATATACCTGAAGTCTCCAACCAAAAAACGACAAGTAATTTGTGAAAGCAGTTTTGTGCAAGATGGGGCTGTCACAATAGGTGCTTGCTGCAATGATGAAATTTGTTATAGACAGCAGGGTGGAACTCCCTTACCTGTGATTTGGGAGGTTAAGGAGGAAGAAGAGACCTTGATTCCCCAAGATGATGAGCTTCACAAGCTTCTGTCAGAAATGTTGGATGCCGAGACTGGCAGCCAAACTTGGGATGCTTTACCAACCACTGCAAGTAGTTCTATGACCAATCAAATGGTAAGGCTATGAGGATACATGTTCTTGTCATAACTTGTCCGAGAATGTACTGCAAAGGCTTTAGTCCTTTTTTTTGGATCTATTATCTTCTCGTTGTCTGTCACATGAATATACGCATGCATACACTGTTTAGGGACTTGTGTTTGAACTAGATAAATCCAACTGCCTTTCAGTTGAGCAATGGGTTCAAACCCTAAGAGAGTGTGTGTGTGTGTGTGTTTTAACCTTATTTTGTAGAAGTAAAGGGCACTTCAAAAACTCGACGGAGTTGTTCCAACGTTGGTAAACTCTACAATTTCTAGACCTCGAGATGTATGGCAATGAAAGATAAAAGGATTTTAAATCCCGAAAATAATGCATATTATATCACATTATCTGGATTGTCTATTTTCAAGTTTTTTTAGTGTTTATAGATCAACTTGATTTGCACCTTTTTTTGGAGCTTTAATTTTGACAATGCACCAAATAGACGGCTAAGATTAACCTATTTTCCCTCACCTACATGAGGTTGAAAAAATACAAATAAAAATTCACACAAAAAGGGGAAACAAGAGTCATCCATTTTTTGTGATCCATTTGGTGGATAATGAATCTAGGCCTTCAAGAATAAAAATTAGTTTTTTTTTTTGGGGTATTGTTTGTCCTTCCAAGATGTGGTTTTAGCTTTAAGCCTGTTAGCTTGTAGAATCTTACCCTCCACTCCAAAAATAAAAATAAAAACCACCACCTACGCAGCCACACAGGCATATCTGCATACACAGACACATATACACACATGAAGCACACCTGTTCGATTTATGTGCTGATTTTGGAAATACTGGCATTGTGTTGTGAAATATTTCTAATGAGAGGTCCTCTAGTTTTGATCTTAAAAATTGATGTTAATTTAGGGAGTGTAATAATAATATTGATCGATTAAAGCTAAAATACAGGTGCAATTTGCATAAAAGATGAGATTTTGTGT
Source organism: Amborella trichopoda (assembly GCF_054954075.1). NCBI lineage: Eukaryota > Viridiplantae > Streptophyta > Magnoliopsida > Amborellales > Amborellaceae > Amborella > Amborella trichopoda. The sequence goes on from NC_142348.1 coordinate 35,691,861, forward strand.
GTATACAATCGGTCTCATGTATTTCTGCTCAGTAAATTTTGAATAGATATGCATCTCTATTTTGCATACTATATCCTACACCTCTAACAAAATGTTGTCATTCAGGCTATTGATGAACCGGTTCAGAATGTTATTAACTGGTGTCCGGTGCCATTCATTAGTGAATCTGTGAAGCATGGCATCATCCAGGGTGAATGGAATAAAATGTGCAATCGTGCGCTTTTAGATGGAGACTACATTGAGTTAAATGATTTGGTTTCTCCTCTCGCAGATTCGAGCTCCTTTCGATGAGAAGAAAACCTACATAGGTAACTGAATTATCCAGTTCATTAACTGGGACGCTGATTAAATCAGGACATTGATTATCTGGGACAACTTCGTTTATTAACTGGCACAGCATCAAGTTTTGGTATGAGAAAGAGGCAGATCCTCTCGTTTTATCTCTACATAGGTAACTGAAAGAAGGAAAAAAATGATTTTTCTCAGAAAGATGTGGAACCGGTCACAAGGTAAGCTTGGTTTTGGAAGCATCACTCTTGAAATTGGCAGCAATTTCTCCATAAATATGAGGTAATCTGTTTGATTGCAATTACTTTGTTGTGGAAATTGTAATATTAAAAAAATTATCATATTGATGGTTCTAACAAGGCTAAGCTTCTTTGATAATAGGCACTCCTCACTGTGTTTGTAGAATTGAGTGCTCTTGCGATGCGAAATGCCAGGCAAGCTTGATGCCATGACAGAGCATATGTTTTGACTGTTACTTGTCATCATTCTTGATGACCATCTCCCATGAGAAAATAATGGCTTTGTTTATCCTCGCCATCTGGTGGAGGTTGTTTATTCCTTAAATGTTCTCTCTCTGTAACTTAAGGCCGATGATGGCCTCTAGATGCTAGATGCTTTTATTCTGTGGCATTTCTAAGATATTATTAAGTTGTGTGGATGCTGTTTATTTTAAATCTCATAGATTATACTTGGTATTGGAAGCACATGCTGTGTGGATTTTGCAATTTATAATCTATTGGTATTACAGGTTGTTCTACATGAACTTTTTAGAATTCTGTGATGTCAATCCCGCTGTTTGGATTTTGCAATTTATCAATAAAATAAAATACTGCAATCAGTAGGGATAGGGATATGCAAAATCCATGCTATGGGCAAATGCTCTTGGAGGGAAGTAGTGGAAAACCAGCCTACTATGGCCATGAAAGAGGGGGTTAAGTCTTTTTCCTTTGGAGCTGTCCTTGACATAATCAAAGTAGGGGAAGACAGAGGCTTGTGATGGTGTTTATAAAGACATCATGGCAATTCTTTTTTTTTGGCTCTGTTTTGCGCTTCTATTTTCCAATTTTGCATCAGTTTTTCTGAATTACTGGAGTGGTATACAAATGAGACTATTTGCTTTAGTATAAGGACATCAACGTCAAATTTTAATCAGGCGGTTGTGAGGGTGTCATTGATTAGACTCAAATTTCAAAAAAGAAATTTGATTGTGAGGGTGTCATTGATTAGACTCAAAGTTCAAAAAAGAAATTTATCAAATGTCATGATAGGTTTTAAGTCATCCAAATTGATATTTGATGGTTGGACTAATTATGATTTCTTTGGAACAAAGATAAATGGTCTTATATTATACAATCCCTTATCAATATATTTCGTGATATCATTCCAATGCAAGCAACTTGGAGGGAATGTAGCTTTCATTTAATTAAATTAATTGATTTTATGATTTTATAAAGAAAGTTCTACAAGAACTACCCAGCAAATTGCTACATAGGTGGCAATAACATGAAGAGGTGGAAATTAAAACACTAACCACCAATTCAATCAGTGGTCACACACCACAGCATACATGAGACTTTGATCTAGTTGTAATGCATGAAAAACGAATGAAAAATGCAAGATATTTTAGTATCCCAGTCAATTTTTTTAGACAAGATATTTTAGTATACCAGTCGATTTTTTTAGACAAGATATTTTAGTATCCCAGTCGATTTTTTTAGACATCACAACTTTGTTGGATTAGTAGGATTACGGTGAAATTTCTAGTTGAAACATAGTGAAGGAGACGAGGAAATAAAATTTTTGAAATTCTTGAGGGCAAGCTTCTTGTTGCAATTAGGATTTTTATTATATTATTTTATTACTTTTTACTAATGGAAAGTTCGGATTAGAGGTTATTGGGGTTGTTGGGTTTCTTTCCTTCTTGAGGTTTTGATTTAATTGTGGTTGATATTTCTCTGGAAGCAAGTTAGGTACTAAGGTTTTTATTTATATATAAGTATTGCACCAATAATATATATATTTTTTAAATCATATAAATTTTTTTTTGAGGTGGTAGACCCTGGTTACAAATACAATAGCCACTCTTTATTTATAATTTTCTCATTGTTTATGTTCTTTCCCCTTGTTTCTTTGAATCAATCTTGCACTCAGATTTATGATACATACCCAAAAGACACATCAGCTAGTGATCAGCAATATTTCATATATTTAACCTTACTTTCACCATAATGTTACACATAACATCTGGGCCAATTAGTATCTTCTACACTCCCTTTCCCTCAACCTAAAGAGAGTACAGTTGATTATCAACTAATGGAAGCAATGTCATGCATGTAGCACCTTTGAACTCTCTCTCTCTAAATTGCAGCATGCACATTTATCTTAATAAAGCCATCATCTTTTTAAGGGAACTCTCTAAATTGCGGCATGCACATTTATCTAAATAAAGCCATCACCTTTTTAAGGGAAAGGGATTTGGGTGGTGGAAGCACCCCACACTCTAGTCACTACGTTGTGGTTTTCATTTCCACCACTAATATTATTCCACTAATACTTTAAAAAAGCTAACTCCTAATCTACTTGAAAAAGTAGATAGAGGCACATCTTCTCCACTGAATTACCCAAAAAAAAAGCCATCATCGTTTAAAAATCGAATTATACAACAAATTAACCTAACCTTGGATTATAACCGAGGAAAAACCGGTTTCATGCCCGGACTAGAAAATGGCTTATACCAGCAAACCAGAGGAATTATTTTTTTTTTTTTTTTTTTTTCATAAAAAAAATGGTATCAACTGAATTGGGTTTTAGTATTTGGTCTATCAATTGCAAATAGCCGGTGTGAATCTGCCTGGTGCAACAATTAAAACCTCAGATAAATAAACTCAGTTTGTCCCCTACATGGAAAGAGTCCAAATATAAAAAGGAGAAGTTTATATAGAGGCTACGCTCTACACAATCAAATTAGAACCTACCCAAAATTTTTTATTAGAAGAGGTTGTTTTGATCCCCAAATATCAGCAATTGATCATCTAGGCATCAAGATGCATAGGCATCAAGATGCATGGACATCAGAAAAAAAATGGATTTCAAGTGTTGAAAATAGTGCATATTGTAACGTATTTTTGGACCGTCAATTTTTAAGTTTTCATAGATCTGCTCGATCTATACTATTTTAGCTTTAAATTTTATAATTAAATATGAACATATATTTTGAGGCTATGACAAAAATTTCCAACATTGAAACCATATTTCTCGAGACTATTTAAAGGTAGGCTCTAATTTGCTTGCTTAAAGCCTCGGCTTTATACAAACTGCACCCAATATAACAAGGGTGCCTAAATTGAACATATATCAAGTATGAGTGACACTTCCAAGGTGAGTCAATCTATCGGTTAAGGTGTCGAGCCGCCATGTGATGTCTTGAGTTCCATTTCTATTATAGGAGAAGACCCCTGTCTTACTAAACTACTCCCGAAAAGAAAAAGACAAGAAGAAAAAGAAGAAGAGGCGGTTTACGATTGTGTGTTGCTATTTAAGACACCCATGGAAGTCCTGCCTAATACAAGTTAGCAAGGCTCCCTTTAAAATACGATTTTTTCAAAGAATTTTTTATTTTTCAAAATCCATTAAGAACTCTGAGTTTTTCAAAAGATATTAAAAAAAATGCATTCTTTTAATGGAACTGATATATAAATCTATATTTTATCTTTTTTCAAAAATAATTTTAAAAAAGCTTATTCTCTATAACTTTATTTCTTTATTGACTTAGTTTTATTGAATTTTGATTTAAAGATAAGCACATTAAAAATAGGAGTAAATTAATAATCTTAATTTAACAAAAAAATTCCATAAATGATTTCACCAATAAGTTCCCTTGAAAAAATGTACAAAAAGATACAAGCAATATATTCCCCAAAATAATAAGATATCAGGACACTCATATATCTCAAAATAATAGGTAGAGTTAGAAGAAGTGTAACCTAATGAAATTTTTTTTATTTTCTTTAAATCCGGAGTGTCTTTATAAAGAGCAATAGAGAGATTCAATTATACTAAAGATGGGTACAATTTCCATATGGACGCCTCCGTAGGTGTAGAGGTACGGTGCCCTTCAAATTTTATCATGGTATATAATTTTGATGTAAAATGCTATTAGGATTATCTCAAAATCTATTTTTATATCTAATTATAAAATTTTCAATTTAAAAAATAGTTAAAATCAAGCAGATCTATAAACATATGAAAACCTTGAAAATGGATGGTGTAGATAATATGTTGTAAAATGCACTATTTCTGAGACTTAAAATCTTTTTATTTTTCATAGTCATACATCTTGATGTCGAGATGATCAATCAAACGATTTTTTAACATTAAAACTACCTTTTTCGATGGATTTTTGAGGGGCATATGTAGTTCTACATTATAAGGTAGCATCCTTATATAAACTTTTTCCACTAAATATTTAGGCATCTAGAAATTCAGTGTGACATTTGAATTTTCTTTAAGTTATTTTTTGTTTTCTTTGTGCATAGAGAAGTTTGATTAACTTTATATTTTTATTTTTTATTTTATTTTATGGTGTATACGCCATAGCATTTTGGATGGACCACTATTTTACAAATTTGAGTGGATCTTTGTGTGTTTTAGTTAACCCTCAATCCTATACTGAGGGTCTTTTTTGTTTTTTTCTTTGAAAATAAATCCTTACTTTGGTTTGCAGCCCTTGTTATCTACTACTGTAGTTTTTGTGTTTAGTATTTTTATTGTTATTTCATTTCATAATCCCAATAAATCTATAATATGTTTTGTGTTATGACAACAGAATAAACATTGTTGTTTGATTATTGAAAGTTGAGATAAAAAGTTGTCAAGACTTACTCTAATGACACTAGGTAACGCCATAAAATTATTGTTCAATGGCTTTAATGTATATATACAATAACTATAAATCATAATCTTATATTGTATCATATTTACATAGCCGATTTTTTCACTCTGTTTTTTTGAGCCAAATCCGAAATATTCACTATTCTATAACTTACCTTATTTTTTGGAACCGGATTTTTCTTCCGACTTTTTGAAATAAAATCGGTTTATTGCTGATGCTTTGGTTTCCCAATATATTATTATTTCCCGACTTGCTGACTATGAGATTGATTAAGAGACTGATAGAGAATTCCAGTGTAGAGGGTCGTTTAATACACACAAATACCACCCGGTAAAACTGGATTTTATTTGCCAACTTATGGCGGCTAGTGGACTTGGTATCAGGAAGCTTGAGGATCGTAATGAAGCTTAACATGGCTGTGGAGATATGGGCAGGGAACATATGGGAAGAAAGTTTCAGGCTATGTGAAAGGAAAAAGTTTATATGAGGTGTCAAAAACCCATCGAAAAAGGTTATTTCGTCGGTAGAAAATTCTCCAATTGATCATCTTGACCTTGATACATATATGATATAAAAATAAAAAATAAATTTCAAATCTTACAAATAGTGTATTTCGTAACACATTATCTAGACCGTCAATTTTCAAGACTTTCGAGTGCTCATAGATCTGCTAAATTTGTGCTATTTTCGGAGCTTTCAATTTTATTATACGGATAAAAAATAGACTTTTAGGCTATGATAAGAGTTTTGGTATCAAAATTATATCTTTTGATGAGATTTTGAAGTGCTCCTTGTCCTGATTGCTGAAGGTTGACACCTTATACAAACCTCACCATTTGTGGAAAGGAATGCTTTCAAGTATGGCCAACAATGTTTCTTCAACTTGCCGCGCCTCGGACTTATCCCTGATTTGAGGCCAGTAATTCGGCCACGCAGCATACATGGCCCAAAAAGCCCTAACATATAAAAAAATTTAAAATTATTTAAAAATAAAATAAAAATTGTAAAAGCGAAAGAAAACCAAATGCAATATAAAAAGCCCATAGAAGCTTAAAAAAACATACAAAACATGAATTTAGGAAAAAAATGATTTGGTTGCAGACAGTTTAGAAAATTTCAAAAAAACAAAGAAAATATAAAAATAAAGATATGACAAGAAAAGCTCAAAATTCATTATAAAAAGGGTGCAGTTTGTATAAAGCCGAGGCTCTAAACACTCAAAGTGAAGCGCACCTTCAAATAGTTTCGAGAAAAGTGGTTTCAATACTAAAAATCTTTGTGATAGCCTTAAAATGTATTTTCAGATCTCTAAAAAGCTTCAAAAACAGTGTAGATTGAGCATATCTAAGAAACTATAAGGCCTTAAACAATCGAATTAGTGAAATTTTTGAAGTACGCCCTAATTCAATTGTTCAGAGCCTCACAGTTATATAAACTTTTTCCTTATAAAAAACATCCAAATTACATCTCTGACATTTATACATTGATACCATATTTTTATATATATATTTATTGTTTTATCTTTTTTAAGGGGCCCAAGTTGCACCCGAGTACTTTAGCTCGACAATGAGCCAAGTCCGAGTGGACTCGGTGGCCTCGGCTGAGTGGACTTGGAGGACTCAGGCGAGTTTTGAATCATAGATAGCCAATTTTCGCAGTCCATTAGATTTTGATTTGGAAAAAGTACAATCAGGTTTTGGGAAGATATTCCGACTGGTAATAGCACTCTAGCAGTAGCAATGAAAAGCGTTTGTGCCATTGCAGCAAACCCTGATGTGGCTTTAGCTTGTGTTTTCCAAGAGATATGGTTTCCAAGTCTAAGAAGAAATCCCAGGGACACAGAAACAGGAGCTTTAGAAGCTTTCCAGCACACTCGAAAGAGTTTGGGTTCTAGAGCAAAGGAAGATGCCATCATTTGGACTCCAAACAGCAGAGATATATTCACCATAAAATCCTTTTACAAGATTATTTCGATAGTTAATTTACACCCTGTAGTTGCTTCAAAAGTGTGGAATCTTAAAAGCACCCACATGCATGCAAGCATTCATTTGGCTCGCCATATGAGAAAAACTGCTGACCATTGATTATCTGCGGCACAGAGGTATGCAGATATCCAACAGATAGTGGATCACCTTATATTAGACTGTGACATTACCACAGAAGTATGGGCATATGTTCTCGAGCTTTTCGGGCTTTTATAGTTGACATATAACCATTTGAGTCCCAACACAATTGTTTTCCCCATAAATTCCTCCAAAGGCTACTGCAATTGCGAGTTACCAGGGCAGCAATTTGCCGGTCACTCTGGACTGAGCATACCAAAAGGACTTCCAACGATGATGTGTTAAACCACCTCAAGGATAAGGTAGAATACACATACCATTACTTGGGTGCGCGCCAGAAAACTCAGGGTACCCAGACTTCAGCAGATATTAATTACATGAACTCAATGGTATGGACCTGTAAAACAAGAAAAAACAGACCAAGGAATTGGACCCACACCAGGAGGCACCATTAAAGTCAAATATTCAATTTTGATGGGAGTTCAGCTAGAAACCTGGGCCCTGCAGGAGTTGAGGGAGTGTGTTCCGCGACCACAAGTGTGAGGCAATTCTTACTTATTACATGGACAAAAGTAGAGTCATACATACCTTGGCGACTAGCTCATTTTTTAGAAGAAATTTTTGAAAGATGTATAGGTTGACAGATCTTTCTTTTATATACTTGGAGAAAGGCAAACAGTATAGCTGATTCATTAGCAAAGGTGGGGATGAATAGGCTGGAACTATTTATGGCACCAACAAATTTTGTCTCTTTTGTGATTTTGATTTTCCCCGAGTTAAAACTGTAAACCCAAGAACTACATCAAAATTGTATATGACATCTTGATATATTATAAAGTCAAGTTACCGATAAAAGAAGTAAAGAAATTAAACAAAAAAGAATCATCAAACTTTTGTAGAACCACAAGCTGTCACCTGAGACTTAAGAAGATATACAACATTTAAGATAGTCCTATATGAGGCTCATCAATGGAACTAAGGACACATCAAATCGACTCAGCTTGTGATCTAATCAACTGCATTTTTTTTTTTTTTTTTTGAACATTGGAAGCCTGCTTCTTTTTTCATATGATGTGGTCAGTCTGAAATAAGTATTTTGGACAACAAGTCTTATAGGAAAAGGAAACTAAAACTAAAAGAAGTCAATGAACACTCCTGCCAAAATAGACCAGAAGATTTCCAACACCTGAATTGTGGAAGCAAAGGGGGCAAACCAACTATGAGAGCCAGAATGCAGATTGCATCCTCTGGTTTGGCTTTAGTCTCCTTTAATAAAATTCATGATTAACAATGACAGATGAAATTCAAGTATTACAATCTTCTACCTTTTGTGTTTCAAATCACGTTACCAGTTCTTAGAAACTGCACAAACACAACCAGAATGAAAAGCCATACAAATGCGTCTGTGGTCTATTGCCGTCTTGTGAGGGAAAAATATTTGGCAAATAAGCTGAAAAACAGAATACACCATTAATTTTACTTTATGGTTCTAAGAAATCAAAACCCAACAAATATAGGTGCTGGCGTACATGAGGAATATAAAGTGGTGTAACTTTACCCTTAAGAACATGGAATCACCTACCAAATTCCTAGGAATATGATTGTATACAACCTTCTGATAAAAACCTGTTGATTCTGGGATAACTTTGTCGAAAAGATTACCAGACTCTTGATTCTAGGATAAATTTGTTGAGTAAGATTAGTGAGATGACATACTGGGGGTATTTCTTTGATGATGGCTACCAAACCAAAGTGACACCTTTGAAACAGTCTCATTTGGCTGATGTGTCATATAATCCACTGATAATAACCAAATAGGAATTGCTTAGCGGGAGAGATTTGAAATTAAACATAGTTAATTTTCATTGTTTTTCTCACTAGCCCTAATCCCCCACCTAATTGCCATTTGGCAATACCTATGCTATATCATAACAAGTGATGTGTGTGTTCTAACCATAATTGCCCGAATCTCTCACCGAAGGTCACAATTTTGATTCAACTAGAAATCTTGACGGAAGTCTAGAATCTCGATTCTTTATTTTAAGAATCTTGATTTCAACGCTTATAGAATTTTGTTTCTAATATTTATTGATTCTCAATTCCGCCATTGGTGAATCTCGATTCTACACTTATTGAAACTAGTTTCCACATTTACCAAAATTTAACGATTTCCCCTTGTTTATTTTGTATTTTGTTTTTTGTTTTTTTTTTTTCTGAGAAGTGAAGTTTAGAAATTTTTAAGGCATCAAATTACTCTAGCTAGACACCCAATCTAAAGCTACAAGGTGTAATCATCCTTTTTTGGCATAAAATAACAAATAGAAATCAAAGTGGAGGCTCGCATTCTATTTAATTCTTTAACCATGCATTGTATTGATCCAATGGAGAGATTGCAGCTCCAAGATGTTAGAAACAATGTAACACAAACAATGTAAACGAATATGTATGGCATGTTGATCAATGAATAGCTTTGAGACATTCTTGTTTTTGCTTAGTTCCCTCTCAATTCTAAAGATGTTGAAATCTAGATTCTATAAATGAAGGAATCTTGATTCTATATTGGTCTATTCTAACAAAGTCAAAAACTCAATTCCAATTAGATTGGAAACTCGATTCCAAAGAGTCGGGAATCTCAATTCTATCTATATAGGGATCTCAATTATATTTTGGTCAAATTTCGGTTCCTAAAAATAGGAATCTCATCCCCCCATGATTCCTTTGTGCAGACGTTGATTCTTAAAACATGAATCTTCCAACCAGCCGTGATTCCTTGTTTTCGATTCCTAAATCGATTCGGTTTCCGAAACCGAATCGCTTGAGGTAACCATGCTTCTAACACACTTACCGCACTAAAACATATAAAACCCTCACAAATAATGCTTCCCATCAATTTAAGAAATTCTAAAATTTTGTTTATAAAAAACTAACCTTGATAAATTAAAGAAATTATAAATTAGTTTTGCTTGAAGTCCAGGACTTCAATGAATTTTGACAACCTTTAGAAATTAGGATAACAATACAGTCAATTTTTTTCTAATGCCAGGGTTTCTAATAGGAAATAGAGCTCAAGTATAGATGTTCCAATCAATCTCTCTCTCTCTCTCTCTCTCTCTCTCTCTCTCTCTCTCACACACACACACACACACAGAAGCACGCCTCCACACACACACACACACATGTTCACATACATATATATACAGATTGTGCATCACACAGATCAATAACTAGTAGTTGTATAGATTGTGCCAAGTTATTCTCGCTCCACATTCCCTTTCATCCCTCTTCACCATCACTCAGGCACATCCCAGTAGTTTAAGGGGTAATATGATGCAGTGAACTTGTCAAGACGAGGCAAATCTCAGCAAGCCACTTTCCATTAATGTAGCTCTTCATCTGTCACATGCCCTAATGGATTCCATTGGTTCGAGTGTGGATTATAATATGTATTTAAATATAGAAAGAGATCATTGATATGTTTCTAGCCATCAGGGATATTGTTATCTAGTATTAAAAGCTATTATTTCAAACTTATATACCTTGACAACATATTCTTCGGCACCAGTTTGTCATATCATATTTTATCTATATCTGTTCATAGACAAGTTTGCCTAGGGAATTTTACTTTAAACTTCCATTTTAGCACCTTGGTAATGTAAATCTGGATTACTACAACTGCCATAGGGTTACGCATGGACTGGGATCTTGTGCATGCTATGGTAGCCAAAGCCTACACACCCACCTGATGCAGTCCAGCTTTCAGTAGCAATGTAGGGAGAAATTGGGAATAGGGGCATGCTAACAAACCAACCTATAAATATGGATCAGCACCAACGAAACTCGGGCCAGAGGATATAAAGGTGGCACCCAGTAGAGGGAAACCAGTCCAAGGGGGAAAAGCCTGGTATCTAAGGCACTGGAACAGTGTAGTTTGGGTGGAAGGGTGGTCCACATGATGGACCTAGCTAGATGGTTGAAATATGAACAGGTGATCCAAGGCAATATTGTAGGGCATTGAGATGTTTAAGCGCTTGACGTGGCTAGCTTGGATATTGCTAGGTATCATAAGGACAAGTTTAGGCTGACAGAAAGGATCATGACGTGCTGATATTAGAAACAAAAAGGAAATGGGATAGAGAAGGTTACAAGAGGAGAAATACAATGGTGAAGGGCCTGACTGACACATAATGCTTTGGAGTAGAGCACAATAGCTGAATCAGTGTGTACAGAGGCTCGTTGTTGAGCAATGGGCCTTCACTAGTCATGGCAATGGGTTTCTCCATTATAAAATGCAATAAATCCTCGGTAAGGGAAGGGAGTAATTAGAGAAATGATCAGATAATGAGAACAAGTAGCATATACTTTTTTACAAGAACAGAGTCATTGATCTGGTAGTCAAGGTGTTGGACGGATAATTTTTTAAAAAAAAAGCAGTTATGCCTAATAGGTCACGTCCAATTCTGGAAAGAGGGGATATGAAATTTAGGGTTAATAATGGGATACATGGTCAAGGAGATCGCCATGCCAGAAGTTGCTTAAATTGCACAAAAGGAGATTTAGAGGAATTAGTTACGAAGAGAGGTAGTCTATGAAATTGGGAAGCTAGGGTTAAGCTCCAAAATGGTTTGGGCTTCATCTCGCATGTAAGAGGAAGCAACTTTGGGGAGGGTACGAGCATGTCTGTGAGTGGGTGGATTGCAAGAAGGGAGTTGAGGAACATACTCAGGAGGATATAGAGCATAATTAAGAATCCGGGGATCATCAAAGAGATGGAAAATACAAGACTAGAGAAGGGAGGGACTTGGAATGCTAGAACAGTAAACAGAGTCATCTTCCAGGAACAAGAGGAAACCCATGGGGAGTTGAGATTTGAGAGGGTAAAGACTAAAGAACTAGGGGGTGTCAAGGGTTAACTTACAAAAGGATGTTGGTAAGAGCAAAGAGTTATATGCACAAAATCCTGAACTGTGGATGTAAGAAAGTGGGGTTATCAAGGTGCTTGAAAGAGAGCCTAATTGACATTCAGTCATTACATAATCAAAGAATTACGGTTAGATGAATATATCAATTTAGAATAGGGGGTTACCAGCAAGCAAGGTCCTAATGGATGTTAGCGTTCCTACTCCCCAAATCCTCTCAGTGTTTCTGGGAGACCAGCATTTCAGGAAAGAGGCGGTGGGGATTTTAGAGACCTTATAGGGTAGGAGGATCCCCAAGAGATTTATGAAATATTTTTGGGCAAATCATAGCCTTTGGGATCGGTAACAGGGGATCATGAGGAGCTAGAAGATCCCTATGATCGCCGTCTAGACAATGGACTTTTAGGGATCAGGATCCTAAATGTTAGGGATCTCAGTTCCAACATTTTGGGGATCTTGATCCTAACATTTTAGAATTTTACTCCCAATCTTAAGAAGTATATATAGCCTAGGACTACATATACTATAAAAGTAGGCATCTCTTAATTTCTAACTAGTACGCATTGCAACTATATTAAAAGAATAGTTGCATTGCTAGCTAGCTATAAATAAATAAAATAATCAATTTAGTTGTTATCTTGGTTTTGTAAGATGTGGATCGAGGTCCCTAGAAGTAGGGATGGACATCGCAAAAATAAAAAATCAAGATCCCTCAAAGATGCCTTTCTTTGAGTGTCGAGTGAGATTCAAGAGCGGGATTGGCACTCAGGTTGGGAGATCCCAGCAACTATGGGGCAAATAAAGCTAGGTAGATTGGAATAAATGGCAAGTGCAGGGACGCATAGAATCAGCTAGAGTGAGGAGGGTTTCAGAGAAACAGTTGGAGTGGGAGCTTGATGGCAGTGTGAATCATTCTGTATGCAATGATGTTCACAAAAATGAGGAAAGAATTCGGTAAAGTCAAATAATGGGAGGTTATTAGGGTGGAGGAGCTCAGCTTGTTTTTCTAACCAAATAGGGAGGGAGTGTAGCCTTAAAAGGCCGCTTTCTGTAAGTGCCTCAATCGATGTGAAGAAACTAGCTCTATAATCCCTATCCATAAGGGAACTTTTTGGAAAGATGTTCAAGGAAAAACCTAGCCGTGAAAATGATCCAGGGTGAAGCCAAGTTGTCATAGGAATCGTATCAAAGGAGAACAACAAGATATAAGGCCAAGTTCCTAACTAGACAAATGGTGACGAACAACATTGAGCGTCCATAACAGAATTGCACCACTGGTAATGCCATGAGAAACCCTCTAATAGCCTCCAGATCTGAGTTTGCCAGATATGGGTTGAAATGGGCCAATGGGAAAGACAATTCAGGTTCATCGGAGTTAATTGCCTACAAGCATCCATCTTTCTGTCAGCCAAAAATTTCATAAGCCACTTGGTTATTGTTTATCCAATATTTTGTGAATTGAAATGGCTTCCTGACCTAGAAGTGATAGCAGCTCTGATTTAGAGTGGCAGGGGCTGCTTCGACCCTTCTGTCCTGTTAGTGGTGATGAAATAGTGGGATAATGGTGTTAAAACCTTGATCAGACAAAAAATATCTCGATTGGATATAGCAACTGGAACGAGATGATGTGCCAAAAGGTCTAAAGAGATCCTGTATTGGTCCTCTTAAATGGAGGGAGGCTAGGTAGGCTTCATGATATTAGTGATTTCCACACATGCTTCAAGGAATGGTGAAGCATGCCGCATGATAGATGCTGAGTTCTCAGGGTTCCCACACTTTGTTTATTAATAAGAGCTAAGGAATGAGTTTAGGCCAAATATGGATAGCCTTCTATAATGTGCTACAAGGTTATGGCTATGGACATAGTTACAACATCTCTCTCTTTTTTTCTGGTGAATTTGTATAAGTTTGTAAAGTATCTGCATGGATTAGGCACAAAAATTCCATGCATTTGTTTTTTGTGCATATTAACTTTCAGACCATAAAGCAGTTTGAAGGTCCGAAGATAGAGCCAAAGAGAGTAGACCTGATTAGGGTCAGCATCGCAGAAGATGAAAGTGTCATATGTGAGGAGGTGGGAGAGGGTAGGTCCATTCAGGGAACAAAACCCATTTAGGAAACCCCTCTCATAGCGCCTGGGTAAGGACCTGGAGAAAAGTTCTCCAACAAGCGTAAAGAATAAAGTAGGGAGGGGATCACCCTACCTCAGACCTCTAGCCGCAGGGAAAAAAACCTTGAGGGGTACCATTGATGATAATAGAAAAATTGGGGCTCGAAATACAGGATTTTATCCAATTCTACATCTGGGAGGAAAGCCCATACGAGCTTGGATTTGGTCTAAGAGTTCCTAATTGACTCTATCATAGGCCTTTTTCCAAACGAGTTTGATGATAAGGCCTTTCTGGCCAGAGAGTGCTCTAGAATGTAAGGCTTCATGGGTGGAGAGGGCACCATCGAAGATCTATTTATTAGATACAAAGGCGGATGGATTGGGGGAGACAACAGAGCAAAGAACCTCTGCAGACAGTTGGCTAGGACATTGGCCATAATTTTGTAGGAGAATTAAAGAGGCCAATGGGCCTGAACTTCCTAAGTTTTTCTGCCCCTTCAATCTTGGGGATAATGGAAATAAACATGCAATTTAGGGCAGAATTGAGTCGACCTCTAACAAAAAATTCAGAGAAGAAATTCATGAGATCAGGAGCTATAGTTTCCCAAAAATGTTGGAAGACAATAATAGTGAATCCATCTGGCCAAAGGGCCTTGTCCTTTGGAAGGTCAAAGACAGCCTTGTGGATTTCATCAAAAGTGAAGGGGTCTCTCTAGCCTAAGAGCTTGTTCCTGGGTAATGGTTAGGAAGGAAAGGTCACCAAGGGAGGGGGATGGATGGATGGTGGGGTTTAAAGAAGAGATTTTTAAAATATCGAATGAAGATTCGATTGATTTGATCGGGGATATGGAAACAACAGCTGCGTACCGAAATGTGAAAGATGGCATTACCCCTTCTTCTGGAGATCCCCATTTTGCGGAAAAATGTTGTATTGCGGTCTTCTAGTTTAAGCCACTTGATCCTAGATGCCAATAGGTTTCTTCTAGTTTTAGGGTACAATGAAGTTTGACCTTAGCATTAAACATATCAGAGTTTTCCTGCTGCCTGAGAGGCCTAGTTTCCTCCAGACTGACAAGGGAATGTACAGTGCTCGAGGAAACTCGGATTTGTTCTCTAAAGTTGGAAGGGAGGGTCCGCTTCCACTCCTTGATTGCAGCCTTAACAAGTTGAAGTTTCTTGGAAAGCCTGAACCCCGCCCATCTAAGGATGGAAGAAGAGGACCAGCACAAGATGAAAAGCCGAGGGAAGGAAGGCTCCTCTAGCCAGAAGAGCTCAAATATTAAGCAGTTAAACGAGCAATGGACTGGGAAAGTGTGCAAAAGGATGGGCTTGTGGTCAGTGTTGGTTTTAACCAAGGCAAGGGACCAGGTACCTGAGAATGAGGATTCCAATGACTGAGAAACAAGAAACCTCTCAATTTTTGTCATGATAGGGTTGATGGCATGGTTAGACCATGTGAAGAAGGCCCCTAAGAGGGGGATATCAAGGAAGGGAATGCTATCAATGAAATCCGAAAAGGCTCTCATGGTGGTTGTGAGGCAACCACCATTGGATTTTTCATACGTCCAGTGGACAACATTAAATCACCGCCAATGAGCCAGGGGGGGTAGGTTCAGACCAGAAAGCTTAGTTTCAAATGAAGCTAAAACAACTGGCTTATGGGAAAGAACGAGAGAAGAGACGGCTTGGCGTGGCTGCTAAGGACTCTTATATTCCAGCACAAGAACTTCATTTGGGAGTTCTAGAGAGACAAGAGGATTTCCTGTGGGATCTCCTCTTCCTGGAACTATTAGGCAGCAAAGAAGTGAGGGGTGCTGGTTGGGCCAAACGCGCTGGGGACTCCTGAGACTCCAGAAACCAAATTAATAAGCTCTCTGGATCCTCTAGTAGACTTGGGTTTGGGAGTTACCTGTGGAACTCCAGCCGCTTCTCTTAGATGATTAGAGAGGATGGTGGTATTCCCTTCAAAGGCAAGCCGTCAGCATCAATTACCTCAGCCATATGAGGTTCTCCATTTTCTATCCTGACGATTTCCTGAGAATCAGAAGAAATCAAGGAGCGAGCATTAGAGTTGAACTCTTATTCCGAGGGGAATGGGAGGTCAGGAGGTGGAGTGCAGGTTTCACGGGGCACCATTTGCAAAGGGGAAATGGAGAACAGATGAGATTCCCGGGGGGGATGGGAAGAAGGTTGTGGGGTGAAGAAAATTTGTAGAGGAGGGATGCAACAGGAAAAACTATACCTGGAAGATTGGGTGGCAATGATGGCAAGCCGCATTTCTAAGGGCATGGGGACTAGAACATCTAAGTCAAAGGGTTGAATGCATGTGCCAGGAGGGCTAGGAAGGAGAACTGCTGAGGAATTGGATTCAAAGAGGATTGAAGGAGTTTCTACAGGAGACAATGGGTAGGAGGGAGGATTTGTAGCAGGTGAAACTTCTGAGAAAATGAAGGGAGGAGGTGAAGAGCTAGATTGGGAGGATGGGGGAGGGAAGCAAGGATAAGTAATGTAAGAGGGGTTTTTTGGGGGGGGTGATAAGTGATGTAAGAGGGGTTTTTTGGGGGGGGTGATAAGTGATGTAAGAGGGGTTTTGAGAGGGGGGGTGGTAGGATGGAGGAGTTTGTGGAGGGGAGGGGGAGGGGGAGGGGGAGAGGGAGGGGGAGGGAAAGGGGGGGGGGGGAGGAGAGAGAGTGGGAGAAGAGAGGAGGGGGAAGGAGAATGGGTTTGGAAGCCTGACTTTGAGAGAGAGAAGGCTCAAGGTGTGATAGTTTATGACAATGCCATCTAGGGTAAGAGGGGCGTTGTTTTTGGTTCCTAGGCATATTATCAAGGAGGGGGAATGGGCGGGGCAGGGGGTTGAATGGGAAGCGAAGTAGGCACAGATTGAGAACAGGCAAAGGAGGAGATCAGAGGTGGCAGAGGAAGGTGGTGGTTGAGAGGAGGAGATAGGATCAGAGTACACAAGAACAAGAGGTTGATGATAATGGCCACCGACTATTACTCCGTGATGCGAAATGGGAGGATTGGAGTTCAAAGGGTTAGGATGAACTGGCGGGGTGGAAATCGAAGAGACTGGGGGCAGACGAAGAAGCGGAGGGGAAGTGGAGGAGCTCGAGGCGCCTCCCTCAGAATTTGAATATGACGAAGAGAGAGAGCGAATGGGCGCATAATGTGGCAGGGAGCTAGGAGTATAAGATCCAGTTGGCATCAAAAGGCTTGCCACTTGTCTCAGGATCAGGTTCATGGAGGGTTGTGGAGAGGACGAGTGATGGGACCCATGAAAATTGGGAGAACACGTAGCAGGAACAATGAGAGCCCGAGAGGGTGAGTTGATATGAGTCAATGATGCGTGGACAGAAGGCAGAGCATCTGAGAAAGCACGCATTACTAAAAGGCTGCTCTCATTAATGGGGGCTTTAAGTGATGCATTTAATGGATGAGGCGTTTGATCTGGCAAAGGTGGCACCTCATTTAATGTCAGAGTATAGGATCGAGGGGGGCATATGTAGGTTCAAGAAAGGGGCTGGAAATCAGACAGCCCAAGGTCTTTGGGTGACATCTGGTGCTGGTCCCAAGGAGATGCAGGTGGCATTGGGTGATGATGTTGAGGAGATTCAGCCAGCAGAAATATGGAGTGAAGGGGGAGGTCAACTGATGAGGGAGGAGTATGGAGAAGGGGGATTGCCAGACTACCATTGGGGTAAGGACCATGGGACTTAGGGCGGTTCCTACATCCTACTGTAGTCCATCCTTGGTGGTCTTGGTTGGGGCTTCCAAAACAAAGATTTTTACAGGGTAGGAAAGACCCTCAAAATGGTGATGCAAGAGATCGAGGATGAGACCTACATTGTCTGAGGCAACTAGAATGATAATAACTCCAAGAGTAGAGCACCCAGGGACTTGCAATGGACCGAGAGCAAGTCTCCACAGCAATTCCCTATTGCCTTGAACACTTGGTGAGTCCATAAGGGAATAGGGGTCCCAGCAACCTCTATCCAGATATTTTCTTTGCGGTGAGTGTCCAAGTGGACATTCCATCTTTGATGATTAAGGAGGCCACCATGGAACATAAGTTTGGATTTCGGAATTTTAGAGTGAAAATTGACTAGTGTTGAGGCCAGATACATACCATTATGAAGAAGCCTATAAGAAACCTTGGGGGATCAAAAGATATGCTGGAACAATTTTGAAACTCCTCTCAAGTCCTTGCATTGGAAGTAAATGAGGCAATAAAGGATGTACTCAGGGAGGAAATATGATCTGAGATTTCAGGGTTGTTGGGTAGCCATAAATGGGAGGTAGAGTTGATATATGAAATATGGTGTTGGCTTGAGGAACGATTGTGGGGGAGGCTGGGGAGGAGGTGAGGGAGGCACCGGCTCAGCAGTTATCTGAGAGAAGGTTTTTGGTGCATGCTGGGGAATGGTAGCAGGATTAGGATTTGAAGGAGGATGAGGGTTATTAGAAGTTTGAGTTATGGGTGTAGAAGAAGGCTTTTAAGGGTAAATGAGAGTATGATAATGATTGTAGAGGGGAAGGGGTGGGGTTTGGGGTGCACAGTAGGGATGGGGCTTGGATACAAAGGGGAAGGGATTCATGAAGCCAGAAACTTGGCCCGAATGTTTTTGTTTTTTAATCCTTCCTTTAAGAATGAATTGTTCTCTGTTTTCTTCTTTTGGGAGGAAGACAGGCAGAGATTGAGGCCAAACGAATCTTAACACAAACAAAATTTCACACACCAAACAACACCATCACCCTAGGGCAACACATCATGCACACTCACCTACATGTGATGACATGGCAGCCAAGTGGGGCCCATTGGCCACTTGGGCGCTACATGGTCCACATGTATGGCTGTCCTTGACACTACACTCGGTTAGATCCGAAACCCGAAGTCATTTTTATTGGATTGACCCAACAAGGTCATGTCCCATAGACTCTAGCAGGGGCCCATGCTTGACTCATCAAAGCCAACCCAATAGATGACGGAATTCCATATTTATAGTAAATTTTGCTGATGGACCCCTGTGGACTTGCACTCATGCATATGCAAGGGTCCTCTCTCTTAGCACATGTGCATAACTATATCTCAACCTTGAAAGAGTGGCTTTCCTTTTACAACTGTCTATGAACATGCTGTGAGAAGGCTCGAGGTCATTTTGGCTTATGTCCTCTCACATAGGCATCTCACATAGGCTCACAGAAATATTCAAGCTCACAGAAGTACTCACAAATAAATAGAACTACTTCAAAATTACTCATACCCTGGCTCACACAACCATGAGGCGTACTCATACCTACCCCTGACTAGAGAAAACCCTCAAACCTCTTAGTTCAAGGCCCCATTAAGCACATTCCTCATGATTTGAGGTTTTAGGTCTCTCCAAATCCCAATTTGCGAAGACTTTGGTGGAACAAAGGTTCAGGTTCAATCCCATTGTGACCAAGAACCATCACAGAGTGCTAGAGTCAAGACCTTGAAAGGCCATAACTCCAACAACCTTAACTAGAGCTCAGGTGAGGTTGATTGTATTTGGTGTACTAGTGATGATCCCTAGTGTTTGAGGGAAACTCCCAAAATGCCTTTCACTCATTCAGGAGGGATATATGTCCCCCTGTAGAATCTATTTGTGAAACTCACAAAGATAATATAGTAAATGCAATAATCAGTGTAGTTAATGTGCCAACTCAGTGTAGTTAATGTGTCAACTAGACACCAATACAGGGTTTCAGAAACTAACCAATTTGAGTTTACAATGGGATGTGGATCTAAGAGATTTCATGCCACCAGAGATTTATAGTGCATATAGCACCTATTATGTTATTAGATCTATTGGTCATGGAATGGAATTATCACGTATAATAGAAAAAAGAATTAAGCAGTCAATGACAATGTGGTCAATATACAGGGACATCTCACAGTTTTTAGTTGGCTGGAGATCTTGAAACGATGAAGTTGGTGAAAAGGTCACTAAGAATTGCAAAAAAGGGAGATGCCATACATTAGCACCAAAAATACAAATTAAATGTATTGAGGTAGAAAGATGATCACAATTTCTTCAAATCTCAACTCTATTAAGAAGAACAAGAAATCTCGTAGGTTACAACAGACAGGATGACAACTTGGTCCTCAAATATCAAAGGAGATCAAGATGAAAGCAATTAAGTACATCAAATCTACCCACTACTTTAGTTGCAGATATCTTGCGCTTGGATAGTGCTTCTGCTCCAAAACCCATGCTCCCAATGGCAACACTGAGGTGATTCCTCATGCATCAGCTTCAAGGATGTTTTCAAGGCACTTCAAAGAACTAGGCCCTTTGCTTCCGCTGAACATGGGTACCAGTCTACAAGCCGTGTATGACAAGGATAATGCGCATCTCGCGAAAATCCAAGTGATAACATTATTTTCAAAATCATAGTTAGCCAGACAGTAGCAATAGATTATGAAGCCATCAAGCTCGACATTACAGTATTAGTAGAAGAATCTGAAGGTGATAAAACTCCCTCTGTGAAAACTCCCCCGCCCTACCCCAACCCCCTCTCCCCCCTCCTCAAACTTGAGGAAACAATATTCCTTTCCTTCTAGAAATTACAGGATATTGACTGAGGGCATGCACTATACCATCCCTTCAAAATAAACATGGTTGACAACCTGGAAACGAAGGCACTGATGATAGTATAACCCCTAAGAAGACAAAGTGATATGTGAAAAAATGCTATACAGTCTTGGAAAAGGAAAGATTAACACATCAGTTCTAACAGACTCCATAGCATACTGACACATAAGACATGTTGGGAACTGGAACTTATGCAATAAGATACTTTCTTTTAGAGAAAGAGCCTTATCAAGCACTGCAAGCCAACAAAGGGAGAGAAATATTCGAAGGTCCAAACACCCAATAAAAGTATGTTGATCACCTTTAAAATATTACTGCAAACTATGATGGAGGGATTTGATAGAAAAGATAAACTCTTTTTCCTAGCAACAACATGAAGACTTTCTCATAGCAAGAGCATCCTAGAATTTCCTTATGGAAAAATAAAAAAAGGCTTTAGACTACTTGATTCATCAATTTCCCCATCCCTTGGTCCTTTTGAAACAATGACGTCACACGATTGCCCATTTCTCTACAACAGCCATTGCTCAAGTGGGTTTGGCAATTGTATTACACCGCAAACAAATTTAATACTTTCAAATGAGAATGATAGCATCAAAATGCAGGTAGACTACTAATATGACCGCTATGCCAAAGCAGGAAGAGATTCAGATGATCAATTTCATCCCTGTATCAGGTAGCCTTTTAGACATTCATCTGTTCAAACTACATAAAGTTGCACCTGTTTACAAAAAGAAACCTTCTAAACCTGTCAAGAGAAATAAATTTTCCAATTTCCATGAGTTGTATTTACATATGAACTTGAGAAAGATACGAAAATTGTGAAGTACGCAGAGAAGTAGCTAATGAATCCCAAAGTTCACTATCAGTTTTAGACAACTAAATACACTAAAGAAACACCCTACAAATCAAATTGTAAACTGCCACAAGGGATCAATTGCTTCTGATGTATTTATTGATTGATTCAAAAACAATTCATGATCTGGACATGAGAAAATCAAACGGTCAATAAAGAAGAAGAGAGAACAAAAATGTCCATCCCAACAAAAATTCAAGACCTACACTACTAATGTGAGACAATTGGCAAAGTTTCATCCTATAAACAATTGTACACCCTAAGAAAGCAGTATGAACAATGAACTCTGAGAATTGTGAGACCATAGGAAAAAAAATTACACAATCTCAACTTGTCTAAGATGCAGATTGGGAAGAATTGCGTGCTTCTCTCACCCTACCCGCCAATGCTCTGCGAACAACTGATGCTTTCCTCTCAATAAAACATTCCTCAATGCTCGCATCCCTATAATACTGCGAGCTCTGGTCATGCAAAGAGTAATCATCAGAAAGGGAAGTGTAGTCTTCCCTCATAAGAAGCACATTGTGAAGAATGGCACAGGCCCCAATACAAGCAACCCCCATTTTGAACTCTTCATCAATAGGGCGAGCCAGAATACCCCAATTCCTCAAGCTGGCTAAAGTTCGGAGAGCTGGCCTCCTCATAAGCTCATGGATGGCATTGAAATCTTCTTCGCAAGAAGAGGCCACAGGCTCTGTGTAAGGAATCATTAACCATGGGAGCAAGGGATAACCATTATCCCCAACCAAATATTGTGGAATTGGCACCCCTTTCAAATACCGAGGAGGAAGATTCATAAGCTTCCCTTCTTCCACATCTTTATACAAAGTAGAAGATCTCAGCACCCTTGCGTCCCCTTTATCGCCATGAAAACCAGTTATAATGCTAAGAATCCTCGACCACGAATCAACTACTATTTGAGCAACCACACTATCTTCTTCCTCTTCTTCTTCAATTTCACTGCCCACATCTTTATCTGCAGAGCTTCGAATTGGGGAGTTGCTTTTCGTCAAAAGCTTGAACCTTGTCGAATCAATGGCTCCACAACAATGAGGTAGGCCACCAATGGCTTCAAAATCAACCATAACTGGGTTAAGCTCAGATGGGGCCGGGAAAGCAACCCAAAACCTGAAGTTAGTGCACAGGACTCGACATAGCTGCTTTGAACAAAACCTAGCAGTGGACTCAGGGACCCCAAATCGAGCAGAGATGTGCTTGTAGCTCGAACCAGTGGCTAAACGAAAAAGACCGATACCAAGCCGAGAAGGAGCTGCAAGGTTCAGGGGAGAACCCACTGGGTCTCTGCATTCTAACAACGGCTCAAGCATTCCTACAAGCCATTCAAAGGTACTCGCATTCATGCGAAAGAATAACTGGAAAGAAGCAGTGTTTAGGGGATTTGGGGTGAGCCCAGTTTCCACGGAGGTTTGTTCTGGTTCCAATTGGAGCCTTTTGCGCTTAGAGTTTGGGGATTTTGGAGTCCCTGAAACTGATTTACTGGCTACAGCAATGGCCGCCATTTCAGAGGACGAGAGGAGGTGGAGGATGATGGGGAAGAGAGAGGAAAAGGAGGAAGGTGATGGTGAAGAGAGAGGACAAAGATCGGGACAAGTGCAGAGGGTGAGTATAAGGAGGGCGACTTCCGAAACAATGGACGAAACCATGGCCGCCATGGCCTTGGAATCCATGGTTTTTTCCCTCTTTTTCCTTCTCTTTTTGGATTTTTTTGTACCATTTCTATCCCCTATTATCGCCCGTCTCCGCTTCCATCTCCCTCTGCAACCAGGCTTATCTCTCTCTCTTCTCCCCCTTTCTTTGTTTTCCAAAAAACCTCCTCCTCCCCTTTCTGGCCGTCGCGATCCCTTTTAATGGAGTTGCTGATCCAAATGTCAAAAGTCTCTCAATTGCAATTGATTAGGAAAGCCGCAGCAACTTATGAGCGTCTACACCATGCTCCATCGGGAGCACACTAAAATTTACTCCCTCCGGCAAAACACTTGGGAAGTTTTTAATTTATTTGAAATTTTGGATCCATCTGGTTATAAATCGATCATTATTTTTAAATAAAAATTTAAATTTTGAGTTTTTGATCATCTAGATCATGCCCTCTGGAAATTAGATGGTTCTAGTGCAATCTTTGGATGCCATTCTTTTTAGGCACATAGAGAGCAAGAGTTAAAATTTTCTTTAATGGGTTTTTTGAGACCATAGGATTTGTAAATCCAGGTTTTGTATGTCCAGGTTTGGATGTCGTTTGGGTATAATTTTCGAGATTATATCCTGAATATCCACATCTTCAAAACCACTCATATCCAGCATTTACTCATTCCAAAAAAATCTTACAATGATCTGGTTGGCCCTAGCTTTCTTAAAACCGCAGTGCTTTTAAAAAGAGAGAAGAAAAGCGTGCGTCGCGACCCCTAGGGTTCTTGCACGTGCGTACATGAGGGTGATCCTGATGCCTACTAGGATAAGGGTTGCATGGTGCGGTGTGTGCGGTTCGAACCAACAAAAAAAAGAATCGAGTTAAGGCTTACCTCGTGATTGGGGTTGGATACTACCTGGAGTGTGTGCCCTCTTAGATTTTAGCATCCTAAGGCGTCGCTTGAAAGCCTCCCCACCTTTCGGCACAATTTGAGACCAACTCCTTCACGACGTCCCTTGCTCGGTTTGCACACACTTGTATCGTTCAGGTCAAGGACCCTCAATTCATCTCTTAGGTTTAGAGGAAGAGGTTGTGCTTGGTTGATAAAGTTAAGGTGGGATAGAGGTGAGTCCAGCTTAGATGGGTTGGGGTTGATAGGTCAAGGAAAAAGGGTGACCATTCAATAAAAGCTACTAGCCTTCTGGTGTCACCTCCCCTAGAAGGTAATACTGAGGACGGGATACATGCACTAAGCACTAGGCATGGATACCCCGTAGACGAGTTTTGGACGATATACTGGGTCTTATCATGATGCCTCTACCCAAGAGCAAACCTTCTTAGAGAGTGGGGGCTAGATAGAGGAATGCGTTAAAAGGAGAAAATGAAAGAGCATAAGAGAAAGAGAAGAAAGAGAAAAGAGCAGTCGATGAAGGAAGTGAAAAGAGAAGAAGAGAGTAAGAAGAGAAGAGAGAAGAAGAAATCCACGAGCCTTCCAACGTCACCTCCCGTAGGAAGCAATACCAGAGATAGGATAAAGATACTAGGCACTAAGCCTAAGTACCTTAGAAAGAAATCTTGGATGATATACCAGGTCTTATCCTGACGCTCTACCCTATAGCAAGCCTCCTTAGAGGCGGGAGAAGTGAAAGAGGAGAAGAGAAAAAGAGAAGAAAGAGAGAAAAAGATAGTAAGAAGAAAGTACTCTGGAGGCAAGTCTCGGGCAATATACCGGGTCTTACCCTGACGCTCTACCCAAAAGAAAGCCTCAGAAAGAGAAGAAAATGAATAGAGAAGAAGGGAAAAAAGAGAGAAAAGGAGACGAGGGAAAGATAGAGTGACAAGAGGGAAAGGGAAAGAAGGGAGTAAAAAGAGAGAAGGAGAGAGGCAAGGGAGAAGAGAGGATAAGAGAGAAGAGAAAGAGGGGGAGAGAGAGGCTAGCGGCTTGGCCGTCGGTCTGGAGAGGGGGGGGGGGGAGAGAAAGAGAGGCCGGCAGCCAAGCAGAGAGAGAGAGAGGGAGAGAGGCCAACAACTTGGCCACCAGTCTAGGGGAAGATAGAGAGAGAGAGAGAGAGAGAGTGGAGGACAGAGAGAGAAAGAGAGACCTTATGGAGTGATCGGTGGGTTGAGAGACCGGTGGCTTTGGGAAACCAATACCTTGAGAGGAGTATGGCTTGGTTATAGGGTGTAGGGTATAGGGTGTATGGTGTAGGTTGTGTGGACTAGGGTGTAGGGTGGAAAAACTAGGGTGTAGGGTGTATGGACTAGGGTATATGATGGGTAGAGGCAGTCCTCTCAAAGGTAAAAGTTTTCTCTCTCTTGGTTATCTCAAGCACAATTTCAATTCATTTCAAGTCAAATTTGCCAACCATAACAAATTACAAGCCATGTGCTTATATAGAGGCACCCCTTAATAAGGGTGTACACTCAAAAGCTAAGTGAATGGACTATATTAAGTGAATAAAAAGTGAATCCTGAAATTGGTAAAAATGACCAATTTTACACACAAAGAAAAAATGAAACTGACAAAACAATCCCTTCAAAAGGGGCTCATCCCTTCCATATGGTTAGGGGCCTTGTTTCGAGCGATCCGACAGCGTTACGGGTGATCTATCATCATTAAAACGTAGTTCAACCCGAGAGGAACAATTTGATATCTATTTTGCATGATGTTGTGAAGTATTGATCATGGTCTTCGAAGTTTTGAAATTCTGGCTGAACATGCAAACTTGACTTTCTTGAATGCTAGATCTAGCTCTAATCACCAGTTATTTGGTCTTCTTTTTTATGGTCAATCGAAGAGGACGTCGTTGTGGTCGGTTTGCAACAAAAAAACCACATGATTTGGATTCTAATTGATTGTTTTATGATTTTTGGAAGTTGTTGGAAAATAGTTTTTTGGTGACCAAAAAATTATGCCTTTGGTGCGAGCTTTGATCCAGTGCCCTCCTGGTTGTCATCAAGCGCCCATCTTACCTCAAAATGAAGCTCTTCAAGTCACAGTCACAATGGTTTTGTTTTTAGGGTCATCTGACTTCAAGGCTTCAAGATTCATCCGTTGGAGCGAGGGGAGGTCACGCACACAAAATGTTGCAAAACATGTTTTCCGGGCAACTTTCTCTTTAAGATTTCTTCCATCTCAATGATCAGCTTGGGGAGTGCCATATGTCAAAATCTTCCTCTGGACGAGGGGAACGACATATTAAAAATTGAGCCTGATCTGCCTCAGGGTCGCCGATATACAAGCCTCGAAAGAATGCCCCATTTTTGGAAAACACATCATATTTTTACTAAAAATGGAAACCAGCTCTTGATGGTTGTATATAAATAGTAAAAATCTTGCATATTTTAATAAAGTCGGACCTAGAAACGTCTAATTGAGCTGAAATTTGGAGGTTAAGCTTTTTTCTGCCTTTTGTATCCATCTACAGTGGTCTTTGATGATCACTATGATATGGTTCTAGTTATGTGGTAGCTCGTACACATTAGAGTCGAAGTCCAAACCGAACCTTCATCATGTTCCCTCGCAACATTTAAGGCAAAATTTTGGGACGGACTTTGGGACATCAAAGGTCGCTCTCACGTGCCTTTTGGGGCCATGATAACACCATTTTGATAACTCTTCAAAATTAGGCTTATTTTCGTGCAGGCTTTTATAGTCTATAGGCATTTTTGGTACCTATAGGCCTGGGTTGCAACTACCTCATCTTTTATTCACATAGAGAAACAAGTGCATCAAAAATACCCTACAACAGCTTGCCCCACTAAACGTCTCTCTTCGAGAGGAACTAGAAGTGTGACATTCAGAACAAAATTGCCCAAGCCCATGGAGGGGTAACTGAGGATGTTTTTTGTTCAAACAATTGTGGGCCTTGCCCATATTGTCAGAATTTGAATTTGACTGGAAGTCAGGGGTCTTTATTAAGGTATTCCTTCCCAATCCGTCAGGATTTCAAGAAAGTCTGGTAGTCGGGGCCAATGGGAGCTTCCCCCTCAATTCATTATGCTTCAATTTTGGTCTATTGATGGGGCCATTAGGAGCTTGCTCCCCAATCCAGCGGTGCCCTTCTTGGGCATATGAGCTGCTTCACGGATATTCAAATCGATTGACAATTGGTGGCCTCTTTGACGCATTTACCCAATCTACTAGTCCTAGTCAGGGACCTTTAGAGCCAGAACCCAAATTCGAGGCATATATAGCAGTGGGGAGCATTATTAAAGCGCTTACCCAGACGGTAGAGATATTGAACTGATTTGATAACCAATAGCCTTTTAGGTACATGTGACGTGATCTGTTGTAATGATTATGTTTTTGTTGACTTCTTGGGGGAGAAACCTTTCAAAAGGTTACCGATCCAATTTGTCAGCTTGTTGATCATTTTGACATTATGGATCCTTTTGAAGGCCAATCCCAAATTGTTAGAGCTTTTCAACTATTTTTGGTTTAGCAGTAGGGTGCCCTTTTAAGGGGCATGATTTTCCGAAGGTACTAAGCTTTTCATCTTGAGATGGTTGAAGTTGCCTATCATGGTGAGTACTGCATCAACCTGTTTATTAGCCTAGGTGTCCTTTTGGGTTTTTTGGAAGTAGTGTCGCGTAATGGTTTTCACCAACTCCCTCTTTATTTGGCTCTTTTACCCTTGACTTCCTGGTCATGTCCACCTTTAGCCAATTTTGCTCATGATCTTTATTAGACTTGCAGCATGCCTAGTTTTCCTTTTTGGGCACTTTTACCCATGACTTCATGATCATGTCTCACACCCCAAGTTTACTAATATTTTTGATGTGTGACAGGCTACTCTTATACTATATATATATATATATATATATATATATATATATATATATATATATATATATATATATATATATATATATATATATATATATATATATATATATATATATAACAATATTCAGAATTTCTACTTATTTATTGCACCAAATAGGAATAAAATGGAACTTCTTCTAACCTAATGGTCCCCATGCGTGTTATTAGTACCATGGACTCTCAGAAAAGTTTATTTCTATATATATATATATATATATATATATATATATATATATATATATATATATATATATATATATATTTTTTATATTTTTTTTTATCACTATTATTATGTTCACTATTATTTTTTAGTTAAAAAAAATTTAATTTTAAGGTCATCACATTTATTATTATTGTTTTATCTTTTCTAAGAATAAGGGGCGTTACATTCTCCCCCACCGTTAAAGAAATTTAGTCCTCTAAATTTTGTACCTATGGGCTATGGGTGCACCATGCTTCCGATGCATTCTAATATCCTTCATCTATCGTTATCACAATTTTCTCTTTTTAAAATTGCCAGTAAACGATGCCTGAGAGTTACTTGCTCTATTGATACCAAACCCCTTTTAGGCTTTCAAAGGTTCCGAGGTAGTGTAGACTTGGCTTTCCTTTCTTATCGATCCTCATGATACCTTTCGTTGGCGACTCTTTTAAGAAGATGTTGCCACAATTTATTATTATTTTTTTAAAAATTTATTTATTTATTTATTTATTTTTTATTTTATTTTTATCACTTTTCTTGACTCCCAATATCAGGACATTTCATTACTTCAAATATTTTCTCCAACTGCATAATCCATCCCTCGGTTTTTAGTGGGTCTGTAGCACCCTTAAAGGAATCTGGGTTTTATTTTTAAAAATTGTTTGATATTACACATACTATTTCCTGCAACTGATTATCTAGGTGGGTTATTGTGCTGCATAAGGGCAACCATATTTTCCAAAACTCTATGAATTTCTTCTATGCTAGCTCCAGGCATACGAGGTCTTGTAATTGTTTGTCCATACAATAAGTATGACTTAGAGTATATTCTTTTTCAGGTTTCTTAGGAATCCTAAACCTATTACTCTGATACTAAAATTGTCACACCCCAAGTTTACTAACATTTTTGAGGTGCGACAGGCTATTCTTATACTATATATATATATATATATATATATATATATATATATATATATATATATTCTACTTATTTATTGCACCAAACCGGAACAAAATGGAACTTCTTCTAACCTAATGGTCCCCAAGTGTATTAGTAGTACCATGGACTCTTAGAAAAGTTTATTTCTTTATATAATTATTTTGTTTTTATTTTTATTTTTTATTTTATTTTATCACTATTACTATTATTATGTTTATTATTATTTTTCAATTAAAAAGATTTTAATTTTAGGGTCATCACATTTATTATTATTGTTTTATCAGTTCTAAAAATTAGGGTCGTTACATCATGCATGCCTCTATTTTCTCTATTTTACTTTTGGTGCCTTTTGAGTTTTCACCACGCTTGGATTTTCTTTTTGGGCTCTTTTACTTGTGGCTTCATGGCCACGTCCGCCTCTATTTTCTCTTTTTTTATATGGCACATGGGGAAATGGATGACACATAATGGGGAGGTTACCCTATTGATTATAGGAATGGACGAGTGGATTTGAGGTGGGTTTACGAGGTTAAATGAGTGTTTTGAATGAGAGGTGAGCGCTTAAGGGTGTCATGAAGGGGTGTGACTCAACTGGGAAGATGG
Source organism: Amborella trichopoda (assembly GCF_054954075.1). Lineage (NCBI taxonomy): Eukaryota > Viridiplantae > Streptophyta > Magnoliopsida > Amborellales > Amborellaceae > Amborella > Amborella trichopoda. Next base: position 35,721,823 of record NC_142348.1, read on the forward strand.
TGACTCATGAGATTCATGGGGACATAAATGTTTGATGATAAGCATTTTATGGAACCTAGATGATGCATGAGACAGATGGTAATGGACGCCAGTATGAATGGTGGAATGTGAATGAATGAGAGATGATGAGATTGAGTCAGTGATGAGAGGCGAATACCTAAGAGAGTCATGAGGGGAGTGACTCGACAGGGGAAATGGAGTGATTGATGGGGAGCAAATATTCATGGGTGTGAATGATGCATAAGATGGATGGGCTCCATCGAATAGAGATCGCTCTTGACTGATGGCAAGAGGTACAGGGGCTGGAAACAAGAGATTAGTGAGGGGCACTCAGACTAGCCATCCAAGACTCCACATGTTCACTCCACATAGAATAAAGGTCGTTGAGGTTTGACTTTTTCCTGCCTTGTTCACATCTCAAAATGCAACACTGAGGGGTTGCTTCTGAGGTCTTCACCCGTACTGAGCTGATTGAGGGAAAGTTTAAGGTCCTCACCCCTTTTAGACCAACTAGGGATGCTTTTAAAGTCCTCACTTTTACGGACATAAAGAGACCCTTGTTGGATGAATTAGAGATGCTTTTAAAGTCTTCACCCATGTTGGATATAAAGAGGCTTTTAACGTCTTCACTCTCATTGGACGTAATCGATGACCTTTTAATGTCATAACCCTTGTTAGACGAATTGGGGGTGCTTCTAAAGTCATCACCCGTATAGAATGTAAAGAGGTTTTTGCATCTTTACTCTCTTTAAACGTAATCAGGGACCTTTTAATGTCATAAACCTTGTTGGACGAATTGGGGATGCTTTTAAAGTCCTCACCCATGTTGGACATAAATGGGCTATTAACTTCTTCACTCTCATTGGACGTAATTGATGACCTTTTAAAGTCATAACCCTTATTAGACGAATTGGGGATGCTTTTAAAGTCATCACCTATATTGGACACAAATAGACTTTTAGCGTCTTCACTCTCATTAGATGTAAGTTGAGGATACTTTTAAAGTCCTCACCTATGTTAGACATAAAGAGGCAACATCTTCCCTCTCATTGGACGTAATCGAGGACCTGTTAATATCATAACCTTTGTTAGACAAATTGCGGGTGCTTTTAAATTCATCACCGATGTTGAACCGTGCTAAGGTTGCATGACAAGAAGTGGAATCATGGAAGCATAAGGTCAGAGGACAACTGTGTTGCAAAATATGCGGTCCTCTAGGGGCGTTTGTGACTTTGTTGCTCACGACAAAACTTCATGGGAAGGTCATGCAGTTTTGGGAATCCCTGAGGGTAATTTGATTCCTTGGGGAAATGGGCCACATGTGGCACTTGAGGCACCACACGGTTCGAGACTAAGGCGATGGTCTCGTGCCCAAAACATGATTGGTTGAAGGGGAATGGAGAATCTCATGGTTGAGGCGATGATGATTAACCCATGAGGAGTGTTGTGCCGTTAGGGAAGAGCAAAGGGAAATCTAGGTGATGATAGCGCCCTATTAGATGTAGTTGCATAGTTTAAAGCCACACAGTCAAGGTTGATGTATGCCTCAATTTGGTATAGAATTGTTTTTCATGAGGAAGTGAGATGAGAAAGTGGTGGTATGGCTTAAATTCATACAGTCGGGACTGTGGTACGATTCCATTAGGGATAACATCATTTCTCATTGGTATAATGGTTTAATGTCACACGGTCGAGACTGTGGTATTCCTCAATTGGGATATCACTTTTGAAGTGATGGTTCTCCTCCACAGGGGATATATTTGTTTCTTATGAAGTGGGGACATGACAGGGGCTATATGTAGTGAGGTGTCATGCGACAACTCACTAGGAAGATGTGTAAAAGGGAAGCAGTTTATAGTCATGCAAACATACTGTAATGATGTTATGTAGTTTAATGTCATATAGCTCGGACAAAAATAAGGTCATGTATTAAGACCAAGGGGGTGTGATGTCTTCTAATGTCAAGCGACTAGGACCGTATGTCACCAGTTTAATGTCATGCAACAAAGATGTGAGTTTATGACATTCTTAGTAGCGATGACCCGTGTGATTAATGTGCCTGTCATTTGGGAATGAGTGCTCCAAAGGCCTTTTACCATACCCTCTTTATTTCTTTGATATTTTTACCCATAGCGCCCTTATGGGTTTTCACTACGGCCTTTTTTTCTTTTCTTTTTGACATATTTTTCCCTTGGTGGCCTTTCGAGTACTCACCATGTTTGTCATTTGAGAGTGAGTGCCTCAATACATCACTTGACTACATTCAAGGAGTCGGCTTCAATCCAAACAATATCCCCACAAACTCATCCCCTTGAAAAACTTCAACCCATGGTACACCACACTTAGTTCAACCTTATTAGCAGTGGCATGACCAATGGGACCAGCAGATGAGAAGATGATATTACCTCCACCATCTCTGAGCATACCGCCTATACCCGCAATACCTGGATTACCTTGGGAACTACCATCAAAATTAAGCTTCAAAATACCTACCAATGGTGGCGTCCAAAATGATTTGGGATGACAATTCCTTCCTCCAAGCAGAAAAAGATTGCTAAGATTTGAAAAAACATCGATCTTACTCACACACCCCCTTCCCTAGTGACTGAAAACCATGACCAAATTGTCGATTTAATTACATAAATCAAGCATTCCAAAGAAAGGGAGGCATCCTCAAATACTCTTCTATTTCTTTCCTTCCAAACTTCCCATTGAATAACCCCTTTGGCTGCATTCCACAAAGTTCTAACACCTTTGGGCAAATGAGGTGCCGACAGTTGAGAACCAATCCCATCCACCGCTGCTGGAAGAGTAAAACAAATGTTTGCCATACCAAAAAGCCAAAACCAAATTTCACTAGTAAAATGACAACGAAGTAACAAATGAGCAACAGACTCACCATCAGCTTTACATAGTAGGCAGACATTGGGGAGAATCCTACCTCTTTTGATCAGATTATCGGTTGTTAAGATTTTGTTCATTGATGCCAACCTAATAAAGACCTAAACCTTATGAGGTATGTGCCACTTCCATACTTTGGTCACTTGGGGGAATGACCACCGCCATTGATCATTAAAAAGGAGATTATAGCACAACTTTACAGTCAAGAGGCCATCACTTTCCAGTACCCAGACCATCTCATCTACTGCCCCTGGAGAGACATACACCTCATCGAGCAATTTCATCAAACTGCACCACTACTCAAATAAAGAATGGGGAAAGTATCCACTTTGCATCCAGCACCCTTGTTAGATCATCCACTACCATTTCTCTACAATTTATACCTACAATCGATGACTTATGGAAATTCACTTTAAAGCCAATAGTCACCTCACAGATATCCAGAAACAAAGCCACCTTCTCCACCTGTAAAGGATCTGCATCGCAGAAAATAAGGGTATCATCTGCATATTGCAGATTGGAAATAATAAGATCATAATTAGCCACCGCAAACCCAGAAAAATGGCCAGCCCCTTCTACGTTATTTAACATTAAGCTGAAACACTCCGAGTAAATAGTAAAAAGGAAAGGGGATAGAGGGTTCCCTAACGAAGCCCTCTCAATGCTTGGAAGAAACCGATAGGATTACCCTTAAACAACACAGAAAAATGTGCAGAGGATAGGCATCCAAAAATCCAACTACGCCAGCTCTCTCCAAACCCTATGCATTTCAAAATATCCAACAAAATCCGTCATTCCATATGATCATAAGCCTTCTCCATATCCAACTTCAATAAAATACCAGGCTTCTGACTGAGCACTCTGGAATGGATGCATTCGTGATCAATAAGAACGCTGTAAGTGATCTGTCTATCTTTGATAAAGGCCGATTGGTTTGCGGATATCACCACAGATAAGATAGTTTTAGTCGCTCAATTAACACTTTCGCCAATATCTTATAGAGACTGTTAATAAGACTAATATGACGAATATCTGAAGACACGAAATGCCGGCCTTCTTAGGGATTAGCGTCAGAAAATTGGAGTTCACCCCTTTGAATAAGTCACCCCTAATCGTAAAACCCTAGGCAAACTCCAAAAGCTCCATCTTTACCAAATCCAAAACTTATGAAAAAACATGAGAGGGAAGTTATCTGGACCTGGGGCTTTATCTCCCGACATAGCAAAAACAGCCTTTTTTAACTCTTATAACGAAATATCCCGCTCCAAAGAAATTCTTAAATCACTTGGAAGAGATTTGAAAGGCACTCTATTAAAGGAAGTGGTGAATTTAACTTCTTTGGAGAAAGCTCGCTTGAAATGGTCGAGGACAGCTCATTTCATTGCATTATCATCATCCACATCAATCCTAGGGATAGATAATTCCGAGATATCATTCTGCCTTCTCCTGGCGCTGGCACTGGCAATAGCATTAAAATACTTTGTGTTGAGGTCACATCCTTTCAGCCACTTCGAACGTGACCTTGTCACCAATAGACCTCCTTGACTTCCGAAGTTCCTCCAATTCTTTAACCTTTTGACACCTTAGAGGCACAATATGCTCTTGAATATTAAGATCAAATGTCTCTAAATCAGCGAGAGCAATATCAATCTTTCTTTTAATGTCAAACCTATTTTCCTTTTTCCAAACCAGCAATTTGTGTTTGACATTTAATAGTTTTTTGTGCAGTCGATAATCAACAGTGCCTTACTCAATAGTATTAACCCATGTGCCCTTTATTAACTCCACCACATCCTTTTCAAGAAACCAACTAGCCTCCATCCGAAAAGGCCTAGGACCACCTTCTAGTCGACCTGAGGTCAACAAAATTGGGCAAAGGTCTGAAGATACCTTAGGCAGAGTTTTAATAGAGGCCAAAGGGTAGACTTTTAACCACTCCGGTGAAATAAAAAACCTGTCTAGTTTGGACATAGCCAAATTAGAGAGACTGTTATTTGACCACATGAAATTAGTACCTAAAACAGGCAGGTCCACCAAAGAGTTACCTACAATGAAACCATTAAACAATCTCATAGTAGAATTGATAGAAGGGACTGATAAACTTTCATCTGACCAACGAATAAGGTTAAAATCTCCTCCAATAACTATATGAATAGAAAAAGAACGAATAACATCATGCAGGTCGTTAATAAAAGGTTCTTTCCATAAACATTCAACAACCCCCAAGGAAATCCTGTTATAGGTCCCTGAAAACCCAGCAAAATAAAGTGAGCCCTTACAATGATATCAAATTTAGCCAAAATCAGAGGGTCCCACAGAACTCACAATCCGCCAGATGCTCCCACAGCATCAACACCACAAAAACCAACAATAGAATTACCCCAAACTTCCCTAGCCCCCGAAACACTAGGACTAGGGAGCTTTGTCTCTTGTAAAATAAGAACCACCAGATTATATTTGGAAACCAAAAATTTGACATCCCTCTTCCTATTAGGATGTCCTAAACCCCTCACATTCTAAGACATAAAACTCATTAAAAATAGGGGTTAAAAAAAGAGGAGGAGAAACCTGGTCCACAAAAGCCTCCCTGAACACTAGCCTCATTGGAGAGCGCCACACCTGAGTCATCATTAGACTAGCTAGGGGAAGAAGAGTCCTTTGAGGGTTTCGGTGGGTCACGAAACACCAGCGACCAGAAACTGGGATCCCGAGCCTGATCACGAGCTCTAATTCTCGTCGAAGAACGTGTTCTAGTCCTCAGTTCCTTTACTTTCTTCCCAGTAGCAACTTCCTTCACTTTCAGGGGCTCTGAGGAAACAATGTTCCCTTTCACATGTTTATCAAACACAGTTGAAAGCACTAAAAAATCATCCAATAGCTTCCCACTGATCATGTCTCTTTGAACTACTAGATGCAATCTCCGGCGAGCCTTAACCTCCTCCATAACCACTGATAACGGAACCTCTTTCATCCCCATATCTTCCACCAATTTTGCAAGCATAGGACCTTCCACCTTTAGAGTGTTGGCCTTCGCCAATTGAGAAACTGACTTCGATAGGGTAAATTTCAAAGAATGTCCATCCTTCGAAGTCCCTCCATCTGCCTTCTCCAAGTCCGTAGCCACCAACAGCCTTGGTGCAGACGTGATAATCATCGACAATGGCTGTGGCTCCAAGACTTTCGCGCCTTCAGTGAACTCCTCATAGGTGACCATGGCTCCCACCGTCGTATCAACGACAATAGGGGAGATAGGCAGAGACTCCATCTCTCTCAAACCTTCATCATCTTCGATAACCACAATAGCCATCGGATCAATGAGTAATGGGTCAAACCTCATTCTCAAGCCACTCGATCCTCTTAACGCTGCAGCACGAGCATGAAGGGAATGGATTTTGGACTGAAGAACCACCACCACCACCACCAAAAGGAAGTTATGGACCAAAGGAACACCCCCACCATGTTGCTTGGCACAATAAAGAAATGGAAAAAGGAAAGCCACTCTCACAGAGACCTTAGGAAATATTCTCTTCGAAGACGAAGCAACAAGAAAAGCCAAGTTACTTTTTGCACCTGCCACTGCCGAAAACACATGTATTCCCGGTAACCCAGCTGTCCTCGAGATATCATAATGATCTACCTTGGGAGAAGCCATAGCCGCCAATGAAATTTCTTGAGCAGATTTCGGAGCCTTCAGCAAAGATGCACTCGCATGATCACATCAACCGCCAAGAACCCACACATCCTTGATACAACCGTTAGGAATTCCAGCCTTGGAAAACCGAGTAGAAAAAGGCCCACCCTGGCGTAACGCACTTCTCAAAAAACCCTCCATCCAAACCGGGAAACGCCCTACCTCAACCCAACGTTTCAAAACTTTCGGTTTGCCCTGATTTTTAAAATTTCGATTTTTACGTTTGTATTACTCGTAATGTCGTTAAAGCACGGACGACAATCAGGCAAAGTTTTAATATTTTTGATCATGGCTTCCGACGGTGACAGCTTACTCACAAACCAATTCTCAGGTCTATTCCCATCGTCATCAGTAATGAAAATAGTGAAAAAACTTGAGTCAAGACAAACAGAGATTGTCCTCGAGAATAGTAAACAGGGCATTTCCCAACCTTAACCCACACGAACTTACAGATCGAACTCAAGAAGGAATCCCAATCCAAGTCAAGGAAAACACCAAAAGCCCTACCACCCTTTTGATGACAGAAAGATTCCACCCGAAAGGGGTAGGCCCACCAACTTCAGCCATACATTCTCCATAGGGACAAAGGAAGAATGATCCGAAGTTTTCCAAGAATCTAATGACAACAAGCTTCCTCTCACCCTACAAAACCTATTTTTCAAAGCCCTAAAAACTTCTTCAACATAAAGTAATTTAAAAACAACCTTATTTAGCCCAATCATCTTCACACCGACGAGTACGACAAACTCCACCCTCTTTGAGCCCACTCATAAAGTCCAAAAAGGTCAGAGACCAGTGGTGAAATAGACCTAGTAACCAAGCATCCCGTATTGATATTGAGCTGACGCCAACTCTCATGATAAATAACCAACAAAGGTGAATAAGGCAGGAGCATCGCACCCATACTAAAAGAGTCAGGCACACCACAGTCCACCACCTTTCTTCAATCCATACCACCTCTTAAATCATCATCTAGAAAGTACTTCGGCTAACACCTTTACATTTGTGGAGTGGCATTGAATCCATGGTTTTTCAACACTTGTATCCATGATGCGAATAAGAAAGAGTAGTTTGCGACCTAGGCCTGCAGGTACCAAAATGCATGTGGACCATGGAAGCGGTAGGTCAATAAACCCTGATTCAAAAGTGAAATTTTTCGATAGTCCCAGAATGGCCCAAGAATGATCTGAAATATGGCTAAGGGTCTCCTAATAATATTTTTTAAGTTTCGTCGCGATCCGATAACGTTAAGGTAGTGCAGATGAAAAAACATTTTTGGAAAATCGGCATCTAGTGCCTTGGAAATGGACCTTATAACTATAGCCCTATCAATGGAGCATCAAATTACTGTGGGACTATTGTCATTGGATCCGAAACGTTCTAAAACCCATAGGGACCAAGTTTCTGCTTGATCGGATGTTTTCGGACCAAGTTATGGCCAAAATTACCTAAAATGGGTAGGTCACACACTATTACGGTGCACCCTTAGTGAACTAGTTTCCATTTTTGCCCTATATGAAAGAGAGGGAAAAATTAGCGGGCCAAATTTTCACCCTCTGTAGATAAATAGATAAACAAAAAAGGGGGCATATTGTTGTTCCCTTTTAGAGAGAGAGGGAAAAGGGAAAAAAAATTTTAACCCCTCAAGGGAGAGAGAAATCGAAATAAAACAAAGGCGAGGGTGTCCCCTTCAACACCAATTACAATACTTAACCAAGCATTGTACAATACTTAGGTAGGTATGGACAACACTTCCTCAAGCATTGTACATCTTTTTTCCATATACCAAGTTGGTACGTGGGAGTAGGGCTAGCAATAGCTGGGGTGCCCTCGCCCTAAAACAAATAGGACATGGCCACAAACTGTTGCCCGAGGTCGGGCTAGGGCTAGAGCCAATCCAATCCTCTCTTTTTCTTATTTTTTCCCCATTTGTTTCTAGCCTAGCCGGGCCAGGTTCGGGCCTAAACCGGCTCTTTGGGGATAAGGTCTGGTCAGGGCCAAGGCGGGTTCACTGCAGGGCGAGCCCATTGCCACCCTTAGATGGGAACTTGCCTGGGGAACTAGCCAATGATAAGTAATTTGGACTCAACTAAGTTGTCGAACACTAGTTGATGTTTATGTAGAGAGACAAGCCCTTTGTTTATTATATGGACCTTTGTCAAGTATTTATAGATGTTTACAATATTTTGGGGAAAATAGATTTTCAAGTCATAATTGGGGTCTCTAAGGACTAACCACACATTATCTAACAAGGTGTTGAGGTATGTTGTATTTTTTAAGGCCCAACCTATGGTCCTAGGCTATGAATTTCCAACGTCACAATTGGATTGTTTGCTTTTGAAGTGCGTTTACAATGCAAATCGGGGAGATCTACAAATTAAAATCCCTCATATCTGAACACTACATACCCATTTTTAAATATTTGTTAGAGAGAGATCAATCGTATAAACACCCTATTTTGAAACCGACAAATTCCATTATTTTCCTAACAACCCTTAGAACCATACTATTCTATAAGATCTCATAACTATAGAACATCATAGTCCATGGTCCCCATCTTATGATCCAGTATCCTGATAGCTCACTGATTTTGGAAATAAATCAAGGAAAAATAGAAAAGCATCGTATTTTGACCTGATTTTTTTAAGCAATCACTAAAAGATGTTTAAAACACTTGAAAGTGGAAATTTTCGATTTGGGCCTAATTTGGGTGGGCAACACAAGGTGTGTGGCCCAGATCTATGGAGAGAGACAAGGTGTGCCGTCTAGCCCAGATTAATCCAAATTGATTTTTTATTGATTGCCTAGCCTGGTCCCAACTTAATTCAATGTTGCCAACCAAATTTGGGCTAAATCCAATGGATCTAGGCTAGGCAACCACCTTGGTCGCGTAGACCTGGGTCTGGTCTGGGAGACACAGCCTGTGTCGCCTAGTTCAGATCAGCCAAATCCCTCTTTTTAAAGCTTATCAACCAGTTTGGGGCCATATACAATGTATCTGGGCTGGGCGACCAAGGCATGTCGCCCAGACCCGGGTTTGGTCTGGGCGATTTAACCCCCAAAATTGGAATTTAGCTGACAGGTCTGATAGTTTTTGGTAGATATCCATTCCACATGCTTTTCAACCTATAAAAGGGCATTTCCACGACCATTTTAGAGTTAGACACCATTAGCTAAGAAAATTGGTGAGAAAAATCCTAAAAACATGCAAACCTTAGTAAAACTCTAGGCTATCCACCATCTTCAACCTCAAATCCTTGGATTAGATCTAGAAAACCCTAGTTCAACCAAGCCAAGGCCTGGTCAAATTGAAGAGAGACATAGAGGACTCATAGTGCAAACCAGCCGCGGCCGTTATATGGGTGAGGCCTCAAAGCCTCTGGTGTTCCGGGTCAACTGGCCCAGCCAGGTAACTTTTTTTCTTCATGTTTTCATTTATTGATTAGATTTTAAGTAGTTTTATTTACTTTGTTTTAATATTTCATGCATAGGATCGATGCTGGCATTGCCACTGATATGAGAGTAGATCTGTTTATTTTTTGAATAGATCTTCCCTTAGATCGGAATTCAATTGATCCCACTCTCTATCGAAATTAATAACTGAGTTTGTAATGTCGAATAAAGAGATCTTCATCGAAGATCTGCTCTGGTCTGCATTATGAACAAATCAAATTCCAATCTAAGGATAGATCTATTTAGAAATGAAAAGATAAGATCTCATATCAGCGATAACCCCAATATTAATCATAGCACGAAATATTGAAATAAAAGAAATGAAATGGTTTTAGATTTAATAAAATAAATAAAACAACTGAAAATTGAGAATAAAGGTTACCTGGTCGGGCCAGTTGGTCTGGAACACCCAAGGCTTCGAGGCCTTGCCCGTATCAAGATCACGACTGTATTAAAATCGTGAGTCCTCCGTGTCTCTCTTCAAATTTGACCAAGGCTTAACTTGATTGAACGATGGTTTTCTAGATCTGATATAAGGTTGCAGATTGAAGATTGTTGATGGCTTAGGGATTGTCTCTAGATCTAGGGTTTTTCACTTATTTTTCTTGGCTAACATGCTCTAATCCTAAAATAGCTGTCAAAATGTGATTTTATAGACCCAAAAGCGCGTGAAATGGATAATTACTAGAAACCAACTGATCTGCTAGCCTAGAATAAGTTTTTAGGGCTTAAAGGGCTGGGTGACACACCTTGGTCGCGCAAACTAGATCTTGATGCACTGAATCTGGCCCAAATTTGGTTGGAAGCATTGAATCTGTCCGGGATAAGGCTGAGAATTGAAAAAATTGATTTTGACCAACCTAGGTTGGGCGACCACCTTGTGTCACCCCACATATCTAGGCGACACTCTTTGTATCGCCCCACTCAAATCAGAATTTTCCACTTCCATGCGTCAAACATTTGAGCGATTACGTACCAAAAATAAAGTTGAAATAAGATATTTTGCTATTTTTGCTTAATTATTTTCAAAATCAGTGAGTCTGCAGGATTACTGGATCACAAGATGGGAACCATGGACTACGATGTTATATAGTTAATGGATTTTATATAATAGTATACTCCTAAGGTTATCTAAGTTTAAAAAAATCATGGATTTTACCAGTTTTAAAATGGGGTTTCTACAAAATGGGATGTTAATTTTTAATATGAAGCCCATTATATATAGCCTAACCATCACATCAAGAAGTATATCCACACATCAAATTGCTAGAATTAAAATAAATAAATAAGAAAATTGTAGTTTTAGTCTCGAAAACCTCTATCATACCTTAAAAAAATATTTATGGCCCTCGTTAAAATTCTCTTTTTTAGATCCCAAATTATCGTGCTTTAGATGATGTCATTGTGGGGGCTTCTTGAAGTATTCAGGATACCACACGATAGAGGTAGAGTAAGAGGTGAAATAAATGTACATTTATGCGTCTCAGGTGTATATATATATACGGTGGTTTTCAATAACTTCCGCCTATTTTCGACCCTCTTGCCAGGTATATTACGTGTAATTCACACACAAACAAAACCCTAAACATTTTCAGACAAAAATTCTGAGCCCTCGCAGCACGTGTTACTTACCCACGCGTGTGCAGTCATTTCACCCTCCCATCCCGTACATGAAAATACATCCCACGAGTCCCACAAACATCGCCTCACGCGAGGGGGAGCTACACGGGCCGTTCGATTACACGTAGTGAATCCCCAGGGAAATCGGACGGTTCAAACCCTGACGCGTATTAGTCCCGAGACTGACGCAAGAGCTTCTGCCGTGCCGAGGCCGACTCGATCGCGACGGCTCCCGACAACGACGTAGATTCTCCCGTCCTTCCTTTTCTTCCCCTCCCCCCCCCCCTCTCTCTAAACTTGTTGGACTTTCTCTCTCTAAATCTCTTCTGTTTGGACTTTCTCTCTCTAAATCTCTTCTTTTGGGACTTTATCTCTCTAAACTTGTTGGACTTTCCCTCTCTAAATCTTGTGCCGTTACCTTTCCTTTCTCTCTAAAATAGGGTGGGTGGTCACACTCCCTCCCACTTGCAATTTGACTTGAGAACTCTTTGTTACACAAGCTTGGATGCGAGATCCGTTTTGCCAATAAACAAGGGCCACGTGTCATACTACCCAATGATATTGCTAATTTGAGTGTAGTGGGGTCCGACGCTAGGAGTTTTTGGTAATTATTATTAATGCATTTGGTGGATAATAATGGTTATCCATTACGTGACGAGAGAGAGAGAGAGAGAGAGAGAGACACGGAATAATGCCTTCTTTTGAGAAACTCGGATATTCTTAAAAAGGTCGAAAAAGCCATAAGACGGTCTCAGCTGCTTAATTAAACAACCATTAATTAATTAAGCTGAGCTTAAAATGTAAACTCAAACCCGCTCTGCCCCAATGCCGGGGCAGCCGTGGCCCAGCTCGCCTAGTCCTCGTAGGGCAGGTTCAGGACCGGAACCATACCGGTCTGACTGGACTAAAGAGGCCCTAGCCCTCCTCACCTAAAGCAGGGAAGGCAACATGCCAGGCCTGAGCGGGACTAGCCCATAGCCTGTCCTAGTCCTCATATACTCGGCCCATGCCCGACCCGATCTTGATAGGACTAAAGAGGCTTAGGCTCAGCCTTGACCTTATCAAGGCCGTGCTGCCCAAATAAAATCAGAGAAAAATAAAATAAAAGAATAAAAAAAAACAAAAAGTCAGGCCAGGCCAGGCCAAACCACAAGCCATATTATATGGCCAAAGCTCTAGTCATTTAGGGTTGGGCTGACCAGATCGGGTCGGGTTCGCAACACATTGCCAGCCTCTCTACTGTAATGGCCCCAGCTGTTAGTTTAAAAAAGACCTTCAGCCACGTGCACAAACTCTACCCCTCTCTCACTAATAAACACGCACACCTGTTCATTTGTAAAAGATTTTAAAGGCTTAAACCACACAAAACAAAACCCTCTCCCGCCTCTTCTACCTAAGAAAATGGTTCCATTTGGTTTAAAAACGAGCTTAAACCCCTTGGCCCCCTATTTTCAATTCAAAACGCCTCCCTCCCATGCCTTCCTCTCTGTTAACCCCTGCTTAAAACAATCACACACACTTTCTCTCTCTAACAAAAATACAGGCACAAAAACCCTTTGCCCCTTTCTCTCTCCTCCGTTAGGTCCAACACCAACCTTAAAACCAGGACACAGGCTCTCTCTCTCTCTCTCTCTAAAACCTACACAGAACCTTCCCCCCCTCTCTCTCTCTCTGTCTATATATATATATATATATTCCCCCAAATGCTGAACCTGAAGCGACCTTTCCTATTATCTGTACCATCAAGAAGCGGCGGTGGAGGTCATGGCTGAAATCTTTGCTGCATTCCCCTCCCAACAATAGCCACCATAAAACCATGCCCTTCTCCCCCTCTTCTTCCTCTGCCCCCTCTTCCTTCTCCTCTTCTTTTCCCTCCCAGAATTCTGATTTTGCTCTTGCCATGGCAGCTGGCCGAGCCGCTGGATTTATCCCCCAAGCCAACTGGGAAGCCTTCCACCACCTGAAAACCTTCCAACCCCACCCTTCTCCATTCCTGGCTTCGTCTGAATTTTCAGGTGATAATAAAACTTTGCATGAGCAACCTTTGAGGCCTGAATTTCCTGTGTTGGGAGATTTTGCTAGGAGGAATCTGCCATTGGTTTCTTCTTCGGTTGGTGATGAGACTGCGGAGGGGACTGAACGTGGGGTTTGTGGTACGAGCGGGTTGTCGGAGGCAGGAGTGTCGGGGAGGCAGTCTTCGATTGGAGATCAGAGCAGCCCACGAAGGGATTCTGAGCCGTGCAAGAAGAAGAAGGCCCATAATGATAACGACTTAGATGACCTAGACTGCGAAAGCGAGGTTCCATCTTCTTCTTCACTCACTTCTTGTTTGATTTCATAAAACCAAATAAATTTCTTATTTTTTGTCTTTTTTTTTTTCTTTTTTTGTGTTGGGAGCATTGGATTTTGTCTGCTTTGGTGTGATTTGGCTAGCTTTTTCTGCTCAATCACTGATGTGTGTATTCCAAGGGAATTGGGTCTTCTTTGCTTAGTCGGATCGTTTTATTGATTTAGGAGGGCCAAGAGCCATCCGAGGAGATGTCAAAGCCAGCACCTTCTCGTTCGAGTACAAAGAGAAGCAGAGCTGCCGAAGTCCACAATTTGTCTGAGAAGGTTCAGCACAATGTTCATTGCTCAAGTCCTTCTTGTTGGTGTTTTTTTTTTTTAAAACTATGTGATTCCCATGTGCTTTTATGTTACTTGGTTGAAATGTTTTGTTAAGATGTTTGTCATGTTATATGATGCATGGGGGAGCAGAGGAGGAGGAGCAGAATCAATGAAAAGATGAAAGCCCTCCAGAATCTCATTCCGAATTCGAACAAGGTTTTCACCTCCCCATTCGACACTGCTATCTCATATCGAAAAGCTATGCTCTCTGTTCTCAATAGCATTGGTTTGCATAAGATGTTGGTAGCTTTTATTGTCATCATTCTTCTTTGACGAGATGAATATTTGCATGAAACATTTAGTGTGGTGATGCTCTACTTTTTCTGCTTTTTACTGTCTTCCGGCAGACTGACAAAGCTTCAATGCTTGATGAAGCTATTGAATATCTCAAGCAACTTCAGCTTCAAGTACAAGTAAGTTTTCTTGCTTCTAATTGATTCCTTGACATCTGTCTGATCCATAATTTCATTTTCTGAGTCTCTTGAATTTGTGTTTTCGTTTATTTCCTTTCGATCTTGATGTTTTCTTACTTCGTTTTGGTTTGAAAAGACAAAGTACACATCGTTTGGATGGTTTTTGTTTTTTGAGATGATGTAATGATTACTGGTGGAATTGGCTTCCTTGACTTGTAATGGCTATTTTATCTTGGGTTGATTCATGTATATATAGAGGTTGGATTGGTTGCTGAGGTCTGTTAGTATGGTATCTCTGTGTATTCATCAGTGGTAGTTGCATCGAATCTTTGCATCAAGCATGTAGCATCATTTTTCGTTTCCAATTCAATTATCTGATTTTGCCTAAGTTTAGCTATTGCTCCTTTGATGCTTTGGCTGGCTGCTTGATTGGGCATTGTAGAAGGTTGGCTGAATGTCGGTTTACAAAACAATAATGTTCAATATCTTTTTCTCTTAATGCAATTCTCTCTTCCTTGGAGATCTACATTTAGATTTGTAGCATTGAATACAATAAGAGACCTCTAGCTAGCCTTCCAAATGCAGTTAATCCTTCTCTTTTGTTAAATGAATAGCCATTCTTTTTTTTCACACCTACAGGGCTCTAAAATAGCTTTTCCCTATGCCCAAGGGCCTCTCATATTCCCAATGTGTTTTATGATTAAGGAGATGGAGGAAACTTTGAGTTGTCTTCTTCTCCATTTTGGTTATTTAGAAATATGAGAGTATTGCTATTATGTATTGAGTTGTTACATGCTCCTTGTTAACTTTGTAGTGGGGTGAGCATTGGTTCATTGTAACCATAGAGGTGCATTCTATGGTGGGGTTTTTGTGCCTAAAATCATCAAGAGAGCGTGAACAATTGGAAAACAGTTGATAGTTTTTAAAGGAGAGACCCAGGATAAGCTTCTATTGGAAGAGGTTATAGCACGCCAGAGCTAAGCCTTGTCTTATGCTGGAGAGGTCTCCTCCTTAAGATGGTGGAATAATGGTCAAATTTGATAATTGATGGTAGGCTAAAGGCAGTGTGGGGCTCTGCTGATTCGGTGGTCTAGAACTTTGCGGGAAACCAGTGTAATTATGTGTTATATGTAGTGTTGCATTTTACATGTAGTCAGATAGTTTACACGCAAGACACACACAGATGTAGATACATGGATTAGGCTATTTTAGTAATGTGGCTTATGAGGGGTATTTAAGATACTGTTATCATTTGGTCTATTTGATGTAAGTTCTGTATGTATCATCTCCCTAATCGTTTGCAAATATACTCTTGTCTTAGAGATGAAGTTTCGAAAAGCGAGATGCTTGTACCCAGATCTACTGCATGTATACCAAAAGTTGTACAATGCTGTGACAGATTCGGTCTTCTTTTGTCCGCAGATATATTACTTGCTGAGTTATGAGAACTGGTCGAGGTGTTTTCTGAAAAAGAAGCCAAAAGTTTATACTTATAATCTAGTAGCTGGTTCTTAATCAATAAATGTGAATACATTTTTAAAGCTGGATGAGATTTGGGGATGACAGGAGCTAATGTTTGTGTATGATTTCACCTAAAGTTTCAAACCTTAAGATATTCTGGAGATGGCCATGGTGTCACCCGTACAGACCTGCGACTTTACCAGAAGTGTTTAGGATTGCATTTCTGACATGTGTGAACTAAAAGTTTTGGCATTGAAATAAATATGCTAAACAAAAATTCAGTATTCCATCACTGAAAGGTAGGGGTTGTAACATGTTAGACTCCAATGATATTTGCAAGTGGTTTTGTTAAAGAGGCAACTCTCTGGTGCCCCTTTCTTTTGAGAAATATAATAAATAAATGCTCGGATATGATTGAGAATCTCATAACTTGGTTTTTTCGAGAAATGATTAAATGGAAGTTACACAGGACTTTGTAAAACTGCATCCTGAAACGTATCGATTATAGGCATATGCCAGGGTTTTCTCATTTAGGAATAGCAGTTAGGAATATGAATATGGAACATTAGGAAAACGGGAATACAAAGAACTGTATGATTATTTCATTGATCATTAACAAATAGCGTAATATAGGTTGGGTGCTTGACTAATCTGAAAGCCTCTAAAAGTATGAGATTGTCTTCAATTAACATTTTTATGTAAGAAAAATCTTCAGTGAGTCGGCTGATTCATGTGTCTGCCCTGGTTTTCCAGGGATTTAGGACCCAGAAGGCCGAAACACATCCCAAATTACTTTAATTCCATTTCTGCCTCAGATCCATGAATTTGTGTTCCATAAACAGTGCACACCTTGTGATTTTTGAAGAACTAAAAAGAATGGTCCAAAAGAAGTACAAAGTAGACCATTTTTAAGGGTCAAATTCGTTTCTTTTTTGAGATTCATGATTGTTGTGGTCAAGATGATAGCAGTGTTTTAAAATGCGGGATGCTGTCTCGATGCGGTTAGGGGGCTGATGCGGCAATGCGGTCCAGATGCGGGTGATTCACCTCGATGCTGTCAAGAAATATAAAAAATTCCAAAAAATCTCAAAAAATAGGTTAATGCATGGATAAAATATGGAGGTGATTTATGTGGTGATAGGTATCGAATTTATTCATTAGCTCCAATATTATCAGCTGTCGGAGACTCTGAATTCCCTAGTAGAAGAAATTAGAGATCGAAAGTAGAAAGTAAAACCTTGAAACTAACTTTACAGAAGACATTAGAACTTAGGACACACCATATTATCAAACTTCACAACGCCCAAGCTAATCCCAAATCGACAACCCAACCAACACTTGGTGCAACTCGACAATTTTTTTCAAATAAAAATTTATGCCAATTTTTTCCCCTCTTCATTTGATCCAAAAACAGCCACATTGTGGCTGTTTTTTGTGTTTTGGTTGTTGTGGGGGGGGGTGTTCATATCCCCCCCAAACACCTAGAGCAAATCAACAATATTTTTTCAAAAAAACATTTCTGCCATTTTTTTTTATCCTCTTCATTTGTTCCAAAAACAGCCACATATATGGCTTGTTTTTTGTGTTCGGGGGTGTTTAATACCCTCAAAATCCTTTGAAAATGACAAAAATACCCATGCTCGTGGGCACCGAGCTATGCGGTGCATATGCGCCATGCCGCCGCATATGTAGTGGGATGCGTCGCATCCCACCAAAGCGCCTGTGCTCTCCTATGCAATGTGCATAGAGCATTATGCTGCCGCTATGCGGTGATGCGGCCGTAATGCGGCGATGTGTTCGCATTTTAAAACAATGAATGATATAGATAAAATTTTGTATCCGAAAACTATCTTCAATATGGATATTGGGAGGGTGGACCCAGCGCATCAAGTGTATCCCTGGATCCACCTAAACCTGCCCTTTATCTAACCCAAGGAAGAGGTAAGGAGAAATTTAAGAGTAGGTTTTGTCCTTTTGGGTGCACAAAAGACAATATGCTATAAAATCAGCATTGAATTAGGGGTATGTGCCCTGGTTAATTCTTACGGCCAAGAAAATATCAAAAAGGTACATTAGAAGGGGCAAAGGCCAATCCCAAATAGTTGGGATAAGGCTCGGATGATGATGATGATGGAGACATCAAAAAAGGCAAAGATTTGTGTAGGAGCTGAAAGAGATCTCTGAGAAACTTGAATGCTGTGGTAACTTTCTTAACTGCAAAATTGAACTCCAAACCAAGATCCAAGTTCCAACTGTGGCTAATGTTTGGAAGATAAAACCATGTTGTCGAACAAGTGAATTTTTTTTCTTTCATTATTCTTTCAAATCCAATTTATGTAAACTCGTTTAAGTATTTTGATTTTTCCTTTCAATTGATGCTACTATAAATTAAAAAAGAAAGAAATAAATTAAGACATAAAAAATAAAAATGCTTTCATATCCCTTCATCTTGGAAAGGGTAGAAGCATGTGCCTGTGCCATTAGTAGAAAATATATGAAGCATGGAAGAGTTCAATGATTAAAAATTGATTCATGCTTTAAAAGTCATTCCGTATTAAACATAATTAGCGTACATGCGTCTTTTTTAAGACGCTTTTTTCTCCTCGTGGTGCCCTAGTCAACCATTTTAATCCTATCATTAGCATTGTATGTCAAAGCATGTTACGTATTTATAATTATCATTTGTTTCATTGTTCGACACATTTTATGTAATTTGTCCTAGAAGATCATAACTGTACAAGTTAGTCCAGTTATGTCACTTAATGAAATATTACTCTCTCCACCTCTAAACTTAATTTACAGTTCTGACAAGCAAGACCTAGACTCCATGTATTTCAAATCCCTTATCCTCCTATTCTTTGCCACTTTTGTTCCCTTACTCTATCCCTGTTCGCCACATACAAAGTCATTATCCTCTTCTGACCCATCAGCACCATTGGCAACCATGATCTCTACCTGTCAAGTCTCTCTTTCTGGCATAATGCTCATTAGCTTTCTCTAGCTTTCTCCCTATTTTCTTGTATATGTTTGTGTGTGTGTTTAAGGACATGGACATGTATATGTTTGGCACGTCTCCTAGAAAAATGTCAGTGGACACTCCATCACTTCCATACGATGCTGAGTGTTTGGTGTCTCTACATGCGGGTGCATGCATATTTGCATATGAAATCTGTGTAATAATTGAATATGAATAAAATTAAGTGACCTTGTTCTTTGTTTGAACACAAATGTCCAGATTTTTGGAAATGCATGATCAGAGCATGGACATGTGTCTGGGATCTACACAATCTAATCCAAGATTCCAGACACCTGTCCAAATGTGAACAATTTCTTGCATGGTGGTGGCTAACCACCGAGCCTTGTGTATCTGTTCCAGAAAAATTCAAGACGAACATTAGGAGATTTCCCTGGAGTATGTTTTGCATGGACACAACTGTCCAAATTTCTTGTAATGCATGGCGAAATCATGGATACATGTCTTTGGGATCTAGACAGCCTAATCCATGATTCCAGGCATCTTTCTTAATTTGAATGATCTCATATGTAGGTGGCCAACTGTCGAGATCATGTATCTGCTGAAGAAAAATTTCAGCAGTAGGGGTGAGTGTTATTTGTAATATTTGAAATGTCGTCACCCATTTCAGGCATGTTAAAAACTGTATGATGAATTGCAGCCTTATTTCATAGCTAATGTCTCTTTGGTCATTTAAATGTAGCTATCAAAGTTTCATTCTCCCATTTTTGCCTCACTATTGAGTCAACAAACAAATGTAACATTCACTAACCTAATCTGACATAATCACCATTACAACCTGCTTTTGATACATATCGGAAGTCTAGTTTGATGTGCTGCAGCATAGTGAAAGAAATAGTTTGATGTCATGTACATTTTAGTGTGTGTGTGTGTTGACACACTAGACCAATGGAGGGTATTATGAGAGACATAAAAACAAGGAAATGCAAACATGTATTATTCTAATCTAAGAATCTAAAATATGGGGAAAAATGTAGAAGAGATAAAGAAGGGAGAGAGGACAGAAGGAAGAGATCATTATGAGGTTAGATGTTAGATGCTGGAAATTTAGTCCTCGTATGTCTGTAAAAAGAGTTACATTCTCGGAGTTGTCACATTTCGTCAAATCCAGTTATGTGTACTAATATAGGCTTTACTTTGGGTTCCTTACAAGCCATTGTATTTTGATTTCTAAAATAAAAATGGAACCATTGATCTTTGTATCCTTGAACATGCCTGAAAGGAGAACTGTTTCCTTTTCTCTACAAGTCTTTAATTTAATAGCTTTGTCTTTCAACACTAACATTAGCTGCAATAGCTAACACAATTACAATTATGTCAACTCATGTACTCAATTACATAGAACTTATAGGTGAGAATGTTGAGTTTGGTTTCTCAACTCCAGCAACCAGGTTGCCAAGCTTCTTTGTCTTAGTTGTCAATATGACATCCTCTTAGGATCCTCTTTTTCTCTAAGAGAAAAATTTCAACCTTAGCCTTGGGTTTCAGATGTAATCATTATTAGTGCTAACATCTGTCAGATTAAGAGTTATACAGTCGAAGCACCGCATGTTTCAATTTTGTGAGCCAAAGCAGCATAAGCGTTTTCCTACTGTTGTCCTTAGGTGTTTACATTTTGGTTGAATATTTTCCAAAACCATTTGAGAATATTGCACCCTCATGATGGCTATGTTAGAATTATTGCTTCAATAAGTAATGCTAAGCTGTGATAAAGTATTAATCGAACATTGAAATTTGGTTAAAGTGGTATTTGCCATGGTCTCTGAATAATACACACTTCAATATTCAGCTATACTTTTTCTTTGTCCTTGATTGGTCCTTGTAATTGGAAAACAAGGAAATGGTTCTATTGTTGCCAGCATATTGAACCATTTGAGCAATGCTAGAATTATCTGAAGCCATTTATCTGTTGTCTTGATGTTTCACTTGCTTTAGAGTCCGTTTCAGGTTCTGAAAGCATTCACTCATTTTATAGAGTTGAATAGTCTCTTTACGGTTGGCTAAAGGTAAGGTTAGCAAATCCTGTTTTCATGTAAGGTTTTTATGTGATCTATTGAGGATTTAGAGGAAAACTTGAGCTGAGTTCTTCAAGAGGAATATCTGAAGTGGTAGATTGAAAGTGAGTAATAGATGGAAATGATTATAAGGCTCTGAGGTCATCCAACGAGAACTCTTTTTTGAGGTTTCTTAGTGAGCAGGCTCACCTAAGAGGTGTTCATATGTGAAAGGTGTATCACTTTTTCCTAAATGGTGTGTCAATTTTGTATTTAATTAACCTTTCATTGAAGTAGTTAGCCTTTCCTTATGTTCTTTTTCCATTGGTCTTCATGCTTGAAAAGATCATTCCGAATTCTAAAGACTCCATAGCATTTAAAGGATCTATTCCTTAATCGGTTTAGAAAGAATTTAGAATCTTATCTATTGTTGAATCTAATCTAGAAGAACTAAATGGGACAAATTCTTTGGCTTTTTAAGTTTCAAAGGAATGCCTTGAGGCCTTATTTTTCATTTTTTTGCTGAAGGAAAACTCTTTGAAGTTGACGTTCTAGTATTCTGCCATCTCTTGGAAACTTTGTGTTTTTCCCCAGAAATTTTGTCGGCCATATGTCTTGGTAGCCATACAGCACCCACCTTCAAATGGCGGGCATGACATATTTAGCCAACCAAACCTTTTAATTGTGTTTTCATATTTGAAATTCAGCACAAATGGTGCAAAATCCACAGGCTTACGTTCTTCCATAGCCTAATGTATGGCCCATTATTTGAGAAGGAATTCACATGTTCTTTTGTCCCTCTTTCATAGTTTTCCTTGGATCTTAGTATCTTGCATAGGATCTAAGACACCGAGAAACTTAATTTAAACTAGTGTGGTTCTTGGGAATAGGTAATGACACAGATAATACTCTTCAATACTTGTATATATGAAATGATAGAAATCCGTACTAGTGTTTCATAAGGCATAAGGGGCTGGTAGCACCTAGCTACATGCGACTCTTTGGGCTTTGATACCAAATCTCCCTGACTAGTGTGTTTTTATTAAAAATTTAAAAACATATTTGGCTTTTAGTGTATCTTTTGTGATTTTTTTTGTTGTGCGTGCATACCTTTTGAAATTTGAAGGGAAATTATCGCAAATATTCACCTTAATTGGAAAGAAAACCCCAAACTTTCGTTTACCTCGTCTACACTTTTTTTCCTCATTTTTGGCTTTTTTTGGACCAAAATGACCTTCATGGTACTCTTACTACCGTAATACATATCATTTTATACGGTATTTAAAATACCGTAGTAACTTCATGTAATATTACGGTACTTTAAGTACCGTAAAACTCTGGCCATGACCGTGAAGCCAATTACGGTACTTTAAGTACCGTAAAAACTAAAACCCATTATAGGGCATTTTAAGTACCGTAAAAACTAACCAATCTTATACGACACTTAAAATTCTGTAAATCCTTTTCTCATGTTTATCTCTTTCATCTCTAATTTTTTTTGTTTATTTTATGCGGTACTTAAAATGCCGTAATCCTTTTCTCATGTTTATCTCTTTCATCTTTTATTCTTAACTCTTCTTTTTCTCTCTAATTCTTTTATGTTTATCTCTTCTTTCACTCTCTCATTCTCTCTTATTTCTCTCTCTACAATCTCATCATCTTTTCCTTAGATAGATCATGTCCTCTTTTTTGCATAACTGAAGTCAGTGTTTGATTATTCTATCAAAGGAAACGATGATGAGATTGTAGAGAGAGAAAGAGGAGATACAAAAGAATTAGAGAGAGAAAGAATAGATAAACATAAAAAGAATTAGAGATGAAAGAGATGAACATAATGAGAAAAGGGTTTACGACATTTTAAGTGCTGTGGGTTAGTGTTTACGGTACTTAAATTGCCATATACGGGTTATGTAAGTTTACGGTACTTAAAGCACCGTATAAAATGGGCTCAGTAGTATGGAACTAAAAGTGTCGTATAAAATTCCCTAAGTATCACAGTACTTAAAGTACCGTAAAGCATGCACTAACTATTACGGTAGTACGATTACCGTGAAGGTCATTTTGGTAAAAAAAAAAAAAAAACTGAAAATGAGAAAAAGGGTACAGACGAGATAAACAAAAGTTTGGGTTTTTTTTTCCAATTAAGCTTAAATTAAGGTATATTTGCGATAATTTCTCAAATTCGAATTAATAATTTAATTGAAAATTGCTTGAACTTCAAAGGTTTTATTTTATTTTTTTTCTGAAGGTGACAACGATATTACATACAAAAAGTTGTATACCCAAAAAAAAAAAGCTAATGAGAAGTGAGTTGAATTTGCAAACCACAAACTTGATGCTCCTATACAAAAGAAAAAGATGAATAATAAGAAAGACAAGAAGGAAAAAAGAAGAGTACTAGCCAAGAAAGGGAAGAGAGGGAAAAGGGGTAGGTGGAGAGAGAGAGAGAGAGAGAGAGAGAGAGAGAGAGAGAGAGTATTAAGGGGAAGATGATGAGCAAGAGGAAAAGTGGGATTGAGAAGGATGTGCACGGGGGAGGCTGTCCAAAAATGGCTCTATGCAAAAAAGGTAAGCGCAGTGGAGGTAGTGAAAACATTGTGCTGTGCAATAATAAGCGCAGACAAAAAATGGGAGCTGTGCAAAAAAGGCAAAAGAAAAGGAGAAGATAAAGATTAAGAGAGGCAGCCTACAGACCTAGTGCTCGGAGAGGGCTGTAGAAGGGGCAGCTCACCGGCCCGGTGCTCGGAAAGAAAGAAGAAAATTGTAAGCTGTTTGTGACAACTTCAAAGTGGAAAAAAGTACCAAAAACAGCATAAAGAAAGAGCAGCAATAATAGAGGAGAGATGGAAAAGCGAGGATTTCCTGACTCATATGACAAGGGTCTTCAAACCAGGCTCATACTACCCCAATGCTTCTAACATAGCTTGAAAGCTCTTCAGGCTAGTGAAGTAGAAAGAAATCCATGCTTGGTATGGCCATTGGGCCATGTTTTGGCATACCACATCCATATCTTCCTTTGTGAAGCAGTTCTCTATAGTAGTTTGATCCTCATTTCTAACCAAAGCCTTGGGATCAAAGGTAACTTCAGAATCAATCCACCACTTTGTGTGGGGCGGCTTCTTCCTAAACCCTCATTGCCAACTAATTCTAGTTGAGCCCACCTTGGGCTCCCTTTCCTAAACATAATAGTGTTCTTCTTCCCCTCCAAAAACTTTGACTGGCCTCATAATGTCCTTGTGTTTCTTCTTCTTTTCTTCTTTATGCTTTTGGACTACCTCCAAATGGGCAGACATTTCTCTTAGTACTAACTTGCATGGGGCTACATCATCACTAATATCGTCCAAAGGTTTCTTGATTCAATGTATAGTGGCTTCATAAATATTTTTTAAAAAAGTTGCATTCTGCCCTATTTCTTTTGTAGGGGGCATATTTCTCACCTGGATCACCTTGTTTATGTGACCTGGAAGATGACATTTTCACCTTCTCAACAAAAGGAGTAAAAAAACTAATAGCCGAGTGCGAAAAATTTAACAGAACCAAAAACCCAAAAACTTAATACATACAAGATGCAGCAAATCAAAATCCCATATTAAATAAAGTAAACAAATTGAAACCTAAACATTGAAAGAAGTTACTAAACCAAAACCCAATCTTGAAAAATGCCTTTAAAAAACCCAAACCTTTACTTTACAAAACCAAAACGTATGAAATTGAAAATTGAAACTAGTAAAAAAATCACAAAACCAAAACCCATATAGGGAAGTCACTAACCCAGTCAAATATTCCCTTGAAAAGCAAAGTCGCTGACCCCAAAAAAAAAATCTTGCAAAAAGTCATTAGGAAATCCAAAACTCATATTAGAAAAATTTTACAAAACCAAATGGTTAAAACTCAAAATTTGACATGCCAAAAAACAAAAGGAAAAATGAAAAAAACCACGACCAAAACCCAAAATCACATGGTCTCTAAACCAAACCAGATCTTGAGAAAAGTTGTCAAGAAACCCAAACCCATACAAGAAAATTTTTATTCTAAGAGGTCCTAATCAATATGTAATATAGGAAATATCACAAAAGCTAAACCATATCTTGAAACTGTCAACAAATCCGTACCCAAACCTAGTCTTGAAAAGGAACAACAAATAAAATCCCAAACTTTATATATATATATATCGAGAGAGAGAGTGAGAGTAAACTTTACAATAGTTGGGCGGCTATAATGAATAGTAATATAGGTGGAATACCTGCCGTCAGTTTTTCATCATGTAATTCAGAATGCATACCACCATATGAATTTTAATTTTTTTTCTATAAATCTGATTAATATGAAAATTTGGGTGTATATACCTAACACTATTGCGCACCATATAAAAATATAAAAAAAGTATTTTCAAAAATTTAAAATGATCAAATTACCCTGTCATTTTTCTGGGGTATTTCGATCATTTTATATTTTGAGAAATATTTTTTATATATTTTTTAACTGTGCGCCCTATCTAAAATTTCATTATGATCCGATTTCTAGAAGAAAATATTAAAATTCATATAATGATATGCATTCTGAATCATATGATGAAGATCTGACAACAAAGATTCCATATATATTACTATTCGTTATAACTGCCTAGCTATTGTTAGCTTTTCCATATATATATATATATATATATATATATATATATATAATGGATCCTATTAGCGCACGGGCTAATAGCTACAATGTCAACCAACAGCCCAGATTGAATCTGGGGTCGATCTAGCGGTCACGACCTCATTCGTATTTGAATTTTCATTGTTTTTTTCTACATATCCAAATCTTATGAAATTTTAAGCGTTCATTCTTCTCATCAAGGCGCACCTAATAAAAATATTAAAAAATAATTTGTAAAATATAAATTGACCAAAATACTGTTGAAAAGTTTTGGGGGTATTTTAGTTAATTTAGTTTTTGTATATTAATTTTTTTATTTTTATTTTAGATTCTCTTATTTTTAAAAACTAAACGGTCAAAATTTCAAGTGATTTGGATTTGTAGAAAAAAATGAAAATTCAAATACAAAATGAGATCGTGATCATTAGATCGGGCCCATATTCAATCTGGGCTGTTGGCTGACATTGTAGCTGTTATCTCGTGGACTAACATGATCCATTCTCATATATATATATATATATATATATATATATATATATATATATATATATAAAAATATATATTCAAAATATACAAAGAGACCATTTACTTTAGTACAAGGAGGTCACGAACATTTTTGTCCGTTAGATTTCAAATTGGGTAGTTGTAAGAGTGTCCTTAACTAGACTAAAAAGTTCAAAAAATTATTTTTCAAACTTTGTAACACACCTCAAGCCATCCACTTTGACATCTAATGGCTAGGAGTAATTATGACATCCTTGTAACAAAGATAAATGATCACATAATATATATATATATATATACAGAAACACCAATCTTGGAAAAAATAAAAATAAAATTCAAAACCCAATATTGAAAGCTATCAACAAACTCAATGCAAAAAACCAAATAAACTATCCTTTTGAGACCTAATCAAAGTGGCCCGAATTGCCGAACTTTTGTTGCAGAAACCTCTTCAAGTGTCACAATCAATTACTTCCTATCCTTTTTGATTTTGCAAGAAGTTGAAAGTTCCCTTCCAAACCTCAATATTCAAACAAATTTCTTAATTCCTGTTTTTTGTGGGATTGTCTCTTTCTAAAAGGTCAAAAAATGGTTTCGGGGTGAGAATAAGCATCCAAAACCCTTTTCCCCCCCAAAGGGTGGAAATGACCAACATTGCCACTGCTCTAAGGTGTACTCCAGCCTCAGGAAAAGGCATCAATGTGTGTGCAAAAACTGAATTTTTTATAAGCATGTTCGCTAGGTTCAAGAGGATGTGTGTGCAAAAACTGAATTTAAAGAAATATATCAAACATCGTTTTCTTCCTTGGGATGGTCCTTTTTCTAGACCATTATCCTAGTTGCTATTGTAAGCTTTTCTGTAAGCCTAGTTGCATTCCTGAACCATGATTCTTCCACTCTCTATTAGCCAACAACATTAAACCTCCTACCATGCCAGCCATTCCCTTTATGTTGTTGTGATTCGCGAACCAAGGCCATTAATTCCTTTATTTATCTTCTCATTGAACCTCTCCAATGACTTTCTCCTTCTCTTCTTTGCTCCCATTCTATCCTTACTTCTTCCTTTTTCCTAATCTTTTAGCCTACTTCCAGGCAATCACATGCATTCCCCAACGACTTATCTTCTCGGTCCTCATCCTTCCTCTCACATTATGACATTCTTTCTTCTCTCTTACCCTGCCTCTTCTAGTTTCCTCTTGTCACCTCTCTCTCTCTGCTGCCATCCTCTTTACCTCTGCTTACTGAGTACCAGCACTTTCTCAAAAAGGAAAGAAAACAAGGATTCATTTTGTATAAAGAAAAATAAAAGAAATATGTTTACTGCTGCCCCTTGAACTTGAGGTGAGCTGTCTCCTCTTGAGCCCCAATAAAATTTGCTTCCACCTTTCATACTTTTCACCCTTCATGACATCCTCGCACCTTGTCCTGATTCCCAGTTTTGTGAGCATCGATATGGAAAAGTAACCTATTCCACTCATTTGGACAGTTCAATCCATGCCTTCAGTAACCTTTGATCATTTGATAACCTGCAATGTCAATATTGCAACAAGCATGTTCCACTTGAGCTGTAATCTCAAGTATGTGGAATCATGCACATCAGCAATTTCTGCTATGTAGGAGCAGCTTCACTTTAATTCCCTTAGTTATCACTTCATTCTTCAATCTCATATCTCATATAGAGGTTCATACGTCTTATGCTCTATCATTCAAGGATCATCTTATGCAATTATTTGGGAGAAATCGGCAGTCTCACTCATTTTCCATGTCTGAACAAATTCAAGGGCTTGTTAGATCCAGATAGTTATTTATAATTGTGATGAATTTCGAGAGGATTATAATGTCTTTGTCATTTATTCTGCTGCATGTTCTCCTTGGCTGGATTTCTTATAGTGATCTTTGCCGATTTCATTAAAAACATAAGGCTCTTTTTGGATGAGTTCAATCTATTCACAGTACGTAAATTTTTGCCTACGGCTGATGTGCTGAATATGAACACCGGAGGTGTTAACCATGCTTTGGGGCATAATTGTTAGTATCATTGCAAGGGCTCTTGGTTGAAACTGGGACTTACACCCATTTTGCTGGCATTCGTGTGTTTGGATTCTGATAAATGTGCTTCTTATCAAATCTGTGTTAAGAGGGGCCACTTTTTTTCTTTGTAGTGGTGCTGCCATTGTTTCGAAAGTTTCCATGAGAATCAAACACTGGCCCTTCGACCAGGGATGAATCTGAGTTTGACTCTCTAGGTAAAGATTCTTGTGTCTGTTACACCTCAACTTTCAATAGTGGGTTTGGATGCAGTTACAAAATGTGAGAACTGGTTTCTATAGTCTGGCATCATCCAAACTGGAGTGGAGGCCGTCAGTATGAGTGTGGTTAAGTCCAAACTGATCTGATTTGTCCAAGAAGAAGGAGCAGGCATTAAAAATTTAAAGGAAAAATGAAAATTGAGAAGTACAACATAATAAGAAAAATGATGTTCGGCAGGCATTCCAGCCGTTCAACAAATATTGATTGGGATTGAATTTGATCGAATTTTTGTTTTAGGATGGGACAGCTTCAGCAAAATTTAACAGGTCCCGGGGATGGTTCCTGGTTCTTTTCTGTGAAATCCTAACAACAGTGCTACAGACAAACATCTCTCTCTCTCTCTCAAGTGCCTCTTCTATACGTGACATCTAGCATATACAAAAAATGATATAGAGTATTTGTGCGAAGATGTCTTCTATACATTGTCACGCTAGTGTTATGTTCATGTCTAATTTAGAGGAAATGATCCTGTAAGAACAGTTACTGTATGATTCATGTAGGAGTGCTGATCATGACCATCGAATCACTTTCACTGACCTTGTTGAGGTTCTGTTGCTTGCTTGTTGAACCTCCTTATTGAAATTATTCTAAACAAACTAACATAAAAACAAAAAAACTTCCTTATTGAAATCTTAGATATATCATATTATCATGCAAGTATACATTTGTCTTAGTTTTCTATAGATGGCAAGGGTAAGACTTCAAAGAATGTTATGTGTCAGCATGGCATGTTTAAGGAAATAATTTTAGGCCTGGCCCTGGCCAATACTGAGCCAGTGGAACTTGCCATGAAACTTTTTAAGTGTTTATCATCATCATTATCATTCGAGTGTTATCCCATCTATTTTGGGTTGGCCACATGAAACCTTTTTCGCCATTCTGCTCTATCAAGGGCCATATCCTCAGTTAGACCATGAGTCACAATAATCTTTTTTTGCTACTTTCGTTCATGTTTTATGTGGCCTTCCTTTTGCCTTTTTAGAGCCTTTCACTTGAACCAAATCACCCCTACTAAGGTGTTCTTCCGGGTTGTTTTTAAGTGTATATATATATATATATATATATATATACCAAAAATAAATGGTCTCATATATATATATATATTTATTGATTAAATTTATTGTCCGATGATTCTGGTTGATCTAATATTCTATCATTATTTAGTAATTCATCAAATTCTATTTCTTCATCTTCGGAATTATCGATCAACTCATTATTTAATTCTAATAGCCTAATCCTATTTTTTAAATTATTAAGGTCAGTTTTTACTTCATTAACTTCGTGTTTTAATTCGGCAATTGTAGGTTCTTTATGAATAATATTTTTCTGATCAATTCTTTTAAGAATTTCTGAGAAACTATATTCTTCTGGTGGTTTGATTAATAGAGTTGGTTTATTCTTAGCTTTTGCTATTTGAATGTATTGGCTGAGTATTGTTCGTTTATCTTCAGTATTAGGTAATTTATCTATAATCTCTAGAATTAAATTGTCTTCTTTAGTAAGAGTATGACAGGCACATTCGTTGTTATTTGAAGATGTCTCATTTAATAAATATTCATCTTTATTATTCCTATGTCTGATTCTTCATCAGAATTTTCCGAATATGAGGAAGAGGTTGTACTAATATCATTATCTTTATCATATAATTGAATAATTTCATATAATTGATTTCATACATTTTCATCTAATATTAGAGCTTCTATCTTTTTCTTTACATTACAATTATTTTTATAGTGTCCTAATTTTCCACATTTATAGCATCTAGGTATTTTTCTTTTAGGCCTTTTATATTTAGAATTTTCTTTAGGATTTTGTTCATATCTTTTGTATTTATTTTTCTTATATCTTTTTTTGTAGGATTTGTGTCTTTTTTCTGACTTTATTCGTTTATGGGGTTTATTTTGGGAAAGATTTAGATTATATCCGAATTGTTCACAGACTTCACCAAGTTCTTTATGACCAGTCATCTTTTGTTTATCTAATTGTCTTTTGAGTTTTAAGTCAGTACAAAGGGCTAGGCCTTCTGCACATATTTCGGTGGATAATTCGCCGAGAGTATAGAGTAGATATCGTATGATCCCCCCATTTTTGGTCTTAAGTCGATTGCGAACTTTTTCAGCAAAGAGTTAAGGAAGACTAGAAATAAATTTTTCTTTCCAGTGATTGGCACTACTATTTTCACGGATAAGGAGGCGAGAGAAGAAAACATCTTTATACCATTTATAATGAGCAAGGGTTGGACATTTAAGATTAGAAAGGAGGTCTTCTGATCTAGCTTCTAGTAAGGCAGTACTTCCAACAAGTGTAAGGTTATTGTGTATTTGACGGTATTAACAACATCGCTTTCTTCTTGGACAATGTCTTGATTGAATTCATTTTTAATATATGGCTGTTTGGTGGCAGTTAATATTTGTTGTTTCGATGTATCATTAAGATGGAAATCCCACCATCCTCTAAGCCCAACTAGTAAATCCACAGATAATAGCTTTAGCTACATCTTGGTCATGGGCTCCAGAGACCTTGCATGCAGTGGCATACATGGTCATGTGTTTCATTGTATCAAGAATCTGGAGTTTCAGACATTCCGTCTATATTCCAATTAACAATAGTTCTTCCTGAATAGGATACAGTATGGGATATAAGGTCTTCTTCAAATTGTATATCAACTGGAGTCGGTCTAGGATGGTACATTCTAGTTTGAGATGTGGTTCGCATTTTTTTACCATAATCTATTCGGTTGATATTATCTTCTTGAGTAAAAGCATATTTGATATTAGAAATTGTATTCGGAATTTCAGTTATTTCTTGTAATACCAAAGCCTGCTGGTTCTGTAATTGTTATTGACTCTTGAATTTTTGTTTTTTCTTTATCCTTGATATCTAGATTCGATAACTTGGTAATTAATTGTTGTATTAGTTCAGAAGGATGTTCTTCTTTCATTTGAAATCTTTCTTTATTATTTATTTTTTGTTTGAGGATCCTCCTAAACCAAGTTCGGAGGCGTCGCATTCAATAATTTTAGAAGCATTAGGGTCAGATAAGACTAAGCAAGGTAATTCTTTTGATTTGCTTTTAAGAATGCGAATAGCATTAGTATGTTGATCCGTCCATTTCGGAGGATTTTTTTTTAAACAATCATATAGTGGTTTAGCAATGATAGCAAAATCTTTTATGAAATCAGAAATATAATTTAGACATCCTAAAAATCGTTGCAACGAAACTTTATTAAGAATAATATCAGGAAATTTGTTAGAAAATTCAATGGCTCGATCAATGGGAATAATCGTGCCTTGGAATATATGATGACCTAAGAATCTTATTTTGGTTTGGCAAAGATTCATTTTCTTTGCCGAAACTACAAGTCTTGCATTTTTCACAGTATTGAGAAATATATTTAGATGTTTAAAGTGTTGATGAATATCAGTTGAAAAAATAAGAACATCATCAACATAAACTAGCATATATGTCATATAAGGGTTAAAAACTTCATTCATAATTTTTTGGAATTCAGATGGTGCATTTTTCACACCGAATGGCATTACATTCCATTCATGTTGACCAAATGGAACATTGAAGGCGATTTTATAGCGATCCTTTTCATTTATTTGTATTTGCCAGTAACCTGATTTAAGATCAAATTTTGAAAAAATGCAAGCATTTATTAATCTGTCTAATGAATCTTTTTTATTAGGGATAGGATATCTGATCCATTTGAGAGCTTTATTTAATGGTTTATAATTAATAACTAATCTTGGAACTCCTCGTTCCTTTTCAGCATTGTTTTCTACATAAAATGCGGCACAACTCCATGGAGATGAGCTTGGCTTGATTAATCCTTTTTGTAAGAGAGACTTTATTTCTGTATGACAAATTTCTAACATTTTTGAATTCATCGGAATTGGTCGTCCTTTGTTGGTATTTTATTTTCAGAAAATCCTTCCTCATATGGAAGAGATACTATCTGTTTTTGTCTATTCCAAAAGGCATTTGGCAAATCACTACATATTTCTTTTTCAAATTGTTCTCGGATTTTCAATTTTTGATTTTATTTCAGGAAGTAATAGTTGGTTTTTCAACTGCTTTATATTTTATCTCAGCTTTGAGCTGATATAAAAAATTCTCTTTATTTTGTATGTTTTGTTTTATATTATTTATTTCTTTTATTTTTGGTTTATCAATAAATTCGAATTTTACTTTTATTCCTTTAATTGTTGATTCTATTCCATGATCTATAACAATAGGATACAGCATAGTAGTAAAGGAAAATTGCCTATGGAAATTGTCCCGACCATATCTGACTCTCCTCTAAACACCTATCTACCTTTATCTCCAGCAAGATCAATCAATTACCCAGAATATTCATCTCAACCAAAATCCACTCCAGTTTTCACTAATGCATCTAGACCCAATAAATCCAATAACCCAAATAAATCAGTATTTGAAGAAACTGCTTTTTTGGTAGATATTACCATTGATGACAAGCATATCCATATAGACTCAAATAAATTAGCCCCACTATATTTACAAAACCACCTCTATCATTCAAACGGCAACAAGACGAGAGAATGGTACGAAGCTGTTCTCTTAGAAACTGGATCTATATCAATAGTTCATTTTTTTAATCTCAATACAAAAACAATTGGATATTCGAAAATACAGATACGAAAATTATTATCATATGATGATTGGGGATGTAGCCCATCTCAAGGCAGGAAACTTCAAGCTCCTGAATTTCAATATAAATCATATCAATATATTGAATATATAGATGCACGGCATAAAGTATTTTCATATCAAAACCTAAATAATTCTCATACATGGTTTATTCAAATAAAAATGCCTGTGTTTGAAAGATTCCCTAGTTGGTTCCGTTACTAATTTCTAATCTGGGGATCTGGAGCTCAGATATTGCCAGATCCATTTAAGAAAGCTCAAACAGCATTTGCTGAATATAATGGAGTTGATGATGATATTGATTATCATCTATACTTTATGGCTATATACCAGATACCATGGATAGTGAAGTGGGAATATTGGTTAAATGAAAATATTCATACTAATTTTGAATATATACCTCGTTTGGGAAGAAGAATATCGATTCGATGGTGGGATGTTTTTCCCATGGATCCAAATATAATAAAACCCAAAAGAATACCTCCTGCTACGATTGAACGTCAAAATACTCCTAAATTTGACCCAAATACTTTCGTCGAATATATAAGACAGATGCGAAAACAATACCCCAGAGCTACTAAAGAAGAATTGGAAAATCAGCTATTAAAGATTATTCAAGAAGAAACTTCTGAAGCAACCTCTTCTCCATCCGAGCCTGATGAAGACTTCAGCCAAAGGCCCGATAGCCCGGCTCGGCTCATCAACTTGTACAAAACACCAGCCAGTTGTATATTCATCCAGAAAATGCCACCTGTACAGCTATTCAGCAGAATCTACAAAAAGACAAAAAGAAATAAAGAAGACAGATGGCATCTGCCGTACAGCAGAAGATGCCCTCCGTACTTTATTGGCCGACAGACAATATTCTTACTTTAAGTCAGGTCATGTAAAAAGTAACTTTTACTTTTTTTTTATGTCATATTGACCTTTATCTTTAAGTCACCTCTGACTTTAAAGATTCCACTTATCTGCTTTACCTCTACGTACAATGCCAGCGCACCCCTTGCTTTTCCAACTTTTCTCTGCGAATGTGATAACAGCTCACAACTCCACCATAAAGATTCCTTTCTGTCATTTCTTTGCTTTACGTCCAATCCTCAGAGCGCCAGCTCGACGCACTGGATCATTTACCCCTGCCTATAAATACTTCTCCTCTCTTCCATTTGAGGCATCAGGGAACTCTCATCTTCTCTGCTCTCTGCTCTCTGCTCTGAAAGACTTTGCTTGCTCTCTCTCTCTCTCTAAAGCTTCAATGCTGTCTACCTGTTCCCTGCAAACTTTCCAGGCAAGCCTTTTCACAAGTAAGGTCTTTCCATTAGTCTTTAAGTTTTATTTACAATGTTTGACTGTAATATACATAAGTTACCATCGTTCTGTCCAGACGAATGGCAACACTTTTCGAGTTTTTGCCTTTGTAACTTGTAAGTGATACACCGTCTGTATTTAGTCTGTAATTTGTACTAGTTTGTTGTACTGTTTACAGTACTTTGTTTAAATTTGTATCTATACTGCCTGTATTTAGTCTATTTGAAACAATAGCAATAAATTTTTTTTATATTACTGTCATGCAGTTTAAATTAATATTTAGTGTTAAATTATTCGATAATACTTATACCACTTGGATAGTAATAGATATTTCTGTTGTTTCTTTCATTATTATACTATTCATCTTTTTATATTACACTTTTCTTTTTAGATCATTATTAGACTATAGCACTCTGTTTTCTACGTTATTACGATAAAATGAAATTTAAGAATTTTAATCGATTTTAGATCTTGGTTCACTTTGGTATCAGAGCCACTAGAAATTCTTAAAAATTTACTGTTAGACTAGTTTTAGCTGAGTATAGTATTTATGAGATAAGATTATAATAAAATTAGTCATGTATACGGTAGTCCGAGAGTTGAGACTCATTGCCGCTCAGTCCCTAAAGACCATTTAGGCCAAGGAGAGCCGTTCAGGTCGTTCAAGACGTAAGAGGTTGACTAGAGTCATTATCCGTACCGATATATGGAGAATTTTATTAAAACCTTATCTAATAAAACACTATCATCTTCTAAAAATACTCCAAGGGTAAAAAATAAAGTAGTTATTGAAAATATTGAACAGCAGATTCAAAACTGGAACATACCCAAGGTCCCAATAACAGACGTATATAAAAAAGGAAACTTTAATCTAAAAATTGGATATGCCATTAAAACGGTTGAACAGAGTTTACCTGTTCAAAATGAACAAGAAAATCTTCAACTCTTAACGAATAAAATTATACAATCTCATAAAAATAAAGAATACCAATAACTTCATATAGGATTAATTCAGGTAGCTGTTAAGTCTTTAACAAGACTAGGATTAAATACTTCAATTCTACTATGCCTAAGAGATGAAAGACATAATAATTTCTCATATTTACTATTAGGAATAATTGAATCCAGTTTATGTAATGGACCAATTTATTTTAATTGCTTTCCTAATTATGCTATATCATTACATGACCCTAATTTACTTAAAGTACTAACTTTAAATATTAAAACCCAAGGATTTGATATGTTACACGGATCACAAAATATAGCTATCATCTATCGAATATATTATAAAGTAATGACTACTTTAAGCCTAAATGTTATACAAATAGATACGAAAGGACAAACTACTTTATTCCAAACAAATATGGACAGATCAAATGTTATTGTCCCTAAAACAATACAGTGGTCACAAATACAACTTCCACAAGAATGGAAATTCAAACTTCAAATCCAGCAATTAAAACTCTTCAAAATAATATTCCAAATCAAATCATTGAAAATATAGATGGAGAAGTAGAAATATTATTTAATACAAGAACTCCTTCTTTAAAAATAAAAGACGATAATTATCTTCCCTTATCCAAAAATTCAGCCAAATTCCTATCGTCCAGAAGATCTGTATCTAGTATATCCAGATCTGACACTGCATTATCCTCAGAACCTGAAATACAAGGATTAATTAGAACTCAGGATAATATACACAAACCTATATATCACCCACTAAGTACTAATACTCCAGATCAAGATTTTCAATTGTTAACATTACAAATGAAAAATAAAATAAATAAAGACTATATAAAAAACGATTATTTAAGTGAACAATAAAGACTTTCGAAATTGGTACTTATCTACATTCTCAAAAGAATTAATACACATGACTCATAAAAAATATAATCGATTCTTGAATAAAGAAAAAATAAACCTAGAATTTTTTGAATGGCTTAAAACTACGTGACTTTTACAAGGAGCTAAAATCCCTGAATTCAATAAACTTCATACCCTTGAAAATCAATATCAAATATATATTACAGATCAAAAAAGTTCGCAATCGACTTAAGACCAAAAATGGGGGGATCATACCATATCCACTCTATACTTTCGGCGGATTATCCGCAGAAATATGTGCAGAAGGCTTAGCCCTTTGTACCGACTTAAATCTCAAAAGACAATTAGATAAATAAAAGATGACTGGTCATAAAGAACTTGGTGACTTCTGTGAACAATTCGGATATAATCTAAATCTTTCCCAAAATAAACCCCATAAACGAATAAAGTCAGAAAAAAGACACAAATCCTACAAAAAAAGATATAAGAAAAATAAATACAAAAGATATGAACAAAATCCTAAAGAAAATTCTAAATATAAAAGGCCTAAAAGAAAAATACCTTGATGCTATAAATGTGGAAAATTAGGACACTATAAAAATAATTGTAATGTAAAGAAAAAGATAGAAGCTCTAATATTAGATGAAAATGTACGAAATCAATTATATGAAATTATTCAATTATATGATAAAGATAATGATATTAGTGCAACCTCTTCCTCATATTCGAAAAATTCTGATGAAGAATCAGACATAGGAATAATAAAAGATGAAGATTTATTAAATGAGACATCTTCAGATAACAATGAATGTGCCTGTCATACTCTTACTAAAGAAGACATTAATTCTAGAGATTATAGATAAATTACCTAATACTGAAGATAAACAAACAATACTAAGCCAATACATTCAAATAGCAAAAGCTAGGAATAAACCAACTCCATTAATCAAACCACCAGAAGAATATAGTTTCTCTGAAATTCTTAAAAGAATTGGTCAGAAAAATATTATTCATAAAGAACCTACAATTGCCGAATTAAAACACGAAGTTAATGAAGTAAAAACTGACCTTAATAATTTTAAAAACAGGATTAGGCTATTAGAATTAAATATTGAGTTGATCGATAATTTCGAAGATGAAGAAATAGAATTTGATGGATTACTAAATAATGATAGAATATTAGATCAACCAGAATCATCGGACAATAAACAAGAGCCTCAGTTAAATTTAATCAATAAAATATTAAATAAAAAATGGTATACCTTAGTAAAAATCATTGTCAACAATGAATATCATTTTCAAACCATGGCCTTGATAGATTCAGGTGCCAATTTGAATTGTATAAACGAGGGACTCATTTCTACAAAATATTTTGATAAAACTACTCAAGTTTTAAATACAGCCGATGGAAGTAAATTAAAAATAAATTATAAATTATCAAATGCTGCCATATGCAATAATGGCATCTGTCTAGAATTACCATTTATCATGGTAAAAGGTTTTAATCAAGCTGTTATTTTGAGCACTCCTTTTATTAGTATGCTGTATCCTATTGTTATAGATCATACTGGAATAGAATCAACAATTGAAGGAATAAAAGTAAAATTCGAATTTATTGATAAACCAAAAATAAAAGAAATAAATAATATAAAACAAAACATACAAAATAAAGAGAATTTTTTATATCAACTCAAAGCTGAGATAAAATATAAAGCAGTTGAAAACCAACTATTACTTCCTGAAATAAAATCAAAAATTGAAAATCTAAGACAACAATTTGAAAAAGAAATATGTAGCGATTTGCCAAATGCCTTTTGGAATAGACAAAAACATATAGTATCTCTTCCATATGAGGAAGGATTTTCTAAAATTAAAATACCAACAAAAGCACGACCAATTCAGATGAATTCAAAAATGTTGGAAATTTGTCATACAGAAATAAAGTCTCTATTACAAAAAGGATTAATTAGGCTAAGCTCATCTCCATGGAGTTGTGTCGCCTTTTATGTAGAAAATAATGCTGAAAAGGAACAAGGAGTACTAAGATTAGTTATTAATTATAAACCATTAAATAAAGCTCTCAAATGGATCAGGTATCCTATCCCTAATAAATTGTGGAGTAATTCTGTTGGGTTGAATTCCAAGCTTTAGATATATAGCGGACTAATTGTTCTTTAGTATTTAGTTTTTGTTTGAGGAGTCCTCCTAAACCAAGTTCGGAGGCGTCGCATTCAATAATTTTAGAAGCATTAGGGTCAGATAAGACTGAGGAAGGTAATTCTTTTGATTTGCTTTTAAAAATGCGAATAGCATTAGTATGTTGATCCGTCCATTTCGGAGGATTCTTGTTTAAACGATCATATAATGGTTTAGCAATGATAGCAAAATCTTTTATGAAATCAGAAATATAATTTAAAATTTCATTTTATCGTAATAACGTAGAGAACATGGTGCTATAGTCTAATAATGATCTAAGAAGAGAAGTGTAATATAAAAAGATGAATAGTATAATAATGAAAGAAACAACAGAAATATCTATTACTATCCAAGTGGTATAAGTATTATCTAATAATTTAACACTAAATATTAATTTAAACTGCATGACAGTAATATAAAAAAATTTTATTGCTATTGCTTCAAATAGACTGAATACAGGCAGTATAGATACAAATTTAAACAAAGTACTGTAAACAGTACAACAAACTAGTACAAATTACAGACTAAATACAGACGGTGTATCACTTACAAGTTACAGAGGCAGAAACTCGAAAAGTGTTGCCATTCGTCCGGACAGAACGATGGTAACTTATGTATATTACAGTTACACATTGTAAATAAAACTTAAAGACTAATGGAAAGACCTTACTTGTGAAAAGGCTTGCCTGGAAAGTTTGCAGGGAACAGGTAGACAGCACCGAAGCTTTAGAGAGAGAGAGAGAGCAAGCAAAGTCTTTCAGAGCAGAGAGCAGAGAAGATGAGAGTTCCCTGATGCCTCAAATGGAAGAGAGGAGAAGTATTTATAGGCAGGGTAAATGATCAAGTGCGTCGAGCTGGCGCTCTGAGGATTGGACGTAAAGCAAAGAAAGGACATAAAGGAATCTTTTTGGTGGAGTTGTGAGCTGTTATCACATTCGCAGAGAAAAGTTGGAAAAGCAAGGGGTGCGCTGGCATTGTACGTAGAGGTAAAGCAGATAAGAGGAATCTTTAAAGTCAGAGGTGACTTAAAGATAAAGGTTGATATGACATAAAAAAAAAGTAAAAGTTACTTTTTACATGACTTGACTTAAAGTAAGAATATTGTCTGTCGGCCAATAAAGTACGGAGAGCATCTTTTGTTGTACGGCAGATGCCATCTGTCTTCTTTATTTCTTTTTGTCTTTTTGTAGATTCTGCTGGATAGCTGTACAGGTGGCATTTTCTAGATGAATATACAGCTGGCTGGTGTTTTGTACAAGTTGATGAGCCGGGCTATTCGGACCTTTGGCTAAAGTCTTCATCAGGCTCGGATGGAGAAGAGGTTGCTTCAAAAGTTTCTTCTTGAATAATCTTTAATAGCTGATTTCCAATTCGTCTTTAGTAGCTCTGGGGTATTGTTTTCGCATCTGTCTTATATATTCGACGAAAGTATTTGGGTCAAATTTAGGAGTATTTTGATGTTCATGCGTAACAAGAGGTATTCTTTTGGGTTTTATCATATTTGGATCCATGCTAAAAACATCCCACCATCGAATCGATATTCTTTTTCCCAAACGAGGTATATATTCAAAATTATCAACTCCATTGTATTCAGCAAATGCTCTTTGAGCTTTCTTAAATGGATCTGGCAATATCTGAGTTCCAGATCCCCAGATTAGAAACCAGTAACGGAACCAACTAGGGAACCTTTCAAACACAGGCATTTTTATTTGAATAAACCATGTATGAGAATTATTTAGGTTTTTATATGAAAATACTTTATGCCATGCATCTATATATTCAGTATATCGATATGATTTATATTGAAATTCAGGAGCTTGAAGTTCCGGCCTTGGGATTGGCTACATCCCCAATCATCATATGATAATAATTTTCGTATCTGTATTTTCGAATATCCAATTATTTTTGTATTGGGATTGAAAAAATGAACTATTGATATAGATCCAGTTTCTAAGAGAACAGCTTCGTACCATTCTCTGGTCTTGTTGCCGTTTGAAGGATAGAGGTGGTTTTGTAATATAGAGGGGCTAATTTATTTGGGTCTATATGGATATACTTGTCATCAATGGTAATATCTACCATAAAAGCAGTTTCTTCGAATACTTATTTATTTGGGTTGTTGGATTTATTGGGGCTAGATGCAGGAGTTAAAACTGGAGTGGATTTTGGTTGAAATGAATATTCTGGGTAATTGATTGATCTTGTTGGAGATAAAGGTGGATAAGTGTTTTTGATTTGTAATATATATTTTTTATTGATTTTCAAGGGTATGAAGTTTATTGAATTCAGGGATTTTAGCTCCTTTTGAAAGTAATGTAGTTTTAAGCCATTCAAAAAATCCTAGGTTTATTTTTTCTTTTTTTAAGCATCGATTATATTTTTTATGAGTCATGTGTATTAATTCTTTTGAGAATGTAGATAAGTACCAATTTCGAAAGTCTTTATTGTTCTCACTTAAATAAGCAAGAAGAATTAGAAACTATAGCCACTCCATATAAAACACTTCCTGGAGAACATTATCATAAAATAGAACTATTACCTCATCTATTAGAGCAAAATAATTATACAAATTTATATTTACAAACTATAGGGAAACAGACTACCAGAATAGAAAATATTATCCGACAACCGTAAGAAAAAATTGAAGAAAAGAAAAAAGCAATATTATTTAAACCTCCTCCTCTAATTAATAAAGAAAGATTTCAAATGAAAGAAGAACATCCTTCTGAACTAATACAACAATTAATTACCAAGATATCGAATCTAGATATCCAGGATAGAGGAAAAACAAAAATTCAAGAGTCGTTAACAATTACAGAACCAGCAGCTATGGTAATACAAGAAATACCTGAAATTCCGAATACTTTTTCTAATATAAAAAATGCTTTTACTCAAGAAGATAATGTCAACCGAATAGATTATGGTAAAAAAATGCGAATCACATCTCAAACTAGAATGTACCATCCTAGACCGACTCCAGTTGATATACAATTTGAAGAAGACCTTATATCCCATACTGTATCCTATTCAGGAAGAACTATTGTTAATTGGAATATAGACAGAATGTCTGAACTTCAGATTCTTGATACAATGAAACACATGACCATGAATGCCACTGTATGCAAGGTCTCTGGAGCCCATGACCAAGATGATACTGACAGATCAAATGTTGTTATCCCTAAAACAATACAGTGGTCACAAATACAACTTCCACAAGAATGGAAAAGTCAAACTTCAAATCCAACAATTAAAACTCTTCAAAATATTATTCCAAATCAATACACGACTCATAAAAATTATAATCGATTCTTGAAAAAAGAAAAAATAAACCTAGGATTTTTTGAATGGCTTAAAACTACATTAATTTTAAAAAGAGCTAAAATCCCTGAATTCAATAAACTTCATACCCTTGAAAATCAATATCAAATATATATTACAGATCAAAAGAAACAAATTCAAAGTATTCATCCTCTTGAAGAAAGTATAAAAATCTAAGGAAAAGATAAGCAAGAAGAATTAGAAACTATAGCCACTCCATATAAAACACTTTCTGGAGAACATTATCATAAAATAGAACTATTACCTCATCTATTAGAGCAAAATAATTATACAAATTTATATTTACAAACTATAGGGAAACAGACTACCAGAATAGAAAATATTATCCGACAACCGCAAGAAAAACTTGAAGAAAAGAAAAAAGCAATATTATTTAAACCTCCTCTTCTAATTAATAAAGAAAGATTTCAAATGAAAGAAGAACATGTTCCATTTGGTCAATATGAATGGAATGTAATGCCATTCGGTCTGAAAAATGCACCATCTGAATTCCAGAAAATTATTAATGAAGTTTTTAACTCTTATATGACATATATGCTAGTTTATATTGATGATGTTCTTATTTTTTCAACTGTTATTCATCAACACTTTAAACATCTAAATATATTTCTCAATACTGTGAAAAATGCAGGACTTGTAGTTTCTGCAAAGAAAATGAATCTTTGCCAAACCAAAATAAGATTCTTAGGTCATCATATATTCCAAGGCACGATTATTCCCATTGATCGGGCCATTGGATTTTCTAATACTGTAAAAAATGCAGGACTTGTAGTTTCTGCAAAGAAAATGAATATTTGCCAAACCAAAATAAGATAATTAGGTCATCATATATTCCAAGGCACGATTATTCCCATTGATCGAGCCATTGAATTTTCTAACGAATTTCCTGATATTATTCTTAATAAAGTTGCATTGCAATGATTTTTAGGATGTCTAAATTATATTTCTGATTTCATAAAAGATTTTGCTATCATTGCTAAACCATTATATGATCGTTTAAAAAAGAATCCTCCGAAATGGACAGATCAACAATTTAATCGATTTATATATATATATATATATATATATATATATATATATATATATATATGAGACCATTTATTTTGGTATAAGAAGGTTTTAGCCATTGGATATGAAATCCAATGATGGAAATGTGTCACAACATTCAAGAAATTTTATTTTGGAATTTGTGCCCAAACAATGGCACATCCTCAACCGCCCATTTTCAAATCTAATGGTCAATGATGATTGTAAACTCTTTGTATCAAAAGTAAATGGTCTCATTGTATATATTTCCATATATATATATATATATATATATATATATATATATATATATATATATATATATATATATCTAGAAAGAGATAGAGTCAGCCAGGCTGCTTACATGACAATCTTAGCCAACGGCCAAGATTGAATCTGGGCCAGATCCAATGGTCACGACCTCATTTCGTATTTGAATTTTCATTTTTTTTCTACAAATCCAAATAATTAGAAATTTTGAGTGTATATTCTTTACAATTTGGAGAATCTAATAAAAATATAAAAAAATAATATGCAAAAAATAAATTAACCAAAATACCCCAGAAATGTTTTAGGGGTATTTTGGTTAATTTATATTTTGCGAATTATTATTTTTAATATTTTTATTTGGTGCGCCTTAATGAGAAGAATGAACATTTAAAATTTCAGGTGATTTGGATTTGTAGAAAAAAATGAAAATTCAAATAGGAAATGAGGTCGTGACTATCAGATATGGGTGTGGTTTCTATAAGGTTGCACCTTAAACAATCCAAATTTTATCATAACATGTAATTTTGGTGTAAAAAATTCTTTGGATTATCTGAAAATCTATTTTGATATCTAATTATAAAATTTTAAACTAAAAAAATGGTTAAAATCAAGTAGATCTTTAAATATATGAAAATCTTTGAAAATGGATGGTCCAGATAATGTGTTGCAAAATGCACTATTTCTCAGCCTCAAATTGTTTTTTTTTTTTCTATATTCATACATCTCGATGTCGAGATGATCAATTCGAGTGTTTTTCAACATTAAAACAACCTTTTTCGATGGACTTTTGAGGTGCATCTTAATTCTACATTTTAAAGGTGCAGCCTTATATAAACTTTTTCCTCTATATATATACGCGATTTGTACATGGAGGTCACACTCGTTCTTGTCCTTTAAATTTCAAAATGGATGGTTGTAAGAGTGTCATTGAATAGACACAAAGTTCCAGTATATATATATATATATATATATATATATATATATATATATATATATATATATATATATATATATATATATATTACCATGTTCATGTAGGCCTGGTCTTATTTTTTCAGGCCCGTGCTAGGCTCTGGCCTAG
The DNA here is from genome assembly GCF_054954075.1 of Amborella trichopoda. Classification (NCBI taxonomy): domain Eukaryota; kingdom Viridiplantae; phylum Streptophyta; class Magnoliopsida; order Amborellales; family Amborellaceae; genus Amborella; species Amborella trichopoda. The sequence goes on from NC_142348.1 coordinate 35,766,234, forward strand.
TTATCATGAATTCGGGCCTGGACCTTGGGCCTGAGCCTACCATACCCTGTTTTGGGCTGGGTTCAGATTCGGGCCAGTGCTGGCCTGATCGGAACCCAGCCTGTTAATGGCCCTTTGTCGATATCTTCTTTGCAACGGGGAACCAAAGCAGCAGTATTAATCTTGATGGGAAGATAGGATGAGGCATTTTTGTTCCCATGTTGAGAAAAGTCCTTACCCATTTCTTGTATTAAAATGTGTCTCCTGTATGCATACTCATATATACCATGACACTCCCTGTATAACTTTTGTATGGGAATAGTGCCACTGGACATAAACAATTCAAACTCCTGGTTAACATGTATCACTGGGCATTCTGCTGGTAAATTAATAATCTGTTTAATCGTTGGCATATGTCGGCATTTATTTGTTCCTCAATCACTTGGAAGTTCATCTCTATTCCCCTGAATTAGTACACTGTTCTAGCATCATGTTTTATGAACTAATCAATGATAACTCCATTTTCTTACCTGCTTGCTTGATCCTTACAGATGCTATCAATGAAAAGTGGGATCAATTTAGCCCCCATGTGTATGCCTGGCCAGCTGCAATCTATGCAGCTACCTCAAATATGCATGGGCTTTACTACAGAGAATGGCACATTGCCCATTACCATGGGGATGGGATTGTTGCCCGTGAACCAACAGGACTCCTCATCACAACCCTCCTTTGATCTACCTAATATAAGCCCCCCCTCCTCTTCACTTCAATCTTTAGTAATGCCCAACATACCAAATGTTATACCCAACTCTGGTGGATGTGCAGAGACGTCTTCATTTGGGCTGGATTCATCACAGGGCCTTGTCAGGCCTTATCAGTTGTCCTCGCCTGCAGAGGTAGATTCACAGAAAGCCATAAAAATTTATATGGGAGGGAAGTGTGCTGTTTATCTATATACCAACTACATCAAATATGGGATCCTCAGGATCATCACCGTGCAATGTGTGACATTGATGGGTTGGGTTCAGCCGAACATGACATTATCTGATATACCAACTATGTCCCATTTTCTCTCTGTCACAATCCAACCCAGGGATTGGATGGTGATGACCCTTATGACCACATATTTGATGGGTCGTATGGAGAATTGCCTCCATAATTTATGACCTTCGAACTCTTAAAATACCATTGCTTTTAATAATGTTGCCAATAAACAGATGATTTTAGTGATATTGTCCATGTTGCAAATTTTATGAAGGATATATACAGGGCAGACATCTTGCCACAACAGCAAGTGGACATGATACAATCTGTTAGGAGCACAGCAGGTGGGTTCCTCTCTCTCTCTCTCTCTCTCTCTCTCTCGCTCTGACCCTCGCACACATTCATATGGCCTTTCAGATGAAGAGAATACAGCAGGTGCTGTCTCTGCTAAATTAGATTATTTAAGGCTTCACAAACTCGTCTTCATCTCTCTATTTCTTTATCCTGTGTGTCTTTGAAAAAACGAAGCAAAACAATGTCTATATTTCTGTTTCTGATCATGTATCTGTCTCTGAAGAAAACCAAACAAAAACAGTGGCGTCCTCCCTATCGATGGATGGACAAGTGACTGTACTGGAAAGGGCCAACTACTTGGAAGCATTCATGTGTGTGGGAGACAAAGTACGACCTGGTCTCCCAAAGGATGTAAATTCTCAAAGTATGGTTCAGCGCCTTCACTGGTAAAGACTTAAACCTCGCAAAGGAGTTATTTCTCTTTCATTTCTTCTCTCTTTTGGGCCATGATTTTCACCTATATTATTGTGCATTCTCTAATAGTTCGAAGATAGAAAGAGGAATCAGTAATACAGAGCCTTCTAAATGAAAACAAGAGTTTTGAGCAGTTTCCGATGCTTCTGGAGCTAACCGCACACATAGCTTCTCTATATTATCGTGTACTGAACTGTCATCTCCATTGTCAAAATGTTGGAACAAAACAAATATTTTTTAGGCCCTTAATGTGTAGCTGCAGAATTTCCATCCAAAATTCGCGACTTTTTAAGTTGCATCCCTCTTTTTTCATTTAATTCCTGTTACTGATTACCCGATTAGTTTAGTGTTTTTGTGGGGGGAGAGAGGGGCAAAAGTGGAAAAGTACCCAATAACACCCATATCTTTAGACATCAGCACTTAAGCAGGTAAAAATGGCTCTTGGGCTCTTGGCCATTGGTTGTGAAATGGGGCTTAAAATCCAAAAATATTTTTGAAAACTTTGTGATGCACCGTAATCAGGTAGATTTCATGGTATGTGTTTTTGACTGGGCTTAAAATCCAAATATATTTTTATGAACTTTGCGATGCATCTTAAGCTGGTAGATTTCAAATGTGTGATAGTGACTTTTACCAAAAATAAGTGGTCTTATAGTTCATAATCACATACCCTTCAATCATTTCAAGGCATGCTTAGAATTTGACATGGGGCGTTTTTTTTAATAGAGATGCTATAGCAACCACATGGACAGATTGAATCTAGGATCATTTGATGGCCACAATTTTTTTTTGTTTTTTATCCTTTTATATTTATTTTACGTGTTATTTTGCATGAAAGAGGGGCATCCATGTGAACTCAATAAAAATAAATAAATAAATAAAGAATAATAAGTAAATAATTGACCAAGACGTCTCGACATGTTTTAGGGGTGTTCTTTTCCTTGTTATCTTTGCTTTATGTTTATGTTTTAGGGGTGCATTTATTTGTTATCTTTTATTTATTTTTATGGTGCACCCTAAAATATGCATGTACCCTTTAATTTTCATATGAATTGATTTTGTAAATAAAAATTAAATTAATTTTGCCCTTGGATCGGCCCAAATTTAATTTGGATTATCGGAAGGTGCTTATTTACCCTTTCATGGGCCAACACAATGCAACCGTTAATACTGTCCTTTCTAAGCCAAAAAGAACTAATGCTGCATGAGTTGTTCTGCAAGTGGCCCTTTGATGGCATAAATTAATAAGAACAATTGTTTCATGCGGGTGGGACCGCATTTCTACAATATACGGTCCAGAGGTATAAGGCATACGTCTTAAAGATGGATGCTTTATACCTGGTCCATCTAAAAACATTTGTAACTAATAGTCCATGTGTCTTTTTAATATAATTATTATTTTTAATTTTTAAAATTTCTTTTTCATATTCATGTTCTCCATGTTAAAGATTATATATTCTCTAAAAATTAAGATTAATTTATATCTAAAAATATATTAATTGCCAAGCCTGTATTTCTACACTATGCTTGACAGCATGTTAACCGCATCCCGTTAATAAATGCTTGCTTGAAGTTGGAAATGGCAAAGTGTTCATGCTACCGGCATAATGTCCATCTCGAAACTCCAAAAGTTACGACGTTCAAAAAACTTTAACAAGTTATTCTAGTTATAGAATGAAGAAATTTTGGAGTCTATTTCTAGCAAAATATAGTATCCCCATTTTCTATTGGGCGGAGACAAGCCACCTCTTCCCTTTCCATACTAGAATTCACTAAAAATAGGATAAAGTTAAAGTTTATATGAGGTTGCAACCTTAAAATCTAGAATTAAGATGTACTTCAAAAATCCATCATAAAAGGTTGTTTCAATGCTAGGAAGCCCTCTAATTGATCATTGGGACATTGAGATATATGAATATGAAAAGAAAAAAACATTTTGAGCTTGAAAAATAGTGTATATCGCAACATATTATTTGGACCATCCACTTTTTAGATTTTATATTGTTTATTGATCTAGTTGATTTGAACCATTGTTGAAGTTTAAGATTTTATAATTGGATATTAAAATAGATTCTCAAGCCATCTTAGAAATTTTTGATACCAAAATTACATTTATGACAAAATTTGGAGGTGTGTCTTAATTTGATTGTTTAAAGTTGCAACATTGTAGAAATCACGCCCTTAAAAAAAATAGTGGACACACGCTAATTACCACAAACATTTAGTAGTAGAACAATAGGATATGTACCAAAAACATCAATCATGAGTCAGTAGCTCTTAGCTTCGGTGAAGCAACAGGGCTCAAATGTGAAGGGCAAAAATCACTATTGGAGGACATTTAAGGCCTAAAAGCCATAACTGATGCTGCAAACAGGGGATCTCCTCGTTAGCCTCCAACCTTGAATCCTGAAATTGACATCAATGATGGTTTATGGAGAGGGTTGTATTTCATGGAGAGAGAGGGGTTAGATTTTTGTTTCCTCATATTCATTGTCTATGAAATCCTTTTTGAGTCTCGTCTTGTTCTGCACATCTATCTCTCACCTCAACCCCTCCTACCTCTTTTTTTTTTTTTAAAAAAAAATATTATGGGCTTTTATTAATAACTGTTGCAAGAGCATAGTGTAATAATGTAATCAGCTCGTCAGAAACAGGAAGAGAGACACCAGACTTGGCAAGACCATCAGCATAGTCATTTGCTTCACGATGGGTGTGGCGGAAAGAAATCCGCAAAGATGATAAAGCACAAAACCCACCTCTTCCTCTTAAACCCCATGAGCTTAGTTGCCATAAGAATGAAGAGGGAGAGAGGATCCAGTCTGTTAGGTGGACAGGACTTCATAGACTCCTCTTAAACCCCATGAGCTTAGTAGCCATTAGATATTTCTCCTCTTCGTCTTAAACCCCATGAGCTTATTAGAGGGAGAGAGGATCCAATCTGTTAGGTGGACAGGAGAGAGAGACAGAGCATAATGGGTATTGGGTTAGAGCGTGGTTTGAGAGAAGTTAAACGTCACATATGAACAAGTTATCTTGAATTTTTTTGGATTGGTTTTTTCATATAGCAAAGTTCTTAGCCTCTTTTTTTTTTTGGGTAATTCAACGGGGATGACGAGCCTTTAAGTTTTTGATACGTTAGTGGCTTTTAAATACGTTTGGTGAAAATGAAAGCCTAAACCTTAGTTGAGGCATAAATGGTGCAACCACCACGACCTCAACCCCATTCTCTCAAAGTTTTTAGTCTGGCCATCCAAAAACCGTGCAAATAGCTTGTCGCTAGATTTTTGGATGGTAATAAAAATTTATGCTAGGATACATCCAAACTAGCCTTAAGTGTTTTTATTCCTATTGTAAAACAAGGGATGTGTGTGCTATTTCCCTTAGTCGTTCTTTATGAACAATGTCCGTTCCTTGGACAAGTAGAGTCAACCACAATGACCTTGGCCCCTAGAAATTTCACATGGGCGGGTTCCAAGTTCCAACTTTCATACTTCCTTTTTTAAACACAAGTCAAGTGCAAGACCAATAATTGTTATAAAGATGTATGAGGTTAAATATTCAAATTTGTGTCAGAAATTGTAGGTCACCAACCCTTTTGTTTTGGACTTGGTGAGTCAGGTGATTCATAGAAGCATGTGTATCTCCTCATGCATCACACGTCCATTTTAGACATCATCTTAACTTTTTCTCAATTAATTGAAGTCAGCCAGTCCATTTTAGAAATAGACATAAAAAAATAGTGCTTCCAATATATTTCAAACTAGATGGTGAAAAACATATTAAAAGAATATGACTTTTAATTTTTATAAATTAAATAATCTAAATTCATAATCACAATAATAATTGAGATTAACAAATCAAAATTTTAGATATAAAATCCATCTTACAGATGAATTTGGAAGGGGTCCACATATCTACAGGTGAGTCGGCTGACCCACCAAATACTTTTTCGTGTGTTTTTCCTTTATCTAACCTAGCCATGTGCACCCCACCTCATTTTGTTGGTGACCTACATCCCATCACATTGGCGTCATCATATTGGTTTGGGCTGCACGCTAGGAAGACCCATAACCTATGGTTTTATAAATGGGTGTGGTTTGTATAGAGCATAGGCTCTAAATAATTAAAGTAAAATGTATTTTCAAGTAGTATTGAAAAAAGTGATTTCAATGGTGAAAATCTTTGTAATAGCCTTAAAATATATTTTTATTTTTAATTATAAAATTTAAAGTTTCAAAAATAGTGTATATTGAGCATATCTATGGAAATTTGAAAATCTTGAAAATTGACAGTCCAAAAATGTGTTACAAGATGTTTTATTTCCAAAACTTGAAATCTATTTTGTTTTCTCATGTGTATGCATCTTGATGTTGAGATGATCAATTTGAAAATATTTAGACATCAAAACAACCATTTCTAATGAATTTTTTGAGGTCAGCTCTAATTTGATTGTTCAATTCTTCGGCTTTATACAAACTTCTTCTAAATTTAAGGGCTTCCCATATATCATCACTCCAATAACAAAAGTACAATATCGTTTCATGACATTCAATAATGTGTTTCACTCCAATAACAAAAGTACAATATCGTTTCATGACATTCAATAATGCGTTTCACTCCAATAACAAAAGTACAATATTGTTTCATGACATTCAATAGTGTGTTTCGGAATAAGTGGGATCTATGTTTGAGTTCCTATAAAGTTTTTGTTACCCATGGATTTAAAAATCGTCAAGCGGTCTTGGAAATCGTCGAGGCGACTCGAACCAGGGCTACCATGCTAGGTCTTGGCCAGACTCGGGTGCGTCGGGTTTGTGTAACTTTTCTTCATATTTTCACTTGAAAAAGAGGAAAATTGAGGTGTTTTTATTGTTTGGCTTTCTACAACCATAATCCACATCCAAGCATTAATCTGGATCTTAATCAATACATCTTAGCCTAAAAAATTATTTTGTGATTTAATAATATATTTAGGCAAGAACTTTTTTAAAAATCACCCCATTTTTTAGGGCTGAATCCCAATCCCCCTTTCTCTCATTTCTCAACCAAATCACCTTTAAATTTGATTCAAAATCTTGGTATTGGAGCCCTCTAATAGATCCCTATAGATTTTGTTTGGCTCTATACCCAAATAAAAAAAATCAAAACCAACCCGAAATTGAAATTCTTCAATTTAATTCTCATTTTTTGGCCAAATTGCTCATAATTGTCCTAAAGTGTTCTTATCATACTGATCTATAAAGCCTTACCATTTTCCCATGAATTACAAAAAAAAAAACAATTTCAATTTTTTTCCTCCATTATTTTCAGATTTTTATTCTTGAAATGATTTTTTATTTGATTTGTTTTAGACTCTTGGTAGATGAAATAAGAGATTAAATTCAATTCTGAATAACTGTTTCTTATGAATTCTTGTTGCCATTTCCTAGTGACATTGTTAGATGAGAGAAATTTTTGGGTCTGTTCAAGACTTTTAGGCCAAATCAAAGGGCATGCTAACTGATAAAACCAAGTTTACTATTCAAGCATTTATTTATCAAATTAACTTTAACAATCCATGGATCCTGCAACTTGATGGAAATGGACTTTGAGCAAAGGGATTATAACCAATTTGGAAAGCTATCAAATCAGTGAGATTCGTCCAAAACTGAGGGATTGTTCGATGTGGACTAGTGGTTTTGAAGAGAAAATAGGTTGGGGAGAGGAGAGACTTTTTATGATTTACTTTGGGTAGAAAGAGAGGTAAAAGATTATTCTAAAAATATTTTTAAAAAAGATAGGGAGATATATTTATCAAAATAACATTATTCAACTGTTTAGTGTTTTGCTTATTTTTATTTAATTTCAAAATACCCATCAAATTACCTATGACCTTGGAGTAGTTGAAAAAGGATGAACGGTTAAATTGTTGAAATGGTTAGGCATAGTTTGGTATACTTTCCTAAAAAGTTTTACAAAGGAAAAATTACAAAACCCTCAACCAGATTTTCTAGACAATTTCCTTCCAATCAAGTTTTTTTTAAAAATTTTACTTTAAATTTAACTTTCTTAGCAAATATCCTCTTAAGTCAAAAAGTCATATTTTTGGACAAAAATATCTGTAACCGTACTGCCAGTCATTCAAATGGAAAGTACTTTAGTCCGACACAAAATAAAAGCGATCCGGCACTTTGGGTTGTTGCAAAGTGTGGGTCCGGCATTTTGGGCTTGTGGAAAGCATGCAGTCCGGGCACAAAATGGGGATAGTCCGGCACATTGGGCTTATGGAAAGCATGTAGTCGAGCACAAAATAGAGACGGTTTGGCACTTTCGCTCTGGAGTGTTACGGGGTCTGATGGTTATATAGGGTCTGGCACTTTACTAGTGAGCGACTCTGTCACTGTACGAGTATGGGCATTTTTGTTGAAAAAATATGATTTTTTTACTTTGGGGTACTTACTAAAAAAGTTAAATTTGGAGTCAAAATTGCTAAAAAAAAAATTTGATTAGGGGAGGTTATCGAGAAAGTCTCCTTTTGAGAAATTTTTGTAATTTTCCCATAAATATATCAAAATCCTAACTTCGGTTTTTTTTAGCAAATTTGGGGCCTATTACCATGTGAAATAAAAAGAGTAATTTGTCAGGGAAAATTGCAGCGTCCACCCTATTTCTAAGTTACCCCACAACCAACCCACAATGAGAGGGCGGTCGCACCATAACTTCTATAATATTTTTTTTCAGATGTGGTTTGTATCTAGTGTTAACTTTTAACGATCAAAATAAGCCACACATCTAAATCTTGCTAAAACATGTCAGTTGGGTGCCAAAAACACTTTTGATGATCTAAGAAACTATTTAAACACCTGATTATAAAATTTTAAAGCTCCACAAATGAGGTAGATCAAGCAATAAACTCTATTTTTTTTCAATATAGACAGCCTAGATAATATGTTACAAGATACATTATTTTTAAGACTAAAATTTTTTTTTTTCTTCTTTATATGCATTCCTCTTAAGGCCTAGATAATAAATTGTAGGGTTTTTTAATGCCAAAACAGTTTCTTTTGGATGGATTATTGAACCGTACCTTTTTTCTATATTATAAAGTTGATATTTTATATAAACTTTTCCCACCTCTAACCCTCTCTCCCTCTCAAGGGCAGCCCACTTCTAGCTTACATGTCCTTTGAGCACTTGATCCCAAAAAGATGTTAATGGTTATAGTTGATTGATCCATTTCACAAACAAACCAAACATACCCAACGAATGTAAACAAAGAGTTATAAAAAAAAGGCATACGGAAATTCGAATAAGGTGGTACTAGCTATTAGATATCAAATTTGGATAGCTTGAGGTGTATTACAAAGTTTGAGAATTTGTTTTTTTGAACTTGAAGTCTAGTTACTCAAAACCATCAAATTTTTGAACTTAAGAGTCTAATTACTCACAGCCATCAGATTTGATGGATAAAATTTTTTGTGACCTCCTTGTATTTAAAGTAAATGATCTCTTTACATACTTTTCCTTCAGAAATAACCCAAAAAGAAGAAAACTGTAAAGATAACTATTCACCACCAAAATCTTTTCTAATTTTTGCCAAAATGAAAGAAAACATAAAAAAAATATATTACTCATAAATTTCTCTTATATATATATATATATATATATATATATATATATATATATATATATATATAATGATCCTATGAGACCCTCCCACACCTATGTATAGGATCCCAAATGATCGCCATCAAATTTGACACAAATCTCTAGAAAAGTCAAGTCCCACACCCATGTGATAACTTTTCTAGAGATATGTGCCAAATTTAATGGTGATCTTTTGGGGTCCTATACATAGGTGTGGGAGGGTCTCATAGGATCATATATATATATATATATATATATATATATATTGGAAGATGCTAGGGTGAACCCACTAGCTCACAGGGAAAAAGCCCACTAGCTCACAGGGAAAAATGAGCCCAACACGCCAGATTGAATCTGGGCCGATCTGACGATCACAGATGTCCGGTAGTGTTTGAATTTTAATTTTTTTTTTCTACAAATCCAAATCACTTGAAATTTGGAGAGTGTGTACATAAAAAATAGTAAATGTTCAAAAAATATCAAAAAAATATATTTCACATGAAATAAATTGACCAAAATACACCCAAAATGTTTCGGAGGTATTTTGGTCAATTTGTTTTTGTGAATTATTTTTTATATATTTTTATTAGGTGCAACTTGCTGAGAAGAATGTATGCCTAAAACTTCAAATGATTTGGATTCCTAAAAAAAATTAAAATTCAAATACTACTAGATATCTGTGATCGTCAGATCGGCCAATATTCAATCTGGGCCGTTGGGCTCATTTTTTTCTGTAAGCTAGTGGGCTTACCCAAGATTTTTCTATATATATATGAAGATATTACAAAACGCCTTTAGGTGAAAATGAATAGTAATTTCGGCTATCCTCATCACCATCCAAACTTTATTGGACGGTCACAGTTATCCAGTAGTGTCTCATTTTTCATTTTTTCTTGCTAATCTAAATGATTTGAAATTTGGAGTATATGTATATCTCATCTTAGTGAAGCGCACCTAATAAAAATATGAAAAACACAATTTGAAAATTATAAATTGATCAAAATACCCCGTAAATTTTCGAGGTATTTTAGTCAATTTATATTTGACGAATTATTTTCTTCATATTTTTATTAGGTGCGTCTCACTAAGATGTACATATGATTCAATTTTCAAATAATTTGGATTTGTGAAAGAACAATGGAAATTGAAATAGTATCAGACAATGTGATTGTGCGACGAAGTTTGGATGGTGATGAGGGTAGGTGAAATTATTGTTCATTTTAGCCTATAGGCATTGGGAAGAGTTTTTCACACATACACACATATATATATATTATAAAACGCCTATAGACGAAAATGAACAGTGATTTCTCCTACCCTCATCACCGTTCAAAGTTCATCGCACGGTCACAATTGTCTGGTAGTGTTTTATTTTTTATTTTTTTATATAAACTGAAATGATCTGAAATTTGGAAAGTGTGTTTATAAAAAATAAGTGAATCTATGAAAAATATAAAAACAATATTTTACATGAAATAAATTGACTAAAATACCCCTGAAAATTTTCTTGGTATTTTGATCAAATTTATTTTCTCAAATTATTTTTTTATATATTTTTATTATGTGCACCTCACTAAGATGTACATACTTCCAATTTATAAAAAACTAATGAAAAATAAAATACAACTAGACAATCGTGACCGTATGATGAAATCTGAACGATGATGAGGGTAAGCGAAATCACTGTTCACATTTACCTATAGGCGTTGGGAAGACTTTTTCATATATATATATATATATATATTATTTTAAGATATCCGAGTTGGACACCGAACTCCTAAATACTCAGGCTGGCCACCCTGGTGAGCCCGAGTTGCTCAGGTGAGTTTGAGCTAGTTTGCCCAAATAATTAAACACTTGCATAAACAAGATGAGAGAGAGTTGCTGCATCAATGAGAAGGACATATGGGAAAAGGGACCCCGGTTTCTATGCACCTAAGCTTGCATATGTAGAAATGGGAGCCACTTAATAAATTTATTTTCTGGATGGATTTTAAAATTTAATTTTTAAAGACATGTAATTTTTAACATGGAGATCATGAATATGAAAAAATAAATAAAATTTTAAAACTAAAAATAATAATTCTAGTAGGAAAATATTTGGACTATTAGTTTCAATTGTTTTTAGATGGAATACCTACTCGCATCCATCTTTGAGATGGATGCTTCACACTTTTTGGACCGGGTAGAAATGCGGTTCATGAAACAAATTTCCATGAAAAAAAGGGTTTAGAATTTAGAGGTGGCTCAATAGAGAGAGGTAGAGAAAAGGGAAATAGAGATCGGTTGTAAAACAGGAAAAGTATCATGCCCACATGTGACGGTTGAGATTTCACAAGCCCATTTCTATAGGCCAAAAGCAATTTCATATTTTATTTTTTATTTTAATAAAACATTTATCTGAATTTTGGGCTGTTGATTTATATTTATAAAAATAAATAAATAAAAAAAAGATAAATGTTTTTTATTCAAAATACTTTTTTGTTATTTTTACTCATTGTACTTATTAAAATGAAGCTAAACCCAAATTCCAAATAGAAAATAAAAAAATAAAATTCAGTTTTAATAGGAACCATCAAAAGGTGGTGCTTGTGCAATAACAACTCCATATAAGTTTCCCTTCTTATAATTAAAGTTACCCAATCATTAGGCACAAATATCATTATTAACAAATGCAGCATAGAGAGAAAAACAGAGCTCATGGATTAAAACCGACCAAATGAGAGGGAACCAGATTCTAGGATCATTGTCTTCCTAGACCCTCTCTTCCCCGCAAGGGCAATACAATACATATATTAAAAGATACAATGTGAAAAGGGCAAGGGCAAAAAAAAAAAAAAAAAAAAAAAATTCCATGAACCAAGAACAGGTTCTTAAGAATTGATCATGTCTTGATAATCTTGATTAAGAGACACGCCTGCATAGGGTGATGCCATCTCCCACAGGGAGCTGGCATATCTCGATGCGGGGATCGACTGCAAGTGCCTTGTTGAGCTCGATCACAAAGTCTCTGTAATATCTCACATATTTCCTGAGAGGGGCATCTGGCGGGGCGACAACCGATCCATTCCATAGGGTGTTGTCATACCCTATAACACCTCCAACTTTCACTAGCTCGATCAATCGCTTGTGGTAATTCAGGTAGTTATCCTTGTCGGCATCAACAAAGATGAAGTCGAAGGAGCCATGATACTTCTCCTGATAGGCAGTCAGAAGTTGTGATCAATGTCTTGCAAATTCATGGTTAGAAATTCCTCTGTTATAGAGACAAACATGCCTGTGTCATAGGCTCTACAGTGATAAATTCAGGAGTTGAAATCCCTTGCAAACTCGTTACAATTAGTATTCGAGGATTTGCTTTTAAATTTCGTCTTCAATTAGGAAACTCAAGTTTAGGAAACTCAAACAATTTGAAGCATTTAAGTAATTTCACCCAGCCATAGAGGCCTTTAACGAAATGAAATGCTCCTAAAATTACTAAATGACCCTCTAATTAGTTGGGCATCCTATGCCTAAACAGGAACAATTTAAGAATTTTTTATTTTTTTTATGATATACCTAATTAAAACAAAATTTTTAAAGGAAACTCACAGTATAAAATGTGGCCATTTAACCCCTTTAATAATTTTATAAGGGTTTCAACCCTTTAATCAATATTTTCCCTAATTTTTTATTTATTTATGTGAGCATGTCAAATGACCAGCATAAAAGTATCTACATATTTTTTTACTTCTATGGAAATTGTTTTTGAACTAAACTAGTTACGAAAAAACAAAGTAAAAAAGAACAAGAAAAAGTTTTTACAAGGTTGAAATCTTAATAATGTAGAATTACATATGCAACTCAAAAATCCATCGAAAAAAGGTTGTTTTAATGAAAAAAAAAAAAATTCACATCTCAAAAACAATGCATCTTGCAATACATTATATAGACCGTCCATTTCAAGATTTTCATATGTTTATGGATCCACTTGATTTTAACCATTTTTTAAGTTTAAAAACTTATAAGTAGATATGAAAATAGATTTTGAGATGATCCTAAGAATTTTTTATACCAAAATTAATTTGGAGGTACACCTTAATTAGATTGTTCAAGGTTGCAACCTTATAGAAACCACACCAAAAAAAAAAAAACCATCCAAATCGGTAAATCTGGGCCGTCCAGCGTACCTATAGCATAGGCCTTCCGGCTCATACCTCTACATCCATTACGACAATAGGAATGTGATGGAGAGCGACGGAGACCTACCAAATAGTACTACAAGACTCCAAACGAAATGCATCCTACTTTCCCATCACCGTCCATTATTTCAATCGACCATAACGATCGCGTAATTCTATTGTTCCACCATCTTTATGATGATAAAGAACGATTGTCCTTTACTTTCTTTATTTTTATTGTTATTTGTCCATGAAAAAAAAAAAGAAAAAAAAAGAAAAGAAAATTAAAGACAAGGAGAATGGTTTTATAAGGCTGCAGCCCTAATAAAATAAGTAGAGCCTTAACTAATAAGTCATCGGAAATTGCAATTCAAGTATTGAAAAACCTATACATCGACCATTTCGGCTTGAACATTATGGTTGTGGAAAAAAAAAGGGTTTTGAGCTCTAAAAATAATATATATTATAACAAATTATCCAGACGGTCTTATTTCGCCCAAAAAATAAATTCATAGATCTGCAACAATTGTACCATTTTTTTAGTTGTATATTTTAATTTCGGTGCTAAAAATTGAATTTAGAGTCATCGTAGAGATCTATGTGGTTGAAAGTGCTTTCGAAATGAGGATTTGAGGTGAGGCTTTATTTTGTTTCAGAAATAAGAGGCCTTATAAAAACTTTATTACTGCATTCAAAGGTCCACCCATTGACCTTTCCTCATAGCATTAAAAATTAAAAATTAGGGGTAACAACTCTCAAGAATTTTTTATTTTCTCCAACAGCAAAAGAATAGAAAAGAAAAAGGATGAAGAATTTAGAGAGAGAAAGCTCACATCCTCAAGCATTTGATCAAGGACTGGCAATGCAGGTCCTTCTCTGAAGTCAATCTTGTGAGCCACTCCAGCCTTTTCTATAACTGGCAAACCCAATTCATAGTTTTCCTTGTTAATGTCCATGGCTATAATCTGCAGTTCCAAATCCAACCAAATGAAAAACAAGATATAGGGGAATCAATCGAAAACCATCACTAAAAAGCTCATATTCGTTTTTTTTTTCCGACCAAACGAGATAAAATGAAAAATTATAGATGCTCTCCTAAATTAACTTTGCAGACATTCAATTTCGCATCCTTTTAGCATCTCACTCGTGACGTTGTTACTATTTATTCTTGCTTTTGGCCCTTTAAAAAATAAATCTTTTACAAAACTAAATTTACCCTTCCTTTCTGCTCACTATGTAGGGAGAGAGTCAAGAGGAGGGCGGTAGAGAGCGAAAGAGAGAAGGTAAGGTTAGTCCGGTCTTTAAAATATATGCTTATTGACCATAGTAAAAGCAATAAAAATAGTGACCGGGCCGAGAGTGAGTGCGATACTAAAAGTATTAAAGGTATAAAGTCTCCTAAAAGTATTAATGACTAGTCCGCCCCTGCCCAGACCACTGCCGGCCCTATTAATAGAAGATGATAACTTCGGTAAAATTGATGATTTGCAGGGGGACAAAAAAAAGTGGGTTCGGCTTGGATCGATCAGATATGTAAATGGTTTCATCTTTGTTAATTTCCTCATAGAGATCTGGCAAAAATATGAATGTTGGGGAGGGTTCATTTTCCCATTTTCGGGCTTCTTCATGAAATGTAAAAATATTTGAGATATTTGCAATGGAATTTACTGGTTCAAAGCATAGGACAGGTTGTTAACCTTTCCATCGTCTGGCAGAGCAAGGGCGGTGGCGAGGAGAGAATAACCAGTGTAAACACCGATCTCCATGGTGTTCTTCGCATTGATAAGCTTGAGGAGCAGGTTAAGGAACTGTCCCTCATCAGCTGAAGTTGTCATGATGTTCCTGCGTTTTTTTCCAGTCGCAAACATTAATTCAGGAATGAATTCAATATCTCTCTCTAGATGGTTCTTTCAAACTCAGACATCCATTAGAATGTTAAAGAGAGAGGGGGGAGGAAAAGGTCCCAAATATGATATCCATTTCTCATACCATGGGTGCTTGGCTGTGATCTCACGAAGCTCCTTCATCGACTCGGGCTCTCTAGGGTAAACGCTTGTCTCTAGTATATACTGCACACCATCGAGGAAACGAGTCAGCAAAACTTCAGACGGAGAAAGAGAGATATAGAGAGAGAAAGACAGAGTTTTAGAGAGAGAGAGAGAGGGGGAGAGATACCTGATAAAGCTCATCGCTTTGGAGGAGGCTCTTGTGACCGACCTCCTGGTGACGCCCCACTTGCTGTTGTTCTTCTTGCTTGGTCGCCATTGCTTCTCTTCTTTCTCTCTGGTTTGAACAACAAGGAGAGAGAGAGACGTTTCGAACCAGAAGGATAAGATGAACGAGAAGAAGAGAGAGATCGGGGCGTATATAAAAAGATCGACGGTAGTAGGTGGTTGGAGTTGGACCCCCTCTCTCTCCTCTGTCTCTCTCTCTCTCTCTCTCTTGTGCCAACCTTTCCGTCCAGCCCGGGAGTTGGTGAGCACCCCGCCGGGAGGTCCTGCGGCCGTACTCCATTATTTTCTTTCTCTAGGTATCAAATTTAAGAAAGTTTATCAAACGGTTATTAAAATATCAAGTATTTTAGCATTTTATATATTTTTCAGACAGACAGACCAACCTAAAATAGTTTTCGGAATTAACTCAAGAACAGGTCAAATGTCGCATGATTGATATGGAAGGGTAGTTTGTGCTTTTAGGGATGGATCATGGATGTATGCGATGGTCCCTCCATAAATCAATCGCTCAAATATTTCTTTTTAAAAATATTATTTGTAGTCTTTAATTTATTTTTATTTTTTTACACATTAATGATCTCCATTTTGGGGATTGTATGTTGAAGATTATATATGCTCTAAAAAAATAGAATTAAATTATATTTAAAAAATATTCATTTGCCAAGCCCACATTTCTACAGTGTCCTTGTTTTATTGGGAGAAAAAAATAACATTAATTTTGTGCACTTTATTACTTATCACATAATTACTTATAAAAAAAGAAATGAATTTTTGTTTGCTATTGACTTTGTTTTTAAGGGAAGAAGAATGAAAAATGGCAGACCAAAACAGCGGTGAGAGAGGCCCACCTACCAACCCTGAGACACTTTCCAAAGCAACCAACTATTGTCCAATCAACACTTGACACATGCATGGATCCTATTGGTCGCCTTTACCAACGATGGGTAGACTCAGCACGCTATTGGTCACCATTTCTTTGTCTTTCAACGTTTTCTTCATTGGGTCCCTATTCATTTGGACCCTAAACGTTAGGACCTGGCAAATCGCGGATTTAAACCTGTTTTTTTTTCCAAAAATGATCCTCTTTTTGTTATATGTGTGCGTCCTTTAAAAAAGGGTGTGGTTCCATAACATTGCAATCTTAAACAATCCTATTAACGTGCACCTTCAAATTTTATCATAACATATGATTTTGATGTAAAATATTCTTAAGATTATTTTAAAATTTATTTTTATGTCTAATTGTAAAAGTTTAAATTTCAAAAATAATTGAACTGAAGTAGATCTATAAACATATGAAAATATTGAAAATTGACGGCCCAAATAATATGTCGTAAGATGCACTATTTTTAAGACTCATTTTTTATTTTTATTTTTTATAGTCATGCATCTCGATGTTGAAATGATCAATCAAAAGGTTTTTCAACATTAAAACAACTTTTCCGATGATTTTTGAAGTGCATCTATAGTTCTACATTTTAAGGTTGCAACCTCATATAAACTTTTTCTTTTTAAAAATAGCTGCAAAAAAATGTGATATTTTGAAAAAAAGATTTAGAACGAGTTAAATTTATATTTTGAAAAATATGGTGTAAATTTCTTTTCCTTTTATTGGTTGTAAAAAAGATTCTTGTTGAAAGTTATGGCCGCACCTAGGCTCTAAGTAATCAAATTAGAGCCAACTTTCAAATAGTATCAAGAAATGTGGTTTCAATACTGAAAATCTTTGTGATAGCTTTAAAATATATTTTCATTTTTATTTATGAAGTTTAAAACTTCAAAAATAGTGTAGATTGAAAACTTGAAAATCTTGAAAATTGACCGTCCAAAAATGCGTTACAAAATACACTACTTCTAAAAGTTGAAATCCATTTTTTTTATCGTATCCATGCATCTTGATGTCGAGATGATCAATTTGAGGATATTTGAGTATCAAAACAACCTCTTCTAGTGAAATTTTTTATGTAGGCTCTAATTTGATTGTTTAGAGGCTCGGCTTTAAATAACTTTTCCTGAAAGTTATATATGTTTTTTTTTTTTTTCTTTTTTTTAATTTCTATTTTTATCTAACCTAAAAAATCGTGTTATATTCATGTTTTCAATATACAGTTTGAAAAAACTTTCCTTTTATTTCTTGCAAAAAAATTTCTCTTCTAAAATTAGGGAAATTACATAAATAATTGTTATACTTTCCGTTATTACTCGCATGTCCGTTTTTTTCACTTCATAACAATTTTTTTAAAAAGACCATTTTACCCTTTTCGGTTGTTGAACCACCGAAATTTTTGGAATTTCCGTTTTTCAAAAACCGAAATTCTTTTAATTTCGGATTTTGAAAAATTGAAAATTAAAAGTTTTTGTTTTTTCAAAATCGAAAATTTTTGCGTGACAAAACCCAATTTAAGGTATCCTACAAGCGCATGGGAGCATTTTTATTGTTATTTTATAGTTTCAAAATTTTTTTGTCCCCAAATATAGTATCCTGCAAACTTTTTTGTCCTCCAATACAGTGTTCCACAAACTTCATGATGTTTGCTCCCAACCTCATCGTGATTGGTACCTTTCTTTCTCTTGTCTTATACTATTGATTAATTTTGTCAAAATTAATACAATATTTTATTTTTGTATTAATATTAGTGTATTGTTGAAGTTGATTTTTTTTTGGGTAAATATTGTTGAAGTTTTTTATTTGTATTAATATTTGTTATTTCTTTTGCGTTTGTATTAATATTTGTTGTTTTGGGTAGTTTATTGAACAATCGATTTATTTAGTTGTACATTATAGTAGTATACTATATTGTATTTGTTGTTTTGGTTAGATATTCTTGAACTTATTTGTTTGTATTAATATTTGTTGTTTATTGAATAATTGATTTTTTTAGTAGTACATTATTTTGATCCATTATGTAACACTCTAATTTTATGAACCCTAAATTAGTTAGATATATCCTAATTTTTGTATTCATTATTGTATTGATTTTCTGTAACACAAATTTTGATATTCATTTAATACAGTAGTATTGACAATGGGTACCACTGGAGTGCAACTGCTATTTCGATATAGGGGGTCATTTGAAACGAATCCATATAACAGACATGTTATTTATAGAGGGGGAAAATTGAAGGTTACGAAGTATAATGGAAATATCTCAATGGAGGAACTAAAAAGTCATTTTGGAAATTTAACATCGTGTGATCCAAGCAAGTTGACTATTATGTACCATAACACAAGTCTATTTAATGCCCTTCAATTGATTAACGTAAGTGATAATATAGAAGTATCTTTTATATTGGGAGGGGAGTCTTCGAGTATTCTTATATATATTGCATTTGCAATACAGTCGGAGTGGAGATCGATGGAATTCCGAACGATATAACATGTTGGTGATGGCCCATCTGCAAAGAATAAATACATCTATAATTTACATTTTTTGAAATTTGAACATGGGTTTTCGGTTGTTCAAAAACCACATTTTCGGTTGTTGAAAAATTGAAAAATCAATATTTTCGGTTGTTGAAAAACCGAAAAATCAGTATTTTTGATTGTTGAACAATCGAAAACCCATTTGAAATTCCAGTAACTTTTTGTAATTTGAACATAGGTTTTCAGTTGTTCAACAACCGAAAATACTGAGTTTTCTATTTTTCAACAACCGAAAACATTGAGTTTTTTATTTTTCAACAACCGAAAACGTTGAGATATCAGTTTTTCAACAACCGAAAACTCTCAGATTTCAGTTTTTCAATAACGAGACCACTGAGTTTCAAGTTTTTCAATAACCAAAAACTAGTTCAAACTCCAAAAGGTTTTTGGAATTTGAACATAGGTTTTTTGGAATTTAAACTAGGTTTTCGGTTGTTTAGCAACCGAAAACTCTCAGATTTCGGTTTTTCAACAACAAAAAACACTGATTTTTAGGTTTCTTAAAAACCAAAAACCCAATTCAACTTTCGGAAACCGTTTGGAATTTCAATATAGATTTCCGGTTGTTCAGCAATGGAAAACTCTCATTTTTACTTTTCAACAATCGAAAACTCATGTTCAAATTCCAGAAACTTTCTGGATTTTGATCAAGTGTTTTCGGTTGTTGATTAACCAAATATTGTTGGTTTTTGGTTGTTGACAAACCAAAAATTTATTTTTTTTGGTTTTTTAACAACTCGCCATTGAGTATGCATCATGACATCTGATGCGAGTATACATCATGACACACATACACACATATATGTATGTATGTATGCATGTATGTATGTTTGTTTGTTTTGTTTGAAAGCGCAATAAGGTGTTATTTTGGTACACAACCTTTTCTGCTGCCTCTATAAAGTCATGTAATTTAGTGCCAAGGCAACAAAGGTCTCTTTCCATCAGTTACAGAAATCCACCTGAACAATAAGCTCGCATATGATAGTATCACGACATATAAAATTGTTTACTCTAGTGTAGAGTGGAAGATAAACATGTAGTACTTTCTTTCATGCCATCAAGGCACTAGATTGGTCTTAATAACATCACTTGCATGAGACAAGCAACTCAACCCCTTTTAAAATCCTTGTTTGAGTCTCATAATGTGTAATGCTTGTCCATTGATCTAGTTAATGTTGGATTGGTTGTATCATAATTCGAAGTGATCACAAGTCTTATACCCAATGCTCTGAGTATGCATCATGACACCCGATACTCTGAGTATGCATCATGCCATCGGATGCCATAGGATGTAGAAATGCACCATGTAATACATAGGATGTAAAAATGAGCCATGTAATACTACTCTAAGCTTATTTTTTAAATTTGCTAGCAAATAGAGGCAGCAAGCAGTGACGTAAGGTTGACATGAACATTTTTTTATAGACTACCATAATAAATATTGAATATCAATCACATCCTATATCACTAAATATGTAGTACAGATCACCCAAAATATTGAAAATTAATGCATGTACTCAAAATTAAAACACTCAAATATTGTCAAAATACCATCCTATTAACTGCTTGGGAGTTCATTACAATAGCATTACAAATGCTCGAAATTACAAAACAATACAAACACTCAATACACTCAAAATTAGGAGTCATCGCCTTCTCTTGGGTTGATACTACCTTTTTCGGGTATTATACCTTCTGGGCTTCTCAACCATAGGTTGTGTGGACGGGGGTCATGTCTTCTGTAGCACGACTACTTTCACCCACCACACCACTTCTCGGCTCGTCATGTGCCCCTTCTTCATTAATTTGACGTTGTAAATGTTTCATCTTGGTTTCTATTTCATCCATGTCCACATGCATAAACTTAGACATCATTTCACATGTGTTGCTAACATAATTATAAACTCCAGGATACTACTTCTAAGTGCACATGCCTTTGCCATAGTTAGCAATTTGGAGACTATCAATAAATCGGCTTACCAAAAAATCGGAAAGAAATCATTTTTATTTTAAAAAGTCAGATGAAAAAATTAGTTAAAAAAATGGATTGGCAAAAATACTTCACGTAAAGATATCGCCAATATATCGGACTAGGCTCAAAAAATCGGAGTCAAAAAATTGGATAAGTTAAAATGTTATAAATTCCAAAATTTTTAAAAATAAAAAGTATGTCAATGTCATCAATAACTAATCCATCCATAAAAACTTTACTAGACTAATATAATTAAGTCAATTAATTTGGATGTCCAATGACTCTCATCCAATCATCGAATATTAAATACATAATTAACTAGAAATATTCCAAATTAAGTATAAGGCATGGTAGAGTCAAAAAAAAAGTTAGGAGTTTCGGAAGGTGTAGTCCCCAAATCATGTAGCCATGCATCATCATCATCATCATGATCATTATCATCTGGAGAGGTATCCTCATTTTTCGCCTCTTCGGAAACCTCTTCTGGCAATGAACCAAGTTGTTCAAGAATAATTGTATTAGAATCTCGAATTTTATTTTCACGCGATGCAGCCATCATCTTCGAGTTTACTCATATGTAAACCAAGTCGGTTAATATAGTTGGTGTCAATCTATTCATTTTTTTGGTTTGAGTCGTCTCAAAAGTACTTCAATTTTTTTCATACGTTAATGAGCTACATGGTTGGTTCAAAATCCGACTGGCAACCATTCGAACTAATGGAATGCTTTCTCCACATACTGCCCACCAAACTTCTACATAATGAGAAATGTTTAGCCACATATTCAAGATACAATTTAAAGTGGTATAAAATTTATTTTCTTAAAATACTTAAAAAAATAAATAACACAAGGAGATACAAAAACCTAATAGTCCATAAGATACTTACGAGGATGAGCTGTTGACAATAATCCTAATGCAATACCATCAAATATATTTGAATCACGCGTATGATACTTCAACAACTTTGAAAAGAATACAATTTTGTGTTCTGCCTGGATCATTGAATTTGAAATCAAGATAAATTCAGCTTTCACTTCAGGATTATCAAGTTGAACAAACCCACTTTACATTAAAGTTGTATTAAGAAATGTGGCAGCAATTTGTATTAAGAAATGTGGCAGCAACATGAATGGGGTGAAATGCATTTCCCTTTCGCCTCTTTTCAAATATCTTCACGAATTCAAGATACCTAGATTCATTGCCATTACAATTTCTTTTTAATGCTTCCCTTACTCTTTCCATTGCTTCATATAAATATCCCATGATTGACCCTTCACTATCACCCAAACGAAGCACCTTGATAAGATGTGCTAATGTAGTGATTTGAATTATTTCTGTGATTTTTTAGCCATTTTTACTCTTGATATAATTCATAGCTCTTCACTCGGAGGATGCAACCATCACTCTCAAACCCTCTTCTACTTACGATACAGATTGAACCATAAAAAAGTTAGTGGCAAATCTAGTTTTACCATACTTTTTCAATTCCCTTCCATTATTGTATTTTCTCATTAAATTTAAAACAATGGTACGCCGATACATAAAATCCACTATTAACTTAGCATCTTTAATGACATTTTGTACTCAGATGACATTTTTATCAATATCTTCTAGAAGCAAATTCAACTCATGGATAGCACACCGTGTTTTATGAATATGAGAGAATCACGATTCTATTAGATCACCAACAAGTACATAAGTTGGTCCATTGTCAGTCACAAGATGAACGATATTTTGTGGTCCTAACTTCGCAATGACTTGAACAATAATATTTTCAAGAAATAATCCAATTATTCTATGCTCAAATACCTCAAATGCATTTATAAAAACTGATCCCTTTGGACAAGATGCAACAACATTGAGGAATGACCGATTTTTCTTATCTAACCAGATATCTAATATCAAAATACATCATGATTGAACCCATGACTCTTTTATTGAAGCAACATATGTATCGACATCTGTCTTAAGTTCTTGTACCAATTTAGTATGAACAGATGAGTAACTTGGAAATGTGTAACTAATACCAAAATTGATACATGCATTTATCATATTGACAAATGATTGTGCATTGATAACATTAAATGTAATATTATTCATAATAAATGCACGAGCAACTTCTTTGCCAACAAAATATTTATTTTTCTTATTCAAAAATGACGGTAAAGAACTTTGTTAGAACTGGCAGTAGAGGTACCTCAGTTTATCGACAATGATCAACATTTTGAACATATGATATAATTTTGTTCTTCTTTGGAAGCTTAGAAGATACCTCGTGTGTCGTAGAAACAACCATAACTTGTACATCATCTGGT
Source organism: Amborella trichopoda (assembly GCF_054954075.1). NCBI lineage: Eukaryota > Viridiplantae > Streptophyta > Magnoliopsida > Amborellales > Amborellaceae > Amborella > Amborella trichopoda. The sequence goes on from NC_142348.1 coordinate 35,789,697, forward strand.
ACTTGAGGACAAGCTTTTATATCATTCCCTTGTTCTCTTGACAAGTGATATTTGAATCTTGCCATCCCTGCAGAAAATCCTTCATCGCAAAAATTGAAATACAATTTATGTCCTCTTTCTTCACAATAATCCCAAAATGGATCTTTTGACCTAACCATTGTATCTTATTTCCTGTTTCTTATATATATATATATATATATATATATATATATATATATATATATATATATATATATATATATATATATATATATATATATATATATATATATATATATATATATATATATATATATATATATATATATATATATATATATAAGTATGCAGACATTAGGGGATCATGCTCTTTATAAAAAATAAAATAATAAGTGCATGAAAAATACACCATATGAATTTCTTCATTAAATGTTTTAGCAAACATCACACCTACTTGGTACCATAGTTAGCAAGTCGAGGACTATCAATAAATCGGCTTACCATAAAATCAGAAAGAAATCATTTTTATTTTTAAAAAAGCACTATATAAATTTTCACATTAAATAATTTAACAAAGATCACACCTACTTAAATACATATAAAAAAAAGTACACCATATAAATTTTCACATTAAATAGTTCAACAAATATCAAATCCACTTAAATACATACCAAAAAAATACACTATATAATTTTTCTCATTAAATAGTTTGGCAAATATCAACATACCCAAAAAAATACACAATTTTTTTTTATAATTAAATGCTTTAACTATGGTTCAGTCACATTATAACTATGGTTAATGATAAGGGTTTATACTTTATATACATGTTTTTATTGAAAACAGGGTATCGTTGCTTCATTTGTTTTGTGATTTGTGTTGAGCTATGAGGAACTTCCATGGTTTCCAGTGCTTTAAGGGTATCTATAGTGCGTCACTTTGGGGATGGACTAGTTGGGAAGACCTGCGTTTCCAGAGAATGAAATGGGGGAATGAAATTGGAAGACCTATGTTTCTTCTGTAAGATTCATAGAGGAATGAAATGGAGAAATGAAATGGGAAGACCTGCGTTTCCTCTGTAAGATTCATAGAGGAATGAAATCGAGGTTTTCTCTGTTAGAGAGAGAAAATGAAATGGGGATTTTCGTTGTTAGAGAAAGAAAATAAAATGGGGGTTTTCTCTGCTAGAGAGAGACAATGAAATGGGGGTTTTCTCTATTAAAGAGAGAAAATGAAATGGGGGTTATCTTTGTTAGAGATAGAAAATGAAATGGGGGTTTTCCCTTTTAGAGAGAGAAAATGAAATGGGGGATACACAAATTGCTTTGCAGGAGAAGGAAGACTGTGGTTCAATGGGGTTTTCTTTCTAATTTGCAAGAGCAAGTAGATTGTGGTTCAGTGGAGTTTTTCTTTATATTCTGCAGGAGCAAGAAGATTGTGGTTCAATAGGGTTTTTTCTGTAATTTGTAAGACCCTAAAATCACTCTGGAGTCTGGATTGCAAGAAGAATCCATTTAGGTTTGTTAATTTTAAGCTTTTTTTCTTTTAACTTTTTGTATGCATTTAGGGATGCCATAAATATTGAAAGTTTAATGTATATGCTTCCTAGGAGAATCTCTCATTATCCTTTAACATGGCCTTTATGTATCCATTGGCATGCCTGAACAAAGACGTCCATATGTTTGCTAAACAGTCTGATAGATTCTTCATCACAGAAATCTGGTTTTGCATCTATATGATTTTTTGTACTCTGCATCTATATCATTTTCTATATATAATAATTTCTTTTACACTATGATTTACAAGCAAACAATATTTCTTTTGCAAAAGAACTACTGAAATCTGCATCGACATGTTTAAGTTAAAATGAAATAGAAAAAAAAATCATACCTACAATCTGTAAATGCCGTTTTGAAGAAGAAGAACATGATTTTAGCATAAACCCTAAATCCTAACAATACATAAATCCATTGGAGATAAAATTTTCAATTTTAGGATTTTTTTGTGTGGAAATAATAAGTTTTTTTTTAGAAATTACACATATCATGAAAAAAGTTGTTTCTCTTAAAAAAAAAAAATACAAGTAAAAATGCGTTTTTTTGATCCAGTTTAATTCGTTCTTCATAAAAACACGTTTTTAGCGTTATTATGAAAAAAACACGTTTTTTTTTTATGAACTTTAAAAAAAAAAAAGTTGTTTTTAACGTTTTTAAAATTTTTTCTGATTTTTTTAAAAAATCGGCAATTAATCCCCGATTTGCTAACTATGGCCTCTGCTAACATGATTGTACTAGCCTGAACTACACTAACCTGCAAAAACAAGATAGGTAAATATAATATTAAAGCAATTTTATAAAACTAATAGGTAAGTATAAAATTAAAACAATTTTCAAGACAATATAAACGTACCAACTGCTCCTCATAACCTCGAGGTATCATTATATAATGTGGTTCCTCTGCGGGAACCACATCTTCTTCTTCCTGGTTAGTAGCTTGCATTATGTCTTTTAGTGGGTTAGCGACATTATGGATTATCGGATGGGTCACTCAGCGGTACTGACTTTGTACTCCTCTGAGGGCAACCCATTGTTAGCATCCACTTCAATGCCTAGCATCATGCACTCATGTCAAGAAAACCAATGATAGATTTTGTCAGAATTAACATTTCTCCAATCTCGCTGCCCACCTTGTCTAATAGACCTCTTACCAACATAGATGAAATTTATTGGAATGTCCTACTTAGCTCCAAACTGTCAGCACATACGATCCGACATATATGACTTGGCAATATCGTCAAATATCAGAGTCGTTATGCACATTGCGGTTTCAAATGCCTGCCGCCTATCATATGAAATGACATCATTAGGCGTACACAATCAGTCAACAAACAATTATACATGCTTAAAAACAATCAAAATCAATTCATAATAAATCATGTAATATCAAAGTTAACACTAACCTCATTAGGTTGGAGGTTATCAAATTCTTGTCTAATGAGAGGCATCAGGTTATGTGGATCGCCATAATAATTTTTTGGTGGCTCTCATTTGTTTGCTCTAGGCATATTTGAAAAGATACTATGTGGTATAGGCCTCATATGCATAATATGCTCATAAGACCAGCACTGCATTATATCAAGATATGATAAACAATAATTATTTTTGAAAAGTAATCTAAATTATTATGCTTATGTTAGATACGAAAATATAATTTACCTGCATAAGAGTGGCTGAACCACTGAACTGTCTCTGTTTGAAAGTGCAAGCCTTTTCAAGGGAACGATATAGATATGCAAGGGCTGCAACACCCTAAGCATATCTACCGGCTTCCTCAATATCCTTAAAGAATTATAAATACCTCGTTGGCACATTTGCCTATGATGGATCTGAGAAAATGGTGATGCTAATGAGGAAGAGCAAGTAGGCTCAGATATACCGCATCAGGTGGCAATTGATGAAAATTGGCCTTCAATTATGAGTGCTTGATGACATGTAACAGGGTTGCCATCCACAGCCAATCCCAAATTGTTTTCTATAAACTCTCGGAGGTCACTAATTGGATGACAAGTAACAGGGTCGCCATCTGCAGCCAGTCCCAATATCTCGTAAGCATCAAATAATGTAGGTGTCATCTCACCAATTTGAATGTTATAATGAAAAAGAATTGGTCTTAAAATACCACCTCTCCGCATTGGCTACGACGAAGGGATGATATATTCGACCTGACCGGATAATAGATAGAGCACCCAACCCAGACGCATTCACTAATTGCTCATTGGTTAGATGTCAATCGTTTAATTGATGTGTTTTTTCATCGATTTTTATTTCTTATTTTTTCTGAAATACAACAAATAGACATCATATGGGTAACAATGCTTATATATATACTTCCCGTATGATGTTTAAATCGACTACAATTTATTAAAAAATAACAAACTAATGGAAATAACAGATGAATATATGCATATATATGTCGTTCTCAAATGTAATGGAATGAATGTTCTGAATGTAGCTGCAGCAAACTGGGGTCCTGAGGACCTCTTGGATATCCCCTAACTGGATGGATACGATTTAGATTCACTGAAACCCCATATAGTAACTATGTTAATCATACGGTTACATATGCAAAACTTAACTAAATAATTGATAAACAATAATGGCATGCTACTATTAAACAAAAAAAATGGTCAGTTTTAGACGATAACCTAGAGTTATGGAGCTTTTCAACTCAACCAATAGGTTCTAATACAAGTCCCAGACTTGGCTTATTATCATTTTCCTTTCTTTACCATTGACCATTACAATAACAAGTAATAATCTATGAAAAGAACATGATAATACAAAGGAATAAATATCGAGATACCAAGAACTCATCATGCATTTACATACACAATCAATAAAACAATGCTAAGTCACATATTAGACCTCTAAATAGGTGATCACAAATTTATATTTCGAATGAGCCATCAAATAAATATAGTCACGAATTATTCTATCCAAAATATTGAAGCATAAAGTTATTTATTCCCTGTGTACTCCCAAAACCACAAGCATTTGTAAAATGTTCAAGGAAAATCTTTACTTGAATCATAAATTACATACAAAGTTTCATTTTTAAGCTACTCAATCTATCAACAAGAAAAATCAACCCTTTCCTAAGATATCACTAAATCTATCACAAATCTATACTTAAAACTATCTAAGAGTATCAAAGTTAACACACAATACAATATAATGTAAAATCTGCCCATCATTCAAAACAAAGCAATATATCAATTTCGAGTTCTAAAAACAAAGCATTCAATCACAGTTATGTGAATTTCCTCACATACACTAAAAAAAGTAATCAAGTCAATACAACCTCATGCAAAAATTTCGAGTTCTAACAAAAACCCCAATTTTCTAGTTCTAAAAAACCCCAAATTTCTAAAATCTTATACAATCAAAATCGACCCATAAATTTACTGAAACTAAATCAATTTCATGAGAAATGACTATCGTGCTCGAGTATAAACCCTAAATCAAAATCTTATATAATCTAAATTTCTAAAATTGACCCACATACCTTCACTATAGATCGAAAATATGTGAAATGCCTTCAAAATCCGAGAAATGCCGTCAAAATCCGAAATAAATGATGAGCTTCACAGAGCTATAGAGTTAGGTTGTTTGTGAGAGTGTCGTTTTGGAGACGCAAAGCATACACAAAGCTGCCTTTTTGAGCATTCACAGAGCATAGACATAAAGAGCAAAGAAGACAAGTCGTTAAGCTATCGGGACCATTTTTGGTTTTTGAAATATCGAAATCATGGCTATTTCGGTTTTTCAAAAACTGAAAAACGGTAAAATGGTATTTTTTTTAAAAATATCGTTTTGAAATGGGGAAAACGAACATGCCAGTAATAACGGAAAGTATTTAGTATTTTTGTAATAACATAAAGTATAACAAACATTTACGTAACTTCCCTTAAAGTTATATACCTTTTTGCCTTTTTTTTGAAATTTTTATTTTTATCTTACCTAAACTTTTCAAAATAAAACTTTCATTTTATTGCTTACAAAAAAAGCTTCTTTTTGAAAGTTATATAGCTTTTTCCTTTTTAAAAAAAATCTATTTTTATTTAACCTAAAAAGTCATGTTATTTTTCCCAAAAAAATATATTTCTTGCCAAAAAAAAAAATTGTTTCCCTAAATGTTGGGTTTATCCCTACTCTGCCAGGTTTATCTCAAAACTGTGGTTGCATACTAAAGGATATAGATTTTATTTTATTTTTAAATAAAAATAAAAGTATGATTTTTTCATTGAATATAGTTGCAAATTTCAATAGCTATTGTGGAAAATAACTATGTAAAATTCATATTTTTTGTATTAAATTTTATTTTACTGTTGATTTGGATTGGATGAAGTGTTAAACTATATTTTTTTTTGTGATTTTTGGAAGTATTTTTATTTATCTATCATTTTAATCAGCAATGATTATGGACAAAAACTGGTAATGATAAATAGGTTTTGCTCTCTCTTCTATTGATATACATGGGGTGTACAACTCGATCTTCAATGTCTTCGTGAGAAAGAACGTAGGCGGATTTTTACAGGCAAAAAATGGCAAACCCTAGAATTTGTGCTGATGGCTACAAGTTTGGTATATTGATGAAGGGCTTGTGTACAACAAATAGAGTTTCTGATGGGTTCAAGCTCCTGCAATTGATGTAAAACCAAGGAGTTGAGCCCAACCCGGTGGTGTATAATACTCTAATTCATTCTCAGTAAAAATGGGAAGGTGGGTAGAGTCAAGAGCATGATGAGTGAGTCGTAGAGATCATCCCCTCAAGAGTCTTCAATAAGAGGTTTTCATTTCATAAACTTGAGAGGGAGCCGGGGTAGAAACGAGAGAGAGAAGGCAGAATCGAGAGGAGAATCATGAGACATCTAAATTGATTGATTTAATTATATATTATTTTTTATTGATTGTTTTTTTAAACAGTTTTTATTTTTTAGAATTTAAAATTTTTAAAATTTTAAATATATCCAATTTTTTTAATCCAATCCGATAAATTTGCGATATTTTTACTTACAGTATTTTGCCGATAAGTAATTTTGCCCCGAATTTTTTGGACCAACTTTTTTGACCAAAACCGATTTAATTCAAATTTTGTGATGAGCAGGTATTCTGATATTCCCCGACGTGCTAACTAAAGTTAGGATGGTTGACAAGCTGGGTTTATGACGGTCCCACTAGGCCCAAAACCGTGCTAAATCATGTAAGGCCAAGGCCTGAAAATTAAGTTTTGGGTCAGGCACGCCTATGAGGCCCAAACCAAAAAATTATTTAAAAATCTTCTTAAAATTCCAAATGAGGTTTGGGCTAGCCTAGGACCGAAAATACACTGGGTCTGCAAATCCCTGCGCGAGTTGAGCCCACCCAGACTAAAAGCCAGCCCATCCTGTTAACTACCCTACCTAGGATGGTCGCAATGTTATGGTATTTATACGAGGCATATACCAGATACGGTACTCAATATGGCCCCATCACCGTCAAACAAAGAATAAGACGAGATAAGTCCTTCTACTCGAGTAGAGTTGAAGCTCGTCGTATCTCTAAAAAGGCTAGAAAGAGAAGCTGACCTCTATTAGTCCTTTATAATGATAGTTAGATCATGGTCATTGAGGCAATATCTAATTTTTACATTGGAAAAGTTTAAAATAAACTTCCTTTCAATAATGAATTTAGAATATATTGAGATCTAAGCCATTGAGAACTCAAAATTACTTTTTAAAAGTATTAATCTGAAGATGATCAGGCCGTTTATGCAAAATTTCGGATAGAAAAATTCTCCCAAGTCTCAAATTTAAGAGCTCCATCAAATGGACAACTTACATTTATTATAGAATAAAATTATCAAAAATATGAATTGATCTGATTATTTGCAGAAATTACAAGGAAGGTTGGTCAACCTATGCTTTTTTTATTTTTTTAAAATTGCCCCTCAGTCTGAGGATTTCATCCTCAAGACGTATTTTAATTTTCTTTATTTGTTTTTCCATTAGTAGGGCAGTGCCTGAGGCTTTACGGGTAGTGTTCAGGAGGTCGGAGGTTATAATCCTCGAACCACCCTGCGAACACAATAAAACTCCAGTAGAGCAGTCCGAGGTCCCCATCTTCGAACCATTGTTTTTCTCAAAAATTAAGAAATAAAGCGCAGTCCGGGGATAGGGACCTAGGACCACTTTGGAATTGAGTTCTGCTCAGTCCAGAGAGGTCCCCATCCTTGAACTAATGTTTTTCTCAAAAAAAAGAAGAAATAAAGCATGGTTCGAGGATGGGGACCTTAAACCGTTGTTTTTCTCAAAAAATAAGAAAGAAAGAGCAGTTTGAGGACAGAGACCTTGGACCACTCAGGAACTGAGTCCTGCTCAGTCTAGAGGGCGGTTTAAGGATTCAAACCTCGAACCGCCTTGGCACTAGCCCTAAAGCCTACTAACGAAAAACCCTAAAAAACTAAATAAAATGTGGTCCGACGATGGAATATTTTGAAAAAATAAAAAAAGGTGGGTTGACCGATATTCCTTATAATTTTTTCCTATAATCGGATCATTTCATATTCTAGGTAATTATTTTGGATCCGTACATAAATCTCTCTTTATTGTATTGAAAGTACACCTTTTTGTACGTTGTCTTAATTTTTAATGTTTTAGAGATTATTTATTAGGATTAAAAGAAGGGTGCGGTTTGTATAGATCTGAGGCTCTAAACAATCAAAGTAAAGCACACCTTCAAATAGTGTCGAGAAATATGATTTCAATTGCTTAAAATATACTTTCATCGTTAATTATAAAATTTAAAGCTTCAAACATGAAAATCTTAAAATTTGACATGAAAAAAATATGTTACAAGATGCACTATTTTCAAAACTTGAAATCCATTTTTTTCTCATGTCCATACATCTTGACGTCGAGATGATCAATTTGAGGGTATTTGGGCATCAAAACAACCTCTTCTAGTGAAATTTTTGAGGTGTGCTCTGACTTAATTGTTTAGAACCTCAGCTCTATAAACGTTTTTCCTTAAACGAATGCATGTTTAAAATCTAAAGTCAAACAAAAGCCCATAATATAGTTTTTGAAGGTGGGGTGATATGTTTATGTGTGTGTATGTGAGGTTTTCATATATAGCATCGACCTTAAACAATCAAAGCCAGAGACCCTTACAATGGAAGAAAAATCTACATCTAACTCTAAATATGAAATTGATAGCTTCAAAAATTATAAAGTTTGAGCAATTTAGAAACACTTAAAAATCTTGAAAATAAGCAATCCAAATTATATTTTACGAGTTACACCATTTTTAAGAAATAAAATATTATTTTCTATACTATACATCTAGAGGCCAAGACAATCAATTAGAGGGGTTCTCCATTGTCGAAAAACAAACTTTTCCTAGGGATTTTTGAGGTGCAACTTACTTTTATAATATAAAGTGGATATTTCACAATACGTGTACTAAGCTCTTGGGGGCGCATGTTGTAGACTTACACCTTCGTAGCGTACATACTTGGGATAATTTTTTAGATATAAAGTTTTGGGATCCACCTAATAATAATCAAACGATCATTAACAATCAAAATTTGGATTTTGAGTTCTTCAACGCTAAGATCTCACCCTCCAAAAACTTGACCACGCCCGCTCAATCTTGGGATATTATTTTTCAAGCAAATACAAAATGTGATTTGTAATTTACTTTTTTTAAGTTAGTCTCTAGGTTGAAGAGATCACGTCTCCAAAATTTGGGTCCTAAAAAGACTCCTTTATTGGGGGGAGTAAATGCAGAGTACGCTCCTGTGAGGGCAAAAAAACTTTTGGTTTCTAATAATTCACTAAAGTAGTCTATTTTTTATTTTTATTTTTATTTTTTTTGTTTTGCTAAATAGCTTCAAACTACATCAAGATGCATATACAAACCCCTCCCTTACATTGAGGGTTGTACCAGAGAAGAAGCAAAACTTCACAAAATTCTAGATACACAAAAATAACATGGAAATTGACCTTGAAATAAAGTTCAGGTAGTCCTCAAAGGGTCATCAATATAAAAGATCCCTTAGCTCTTTTCATTCGTGAAAGCACATGGCAATAAATAACATATTTCCTATCTTTAAAGGCTTGTTTTCACTAAGATTGGAAGCCAGCATCTAAAGAGGTTCTGAATTTTGCCGACACCATAGGATCACATTTAAGGAGTTACCTTTTGTGAAAGGAAAGTATATATTGTATATCTGGTCAATATGGAATGTGTATATTGTAATCTGTATATTTGAAGAGGGTAGATACAATATCTTGTATCTATGGTAAGTCTCGGTATAGTATAGGAATATTTAATTTATTTTTATATTTTCTCATTTGTAATTTGTCTATAAAAGACAAGTTTGTATATTCATACGACTAATGAACACCGAGTCTCTTCAAAGAAACCTGACACTCTTCTCATTAGTCTGGGTATAGTATAGGAATCTGTGATTTATTTCTATTTTTGTCATCTGTATTTGTCTATTTAAGACAATTTTGTATATTCATATTGATTAATAGACATTGAGTCTCTTAAAAGAAACATGAGACTCTTTACATGGTAGCAGAGCCAGATTCATCTTTGACGTCTCCATTCTTCATCTGAGCTCACACCTCAAATCTGAGTTCTTTGCTGAGTCGTATTTCAACTCTCTGATCTTCTTTGCCAAGTCGTGTTTCGACTCTCTGATCTGACTCTCTACTAAGTCGTATTTCAACTCTCTGCGAAACAACCATCGAGTCGTGTTTCTACTCTCGGCCTCCTCTCTTAGGGCATCATTCAAAGCATCTTGAACGTGCACTTGCTGCTCCATGGTTTACAATTGCTTTTGTTTGCAATATCTGGACCTTTCATTCTAGCTTTGTTATGTACTGCATCTTCCTCTCTTTTCATTTTGTTATCGATTGTCTATTGCCCAAAATACCCAAGATGTCCTAATACATACTGTCAGATGTCGAGAGAGAGAGAGAGAGAGAGAGAGAGAGAGAGAGTGTGTGTGTGTGTGTGTGTGTGGGGCTCTCCTCAAGACCTACTGAATCCTGCTCGAGCAATTTTGTTTCCTATTTGTCTGGTATTTGGTTGTTTATCTCTCTCTAGAAATTGGAGAGTCGGGTTTGTAACTTTGTAACACTTCCCAAATTTTGCAGCCGCAAGCCTCACTTTCTCTCTCAATCCTTCCTTCAATTCCCTTTTCAAACTATAAAGCATCATACCCATCTTATGCCCTCATCCATTATTTTGGCTGAACAGCCGGCATTTATCCATACTTATGGGAAAGAGTTGTTGTCGTGAGATAGAGTGGCTTTTGCCATCAGATCTGAACTCACTGTAAAGAGCGAGATGAGGAAAATATTGTGGTGCTTGTCCCAAACAGATGTCAGCTCCTACTCCTACTAAAATTAGATGATCAAATCCTAATAACAACACCTTCAAATTTCGCCAACCAATCTTTCAATACCAATCTCACACTGTATATGCTTTATAGTGTGATTATGTGATTCGTCTATTCGATGGGCTGCTGAAGCTGTGATTTCGTGAGTCTTCTCTTCCTCTCTTGTTTATCTTCTTTCCAGCATTCTATCTTTTGTTTTCATTTTTTTTTTTTTTTTTATCCAATGAAGGACACAATTTATTCTCATAACACCCCTCCCGTCCCCTCCCCCCCCTCCCCCCCCCCCCAAAAAAAAAAAAATCATGTTTTGCCCTTTTGAAGAACAACTCGTTTGCCTTTGAAAAATCAACGATTTCCCCAGTCTCAACCTGATCTGTTAGAGTAAACCCATTGAAAAATCATTTTTTTTAAAAAAAATCATGCATTATTCTGATTTATCTTTGCTCTATCTCTTCTTGTATGTAAGATAGAGTTTGTTAATCTATTACTTGATCATGTTCCTTGACCATCTGAAACTCGACTAAAAAAAAACGACCTCTGAAAATTTGTTGTATGATCGAGTTTGCTTGTTATGTTACTTGATCATGTATGTCCTGGTCTGCAAGCTGCTGAATTCGTTTCATATCCACACCGAGTTCTATTGGCTCTTCCAAGTATCATTATGTTCTCTCAACTGTCTTGACTACTTTGTTTGGATTTTTATTTTTGTCTAATTGATCAAGCCTACTTTTTTTTTTTTTTTGATTGATTTAGTCTACTCTGATATGGCCCTTAGTTCTTGAGGCCATGTGTTCTTGTTGATCTGTCGTTGCTTTCTGTACATGTTGATCGAGCAATCTGAGCATGACAACCACTACGTCTACTTGTCATGCTATATATTTGAAGATCCAACTGCTTGTTTCCGCAATTAGTTTGAGGGAGAGAGTGAAAGGAAAGTATATATTGTATATTCGATTAATATGGAAGGCGTATATTGTAATCTGTATATTTGCGAAGGTTGGATACAATATCTTGTATTTATGGTAAGTCTGAGTATAATATATGAATATGAGATTTATTTCTATTCTTGTCATCTGTATTTGTCTATATAAGACAATCTTATATATTTATATTTGATTAATGGACACTGAGTCTCTTCAGAGAAATCTGAGACTCTTCACACCCTCAACTATTGCTTGATAGTTTATAAATAAACAAGACAAATCCTGTGGCAGCGCCATGATTTTCACCTCATTAGCAGTGTATTCATGGCAAAGGTCCGAAAATTTGACAAGCGTAATGCCTATATCATCTCTTAGTATACCCCTGATACCAACAATACTCAAATAACCTCTCGAGCTCCTATCAAAATTGAGTTTCATCATTTCCTCTTAACGATGTCTGCAATTCCCTCCTCTCCTATGCTTTCTATAATGCAATGTTACAACTATTTTGATTTTCAATATTATCTCCTCCTTGGTTACACATGCTAATTCTCTCCATGCAAGTGCCCTTGACACTAAAAATGCAAATACACCCGGTTTTATGTGATTAATCTCCAGTGCTTTACCTTCAAAGGATCATTGATTGCACCCTATCCAAAACATTGTTCCCATCATAATCTTCCATAAACGTTACCTGATAAACTCTTTCAAGCTTATGAGAGCAAGCCAACTAAATTCAAACAAACCAAAAAACCAATTCCATGTTCATAAGGTAAAAGGTCAATGCAAGCATAGGTGGTTATTTCTCTCTTCATCATCATGGCAGCATAGGCAAATGTTATCAATTGGCATTCATCTTCTTTCATGCATGCTTTTGCAACAAAAAGAAAGCTTTTGTTTGATACAATATGGATAATGACCATTGTAAAAAGATGACCCATAATCAGCCAAATCTTTGGGTTATCCCTTATATTATGGTCAATCTCATTCAAATAGATGTAACAAATATAAAGTCCAACCAATTGAAAATATTGTTGTAACAACACATCTCACATATATAAAAAAATATGCATATCTTGTGTTGTTACGTGAGATAAAGACTTCTTCAAAAAAATGAGATAAAGATTTCTTCAAAATATTTGGGTTGTTCTATTATGGGATCAGAGTAGAGTCGATCATCTCAGCCTACCATCCCATTTCTACTCTCTGCTTACAAATCCCTCTCTTCATTACTAGTTAAGCCTTTTATTTATTTATTTATTTATTTTTAAATACATCTCTCCCTCTCTCTAGCCTTGTTATATAGCCTCCTTTATTCTATCTAACTCCTTCTCCTCATGTTCATCTTAAATACTCAATATCTCCCTTGGTAATACGTCTCGGTAGCCTTATCTCCATCTTCTTATCAACAAAGTCCTCCCATAATTTTTATTTCAACTTTATTATTATTATTTATTTATTTATTTCTATATTCTATCTAAACCCTCTCTCTCTAAAATCTCTTTCACTCTCTCTCTCTCTCTCTCTAGCATCCAACAACTTCTTTGTGCCCATTTATCCTCCCCATATTTTGTTTTTTACCCTCTTCCTTACACTCAACAATGGCCACACCTACTACCAACGCACATACACTTCTTGTCAATAAACCCAATCCTCCCATTAATAATATCCATCACTTTCTTCCCCACAAACTCACAACTACCAATTACTTGCTTAGGAAATATCTGTTCATGCCAATTCTTCGAGGGTCAGATCTTCTTCCAGCTGAAAATAATGAGGAGCCCAAGATCAACCTTGCGTTTTTCAATTGGAAGCGACAAGACCAGTTGTTACTTAGCAAAATTATCTCAACCGTTACAGGAGGCGTCCATGCCCAAATCTTGGGTCTTACCACCTCCCAAGAAGTATGAACTGCATTAGAACGCTCGTTTTCGAATCACTCACGAACACGTATAATGGAACTGCGACTCCAGTTGCAGACTATCAAGAAGGGATCCTTGAACATTGCTGATTATTTTCAGTAAGCAAAAAGCAAAGTCGATCATCTCGCTGCAGTAGGAAAACCAGTATCTGATGATGACATGGTACTTCACATTCTTGGTGGACTCCCCCTGAGTACAATTCGTTTTAGACCTCAATGACTACAAAGTTTGATCCAATTACCCTCAATGATCTCTATGGTATGTTGCTAAGCCAAGAGATTTGACTCTCTGACCAACGTGGCATGTTTGATATTGGTTCTCCATCAACCAATCTTGCAACCACACAAAATGACAACTCAAGAAGGGGATTGGCAGTCAATTCCCAAATCGTGGATACAGTGGCCGTGGTCGTGGTCGTGGTCGTGGTAGTGGTAGTGGTCAAGGCCATGGTCAACAGCAAAACAATAACCTCCTCTTCAGACTTCAACAAGGTAATCGCCGCTGCATATCTTGTCAAGTATGCAATCGGTGTGGGCCACTCAGCCCTCCAATATCACCAACACTTTAACCATACATTTCGTTTTAACCATGCATTTCAACTAAATTTGGGTATAAACCTGAATGCCTTTTATGCAACCTATTCCAGCATCAACGATGCAGGGTACCCAGACTTAAGAGCTTCTAAACACATTATTATTAATCTATCTAATCTTTCTCTCCACTTAGAATATATGGGACTAGAACAGATAAAGATTGGCAATAGTATAGGTTTGAGCATAAAAAATATTGGTTCTTCAAAACTCATTACAAACAATGCTACATTTGCTCTTCGCAATATTCTACATGTTCCTTCCATTTGCCGCAATTTATTGTCAGTTAATCAATTTACGAAAGATAATGATGTTGTGTTTGAATTTCATCCTTCCCATTTTGTTGTCAAGGATTGATCAACAGGAGAGCTCTACTACACGGGCCAACTAAGGATGATTTATACCAATTAGAGGTAGCAAGGAAGAAGAACAATAAGGGTATAGGTTCAGCATTCATTGGAGAAGAAATTACAATAAAGGAATGACATAATCGACTGGGCCATCCAACAATGCGCATAGTTAGGCCGATAATTTTTTAAAATAAATTACTTGTTTCCTATAATAAGGCTCCCCATGTTTGTGAAGCATGTCAGAAAGGGAAAAGTCACAAACTCCCTTTTTTACACTCATCCACTATTAATACTGAGCAATTGGGTTTAATATTTTATGATGTATGGGGACCTACACTAGTTGCATCTCTAGAAGGTTGTCGTTATTATGTTCATTTCTTAGATAGCTTTAGTCTATTTACATGGATATTTCTTCTTCTTCAAAAATCAGATGTTTATGATAGTTTTCTAAAAGTTTAAGGCTTTAATTGAAAATTTATTTGAAAGACATATCAAGTGTTTCCAAACAGTCTGAGGTGGAGAATATCGTCGTCTATCTTCATATTTAGCTTCTTGTGGGATAGAGCATCGTTTATCTTGCCCACATGCTGATGAGCAAGAATGGTTCTGTTGAACGAAAACACATGCATATTGTTGAAACAGGCCCGTCCTTACTTTCTCATGGATCAGTACCATTTAACTACTAGAATCATGCCTTTAATATGAGGTTTTTTTAATAAATAGACTCCCTTCCCCCATTATTGGAAATGAAACACCCATTAGCAAGTTGTTTAAGATCACACCTAATTACTCATTTTTACGAGTATTTGGTTGTGCATACTACCCCTATATACGCCCATATAACTCACACATAATGGAGTTCCGCTCAGTCCAATGTGCTTTCCTCGTCACGTCATAAAGGCTACAAATGCCTTAACATGGCCAATGGAAAGCTCATCATTTCACATGTAATTTTGGCTATGTATACTTATTTTTAGATTTTTCCATTTTTTTAAAAGAATTCAAAAATACCCCTAGGCACAAATCAATTTTTTAAATTCATTCTTTTTACTAATTTCCAACTTCATTCGAATGGGTTTTGTTTAATCATGCTTTAACTATAGTTTTAAATTTTTTTTAGATTTTGTTTGTATTTTTTTAAAAAAAATTAACACTTTTTTGACCTCCTGAAATCTGCCCGATTAGGCTGGAGGAACAGGGCGATTTACCCATTACTAAAAAACCAGCCCCCGGTCAATTTCTGAGGCCTGTTCAATTTTTCGAAAACTGGAATCAAGTGGTACTTTTTCCATCTGTACCACTCCATGAAAATTTCCTTGATAACTAAAAAGGGGTAGGTAATATATTGGTAAATTTCAAAAGAAAAGGGTTGAACCTTTATTAATGTTATTGGAACCCGAAATGATTGGTAAGTTTATTGGCAGTATATTGGTAAGTTTAATTTTTATCAATTGATTGAGCCCAAGGCCATACCACCTAGTTGAGGGGATTTATGCATCTGAAGTCCTCTCAAACCTTCTCTAGGCATCCTAAAGTTTAATTTCAAATAAACTAATAAGAAGGAAAAGAAAAACAAAAATGTCTGGGCATTTAGATGGAATTTCAACAACTCAAATCAAATTTTAAGACGAGTAATTACTACTTGGGAGTTCTAGGGCTTAAATGAACAATTTGCAAGTGAGACCACCTAATCTACATTTTTTTTTTTTTTTCTATTTCTTTCTCGAAATATCCCATGACAATGGAAGCATGGATACTTTTCTCTCCAACCTTTCGATTATTCAAAGGACTTGGTGACCTTTACCTACTCTCTTGGCCCACCTAGGGTTGGTGACAAAGTGATATAAAAATGTTAGCAGGCCAGAATATAATAACTGAAATTTATCTTTCAATGAATAAATTTTGAGATGCAAATAATGTTCCTTTCCTTTTTTAAAGAAACTGATACCACTAGCCATGTGTAATGGACATTTTTGTGAATTTGTTTTTCTTTCTTCGCTAAATGATAGAATCCTTAAGATTGGGATACTTGGGATTGAGTTCCCGATGAAGTTAACCACCTTCAAAATAGGAGTCTATTTATTGAAATATATTTTAATTAATTTCTTATTATATATTTTTATTTAAATTGTTAGTGAAGTATTTATTGTTCGATACAAGGTTTAAAAAAATAGATTGGTAATCTAGATTGGCCACCTTAAAAATCAGATTGAATCGGTGGATCGACAATTCGGATCATAGATTTAACTGTATATGTTTTGGCCTAAAAAAATTTCAATATAGTGGGGATAACTAATTAAAAGGATTGCTACACAAGCTCTTACGCGTGGAAAGAGGCTGGGGCAAACTAACTAATTCAAGACGTAAGGGGGTTCAATATTCAAATATTAAAATGTGGGTTGGGCCAGCTGTCCTTTGCTTTTCAACTTAAAATTTTCAAAAGGACCAAAACTTAAAAGAACGTAAGGGGGTTCAATATTCAAATATTAAAATGTGGGGGTGGGCCAGTTGCCCTTTACTTTTCAACTTAAACAAAAGGACCACTCAAAAGAAAATAGAAAGTATAGAATGAAACCATTTATTTTCGGTATAAAGTGAGACATTAATCTTGATAATTGGGTAACTGCAATTATTCCATTGACCAAGCTCAAACTTCAAAAGAAATTTTCTCAAACTTTATGATACATCCAAGCTATCAAACTTCATATGAGATGGTGGTAAGTAATTGTGACTACTTTGTATCAAAAGTAAATGATCTTATTGTATAGAATCCTAAAAGAAAAAAAAGTTATCGCCTACTTTATAATTTAAAATTTCAAAAGGAAAACTTTCAAATGCAAACCGCTTCATTATAGAATGATCGGTTTTGTGGTGGTTTTGTTAGAGAATTTGTATGCACTAGCATGAACCGGCTAATTTTGGTTCTCGATATATTGCAGAAATTAGATCACCTACGAGCAAGGGTTAAAAAAATGATCGATGACCCAAATCAAACACCACAAAACCATGTCGGATCGGCTAGATGGTAGGTTACCATAAATTTATATTTTTATAGCACCTCCTCAATAAGTACCTACCCTAAGGGTCTCTTTCTCTATAGGGTCCTAATGTAGTTGAGTAGCCTTTTAACTATGATTTAATATATGTACTAGCAATAGAACATGTGTTGCACGTTTAACTCACTTAACTATTTCCATAAGTAATATAACACTACAAAATTATTGTTAATTAATGATTCATATTTCCATAGGCGGTTTAAATTCCTATGCAATTTTAATATAAACATTCCATAAACTTGCAATTTCGGACTCTATTTGCTCCTCTCTCTCTCTCTCAAAAGATCATCTTTTCTCTCTTTACTGTTTTCTTTTTTTTCTCTCTTCAGTGGTAAACACCCAAATGAATTGACCGATGAATTTTCTTTTATTCTCTCTTTTGGCTCTTTGTTTGTTTATTTCCCAGCTCTCTCTTCAATTATTTTTACGGTTTTCCAAAAAAGCTAGCCCTTCAATGATTTTTAAAGATTACCCAAAAAAGCTATCATTATTATCCAAAGTGGAGTTTTATAGTACTATATAAAAAAAATAAAAAAATGCCAAAATATATTATAATTATAAATTTTAGCCTTTTATTATATAATTTTGAAAAATATGATATGTTAATTTATATGATTGATGGAATGTTTGATCGCAAACACAATACATCACAGATTTCAACAAACCTTCTTTGTCATCTTACTTATTGCATATGCTAGAGTTTATTGATTGTTATTCTTCATGAAAATAAAGTTTTATTTGACTGCAAACTTAGAAGCCAATTGCTTAAAGCTAAATTTATAAAATTCTTTTAGGAGAAAAATAATATGCTACTAAAAAGTTATTGTTAATGAGAGAATCATAGTTCAATATTTAGTTTAAACTCTTGTTGTTCTATCAAAAATGTAAAATTTTTTACAAATGCTTTTAACATAAGCAACCCATATACTAACAACTATTTTATAATGTAAATTTGAAATTCTCAATGTACACAAATAAGTTGTTAAACCTATGTTTTTTCTCTATGAACATTGTTCTCTATTTTCCCTTTTAAACGCATGTTCTCTGTGCGTGCGTGTATGTGTGCGTGCATATGTGTGATTGCCCGCATGCGCTCTAACCGCCCCTCTCCTCTCTCCCTTAAAAATGCAAACTTCAATTCTCTCCCAAAATTGTTACCCTCCATTTTCCCTGTTAAACCCATATTTATTTGTCTCTCTCAAAAGCATAAACTTTTAACACTTTCTCTAGCGTATTGCCCTCTGTGTTTTCCCTTAAACGCATATTTACTCTCTCTATGTCTGAGGAAGTAAAATTTGGAAATTGTTTTCTTTAATAAAATATCATATACTCTCTCTTTGTATAAGGAGGTGAAATTAAAATATATTTCTTAAGAAAAGTATTTCATATAAAATAGTGTTTTGTTGTTTGGATAGCATAGACATGCTACTTGGAATATACATTTCTACCACTTGGATCATCTAGAAGAAACATTTCTCAGACAAATTCTTAGGATTAGTTTTACCTACAATTATTTTTAAATTTATTTTTTAGGGTAAATTAATCACACTTTATCATAACATTTTTTAATGTTATTATTGTTTTATACTTTTTTGTTAATTTCTCTGGGCTGTTTTGTTTTTAATTGTAATTATTTCCTTTGTTTTTTGGTTGATTTTTTATTGTTGTGGATTAATTTCTTTTGGTTAAGTAGAGTTGAAAATTACGTTTCATGCCATAATATTTTATTAATGCAAGTATCTTCAACCTTATCATTTAATCATATTTTACAAATTTGAGTACCTTTTTGTAACCTAGAAGTAATTTGAATATTTGTTGATCGAAAATTATAAAATTTATAATTGTGAAAACTTGATTTTCGAATGTATAGCATAAATAATTGTGTAAAAAAAATAAGTTCAATTGATTATGACCATTTTAATTAATAGGAAAAGTTATGTATATATCCGATATATTTATAGTTATTATAAAAGTATCTTTTAGTTTATATTATTACAAATATATCCATTTTTTAACTTTGTAATATTTTTATAGAAAGATGGAACTGCATATTTTTGGTTTTTCAAAAACGAAAATATTTAAAATTTTCGGTTTTTCAAAAATCCAAATTCCTAAGTCTTTCAAAAACAAAAATTTTAAAAATTTGAGATTTTTGAAAATTCCAATTCATATTTTTGCATTTTTTTAAAATGCGGTGCCACCAACGTCTCGGCCGTGTGATGGTAGGGGAAGCAGAAGAGGTGGGGACGAGAAGTGGGAGGAGAGAAAGTTTTGTCGATGAAATTGAAGAAGATTGCAGTGTGGAGGTGGTCTAAGGGGAAGGATTTGTTGAGCAAAAAAATGGGGAATTAGGGATTTGGGGAGGAGGCTCTCTGCCAGTATCTTTTTACGGAAGCTCTTGGAGAAAGCGGGTTTGGAATATTAGAATTGTTGCTAAGAGCACAAGAGAAGTGAAGAGAGAGAGAGAGATAATACAAAATAAGAGAGATGTGCAGAGGTGTGGGAGAATTGTGCTAGAGAGAATTATGGGTATGTGAGATTGTGAATCCTGATGTCTATATAGGGTGAGCATTTGTGAGAGAGAGATGATCATGAATGGAATGTGGCAGTGTTGCATAGAGCAGTGGAGGCAGGAAAAGCATTTGCTTTACTTTGTCGGAGAGAGAGAATGGAGAAATAGAATAGAAGAGATTACTTAAGAATTTCAAAAAATACAAAAATAGAAATTCAGTTTTAAAAAATCAAAATTTTTTAATTTTTGGTTTTTGGAAAAATTAAAATATTTAAGAATTTAGGTTTTTGAAAAACCAAAAATTTTAAATATTTTGATTTTTGAAAAATCAAATTTGGGTACTTTTGTCTTTTTCAAAAAATATATTATGCAGTTCAAAAAACAAATATAACCATAATAACATATACTAAAAAGTATTTTTATAATAATGGTAAATATAACTGATACATATATAATTTTTAATTACAGTAATTTCAAATAAAAAAATTTATTTAAAAGTAATTTTAGGACAAACCGAGAAAAGAAAAAAAAAAAAAAATTCCTGTACTCTATACATGTGC
Organism: Amborella trichopoda; assembly: GCF_054954075.1. Classification (NCBI taxonomy): domain Eukaryota; kingdom Viridiplantae; phylum Streptophyta; class Magnoliopsida; order Amborellales; family Amborellaceae; genus Amborella; species Amborella trichopoda. Next base: position 35,810,542 of record NC_142348.1, read on the forward strand.
CAAGAAGAAATAACATCCTAAGTTCCAAAAGTTATGGTTATGAGTTAAATTTTAATTTTCATGTGATTTTGACTGTTTAATTGACATAGAAAATTAATGATTTCAAATATAACATACCCAGAATTTTAAATTCGACTTTGTCTGTTTATCAAATATATTATTTAAATATAAGTTTTATTTCATTACTATAATTTGATTAGATTTTGTGGTTGGCTTGGATGGCATGGGCGACTGATTGACCGAAGCCAACAGAAGGAATTAAGGAGAGAGCAACTTAGCATGTTTGATAACAGGAATTGTCTTCTTGGAAGTTTAGAATTTCTTAATAATGTTCAAATTTCGTGTTTTATAAAAAAATTGAACTTCAAACGAAACTTCAAGGAACTGTTCAAGTTCCAATCTTGTTTTAAAAAAAAAAGTTCCAACCCTTAAACTTGGAACTTTTTTTTATGAACCCCTCCCCTCCCAATATACAATGTATATATTTTATTGTATAATATATAATATAATTTATTGTATAATATATAATATATTTTATTATATAATATAAATTATTTATATAAATAGATATTTATAATATTATATAATAAAAATATATACAATGTATAATATTATATATATATATATATATATATATTATAATAAAATAAATAAAAATCACAATATAATGATATATATATATATATATTATTTTATATGTATTCTATAATAAAAATAAATATTAATAAAATAATTCACTATATAATATATCTTATATAATACAAATATATATCAATAAAATAAATATAAAATACACTATATTATATTTTACATTATGTTATATATGATATATGTATATATTTTATTGTATAATATATAATATAATTTTTTGTATAATGTATAATATATTTTATTATATATCATATTTTATTTATATAATAGATATTTCTAATATTATTTAATAAAAATATATATTAATAGAATAAATATAAAATACAATGTATAATATATCATATTATTTTATATAAATATATATTATATAATAAAATAAATAAATAATAAATTATTATGTTATATATTATACATTTATGTAATATAATATATTTCATTATATAATATATATTATGTACTATATAATAAAATAAATATAAAATACACTATATTATATATTATATTATGTTATATATATTATACTATGTTATAAATATTATATAAAATATATATATTTATTCTATTATATATATATTAAAAATAAATACAAAATACAGTATATCATATATTATATTATGTTATAAATATTATATATTTATATTTAAATTATTATCAATGTAAATACAAATATAAGATATTTACCATATACCCCAGGAGTTATCAAAACACAGAAACTACAAACTTTTTAACTTCCCATGGAGGTTATCAAACACAAAAACCATCAACTTCTTAAGTAATTTTTTAGGTAGGGTCTAGTTTGATTGTTTAGAACCTCGGCTCTATATAAACTTTTCCCTAAAAAAACTAGGGTGCGGTGTGTATAGAGCTTAGGCTCTAAACAATCAAATTAAAGTTTACCTTCAACTAGTGTTGAGAAATGTGGTTTAAATAATGGAAATCTTAGTGATAGCTTTTAAATATATATTTATATTTATTTATAAATTTTAAAGCTTCAAAAATAGTGTAAATCGACAAATTTATGAAAACTTGAAAATCTTGAAAATGAACGGTCCAAATATGCATTACAAAGTACACTATTTTTAAAACTTGAAATCCATTTTTTTCCCATGTCCAGGCTTCTTGATGTCGAGATGATCACTTTGAAGACATTTGAACATTAAAACAACCCCTTTTAGTGAAATTTTTGATGTAGGCTCAAATTTGATTATTTAGAGCCTGGGTTCGATATAAACTTTTCCCAAAAAAAATATGCCGTTTGTATAGAGGCTAGGCTCTAAACAATCAAATTCGAGCCTACCTTCAAATAGTATCGAGAAATATGGTTTCAATATTGGAAATCTTTATGATAGCTTTAAAATATATTTTTATATTTATTTATAAATTTTAAAGCTTCAAAAATAGTATAGACCGACATATATATGCAAACTTGAAAATCTTGAAAATTGACGGCCCAAAACTGCTTCACAAAATACAATATTTCCAAAATTTATGATCCATTTTTTTTTCATGTCCATGCATCTTGATGTCGAGATGATCAATTTGAAGATATTTCAGCATCAAAACAACTTCTTCTAGTGAAATTTTTGATGTAGGCTCAAATTTGATTGAGCAGAGCCTTGGCTCTCTGTAAAAATTTTTAAAAAAGTATTAGTTGCATTATAAAATGAAAAGTACTTTTTTGTAGTAAGTACTTTTTAGCATTTAATGCCTCTTGTGTGATGTTCACCTGAGCCAATGGACATATTGTACAATTATGTCACTTTAAAACTCCTATGTGCATTTAATAATTCAATTGCCAAAAGATAAAAAAGAGTAACCCGTACACAATTAAAACGACAATTGTTTATTGCTGTAAAAAGCAAGTATAGGGGGCCGGGGTCATTTGCACCCAGATTTGACAGAACCTAGATCCTCTTAGAGCATCGGCGTTTAATACCGAGGAAGCCCTCTTGCAAAGACTTGGTCGTGCCACGGTTCAAAGTGAGGCGGAATTTCAAATGACTGAAAAAGCCGATCATCAATGAGAGGGCCATGTACCCTCCAAGTTCTCGACGACCAGCTCACGAACTCTTTAGTTTCGAAGTGAGTAGTCCGGGGTTTGTTTTGGGTTTTGGGATTTTTATGTTCCTAAAATTGGGATGTTTTAGATTCCTATAGGTTTATAGATTGGATGGGTAATTCAAGAAATTTCTACAGGGGAGTGACAATTCGATCTGAGACTATCCCGAGTCAGTAGTGACCAAGCAACCTTTGATGCTCCCCTAGCAAATCCGGTCAAGTATTCGACACGTTGAGTGCGACTTGATGCTAGATTCCATATGATTTAAAAGGGAGGAGCCAGTGTTTAAAAAAACGCCTTGTTGAACCGGACTCGCCCAGTTCGACTCGGAAATCGCCATGGACTGTTCGAATTGGTGAAAAAATGGGAATCGTCCGGTTCTAGAGAGAACCGGATGATTCTGCACAGTGACTCGCCGATTCACTGTACGGAATCGGCGAGTCCTTACAGTGAATCGGCGAGTCCCGTGCGGAAGAACATAATTTTTTTTTTTTTTTTTGTAATCCATGGTAGATTTTTTTGTAATACTTGATCGATTTTTTTATAATCCATGATCGAATTGTTTTTTTTTTTTTTTTGTAATCCATGATCGAATTTTTTGTTTTGTTTTTTTTTTGTAACCCATGATAGAATTTTTTGTAATCCATGATCGAATTTTTTGTAATCCATGATCGAAATGTTTGTTTTTTTTTCTTGTAATCCATGATCGAATTTTTTGGTAATCCATGATAGAATTTTTTGAAAATTTGTGATTTTTTTTTTTTTAATCCATGATCAAAAATTTTTTTGTAATCCATCATAGAATTTTTTGAAAATTTGTGATTTTTTTTTTAATCCATGATCGATTTTTTTGAAAATTTGTTAATTTTTTTTTTAATCCATATTATTCAAAGAGAAAATGAGAGAGATGATGATTCTGAGGCTATCCTATCCCAACCATATTATTCACATATCGAGTCCCAACAGCAACAGTATAGGGATGAGCACGACAGTGCAGGTGAGCATGAAGGATGGACAAGCTTCGGGGATTTTGGATTAGGAACACAACAAAACACTAACACTCAGGGATTTGGGAATAGTCAGACGCCTGCTAATATCGATGATTCGTTTTTAGATCGAATCAATGAATTGTTAAACGAATTCAATCAATGGCACCAGCGTGACCAAGAAGAACAATAACGTCGTCTATCATTTTTTTTTTAGATCATATGTTACTAATTTTATGCTTTATTGTAGTCCATGTATGTTGATATACTTATTCCATGATAATTCTATGTTTATCCTTTTGTGTGATGTAAATTAAATGTTGAATGGCGGTTCATGCAGGGAAAGAATATATCAATATTCGCATATTCATTCAAAAACATGAAAATTCTTAATGGAGTACCCTCATTTCTTATTGAATTCCTAAAAAATAATATTTATAATGAATTTTAATAATTTTTTCGGATTTTTTTTAAGCTTTATTCTTACCGATTCACCTGATTCCCGATCCGAATCGCCAATTCGTCGATCCGGATCAGTTTTTTGGGTGCCCGATCCGGGTCACCGATCCATTTTTTAAACCATTGGGCGGGGCCGATTTGATACAAGATACCCAGGGTGGAGGCCCATCCACTCCGTGTTGGTTAGATGATCCAAATGAGTGAGGCGAGTCCAAGGGAAGCCTGCTACCCTTAGTTCCTTGGTATATCCGATTGTAGGAACTATTAAAGATACAAAACCTTGATGAAATCTGATTGGAGCGAGGCAATCCATAGGAGTATTGGGCAAATTTTGAATTTTTTAGGGGTAAATTTGATAATTTTTATGTCCTATGAGAAATTTTGGTAATTTTTGGGGATTTTTTAATTTCCAAAGGTATTTTGGATATTTTGATAAAGTTGAAAGGCAATTTAGGGATTATAAAATGAAGGCATGGAAGTTCAATTGTTATGTTTCTAGGGCAAGGGTTTCTCTCTCTAAATTAGAGCTTAATTTTCCAACCTCTAAAATGTGGTTCAAATTGGATTTTATAGATAAAAACAATTTGGTAGCTATAAAAGATGGTGAGTGAAAAATTGAAAACATGGCTCAAAAGGGGTGGATTATTAAAAGTAAATTTGGGCTAGGAATATTAAAAGTAAAATCGGACTAGGGCTAAAAATGACATAAAAAAAAGATCCCTAAACATTGGAATTTCAATGATTTGCTATTGATAAGCCTTCTTTTTACATGCATTGTTAAAATCTATCAAATCAGGCCGTTTTTCCACTACTTCAGCTGAAGTTTCTTATGTGAAATCTTGAAGCACTCAACCCAGATCACTTTATAATAAATTTGAGAAAAAATTGTCCACAATTCGCCAAATTTCACTCATTTTGAGTTTCAAATTTTCATTTTTGATAAAAATTGTATTCCCATTTCTATAGCTCTTCATTACGCTCAGATTTGGATGCCATTTCTTGATCGGTCAGTATATTCTTATGGAAGACCCTGAGAACGAGGTTTGGCAAAACTTTCAACTCAAGATGATGTTGTATTGGAGAGATATGACTTCTTTTTTTTTTGTACTATGTTTGGTAACTGCAATCTAATAAATTTAGACAATTTCTCATTAAGATTTACATTTTATTTTTTTTACTATTTTTGGTAACTGCAGTATCATAAATTTAGAAAATTTCTCATTAAGATTTACCCATGTAACTTATTTTTTATTGTGGATAATCATATATGGGTGTGTTTGTCTCTAAGATAGAAAGTTCCCTACAAATGTGGGGTTAGAATCACTATATGGATGTGAGATATCACTCCGAGAGTGAGTGGAGGTCTTGGGGACTAATACACATCACTTGATGCAAACCTTCAATGTTTTGGCTGGATTCAACCTTGATCCAAGTGGAGAAACCCAACGATCCATACATGGATGAAAAACCTATATAGTAAGGAGCAACATACTGAAAGTTGGCATCGTTTGGTTGTAGGTAGGAGATATCCCCCTTGCTTTTTGTAAAAACTTTCATTGCTTGCTATAACTCCCATGAATTTGACGAACCATTGATGAACCATAGACGTAATGTGATTAAATTTTCTTTTTGTCCACCATTGGTGCACTAAAGAAGATGCCAAAAATGGCACTTCTAGACGTTTTCTTAATCATCACTTTCATCTCATAAACTTGAAGTTCATTGGGCACTTATTTATTGGTTTCTTTTTGTATAGTTGGACCTATTTAGGTGGATCCTACTTGCAATTCAAGGTATTCCAGATGCTAAATCTCTTTGGTCCAATGTTGAATTGGGCTCAAATTAATACTATTAATAAATAAAGTTCTCTGGCCATTTAGATTTTTATACCTTCAGTAGTATTTGTAAATTGGCCTTGGATCGATATCGTAAGATAGACATTTGAGCTTTGTTTGGCGATATTTTGGTTATCCTTTGTCAGATCGGTCCGATTTTTGGATAATAATATCATGGAACCTAAGATTGAAGTTTAATCACTAGTTTGGCCCAATTTGATATGGATTTAATTGTACCCAATCTCCGAACGTTAGCTAAATGTTGTGAGATGGACGATTGAGATTCATCAGGCCGTATCTTAGTCATCTGATATCAGAATGGCCAAATTTTCGGAAGATACCCTCCAGGTGCTTTGAATTCAAGATTCAATGGTCAGATTATGATTTTGATATCTTTTTAGGCATGTTTGACCATGCCTCATTTTTGAACTTCTAATTGGTGATTTCGGTACCATTGGGCTAGGATCTTTCTCGTTTTTGAAAGGGAACTTCTTTTTCATCATATTAATATGATTTTTACCTTTTGATTTATTATGAGACTACTTTTCACCCACTGTAGCCATTTCCAGTAGCTCATTCGGTATTCTAGCAGTTATCATGCTTGATTTTTATTTGGGTGGATGCCGTCACTACTTGAGTTTAGTGGAATTTTATTTGAGAAAAAGAACCCCCAAGCATCAATATGCTTCCATAGGACCATAGTATGTGTTTGACCCCTTGTGAAATAGACTTACTCATTAGCATTTTATAACTCTAAAATTTTTGGATCTATAACCCTATGAGTAAAACAAAAAAATTGAAATTTTAGTTATTTATAAGATTAGTTTTAAAAAAATATACATAAGATTTCAAGAGAATGGATAATGTACTTGAGGGAACAAATAATAAGTGACATTTTGTACATTAATATTATTAGTATTGAAGTTATATACGAGCTTATAAAGTCATATATTACAAAGTTAGGTGAATAAAGATATTTGTTTACCAATTATTTTTGCTACAACCTTTGTTTTCCTTTTATCATGTTAATAAATAAAGCAAACCAACTTGTCATCCTAACATATTTCCTGAACTTATTCTTATTCGTCACATGTTCTACTGACTAAGTCATTTTGGACCACGCGATGAAGAATTAACTGTTGAGATTTCACCTATATTACTATTTATTATAGTTGCCAAATGTTTAGTAGCTTTATGGGATTGTATAGTATGAGACTATTTCTCTTTGATACAAGGATGTCACAATTAGTTACAACTGTCTGATGTGAAATGTGATAGCTTGGGTGTGTCACATAGTTTGAGAAAATTTCTTTTGAAGTTTGAACTTGGTCAATGAAATAAATGCAGCCATCCAATTTCACATCCAATGATCAAGATTAATTGCGACCACTTTGGACCAAAGGAAAACGATCTCATTGTATACGTTTCCTATGAATATATATATATATATATATATATATATATATATATATATATATATATATATATATATATATATATATATATATATGTATGTATGTATGTATGTATGTATGTATGTATGTATGTATGTATGTATGTATGTATGTATGTATGTATGTATGTATGTATGTATGTATGTATGTGTGTGTGTGTGTGTAGTTTGTATAAGGCTGAGGCCCTAAACGATCAATGTATGATGCACCTTCAAATAGTGTCAAAAGATGTTGTTTAAGTACTGAAAATCTTTGTGATGACATAAAATTTATTTTTAATCTAATTATAAAATTTAAAGCTTCAAAAATAGTGTAAACAAAGTATATCTAGGAATACTTGAAAATTGATGGTCCTAAAATACATTATAAGATGCACTATTTCTAAGACTTGAAATCTATTTTTTCTCATATCTTTATATCTTGGGATTGAGATGAGCGATTTGAAGATTTGAGGTATTGAAACAACTTCTTCTAGTGAATTTTTGAAGTGCGCTTTATCATATATATATATATATATATATGTGTGTGTGTGTGTGTGTGTGTGTGTGTGTGTGTGTTGCATGAAGTAGATCTCGTCACTATCATATCCTAGGCTCCTTCGATTGAGCCCAGAAGGAACGCGGCTCAGGCCACTAGAGATACCTATGTTGTATGGGCCTTTAAGAACCGCACTGCAATGAACAGCTTATTGGCTGCAATGATTGAGACCTATAAAATAGAATATGAGGTGTACAATACGAAAAAAGAAATTATGGATAGGCTCAAGAAATCATATAATATGCTTTCACATAACCGAAAGGTTCTCATCATAAGGCGGTTGCTAGACTTTTGCATACCAGAGCAATGTAAGGTGGTAGAGTACTGTGTGCAACTTCAAGCTGATGATCCGCAAGCTAGATGCAGTCAAAATGACTTTCGATGCTCCAATCTAAAGCCCCTTATTTCTATCTACCCTATCAGCCTTATGGGATGTATTCATAGCAACCTGGTGGCCCGTAAGACACCGCTGGGGTTTGACGAGATCATGTACTTTTTGGAGGCCGAAGAAGAAAGAAGGGCAGCGCAGATGGATGGACCAAAGGTTATGGTCCATGAGGTAAAAGCTAACCCTTCTCTTGTTCCTTTTAATATACATGTCATGGGTGTGTCAAGAACGTAGTTGACCCTACCAAGACTAATTTCTGTCGCAATGACATACTACATTAATGGAAATAGAAAAGATAAGTGAAAGTTTTAAAGGAAGGGTAAATTTCTTAAGGGGAATCCACATTAAATTTCTTAAAGGGAATTCACATAGCCATTGCAAGGGAAAGAAGACATATGAAAGTCTTTGTCTCCCCCACCTAAGGAATAGAATAATGGAAGAAAAGATAAGAATTTGCAAAGTAGGAATCAAACTGAATGCTCCTTGTCCCAGTGAAAAAGGTTTGGCTTATTACCCAGTGTTTCAAATACAAATGATATGGGCATACAATGAATTTTTATAAAAATATTGTTTTTGTTTCCTCCAGTCTCTAGATAAGTTCAAAATAGAGAAAGAATTTGAAGCCATGGTAACAAGTGATGGGATGAATGCATGATTCTTGGATCTGGGATGACCGTGTACGTCACCAATCAGAAAATATGTTTCCGAACCTTTAAAGAACTTAAACCACGATAAACCAGGTATAAAAAATAAGGATTGTGTTCTTAACATATAATATGATGAAACCTTAATCCTTCGGGATACTTTATATGCACTTGGGATGCGTGAAAACATATCTTTGTTTTTAACTCTTGACCCCTGGTTCATCCAACTGTATTCATGAGAAATTTTTCTTGGGTCTATGATAAGGATCCCATTTTTTCAGTAAATTTTTTTAGGCTATCTGGCAAATGGTATGTTCCCAATAGACATCAAATCCCCAGTTGCTTACGTCGCGAGAGCCACGAAAATATTTTATGCTATGAAATCTCAAATTAGGCCACATAAGCGATGATGGACACACCTCGGAAAGATGGATTCCTCAAAAAGATTAGATAATGATTTCCAAATCTTGTGCAAGGAATATTTGGAAGGAGAATGACTAAGACGTATCATAGAAAGGTCCAAAGAGTTACTAGTTTTAGAAGATAATCCACTCATATATATTTATGTTTTCATTACCCAGAAGCTTGAAAGAGTGCTATAAATTCTATGACTTGTCCAATTGGATGGTTATTGAAAGCCTAAATGCTCATTTTCTTGAAGATGAATTCCTGGAAGGAAGAGTGACCTATAAAAAAATTGATTTATATGAGATTAGGGACGAGGAACCCTCAACCCAGCCTGAAACTCAACTTAGGTGAAACATCCGAGTTAGAAGATCCCCTAAATTCTTTACCTACTTAGGAGAGGTTTATGAGAAAATTAGTCAGATGGAAAAGAATGAACCATTTACTTATAAGGAAGCCATAAGATGTTCAAAACACAAACAATGCCTTGAAGCCATAGAAGATGAAATAAAATCAATCAATGAGAATAAAATATGGAGAGTTGGTTTGTTTTCCTCTGAATCGCAAGACGATTGGATCAAAATGGGTATTTAAAAAGATAAATTCTAAAGGACAACTTGAAAGATACAATGCTAGACTACTAGCTAGAGGATACACCACGAAAGGAGGGCCATACTACCATGAGACGTTCTCACCTACTACAAAATGAGTATCCATCAGGATAATCCTCTTCATTACATCCCATCTAAATCTTGAGCTCCATTAGATGGATGTCAAAATGGCATTTCTCAATGGGGAATTGAAAGAGGAGATTTACATGAGACAGCATGATGAATTTAAGTTAAAGGGAAGAAAAATATGGTTTATAGGCTCTTCAAGTCTTTATGGCTTGAAATGAGCAATAGAGAAGGTTGTCTATGAATTTTTATGAGGTACTAACCAAACACAATTTTGTATCCAATAAGGATAATTGTTGTGTATATGATAAGGTCAATGGGAGTGATATGGTGTTCTTAAGACTATATGTGAGTAACATTGCCAGTAGCTTGCTTGAACTGATTAAAACGACAAAGAATATATTGTCAGAGAATTTCAATATATGAAAGTAGATTAGTTTGATTGCTTCATTACAAGAAAGTATTGAATAAATTTCAGATGATCAAAAGCAAAAACTATTATTGGATAGGAGAGTCAAACTAAGATGTGTCACAAAGATGATAATGAAATAACATGCATGGAGAGAGTACCCTATAGGAGCACTGTAGTGTCTTTGATATACCTTACCCAAGGAACCAAGCAAGATTTGGCTTTTGTTCTGAGTGTGACTGGTAGATTTCAGAGTGAACCAGAGATAGAACATTGGGAAAGTGTCATGAGAATATTGAAATATCTGAAAATTATGGGATCACGCATGGAGGCGCTTGGATTTTACTAGGGTGATCTGGATGAATAGAAATCTACCACTGGATATTTGTTCCTTTATAGAGGAGAAAGAGGAGTATCATTAATATATTCATAATATGTTGTAGCCTGCCTAGCTACTAAAGGAGGCAATAAATTTCTCAACCATCTCAGTTACGGGTCATTGACGTGTGAAACCGTTAAAATCATGTGTGATATAAATTGCACTGGCAAAAGAGGCAAGATTTTACAAGAGGTCAAGACAATTAGAGTTGAATTCTATCATATCCAAGAGGTTACAGAAGATAGTGAGGATGATTGTACTTATATACCTGTGGAGGCTATGAGGAAGGATTGGCACTTGGTGTTTTTAATAGGCATGTATGGGGCATGATATTGAGAGTGCATGACAATTGGAGAGTTAATGAGGCATGAGGAATTTGCATGAGCATCTGCTTATTTATGTGAATATCCATGTGAGTAAGTAGAGCAAAGGGTCATGTGTGCACAATGTTGTGCACATAGGGCACAATGTTGCCTGAGAGCACAATGTTGCTCTGGAGCATGGTGTTGCTCACATGTGAATATTGAGAGCACAATGTGTTGCTAGCATTTGGATCTCATAATGCCTCAAAAGGTTAGGTGAGAGAAAGTTGGAATTATGGCCTTTCACATCATTGAGTGCAATGCCAGCACTGTTCAGAGTTTCACTAGAGTAACTAGGAGCATAGTGACTATCATAATATTTGCATTTTAAGATATGTATAGGCTTAAATAACTATGATTGAATGATAAAGTTATTGGACCATATTGTGAATCAAGAGGATATAGGGTTTTTCTCTAGTCAAGGTCGATATGACTGCATTCACCTCAAGTCGTGCGAGCTAGGGCTTGGGGATCAATGGATCTAATTTATTTGAGATATTTTGTGTAAAAGCCATCGGTGAGCATAATTGGGCTCTAAGAGGATATAAGCCCAAATCCTTGACATATTTAGCTTGCTCACAGCATGTGCAAAGACAATCACAATCGTATTTTGGGAAGTTTTTCTGATGAGGTAAGATCCGTTTATTAGAACTGTGCACATATGCAGAGAGAGGACCCCTGCATTCGAAAGAGTGCATGTCCTCGGGAGGCACGTGTAATCCACTGAACACCTTGAATTTATCCACCCATTGGTTCACTTTAACAGGTCCACTTATGTCCTAACTGAAGCCTGTGATATATAGGGGCTTGTTGGGTTGGTTTGACAAATTGGATTGAGTTTCTGGGTTTAGCCCAGTTGAGTATCATGCAACTCGACCTCCTGAGGGATCTTATTTCTAAATTAGATTTTTGAAAGTGTCAAACCATGATATTTTGATGAGAGATTATTAAAAATAATTTATCTAATTTTTGAGAATTTTATTTCAAGGAAAATGCTTTATTAAAATTAAGGTATGCTAATTTCAAATATATGGACGTTTACAAATGTGGTGTGTGGCATACAAATAGCCAATGTATGCCACACGTGAAAACCATGGGACTGTCATGTCATTGCCCACTGGGCATGACGTAGATAGGACCACCATAGACATGAAGCCATTATTTGTTTGTTGTATATAATGTTGTTAAGTGTATTACCTTTTAGGAATGTGTGGTATGCATATTGGCTAATGAATGGTCGTAGAAAGATTATCCAACTATCTCAATTTGAGAATAGGGAATGATTTCATGCAACGGTTGTATAATGATATAATACAACCGCACTTCTAAAAAACCATGTTTGTAGCATTTGTATCACCCCAAAAATTACGCATACCCTCTCTTCATCCCAATAGTCAATTTCCAAGAAACAAAAAGAATTTACATCAGAAATATGGTTAATGAGTCCCCTCCAACAATGAATCTAGACCATCCATTTGGTCAATTTCAAGATATAGGCCTTTATGAACTCAAAACCTTTTTTTTTTCTTTTTCAATATTGTTCGTCGTGATGTCAGTATATGTAAACACCTGTTTTTTTTTTCTAATATGAAATTTTAGGGAGAATTTGGCCCCAGTTGTGTCAGTTCTCTAGTTCATTTCTCTGCATATGGAGTCATACTCTTATAATAATATTTTCTAACGCATTTATGGGCAACCATTTTTCTTGGAGTACATCGATCAAAGTGTTTTAATATTTGATATTGCACTTGAGTCATATATTTATAAAAGAGTTTGATGTAATTCTAAGAGAAATTCTATATGGTTGAATTTTACCTATATGTATTGTGTTTTGTATATATGCAATCTAAAGTTATCCAAGTGAATGCAAATGATTATCCAGATGTAATCAGGTGTTTTTGGTCTTCCTTTCTTGATGTAATTCAGTTGTAAAAATGCTTATATTAGTAAGAGTAGGCTATACTTTCGGAGGAAAATGGCACGTAATTGAGGTGCATATTTGTCTCTTTGTAATAAAATTAAAGAGTTGCACCTAAGAAACTGACATTTACACCAACAGTACTATCACTTTGTTCATATGAAAGTATCGAGCGAGGAGGTCGACTCGATATACATACCAACCAATGAACAAGTGACTAATATCTTCACCAAAGTATTGAATTATGAGAAGACATTAAAATTCAAGTGAGCCTTGGGCATGAAGGATGTTGGAATGACTTAGCGGTAAAGGTGGATATTAAAAGATAACAATACAAAGTGCAAATCAGCATAGGAGTCCCATAAGTATTTAGAGTCCATTATTGTTAAAGCGAGGATGAGGATTTATATAGATTCTTGCTAGGACTATGTAGAGTCTTTTAAGTTTCCAAAAGTGGTGGTGGGAGAAAAATAGTTGGTAAAAATATTAAGAGAGATGAGCAATAGGGGTAATATGAGATTTTGGGGGTAAGCTCTAGAGAGAAAAGAGGAAAGGACACCAAAGAAGAGAACCCACCATGTCATGTATAGAGAGAAAAGAGTATGTGACCAGCTCAACAATACTAAAAAACTTTTGGTCCAAAAGTTCTCTTTTCGGCCCAATTTTTCTCATATGACAAGGCTGTCGATAGCTAAAGCTTTTGCATGTGCTTTTGGTACTTAGGATATATCTTATCATTTTTTCCTTCTCCATCCCTAATCAACTTCTTATCCAAATGAAATTATATTCTACATTCCTTCTCTTATATCTTTTATTAAAACTTGAATATATCTATATACTTATTAATTGAAAACTCTCTAGTCAAACTTAAGAATTGTTTGTGCCATACTGGATTGGGTCTTTGGTGATTCCAAGGAAGAAGTTCAAAATTAGGCAAGTCCCCCGAACCAAGTGCCCCCTGTGTCATTTTTTATGAAACCAACCGAGTTGGACTAAAGCTCAATTGATTTTGTGATAGACTAGAGCTTTGAACCTTGGTATGTTAGAGCCTAAGTTCAACTTTTTAAAGGCCCTTTTTAGTGCCCCATCTCTCTATTCAAATTATATCATACACTCCCTCCCTCATATCTTTATTTAATCTTGGATCTTTTAGCTATTTTTAAAAATTTATAGATAAATCCTATTTTAAGATGTGTATTTAAAAAATATCAAATATTTTACATAATGGATGCTGGTCTCACTTGTTGATTTTTTATCCCCAAATTAACCCCAGTTCAGACACCAATGTCTAAACCAAGGTTTTTTTTTAAATGGGAGTAGGGTTCAAACAGTAGTATTTAAACCACTCCATTAGGGCTTTTTAATCGGATGGTCAGACATCCATTGTCTGCACCTATCTCCCATTTAAAAATCATGAGTGCTAGGTTTGGAAATTAAATTACAAAGAAAATATGTGCCTTGATTTTACTTAAACTCCGTCTCTCCTAAACGCACATACACACACACACACTCTCTCTCTCCCTCTCTCTCAATCTCAAGGCCTCTCCTGTAATAGGCTTTGAGACACATAAATAGCAGTGTTATACATCATTCTATATTATCTCTAAAACTGTATGTCTACAAGTGTCAACACTTTAAAACGGTTGACACGCCTCGGCATGTGACTGACACACTGTATGTATGTGGCGCCTAAGTTATAATCCTGACTTGCTATGTCTACATTTTCACATTACGTGTCGATGTTTTAGACACACATTGTCCTTTTTGTTGTATATTAAAAGTACATTTGTGGGATTTGAACTCACGGCCCTATGAGATGGCATTGAAAATAATAAGAAAAAGTTTATATAAGTTTGCAACTTTAAAATGTAGAACTAAGATGAACTTCAAAAATCGATCACAAAAGGTTGTTTTGATGTTGGAAAACCCTCTAATTGATCATCTCAGCATCGAGGATGTATGACTATGAAAAAAAAGAAAGATTTCGAGTCCTAAAAATAGTTCGTCATGTAACACATTATTTGGACCGTCCATTTTCAATATTTTTATGTGTTCATAGATCTACTTGATTTGAACCATTTTTTAGTTTAAAATTTTATAATTAGAGGCAAAAATGGATTCTTAGCCTATCCTAAGAAGTTTTTATCACAAAATTACTTGCGCCTTGCTTTAATTGTTTAAGGTTGCCACCTTATGAGAACCGCACCCAAAATAATAACCACCATGTCATCCATATAAGGTATGCATAATTATGCAATATCTATTATTTATATACTTACTAATTGTCTCTACTAAGCCGATTGTCATAAATGCCTAATGGTGCCGTTATATCTAGAAAGCAATAATTAGAAAGTAACCATTAAGGATGTGCATATCATTATGCATTGCCTCTAGTGCATGAACGTCTTATTATGTTTTTAATATATTACTATAATTATCATGTACATATCCTAATGAATATAATTTATTGCCCTATATTATAAGGGTGCATATGAACTCCAAAAATACAATCTTTTATAAAAAATGCTTTAATCTATTAAATTAAAATGTGAATGACAATCCAAAATGTAAATTACTCCATATGCAATTTGAATATAGAAGCTTCTAATTTGAAATTAATTATTCACCCTAAAAATTTGAAATTAATTGATGCACTTATATAAGTATCAAGGATGTGATAAATGAACCTGGGTATTTGGATTTCTGAAGGTGTGATAGGGCAAAAATTGTGCTTTCTTAGTTTGTGCTTTTTGTCTAAAAGTATTATGTGATGAATGTATTGGAAAGCCATCTTTGGATTTGCTTAAAATCTTTGGAATTCATTTATATAGAGACACATATGTGTGTATATGTACGGACATGATAGTGCAAAATGGTTAGCTAGCACGGCAGTTAGCAACATGGAAGGGAAGAGAAACAAGCTCATATCTGATTATTTGGCCATAAAATAATGGAAAATTAATGTAAGCATCTCTTATTTTTAAAGATATTCAAACAAAGGGCGAGTTTTGTATAAGGTGTTCATACAAGTAAGACACATTTTTAAATTTTTTTGAAAAGATTTCAGGTTTTGCAAACCTTACAATACTTTGAAAGTCCATGTTGAGCTTTATATAAATTTAAAATTCTAAAAAAGTGGATATTGACAATCTATATACTCTTAGAAATCTTGAAAATAATTAGTCTAGATAACTTGTTATAAGACACTATTTTAGGACTTGAAATCTTTTGTTCCTTTATATTCATATATCTCGAAGTTTATATGATCAATTGGAAGGTTTTGCAATACTCTTTTCTACTTAATTTTTTATGTGCATCTTAACTTTATAATATAAGGTTGCAACCTTATATAAACTTTTGCCTTTAAAAAATATCCTAAAAAAATTGAATTTTACCAAGATGTCTCTTTTTTCCAACTTTTATATATATATATATATATATATATATATATATATATATTAATGTCCTTACTGAATGTCGCTTGTTCTTGCTCACCCAGGAGATTTTCCTTCTTATTTCGCCTGTGAAAGAAACAAGGCCTATCAGAAACAATGAAGGGAGAAACTCAACAATTCATATTTCAAGCACTAGTAAGGTTTTTCACTTTGTATTGAATTAAACCACTTGCTCTACTGCATGTGCCGGCCCCCATCAATTCCTTTGAGTTTTATTCTTGCGAACGTACTCCCTAGTGGGATACATTATGTTAGCTATACTGCATGGGTTGATACGTACAACGCCTAATATCTATCGTTTACAACTGAGACTACTGAGGTATCTAATCTCATTCACTCCCCTAGCTTTTGTCTCTCAATGTCAGTGTCGGCCCAGTAGAATGCTTTTGCCATTAGTGTTCTTTTCGATCTCTACGTATTTCACCACTCCACCAGAAATTCCCTTTACCCCTACTGCACTCTAGCTTGGTAGTTTTCACGACCTTTCTAGGGTTGACCCCTGGAATTTGACGGCGAACTTGAAAAACCACCTACAAATCCTTTACACCCTATTATTTTGTATAACCCTTGCATCCCCTATATTACCAGCATTGTAGCCTCAATAAAAATAATATTCGGTACTGTGACTATCGTATATTGTCTTGGCTTAATACCCTGTTCGGTACCCTCATTACCATTTTTTATTTTTGTCTTTAAATAGAAACCATATCGATATGGTTAATATTGCACATGTTCTTGGGTTTTTTCTTGAAAAACCAAGTTTGGTACTCAATACAGACCAAAATGTTATTTTTTTTTTAAAAAGCCAGATTATAACTATCGAACTTAATTCTATAAGGAGAAAAAAAGAGAAAACAATGTGCTCAGTATTGATTGTATTAAACTCGTTTCTGTTTAAAAAAAAAAAACGGATTTTGTTCGGTGTTGAGATTACCTAAGTACCAAACTTTAAGGCATTATGGATTAATAATAAATTAGGAAAAGGGCATCTTCCAAAAGAAATTGTCATAATACTTTTTAAATATGGACGCGGCCGCCCCCCCCTTTCCCCCCCCCCCTTTACTTTTAATAATCCTTTTTTTAATTGATTTTATCCTAATTTACAAGGAATGTGCAATCTTTAACACGGAGATCACTAATATTTTAAAAGTTAAAAATGATAATTTTTTGAAGGAAATATTAAAAGTATTGGTTTTAATTTTTTTTTTAAGGGACCGCCATTTACATCCCATCTTTAGGAAGATGGTTTATGCCTTGGGGCACACAAATGTAGAAATGCCTCTCCCGATACATATAACACCTTTTTTAAATATCCTAAAAATAAGAGATATTTTACTTTAATTTCTCTAAAATAATTCATAATATTTTGTAAAATCTCACGTATGCCTAGCATTCATTATTTATCTCTATGTACTAAAAGTCTAAAACGTTAGGGAACAACGCCCTTTTTGGGCAAGAGCAAATGTGATTATGAGAACCGGCGTGGGGTACCCTTTTAATGTTGCCCACACGTGTAAGAGGAAAAACCTTAATGGCGGCTTAAACCACCTCTATTTTGGAGAGAGGTGTACTACATGTAGTCCTATGGGACTAAATTGTACATTTGATATATATACATGTAAATTTGTTTGAAACCTTAAACGCTTGAATCCTTATTTTTCAACTAAGAAATGGAATTTTGATTTGGACTTCATTCAAGGCAAAGTTAAAAGCCGAATTTGATATGTTGTTTTGGAAACTTAACGCATAAAAAAAGGGTGGTATAAGGATCGTTCTGGTTAGACGCAGACAAGCTCAATTTTGATGGGAGCTCCCTTAGAAATCCTAGGGTGGCTAGTATAGGTGGAATTGTTAGAGATTGGAATGGGGCCACGATTTTTACCTATGCTGGTATTATTGGGGTGGTGACTGTTAATTACATTCAGAATCAATCCCTCTTTCATAATCCAAGGGTCTTTCAAATGAAAAATCTTGGTAATTGTTGCATTGTGGAGGGAGGGTAATTCATTAAATGTGATTAATTGATGCAATAAGGAACAACGTGTGCTGTCGAAGATAAGATCGGCTACAAATCTTAAATTTGATAGAGTCCTTATCGGTTTCTTTTCAACATGCTTCCAGAGAGGCCAAAGATTTGGCTGATTCTCTAGTGAAAAGCGGTCCATTTTTGCTCTCGCTCTTGGTCTTTGATGTTGTAACTTTACCTATGTAAAGTAATACTTGTCAAAAAGAAAAAGGATCGTTCCGGTTAGTACGTAGTGTACATACACATACCATTTAATCACCTTTGTATTTTATACGAGGCAGCAACCTTATTTAAATAATTAAGGTTGTGTCTAGTATCAAAATTCGGCACGTCATCTATAATAGTACCAAATATAGTATCTAAATAAAGTATGAACTACACTTTTGGTGTGGTTTGTATAAAGTTGCGTCCCTAAACGATCAAAGTAAGATTCACCTTCAAACATTGTCAAAAGATATCTTTTTAGTACCAAAAATCTTTATGATAGCTTAAGAAATTATTTTTATCACTGGAGCAAAGCTAAGCACAAGGCGAAGACTCTGTCTTTTGAATGACTTTTCTGTTAACGAACTCATATTAATATTAAGACTTGTCGCAAGGCAAGCAAAGAAAACGGGACGATGCGATGCGTGCACAATTATAAAATTTAAATCATAAAAAATAGTATAGATCACGTAGACATGAACACTTGAAAATCCTGAAAATTGATAGTATGGATAAGTGGTTTAAAAAGCGGATAGGTGACCCGGATCGGGCATCTAAAAAACCCATCCAAATCGGCGAATTAGCGATTCGGATAGGGAATAGGCTGAATCAGTCGGATTAAACCTTAAAAAAAATTCGAAAAAATTATTAAATTTATTATAAATATTATTTTTTAGGAATTCAATAAGAAATGAGGGTACCCTATTAAGAATTTTCATTTCTTTACATCAATATACGAATATTGATATGTTCTTTCCCTGCATGAACTACTATTTACCAGTTAATTTACATCACACAAAAGGATAAACATAGAATTATCATCGATTAAGTATATCATCATACATGGACTACAATAAAGCATACAATTCGTAACATACGATCTAAAAATAAAATGACATACGACGTCGTTCTTCATCTTGGTCACTAAAAATGAATCATCCAAATTAGTGGGCACCTGACTATACCCAAATCCTTGAGTGTTAGTGTTTTGTTGTGGTGCTAATCCAAAATCCCCAAAGCTTGTCCATCATTCATGCTCACCTACACTATCGTGCTCATCCCTACCCTCTTATTGTTGGGACTCGATATGTGAATAATTTGGCTGGGATTGGGTGGCCTCAGAATCATCATCTCTCTGATTTTCCCTTAGACCCCCTTCCCACTCTCCCTCATTAGGTGTAATATCACCGACATTTCCGACGAATTGTGGATATGTTGGCGGGCTACTTCCTCTTTCATGCTACTCATCACATTCTTTAAGATCTTCCTTATTGATAGCCTCAAGGAACTCTCACTTGTGCAACACTGGCTCATCTTCTTCTACTACCCATTGTTCTGCTGTGTCTATAACAAATATTGTGTCCAAGTCTATCGGCCCATAGTCTTCAAGCTTCCTTCTTATTTGTCGCTCTCGAAGGTTAAAGTTTTAATAAACGTAGACTTGTTTATGAAGCTTCTCCGAAGCGAGTTGATTCTTCCTAATAGTGTGCAACCATTTGAACGTACTCCAGTTTCGCTCACAGCCAGTAGCAGAACATGTCTGCGATAACACCTTGATTGCTATCCTCTTTGAGGTGCATCACTACCATATATCTCCCACCATTCAGCTGGATTAAAATGCAAAAAGCATTGTAAGGGCAAGAACAATTCATAAGATTAAATATATGAATGAACAAAATATTAGTTAGGGGATAACCTGGATTCATCTTAGTTCGAGAATTCCTGGTAAGTCTAGTTCCGAAGGATCCTATAGCATCCCTATACATAGCAAGCTAAAGCAAAATATTTCGTTTTAGTGCATTATTCCTCACAAATACAACAACTCAATCAAGTTCTTACCCAAATATTAAATAATATATCTTATATTGCTGCTACCTGGTTTCGATGGCTTCTCTCCAACCTAGCAATAATGTATCTGACCCCTTCCATAATCTTGTGGGGATGTTCAGGTGTCAAATAGAAAAATTTTGGGTTGAAGTAGTAACCTAGAAAATATATAGATAAATAAATGTCATTTAAAATTTTATAAAAAAATAATTTAGAATGAAACATTCTAATGATATAAATATATATTTACCTGTATAATGAATTGGACGTCCAAATTAGGTGTTTCACTTTCTTTCTATAATCGCGATTACTTTACTAGCAAAACTACACTTCTCCCCAATAGCTGATTTGGCCCTCTTGATACCTTCATAAAGGATGCCTATGGTAGCTTTCTTGTCAGCATCCACTATTCTTAACACCGTGACCAAAGGGGCAGTGGCCTCTACAATACTGGAACAACGAGACCAGAACCTCTTATTTGAGACTATGTCGTCCACTTTTAACCCTGTACTGGACTTCGAGAGGCGGTCATTTAACCACTCTTCACTAGTAAATAATCTCTTTATTGCACCTTCTGATTCCCGAATGGAGTCCACAACCAAGTAATCTGTCGCAAAGCGAGTTATAACAACCTTGATTATCTCTCTTTTCTTAGACTGTTCTCTGAACTAAAATAAAATTTTAGAATGGCTATATATAAATCTTGACACCAACTTCGCTTCTTGTAGAGTCTCCTTCACAATTTTGATCTCACCGATTTCCTCTAATATAAGATCGATGCTGTCTGCAACACACGAGGTCCATACTAGATGCTTCCTCTTATCCATCAACTTGCTGCCCGTAGAAGCACATGCACGCGCATTGTCCATAATAAACTAGACTACATGCTTATCTCCTACCTCCTCCATTATCTGATAAAGTAGTCGTACGTAGAAGTTTGTATCCTTCTTCGTCCCTGATACGTCTTTGCTAGACAAAAAAGCTGTACCTTTTGAGGAATAGGACAAGAAGTTTACAAACTCCTTTTTGCTAACTTTATTCAACCAATCATCACTCATGAGAGTAATGTCTGTTTTTGGCCAACTCTTTTTATATTCTTCAATCCACTTTCTAACTTCCTCCACCTCTTCATCCAATATTGGCCCACTGAGCTCATATGCCGTCGGGGGTTTTACCCTGGGCCCGGCTCTTTGAATTGCATTGACCATAGGTGAAAAATATCAGCTACTGGCTGCATCAAATGGGATCCTTTATCGTAGAACCATTTACCAACATATTTGCCCAACATGTTTCTCGTACCTTTCACCATGCCTTTGAGGGTCATCTATTCTGACTTAAGCTTTGAGATAAATGGGTATATACAACCATGACCTGCAATACTGGCATTCCTAAATAAGCTAAAAACAATTTCTTCAACGTATGATTCCTCTTGATATATATTGCCACCAACCCCTCCATACATATTTGAGCTGGGCCCGCATACATGCTCGAGTTGGGCCCGCCATGCATGTCTGAGTTAGGCCCACCATGCATACCTATGTCATAGCTACTAGTCATTCTAAACCCGCGTTCCCTCTGGTATGTTTTCTGTAAACTTATTCTTGTGACCATCTCCAAGTGGTTATTATATTACTTTTCTAGATCATTCCTGCTTGATGGCGTATATAAAGCTATCTCCTCATCCATCCACTGCTTTACAATTTTTTTACCTTTGGTAGCCTTGAGAAATGTCGCCATCTGCTTTCTTACATTATTAAGGATACTATTGCATGCAGAAACATCTCCCTTAACCCCTGCCAAGTGTTGCTTGAACCTATGTACCCCACTACTTATCACTCTTGGACAGTAATTACAAATAATTTTGTCTTTTTTGTTGGGATCAAGTCTGACCCCATGTTGCCATGCAGGGTCTTCCGCAGATCTTGCCATGGTTCAACTGTTTTAATATGTAAATGGTTAAAAATTAACCTAACAGTTCAACATGAAAAATAATCACCATGTGTAGTGATAATATGTAGGGGTAGTTCATGAAGTTATATTTGTTGTTAATGCAAAATATTTTAGTTCCTACTGGGAAAAATAATTTATTTATGCAATATTATAGATAAAAATAGCCTATATCAGCCACTATATATAGAACAAAAAATTTACATTGATATAGTATCAATAAATAATATATTTACAATGGTATAGTAATTCATAATGGCAATACATATGGACTTGTCACAAATCTTCATTTCGACAAACATGAATTAGTTCCTACTGAGAAAAAAAAAATATTTATGCAACATTATAGATAAAAACAAATCTGTATAAATCACACTTAGAATCAAGAAAAAAATTACAATCATATAGTCATCCATAATGCTACTACATGTATATTTGATATAGTCATTTACAATGCCACTTCACGTATAGTCATTCACAATGCCACAAATAAAATTTACAATGATATAGTGGGCACAATCCCAACTCAATTGAAATGATCACAAATAGTTGTACATCTCAATTACAAATATGCAAGATAATATAATAAAAAATGCAAGCTTCAAACATGGCTACAACTGAATCATCAAGAACATACATTTTTTGCATTAAAAATTTAATAATAAAATTAAAAAAATGCAAGATAATATAATTATCATACATACCACAATTTCTTAACGATGATATTCACTTTAATTCCTCATGATAATACAGTTTAACAACATGTATTTTTTGCATTAAAATTTTAAAAAATTAAAAATACATTTTTAATGTAAAACTGCATTAAAAATATAATACAGTTTAACAGCATGTATTTGTTAATATTTTTTTTTGCATTAACAACAAATTAAAAAATACAGTTTTGTATTAAAAATATAAGAATATGTATTTGTTTGCATAAATAATCTATCAACATGCAATTTTTTGAACTAAAAATTTAACAATAAAAATTAAAAATATTGTTTAATTCCTCATGATAATCAAAACCTGGTCACGATTTTCACATTTTTTTGAAAAATCACGATTTTTCAAAAAATTTGATCATGAATAAAAAAAAAAAAAAAAAGGCAGTTCTTCACAGGCCCACCTAACATCAGTCATTCCAACTCAAAAATCCGCCTCAAATCGAATAAATTACATCAAATTGAATACATGTTTTGATAAAACAACACTCTAAGGAATCAAAGCCCTATAATATTAACACATTATTATTAAAAAATTAAATAAAATCTATTGAATTGAGGAAAAAAAAAAAAATGTAGTTCTTCACATACATCAGTCATTCAATCTCAAAAATCAAGCTCAAATTGAATAAATTAGATCAAATTGAATA
The DNA here is from genome assembly GCF_054954075.1 of Amborella trichopoda. NCBI lineage: Eukaryota > Viridiplantae > Streptophyta > Magnoliopsida > Amborellales > Amborellaceae > Amborella > Amborella trichopoda. The sequence goes on from NC_142348.1 coordinate 35,834,536, forward strand.
CATGTGATGATAAACAAGACTATAAGGATTCAAAACCCTATAAATTTAACACATTCTTTGTAAATTATTGAGTAAAATTGATAGAATGGTGGAAAGAAAAAAAAAACAGCAGTCCATTTTGTCTCACACAGACATCAGTCTTTTTTTTTCTCAAAAATCAAGCTCGAATTGAATAAATAAAATAAAATTGAATATATGTGATGATAAACAATACGATAACGAAGCAAAACCCTATAAATTTAACACATTATTTGTAAAATATTGAGTGAATTTGATAGCATGGCAAAAAAAAAAAAAAAAACGCAGTTCTTACCTTTTTTTAAATGCACCCATGCCTTCAAATTCAAAATTGACATATATTCCTCCAAAAATAATCACAAATTATGAACAAAAACTTCTGAACAACGCTCTTACGATCAATCACCCTGAATTTTTACAAAAAATGATGCCCTCCTTTGGTTGAAATCAGTGAAATGGAGGAAACTAAAGCTCACTCTGCGATCCAAATTTTTTTGATCAAAATTAGTGATTTTTACTACCTTTTATTGACTGAAATGACTGAAAATTTTGAATTAAAGCCTGCAATATTCGATTATAAGGCTGAAAAAGATGAAAAATGATAAGAAAATGACAAAAAAAGATGAAATCCGTGAAGAACACTGTGCTGCCTGTGCTCTTGGGCAAGTCAATGGTGAGACTCAATGATTCACTATTGGGAGTCGCCCAGTTCTATCTAGACACGGACGATTCCCGGTATTGAAGTGGAACCGGCACGGGGTATTCCCGAGTTCGGTTCAAATCGCTGACTTTTCAAACCCTGGTATAGATAATGCATTATAAGATACACTATTTTCATGACTATAACCTTTTTTTTATGTCCATATATCTCAAGGTCAAGATGTTTGAGGATTTTTTTGGCATTGAAACTTCTTCTTCTAGTGAATATTGGAGTTGAGCTTAGTGTGATTGTTTAGGGCGTCAATCTTATATAAACTTGTTCCTTACTAGAAACTTACTTCCACTGGTATGCCTGCTTTTTCCATGTAAATACTTAAAAACAACCCAAATTTTATGTAAAAATACTTAAAAACAACCCAAATGTTATGTTTTGCCCAATGTTTTAAAACCTGACAATTTTCGTTGATCTAGATAAAAATCAATAAGGACAAAATCAATATTAGGATTGTAGGGTTTCTGTGGCTATTAAAGGCCTTCTGAGAGCATGTATTCAAATATTTGATATAGTGAAATATAAACGCAATGGGAGTATGGTCCTTTGTGGACCAAGATAGACAAATGTTATTTGCCGATACGCAGACTTGGCTTGACGTGCTAGGCTAGTCGAGTTGAAAAATCCATATTGCCTAAGCATGGAACAAAATCAATGAGGATTTGAAGGGATATCCCTTGATGAGGTCAGAGTTACCCATTAAAGTGAGCCAAAAGACTGTGACCCTTGTGTGTGATGATTGACTTTTAGATACGAAGGCCAAAACCTCATTACTGAATTGTCACATGGCATGTACATATGATAATGTTTTAGGAAAGTGAGTCACTATTGAGAGTAAATCATGTATATATGTGAAAGATTACCTCTATACATCATAGAGCTGTGGTTGTATTAGATTTGTGTGGATTGGACTTGTTTCTAGGGAAAAACTTGTAATATATAGATTGAAATTATGTCCCCTTGTATATTGGCTGACTTTGGTAGCTCAATTATAAACCCCTGCATTAGTTTGTGGGTCATAAGAACTGCTGGGTCAGTTTTAGAAAGCATGTTTGGATTATAGTCCATAGTAAAAGTTTGAGTGCCTCAGTGATATTATAATTCCTAAACTGAGTTGGATCCAGTTCTCATCAAAATTATTTGATATTAATTATTTTGATGTTAAATGATTTTTAGTTTGATTATTTAAATTTTTACTAGTCACTGGACATTTTATTTTTACAAAATTAATTTTATAAATTAATAAATATTCAATTTTTAGTAGTTAAATAAGCAAAGAGAAATAATATTTTCTTCCAACTTCTAAAATTCAATTTATAAATTTTATAGTTCACTAAAACATATGGGGGTCCATTATAAACTAGGGGCCCAACAAAATAAATCACATGGAGAAATTGGTGGGCCCACATGAGGCCATACAGGGCGGCAGGCTTTACTTAGATTTTGCTTTTTACTTGGTAAAGTTTGTTCAAGCCACTGAGGCTTGCAAACCAAGATAAAATAATATAGAAGGTTTTTAAATTAAGGAGGTTTGATTTTAATTAATACATTATGAGTGAGAAGATTATAGAAATTAAAGTATGAATGACAATATTTTTCATATTTCATTATTTGATGGGACTAAGTATAGGAAGCTGAATGATAAGGTTCTAACATCTTCATTTGAATCATAATGGCTTATCTAAGGATTAGATGATTAAGATATTCCACGTCACAGGTCTCCTGTGACCAATGATATGGATTTAATCTAATTAAAGATGACTAACCCCAATGAAACTCTAATCCTATGAAAACTCTATAAATATAGGCCTTTCTCCCATATATTTTTACGTTTCATATTTTCTCTATCCTCTCTCTCCTAGGGTGGCATGCTACCCCTAGGGTTTCTTTCTCTCTCATCTCTCTAAGCTAGTTCTCTCATCTCTCTCCATTAGCATAGCAAAGTAGGGGGCACGCCCCAAGGTGCAAGAGGGGGGCACGCCCTACTTCTATTAGACGTTGGTGTCTAGGCTATGCTATGAGATATGCATTTGATCCCATATGCCGTTGGAGCATGAGACCCGATGTGAGATATATTAAGTTTAGTTGAGGTAATCTTTCAGCATGTGTTGGTTTTGTTAATTGAATAAAAAGAAGTTATTATTAATGGCTGTAAGTGAGAACCACTTTTGATTATTTATTTGTTTATTTTAATTGAATTTTACTGTAATTGGACCTTCATAAGTGTTCTTCAAAAAAAAAAAAAAAAAAATTATATAGACTATATACATATATTTTAACTTTATCTAATATTTTTATCAAATCCCCCACCTTATAATTTTTTATTTTATTTAATTTACTGTTTTTATATTTTTCAGATCATTTCGGACCGCTCGATACAGGACGGATCCAATGATCTCAAATAGATCCGTGGCCGAAAATTACGTTTTAGAAGACTAGTTTTGCCCGTTCAATTGGAATCGACAATTGCTTCCCGCGCGACCACCTACAAACATTCAAAGGAAAAACCGCAGCTGGGCTTTGGCCTCCAGTGCTTTGTAAGAAATGACGACATGATGACCATATTTACCCTCTCCTGTGGAACTAAAATGGACCACGCCAAACATGCAGATCAATCTTTCTCCTCTCTCTTTCTTCTCCCCATGAAGAGAGAGAAGGAAGATGAAGCAGCTTTCTCTCTCTTGATCCCCAACTCCATCTCGTGCTCGTTTCGTCTCTCATGAACCCAATTGTTCATGCTTCCACAACCATGGAGGGAGAGGAACCTGAAATCGACCGCCTTCCTGTTGACCTCCTCGCCCACTGCTTCTTCCTCATCTCTTCGTTCAAGGACTTGGCCCAGTAAACCCTCTCTCTCTCGCTATCTCTCTAGGGGTCTCTTTTTTTGGGTGGAAGTTCCTGTGTTGTTTTGTTTTTGTGGAATTTTGATTTTGAGGAAGTGGGGTGCATGATTGCAGGGCAAGCCTTGTGTGCAGGAAATGGAGAGAAGGCGTGAAGAGATCGACTGCGAGGAGAGAGAAACTGAGTTTTTCTGGTTGGAAGATGGATGATGACTCCACTGCGAGGCTTGTTCATGATGCCTACGGTCTCAAGGAGCTTGACATGTATATATATGCTTCACCTTTTCATGATTCGGCACTTCCTTGCTTTCTTTTACTCTTTCTTCGATTTCGGGAATTGCAGGCATTGTTGTTTATTTCGAATGAATAAAGAAATCCTATTCCATTTTTGCAGTATTTGCATGTTATTAGGCTTTTCTTTTTGGTCTATTTGCAATTAGTGAATCACTTGTGTTTGTTATTGTTCCGATGAATCATTAATTCTATTCACTCCTTACAGTTTCTAGGCATCCATTCTCATGTATTTATACCAATTCAAAGGTTCTCGCTGGGTCTCGTGCACGATTAAACCATGTGATGGTTGTCTGAACGACTCTGCCTTCAATGTGTTCACTTCAAGTACTCAAAATTGTGCCTGTCCTACAATTGGTAAACCTATGATCAATTTTAGCTTTGTGAATATTTCGAATGGCTCTTTGATCAGCTTTTAATGAGTTTCAAGTAATTCTTTTCTCTTTACTACCCCAAGGGAATGATACATTATCAAGGAAGTTAATGAAACCAGTTCAACAACTTCTTTTGTTCGTTTCTGATTTGGCAACACACTGAAATGATCATCCAGTTATGAACATGTTTGCATCAATTACTTAATCCTTTCCATTCTCCTACTAGTGCCTCTCCAATTACCGCCCCTGCCCCATGAAAAGTGAATTGAATTTGTGATATACAAATGATTATGCTTCTAACATAACTTGCCATGGTGTTTTTCATTATGTGATCTATGAAGGCTATAAGTGTTGAAGGTAATGTGATAGTCAAATACTAATTACCACACGAGTGATGGAACTTGCCTATTCACTGTGCAAATATACATACTCTTTAGTGGTTAACCATGTAGCAGTGCATGGATATGGATCATGTGCCGTTTCATTGAACTACATAGACTCATAGTTTGCAGTTGCATCCTTGAAACAACATAAGTTGATGAAATTGGACATCTAAGTGTATGAACCTCAACATGGGAATTTCAAGACATTAGCTTTGAAATTTTCTGGCTCATTGTGATTAAAAGGTGGCGACCCCCAGTGCCTAGGTGGCGCCTCTTAGCACCTTGCCTAGGCCTAGGTGGCCAGGCCCTAGGCAGATATTATGATGGAGTTCATTGAGTATTTAGATGCCGAGAAAAAGGAAGAAGGTGGCAAATGAGGCAGGCATGGCAGAGTTTAAGGATGGGATTAATATATCTGGTGTAATAACGATGATGATGAAGAGAAATGGGCTGCTCTCAAAGTACTAAGAGATGAATAGGGTCTAAGAAGCCAAATATGAAGGGGTCCTATGAATGTCTTTTCCCCCCGGAACACGAGGGCATGCAGTACATGATAGAGAGAGAGGGAAAAGCAAGGCAAAATTTCATTGAGAAGAAAGATAAAGTGAGGCCGGGGGTCATGAGATCTGTCACCTCTTTCCCAGCTCTATAGAGCATAATGCATAAGAGAAACCAATTCTGATCTATGTTCACTTTAGTGTATGTGGGATTCTTTTGTCTGAGTCTTTCTAGAGTGGGTAGTATACTCACTTGACGTATCCCTACAATTGTTCAAAGTTTTGCGCTTAGTTGATAACTATGGGCTATAGAGAGAGCCAATAGAGAGAGAGAGACAGTCGGGGCATTGGGCAATGATCATCATGAGAGCATGTATGGTCTAATATGGGAGATTATACAGAAAGTGGGTTAAACCCCTTCATCAGCATTTACATGCAGTTGGTTGCTATTTGATCCGAAAGTTCTTTAATGCCGACATGGATATTGAGAGGAAGGATGCAACTATGTATGACTTTAACAAATGTCTTGAGGGGCCCATTCCCAATAAGGATATCTACATTCTAGATATCTTTTGAAGATTTGATCCTATATATTTGCATTAAGATCATTTGAGAAGGAAATGATTGTGTATCAAAGGACTACATCCCAAATAATTTTTCTTTCAACTTGCATAGTTTCTTATATAATTTCTACCTATTTTTATTAGTTACTGTTACAGACTTGTCAGTTATAATTTTAAAATTTAAATGATGCTAATGCAGGCCAATGGTGGAGCCAAAATGGGAGTTGTGTCCCCAACTTACAAAAGATGGCCATCTACATAATGATCTTGGCATGTAGCTGATTTGGTTGTGGGCATTTAGGTTTTTTCGAGTTCAAGTTCATGCATTTTCCACAAGTGATAACATGCAAAAGAATAGGCTTGAGAAAAAGGAACTTAATGATTTAGACTCCATTCGATGTAATTAGAGGCAAAAAAAGCATTTTAATGATCATAACTAAGAAGCTTAAGATGGAAAGGAATTAATCATTTTGAATATGAGCTAGATAAATTTGCTTTGGTGATAATGAAGGAAGATATTTGCTTCCTGATAAATCCATTGAAAAATAATTTCTTGATCAAGAAACCAAAGGATCATCAATATGGAAAGGAGGTCCATTTCCTTTGATTAAATAGTTGAATGTGGTCTATGATCTAAACGAAAATGACAAATATTAGAAGTTGGTTCTTATAGAAGAATTGTAGCAGTTTAAATGGTACATTCCAGTTCTTAGGCCAATCTACCTAGTTCCTTTTGAGATCCGTAAAGATGAAAATGGAAAAATAGGAAATATCTTAAGATGCCAGCTCTAGTAACAGAAAAGTCCTCAAATGAATTTTCGTCTGACTTGGATGATATTGATGAGGAAATAGACTGGTGCCAAACTCCTAGGTTTGATGGATATGATGGAGAAGACGAAAATAAGCAAGAAGAGCCAATCTCTCAAGAAGAGTCAATTTCTCCAATGAAAATGATGAGACCTAGGCATTCTTCTGCTTCATCTTTAGATATCTCAAAATCTCTCCCAAATAATCCAAATTCTTTAAATAGGTTAGAGCAGGAAGGAGACTGAGATCACTTGGGTAATATTAAAAGTCCCAAAAGTTAAAAAAGCAAGATCAGTATGACCTCTCTCTTTTTGAGTCTAGATTTTTAAATAAGTCAGACGGATTGAAGTCAATTTACATGTAAAAAAAAGGTATTTGTCCTTTCTTTGTTGGGTTTTGTTGCCTTTAAAGGTCAAGAGAGCTTATAAAGATGATATTTATAGTGAAATATGCACTCTAGTGGGAGTGTGTGTGTAGACTGGCCAATAACTGGACGGTTTATAGCCCTGGCCATGTCCAAAATCTTTACCCTTGGGCATGTGGCACTACCGAGAAGGGTTTGCAATAGGTTATCCCTTGTTGAGGCCAGAGATATGCCTAGGGATGATGTTTGTAGGCTAGGAGAACTGTGTGGTCTCCTATGTTCGGTTGTGGGCCTGTGAGAGAAAGAGCCAAACCCTCAACAAACTTCCGCACGACATGTACACACGACAACCGCATTACTGGGAAGCAGTTCTATAGAGGGACATATGTACATGTGCATTGAGAGAGTCCATTTGTACTGTTGTGACAAGTGCTAGACTTGCTCTTAAAGGGGAGAATTGAAATCCACATTCTAGGATCATGATCCTACTATTCATTATCCAACTTTGACAAGCCAATCATGAGCCTCTGAAATGAGATTGTGGGTCATGAGTTTTTTTGGGAAGGATAAGAAAATAGTAGTGGATTATGTTTTATGGGGTGAGTGTAGTATCCTTATTGTCGCTATTTTTGATCCATTAATACCAGTCCACTCTTAGAATCTTTTATTTTGGTATTAGAATTTTTTTATGATTTTAAATAGTTTTCAGAGTTTTAAAATATTATTTCTGCTATAATTTTTATCAAAAGAGTATTTTTGAAATTTTCAGAACTTGATAAGGGACATGTGGGGACCAAGGATCCAGCCCCCACATATGTGTGCCACCCATGTGGGCCACACATGACATCCACTTTTCATGCAAAAGGGGGCACACCACTTTTATCCTAAACGGGGCACGTCACGTTTTTAGGAAAAAGGGGGCACATCCCCACTTTGTGTTTCAAATTTTATTTTAAATAGAAAATCTTTTGATTTAAATTAGATTTGGTTTCTTATCCTGTGAGAGTTTTAAAATATATATTATCTTAGATTATGGGAGATCTAGATAATGATAAAATTGATTATATTTTAAATTTAAATAGAAGTTGGATATGGGTCAAAATCTAAAGGGATAAGGTTCCTATTTTTTTACCCAAAATGATGATGGCTGATTTGTGGGATGGATGATTCTGATTAAATCTCTCTGACCCTACAAATTTTTTAATTATCCTAAAGATCTAGCTGGAAATTGGATAAGGCATACTTAGATTGGAATCGGATTCAAAATAGGAAATAGATCTTGTTTCTATTTAAAGAAGTTTTGAACCCCCTCTCTCTACACAACAAGATTCTCTCTCTCTCATGCCACCCTCTCTGTTTCACGGCACGCTCTCTTATTTTCCATTTCACTCTCTCTCCTTTTAGAGAGAAACATGCTACTCTCTCCTTATTTGAGTAGCTTCTATTAAAAGAAACACAATGTTTCAAAAAGCACTAGGTGGCGCCTAGGCGGCCGGGGGATCCAGGCCGCCCAGTGCCTAGGCGCCCAGAACCTGGGTGGCCTCATAGAAAAAAAAAGTCTCTATAGTCTAACAATATAAGTATAACTGTATAACACATAAGAATTAGTGTTTAAGGCACATCAAATGTATAGTACATAAGTCCACATAGCACACACTCATCGATGCTCCATAACCATCAATCCTTCGATCCTATGGAATCACCAAAAACTAGTTTTTTGGGGTTTTTCACTCTCTAAGATAGGCTCTATTGGGTTTTAGGTTTCAAAAGAACCTAGAACCCACAAATTTTCCCCTTTAGTATTAAAAAATAACAAAAAAATGTTCTCAACGAGGGCCATTTCTGCATTTGGGCAGGGCACAGGCCCCTTAGGCTAGCTCCCGCTTAGGTGGGTTCCCGGGAGCCTAGGTGGGCACCTAGGGATATCCCACCTACTTTGGTCGCCTAGGCTTAGGCGATGCGCCCAGGCTTTCTAGACCGCTTAACGGTCCGCTTTTTAAATCATTGAAAAAGAAAAGGAGGGCCTTTAAAATTTAAAAGAAAGACTTGCTGTATTTTGGAGAAAAGAAGAGAGACAACCAACCTAGAGAGAGATCAACTCGCAAGTTCGGCCCTATTTTATTTCCATAGGGTTTCTATTAGTCCTATATGATTTTTGAGCTCTCTAAAAACCATAGAAAAAAAGTATTGCGTACAAAGCTTCCCTATCTCAGAATTTCCAACAATACCTAAAGGAGTAAAAGTGCGTCATCGGTCAGGAAATCGGGTGTGGGGTGTACCAAGACCTGGGAGGATAACTCCAAGCATCTTTCAATAAGTCTTCTCCGTAATTTTAATTAATTTTCAATATTATTTATTATTTTATGTGAATTTTAAGGAACTTGTTTTGTACTAAAATTAGTTTAAAGCTGTTGGATAATTTCTATTTCTTTTGGTAGTGAAAATAAATATTCTAGGTTGTATCTAAGGTATTATTTTTTATTCACCGTAATATTTAGTGGCTCATGTAAGTGGAATTTAGGTATATTGAATAAAAAAAAATTGAATTTAATACCTTGAGTTCCATATAACAACTTCTTTCATTCTTGCCATTTTTTGAAAGATCAGAAGTTGACAAATGGAAGTCTAAGAATTAGTAATATGTTCATTATGTTCATATTGGACAAATTGACATCTGAGTACATCTACCTTTCAATTATAATTTAGATGCAGAAAATTTCGTGTCTTTATTAGATATTAGGCACTATGAGTGGGATAAAGCCTTGTTGTGTCAATTTTAAGGATTCTTGGATAAAGATGGTATCCATTCAGTCCTCCCTATGTTTGTTGAGTGTAGATGATGAGTTTATTATAAAAGCTTTCATGATTTGTATAGAAATTAAAGGTATAGAACTACTCTCTAGTTCTGTATATGTAACTATTGCATCCCGATGTATATTCCACTTAACTAGTTCAGCCATTACATGTTCAAAATTACACTATGGAGTTAAGTTTGCAAAATATCCAAATTATGTGTTAGAAGTAGGAACCATTGTAAATAAAAATTTCATAACAAGATTTCCAGCTATTTTTGATATTTAGAATCCCACAAATTTCAAAAGACAAAAACTAGAATTTAAACTTTTTCCAAAAAGTTCTTATAGAAAACCTATTCAGTTTTCCAGCATTTCTTTAAAACTTGTGAATAAAAATCTACCTACATCCAGTTACACAAATTCTCTACCCGCAATTCTTCCCACAATCGAAAGAGAACCTTCTCCAAGAAAAGTCTTAGACTCTTCTAACATAGTCGTTGCTCATATTGCCCTAAGCCGAATGATGAACATTTTCAAGGCACAAGAAGAAACCAGCAGTGGCAGACAATTTAATTGATGGAGATTGGCCACCAAAAATGTCCTGCTCAACAATTCTGCCTTTTCAAATGGAGGAACAAGTTGGTTCTAAACTGTAAGCAGATGAGAACTACCTTGTCATGCATGATGTGAATTCAGAAAAGACCCAAAAAATGAGTTAATGTAGTTAAATTATTTATTATTTATTCCATTGAACCAGCTTTTGCTGAGAAACATATTTCATCCATAGACGCTCAAATAAGATAAATAAAGATAAATTTAGAAATATTGGCTAAAAGAAAAAAGAAGAAACAAAAGAAAGAAAGAAAGAATAAGAGAAAATATTAAGAGTCTCAAGTTCCATTCCTATGTAACCTTGTCAAAAAATAATTTGATGTCAAAGAAGCATACAAAAAGAGACAGCCGAATGAATCCTTAGAATTATTTTATCTTCAGTCTTCAAGTATTCTTTCGTTCTTAAACAAAAATGCTCAAGAAAGAGAAATGATGGATGGATTGTCAGAAATTGGGCAAACAAAGATGATGAGAATATCTGCTTTGGGAAATAGTGGAATAAGGGATATTGGGGTTGATATTCCTAGTTTGAGTATCTATTAATTATCTCCTAGTAAAGCAAGGCAAGGGATCATTTCTTTGATATATAGATGCCTTATAGTTCAAGAAGCGAAAAAATGGGCTAATAATGATATGGTCAATCAAGCGACAGGATTACTGTAGGGGAAGACTAGATGATGGTGGGAGCATTTTTCTGATGATTGAACAAAACCCAATTGCAGAATTAGCTTCTCCAAACTATGCTCTACAGTGATTATAGAATTTGTTGGGGAATACACATCAAAAAGCTATTGATATAGTGCTTGCTTAAAAGAAGGATCGGAAATACTGATGATTTTGAAATTTTTTAAGAAAGTTTTGTTAAAGAAAGCTACAGGCTAAGGCTACACAATACCCCAACTTGCAATGCCATATATCTTGCAGCCATGGTAGGTAACATACCAAATTTGTTTATTGAAATAATTATTGCAAGGGATGTGCAGTTAGAATCTTTGGTTTTATCTAATGTGGTTTGCTATGCAAGAGCAGATATCAAGAAGCTTTTTTATAAAGCAAATTCAGGAAAATCTTGTATAAATGATTGGACGAGAACTCCATGATACTATAGAAGTAGCTGACACTTATAGTATTCCAAAATTTCAAATAATTCACAAAAGGAGGTCTTTTCAAGCCCTACAAATTTTGTTCCAAGAGTCAAGGAATTAAAATGAAGAATAAAGGTCCATGTTTTACCTGTAGAGAGGAAGCACATCTTGCTACCCAATGTCCTCAGAAAGATCCAAAATAGATATGAGCCTTATTCATGTAGACAGAAATCCAAGAAGATTGGTTTATAATAGAGACACTTGGAAAGTTAGACAAAGCCTTTGAAAACGAAAATGTTTTTGTCATAGAATAGTCTACTTTTGTTTTAATCATGATTTTGTAAAATTTGGTCCATGATTTTACTTTCTACCCATGATTTTATAATAGTGTGTAGTTTTACTTTTAGCACATAGTTTTTGCCCATGGAATTGTAAACGACTTAAATTTTGTACAAGTGGTATTTGGCACCTTTTTCACTTATTTTGAAGGCTCTAGATATGTACTCATTCATTTGAGAATGCAAGAAATGCAAGAGTTGAAAAAATTGAAATGCTTGTTTAAGCAATGTGGGTATTCTATATCCAACGGTTCTCAAATGAACTCGCCTAACCCTATACCTATGTGTAAATCTGGGTATTTATTGTCTTTTTTATTTTGGGTTTAAGACGGTGTACACTGTTCCAGAAGCTGATCTGCATCAGGGACTCTCCTGATGGACATGGATGGTTTCCCGAAGTCATCACTTATTTGGTCGTAGAGAAGCCAGTTCGGGTGCCAGTCCCCTGGCATAACTCCTTCCAGGTGACTCTATATCTTCTAATCACCTGTTGTTCTATCTCTCCTCGTCAAAAAAAAAAAATCTTTGTTATATCCCTATGCTCTTTTTTTTATATTGATCTCTCTTTTTCTTGTTTTTGTTTTTCGTCGTAAGAGACTCCCCACAGAGCCTCTTCTTTCTGCTAGTTACTCTCCTCTCTCCTCTTTTATTCTTTTATTTTGTTAATATTCTATGTTGTACTGAGTGTTACCTTACAATACCCGGCTAATTGACATGTTGTATAATCAATGATTGAGTGTAAGTTTGCTAGCTTTGGAAAATCAAATAATTAGAAATATGTCTGTTTATTGGGTTGGAGGGATGGCCAAACAACAATTGAAGTTTCTTGATCTCCATGCTGGGTTGCTTATGTGTAGAGCTAAGTTAATCATGCTGCCTTGATGTTTCTTAAGCTTCTTTGGAATGTTGAGAGCCTATAACTAACTAATAGCTGGTTATAGTTCAATCAACAGTTGACATTGGCCTCATGTTTCTACACTGGTTAGTAATTAGGTAATATGGAAGTTCCATCCACATCATGTCTGTCATTGGGGAAAAATTTATGAGGTGCTACTAATTGAATACCTGTGGATCTCCCTTCAAACACTTTTGACTAGAGCTGGTGGTGGAGAACTGAGTGAAAATCGTGGTGGAATTGTGGTTTTGTGTTTCTATAATCCGTTTTGACAGGATTGAATAGGATCCTCTGAAAGTCTAGGTATATATTTTTTGGTGTTGATTGGTGTGTAATTTATATATTTAGATAAAGAATGAGAGTGGCTGATCGGATGATAAATTGGCACTAGTAGCTCACACAGTAGTTCTCTAGTTTTAAATTATATGTCATAGGTCCTTCTAGTCAATTGCCCAGATTGTTGTAGAAAATGCCCCTTCCCATACCACAGCATGACAACCTATAGTTAAAGCGAAAAAATTGGCCTGTTCTACATGTATGTGTGTTGACCAACCCCATTCCTTCACTTTCATGTTCTTAGAGCTGCCAACCAACTTTGTCACATTTCATGCACCTTTCTTGTTCCTTAACGCAAGGGATGTATCCCTAATTTGTTTTTATATTTTATAGGAAAAGTCTTACGTGAAATTGTATTTTGTCATTTAGTCTTTTGTTGTTTTATCTTTTTTCATTGAATGTTAGTATGTCAGTTTTAGAGTTTGTAGCCCATAAGGAGTAACTGTTATTTGCCTTTTTCTATTACTTTATACACCATTTAAATTCATTGTCACCAAATCATATTCCTCTTCTTGACATTCTCTTTCTTAACATGGTATTGGAGTAGGCCATGATCAAGGACTTTATATCTGATCTACATACCCATAGAATTTCTTTAATTATGTTCTTCCTATCTGTATCTTATTTGTGTTTCTTGGTACAACTTTCTAGTTAAGGGTTGTGGGAGTGACATTTCACTTATATTTAACTACATGCAAGGACAAATGATATAAAGGTCAATGCTCTTTTAGATGACCATAGTGCCCTTGTGACTAATTACTATTCCAGTGTATGCTATGTTTGTGTAATGAGTACAAATCAACACAAGATACTGGTTACCTTGAATGTTTGCATGAATGTTATCTTTCCAATCATTTCACCTTCCCATCTGACACATTTTTTCCTTTCTCTTCCCTCAATCTCCATGCCAGTGTTCTGTTGAATGTAAATTCTTTTTTTTTTTCTCTTTTTTTTGGCACCATTGATTCATGAACAGGTTTTCTCTTTCAACTTTTAGATGGTATATGAAACTATACTGTGTGACAGGTAGATGTTCATAGTCGTACATTTCACCTTATAAGTATCATCACATAGGGCCAGTGTTGAGTATTTCTATCAAAATTATTTATATGTTGCATCATGTACGGGATCTGTTTACTAATTGTATCAATTCTTAATGTTACATTGGCTGCATGTGCATAATTTCTTGATCATGGCTAACTTCTATGGTGCTTGTGTAGTTCAAGGAGTTGCTGGGGCTGCCAGATAACAGATGAGGGACTCTACAAAATCTCTTTGGCAAATTGTTGTAGTAGTCTTACATCAATATCCCTATGGGGAATGGCTGGGATCACAGATGAAGGTGTTGTTCGGCTGGTATGTGCTAAATATTATCAGAAAACAAAATATTCATGATGATACTTGCTAGGACGCAAGTATCTGAGGAAAAGGAATATACTTCATGTGATGAGAAAGGCTTATTCATTTCACATCGGAAGCATACCTTTGGGCTTTAGGAAATTTTGAATCGCCATATTGTCAATGAATTAATCTTAGAATAATTTGACATGCTATTGCAATTTTCTGAATTAATCTTAGAATAATTTGACATGGTATTGCAATTTTCTTTGTGAACATTATTCCCTAGCATGTTATGAATTAGTTGAATAATTTACACTGAATGAATAAAACAAACATTCAAATTTTTTTTTTGGGGTGAACTCAACAACCATTTTCCTTTACCTTCAAATATTGTTGAAATGATGGTATGCTGGGGCAAATATATACACCCTTCAGGCTCATGGTAAAAGATTAATTTGTTCTAGGATTATCACCATTCATGCTCTATATATATGTCGCATGAGAATTTCGTGTCTTTAGGTTGGTGTTAGGTCCCGACTAATTTTCCTTTTTTCCCCTTTGGTTTATGATTGTTTCTTGCTATTATATATATGGATTTGATGAGATAATTGAATTTTTTAATTAGGAGTTTATCAGTAGTTTCAAAAAGCGCTAGGCGGCACCCAAGCGGCCCTGGGGGTCCAGGCCGCCCAGCGCCTAGGTGAGCGCCCAGAACCTGAGCGGCCCAGTTGAAAAAAAAAAAAAGGATAGTCTGATTCTGATAATCTATAAGAATTTTGATAATCCATAAGAATTTTGATAATCCATAAGACCATAATCCCAGTTGAAAAAAAAAAAGATAGAAGTCGAGAAGAGAATTTTGATAATCCATATGACCATAATCCATATTTTCATACAATGCTAAAACAGTAAAACCATACAAGCATACACTGATAGTTTGATACAATGTAGACTGCACACACAAAAGTTAGATAGTAAAACTAGAAACTAGAAACTAGAAAGTAGAAACTAAAAATAAGAAAAAGAAAATATATAGAAATTCAGAAAATTTGAAGTCTAGGACACAATAGTCAACAGTCAACACTCAACACCAAGAGTCTTCAGTCATCATCATCATCATAAGGAATAGGGTAAGCCTTATCATATGCATCAGATTCGAGGCCATCATCATCAGAGTCATCTCCCTCTTCAATGTAACGCTCGTCCTCCTCTGCTTTTTCTG
Source organism: Amborella trichopoda (assembly GCF_054954075.1). Lineage (NCBI taxonomy): Eukaryota > Viridiplantae > Streptophyta > Magnoliopsida > Amborellales > Amborellaceae > Amborella > Amborella trichopoda. The sequence continues at coordinate 35,850,009 of NC_142348.1, forward strand.
AATCTGCATCTTCCTCCTCTTCTTCTACCTCCCTCTTACTAGTATGTGTAGATGAGACCTAGGAGTCTTGGCTTCTCTACCCTTTTTTATCTTTTTGTGCTTCCCTGGACTCAAATATTGTATAATCTCTTCCCTGGTAGCCTCAGGAACATTTTTACATAGGGCAACATCCCCCTTAATGCGGGCAAGTTCTTTTTTAAACCGGTAAATGCCCCCATTAGTATCTTTTCCACAATAATTACATTTAATACGATTTTTGTCATTCGGATTCGGGTTATAACCATACTTCCAACCTGGATCACTATTTCTAGAAGAACCTGGAGAAGATATTTTCATAGAACAAGGCTCATTTTCATCATTTTCTGGTTGTTTTAAATTAAAAAATTGTCTAATTTCATCCCGAATAGCTTCAGGAACCTTTTTACAAGAAGCAATATTCTCTTTAATACCAACAAGGCATTTCTTGAATCGGTTAGTACCCCATTGGTATTTTTTTCACAAAAATTACACCTTATACAATTTTTATCGTTTGGTGTTGGGTTATAACCATACTTCCAACCCGGATTACTTCTTCTAGAAGAAGCATAAATAGATATATTGAAATGACAAGGATTTTATTCCTGTTTTTATTTTACAGAACTCATATATTGCTTAATCTCCTCTTTGATAGCTTTAGGAACATTTTTACAAGGGGCAACATCTCCCTTAATACCGGCAAGATGGTTCGTAAACCGGTTTATGCCCCCTTTTGTATCTTTTTTACAATAATTGCATCTAATGAAATTTTTGTCATTTGGATTCGGGTTATATGTATATTTGCAAATTGAATCTCCACTTCGACTAGATCCTGAAGAAGACATCTCAAAATAAAGCAAGCAGTTTAAAAAATAAAGTTTTGCACTTACTTTGATTGCTTGAACTCCAAACTCCCACCTCTAAGATGTTTTTCAAGTGCTAAAATAATAAAAAACGCCCTGTAATAGGATTATAGAACTCCAAAACTAAATCTAATCTACCTGAGTGATGTTTGGATCCGTCTTTCGTAACTTTAAGAAACATTTCGATCCAATGAAAATCACTAAATTTAGTTTCTTTGAAGTTTCTTTGTCTCTAAAATGGGTTCTTGTGGGTTTAGGTTTCAAATGAACCTAAAACCCAGCCTTAAAACCCTTTATGTAAAAAAAAAAACAACATAACAAAATAAAAAATAAAATTTCCGCCCCTTGAAGGGGCGCAAGCATTGGGCGACCGCCTAGGGATTGCCGCACAATTTGACCACCTGAGCCCGGGCGATGCGCCCAGGTCTTCTGGACCACCTAGGAGTTGGGTTGTAACAATCCTAAACTTAAATAATAAAAAAAAAAAAACAAAACTTTTTACCTTTGATGGTCCATACAAATAATTTGGTCCATAGGGACTACCATTTTTTTTTTTCTCTTTTTACCTTCACCTTTTGTTTCTTGTGCCACGTCCTCTAAGGATGTGGGCTTTAAGTGTTAATGTAACACCTTCTAAACACCTCATGTATGAGGTGGATTAATAATATATTTTTTGTGTTTAAAAAGAGGAGAACGAGTTGGATTCTCTCTCTGCAAAACAGTCTCTCTTACGCCCCTTCCTCTCAGTAACGTTGAGCCCTCTTTGTGAATTAAAGAACGCAGTGAACTCCTTCTCTCTAGCCGAATTTTACCGAAAGTTCCCTCTCAAATATTATAGGTAAATGATCTCATTATCCTGAAAAATAGTCTGTTCACCATTTTTATACTGTAATTTTATGCGCATATGGTATCATTTTTTTTCTGTTAAAATTATTATTATTAGAAATTTAGACATTGTAAATTATTAAAAATAAAATTTCTGCCTATTATTATGACTTTTAGACACTGTAAAATTTATGTGTAAGTGATGTCATTTCTGGTAAAATCATTATGTGAAAAATTGATATTTCTGCAGTTAATTATAATACTGCCAATACTGTGAGATTTACGCATTTCTGCATTTAATTGTATTTTTGTTTGTCTATGAATTTTAGATACTATAAGTTTTACCTATTCCTGTAAAATAATTAATTATGAAATTATATTCCATAAAATTGTGATATTTATGTGTTTAACCTTGGATTTCTATAAAAGCTCTTAAATTGATAATCGACTGCCTATTGGATTCCATTTCAAATATACCTGTTCGATCTGCTACCTTTCTGCAATTTTTATCCAAATTGTTTGATTGGTTACTTACAAATATTTCAATGAAAGTAATTGTTTAAGTTGCTTCAAGTGAATTCCTGTTAATGATTTTAATGATACTTTGAATATACGATGTTGATGCTTTCTGATGTTAAAGAGTTTATGAGATAATTTAAGTATGTGTGGACCTATCCGGGACGCCGATAGGGACTATTTGGACTCATCCGGTACGCCGGTGAGGTACGTTTGGACCTGCAGGGATTGTTTGGACCTATCCGGTTATGCCGCTAGGGACTATTTGGACTCATCGGGACGCCGGTGAGGTATGTTTGGACCTGCAGGGATTGTTTGGACCTATCTAGTTATGCCGGTAGGGACTATTTGGACTCATCCGGGATGCCGGTGAGGTATGTTTGGACCTGCAGGGATTGTTTGGACCCATCCAGGATGCTGGTGGGGTATATAGGTGACCTACTTGAGACGCCAGTAGGGTATTTTGTGAAATCCTTTGAGCTGTTAAAATATTTATATGCATTTCAATCATTTGGATTATGTTTAATTGTGCATTTCTGAAAGCGAAATTGTTATCCATAAATGCTTTTTGGCTCGCATTGTTTCTAATCGACTTCCCTTTTTGAAAATGCTTACAGCTTCCAACTATGATTATTTTTTAGGACTATGATGATCACTTACTAAGTAGCCAAACTCATCAAACTATGGTAAAAAATTTTCAGGGTAATTGCAGCCTCCCTAGTTGAAGGCACAACAAGACCAACTTTGGAAGAAGTCATAGTTATGATGAAATTTTCTCTTTGTGACTTTTGTTCAAATTCACTATTGTAAATTTTGTCCTATCAACAGATGTATATCTAAACCTTCATGTTAATACTAGTTATGAGTAAACTTTGTACAGACTCTTAGAAATGGAAAAATCTGTTTTAGTGCAATTAATGGTGAAGTAGAAAAATTTCGTTTTGTTAAAGATAGACTGTTACATCTCAGGGATTTCAGTGTTATAAATCTTGGGGTGTGACATGGGAGGTCCGCTTTTTTGAACACTGAGTTTATCACTCTTTTTTGCATTTGATGATCATAATTTTCCTCTTTTAATCATTAATGAGAAAAAGGTTATGTATGTGTTGCATAATTTTTTGAATATTGTGTGTACCAACATTTTTAGCAACCAAAAAAATTAGGAGTATACAAAATTGTATGGCGTATGAGCTATTGGAGTCACAAAAAATTCCAAATGGAGAAAAACTATGTTCAAAATTGTGCAGTGGGCACTTTACACTAGGTTTGTGTGATGGGTATTTCTGCTGCTCTAGTAAAAAGGGAAGGTTTGCGGGCTCCCTCTCTAGCCATGGATTGTTTGCTTCAAAATTGCATTTCTAACCTTCAAGAAATAAGAAAGAACAAAAATGATAAACTGTAATTCACTCTTTTGGGGCTATTCATTAATATAAATTGGGTACATTTTTCCTTGATCACTTGCGAATGCTTTGTTATTTACATTTTGTTACAATTTATTTAACCAAGAAAATGTCTTATTCTCAAAATACATGAAGATATAGAAAGGATTTACATCAAAAGCACGAGAAAAATGGAGATTCACTATCCTACCTTGTTATCTCTAAAGTCTCATGATTGCTTGTTGCTTTTAAAATATCTGTCTAATTTCTGTCCATGTTTTCCCTGTCTCTATATTCTCAGTTTTCTTTTACCGTGTAATCCTCTTTCTGTGTTTGAATCTATCCCATTTTGTCCAAAAAGATTCAAATCATCAGGAGGAATTGGTCTTTTATTCTTCTTTCCTTCTTGAATAATTTTCATCATATCAAAGCTAAGGTTGCAAATCAATTCAAGAGGATTTCGTTGAAAGGTGGCATCTAACCCTAACTCTATTTCTTTGCCTTCTTGAGTGTCAAACCCTAATTCAGTTTTTTCCCTTTCTTGATTCTAGCTCTTTTTTTTTGTCTCAAACCCTATTATCCATCTCATCAGTTCCTAATTCTATCCACTTTCCTGGATACTAATTTCATTCTCATCTCAAATTTTATTTCTAAAAACCCCAACCCCCTCTATGTCATCTCAATTTCTTTCCACTTTCAATGAATATTATTTCACCTGATTCATTCTTCTCTTGAAATAGATATGAAATTTCCTTTCTACTTCAGATCTTATGAATCCCAATGCCGTCCGTTGTCTCTCAATGAGATCCGAGAGTCCCGGATCAGATCTGGTGACTTCATATATTTTTCTTCATCCCAACTTCTCATACAATTTCTTTCAATATTCTCTTTCGTCCTTCGTACTGCTTTCATTGTCCCCCCCCTTTTTTTTTCCCCGAATACATTACTTGTTTCTCTCAAAATAAATAAATAAAAATTACCTCTTGAACCTTAGTGCCATCCAAAATATAGGGAAGCACTAGAAACCTGGACTCCACTCCTCTTCTACTCCATCACTTAACAAAAACCCCAGTTCTGAGAAAACCCTAATTCTAGAAACCTCAAGGCTTATTCTACTCCTCGATTCTTCTTTTAGAAGCTTGAAGTCTTACTTCTTCTCAACTCCGAATTCAAACCCTAATCTTCCTTATTGGTTTTTCTAAACCCCGAGGTTTCTTATCATTTCATCTCAAATATGACTTCCTCATTTGAAATTGTTTTTTCTCCCCCTAAAGTCTTCCATATATGGTGTCTATTAAATTAGACTTCACCAACTTCTTGATATGGAAGAGTCAAATTGTTCCACTCTTACATGGGCTTAAGACTGATGGAACCTTCTCTTATCCTCTAGCAGTCACTGCGAAAGAGGTTATTCTGAAAGATGGCATGAAAGAGATGATACTAGTTTCCAACCTTGATTTTGAGAGCTGGTTTGGTATTAGCCTAGTCCTTAACATGCTGCTAAATTTCAATCTTTCTCAAGACAATTTGTCTCAAGTTGTGGGATCTTCTTTATGAGCTTTACTCTCAATCATCTACGCCAAGCCTAATGCATATTCATCAACTCCAATACTGCAAAAGAGAGAGTTCTTCCATTGGCATGTTAATAAGGTGAAAGGATTTTGAGATCAACTAGCCGCTATTAGCCATGAGGTTAGCAATGGTGATGAAGTACTCTACCTGCTTGGAGGATTGGTCATGTCTATACTATCTACACGCGGTTTCAATGAATTTTTCCCACTCTGGCACTAACATGAAGACTTGTTCAAGAAAATAGTTGAAGCAAAAGAAAGAGATTCATGATGTTTAAATGTTGATTCTTATAAATCCAACATGTTTGCTAGAAGCCGAGGGAGAGGAATAAAATAAGCCTTTGTTCATGAATGATGGTGATTAAATCCACCTAGCCCAGCATTATGGAAATCATGGATATATTAGTCATTACAAGCAACCACATTCCGGGGTAAACAGTATATCCCTATCAACTATACCATTATATATCAGCTTTGTGGAAAAAGAAAGTATTCCCAGTGTTTCCATAAGTACGATCCAGTTTTTCGAAGTGCTCTTGCCCTAATGCACTCAATTGCCAATTTGAACATATTGCACCCCTGAATGACTTCTTCAGTACCACCCTCAGATGATTCTGGGGTGGTTATGGTTACAGGGGCTGCCAATCTTGTCACATCTGATGCAAATAAGTTTTCTTCCTTTGTTTTGTATGTTGGTAAAAAGGAAAGTCATTACAGGGTATCGTACTCAGCTTTCCGTCACTGGCGTTGAAAATGCCGCTATCTCGTCGTCCTTTCCTTCATTTTCTTTGCCTAATACCTTGTTAGTTCCTAAAATTAAGTTAAATTTTATTTTTGTGTTAGAGTTATCAAATGATTTGAAGAGCTTCTCGATATTTAGCCCTAACTCTTTGTTCCCAAATGATCTTAGCATGAAAACCACATTTCTTGAAGGAATATGAAAGGAAATCTATATCATCATCTAGAAATTCTATCAAGGATGGTCATAGTCAAGAAAAGGAGTTTCGAGTCATTGTGAATCTGTCTTCCTCAGTTTTCCTTCGTAATAAAGCCGACGAGTTTATAGCGCATCAGCAATTTGCTCATTTGTGGTCAAAGTCTTTTGTAGAGTCTAAAGAGTGTCTGTTTCATTTCATGTATTTCAAATAATAAAAGGAGCCACTTTTTATGTTCAAGTTGTCAACTTGGCCAACCTTGTGAGCTTCCTTTCAATGTTAATAATAATATTGTCACTTTTCCTTTACAGTTAATACATGCTAATTTTGGGGCCTTTCTCCATGGAATCTAAATCTCAATCTAAATATTGTGGTATATTCTTTTCATTGATGATCATGGTGGATTCACTTTGATCTTCTCCTGAAGCAAAAATCTAATGTTCTTGATGTGTTTGTTGAAATTGCTCCTTTGTTGAGTCATATTTTCAATTCTGCATTGCTTGATTCCAAAGTGATGAAGGAGAGAGTATAAATATGAAAAATTCAGGGATGTCATTTCCAACAACAAAACCGAGGAAGAGTTTTCCTCTTATAGACCACAAGGCCAGTCCTGTGTGTGAGGCTAGTGGAGTACTCAAATTTATATGGAGTGATGTTTTTCACACTACGGTACATGTTGTTGATTTCTTGGCTTCCATGATTACTGGTAGACAGTCGACATACTTCTCTTCTTGGAAGACACCCAGATAATAGCATGATGTGTGATTTTTTTTGGATGCTATTGTTATGTTCATGTGGATGGAAGTCAAAGGGATAAGTTGATGCAGAAAGCTGAGATATGCGTATTCATACGCTACAATAATATGCGCAAAGGATATCCCTATTATTGTTCAAAAACCAAGAGAATTTTGATTTATCAACATTTGACCTTTGATGAAAACGAATGTATTCCCCTCTAAAACTTCCAAAAATTGAAGAAGACATTCAGGTTGCTGCCCAAAAACTCAAATTGATTCTTCCCCATGCACTTATGCTATGAAATCTAATTTGAGCTTATTACATGATAGAACAAGCCAAAAAAATGTTATGGGCTTGAAATGGGTTTATAAAATAAAGTATATGGCAGATGGATCAATTGAGCAATTCAATGCAAAGCTAGTTGCAGATGGATAAGAATCAAGAAATCAGGCTAGACTATGATGAAACATTTAGTCCTATGGTGGAATTGGACATGATTGGAGTTATTTTATCCTTGCACTTGCCTATGATTGGTAGATATTCCAGATGAATATTTAGAATGCGTTTCTACATGGAGACCTAAAAGAACCATATATGGAGCTGCCAACGGGATATCGTATTTCATCAAACACATGTCTAGTGTCCGCAGGCCCTCTGAGATTCTTTTTGACCATGTGAGGGTGTTAGCTGCGCCACACTCCATATTGCCCCGATTTCTATCAAAATTATGTAGCCCTATTAGTTAATGCTAATGGTTTTGGCCTGTATTGAAATCTTTATGGGCAACTGGTCCTGAGTATGTTAAGAGGATCTGGCTTCCATGGTTTCTGTATGGGGCTGTTTTGCAGGAGTAGGTGTGGTAATTGGTGTAGCATTAACAGTGGAGGTCTGTTGCTGAGAGTCTATGGAGCCCCTTGAACCCTTCCTATTAAGAGTCAACATGATTTTGTGAGGCTCTTAATTCATTCTTTGGTTGTAGTCACTCTCAAAACTCTATTTTGGGAGACCTGATGATTTCTTTCTAACCATATGGACCAGATGACTGCCAGGTTTCATTAGGCGCCCCAAGTTTTGGCTGGCTGCTGATAGGGGAGGTGACATCTACTGTTCTAAGATGTTCTCAACTGCTATGTGGAATACCAAAGGAATGTCAAAGAGTTTTAAGACGCTTGATCATATCTGGAGCCATCTTGCAGTGGACGAAATGGCATTTGTTTGTTTCCTCATGTTTGACACACGAATATGTTATCTTGCAAGGAATTTTATGGCAGTAATTTCTGTTATTTGTGGATGTCAATTAAAATGACTGGGTTAATGTGCTAGCAAGATGACACACTCATACGACATGCTTCTCATGGGTTTATGTTTGAATGTATATTTTTATTATGTTGGATTATATGTTATCACTTGCGTATATTGAGTTTCATCATCTTGGAATTTAAACAGCTATGATATGGTGGTATGCTACCTTTCTCTTTTATTTCATAGCTTTCTCAACCGATTTTGTTTGTTCAGGTTTCAAGAGCTGTTTCTTTACAACATCTAAACATTGGTGGGACATTCATCACAGATGAATCTCTGTTTGCAATTGCAAGGAGCTGCCAAAATTTGAAGGTAAGCAAATATAACCGAAATCTCATTGTCAGTAAGATTTCATCAGTGATGGCTAGCAGTAAACCCCTCCCACTGTAGCAATATGTATTGACATGTGAGAAACAGATAATAATTCCATATCCCAATGAATCATATTGATATGATAGCCTTCATATGCGCACATGTGAAGTCTTCTAAAGACATGAGGTTAAATACCCCTTAGAAGAACTAAATTATCCACATAAAGAGAAGATAATGTCGAGGCATGAACTAAAAATGTACGAATATACCTCTCAGTGAAATGAGTTTCCCTTGGTTACAGTGTGGCATGGATGGGTGGCTGTATCTGACATGTTAAAGTGTAAATGACACTCCAATCCCTGAAAATAAGGATACAATAATCTGGATGGTTGTTTGCTTTGATGTTTTCATCTTCTTTAGGCATTGATAGAATTTGGACTGACTGAAGTGATGCAATGTCTGAAATTCCTTGGTCATTGTCTTTGGCCTTTTCAACCTCAACAAGTTCTAAAACCATCAAGAGGCATTTTTTCTAAGATGTCATATGCAGTTTCATTCTTTCACCAATTGTTCGTGAATTTAGGTTAGAGTGAAGCTTCTGGCAGGATCAACAAACTTATTTGTGTATAGGCTAATTTATGCATTGCTATTATAACTAAAGAAAAGCAAGTTGTTTTGAATGGAAGTTATTTTTTTCTTTTTTTTGGGGGTTGTTTAAGGGTTTAGTAATATATCTAGCAAGTAATTTGTATGTGCATGATTTTTGAGTAGTGTGTATCTCCTTTTAAATTCTTTTATTTTCCTTTTGTTTCTAAGTTTTTCTGAAAAATGCAAAGATTCGGACCAAATTACAGTGCATAACCGAGGTCATTGGCAACCAAATTTTATAAATCATAGCAAAGATGACCATGTTGGTCTATCCACAGCCAAAAACTAGGAGCTGATGAATTAGATAGTATTTCATGATATACTGTTTATTCTATATAAAACTGAAATATGCAATTAAAATCTAAAAAAAGTCTTCCAAGAAATATTTGAGAAAATAATTTAGTGCAAAAACCATGGAAAGATATAAGTCCACATTGAAAATAAATGGTATGGGCAAATCTCAGGTTGTAGTTAGATATATCAAAGAACCTACATTGTACTGATGAGCAGTGGAATCCAGAACCCATCATCATAGAGTACTTCTCATTGTGTTCACTCATGCTCATTGTGCATATATCACATAAATGCTTGATGAGTTGACGAATTTGTGCTTTAAGAAATATCACAAATCATGGCTTTCTGATCATCCCCACATGTAAATAAGAGTTGCCATATATAATCAGGGCTACATACTAGGGGAATTTACAAAGCTAGTAAGGGCTTTAGATTAACTGTCTTAGATACCAATATTTCTCAAATCAACAATTGCTGATGGCCTTCTGAAGTTTATATCTTAGACTACGATAATTTAAATAAGTAGCCACTTTTGGTCTCATCTATACTTAAAGAAACTTGTTATACTGATTCTAGATCCTATCGATGCACTTACAACCAGTGGCTCCCTTGCCATGAGAACATGAGCAAATTCCCTTGTGCTATTATGGTTTTGTTTTCGAAGCATTTATTGTATTGCATTTGTAAACACTTTGTGAGGCAAGGAATTGGCAGAACTATGGAGTGGAGAAATTTTATAGTAGTAGCAATAATAATAACAATAATAATAATAATAATAATGATAATGATAATGATAATGATAATGATAATGATAATGATAATGATAATGATAATGATAATGATGATAATGATGATAATAATGATAATAATGATGATGATGATGATGATGATGATGATGATGATGATGATGATGATAATGATAATGATGATGATGTTGATGATGATGATGATGATAATAATAAGAATAATAATAATAATAATAATAATAATAATAATAATAATAATAATAATAATAATAATAATAATAATAATAATAATAATAATAATAATAATAATAATAATAATAATAATAATAATAATAATAATAATAATAACAACAATAATAATAACAATAATAATAACAACAACAACAATAATAATAATAATAATAATAAAATAATACGATCATGCATAAAAAGGGTCATGAGATGTAAAACAAGTCAGTGAGTAGAGATGTATGTTGTATTCTGATGCAGATTCATATAGAAAAGATAAGCATGAAGATTTCTGGAAAAAGTGATGAATTGATTTGAAATTAAAAGGAATCTAGCAAACTTAGCTTCAATGGTTCTGCAGAATTCATAAGAATTTAAGGAAACAATGATTCCAAATATTAAATCAAGTCTCTTTTCTAAATTCTCTGTACAGACTACCATTTTTAGTAAAAGACCTTACTTAGAACTCAAGATATCCTAATTCCAATTGAATTAGAAGTCTTAATTAAGATAGTATTTGTGACGATATTTTTACCCCTGATAGAATAAGTAATTCCACAAAGATGCTAACTACTTTTCCAAAGTGCTTCTACAAATCTTAAAAAACTAAATATACCTTAAAATGCGTTAAAATACTTAAAATGCCCTGAAAATAAAGTCCAAATTAAAATTAAAATTAAAATAGTCATCTTTTGAAATTAGACAAAACTTATGGTGAGAATGATTTGTCCTGCATTAGACTCCCTTGGTTGGAGAAAACTCTTCCTCGAGTTTTGACGTGGAGTAGTGGACTAATGTGAATCCTCTGTTACACCCATAGTCTTTTTCCACCCAAACATTGCAAATTTACATTCAGGCTTGATCCTCTTGTAGGTAGGTTATGGGCAGTAGGGAAAAGTCCTCTAGGTAGAAATCTTAATATGTATTTTGAAAAATTGATGCAAACATATCAAATTCAATTATATCTAAATTATACCTTTGACCTTTGCTATTTTAGGAGTTCTAATCCATCTTGAACACCCCTCTTTTCACAACTTGTTCCTTGTAAAAATCAAAATTACCCATGGCCTTCAAGCTTGCATCAAACCCCAGGCTTTTGTCCATGGCTCCCACTACAGATAGAGGAATCAAGTTTTTCTAGTTCACTTCACCATCTAGGGTTTCCTAGTTCATGTCACCATCTAGGGTTCCGGCTCCTTTTTAGAATCTAATTTCTTATCACTATCCCTAAGAGAAAGTCCAATTTCTTCAACTCCTTCCAAAGGTTCTTCATCATAAATTGGCTCATCTACAATCAAGGTTTTCTCATGCAGCTCTTCCTATAATAGGATCACCTACAAGATCAAGAAGGGGTAATTTAATCTGAAAATAAAAAATGTACGCCGATCTGATTCTTTTAGATCTCAACTCAAATGATCTTCTTATGGAATGTTTTCTCTCGCCTGGATAAAGAATGAGTTTACCTTCTCACCTCAAATTCATCACTACCATGAATAGCGTAATCCCCTCGTTCAGAGCTGGTGGGAGTCTCCAGTCGAAACGCCAATTCTTCGACTCTCTCATTAGGCCTAAAAATTTTATTTGTCGACACAGCTCAACCCACCTTGGCAACAACCACCACGTTTTCCTCTAGTGGCCATCGTGCAAAACTGCAGCGGATCTACGGGTGGTTTAGGAGAGACGACGTGCGCTATTACCAACTAATATAGAAACAAATTTTGTTAGGACGAAATCAAGTAACATATTGTTTGGGAAATTAAAGAGGAAACCTACAAACCAGGTGTCCAAAGCTCTGCACTTGCTCAAGCAGAAATAACTTCTCAAAACTCGATTCAGAATGGGAAACCCTAATATAACCCCCCAATTATAATAAAGGACCTTACTTAGAACCCAAGAATTCCTAATTCCAATTGAAATAGAAGTCTGAATTAAAGCAAAATTGACATTTTTATTCTGATAGAACAAATATTTCCACTTTGAACATAAAATCTTTTAAAAAAAAAAAATCCCTAAGATCCAAAAAAATATTCAAGACCCTAAAAATCCCAAAAAATACAGCCATAAAGTTTAATAAGAAAAATTCAAAAATAAGAAGCATCTTGTCATGCATCAGAGTCCCCTACTTACAGAAACTCGTCTTCAAGTTTATAGTAGGCTAAGATGAATTTTACCACGCTGATGATCTTCAACTTTTGCTAGCTCTAAGAGTATGGGCAATATGGAGAACCCCTTAAGAAAATGCTCTAGATACGTGTATTAAATTATTGATACCAAATCTCCTTCATTCCAAAGATTGCACACATTATCCTAGGACGTAGGTCATGAAAACTTTATACTGTTCTGCTTTATCTTTATCAAAGATTGGTTCATCCACAAAATATCTTTTTTCATTATAAATTGGTTCACCTACGAGATCGCATTCTTCATTGAAAGCGGATCCCAATTTGTGACTTGCTGATTTTACGAGAACAAAGATTTTTCATAGTTCGTCTCTTCAAGATCACGAATCAAAATGTCTTCACAAGTGTCGAGATTATCTCTCCCCTTTGTTGTGAGTTTAAATATCCATTGAACCTCACTCACCACTATGATTGGACTTAGATCCGCTAACGTCGACCAGAGATTGTTCAAAGCGGGTTGGGTGCACCTCTGATGCCATCTCCTCGAACCTCTTCAATTAGAACAATTTTGATGTATCTCATACTCCAATTTCTCAATTTTCCTCTTGCGATGATTGAATTCCTCTCATGTAACTTTACCACTAGCACAACCACAAACTCGACCTCCTCTAGCAGCCAATTGCAAAAATTTGCGGTGGATCCTAGGATACTTTAGCAAGAACCCTGCTCTGATACTAGATGATGTAGATTCGTACCAGGAAAAAAAAAGGATTTCTAAAAGAAAAACTAATCAATTGATTTGAAATTAAAAGGAAACTGTCAAGCCTAGCTTCAATGGCTCTGCATATTACACAAGAATTCAAGGAAACAATGTTTCTAAATAATAATTCTTTTTATTTTTTGAGAATTCCAAATAATAATTCTTATTCTCAATAATAATTCTTATTCTCTTCTAAATCCTCTGTATAGACTCTCAATTTATAATACACTAATTGTAACAAAATTCCTAATTAAACAATCATGATGATATTTTTACCCCCGATAAAATAGGTAATTCCATAAGGACACTAACTACTTCTCCAAATGGTTCATAAAATCCTAAAAAATAAAGAACCCTACAATTTATAAAAAACTTAAAGGGCCCTACAAATAAACCCTAAAATTGAGAATTGAAATATATAACCTTTGAAATTAAAATTAAAAGCAAGAATGATGTTGTCCTGCCTCATAACTTCATAACATTGCACTTGGCATGGAGTCTTTGGTGGATATGCAATCATTAGAAGTGATTGACAGAACCATGGAGGATGTTCCTGCACATATGGGATAACTCGCAAATGACGAATCTTATCAGATATTGATCAACAATACCCTGACACTCACTTGTTGAGATTTTAACATGTATTGATACCTGTAGAAATGGGGCTTGATAAGAAGGTATATATTGCTCAAGCCTGGATTTGAACTCACGACCTCTTATGTAGAATATGTATGATGTAGCACTTTGCGAACGACTTTTACGTACTTAAAGACATTATTGTTTTATATAGAAAATGTATGCATTTAGGCTGAACTACTATACAACTTTGACATGTGTTGAACACCAAGTTCAGTGTTGTTGTCCATGTAACACTGGTAATGATGATGGGAAGTCTTGTGGGGAACTGTACAGATGCCGTTGTTACGTGAAATGTGGCAATGTAGATCAAGCACAGGATATGTATTCAAAAAAAATTCTGTAATTATACCGGCAAGTACTACTTTCATAAGCCACTTTCAATTTTATAAACAAGAAAAAGCCCTACTACAGTCTAAGGATCGTCCGTTACTGCCATTAAAACAAACCTTTTCTTCAACAACAAAGGGGATCAAGAACAAAGGAAGCCTTTTTACTGGAAATAGTTGCCTTAGGATCACCTCCAAAGGACTTACATACATTAGATCACCTAATTTGAGGGTGCACTTATCTCGATCCCTGATGAATCCCCTTAAGATAGGAAGCACTTATGGCAAACGTCAAAATAGGGGCAGGAGAGCATAACCAAGAAGATCAAGATCTAGGTGGGCATCCTACCCTTGTCTGATCTTAGGTGGAGGGTGCCACCCTACAATGTCTTAGGTAGTGCATGACACCCTAGGCGGATCCAGGTGGTGTGTGCCACCATAGGAGGCCAAAAAGGTAAGAGGAGAGAGAGAAGAGAGGAGCGTGTGAGAGTGGGAGAGAGAAAGAGAGGCTTCTCTGAAGTGTGCTCTAAACCTGGGATAGGACCCCCTATTTATAGGGGTATTTGGGCTAGGGTCTGCCATCTTATTTGGGATTCAATCTGGACCACTTATCTCCGGTGATCTATGGAGTAGGACTATTGATCTCTGATAATCTGTTTAAATATTTTTGAAGTTGATTTACAAACACTTGGTCTATTCCACTATGGTAGTAATGCCTAAGATGTTGGTGAAGAGGTGGGTTTGAATCCCATTATAGATGTCTTTTTTCTTGAAAATCTTCACAAAATGATTTGGAGAACTTCTTGATCTTTTCAAGTATAACTATTTGACTCTGCAAGTTGATTTGGTTAGATAGTGACCTATTCGGTCATGAGTTTGCTTGTTTGAACTATTGTTCCGATTCATTTGAAGGGTATAAAAAGTGCTGGACTTGAATAAAATTTGGTTCACTCCCTGCACTCCAGTAAACCAATTCAAAAGGTTTAGTGCTTCTACAATTACAATTAACAAAGTCTCCCAAATGTATATCTCTTACTATCAGTGTCAGGTGTGACAGTTCGAAGAGTCTTACAAGTTAGGAATGTTAGACAAAGAAATAGATTTCAACCCATCTAAAACTAGGACAACCTAAAATTGATAACGAAGAATCAATAATGTATTGGATGACTCGTCTTCACCATTTGAAAAAGAGAAATTACATGTAGTTGAGAATTCCAATCCCATGTAGAGGTGCATAGTTTTCCATTATTTGGCCCCATATTATTGTTATCCCTTTCAGTAGATCTTGTTCTGCACCTTTGATTGGGAAACTAAAATTCATTTTCTCAAAAACTTTTTATTGGTATACATATCTCAAAAAGTGACTAATGGCAAAAGATTAAGAATGTAAACAAAAATGTGATGATAAAGGGATCTAGATGGCTTGATCTAATGGGTGACAAAGCTACTTTAGAACTTAGTTGCAGGAAAAACCTGCCTAAGGTGATTATCCTCCTTGAGAGTGATTTCTCAAATTTATGGAGTACAATTAGCTGGAGCATGTTCCCATTCATTCAAGAATGCAGTCCCCCAACCTGTGAGGAACTCGCTTCCCTTAAGGATATCAATCCAAAATATATGAACTCTTTGGCTTAGATCTATATTCCTGTGCTTTAACATTGGTATCTAAGAAGGCCGAATTTCAAATTAGGTAACATGAAAAAGGTGCAAGTTTCCTGAACTTTATATAATGGTTGAGCGCCTGTGTATGTCACGATTGTTTATGCAATGATTTGTGCACAAGATGAACTTCTGATCCCAAATTACTTAAAAACTGTTTTTATATCCTAGTCTTTATTTCACGTTGGTTGCTGTTCTTGATGGTGGTAATTTTGCTACATTTTCTTTTTTCAAAATGAGGGCGGTCTTGATCAATTGTGTTGCCTGTGGAACAGGCAATTGTTCTTTGGAGCTGCCGCCATATCACGGAGAGGGGACTCACTGCACTTGTGAGTAATTGTCGCAAACTCGAATCCATCAACGTATGGGGGCTGAGAGTCTCCCTAGAAAGTTACATTGGGTTGCTAGCCATCAGCCCCGCTCTCCAAATAAAACCTGGGGATATGCATTTGAATGTGCGCAAACTTCCACTTTGGGCAGTCGCCTGACTGGATATCACTGTATTGATTGCTGTATGCTGTAAATAAAGGTTATGCACTTGAATATTACTACTTGTATAGATTTTTTTTTTTTTTCCTTTATGGAATGATGTAATGTTTGTCATAAGCATATTACATGGTAGTACATGAGCACATTCATGTCGTAGCTTACTGCTAGAACCAGTGAAAATAAATTCATAAGATTGAAGGGACTATGATGGTGGGCAAAATTATTCTTATTTTTTATTTTTATTCAATTTATAAAGATGTATATTATAGTTTTAGTTTGAAGGTTTATTTCTAGGGGTTTTTAGCTTTTTAGGATTTTTAGAGTTTTTAAATTTATTTATTGATTTCATGAATACTGTTTATAGGGGTAACATTGTCATTATAAATTTTAAATTTAAATTAGGATATATGGGTCATTGTAATATTTGTTTGGACATTTTTTATAATTGAAACATTAAATTATATAAGAGGTATGTGGAGCCTTGAGGGGGTCATATTTCACATGATTTTAAGAGATTAAAAGAGAAAAAAGGCTAGGCTTTTGGAACTCTAGCTTGGGATAACGGAAAGAAATTCTAGGTTTCTTTGACCTGTGCTTGTATTTGATTTTGTTTCTTGCGGATTTTACTATTTTTTTAAATTTTCCTATATCAAATTGGTATCACGAAAGGTACTAAAGCATTGTATAGAAGTTATTGTAGCACTGTACAGACAATACTTACAGTGGGGTCTAAGGTTTGCTTATTTTTCCCAAAGTTTTGCCAAACAACCTAGATCTTGTTGATTGGAACAATTGTTTTTGCTGATTATTTACTTAGGGTTTGTGATTGCGATGCCCCCATGGCAGCAAGAAGGGGTCGTAAAAGGAGAATTTGATAGATCCGCTACGTGATTCCATAAATGGCGAAATTGAGGAACGTAAAAGGCAACTTCAACAGCTAATATAGCAATTTGCGAACCTCAATAGTAGGCAAGACGTTGATCTTTTAGCCCACGAAGATCTCAAGTACAAGGATTTTCACTTTTGGGCTCCGTATGGGGAGTCGAGTGATGAGGATAGTGACAGAGGACCTAGATGTGGGGAACACCATTCTAGGATTTTTTATTTGAAAGATGATATTCTTGCTTTTAACATAGATTGCATCGAAAATCAACAAGTTATGTATTGAGATTCACCCCCAATCTTCGTTATATACACAGATGAACAACAAGATCTTTTGGGAGATATGATTTATGATAAAGAAAAATTTTATGGGTGAATCAATCTTTGACAAAGTAAAAGATGAAAACCTTAAAAGATATCATAAGGGGGAACATTTATGAGATTCAGAGCATTGGAATCAGAATGGTGCAATGGAAGCATATTAGATTCAGAATCAGCAAATTGTGGCGTTGATTTCAAAGAATAATAGAATTAATGAGAAAAATCCTCTAAAGACCAGAAAATTAAGTTTGGAGTATCTTACATGATTTTTAATGAGAATTTAAGAATAATTGAATTTGATAAATCTACATCAATTCCTCAATACACAGATTAATATCAATTTTTGAAGAATTATTTTTACAACAAATAATCTTTGAGCTAACAAAGAAAATGCTTAAAGAAAGTGGTGTTGAAGATGAATTCATCATAGCACACTTCAAAACTCGATGATGAGTTTTCTCCAACTAGAGGAGAATGATAACGGGCAAAATTATTTTTATTTTTTATTTTTTATTTTTATTCAATTTCAAATTATGTATAGTATACTTGTAGTTTCAAGGTTTATTTCTATAGGTTTTTAGTTATTTAGGAATTCTAGGGTTCTCATTTTATTTATTTATTTTATGAATACTATTTATAAGTATGAGTATTGTTCATAGGGGTAAAATTATCATTATAAATTTTAAGTTTAAATTAAGATATATGGGTCAATGTATTATTTGTTGGGCATTTTTTGTACTTGAAATATTAAATAATATAAGAGGTATATGGAGCCCTAAGGGGTTGATATTCCACATGATTTTTAAAATTTGAAAGAGAAAAAAGTTTAAATTTTTGGAACCTTACCTTGGGGTGTGGAGAATAAATCCTATGTTTCTTTGACTTGTACGTGTGTTTGGCTCTGTTTTTTGCTGATGTTATTGCTTCCTCAAATGTCCCTATATCAGACTATGAACACCCTAAACATGTAATAAAGGTGCATATGAATTTCATGTATGTATATAATAGTGAAAATGTGACGGTCAGAAAATATCTTTTCGTGTGGTGGATGCATAGCATGAGCATTTCTACTCTATTTAGATTCATGTAAAGAGCCATGAGAATTTGAGACTTGAAATTTGTTACTTCCCAACTCTGCCGTTGCAAACCCCTTCGCAGCGAGTTGCGTTGTTTTTATGGGTTATTGAGTAATAAGACCCATTTTATGATCTTAGTCTTAGCAAAACCGTTCGTGCAGCCAGTTGCGATGTATTTATTTTGGATTCTATCTCTTTTTATCTTGTCACTCTAACCATTTCAACATTTTTATCTCAACTATACTCAATCTATGAGTATGTTGTTGTTTTGACCGCCAAACATTTTACCCCATAAAGTCAAGTTGGTCTCACCGCTGTTTTATAGAACTTTCCCCTCAATTTTTTTGGTACGCGGTGGTCACATAAAACTTCAGTTGTACATCTCCATTTTGCCCACTCAGCTTCAGCTTTAATTATATGTGCGACATCTTCCTTAATCTTTCCATTTTCTATGATTATCGACCTAATATATCAAAAGTGTGCTTTTTTTTTATACTTTTTAGTCATCAATCTTAACTATTTCATCGTCTCTATTATTATTACTAAACTTGCATTCTATATACCTTGTCTTTGTTTAAATAATTTTAAAACCTTTAGATTCTAGAGCATACCTTCAAAGTTCTAATTTCGTGTTGACACCATTTTAGGTCTCATCGATCAAAACAATGTCATCCACGAACAACATGCACCCCAGTACGTCAACTTGTAGGTGCTTAGTTAAGTTGTTCATAATTAAGACAAACAGGTATGGGCTCAATGTTGACCATTGATGTAGACTTTTTATTGCTGAAAACTCACTAATCTTTTCACTAGTTGTTCGTACATTAGTTAGCACCCCCTCATATGTATCTCTCAACAAGTCGATGCAGTATCTAAATACTCATTTCTTTTTCAACACCACAAAATCAAATCTCTACGTATTCTATCCAAAGCTTTTTCTAGATCAATAAATACCATGTGGATGTCTTTTCCCTTTGTCCTAAACTTCTCAATCAGTTGCTTAAATAGGACAATAACCTCAGTTGTTGACCTCCCTAGCATTAAACCGAATTGATTTTCTGATGCATTAGTCGTTGCTCAATCACTCTCTCCCACAGCTTCACAATGTGGCTAATAAGTTTGATCCCTTTGCACAACCTAGAAGTCTAATTTGTTCTTATAAATAGGTACCACACTACGTTTCCTCCATTCATGTGGCATTTTCTTTGTTCTCATCACATTGTTAAACAACTTGGTCAGTCAGCCAATGTCAACCTCCCTCATGCACTTCCAAACTTCCATCGGAATATTATCCGATTCAAAAGCCTTTCGTATCTTCATTTATTAACTATACATTCTATTAATTAATATATATTATAAAATAATGTATTAATTTTATGCAATAATTATATAGTTATTATAATTATACAATTATATATGATTCTAATTAATTATATGTTATGATATGTATAATTAATTTATATTTTATAGTAAAAATATCATATTATAATATTATAATATTATAATATAATATTTATTAATAATATAATTTCTATATATGTAATATTATAATATTGTAATCATAATTAATTATATATTGCTATATATAATGTGTATATTATATTAGATATATATTATTATAATATATAATTTATATATAATATTAATTAATATATCTTATAAAATAAGATATTAATTAAATGCAATAATTATATATAGTTATTATAATTAGAAAATTATATATTGTTATTATAATTAATTATATGTTATGATATGTATAATTAATTTATATTTTATAATAAAAACATTATATTACAATATATAATATAATATTTATTATAGTATATAATATTTATATATAATTAATTACATATTGCTATACATAATTTGTATACTGTAATAAATATATAATATTATGCTATATAATTTATGGAGAAAATATCTCCCTATCCTCTATTTTTAGGTTTCATTTCTCGATAAACTAAAGGTTTCAAAAGATATCTTCTAACCCATGGTCAATTTAAACCTATTTTTTAACTTAAACAAATGTGATAAAGATATGCTATTTTTAAACTCAAACATTTCTCTCTTCACTTATATGCTCCAAACTTCTCTATTTCCCTCTCTTCATGTGTCTTGCTCACTCTCTCTCCTCATGTGTTTCTCCAAACACATCTCTCTCTCGTCCCGGTAACCTCTCACCTTCTCTCACTAGAAGTTAGAAGTTTGGGCGGATAACTTTTAGAAAATGTATATCTTTTTAGATTTGTTTGGCCTAAAAAAATAGGTTTAAATTGAAACAAAAGACCTATGTGATTTTTTACCGGGAAAATACAATTTTTTTTTAATAGTAATAATCACCCCTTATAATTTTGGCAACAAAATCACTCACAGATGATCTTATTACAAACAATAGAAATTTCAAAAATAAAAAACACATCAATAAAATAAATCTCAACTACTTGATGCCATTCATACAACCGAATATTGTGCTTGAGAATATGAAATAAAGAACAAATAAGTATAAGATAACTATGACGGATATTAACTCAACCGGGTTTCTTACACCCCACACCGAGTCACCACATCTAATGGCACGGGATCTGCGGTCTAGCTTCAATCTCGAATCGAGAAAGCGGATTTTGGCCAAACTATGTAACCACCATTTATTTTTTACAAAACCCTAACCTTCAAAAATAATTTAAGCTTCCCTCTAATTTATACAACCCTTAGTTTCTTCTTAGGTCTAGGGAGAAAAAGAGTAGTAGCTAGAGTTGGGGCGTGGCCCCCCTTTGAAACTTTGGGATGGAGAGGGTTAGAGAGAGAAACTCAGAGGAGAGAGAGCGGAGCATGCCCCTCAAAGAGAGAGAGAATTGGAGAGAGAGATATTGTTATTATTTTAGAGATAGGAAAGAACTCTCCTATTTATAGAGAAAATAAGATCTAGGGTTTCTTTATAGTTTACCTCTTTCATAAGATTGAATCTGTACCGTTGATCAATGTGACTTGTGATGAGAGATCTGAGCCATCCATTCCATAGATGAGCCATCAACATTATGAAAGGTGCTTGGACCATTATCCTCCTTTCCTTAAATAATTTTCCCATAAATATATTTAGATAAAATAGGTATAATGTATTCCATAAAAATAGCATTATTATATCACATATTCCATAAGGATATATGTCAAACATTATCAAGTAAATAAATACTTACCAAAAATTTTAAACAAGATAAGGTCAATGTTTACCATCTATTCAAATGGACCATATCCCTTTTAAAGCATACTTATCATATTACAAAATATGCCACGGGCGCTATATTCTTTCCAAGATTGGACCACATGCCTCAAATCAAAATTACCATAATATTAAAGACCTTGATCACAAAGAAACATGAGGAATCCAAAGGGTGGGGCGTACCAACCCTTTGTGGCTCATGTGGGCCCCCACCCACATGCCACATGGTGGGCCCATGTGCACTTTGGGCCCCCATGAAATTGTATAAAGAAAAATTTTAAAATTAAATAAAACGAATTAATATATATTTGAATTTTTGCAACTTTGTAAACTCAATAACTGTATTTTAATAAGTTCAAAAATCATAATTAAATTATTGAGAGATTAATAAAAATTCAAATAATAAAACTAAAATCATTTCAATAATAAAATAAATACAATTAAATTATATGATGGGAAAATAATCCATATGGTTTTAGGAATTCAATTTGTAATAATGGGGTATTCCACCTTCAATTGTGGACTACAGACCACACTAGCTTTATCGAACCGACCCAGTGTTTCCCGTGACCCACAGTCCAAGCAGGGGTTCATTAGCGGGTCACTAAAGTTAGGTCAATGCATCAAGGGGTCGCAATCCCAGTCTGTGGATTACAGGTCCTCCCCTAGATACGAGTTAAGGTCACCACGACCTGATGCGACCACAACTCTATGGTGCATAAGGGTATCTCTTGCACATGCATACGCTTCACCCAAAGGTGGATATCTGGCTTTCCCGAACGATCTATCAATATGCATACCGTGTGATTGAACATGGATGAGGTTTTGGCCCCCGTCTCAGTAGGCCTACCATCACACACAAGGGTCACACAGTCCCCGGCTCTCTCATCTAGGCATAAGCTCTGACCTCATCAAGGGCTAACCCAAAACCCTCATCGGTTAATTCTTTATGCACAGGTACCTTGGGTTTTACAACTAACTGGCCTATATCGATAAGCACAGTCCGGTATAAGCAAACATCGTTCGCTTAGTATGGTTCTCGAGAGACCACACTCCCATTGAGTTTATGTTTCACTATAATAAAAGTATTTCAATACACATTCATAATGCCCTTAAAGGCCAAATAAACCCAACATAAATTAGTTCAGGGCGTTAGAAGAAATAAAATCTACAATTTTTATGCCCCAAGATATATTTTAAAACCTTGGGTCTATTATGAAATAAAACCTAAAAATAAGGGATATGAAGATATTTTCCCTAATTTATATATACATACTATTATAATATTATACTATATTATTTCTAGGACACAGTTCCTCCGGGCAATCCAAATAGTAGATGAACATCGATGCTATCCAAACATAAAACACCTATATTCTTGGGGATTCCAAGTCCACAAGATATAAATTCTAGGTGGGATATCTCCCTAGAAAACCCATCTCCTGGGAACCAAACAGGGTTTAGGGAATTTGCTTGACGCCAAAGTTTGTGTGAGACCCACATTTATCTCAATTAAGAATAAAAAAAAGACACCTAGAAAATGATTTTTATTTAAGAGAGAAATATAGCGAATTTAAGCTCCAGTACAGATAAAATAAAAAGTTTATATTAGGTTGCAATCTTAAAATATGGAATTAAAGTTGTCCCTCAAAAATCTATAATAAGAAGTTATTTTTAAATGTTGAAAAACCCTCTAATTGATCATCTCAACATCGAGATGTATGACTATGAAAAGAAAAAAAGATTCCGTGTAGGCAAAATACTGTATCTTACAACACATTATCTTGATCTTCCATTTTCAAGATTTTCATGTATTTATAGATACTTGATTTGAACTATTTTTAGAGTTTAAAATTTTATAATTAGAGATTAAATTAGATTCTCAAGCCATCGTAAGGACTTTTTATATCAAAATTACATTTACGATAAATTTTAAATTATTCATCTGGTGATAGCATGAACAAATACAAAATCTGAGATTAAACAAAGGTCTCAATCTAATGGGAAAAGTTTATATAGAGCCGAGGCTCTAAACAATCAAATTCGAGCCTACCTCAAAACTTTCACTAGAAGAGGTTATTTTGATGCCCAAATATCCTCAAATTGATCATCTCGACATCAAGAAGCATGGACATGAGAAAAAAATAGATTTCAAGTTCTGGAAATAGTAAATTTTGTACCCGCATATTTGGAACGTCAATTTTAAAGATTTTCAAGTTTTTATAGATATCTCAATCTATACTATTTTTGAAGCTTTAAACTTTATAAATAAATATGAAAATATATTTTAAAGCTATCAAAATGATTTTCAGTATTGAAACCACATTTCTCGACACTATTTGAAGGTAGGCTCTATACAAACCTCACCCCAAGCTAATACCTTTTTGTCTTTGGGTATGGTTTGCATAAGGTTGCACCCTTAAACAATCCAATTAAGGCGGAAAAAAAAAAAAAAGGGGAAGATTTTAGGCTCTTAAAGCCTTATATCTAAAATGTCTAGCTAAGTTCAATCTATTTTCACCTTCCAAAGGAAATTTTTTTTTTTTTTTTTTCTTTTTTTTTTTTTAACTAGTGTGTGCACAAATGTGAGGTCAGAAAAATCCCTATAGGTAAGAGCACCAACTGTCTACTTCATTCTGGACAGTAAATTCATGGATTTTCAATTGTATTGATCTCTTGGTTGCTGGCTAATCAGGAATGGAAAGAAGTAGTAAGTCCTTGAAAATAATTTGCAGTAAAATATGTTTGTGAGAAGGATTTGTATGGAATGCTCCTGAGGGAGCCCTTAGAGTAAAGAAGGATTTTCTGGATTCAAATTTTTACACATTTTTAAATTTAAAAACTTTAATCCCTAAATACTTAAATTTTAAATTTTAAAAATCACTTTTTAAGTACCTACAAAAGACTCTCTTATGAATAAAATAAGAATAGATTTCGTTCACTATTTGGCTAGATAAGTTATGTTTAGTACTCAAAATTTAAAGGAAACGGTTTCTCTATGAGTCCATAGAAATGAGTGGACTCTTAAAAATCTATTTTTGAGATGGACTTTCGGACCTAATTTTTAAGGACATGTAATCTTTAACATGGAGATCATGACTAAATATAAAAAATAAATAAATTTTAAGAAATAAAGATAATGATTTTATGAAGAAAACATTTGAACCCTTAGTTTCAATTGTTTTTAGATGGACCACCGATTTACATTCATCTTTAAGATGAATGCTTTATACCTTGGATCGCATATTGTAGAAATGCGGTCCAACCCACATGAAACAATTTTTCAAATCTAATTTGTTTTTAAATACTTATCTATTTAAGTGCAAAATAAAAAAATTCACCTTAGGGACTATTCAAATAAGTGTTTAGTAACTCACACTTTAGTTTATTTTCTCAAAATATGTATACATTGATGTGAAAAACCTAATTTTATTGAGCAGTAATTTCATGCAATCGTTGTATAGTAATATAATGTATAATCTTCAAAAACCATGTTCACGCTATTTGTTTGTTAAAATTTTTAAAAGGGGGGGCTTCGTATAGAGCCAAGGCTCTAAGCAGTCAAAGTAAAGCCCACCTTCAAATAGTATCGAGTAATGTGGTTTTTATATTGGAAATATTTGTGATAGCCTTAAAATATGTTTTCATCATTAATTATAAAATTTAAAGCCTAAAAAATAGTGTGGATCGAGCAAATCTATGAAAACTTGAAAATCTTGAAGATTGATGGTCTACACAAGATGTACTATTTCCAACACTTGAAATCCATTTTTTTCTCATGTCCATGCATCTTGATGTTGAGATGATAAATTTGAGGATATTTGGGCATCAAAACAACCTCTTCTAGTAAAATTTTTAAGATGGGCTCTAATTTGATTGTTTAGAGTATCAACACTATATAAACTTCTCCCAATCTTGAAATATGCACGCTTGTCCTTCTGTTGAACAATCACAAAAAATAAAAAACATTTGAAAATACTAGAAAGTAAATTTTTAACCCAATTAATATAAACCTTCCATTTTGATTAGATGCTTAGATCTAAGGCTTTAGAAAGATTTATTTATTTATTTTTCAGTTTGTTTTAGCTGGTTTTATTATCATTAGATGAACAACATTAAGAAAGAAAAAAAATTATTTTGAGTTTCTAAAAGTTAAGATATTGAAATTCACCAAATAAATGGTCTAGATTTGTTATCACAGAGGACTCATTTTGATCATATTTAGGGTTCAAATTGAACCTTTTTTTTTTTTTGGATTGATTATTGAGATGAAAAGAATGTATGCACAAAATTTTGGATCATATAAATATCACAAACATGGTTTTCTAGAAGTATGGCTATATTATACTATGATACAATCGTTGCATTAGATCACTGCCCAATTTTATTTTTTAAAAATACTTATTATTCATCCTAAAGTGGATCCCAAATTTCTCCAAAAAAATATCTTTATAATTGTGTTTCAGAAGTGGAAGTTTCTAGACGGTGAAGTTGACCGATCCACATCCACATTTGATTTTTGTTTTGCGGGACACATCCACGTTTGATATCACAATGTGGAAGTTGTAAAGTGGAAGGTCGGCCTTCCTGGCAACATTTTTTTAATATCAAAATGGGTCCATTTTAGAAGACCACCCTCTTATCAAAAATAAAGAAAGGGGTTTTCCGTAATTTGTGGGTGACTCCCTTCCACTTAAAAAAAAAAAAAAAAAAGAAAAAAAGAAAAAAAGAAAAAAAAAGAAAAAAGAAAAAAAAGAACTCTACCAACACGCCTGGTATGTGTTTGTTTGATGGAAATATTTGAAAGTAGGAGACTTTAGTTTCACCAAATTTTAATCTCTATCCCTACGGTTTGAAACTCGCAACTTCCAATAGGTTTAAGATCGACTTCTATGATTTGTGAAAGAGGCCCCTCTTCCACCAATCAAATTTCTACACTGAGAGTGTAAGTGTACATCGTACCCCCGCGGGAGCATGATAGATGCGCTCCCATTCGAGGGACACGTGAGTTCATTGTGTCTTTTTTCCACTTTCGACGGAACTTAAGAATTAGCTATCGGATTGCCCCAGTGAGAAACAATCTGAGCCGTTGGATTGCAAGTCCAACACTAAAACCCAAATATATACGACTGTGAGGTTTTGTGATTCACAAGCAAACCCTAATTTCGCCCCCAGAGAGAGAGAGGGAGAGGGAGAGGGAGAGGGAGAGAGCTTGAAGGTTCATCAATGGCGACCGAAGCAGTGCAGGCTGTTGAGTCCGTCCAATGCTTCGGACGAAAGAAAACAGCAGTCGCAGTGACTTACTGCAAAAGAGGCCGAGGTCTCATCAAGATCAATGGCTGTCCTATCGAGCTTATGAGCTCTGACATCCTTCGTTACAAGGCTTATGAACCTATCTTAGTTCTTGGTCGCCATCGGTTTGCAGGCGTCGACATGAGGATTAGGGTTAAGGGAGGAGGTCAAACCTCTCGCATCTATGCCATTAGGCAGAGCATTGCTAAGGCTCTGGTTGCTTTCTACCAGAAATACGTTGACGAGCAATCGAAGAAGGAAATCAAAGATCTGTTGGTGAGGTATGATCGGACCCTACTTGTTGCTGATCCTCGTCGTTGTGAGCCTAAGAAATTTGGAGGTCGTGGTGCTCGTGCTCGTTTTCAGAAGTCGTATCGTTAGAGAGAGAAATGGAGGAGAGAGAATGCATGGAGAACGCTGCATTGTTTTGGTTCCTGTTATCTATTATTGCTTTCTGAAGAGTAATTTTTGTTTTAGGATGGATGTTATTGGATATTAGTTGAAACTTGTTTTGTTTCTGACTAGGTTTTTGTACTGGGTGGCTGACAAACCTAGTTGAATTTAGTGGTTTTTTATTTTTGTTATCAAGAAATGTATGGACTATTCATGAGTTTTTCAAATTTCTTGTTTGGTTTACTTCTAAGAAAATATGAATGGCCATGTAGTGAAATCTAGGTTAGGCTATTGCAGTTCTTACTTTCTTTTCTGTTGTTTCGCCTATTGAAATGACCATCTGATGGACATGGGGTGGATTTATATTCGTTATATTCTAGGAGTGCATATGATTTTCCCATGGATTCAATTTTATTTTCCCATGGATTCAATTTTTTTGTAATGGGTGCTTGTAGATTGGTACATATAGGTTCAAGAATATTTGATGCCTTGCAAGCTCGTTATTCATGACATGACTATTTGATTTAATGAACTGAGTAGTCAATGAATCCAAACCAGTGGAAATTCTTTCTTCCTTGCTACTTGCAAAAGTTTTTAGATTGATAACTTCATGTCTCAGTTCTGTGTGTGTTTGATGTTTATTTCAGGTTGTTCTATTGACGAAATGTCATGTGTAAACCTGTTCTGTTGAAATTGAGCACCATTAGAAAAATGTGTTGTCAAATTTGAGATCCACTATTTCCATAGTCAAAGAAAGAAGCCTTACCTTCTCCAGATGCTAAATCTTTAATCAATTGCAATCTAAACTATGATGCTTAATGTATCCAGAGGCCTTATTGTTTCCTCTATGGAGTCACTGTCAATCCTACTTTTTCCTTTTGGTACTCTGGTTTTCATGCATCTATCAATAAGAATGTGATTTAATGTATCACATTGAAATTCATCCAAATTTGAATTTATTCTTATATGCTGTGATTTTCATATCCTATTTAATCCTCAATTCTATGTTACCTCTGACGATTTTAAGGGGTTGTATCCTTGTTGTTTAATTGGAAGTATAATCTGCCAATTTGTTCATTGGTAGGCAAGAGTTCCATTGTCACTTAGTATGCTGATTTCATTAGACATTTGATATGTTCATCATCATTGGATTGTCCTTCTGCTTCATTTACTAATGGATAGGTTTTCTATGAGTCAACGGATTCATATGTACACGTGTTCCGCCTCTAAAATCCATCCTAAAGATGGATTGTTTGTCCAATTTTTTAGGGCTTCATGATCTAAGCCTAGGTGATCATGAATATGAAAAAAAATCAAAATTTAAAATGTGCTTTTTTTGGGGGAATTTTTTTGCATCGTCCATATGTTATTTTGCTCCTGTGCACTTTACACAGCCGTGCACTTTATGCAACATCCACCTTAAAGATGGATGTTCACCGGTCAGCTGGCTCACCTAAATTTTTCCTTTAATACTAGGTTTAATAAATTTAGAAATAAGTGCTTGGGGGAAAAACTATAACAGAATAGGATGAAATATTGAAGGAGTTTTGTTTTTTGACATGAAAATTTTGAAAAGCAATACTTGTGGAAGAAGGTTATGTGGTTGATAATGATCAAGAAGAACTTCAAGTAATGTAGAATGGTTACTGCTCAAATGCCTCCCGTTTGAGGATACTCATAAAGCATCATTCTATTAATAGTTCCATAGTTATGGTCGACTTGCTATTCTGGATCAATGCCACTGGGTGTAGACATACTTGGGCAATCGGTGACAATATATGATAAGAAGAATTGTTCACTGTATTTAGTCAGGTTATATTAGAGGCAATACACAATCTTTTTCTTCTCTGTTCTTAATAGGTGTTCAGATTTGATATATATTTCTTGAAGCATTTCTTCAACTGATGTTCCCTTGGAAAATCTTTACTGCTGAGTATTATCTCCTGATGGAATCACTTCTATTATAAAATCTAACTAGTAAGGATGACATTAGAGAACTAAGCGTAGGCATTATAGGTGGTCTTATATGGTAGAATAGGTCAACCGGTGCTAAACTAGGGTTATGGATCAAGGGAGACTTTTGGAGTAGAACATATCCCCTAGCTAAAATATGAGGAATAGAGTACAGATTGCAATATTTAGTGGCTTCCAGGAGTCCTAATTAAGAAGAAAATTCAACTTGATGGTATTGGTAGCTATTGTATATGCTAACCAAGTTGTGTCATTTGTCTTGTATGTGGTGAATAAGTTATATGTTATTATCTCTTGTTTGTATACTATTGTATGTGAAGTAGCCTTTTTATATAGCTCTACTATTCTATTATTGAAGATAAGGTGTTGATAGTGCTGTGATGGTTATATCTTCTTTGCTGTTTTTTTTATTTCACATTTTGTGATGATCATTTCTTGCGTGTTTCTCCAATCCATTTATATTCATGTGAACTGTTGTTTGTTTAGTGCAGAAGAACTTGCATTATCAACTGGCTATGCCTTTGAGCTACATTTTAAGTCATTCTCATTCTTTAATACTTCCTGCAACTGTCCTATTCGTTAATTGATGTGTTTATTTCAATAAAATTTGTAGCTTTGCCTAATGAAGAAGAAGTTGAAAGTTTGCCGTATATCTATGCATGTCATATTTGGAAAGTGGAATGACAATTATTTGATCACACACTTAAGATACTTAAAGGTGCTATGTTATATTTGCATGTCAGTGTATGTGTTAGAGCTTAACTCTGAACTGTGATGTGGTTGATGTTAGCACCCTTGCATAGCCCTCATACATCCTTGACCTCTTGTGTAGATTGTAGCTTGATTTTTATCAGTGTCTCTGAGTGATGTATGTGGATAATTTTGTCAGTCTTACAATTTTAGTTTTTTTGCATCTCACAATCATCTTGTGAATCGTATATAGGTTTAAGATCGTTCTCTGGTTTTCATGATTAGGTTTTGAAGTTTTATACTTTTCGAAGTTTACACTAGCAGTGCTGACAGTGAAGCCACTAAAGCGTCTTGTATTACTCTTCTTTATTTTCTGCTAGTGTTTTTGACATTTGTGTACTCTTTTGACCATGTATTAACTGTCATTCTTATAGGGATCCTCACTTTATTTCAAATTATGTTTAGTGGTATTATTTTCAGATGTTACCAGGTCGAATGTGAGTTGGTGGAGTTAGATGTGTTGGTTAAGATATCCTATTTCTGACTTTGTACTTGCTAGGATAGCATTAGCAATACTAGAGCTGGGTAAGAGGAAAAAGTATAATTTAGATTGATCACAACCATATGGTTATATGGTTAATGCATGGTTAGGGGGTCATACTCAGTTTTGTAGAATACTTCAATAGTTCGATTCAAATGAAGGAAATATAGAACAGTTCAAAAAGTTGCAGTCTTAAGAAAGAGGCTGGAAGATTTCATCTAGCGAAGTATATTAACTTTATATTTTTAACACTATCTGTACCTCTACAACTCGCTAGATCTTTCTGTGATTCCATAAGCTTTAGCCTTAACTCTATGAATTACTGATTGAAACTGTGCGCGGCACTCAGCCTGTGAATCAGCCAGTTTAAGATCGGCATGGTCTCTACAAGACTCGTCCAGTATCTGAAATCTAACATGGTAATCTCGGGAGTCTGAATTGTGAGCGAAGCCTGGCACTCTGCCAGGTCCAAACAACTGAGGTGTCGAGTCTCCAATCACTGCCATGAATGAATATATTTGGATGCCTCTTGCTTCTGTATGCTAGTCACGGTTACTAGTTATCAGGTGCCATTTAAGTACACCTTGCTTCAATCGCAATGGTGAGTTCCGTGGTATGGCCCAGGCAACCTATTTTCCACACGATTGTGCTGCAGAACTAAAAGGGAAATGGGAACATTGTCATTCGATGAGGTCGTGCAAGCCAAGAATCTATACACGCCCGGTTTCCAACTTTCATTGAGATCAATCAAGAGTATCTTCTCGGTGCAATCATATTTGTTTTTGGTGGATGCGACCTTCATACACTTGAACGCGCTTGAACCACATCTAGACAAAATTGAAGTGGGTAGATGAATCACATCTCGACAAATTGAAGTGGGTAGATGAGTAATGAAATATTGACGTGGGTAGATGAATCACATCTAGACAAATTGAAGTGGGTAGATAAGTAATGAAATGATACGCTTGTCGTGGCAGAAAAATGTGTAAAATATATTCCCTAACAAACTTGTTACAGTAAGACTTACTTAAACATGTATGGGTTTGGGAAAGGGACCTCTTGAAAATTGGGTTTATGTAATTAAACAAGGGGAAACATGTATGGGTTCGGGAAAGGGATCTCCTTTTTTTAAGTTAATGTAATTAAATAGGTTCGAATATGCCTTGCTTAGGGATGAAAATAATGGCCCCTTGTTGAGGTTATTGTGACACTTAAACCCCTTTGTTAGAGTGAAAAAAAATAAAATAAAAACAATATCTTTCGATGTGGTATTTTAGAGTTTCAAAAAATTAATCCAAACTTGATTTTTTTTATATGTATTTGATTTTGATGATGTTTTATTGGATTTTTGATAAATTTTTAAGCTTATTAGAGGGTTTTTAGGAAGTATTTATATTAGGAAGGGTTCTTGTTGGGTTGGAATTATGGATATAACCTAAATTCAAATGTTGGCTCTTGTAAAAATGTTTTTAAACAAACAAATGTTTTTGAAAACAAATAGAAACAAAAGTCTTGTCATTTGGATAAGTCCATTTATGGTTCTTCGAGAAGTGGTGATCTAAGTTGAAAGTAGATTCATAATGTGAATCTTAATGACAAAAGTATAAGATGTAATTATTGTATAAATGACACTAATAGGGGTATTCATTGGCTTAAGCTACCAGAAAGGAAGAGATTAAGCAATGTTTGAGCCCAATAAGCACAAAAAGCATGAAAAAGGTGAAAACGCACCCGAACAACCAATGCTTTTAGGGCCTCATTGGCATAAGAGCAATTAAAACTCTTAGGGCTTCATCTACAGAGTAAGATGAAGGTAGAAGAAGAAGGGAAAAGAATGAAAAAGAGGCATATTCAGAAAAAACAGAGGAGGACGAGTGCTATCTTAAAGAGGGAGATGACTATAATGATGATGGCATCTATTATGAAGCATATAATGTGGCTTACCTTGATTTTTCTTATGATGACCGAAAACACTTAACTTTTGGTGTTTTATATTTTCTTTTTCGTATTTTCTAGTTTCTTGTTTATACTATCTACTTTTACATCTATGCCTTTGTGGTTGTATCATTATATAGAAATATTGTTGTATGATTGTATCATTATATGAAAATATAGGTTATGGAATGATATGAATTATGAAGCAAAAGATTATGGAGCACCAAGTCTTTCTGTTTTTGTACCTTTAGATCCCTTTTGCCCTTACACGCTCGAAGGAAAGGTGTTACACTATCGAAAAAGTTTATATAAGTTCTCGACATTATACCATAGAAATAAGGTGCACTTAAAAACCCACTAAACCCTCAAATTGGTCATCTCAACCTTGATATTAATAGATATGAAAAAGAGGGGATTTCTAGTCTTAAAAATAGTTCATCTTCTAACACATTATTGGGACCATCCATTTTCAAGACTTTCAAGTGTTTATAGATTGTCACCATTTCAGGAACTTTAAAATTTATAATTGGGGGATACAATAGATTTTTATATCATTGCAAGACTTTGCGGCGCCAAAATTGCATTTTCGGCATAGTTTTGAGGTACACCTTACTTCAATACTACAAGGTTGACACCTTATACAAACCTACCGTATATCTATTCACCGATCAAAATGGTTTGCACAACCAATAGTTTATTTTACATGTCATTTTGTTAGAAGGAATTTCTTTTTTTACAGACCACTTTTTTAGAGGATAATTTGTCATTGCTCTCTATTTCATGAAAGGAAAACATGTGTTCAGTCATCATAAGAAAACATCTCATTGCTCTCCTAAAATGCATCTTTTTGGAGCTGTATGCAATGGAATATCACCAGTCTTGTCCATGTCAGGAACCGACTTGGCTGCACACATACCTTTTCCTGTCGTCTTTGCAGCCTCCCCAACTTCCGATTATTTGCTGAAAGTTTGTTTAAAGGCTTCCCAAATAAACTTGGACAGTTTTTCCCAATTCCGTTAAAAACTTTTGCATAACTATGACTGATAACACTAAGTTGATCCTCATGGCTCTCATTTCAAATTTCTCTTCTGGTACAGGTTCTCTTGTGTTTCCCGTGTTCTTTTCATGTACTTTCGTGTTCTCCGGCTCCATTGTCTGCACGTCTTACTTTCTCGTTTAGAATTGTTCCTAATCTGTATCTGTCTCTCGTGATTGCGAAAGCTTGTTCAGAGGCTTACTTATAGGCCAGTTTGTTGTGGCAATGAACACATTCCTATTATCTGATTCCTAGAAAGCGTCAAAATTTCAGATACTCAGTAGGAGATTAAAGTGAACGAGGATAAAATTATGCCTTTAAATGTCCAAGACGTTTTTAAATTTAAATTTCTTCCTAGAGAGTGGCAAAATTGGTGGGTATCAGACAACAGATTCATTTGCAGGTGTCCAAAAATGGGGTACAGTTTTCTATAGCTACTCAAAAGATAGATTTTTAATACCCCAATTTTCTATAGCTATTTTATATCTTATGTCAATGGCAACTTATCCTAAAAGATGGTTTGTATTCCTACATTTTTTATAATCTCAAAAGAAAAAAAATGAGTACTACATAAATAAAAAGAAGGATGAAGTTTCTATAAGGCCTAGGCTTTATGAAAGTAAAATAGAGCCTCACTTCAAATCCTCTTCCGGAAAGTATTTTGGCAATAGAAATCTCCATGGTGGCTCTAAATTCAATTTCCAACACTGACAATAAATTTTGAAACTCAAATAAAGGCACAAAACTTGTGGAATTGTGAACACTTATTTTTAGGACGAAATGACGATCTAAATTATTTATTACAATATACTCAACTTTTAAAGCTTGAAATCCTAATTTTTTTCATAACCATAATGTTCAACCCGAGATGATCCAATGCTTGAATTGCAATTTTCGACGAGTTATGAGGTGAGGATTTACTTATGTTGATAGGTTTGCAGCTCTATCAAACCATTTTCCTAAAAAGGAAAGTTAGAGCCTACCTAAAGTGAACTCTTTATTGAATTTGATCTTGAAAAAGGCCTAAATTTTTATGAAAATGGACAAGAAAAAGAATATTCCCTGTTGGGTATCCGTGGCCATTAAAGACTTTATGAGAGCATATAGTTAATAGGTGATATAGTAGAAGAATAGAACTCCCGTGGGAATGTTGTCCATAGTGTTGATGATTGATGTCTTGTATTATGAGGAAATAGATATGCCAAGGTGAGGTCAAGAGGACGATTCCGGAAGGCCATTAAAAGCTCAAAGGGCTTGAGGCCCGAAAGATAACCGTACATGGGCAAAATTCGGATATCAATACATGGGGATTCGATATATATATGTATATGGGGTATTTTGGTAATTTGTACAATCTATCTGAGACTCGATATATAGTGTTGTGATGGGGGGCGTTTAGGGTTAAGGGAAAGACGCAAATCTCTTTGTAATAAGAGAGAACATAGATACATGAGGAAGAGAGCTATTGTAACCCTATCTTCCATTGCCAGTAAAGAAATTCTCATCTCTCGTGGACGTAGGCACGTTGTCGAACCACGTATATCTTTGCGTTGTGGTTGGTTTTCTCTTTCTTTTGTGTTAGTTTCTTCTTTTTTGTTTTCGTGGATTGCTTTTCGTTTCTACACAGAGAGACCAAGAGATTATGGTCTAGAGGGACCGAGACTTAGCTATGTACTAGGTCAATTGAGTTGGAAAACCCATATTACCTGAGCATAGAACAAAATCAACGAGGGTTTATGAGTTATCCCTTGATGAGGTTGAAGTTATCAAGAAGAATGAGCTAAGGGCTGTACGACCTTATGTGTGATGGTTGGCCTCTAGAGATGATGGCCAAGGCCTCATCACTGAAGTATCACATGACATGTACTTATGATAGATGCTTGCATATTTGTCCATAGGTCAAATCGGATATGCAATTATCGGAATAATTGTTGGAGATTCAAATGATGGATATACAAGCATGACGACGTATATGATATTCTATATCTACATGAATCTAGGAACTTTTGCTCCCATTGTATTATTTGATCCACGTACCAGAACTGATAACATTCGGGAGTATGCAAGACTATACACGAAAGATCATTTTTTGGCTCTCTCTTCACCCTTATGTCTCTTATCCCTGTATGATGGTTGGCCTCTAGAGACGAAGGTGAAAGCCTCATCACTGAACTATTACACGACATGTATATATAATAGCCGTATCGGAAAAATGAACCATCATTGAATATAAAGCGTGTACATGTGCGAGAGATTATCCCTATGTACTATAGAACTATGCTTGCATCCGGTCAAGATGACCATGGGTTCATCTCTAAGGGAGAAACTGTAATCCGTAGATTGAGATTGTGTTCTATTGCCTATTGGTTGACTTTGGTAGCTCAGACATGAATCTCTGCAGTAGCCTACGGGTCATGGGAACTGCTGGGTCAGTTTGATAAAACATGTGTGGATTATAGTCTACAGTAGAAGATGAAATGCTTTAATGATATTATAAATTTCTAGACTTAAACGGATCTGATTCCCATCAAAATTATGTTTTAATTACTTTGATGCTATATAATTTTTAGATTGATTATTTGAATTTTTATAGTCTCTAGATAATTTATTTTTACAAAATGATTCTGTAAATTAAGATATATTCAAATTTTACTGTTTAAATATTTGGAGAAAAATAAAGTTTATTTTCTATTTTCTAAAAATCAGCTTTATAATTTTAAAAATGTTGGACCCCACAATAAATTATTATGTGGATGTGAGTGGGAGCCACCGACGATCTACATGGGTGGCACGCCCCACTTAAAGTGGGTAGTCCTTTTTTGTTTTGATATGCCTTGATGAGCAAGGCATGGAAACAATTAACATGATATATTTTATGGAATCCTAAGAAGATTGGACTTCTAAAAGGAATATGTATAAATAAAAATATTTATATAAATACAGATATTATCTGATATTTTTCATATTTTATATTTGATGAGATAAATGTTTAAGACACTAAAGGATAAGATTCAGCATTATCTTTTGAAACATGATGACTGATCTACCAATTGAATGACTCAAATATCTCACATCATTGGTATCTTATGATCAATGGTCTGAATCTAGTTTGCACAAGGATGGTTATCCCTACAGAAGTTGAACCTTCTAAAAACTTTATATACAGGGCATCTCTCTTCTCTCATACTCTATACCTCTCGTCTCTCTCTCTCTCTCTCTTCTCTCTAAGATATCTCTATCCCTTAGAAAAAACATTTTTTGAGTTAGAAATAGGGGCACACCCTAAGCTAGGAGAAAAAATATTTCTTGAGTTAGAAATTAGGCATGCCCCAAGTTAGGAGAAAAATAAAAAATATTTCTTGAATTAGAAATAAGGGCACACCCCAAGCTAAGAGAAAAAATATTTCTTGAGTTAGAAATAGGGGCACACCCCAAGCTAGGAGAAAAAGAAAAAATATTTCTTGAGTTGGAAATAGGGGCACACCCCAAGCTAGGAAAAAAATATTTCTTGAGTTAGAAATACAGGCCCACCCCAAGCTACGAGAAAAAATATTTGTTGAGTTAGAAATAGGGGCACACCCCAACTTAGGAGTAAAGAGGGGGCACACCACACACACACAAGATATACCACTCATCCCAGGCTCTATATAGGAGGAGACCTATTGTGGGGTGTACTAAGTCCGATTGAGATAATCTTCCAACATCTTGATTTGTGGTTTGTAGTATTTTATCTTTTATGCTTTATTATCCCATAAACTTGTAAGTTTTATTTATTGAATAAAAGAAATTGTAATTAGTAGTAGCAAGTGAGAACTATTTTTGATGATTTATTTGTTTATTTCAGGTAAGTTTTATTGTATTTGGATATTTGTAAGTGTTAAAATTTTATTGTATTTGGACATTTATAAGTGTTAAAATTTTATTGTATTTGGACATTTATAAGTGTTTTAGTCGATGAGAAAAAAATAAAAATAAAAATTATAGACACCTTGTCCAATTTTCATTCCCTAAAAAAAATTAAAAACTATAAACACCTTTGTCCAATTTTTATTCCCTAATAGAAAGGCGTGAAAACGAACGAAGAATGTTCGGATAATCAGAAAGAAAAATATGAGCCTTCCATCGAGCAGAGGAGAAATGCGTAAAGAAAAATGTGACGGTCCTTCTTGTTCATTTCAAGTAGTAGAAGGTACGAGTTCCCCCTCACCCTCTACATCAGATGATGTCTCACTTGTATTTTTTTGAGGAACTACAAATCTAGGAGATAAGGCAAAGTTTCGAAAGGATTTATATGGGAGATTTTTGAAGATTATTTGATAAACCTCTTGAAAAAAAAAACAACCAAAACAACAGATTTATCTAATCAACAAAATAAAAGCTTGAAATGTTTGTCAATTCCAACAAAATTAGCAGTGGATTTGGTTTAGACAGTGGAGCAACTATAAAATTTTGAGAAAATTTCATATAGAACTCTCATTTCTCATATTATTTCATGGTAAATCCTCTTTCCGTTTTTTCTGTATAAGAAAACTCCTAAAGATTTCACCGCACCCCCTCATCTCTTATCTCCATCTTTTTTTGACTTTTGATAATAGAAATTAGCCTCAAACTATTTCAACCCATAAACTTTTTTAACGCTCTTTACCTTTCTACGCATTAAAAAAAGTTTTTGGGTTGAAATTGTATAAAAAGATTTTTTAGGGTTAATTTTTATGATCAAAAGTCAAATAAATAGAAAGATAATAGATGACAGGGTATAGTGAAATATTTAGAGGTTTTCTTATGCCGCTTGAAAGAAAAAAGAAAAGAAGGTCTACTATGAAATAAGATGAGGAATTAGGGTTCTATATGAAATTTTCCCTAAAAATTTTTACAAAAAATTTATTGGAAAATTGGATCAAATATTCTCAAGGAGGATTTGTTGAAACGATGAATGGGCAAAGGAAGCTAACTGAATTTGCTTTAATGTCCTATTAAAAATTGGAGAAAAAAATTGTTTTGGTAAATTTTGTGACGAAATATAGTGGTGGTTACGAGGGTGGATTAGGTACTATGACTCTTGACGAAATTAATCCTCAAACAATTTTTGAGAACATGTAAATATTTACCATTGAAGGTGAAAAAATAGCACACAGGAACTTACGATCCTTCAGAGTGAACCTAATAAGATTCCAGGAAGCCCCTCTTACCAAAATCATGAAAAACATGCTAAAGATTGCAGAAGAACAAGAAAAATATGAGTTAAGCAAATTACCTTAGAAGCTGGATCACAATTAATGACTATAATAAAAGAAATACTAGAAGAATTAAAAAATTGTTGTGCAAAACATCCTCTAGAAAAATCGGATAAGTATTCTCATAAGGCCATATCCAGACTATAAATGTTATACCAGTTCAAAGTAAGCCCATTCGAATGAACAAAGATGATGAAGCATAATTAGAAAAAGGAGAATATAAGGGCCTCACTTCAGTTCCAGCATTGAAAAACCTTCAAGTCAATCATATCGGCTTTGGCCATTATGGTTGTGAAAAAATAGAATTTGAAGCTCCAAAAATAACGTATATTGTATTAAATTATCTAGACTATCTGCTTTTAAGTGCTCATGGATATGCAAGATCTTTACATTTTTTGAGCTATAAATTTTATAATATAGTGATTTTCCATGCTCGAAGTGTTTTCTAGACGAGGTTTCGATGGGAAGCTTTACTTTTCTTCCTAAGGCCAGGGCCTTATGGAAATGACATCTTATAGAAGTAAACGAAAAAGGTCTAGAAAAGGGGTTCACATGTCTACCACAATCTAATTATAATTATTCATTTGCTGCATTTATAGCTATGAATCACATTGAGGAGAAAAGAAGAAAAGCCGAATGGTGATAAATTATATCACTCTAAATAATATCACAATGGACATTAAATAAATATTGCCTGAAAAAGAAGAATTGATATAAAGGGTAGCCAAAACGACTTTTTTTCTTTCTTTTCTCCAACATTTGACTTTAAATCATAATATCATATATTCATAGGATAGCCTTCTACCTCTAATAATCTATTGGAATGATTGGTAATGCCATTTGGGCTGAAGAATTCTCACATCATAGTCCCAAATGAGGATAGGTTCCATCTTCAAACTATAGGTAAATTTTATTGCAAAATACATGGATGGCTTTCTGGTTTTTTCTTATATGTAAATATTTTTGTTCAGCTCGGGAAAGACCATGGTATTGGACTTTCTTTGTACAAGACATGTTCAGGACGAAACTTGGCTCTCATGTTCCTCCAAAATAGTAGATCTGAATTTTTCATGTTCCTCCAAAAGATCGATGAGTTCTGAGACTAGCTGCATGACAAATTGCAATGATAATAGAAATTTTTGGGATGTGAAAATTATGTTTAAGATTACATACCATCCCTAAAACTTGGAAAACATGAGCTAAATTGTATATCAG
Organism: Amborella trichopoda; assembly: GCF_054954075.1. Lineage (NCBI taxonomy): Eukaryota > Viridiplantae > Streptophyta > Magnoliopsida > Amborellales > Amborellaceae > Amborella > Amborella trichopoda. The sequence goes on from NC_142348.1 coordinate 35,890,177, forward strand.
AGATAATATTGAATGGAAGTCCATTTCAGATTATTAACAATAGCACTGATTCTTCTAGAAGATACAAGAAAAATATCTAAATTCGGGTAATTATTGCATAGAAATATCTCTCTTATCATCTGGCAAAATTAACTGCGAAATGAAATATCTCTTGGGACGAAGAAAGTCCAATACCATGGTCTGTCACTAGCTGAACAAATATATTTATATGTGATAAACGATCCTGCACATTATAAAAAAAAAAAAAAAAACCCAAATAGCCATCTTTATGATTTACAAAGAAATTTACATATGGTTTGGAGATGGCATCCGTTCCCATTTGGAACAGTAAGGGAGCATTTTTCAGTGCATTACTAGCCATTCGAATAGACCATTAGGATAGAAAATGTTCTTATGAATATCTTCTTTCGAAATCTTGATACAATGATATCCTAATTTACCGTCAAATTTTGAAAATTTCTTTTCGGCTACCCTCTGTATCAATTCTTCTTTACTAAGCAATAGCCATTAAATGTCTATTATGAAAATTTGAAATGCGGTTAGGTTTGAATAAGTACCGATTTTAATCTTGTGCACCTATTAAAGGGATCAGCCAACTCTTACTATATGTGGGCTGCTTTGTGGATAAGGAATTGCGGAGGGTTTCTCATAATTAAAGTTGTGCGGCCAACCATTCCGACTCCCAAAAGCTAGGTGGCCCTCTCAGCGGCACTGCAGTCTTCACAGATTTTCAAAAAATGGAAAATTTGATTTTGAGAGAAGTGTGTGCAAAGGTCTAGAAAACAACACATGGGTATTTTCTAGGAATAAATGCTTATTATTTTATTTTCTTCTTTTAGTTTTATTTTTTACCAGGCTATCTCCTGCAATGCAGAGCGCATTGTTGGAGGCCTGGCAAGCCTAAAAACTTCTAACGATGTACAGTGCATTGTCAAAGAGTCTTTATGCAGGTCCCATCGTTTCTCTCTTGGTTGTTCCAAAAATCCAATTTTTTTTGTACAGTAGGTTTTTGATCGGTCAAAAACAGCTCTAGAGGAGAATTCCATGGTCGGGGATAAACTATTTAAAGCACAAATCTTATGAGATCTCAGATGAAATACCACCAAATTTGTGATTTAGACTAAAAAATTAAATTCCATTAGAGAATCTTGTGGGCCTTCAAATTGCGGTTCAAGTAGAATTCTAATTTCAAACAATCAATTTTCTTTGAGAACGGCAATAGAGTAGGCTGAAAATCATGCAAAATCTATAAAGAAATAAAGAAAACACAAAAGAAAATAAATAAATTAAGAATTAATGAGAAATTACTTTGAATGTAGTCTAGCCCAACACCTGGAGTTGGTGACTTGGATTATACAGGTAGTTGAAGTGCCTTTGTGTTTAATCCCAGAGCTTCGCTTCACCTAGTTCATATTTATATTAAGGTTTTTGAATTTAGAATTAGAGATCAGCTAGTAGAGAATAGGCTAAGGTTTTTTTTAGGATTTCCTAGCTCTAGGGTATAGGCTAGGCTTTATAGGGTTTAGGCATGCCTAAAGGATTTTCTCATATTTTCCTATGATTTTCTCATATTTTCTAGTTTCTTTAATTTCCAAGGATTTCCAAAGATTTTTCTATGAATTTTGAGTGATGAATTATGAAAGGCTAGAGGTTTATATGTGACTCAGTTTAGGTAAATCTAATAGCATTAGAAATTGTTTAAGTTTTTCATTCAGGATTACATAAGGTTTCAAGGAGTTTAGATTGGGTCAAATCTGTGGTCAAAACTGCACCTAGAAGGTTCCAGATGCATCTAAACGGTCAAAGATTCATCCTCCAAGAATCACCAAGAATTTTGGAGGCCTAGAATAGGCAACGATGCGTATTGGGTCAAAGGAGCGGCAGCCTAGTGATGCCCTCTACATCACAAGGGCTAAAATGGAATGTCTATAAACAAACATGTGTAGGCCATAACTTCCAAATTATATGTCACATTTGAGCAACACTTTACTGTAGGAAAGCTTATGACCTCATCTACGATTTGAATTTAAGTTTGCACTAATTTGAGTGAGTTTTAAGGGGTTTAGAAGGCTAGAACTTTAGGGCATTGGTTTCGGGTTTCCTGGTGTATGATTGATATTTAGGTTAGTCTTCCATGTTTATTAAGCTAAAGGGTAAGTTTGTGTCATTAGGTAATTACAGTTTTAGGCCTGAGAAGGTGACTAGGGTACAAGGTTATAGGTTTTAAAGAATTTAGAGTTTAGGAATATGGAGAATTAACCAATTTCAAATGCCATATCTACAATATATATATATATATATATATATATATATATATATATATATATAGCAATGATCCAATGCAACGCTTGTGTCATAGTATCATGTAACGACACTTCTAGAAAACCATGTTTGTAGTATTTGTATGACCTCAAATTTTACACACATATTTTCTTTATCTCAATAATCAATCCCTCAAAAGAAAAAAATTCAATTTGAACCTTAGATATGGTCAAAATGAGTCCCCTCTAAAAACGAATCTAGACCATTCATTTTGTGAATTTCAAGATCTTTGCCTTTATAAATACAAAATCATTTTTTTCATTTTTAAAATGGTTCATCTAATGATAATAAAGCCATCCAAAAAAATTGGAAATGAAAAAATCCTTCTAAGGTCTAGATCTAAGCATCTCACCAAAATAAACGGCCTATGTTAATTGGGCTAAACAAATAATTTCTAAGTTGTGTTTTCAATTTTTTCTTTCTTTGTGATTGTTCATTAGAATGAAAAGAGTATATATTTCAAAATTTGGATCAAACAAATAGCCATAAGATGGTTTTTTAAGGTTGTTGCATCATATTATTATACAACGGTTGCATGAAATTATTGCCCATATATATATATATATATAGAGGAAATTAATACTAAACGCCCATTCACATATGCCTTTGTTGTGTGCTCAACGGTAGGGATAAGACCTGCCTATTTCAACGGTAATGTGTTTATAGGAAGCCTGACATCAACCTGTCATTCGCGTAGGCTATAGGAAATAGGCAGCAGGCCCCTATCGCATGTCTCTCTCTAGGATAACAACACTGTGAACTCTCTCTCTCTTTACTGAAAAGCGGTCGCTGCTCTCTCTCTACAAGACACAGTCCTCTCTCTTTCTCTACGGGAAGCAAACCATAGGTACTCATCTCTCAACTTGAGCTCATTTTACAATGAGGGCAAAATATTCAATAGGGATTCTTTCTCTATGACCAGGCTTGAAGGGGATTCTGTCTCTAAAACGCTCGGCAAGTGAAAATATTCCTGATTTTCTCTCTCTATCATGTAATTTATCTCTTCTCTCTTTTAATCCGTTTTTCTTCTCTCCTCTCCTATCCCTCTTGTTATTTCCTCGATTTTCTCTCTCTACCCATTTACTGATCTCTCTTCTCACCCAACCACCAATTTTTTCAAGCCCCAAAATCCTCTCTTTCTCACACCAGAAGCAATACAAGAGTACATCTTCATCATCACCACTAGGGTCATTGACAAGAGAAAAAAAAAAATGTACACCACATAAATTTTATATTAGAATGTTCATTAAGGTTTTCTAGCATCACCAGATGGAGTAGCTCATTAGTCATGCATTCTTTGTTTAGGCACCGCAGTTTGATGTTCGTGGTCACCATCTACTTTTTCTAAGGTTTTGTTATTTTAATTTTTATTTGGTTTTTGACAAAATGATATTTAACTAGTTTTTGTTTTTTGAGAAAGTTTTTTTTGCTTTTCTTCTCTATCCATTTCTATATTTTTTCTTGAAGTTTAGCAAAATTTCTAGATTTTTTTATTATTCTTTCCTCATCTATCCATTTCCAATTTATTCTTTTTGCTGTCTCCTAATGTATTATTAGCTATGTTCAAACTTTGGTTATCGTTACTGTGCTACCCACTCAAGTACAATTTTGTATAAAATTATCAATTTTTTTTTTCCACCATGTATTTTGTATAAAACACATGAATTCAACATGTTTCAACTAACTATGCTCTTTATACAATTTTGTATAAAATTGTCAAATTTAGCTTTGTATTTGCAATTTGTCGTGATCTTTGCATTTTCAATATACTCTGTTCATCGACATATATCCAATATATTATGATGTGCCTGAAGTACATAGATATGTAGTCCTTCACAATGTGTTTATGATGCGATTATTGTAGGTCCTAACAATGTCATCTCATTTTACAAGTAATTAAGGATATATAACTCGGTAATGCCCTAAGTGCAGTATAGAAAAAACAAAAATGTGATGTCAATCTGTAATCTTGTAGAAAAGAGGCTGCAAGTCTGAGAATTTGGAATTTAAGCATTCGTTTTATACAAGAGGCTGTAGTGATATTCTACATAAGAGTTCATTTTTCTCATAGTTCCTTCATTTTTATATAATGGAAAAGTAGAAGCAAACCCTTTATTCTCATTTGATAGTTGATAAATTTGGTGCATGAAAAGTGTGATACTCTGACCATAATCATGTCTCCTAATGTATTATTAGCTATGTTGAAACTTCGTTTATCGTTTCAGTGCTACTCACTCAGGTACAATTTTGTATAAAATTGTAAAAATTTTTTTCCCCAAAGATAGTGTGTTTTAGAGTTTTAACAAAAAGTTATTGTATGGGCTTTCATTGTAGCACCCATGTTTTGGTTAAATTAGATGTTATTCCTAGAGTTTATTGTACAAACATGATCAAAACAAATTAAAAAAATTGAGCTTTGTAGTGTAGAATGAACAAATTCATTTAGTCTGTTCTTTGTTTTTTATCACATCACATTCTTCACCATAAAGAGGCAAAGGAGTTGTTGTTCTTTTGTCAGGTTGTTGACTTATATAAGTGTTTGGAACATCAACTGAGTTATGTTAATAGAATGAAACATCTCCTTGCACATAATATACACAACTAAACTATGATAAAGTCCCTTAAAATGGAACTAAAATGGAATGTGATAGGTGTCTATAATAAGGCTTGATAACCAACTAAACTTAACGAACAAAAGAAAATATATGCAAATTGTCAAATCATTTATTTAAAAATATGTGAAGTGTTGAAGTCATTAATTGACAAATAAAATGTGTTTTGTGTAGGGTAATTTTAGTACCTGAGGTGGACCTCACCATTTCAAAAAGTGTGGCATCCCCCACATGGTTAGAGAAGCACAATATGGGAGATATTGTAGAGCCCATGGAGCAAGATCCCTTAGTTGCAACCCCACCCCCAATAAGTTCACAAATCCCGAAAATAGGGAACATGCATGGCCATCCAGGGTGGCAGAAATAGAGGAACCCTACATAAGAATGAAATTCAGTGCTGAACATGATGCATTTGAGTTTTACAAGACTTTTGCATTGATGAATGGGTTTGATGTCAGAAAGAGAACTACTCACAACACTAAGGATGGAAAGAGAACCGTTAGGGATTTTTTATGTTTCAAGGAAGGATTTCGTAGAGTAAAATAAGTGTTACCTACAAAAAAAATCCCTCAGTCAAGGTGTGGATGTGCAACAAAGATGTGTGTAAGTATGAATGACAACAATAAGTGGGTTGTCACAAGGTTTGTTAAGGATCACAATCACGACCTTGTATCTCCAAGGAAAGCTCGACTCATCTGATCGCACCGAATAATATCGGATGCTACAAAGAGAATGATAAACTCCATGACCTCTGTTTTGGTAAAGTCTCGGAATATTTATGATATCTTTTTAGAGCAGGCTGGAGGGATTGATAATATCCCTTGCTTACAAAAAGACATCGAAAACTAATTAGGAAAGAAGATAAGAAAATTCAAAGGGGAAGATGGAAACCGTGGGATGGAATGATTAATCGATATGAAAAGATTGAATCCATCTTTTTTCTATAAGGTGAAATTAGATGAAGCAGATCATATTATCAGCCTATTATGGGTGCATGCCATGTCAAGGGTGTTCTACAACCACTTCTCGAATGTAGTCAACTTTGATACTATATATAAGACAAACTCTTTTGGCCCATACTTGGAGTGAATCACCACCTTAGTACAACATTTTTTGGGTTGCACTTATATTTGATGAGAAAGTGGAGTCTTTTGTATGGGTATTTGAAAATTGGCTTGAGGTAATAGGTGGACGACAATCGGCAGTCATTATCATCGATCATGATTCTGCAATGACCGCTGCAGTGAGACAAGTTATAAATAAAAGCAGACATCATTATTATAAGTTGCATACTTTCAAAGGTCAAAGAAAAATTATGCCATGTCTTGCAAAGGAGCCCATCTTTTTCAGACCACTTCAAGAACTGTATAATGAGTGAAACTAAGGAAGAATTTGAGTCAGAATGGAAATCTCTAATTGAAAAATATGATATTCAACAGAATGAATGACTCAATAGATTGTACAAATATTGAGAGCAGTGGATCGATGCATACGTGACAGATGCATTCACAGCCGGTATGTCATCGACTCAGAGAAGTGAAGAAATGAATAAGTACTTCAAAAATTATGGGACTTCCAATACAAGCTTGTGCACATTGTTGAAAACTAGTCTAAAAGTGTATGATAAAAAATTACTTAAGGTGAGAGAAAATGACTTAAAGAACATTACATCTACGCTTTTTTTGAGGACCATGTGTGATATCGAGGCTCACGCTTCGAAGATATATACATACAAAGTTATGAAGTTGTTTGGGGAAAAAGTTGCAAAAGGCATCAATTACATGAGTGACATTATTGAAGAGAATGACACAGTTACAACCTTTAAGATATCAAAACGTGAAACTGAAACAAGGGCCTGTACTGTAGAGTTCAATAGTCAAGACCAAACTTTTTCTTGTACTTGCCACATATATGAAAGGCTAGGTGTTATTTGTAGGCATGAGATTAGGGCGTTGATGGTAAGAAATATTTTTGAAATCCCATCGCATTACATAATGCAAAGTTGGAGGAAAAATGTGATGCAAGGTGTTGTAGTTGATGCGAACGGGAAACAAATTCAAGGTACTTCTAATCTACCCGTTCCATTCATTTTAATGAGGTTTGTCAAACAACTAGAGTACTAGCAGAGCGTGCTTCAGAAGAGTAGAACTTCTTGCATTTATAATGTCTGAGATAACAATTACAATTGCAAAGGTTGAGGCCAAGTTTGGGGGTCTGGTATTACCACCTAGTGCTAGACCCCTTGCAGCAATTGCATTGAGAATATAAATGCTGAAAGTAGCAACCGCGCTAAGGTTGAGGGACATGTACGCCATAACATCCATGAGCCCCTCCGGGCAAGAACAAATAGGAGACCTACCAATGATAGATATGTACCTTGTGTTGAGATAGAGGTAGAAAAAGTGAAAGCGAAAGCAAAAGAGAAAGAAGTTACCCGAAAGTGCGCAGTTTACACAGGGAGTGGACATGACAGAAGGAATTGTCCAGCTGTCGCACGTTTAAAGTATGATTGAACTATTGCTCCATCTTTCATACTTTTTGTGATGGTAATATGAATTCCTTAATTATAAATATTTGAAATGGGTTTTCTTCATTTAGGTTAAATGTCAATATAAGATGCACGAATGGGTCAAGTGAGAATGGGGAATACGATGAGTAATGGTAAGAAATTATAGTCATTTGCATTGTAATCAGTAAACAAGTATTTGTTGCATTGAATTTGAAATGGTTCGGTTTGTTTTGAGAGGCTTGCTTTTATGAGTATTTGCTCAGTTCTTGTTCAAATTGTTTGCCATTAGGTTTTATGATCATTAGATTAAAATCCAGACATTGTAATTGATCATTAAAATAAAATCCAAACATTGTAATTGATCGGTTTTTTAAATTTTGATGAAACCAGACATTGTAATTGATCATTAGAATAAAATCCTTGTATAGTATTGATCAGTGGTACATAATTTCTAATGCAAAGCTAATTTGGTCACTTGATGTAGTGTAAAGTGGATTTTAAATTTTGATGAAACCAGACATTGCAATTGATCATTAGAATAAAATCCTCGTATAGTATTGATCAGTCGTACATAATATTTGATGCCAAGCCAATTTGGTCATTTGATGTAGTGTAAAGTGGATTTTAAATTTTGATGAAACTAGACATTGCAATTGATCATTATAATAAAATCCTTGTATAGTATTGATTAGTGGTACATAATTTTTAATGCAAAGCCAATTTGGTCACTTGATGCAGTGTAAAGTGGATTTGCAGGATGTAAGTTCCATCTTGGTGCACTTTAAACTTACATCCAGTATTGATTTCAACACCTGTTTTTCAATTTAAGCGTATTTTTTTTTTTTTTTATTTTTAATTTCTTGGTGGAATTAAGCCTATTTAAAATTTGGAATAATATTGTATTAGATCATTCTCTTAACATAATGCATTTCTTTTGTTGCAATCACTTATTCCTTTTGTGATAGCATTCCTTATATATGAAATTGCATCAATTTGGTGGTTCATATCTTTACATGATATGCAGTTGAAGTAAGTGTGTATCTCGATGTCAATAAACAAATTTGTTGTTTGTTCTAAAAATCGATGTGTATTTAGAAAGAGACGAATTAGAATGACACCAGAGTATAGTTTTTTCATAGTGGATGGCATGGTTAATGCCTTTATAGTTGGTGGTAGAGCACAACAAGAAATCACAAAGATGTGTTTAATGTTAGAAGAGTTAGCCCAGCAAACACCTGTGTGTGTGTGTGTGAGTGAGTGAGTGAGAGAGAGAGAGAGATGTGCCATTCTTTCCTTGTAACAGTCAGAATGGGTTATAGTGAATCATTTAAGTTACATTTGTTGCTTACTGGTTTTACATTTGTTGCTTCTTGGTTTTGATACGTTTTCCTTGTTTTCTTTTAACAGGTTTGGACAATGACCCCATTGTGAACATGCTAACTACTTCTTGGGCCTGTTTGTAGCAATTTGGCGACAGACACTTGTTGATCTAGTGCAGGAATTGTGACAAGCATTGGAGATTAGACAACGTTGTGCACTCATGTGCAATTAGAAGTGCGCTGGGAAACTCTGTGGCTTATGTCAAAAGTCATGGTTAGCTCTTTTTGGTGATAAGATTGTATCATTATAGCTCATGGACGAAGGTTGTTCAAGGTTTATTGACTTGCTAGATTCTTTCATTTCAAATTAGTTGTATGTGTCTAAGTTTGTTTGTTATAACTTGGCGGTACATCATTATACTTGCAGTTGTGTAAAATGGCTCAAGACAGTTGTTGGAACATTGGCATTTAGATTCTGGGGTTCTCTTGTTTTCGAAAAATTCATATTTCAAACATGCTAAAAATTATAGCAAAATTGTTGTGCCTTCTCTATTTTCTTCTTAAGTTTTTATTGTTTTTGTTCTTTTGGTAGAAGTGTGCAAATACGTTCTTGGAAAGAAATATGCATCTTCCCTGCATCCTTATAAGTTCATTAATAGGTTCACACAAATGCTGCACTTGGACTCATCACTCTCTCTCTCTCTCTCTATCTCTCTCTCTCGCGAAGATATTTGGAATCATCACACGCACAATTTTCAAAAGTGAGTAATACAGAGAGAGAGAGAGAGAGAGGGAGAGAGTTGAATTCCACAACTATAACATGAACCATAATATATGAACGACTTGAATTCTACAATGGGAATAATTACATTAGTAAAAAGGCAACCCCAAAAAACTGTCACATGTTTCGAATAAGCACTACAAAAATAAAAAAGATGAGCGCAAGCAAGTACACATTTATTATACACAAAATATACGATAATTGTTTCAAAAGCCCAAAGGCACATAATAAGAATTGTTACAAACGCCCTATGGCACCGAGTATTGTATCATCGCCAACACTTCTTTCTTGATTGACCATGACACGTTCTTCTGATTCATCCATTGGATTCTATTGTTGTGTATTGCGATGCTTTAATTTGACATTTTACACGGCGGTAACATATTCATCATACCATTGGAAGAACCCACATAGTAGACACTTGTAGTGCATCCTGTTGAGGATATTTGGGCTTGCCGATGCTTTCATAGCACAATCTATATTACACTTAGAACATTGCCGAGCTGTACATCCTCGATTACTTATAGAATGAGATGACATTGTTAGGGTCTACAATAATCGCATCATAAACATATTGTGAAGAACTACACAACTATGCACTTCAAGCACATCATAACATATTGGAAATATGTCAATGAACAGAGTACATTGAAAATGGAAAGATCATGACAAATTGCAAATACAAAGCTAAATTTGACAATTTTATACAAAATTGTATAAAGAGCGCAACTAGTTGAAATATGTTGAATTCATGCATTTTATACAAAATACATGGTGGAAAAAAAAAAATTTGACAATTTTATACAAAATTGCTTGAGTGGGTAGTAGTGTAACGATATTCGAAGTTTGAACATAGCTAATAATATATTAGGAGACATGATTATGAGCAGAGTATCACTATTCAAGCATCACATCACGAAACTTGTTATAAAAAGAAAATAAGAATAAGAATAAGAACCATATCAGATTGTGGTGGTTGGTGCAGTGATTTTCAAAGATGATTTAGTGGGGAGAAGTGGATTTCTACTATTAAACATTTCACATAACTCAACTAACTTGTTATAGAGACAAGCAATAAGAGCAAGAACCATATCACATATCATAGAAATCATACAAGGTATTAAAATTCTTAGAACCCTAAAATTCTCCAAAAAAATTGAAATATAATGCCCAAGACACTAATAACAATGATAAATCACACCACTTGAGGAACCATAATACAAATCACATAAATCATAAAACCTATTAAACATTTCACATAACTCAACGAACCTGTTATAGAGAGAGACAATAAGAGCAGAAACATTATCACAGATCACAGAAATCATACAACGTATTAAAATTCTTAGAATCCTAAAATTCTCCAAAAAAATTGAAATGTAATGCCACAGACACTAATGACAATAATAAATCACACTACTTGAGGAACCATATCACAAATTACAGTGGATTAAACTTATTAAACATTTTACATAACTCATCGAACATGTTATAGAGAGAGGCAATAAGAGCAGAAACCATATCACAGATCACAGAAATCATACAACATATTAAAATTCTTAGAGCCCTAAAATTCTACAAAAAAATTGAAATGTAATGCCAAAGACACTAATAATAATAAGAAATCATACTACTTGAGGAACCATATCACATATCACAGTGGATTAAACCTATTAAACATTTTACATAAGTCAACGAACATGTTATAGAGAGACAATAAGAGCATATCACATATCACAAAAATCATACAACGTATTAAAATTATTAGAACCCTAAATTTCTCTAAAATAATTGAAATGTAATGCCAAAAACACTAATAACAATAATAAATCAAAATAAGAGGAAGAACATATGCAATCATAGGAATCTTACCTAGAGCACCAATAGGACAATGGTAACCGAGGTTTTAGATTGCTTGGTCGCAAAACTCGGCAACCAACTTGGCTTTGTTACCCTGACAAGTCCCAAACTGCTAATCAATTTTCATGAGGCTATGTCGAGCCAGGAAAGAGCAAAATCAAAAGAATAATAAAAAAATCTCGAAATTTTGCTAACCTTCAGGAATTAATATATAAATGGATAAACGAGGAAAGCAGAAAAACGTTTCCAAAAAAAAACTAGTTAAATATCATTTTGTCAAAAGCCAAATAAAAAATTAAAATCACAAAACCTTAGAAAAAATAGATGGTGACCATAAATATCAAACTGTAGCGCCCAAACAAAGAATGTATGCCTAATGAGTTACTCCATCTGGTGATGTTAGAAAACCTTAATGAATATTCTAAAAGAAATTTATGCGGTGTACCATTTTTTTTTGTCTTGTGACTCTTGTCAATGACCCTAATGATGATGATGAAGATGCACTCTCATGTTGCTTTCGATATGAGAAAGAGAGGATTTTAGGGTTTGAAAAAATTGGTGGTTGGATGAGGATAGAGATCAGTAGATGGGTAGAGACAGAAAATCGGGAAAATAACAAGATGGATGGGAGAGGAGAGAGAAGAAAGAGGGATTAAGAGAGAAAAGAGAGAAATTGCCTGATAGAGAGAGAAAGTCAGGGAAATTTTCACTACTTATTTTACTTGCCGGGCGTTTTAGAGATAGAATCCCCTTCAAGCCTGGTCATAGAGAAAGAATCCCTATTGCATGCTTTACCCTCATTATAAAAGGAGCTCAAGTTGAGAGAAGAGTACATATGGTTTGCGTCCAGTAGAGAGAGAGATAGAGGACTGCATCCAGTAGAGAGAAAGCGGCGATCGATTTCCAGTAGAGAGAGTGTTCGCTACGCTGCGATCAATGTCTAGTAGAGAGAAAGTTCACTACATTGTTATCCTAGAGAGAGAGCCTTGTGATAGGGGCCTGCTGTCTATTTCCCATAGCCTGCAAGAATGACAGGTTGATGTCGGGCTTCCTATAAATGCATCACCGTTGAAATAGGCAGGTCTTATCCTTGCCGTTGAGCGCACAACAAAGGCATACACGAATGGGTGTTTAGTATCATTTTCCATATATATATATATATATATATATATATATAATAGGACTCTTCTGAAAACAATAGTCATTCTAAAGTGAAAAAAATATGGCTCCATGACCAACTCTCTCTATAAATATGGGTGTACTCGTTATCCCGTGTTGTCTCTTGTTTGGTAAAAAAGAGGTTATCTCCACAGTACCCTTTGTTTTCCATTGCATTGGGTGATGATATTTTTCGCATAAAAAAAAATTGCTGCCATTTTTCGCATAATAATACTTTCTCTAAACTTAATGCATCCTAAGATTACATATGAAATGAAGGGCAGCTTTTATGCTTACTCTAGCATAAAACTTATATACTTCTTCTTATCCATTCGTTCATTCTGAATGGACGGCTGAGATAGCCCCAATCACAATGTGGCATCTATACACTATTTTATTTTAAATTTTTTTTCTAGAAAATATTTTGACACCAAATTTTGGGCATCCACACCTCTCTTAAACTCACAAATGTAAAAAATATAAAAACAATATTCTCAATAAAATAAAATATCCAAAATACCCCTAAAATTTTCAGGAGGTATTTTGGTCATTATATTTTATTGAAAAAATATTTTTAATATTTTTTTTAGGTGCACTCAATTGAGAAGATGACACATACCATATTTCATATTCATACAATTTTTAGAAAAAATAAAAATAAAATATTCTGAAGTGTCAGATCTAGATCAAACGATGAGTGGCTCACTTGATCTAAATTGGATGGGTGGATGGGGGAGGGAGGGGGGGAGAGTATGTATCTTCTATGAAAGCATAGAACCCTTTATCTAAAAAGGAAGGATTTTAGCTCAAAATTCATAGATTTGATGACCGATCCACATTTTGAAGTGGATTTTGATTTGTGACCCTTTTTTTAGCTCTATATTCATTTCTTGAAATAGTTCTTACATTGCTAACAAAATATGAAGGTACTTAGTGTTGATCAAATTCCTAACAATCAAATCCCTTAACAAGGCTCGGCAACAATTTGGCCTTAGGTTGAGCCAGCCCTACCTTGAGCTCAGTCCAACCCAAATTGGGGTGAAGGAGCCATGGCCTAGGGCCATGCCTAACATTGTGAGGTCTGGCGGGTCCTAATTGATTCTTAAAAAATGGAGAGGAAAACCTAAGGGGAAATACAGGGGCTGGCCTTGCCATGACCCTGGCCCAAGTTCGGCTCGGCCCTCAACTTGTATGGCCTAGCTCAGTCCAGGCCATCTTATCTAACTTTTTTTTTTTTTTTGACACCAACAACAATTAGATAGTATTTGATGCTTGAAGCTTCAATTAAACTATATTTTGCAGTCGAAGCCCTATCTTTTCCGGGTTTGGCCAATCACACGACGCTGGGTTGTCTCTCATTGCCACCTTAATGAGGTGTTGGGACAGAATAAACAATATAGGGGCCCTGTTTGTAGAGCTAAGGCTCTAAATAATCAAAGTAGAGCACACCTTCAAATAGTGTTGAGAAATGCGGTTTCAATACTGGAAATCTTTGTGATAGCCTTAAAATATATTTTCAAAAAATTTAAAGCTTAAAAAATAGTGTATATTGAGCATATCTATGGAAACTTGAAAATCTTAAAAATTGATGGCCCAAAAATGCATTACAAGATGCACTATTTCCAAAACTTGAAACCCGTTTTTTTTCTCATATCCATGCATCTTGATGTCGAGATGATCAATTTGATGATATCTAGGCATCAAAATAATATGTCCTGGTTTAATTTTTGTAGTGTGCTCTAATTTGATTGTTTAGATCCTCGGCTATATATAAACCTTTTCCAATAATATAATCCCGACCTACCTCAGTCTATTTCCCCATAGAAGGCAAAACACTAGACCTTTGACCCTAGAACGTGCTAACAGTGACGTGGCATTCACGCATAAAAATATCTTTGGATAAATAGTACATTTTCCTCAGTGGTTTGGTTCAGCATGTCTCAAATTAGGAATTGGGCTTAAATTTGGGCTTCATCACACGGCAAGTTTCAAATCGGAGTTAATCTACTCCCAAATATAAGCAACACGATACTTTATGGGTGCAGTTGGCATACGGACGCTTCCGTATGTGTAGAGGTACGGTGCCCTTCAAAGTTTATCATGGTATATAATTTTGATGTAAAATATTATTAGAATTATTTCAAAATCTATTTTTATATCTAATTATAAAATTTTAAACTTCAACAATGGATAAAATCAAGTAGTCTATAAACATATGAAAATCTTGAAAATAGACGGTGTAGATAATATGTTGTAAAATGCACTGTTTTTGAGACTTAAAATCTTTTTATTTTTCATAGTCATACATCTCGATATCGAGATGATCAATCAAAGGGTTTTTCAACATTAAAACTATATTTTCCGATGGATTTTTGAGGGGCATCCTTATATAAACTTTTTCCATACTTTATTGATAAATTATCACAAATATGTTTTAATTTTAGTCTATTTAAAAAAAAAAAACTTTAATTTTTATAAACCTCATCCACACCATTTTTTTAAAAAAAACATTTTGAATGTTTTTTACCAAAAAAACCTTCACGATAGTCGTATGACCGTGAAACACCATTATGGTACTTTAAATACCCAAACTCACATATGTTATACAACATTTTAATTGCAGTAAGGAGTTTAAGTATTATTACGGCACTCAAAATGCGGTAATAGTATGACACCCTATAAACCCTACCCGAAACCATTTTCTCATTTACGTTTCTGTTTGTATTTATCTCTTCTTTATCTTGTTAATTTTTTTTTATATTTATCTCTTTTTCTTCTCTGTAATTCTTTTTAATATTTATCTCTTCTTTCTCTCTCTAAATAGCCGGAGAGAGAAATATTTATAGAGAGATTAAAAAGACTTAGAGAGAGAAATGAGAGATAAATATAAATATAATCGTAAAGAAAAAAGAGTTTCAGGTAAAATTTATAGGGTAAAATGAGAGATAAATACCAACATACTATTACTTCAACTCCTTGAGGGATATAAAATACCATATAATATATAATATAGGGTAGTTTTTACGGTACTTAAAGTACCGTAATAGTATTCCATGAATATTATTTTGGTAAAAAAAACGTTCAAAATTAAAGAAAAAAGATGTGGGTGAGGTTAATGAAAGTTGAGGATTTTTTTTTTCTTCTAATTAGATAAAAATTAAAGTATATTTGTCATTTATGATAATTTCTCTACCTTATTTAATGTAGTTATTATGTTTATAAAAAAGACTCACATATTTTCTTTTTAATTAATGGTTTGGTATAACTAGTGTTTGGTTATGCAGTTTGATGTTAGAAAGTGTCATAAAAATAAATTTTTTTTAACCCCCGGCTGTAGTCAAACGGATGCCAATAGTTAACATGTAAAAAGAAACCTCACTTGGTGAGGTATTAATGTTGTCAAACCTCAAAGAAACCTCACTTGGTGAGGTATGAATGTAAAAACAAACCTCACTTGGTGAGGTATTAAAATGATCAAAAATATTTTTTTTTTCAAAGAAGTAAAAAGTTTATACAAGGTGTCAATTTTTTATTACAAAAAAGAAGACATATATTAAAAGGAAAAGGTTTCTATACTTCCCCTACAGCATGGACGATATATGCTTCCCCTACCATCCAGCCGTCCAATTTTGATCAAGAGAGCCACTCACCGTTTGATCGACATCTCAAAGTATTTTATTTTTAGTTTTTTTTTATACAAATTATATGAATATGAAATTTGTTATGAGGCATCTTCTCATAGGGACGCACCTATAAAATACATTAATAATAAATTTTTGATAAAATATAATGACTAAAATACCCCTTGAAACTTTTAGGGATATTTTGGTCATTTTATTTTATTAAAAATATGTTTTTTATATTTTTCGCTAGTGCGAGTTTAATAGAGGATTGGACGTCCAAAACTTGGTATCAAAATAGTTTATAGAAAAAAAATTTAAAATAAAATAGTATTGAGACGTGCGAATTTAATAGAGGATTGGACGTCCAAAACTTGGTGTCAAAAAAGTTTATAGAAAAAAATTAAAAATAAAATAGTGTACAGATGTGACATTGTGATTGGGGCAATCTTTGCCCTCCATTCAATATGGACGGTTGGATTAGGGAAAGTATATAAGTTTTTTGCTTTAGGGGAAGCATAGAAAGCTTGCCCATATTAAAAATCATTAGAAAAAATTGTTCCCACATGGAAACCCTCTGGTTGATCATCTAGATCCCGAGATTATATTGATAGTAAGAAAAAAAGATTTTGACTCCTGGCATTGTTACCCATTATCTAGATTGTCCATTTCCGAGATTTTCAGATATCTATAGTTCTTCTGGTTCAGAAGTAGATTTTCATATAATCTTGGGGTTTCCAGCACCAGAACCATATTTTCTGGCATTGTATAGAGGTGCACTGTTTTCAGGTTTATGCCCTCCATAGACTTCATATCTACGAAAAATGACGCAAAGTACTGTTACTAGCTAATGCCTAAGAAAACTGATGCAAAATGGTATAATGACGCAAAGTACTGTTACTAGCCAATGCCTAAGAAAACTGATGCAAAATGGTATTTACCATCTGTCTTGTCGGACCAACTGGTTGGAGTGTCCCTTTTAACTATCACCGTCCAATGCAAAAACTAATTCGGACAAATCAATATCTGATTGATCAATCGGATCGACTGTTTTTTACCAGATGGACTGTTAAATAATGTTAATGGATTATTTTTTTTGTAATATCTTTCATGTGATACTTTCTGACTTTTTCCCTTTTTAAAAATTTGGACCAATTTTTCTTCTTCATCATTCTTTTTATTTTGGTTTTCGATACGTGGATTTGAAAAATGGTTCTCAAAACCTCGACATTAATACTTTCTTAATTGTCCACAGGGAATACAGAAGGATGTGGGTGTGGTTTCTATAAAGTTACAACCTTAAACAATCCAATTAAGGTGCATCTCTAAATTTTATCATAACATATACTTTTGGTGTAAAAAATTCTTAAGATTATCTGAAAGGAAAAGCTTATATAGAGCCGAGGTTATAAACAATCAAATTTGAGCCTACCTCAAAAATTTTACTAGAAGAGGTTGTTTTGATGCCCAAATATCTTCAAATTTATTATCTCGACATCAATATGCATGGACATGAGAAAAAAATGGATTGCAAGTTTTGGAAATAGTGTATTTTATAACGCATTTTTGGACCGTCAATTTTCAAGATTTTCAAGCTTTCATAGATATGTCGATCCACACTATTTTTGAAGCTTTAAACTTTATAAATAAATATGAAACTATATTTTAAGACTATCACAAAGATTTCCAATATTGAAACCACATTTCTCGACACTATTTGAAGATAGGCTCTAATTTGATTGTTAAGAGCCTAGACTCTATCCAAACTGCACCCTTATCTGAAAATCTCTTTTTATATCTAATTATAAAATTTTAAACTCTGTAAATGGTTAAAGTCAAATAGAATCTTGAAAATGGATGGTTTAGATAATATATTGTATAATGCACTATTTTTGGGACTCAAAATCTATATTTTTTTTTTATATTCATACATTTCAAAGTCAAGATGATGATTTGAGGGTTTTTCAACATTAAAACAACATTTTACGATGAATTTTTTAGGTGCATGTGTAATTGTATATTTTAAAGTTGCAACCTTATATAAACTTTTCCCTTCATTGAAACCAAAGAAATGAGGGTCATCACCGCAGCATAAATGGGCAGGGATTGCCATGATGGGGTAGTGAGACCACAGGGCCATTTTGCCACTTAAATTGAAACCCTAAAAAAAGGCCATCATGCCATTTCTGTTACCAATCATGCAATCAACTAGGAAGGAGCACACATTTCATCTTTCAAACACATCATCCGTACCCACACACATGTTTTTCCCTTTATGCTTTGACTTTATTTGGTGTACCCTCATTAAATAGACAGGCACTTTAGTTTCTACAAGAAATTATATTCCAAGAACAATGAAAGCACTCAAGAATGGGAAATTCCAGCTTGCAAAAGTATATCATCTTATATCAGCTTGTAAAAGTATATCATCTTATATCATGAAAGCACTAAAAATTCATATATTTAGTATGAACATCAAATGGATTAGCTCCTTCTAATTACTTTAATTCCAGCTTGCAAGAATACAAGATGCATGACTATATACTTGGGCAAGTGCAGCCACCCAAGCACTTTAACCAACCCTCTGCTGAAAAGTCGAATTCAGGTAACATATGTACAGTATACAGATCTCAGTTTTTACAGGTGACAAGCTCGTTGTTAAGTTTGTTTCACGGAATCATCAATGTAAACTACATGGGGTAACTTATTGCTAAAGCTTTCGGTTCAGAGAGTAATGATATTGTTATGTGTAGAGTTGGATTGTCAGACACATTACTACACTATTCTTGTTCCTTGGATATTTGTTTTCAGGTCATGAAATTTATAAAATGCTTCTGTCTGTGAACCTGGCATATGTCTACACCCCAGGTCCATGCATGTTTGTTCTCGTTTCTATTTTGTGCGCCTTACATATTGAATACTTGTATCAATTTTATGTTGCAGAAGTTACCAGAAAAATCATTTCCTCATAAAACAAAGAGTCGTCAGATAAATAAAATACAATGCCTAGCAGGGTTTCAAGTGAGGAAACAGGAGAAATACTGAAAACAAATGTAGTTTGGCAGAATAAGAGAGAGATTCATGAGACAAGTTGAATTTATGACCTAAAACTGATAAACATACTGAAGAACGCTGTTCTAAAACCCACGGTTTTGGTTTGCCAACCCATTGTACCGATCCAGATAGTCTAAATCAGTGAAAAATTGGAAAAAGAATAATAATAAAAAGAAAAATATCGGGCAATTCCCCCTTCCCCCCCCCACCCCCCCAAGAGGGGCAAGAAAGAAGGGGGGGGGGGGGAAATATCAGGATTTAAAAAACATTGCTGGTGAGAGTGCTGATTAGGCAGTACAATAATTTTATATGTTTTTTCCCTACTTTTTACTCCTCTTGCCTCCCAACCTTTTTTTTTTTTTAAATTGTTTCATGGCACAAGTTCAACAGATTGTTGGGTTTTCACTATTTTCCAACAAAAGAGAAGAAAAAAGGTGTAGTTTTGAAAGAAACGGAAGGAAATGAGAAGATATCTAAAGATAATTGGATTTCCTTTTGCTTTGATTAGGTTTCCTATTGATTTGATTATCAGAAAGAAAAACAGCTAAAAAACTGCTCAGGCAGCTCAGATAGAAATGAATACAAGGCTAAAAGAGTCCTCCAAACTAACAGCCGATTTTCCTGCTCAAAGCATTCCTAGAAACATGAAACATTATCTATGAACGACAATTTGCAGGTCATAATTGTCAATCGACCACAATTCAAATTACAAATTATCACAATTTTTTAATTCAATCAATAGCCGAAAAGAACCATACTCGAATTCTCTTATCGTTTAGGGACAAGCCGGAAGTTGGCAATGGGCACCATGGTTAACAATTAAATCATGGTTATGGCAATACTTCTCACAGGATCAGGCCCCACTATCACAAACTCTTCAACTCTCGCAATTTCCTTCCTCCCTCTGTTAGTTCCTCTTAGATCACCAAAGAGAACAATATATGGAGGCAATCTTGAAGCCAGAGGAGAAAAAACCTACGTGGTTAATCATCAATAAATAGCTGCAAGTGGAAGATTACAATGATACCCCTGCTAAGAAAGAAAGAACGAACACGCCAAAATGCAAGCGATTAGAATGACTAGATGCAGAGGGAGTAGAGGCCGAAAAATTAAAGGATCCCATGATTACGGAGCCTCCCCCACTATCTGCAGGAGTTCTAACAGGTGCATGAGTGTCCTTGCAAGTTCCTTGTGGAGCACCAGCCTACAAAACATAGGGAAATATTCTTTTCATTGATCAGGAGAACTTAGTAAAATGTACTATGGGGCATATCACATTATAAATTGCAGATCCAATTTCGTATTACAACCAAGTTGATAGGGCTACCGAACATTCCTAAAGACCAGTGAGACAAATAGAATGGGAAAGCTGTTAGTAACCTGGCAGGCAGTGACTGTGGTGCACCCACATAAACTTCTGCCGTTCATTCTGTCTATGGTATCAAATACACCCCCACCATCACTCCTCTGCAAAAGAAAAAAGAAAAATGTATTAATTGGCAAGCTCTGCAAAGCATGCTTTGATTCATCACAGAGAGCAGTACCATGTAAAAGTTCACTGCAAGAAAGTTGGGCATTCTATTCCCGGCTGCCCGGTAACAGGCATTAACCATGTCAATAAGGCTAGTCGAATGTTCTTTGCAGGCTTCACTCTGGTTTGGAATTGTCGGGAAGTAGTTCTGCACGAATAGTGTTTCAGTTCTTGAATTCAGATTATGTGATTCTTTCCTATTTGCACAAGATGCAGGTGTGATTCCTCCATCTCCAGCTGCAAGTGAAAGCCATAGAATCAAAGCTTAAATAACTAAAAACCACACGAACAGGAAGATTAGATAAGTCAACTTAAAAAATCAAGTAAGAGAATTGTTTGGAGATGACAGGATGGGAGAAAGGATTCTATCTGAAACTTTTAGTCATAAGCTCTGGTGATAGATAAGTTGAAAAACCATGAGAGAAAAGCAGTTAAACTGTATATCATTTCTAGTTACAAAGAATCAGAATCAGTTTCGGGCATACACTCATTCTCCACCATATATCTCCATTGATAGGCGATCCCTTCATCTGCCTCCTTCGAAGCAACCGAAGTGAACACTAGGAGGCGCTGGTTGTTCTTTACCATATCAGTAACAGTGGGCCAATCCTCACCATTCTTAGGCATGCTGGACACGGGAAACCAGTACTTGAGCAGCCCAGCATTAGTGAAGAGATTTGTCAACCCTTTTGGAGAACGAACATAATCCTCAATAATTATGGTTACAATCTCCGATGGGTTGCTAGATAAGAAGGCTTCCACTTCTCTCAAAGTGTTAATTGCAGGTTCCTAACAAAAAGAAAGCATCTAAGATTACTCGAAAAAAGAAAAGAAAAAAAAAGAAAAAGAAAAGGGGACAGAGGAAAAGGAAAGTAAGGTATACACAGCACAAGATCTGAGTCGATCAAGAGCAGGAGCGAAAGAAGATTAACAGAATGTGGGATTAGAAAAGAAAAAATATCAATTGGAGAAGTTCTGAAGAGACTTACAAAGGCAGTGAAGTTGAAGCATTGGCCTTGGAAGGAATGGCAGAGCCAGATATCATTGTTGTAGTCATACATATCCAGCATCAAACCCCTCACACCATTCTAAATTTTCGAAACAAAAACAATTTGTTAAAACCAACATGATCTTTCATCCCCATTTTCACGTCCTTCACAATGTGTGTGTGAGAGAGAGAGAGAGAGAGCATACCAACAATTGGTTAGTGACAGAGTCTTCTTGATTGTAGAAGGTAACCCTTTGAGCTCCAGTCAGAGATGGCTCCCCAACAATGGAGAAGGCATTGTGGGTAACCAGCCATGTGTACTTGTTAAAAGCCAGCCCATTTATCTACCAACAAGAGTTAAAAAACCCAAATCATCACACTTCCAACCCAAAAACCCACGATCCAAGCGGAAAAAACACCTGAAAACTTGGAAACTCAAAGCTTGAGAGAGAATCATACAATATTTGTGACTTGTGTTGCTTGACCTCTGGTACAAACTGGCTGGTTCTTGTTCATGGCGGGGCAGTTACCACAGTAGAGACCCGACCCACAATCACTGGTTTCCGAGCAGGAATCAAGAAGCTACACATTTTTGACAGAAACCCACTTTGAAATCAAGTTCAATTCTCCAGTTTTTCTAGTGTGGGTTTGTGATTAAATGAAAAAGGTGGATTTTTAGGGAGAGAGATACCTGACAATCGCCATTGGAGCAAGCAGTGGAGAATGGGAGGAGGAGGGCGTGGTTTATCAGCAAGAAGAGCAAAGCCCACACTATGATGCTCTCCATGTTCGGAAGAGACCCACAAACGAAGATCGTGGATCGCTTTATGTATCCGACAAAGAAGAGAGAAACCAAAGCGAATGGAGAGGAGAGAGAGAGAGAGAGCATTGGTATGTATATTTTTTTTCTTTTTGTTTTTAGACCTATGTAATGTTTTTCTTATGTCCTTCTAAATCCCCACTCCATTAGCCTCTTTTTTTTTTTTAATTATCATTATATTTTATTTATTTTAATATTTTTCTTGATCATTGATTTGGATTGATCCAAATTACTAATGATGTGATCCGACTCGGATATGTGGGTAAACAATCCATCCTACCTGTCCAAGTTTTAAAACATTGTTTAGAAAAAAGAGAAAACAAAAGAGGACGAAAGAGTCAAATTGTTACTCAACTAGGACTAACCCAACTGAAAGTATACCTATAGGACCCGGACATGGACTTGGACAGACTTGGTCCACAGCCTCTCCACCCGAGCGTAACTCGAATTGATTTGAGAGGTCCACCTTACCCAAATTTGGATCCAGTTGACGCAAATGACTTGACCCAATCCATATGATAATAGTAGTAGGTTAAAGTTTTCATTAATTATTTTTTTGTCTTAGATATTGTATTATCTTAATTAAAGTTTTGCCGTATTAGATATCTAACTAACATTTAATGAATATATAAAGACACACATCAAATATATCATGGTAGGGTCCGGGTCATGTCGAGGACTAGGAACCAACCGGAATGCTACTCAAGTCCAAGATATTAGACCAAGAGCCAACCCATGGGGTCCAATGCCTAGAGCCATACCCCGATCTGGTTTGAGTCGACACGTCAGGTTGACCTGACCACAAAGATGTGAGTTAGATTAGCTAACTCACATTTTTGTCACCAAATTTTCAATAAAAGCCTAGATCCCAGTGTCTCGCCCATTTCCCTCTCTCAACCTTTCTAACAGGAGGCATGTCTAACAATGTTTGCATCAATAAATAGCCAAAAGCCTAGATCGATGTATCGTTTTTTTTAGATAAGTAGATCCATGTATCTAAATTTTTTAAATTTATCTTCAGGTTTTTAAAAACTATTGTAGACCATAAAACTAGTATAAGTAGTCACAAAATAATCTGACAACTTTATATGTCATTATTATACTTCAAAATATTTTTTAAAACTTTGAGCCCTTATGATGCACGCCACCGAATTTCAAATCAACCAATCAAAGATATCGTGACCTTTTCCAAACACAAATGTTCTTCTTACATTTTTTCTTTTTCCTTCCAGAAAATCTGTCTTTTTTTTCCTTTTCTTTTTTTGAGCAAGTTAAACTCATTTTAAAAATTCATTTTTTTCTTTTTTTCTTTTTTATTTCTTTTTTTAATTTTTTATTTCTTTTTTGTTTACAATCTTTGCCTAATGTTTTAAAAAAGCAAACTATCTCATGTCATATTTTTTGAAAATCTTATTCTTGATGTAACTCATTTATCCGCATTGTTACCCTTCCACTCCCTCTCCCTATTCTTTTCTCTTTTTCCTGAAACCTGCTTTTTGGGTTTCTTTTGACCACTTTACACCTAAGCCACCTACTAATGGGCCCTTGTCTCCCTACTCTCTCTCTCTAGCATCTCTCTTTCTCTCTCTAGAACAATAATAATGTGTAATTTATGAAGTAGTAAAGAAAATTAGGGTTTCATACAACTGCTTTTGTCACATTATTGGGCTAAGTTATTTTGAAGTTGGAGTATCTTTGGCAAGTCCCGCCCTGTGATTTTCGTACTTTTAAAGGCTTTCATTATTGTGTACCCACTTCAACTTTACCTTCAATTTGAAAGTTGTTAAGAAGACACAGTCCACATTCTTCCCACCTCGCATTCTTTTCCATAAAATAGAAGAGGGTTCAAACAAATTTGAACTTATCTTTAAAGAAAGAGGAGAATCCAAAGCTTGTGACCATAGCCAATGGCCGCAACCCTAATTTCAAAGCTTCATTTAGAGCTCTATGAATTTATTTAAATAAAATGCAACTTCATCTGTTAATTTCTTTTGATAAATGTGATAATGACTAGTAATAGATATTTGGGTCCATGAACCGGCTTACTCAGTGCAAAACAATTTGTCTGCCCTCCCCCAAATAGGGCCCTAGGGGCATTTGCTTGGCTTTAAATTTGGCACACATCGATCCGAAAAAGAAACCAATTAAAAAAAGGAAATAAGTAAAGTCTCATCTAAAAGGTCACTGAAAATTGTAGTTTTGATATCGGAAAACCTTCAAATCAATCATCTTGGCCTTAACCATAATGATTCTGAAAAAAATATTAGGATTTCAAGCCCTAAAGATAGTGTATATTGTAACACATTATCTAGACCGTCTATTTTTCCTTAAAAATATGTGTCTACGGATCCGCAAAATCTATAATATTTTTTTAGATTCAAATTTCATAATAGCTGTTAGAAATTGATTTTAGAGTCATCATGGAGATTTTCAATGTCCAAAAGGCTTTTCGAATGAGGATCTGAGGTGAGGCATTACTTTGTTTTTCATAAAGCCTAAGCTCTATGGAAACTACATACTTAGAAAAATATAAGAGCCTCCGAAATGGTTTTGTTGAACCATGTGCGTATCTGTCCGTTTCATAGGCGGCTGGATTTGGCCCTTTAAAAACTCTTTTATATTTTCTGACACATTAATGGTGGGAATGGAGGTTGGGACATTATGTCAAGGTATACACCCTCTTGACCACATATGCCCCAACCCCATTCCCTTGGCCCTTTAAAAACTCATAATCAAATTTTCTTTTAATTGCTGGTCTAGTTATGATGATGCATTTTACAATAGGATAAGAGCCCAGGCTTAATTGGTTAGCGCTTGATGATTTGCAATGCTATATCATAGGCTCAATTTTTATCAAAGGTAGGGTTCCCTCCCTACTGATTCACCCAAAAAAAAAATAGTGGCGACAAATACTGTAGCAAAGCAATGTGACATAATATTGTTTGCTTGGGAGTTTTATAACATCTAAGACTCAAGAACTACGGTGGAAACGAAATTCAAATGGTTTAGAGCTGTGTCAAATGTTTGAACTACCTCTAGCCATCTAAAGCATGGCCAAATTTCAAATGGTTTAGAGCTGTGTCAAAAGTTTGAACTACCTCTAGCCATCTAAAGCATGGCCAAATCCCCATAAAACTAAGTCCTTATACTGCAGAGGTAAGGTCCACCTCTAAATTTTGGTTGGAGATGTGGTTCGAGTGTTCGAAACCTTATGATGGCTTGAAAATATATTTTCATTCATAATTATGAAATTTAAAATTCTAAAAAGATATAAACTGAGGAGATCTATAAATACTTGAAAATAGACGGTTCCGATAACTTATTATAAGAAGCACTATTTTTAAGAATTAAAATTCTTTATTTGTTCATATATAGACATCTAGTGGTCAAGATGATCAATTAGATAGTTTTCCAACTCTTCTAGTGGATTTTTGAGGTGCACTTTACCTGAATGGTATAAAGTTTCCACCTTATATAAAAAAAAATTCTCTTTGGTTAAATAGTCCAGAAGAAAGGTTTGAGTGAACAAAGGCCCAATTTTGAACAACTCAATGTCTCAAGATAGATGTTATAATGACTGAATTAACTGAGACCATCTTCAAAAGATGGACTAACAACCCACAACCATGGTCAAAATCGTTGTGGTTCCCTACAAGCTAAAAAGACCTAGGTTCAAGCCTAGCTTGACTAGCCTATACTCAAAAGCCGGCCCAGCCTTATCGGAATGGTTTAGAGTGCAATAGGATTAGTATAAAACTAATCAAAATACTCTAAGTCAAGAAATGGTGAAGAAACTATTCCATTTAAGCTAATTTTGCCAAGGCTGATTTAGAGATTCATCAGGAGCCTGAGTTCATTAAGTTCTTGTGAAATCTCATGGGGCCTACGAAACCTCTAAACTCTTCGATTTTAGAGTTCACATGCTCCGATTTCGAATTTTATGATCAGGATCAAAATGTACATGGAACTATGGAAGACTTGGATTACAAAAATATATTGCAAGGTTTAGGTCCTAAACACATGGTTTTTGGCCTCAAATTCATGGTTGTGTCTACAAAACACAAAGACCATAGCTATAACTCTCAAACCTTATATTAGTCATATACAAGCTTTGTTTCTTGATGTAAATGCTAAAATAATATTCATATGCTTGATGGTAACATTTTATGCAGTGACATGGCATGAAAGCCTCTGTAATCTTAAGCAAATCTCAACCAAGAAGCAACAAAAGCAATCTTCTTTTCTTGGACTGTGTTCAAAATGCAAGAATGAGTATTTTGGTCCAAAAATCTAAATCCCATTTACTTGATAATTGGATAAAAGGAGATAACCCTTGGGACATATGGCCTTTTTATGGTTGGATTTGGGCTATTTGGATAAGTCCCACTACATAACTAGGGAGTTTCTTCACCCCATGTTAGGATTACATTTCTGTATAGAGGAGGGAAGGGGGTTAGGTTCTATACAGGCATCACATGCTAAGTCACATAGACAATCTACAAGGATTCTCTGTGAAAGTCAATTTTAAAGAAACCCTACTAGAAAAAGTAAAAAATAGATAGAGCATAACCACAAGCCATTTTTTGAGGGAAAGAGAGGTAATATTCGCAAAGAAGCCTTAGATTATGATAAAAGATAAAGGAATGATCCACCAAGAAAAATAGGGTACAACGAGGCTATACATGACCCCAGTGTCAAATACTTTTTATTTTCGTGTGTGAACTTCATATTAACCACATATCAAAGTCATTTTACTATGCAGAAAATGGAGTTAATGTAAATAAACAATGTATCCATAGGTTCCCTGGACCTCTTTCCCTCTAAATGAAATAGAAAGCCTTTCGTAGTGTTATTTATGCCTCAATTATGTGCCTTTTAATTCAAGTATTTAAATTGGGGCGCTTTTGATATGAACAAGTAAATCCACAGGGGAAGAGTTTGCCTTTCATTCTGTGGTTATGGGAATTGTCTTTAAGATGGCAAATACTGGGGGTATCAACACCACTCCCATTTGTCTGTGCAACAATACTGCTGCCCACAGTTATACAAGGCACACAACCCATAGTTGTAGGACCGAGATTTGTAGTGACCTTCCCTCACACTAAGGTTATCCTTAGCACTTAAGATACATTGACTCATGTGATCATCAATATCATGACTAGGACACCATGGAGGTCCCTTCTAGTGAGTTTGAAAGACAATCAACACCAGTTCATTAATCAAACCATGCTTGGGTTAGTCATGAGGCCTTCAATCGTGTGGCTTTGAGTCGAACTTATAGGAGAGGGATTCCACACTTGAGAAATGTGGCTAAGGGGTCTCCACCACTATCACAGAGCTTGAACAACCTGGGCCGGCTTTTTCATGTTATTTTCTGCGCTCCCCCAAAAAGGCTCCTCCATCCAAGGCACTATGCATTGACTGATGCACCCAGGTGGCTCAGGCAGGTTTTAGACCTTCTAACCCAAGCTTTGCCAAATGGCTGCCGGATTCGGGGATCAAAATGATGTTTATGAGCCGCAACTCACTACAATCTCCTATGCTTGACCTCATAATGGCCTTTCGGCGAGCACCAAGTCAAAATTCCTTACAAGATGAACCTAAGGGGCCAGAGACATTTTCATACCCCTTTCATGAGTTTCGGCACATAGTGCGTGCCACACTTGGACCTCAAAGTAAGGTTGTTTATGACCTACAACTTTTGATAGTGGTCTCGCAATCTTTCACTACAGCATGCCCCATTTTGACATTAAATTCCTATGAAGCAGGTTGTAATTGAGGTACTATCCACTGCCAAATATGTCTCAAGGACTAGGGTGAATTCTTAACTTTCTTGCCTATGATTTGGTAGGTTACGATGCATGGATGTGGCAGCAAAGTGAGGCCATTTCTGCCAATAAATTTTCACAGCTATCTTGCTAATGGGATGCATAAGATCTCCAAGTGTTAGTGTTTCTAAAGGCATGAGGCTAAGAAGTCCCCACCATATGGTCATGTATCCTCAATCACAGCTAAACCACAAGTTCTTGGCTCATTCTCACACTTAAGATTGGGCTGAATTCACCACAACCTTTATAAACTTCAGCTGAACAGGTTTGGTGCATGAGATATGGGAATCAAGCTTCCATGGAAGCAAGGCACGAGGTCAAGATGTCCTTTCCGAATCTAGATTACGTGAAACCAAGTCAGTTCGATTGGGTTCGAGCAACAAATCATTCGAGAAGCATCTAGTTTTAACCTTACTCTCCTTTGGTTACCTGATATGCTTTGTAAGAAATGCTCTTGGCTCGACCCACCAATGTCCATGCCTCATTGGTTGGGGGTAGCATGTCTAAGGCTCGAGGCCAGCCAAATGTTACAAAAAATGGTTAGAATCATCAAGCCCATGCTCGACATGGGCATACTCAGCAAGATGAATTGTTCACCATGGTCTCCAATCCTCTGCAAACGACGAGCTCATGCCATCTATTCATACACTTGATTTGCCCTTTACCAATTCTAAATGGGTGGCGAACAAATCATATCATCTACATGCCTTGGGGTAGCAAACATACATGTGGTAGGCCATCTTTGGTTAGATATAAGCATGGGTCTAGTATGAGGCATGCTTCAGTTCATACAGAATCACCATTAAGACTTATGCACATGAATGTTTTGAACCAAGCTTCCATCAAACATTTGCCTCCTATCTTTATTTCTATGAAAATAGGATAAGGGTTGTGTTTGGCCCCACTCAAAATCGCTAACTCATACTACGCATTTCAACAGAGTGAAACACCTTTGTTCAATCGATTACAACAATATGGTGAAGATGAGTAATAGGATTTGCTTAAGTGTGAGGATCATGATATGGGGAGGACCCAGGTTTGGTCCTAAAGGACTCTAAGACTAAAGGACTATGGTCCACGAGGACCTCTCTGAAGTCTTTGGCTCCCTATCAGCACCTGGGAGCTGCTACAAGATGGTCCACGAGGACCACTCTACACTGCAAAGTTCCTTGTAGTCTCATCACTCTCTTTAATTCCTCTTTTCGTATATGTAGCTACTTTGTTTCCTTTTTCTTTTTTTCTTTTTGGTTCAGCTACTTGCTATTTATGGACGATAATGGTTGATCCTACTTGTAAATATGGGAGAGATGGGTGGTTGATCAACAAACAAGTAAAACAATGGGGTCATGCCTCGGTGGCTGACAATGAAGCCCAAGAGCTTGCCAGGTGAAACTTCGGAGGCGCTCTTCTTGGGCGGAGCTCGTCTCAGCCGATCATCCCCTTTTGTGCCTAGTGGGTGGGTTTCAAATAAATTTTATCAACTATCCGATAATGGATGGAGATAGTTGCCCCTCATTCTCCTTAAAGTAGCCTTTTAGGAAGACTAGGCACAAGTGTCCCAAAGCGATAAAACATATTATCCTTACCCTGACTGCTATGAGAGCGATAACGGTGGTATGTCATAATGCTTTTTATCTTTTGTCATGTTTTTTAAGATCTGCTAGGGGATCTACAAAGAGAGATTAAATCTAGGCGTTTGGTACACTAGGCCCAGATTTATATACCTCGAGTATTTGAAGCATTGAGAGTATACATTTGGAAAGTGTAAGCTTTCAAGTAGGTGTGAGGGTCACCTCCCAGTTAGGACTATAGTGATTAACATACCTCACAATTGATGTGATAAACCAGGCTTTGGAGAATCCAAATGAGAATAAAACAACCCGAGTATTTAAAAGAATATTCATCATGTATGGAATAGTCGGCTCATGGGACATGAGTTCGTATCCTGACATGAGACTGTTCCATACCATGTGCACCAACAGTCGTATGGGGATGTCACTCTTCTATAATATTATCCGACTTAGAAGAGCTAGTGCACATGTACTTTGAGAGGACCCCTGTATTTGAGTAGGAACATGTTCCATAGGGGTGCATCAGTAATCCATTGAACCCCTAGTGATAGGAAGCTCTGACTCAACGAATTTGATGTGACCAAAAATGTATCCATGCTATAGATTGTACAGCTTTGGTCCATTAGGTTGGCTTGAGACACCAGTGGAACGCCATTTGGGTTAGCCCAACGGAAGACTCTGACTAGTGTTATAAGTCTAGAGATCTCATTTACTCTTGACCCAAATTAATCTAAAATTGATGAGAAAAGATATTATATTGATAAGAAAATATGTAATAATATTGAAAAATCATTTTAAAACACAAAAAATTGTTATTTGAAATTGCTTAGCCAAAATGACGATCGAAGACGAGCCATGTGGCACCCCCACACCCCTTTAGGCGCTGACGTCATGTTGATTTCATGCCCATGCGTGGGGGCATTGTTGCCTTTTATTATTTGGTTATATTATGTTTATTTAAAACATTATTTTTTACAATGTTGTGACTTAAGTGAGTTATTTTGTCACATGGTATTTTGTTCACACATGTGGTTTATTTGGCATGTGTGAAGTTATGAGATTTTGAAAATTAATTTGATTTAAATATTAATATCTACATATGATTCAACGCATATATGTGTATCATATGTGGCACCACCTTATGGGCTTGACCCATGTGAAACTTTAGTGTTGTTGAAATCCTATTGGTCGTATAATTAGATATTTTATTCACATGTATGAATGTCTCATATTACCTTTATGTTCATATCTTTGTCTTTTATTGACTCTCACAAATTATTTAAAAACCATGGGCATAAGTATAAACATGAATTTGGATTTAATGGGAAATAAAACATGAAGTTAAGGGCTTCATGGTAAAATGACTATAAACCTAGGTTTTAAGCAGTGAAGGGTGTCAAAAGGTCATTCATTGATCTTGGTGATACGATGTAGATGAGTAGCTTGGATAAAAGGCTCTCATATGTCATTGATCTAAGGCATCAATGATCAAGATCAAATCCACCTTTATGATTTAAGTATAAAAGTAACTTATAAAATCAATTATAATCCTAACTTGTGTATTCACTTCAAAGAGAGAGAGAGAGAACCCCTTTGAAAAAAACATAGCCACCCATGAGACTTATCTGCTTCCTTGAGCTTTATTTTGAAACCCTTCTACGGAGTAATCCATTATCTGTCTGATCAACCATAACTAAGGTATTGATTTTTCTTCTTATATTTCAATTCCTACCTCATTTTTATTATCAAATATTGTTATAATTCTTAATTTACAATAGCTTTATTCATTACTTGTTATTTGAAGAGTCTCAAAGCAATAGTGTAGACCATACATATGGTATGTGTAGACTAGCTTGCTTACTCCATGATCTTGAGTAGTTTCACCTTGATTTTCTTAATCTTATTTTTTTTACTGAGAATATACAACTGATGAGATGTTTATTTCATCATATTTGAGTATATGAAATAATCCATTGAGTTCCTTTTTAAATGTTGAAAAGTCGTATGGTCCCTTATGGACCACATGGTGTAGTTTCACCATAACGTCTTTATTTTTTGTAGTCTCTCTCTCAAACTTTGAAGGGATTTTTTGATACATGTCTCTCTCATAATTTGATCCCCATTAAGTATATTAAAAGTGATCTTTTTTCTCATTTGATTGATCTCCTTGAGTTATTATTATCACCTGTGTCTTAGATAATAGGACAAAATTAAGTCCTCAAAAGCTTATTTCGTGGCTCGGGCACAAGGGGTTCAAACCATGGCTTCCCCTATACATGTTTGCATGTTAATTTGATGTATTTATAATTATTAAGTGATTCATGATTGATTAAATTAAGTATGTTATGTGAATATTGAGATTGTTCCTATAATCATGTAGTATGAGCTTTAATGCGACGTTATATTGTTTGTGTGAATTGAAATCTCATTGGATTATCATGATCAAGTGTATAATGTATATAAGACATTGTGATATAAGATGATGATGAATAATGAAGATGGAATTATCATGTAATTTTGATATAATGAGGAATTTTGAGAACAAGTCATGTAATATGTCATAGAGATGTACATTGTGAGTATTTAGACATTGTATTGAGTTTAATCATATTTTTTAGTAAGGGGCTTGTAAGGGACCTATTAGAATTGAATTTTTATTATTCAAATGTGTATAAACCATGTTTGTAGGGTGGAATATATGTATTATGGTTTTGCATTGAGATATTTAAGCATTTAAATTCTTGAGTTTTAATACAATGAAATTTTTTTAAAAGACTACGTTTCTCGCTTATTGGTCTTATACCACCAACAAATGGTATCAGAGCATGGCTCTAATATGGTTCCTTAGTTCTCTTATATTGTGTATAATGTAATTTTCAAATTGCATAAACACTTGATCATGATTGTCGTGATGTATGTGTTTTGATTTTGAGAATTCATAGTGTCATTGGAATGAGAACTGTGAATGAATATTTTCCACAATTGTTGAGCTAATGGTAACGCATTCAATACTTTATGTAAGAGAATGATATTTGAGAGTATTTTGTGTTATTGAGTGTATTTTCATATGAAAAAGGTCTTATGACCATATTATATATATTTTGAAAGTTATTAACCGTTTATTAAAGTGTGTCAGATCTGAGAAGTACATTTCCAAGAACTTTATATTTTTTTCCATGGGGTATTTGATCAATCAAAATTTATGGGATTGTTTTATCCACTTTGGACCATTATTCAGTGCTATTTTCTAAATGAAATTTGTCTCATTTTGAGTGTATTTTATCTTAGAATAAGTCCCATGACAAAATTATATTTAGATTTAAAGTTATGTCCATTAAAGTAGATCATGTTCATCCTAAAAAAACAAAAAAACAGTAGATGCTATATTTAATGTGTAAGAAGGGCATAGGTACTTTATATTTATGTAATTCCACTATGAAGTATAAGTTATTGAAAGTCTTTGTGAGTTCTTAGGATATTTTAGATTAGTGTGAGTGTTATATAACCCTATATAACCCTACTAAATCGTGAGTACGAATTTTAATACCCGATACCCGAGTCTTGGTCTAGATCTGTATTACTCATGATAGTGTGTGATGAAGTTGACAACAAAACTAAAGACACATATGGATAGATGAGATAATGTACATAGTTACAAAAGAGACAAAAAAAGGGTGAAACCAAATCACGGATCGAAGACAAAGGTATTGGTACATTATGACTTGAAGGTACGACTTCTTTCTACCTTTGAACATGTTTTTAATATATTGAGAATTCATTTATTAGAAAACAATCATTTTGGTTTTTATGTTATCTTGTGAGTTATAATTGGAAGGCTTGGACTCGTCACATAAGCTATAAACTGGCTGATACTTGCATATTAAGATTTTAAATGTATAACTAGATCTATGATCTATGATTCAAATTACTGATCCTATGGATATGGCTAATTCAAGATATATAGCATGTGTAAGGATTGTACTTGTGATTGCTCGAGAATTATGAGATAAGTGGAATATTTGTTATTTGTTAGCTGCTTTATGACTTGGGAACTCATGAGATGTTTCATGAATATGACATTGGTACTAATTAATCCTTATGGTGCATCAAGCTACATTCTTCATTATTTTGAGATTTCGTAAATGATTAGACAATGTGATGCATTGTATTATCATCTTGTGAGTACTTAGTGATGCAAATGATCTCGACATAATTCTTATGTGAATAAGTGAATGTGGTATTGTGTTATAAACTGCATATGAGGATTATTACATGACATATTAGACTCATTAGTCATGAAAAAGGATTTTCATGAGATAATATTTTCCTTTATAGTAACATGTTTGTCATTATTTTAGAAATTGAGATCAATCGAACCAAAATGTATCTAGAGTATGGATTATAATAATTATGGAAATGTGATGAAAGATATTTTATCTTAAACACTTGTTTTTCTGAACGAGGATTTTTATAATTCAAATGTTTTAAACACAAGAGTATGTTAGAAACCACAAAGGGGAATCCACCACATTATGTATATTGCTACTTTGTATTGTCTTTCTATTAAAGAGTTATGACTATGCTAAACTCTATGCTCCCTCTGTTTCGGAAGATCGCCTTTAAAGATGTTCTTTAATATTATGGTATGATCATATAACAGTGTGTCATAATATTTGGAGTATCTTGTAGTCATCAATCTTTAAATAAAGTTCTTTTTGAAACTTTTAATGTTTTTTTTTAAAGTAAATTTTTTTCGAAGACATAAATTCAAGTTATTTTGAAAGACAACCTTGTTGGTTTCAATAGGAGAATCTTTAGTAAGTCTAAGTAGTAAAACCATCATAAAAGAGAGAACCTTGATATTGAGTTTAGAAAAACTCATATCTCAAATCAATTTCACTTCTGAGAAACTTGGAAGACGCATTGAATAAGAATGATTTGTAAATAAAAGCCGAAAGGAATGTTTGGCCTCGTATTTGAAATTGATCATTTTATGAACTCATGGGCTATTTTTTTCCGCAACATTGTGAGTATTATTGTTTTTAGTTAATGCCGCATTGAGAAGTCTTAAGTCACATAGAGATATGCCAATTGTAAGAGTTGTGAGGCATCTCTTTGATATACTTTTAAATTTTCAATTATTAATTATGTGACATTATGGTAATGGATCATCTCTTATCCATACATGTATTTCATGTCATGGTAATCATATGCATTTATTTTCACATGGATTATACACTAGATAACTAGTATGTGCGGCATTGGCATAAGTATGATAACACATGAATGACATGACTTTTAAATTGTGATTTGTGGTTTATGTGACATACATCAGACATAGAAAAAGTTCATGACAATTTGCTCTTGTGAGTACATATGTTTGACCGCACTTCCTTTTATTGGTTCATGACTATTAATGGTGACATTTGACCATGTTGATTGATTACGCTTATGAAGCTTACAATGGTTTATGTTTGTGCATGATGTGAGATTAAGAAAGTTAACATAGTTATTTATACTTGCTCCTTGCTTGATATGAGTATTGCTTTTATGGTAAAGAATGAATACTTAAATTGTTTCATTGTAGATAAGAATGAGAGATAGATAATCGTTTAAGAGGCTAAGTGGGAGAATATTGGCTATGTGGCCTTTCAAAGCCTTAAAACCAAGAGTTTTTCGCTCAGTGGGAGCTAGAGAGAGAGAGACTGAATCTAGGTGCTTGGCACACCAAGACCAGATTCATATACCCCAAGTATTTAAGGTATTGAGAGTATGTATTTTGAGAGTGTGAACTCTCAGGGAGGTGTGAGGGTTACCTTCTAGTCATAACTATATTGATTAGAATGCCTTACAGTTGATGTGATAAATCAGAGCTTGGATAATCCAATCGAGAATAATAGAACCCGGTTATTTAAAAGAGTATGCGTCCTGTATAGAATGGTCGGCTTATGGGTCATGAGCCCATATCTTGACATGAAACCATTCCATGGCATGTGCACCCACAGTCGTATAGAGAAGCCACTCTTCTATAGTATTATCCGACTTAAAAAGAGCCAGTGCACATATGCTTTGAGAGGACCCCTGTATTTGAGTAAGAACATGTCCCATAGGGGTGCACCAGCAATCCATTAAACCCCCGGTGATGAGAAATTCAAGCTCAGCGAATTTGATGTAGCCAATTATGTGTCCTTGCCATAGACTATGGAGCATAGGTCTGTTGGGTCGGGTTGAGACACCAGTGAAATGTCATTCGGGTTAGCCCAATGGAAGACACTGACTAATATTACAAGTCTAGAGATGTCATTTACCTTTGGCCCAAATTAATCTAAAATTGATGAGACAATATTTTATATTGATACAAAAATATGTAATAATATTGAAAAATCATTTGGAGAATTTTTGGGATTTTTAGAGAATTTTTCAGAATTTTTAAATCACCAAAACTTGAAATTGTTTGGCCAAAATGATGATCGTGGACGAGCCATGGGGATCTCACGTGGGTCCCAAGTAGCCATAAGGATGCCACATGGCACCCCCACACCCCCTTAGGTGCTGACATCATGCCATGGGTGGGGGGCATTGTTGTCTTTTGTTATTTAGTTATATTATGTTTATTTAAAATATTATGTTTCATAGTGTTGTGACTTAAGTGAGTTATTTTGTGACATGGTGGTTCATGCATGTAGTTTATTTGGCATGTATGAAGT
This sequence comes from Amborella trichopoda, assembly GCF_054954075.1. NCBI lineage: Eukaryota > Viridiplantae > Streptophyta > Magnoliopsida > Amborellales > Amborellaceae > Amborella > Amborella trichopoda. The sequence continues at coordinate 35,926,857 of NC_142348.1, forward strand.
TATGGGATTTTAAGAATTAATTTGATTTAAATATTAATATCCATATATGATTCAAAGCATGTCTGTGTATCTTATGTGACACCACCTTATAGGCTTGAACCATATGAAACTTTAGTGTTATTAAAATCCTATTGATGGTGCCATAAAATATTTTATTCACATGTGTGAATGTCCCATATTACGTTTATGTCCATGTCCTTTCTTTTATTGACTCTCACAAATTATTTAAAAATCATGGGCATATATGTAAGCATAAATTTGGATTTAATGAGAAATAAACAATGGAGTTAAGGGCTTTAAAGTAAAATAGTTATAAACCTAAGTTTTAAGGAGAGAATGGTATCAAAAACTCATTCATTGATCTTGGTGATAAGATATGGATGAGTGGCTTGGATAAAATCCTTTGATGTGTCATTGATCTAAGGCATCACGAATCAAGATCAATCCACATTTATGATCTAAGTATAAAAGTTACTTATGTGATCAATTATAACCCTAACATGTGTATTCACTTCAAAGAGAGAGAAAGAGAGAGCCCCCTTGACAAAAACGTAGCCACCCATGAGACTATCTTCTTCCTTGAGTTTTCTTTTGAAAACCTTTTATGGAGTAGTCCCTCATATTTGTGATCAAACACATACTATTGCTTCACTAAGGTATTGATTTTTCTTCTTATATTTCAATTCCTACCTCATTTCCATTATCAAAGCATGTTGTAATTCTTAATTTACAATAGCTTTTTTTATTTTTGGCCATGAAAACTTAATATTTGAAGAATCTCAAAGCAATAGTGTAATTCATACACATGATATGTGTAGACTAGCTTGCTTATTCTATGATCTTGAGTAGTTTCGCCTTGATTTTCTTGATCTTATTTTTCTAGAATTTTTACTGAGAAATCCAACTGATGAGATATTTATTTCATCATATTTGAGCATATGAAATAGTCCATTGAGTTCTTTTTTGAATATTGAAATGTTCTTGTGGTCCCTTATGGACTACATGATGTAGTCTCATCATAACTTCCTTATTTGTTGTAGTCTCTCTCTCAAACTTTGAAGGGTTGTTTTGATTCATGTATCTCTCATAATTTGATCTCCATTAAGTGAAATAAAATTGATTATTTGCTTCCCATTAGATTGATCTCCTTGGGTTATTATTATCATTTGTGACTTAAATAATGGGACAACATTAAGTTTTCAAAAGGCCCTTTCGTGGCTCGAGCACAAAGGATTCAAATCATGCCTTCCCCCATGTATGTTTGCATGTTAATTTGATGTATTTATAGTTATTGAGTAATTCATGATTGATTAAATTGAGTATATTATGTGAATATTGATATTGTTCTTATAATCATGTAATACAAGCTTTAATGCGATGTTATATTATTTATGTGCATTGAAATCTCGTTGGATTATCTTAATCAAGTATATAATGTATATGAGAAATTGTGATATGTGATGAAGATGAAGAATGAAGATGAAATTATCATGTAATTTTGATATAATGAGGAATTTTGAGTACAAGTCATGTAATATGTCATAGAGATGTACATTGTAACTATTTGTATCGAGTTTAATCGTATTTTTTAATAAGGGATTTGTAAGGGACCTATTAGGGTTGAATTTTTATTATTTAAATGTATATAAACTCTTGAGTTTTAATACAATGAAATTTTTTAAAAGATTGTGTTTCTAACCCATTTGTCTTATACCACCAACAGATAAGGCAAGCCATGGGGATTTTGGACCATATTGTATGAGCTTAATATTGGGTCCTCATATGTATATACCTAACTTAAAGATATGCCCTCAATACTTAGGTGATTTCTTGTAGGGTAGGTTTTTCAGGAGCACATTAAGAAAAATAGTCTATGTAAAAAATCCACCCAAATAAATTAACTTCCCAAATGTCAGACATGAATGAAATGGAGCATGTGACATTAAGATTTTGGGGACATTTGGCATTATGGTTCAAAAAAAATTTGTGGTATGGAACTCATCAAACTATATTAATGATGATAAATCTTGAGCTGACCAAGTGGTGTAGATATGAGCGAAGGTTTTCACGCTCCCCAATAAGTTGTCAATCCTTCTTATTTTGGAGGTATGAATTAAGGATATGGTTTGCATAAGGTTGCAACCTTAAACAATCCAATTAAGATGCACTTCTAAATTTTTTTAAAAAAATTTAGGATTGCCTGAAAATCTATAAAACTCTTAACTATAAAATTTTAAACTCCAAAAATAGTTCAAATCAAGTATATCTACACGCATATACAAATCTTGAAAATTGACGGTTTAGATAATGTGCTACAAGGGCACTATTTCTGGGACTCGAAATCTTTTTCTTTTTCATATTCATATATCTCGATGTCAAGATGATCAATTAGAACGTTTTTCAACAGTAAAACAACATTTTCCAATAGATTTTTGAGGTGCAACCTTAATTCTACATTTTAAGGTTGCAACTTTATATAAACTTTTTTCATGAATTAAATCATTGTACAAAATCTAATGTAGGGGACTCGATATTGGACTCAAGGTGATTACTGCAAGTAAGTAGATGTGTAGAAGGATCATTTGCAGCCCAACTTGAAGAATATGTTGAGTTTGATCCTTATTGCTGATGGGATGAAAGTCAGATCATCAATAAGAAAACTTCTAAAGTCACCATGGCAGCCTGTTTGATCGAAAGCGAAGTCGCCCTTTCAATTTTTCAAATGCATGAGTTTGATCCTTTCATTTTTATTTTTATTTTATTACATTTATTTTTTTTAAAATGAAATGTGGTTTGATCTAGCCTCTTCATCTCCTTTCTCAAAAATGATTCAATAAAACTTCATCAAAATTGTTCTGACATAAGGAGAAACAAGTAGAGAATGGGGAGATTTTTCTAAAGTATGTTTTTTATTTATATGACACTTGTTTATTCATCGGGGGAAAAAGTCCTTACCCTCCTTTTTTTTTATTGGGCATATAACAAACTTTGTTTTGATTCATAGGTCTTAGTTTTTCAAATAAATGAAGAGAGACCATAAGACTATTTTTTTGATTCATAGGTCCTTGTCATCATCATCATTATCATCACAATATTTTCACAATTAATTGAGACGTGCTACACGAATCATGATCTGTCATTTTGCTTTATTAAAGGTCATACCCTTAGTGAGACCATAAGTCCCCATATCTTTCCGAACTATTTTCAACTACATCCTTTTAGGCCTATCTTTTGCCCCTTTAAGTTCTTTTAGTTAAACTAACTCGCACCTCCTAATAAGTGTTGTACTTGGTTGGTGCCACACATGGCTAGCTCACCTAAGTCTACTCTCTCTCATCTTATTATCTATTGGTATCACAACTAAATTCTTCCGAATGAATTCATTTCGAATTCTATCTATTTTTGTTTTGCCACTCATCCACCTCACATCCTCATTTCGCTATACTCATTCTATGAGTATATTGTTTTTTAATCCGCTCAACATTCAGCCCCATATAGCAAAGTTGGTCTCACAATTGTCCTATAAACTGAACAAGTGGGAAATGGTTTGTGCATTATTTATTTGTTTATTTTCTCTAAGTAATAGGTTGTGCATTATATTGATCTCTCTCCCTCTCTCTTGGGAATGTGATTGTGCCCAAACTCTTTGTAAGAAAATCTTCACTCTAAGTCAATAGAAAGTAGGTGAGTTTGACATTTTCAAGGAGAGAACGAGTGATACATTAAATACATATTGAAATAAATATAACATCACTAGAAAGATAAATTTAGATATGACATCTCTAGAGATAAATTAAAGGGAAAATTACGTAAATATCTGTTATATTTCTCATTATTACGAAAATACCTGAAACTTTATGTTATTACACAGATGTCTGTTTTTCAACTTGATAACACTTTTTTTTTTAAAAAAAAGGCGAAACTTGCCATTTTAATTTCTGCTTTTGAAAAATCAATAATTTTTTTTTTTTTTTTTTTTTTTTTTTTTTTTGCGTTTTTTAATCTCTCGCTCTTTATACCCTTCACCCCACAGTTTTTTGCCCTTGCAGGTGAGATGATCATCCATTTTTTTATTACGGAGGCTTTGCCTTTTGGGAGTTGGGGTAGCCATACCCGAAAGCTTGGAGTTGCATCCCAAGCCATACCGGCTGGTGTAGCACCAAGCATTGTAGAGATTGAAGATCTTACATTTATTTATTTTTATATGGAAAATGTATATTTCATAGGAAGTTACTCATTGTAGTTTATCTTGTTGTGCATGTTATCTCTGGTTGTATTATATATACATATTAATAATAGTCAATAGATACAAGCTTTTCCTCTATCTATTTATGTGTTTGAGATGGTATCAAAGCCGAAATTCATTATTGCCCTGTTTCTGTCCATTCATGTATGTGAGAGTTTCCTTCTTCTATGATCAACCATCCTGTGGCTGTAGAAATCGATCTCTACACCATCCGAAACCAACACTATCAAGGATTTTCAAAATATTCAATGCAAGTTGATCTCTTTCAATCTTCGTAGCCATCTCGAATCTCTCTCGAAGCAAGATCGGTTTGGGCTCTTTTTCTTGCTATCATTTTTTTTATACATACGAGCCCGCATTATCTCTAAAATCCCATTGTTTTTTGTCATTTAGCTTTTTTATTTTTGTCTTCTTTTGAGATCATCTCTAAAATCAGAGATAACATACACTGGAAAATCTATCTACAACCTTGCATCATCATCTCTCTCCCTCCGATTTCTTTTTTTTCTGCTTGCACTTGTTCCTTGCGCCGTTTTGGTTCATCGGATCCATCTCTCTATAACCTTGCATCATCTCTCTCTCTCTCTCTCTCTCTCTCTCTATCTATCTACGAGTTTTTGTGTTTTTTTTTCTTGCATTTGTTCCTTGTTCTATCTTAGTTCATCAGATCCAATTGATCTTGCTCGCTCCTTCTACAAAGTATTTTCCAGTGAAAATCTATAGTTTCTCATATTAGAGTTCTTCTTACAACGGCTCGGAAATAAAAATCAGATCTTGTATTTATTCGTCTTGTTTTCTCCCTAACTTTTTAGTTTTGAGTTGTTTTTTGTTTCCTTTCTTCTTTTTGCATCTCTATATCGTTCATAAAAATCCGTTTTTTTTCCTCTCATAACTCTCTGGTTAAAAAAAAAAAAAAAAAAAAAAAAAAAAACAAAACAAAAAATAAAAAGCAAAAAAATATCCCATTGATCTTGCTTGCACTTGTTCTCCCCATGTCCTAGCCATAAAACTTGATGAGAAAAACTATTATGATTGACGATTTTATTTTAGTTTTTTGTTGAAGGAAAAGGTTGGTGGGGGTTTATTGATGGAACTGAAACACAACTTGATCTATCCACTACTAAAGAAACTCAGCAATAGAAAGTCAACAATGCAAAAATTGTTTCATAGATCCTTGGCTCTATGGATATGGACATAGGCAGACCAATGAGAGGCTTCCGCACTGCGAAAGAAATGTGGGAATATCTGAAAAACGTTTTTCAACAATCAATTCATGCAAGGTGATTCCTAACCGAGTATGATATGTTTACCTATGGATAGGGGAGAAGAACATCCAAGAATAGTATGCTGGTTTTATGAACTTGCGGACAAAATATGAATCTGTAAGTATGACGACTATCACCAGTGCTTGTTGCATAAGAAACTTAAAGGCGATAAATAATGACAGAAAGGTGATGCAGTTCTTAATTAAGTTGCACCTAGAATATGAAATCATTTGAGCAAATATTTTGAATCGTGAAACATTGCCCAATGTGAATGTCATTCTGGGTGAGTTAGTTCGTGAGGAGACGAGAAGTGTAACATAAGCCACTACTGAGCGAAAGAAAGATATATAGTCTGTTTTTGTGGCTCAACAACTTAGAGGAAAGCCATTACAAAAGAACTCATCTTTGCTGCAATGTTATTACTATAGGGAATATGGTCATATTGCTTCCCTTTGTAATTTTTTTTTTTTTATATAACTATTGCAAATGTCATTGGCATATTATCACGGAGTATAGAAATTGTCCTCAACAAAGCAACTGGGCATCAGATACAAGGAAACCTATTTACATGGCATACCAAGTTGTGAATGATGCATCAGAGGGACTAATGATAGATACAAAGTCAGAGAACCCTCCAACAAATACTATTCATGCTTCAAATACGATTGGGTCCCAGACATCAACTATGTTAGATGATGTTCAACAGTTGGTGCAAAACTTTGTGTCTACAGCTCTCTCTTCTACTTCCTCTACTATGGGCTTGTCTGATATGAATTCTTATCTATCCCCTAGTATGAATCCCCTTTGGTTTATTGACTCTGGTGCCTCTAATTAGATGACTGGAATGCATACTAGTTCATCATCTACTAAACCATACCAAGGTAATAGTCAAATTCTCACTGCTAATGTGGAGAAAATGAATATTATTGGTACTGATAATCTCTCACTTTGTGTCTCCCCTAGTGCACCTTTTGGTTTACCTAATGTTCTCTTGGTTCCTAAATTAATTGCCAATCTCATCTCCTTGGGCCAACTTGTCGATAATAGTTACAATATTCAATTTTCTCGTGATGGTTGTGTAATACAAGACCTACGTATAAAGGGAAGCAGTGTAGAATTGATCATCTGTTAGCTTTGGATTTTGAAAAACCAAACCGTGATGCTTCTTTATTTTTTCCATCGGATTTTGGTTTTTTTGTTTCTAATAAACAATAACATGTGTGGCATCAGAGACTTGGTCATCCGAATGCAAACAAATTAGATAATATTTTTCATTCTAGTTCAATTCTCAATAATGCACTTGCTTTAAATTCTGTCAATAAATCTTGTATTAGTTGTTCTTTGAAGAAAAGCATTAGTTGTCCTTTTCCTACTCAAGATAGAGCAACTACACTTTTCATCTTATTTGTAGGGATGTATAGAAGTATTTTGTTTTGTTCATTTATGATTGTGCGCGTTATAACTGGATATACTTTATACGCCAGATTTGTACACGTTATACCTGGATATACTTTATGTGCTATAAATCTGAAGTGTTCTCCTATTTCAAAATTTTTTTATCCACGGTTGCAACCCAGTTTGGTACAAAAGTAAAAATTTTACGGTCAAATTCACGGGGGGAATGCTTATCACATGATTTTCAAGAATATTTAAAAACTCATGGTATTCAATCGCAAAAAACTTGTCTCTATACTTCATAACATAATGGCATAGTTGAAATGAAAATTTATTATATCTTGGAAGTTATTAGGACCTTTATGTATGACTCTGGTATTCCTCATAGTTTTTGTGTTGAAGCAGCATCAACAATTGTTTGTCTCATAAATCACCTCCCCTCTTTAGTTTTGCATAAAGAATTTCCATATTATTCATTATTTCATGTTCATCTTGATTATTCTCTCTTGTATATTTTTTTATATCTAGTTTGTTCATCTTCCTGCACATGAAACAACAAAATTTTCTATTCAAGCAGTCACTTGTGTTTTTGCGGGTTACTGTCCCTACCAAAAGAGATTTCTGTGTTATAATCCAACAGCTCATCGCGTACGTGTTTCTCGAAATGTCGTCTTTATGGAAAGCTTCTTTTATTACTCTTCAATTACTAAATCAAAAGGGTCATCTACTTCTTTTTACCAGATTTCTCAGATGCCAACACCAAACATAAATCATCACAAATATGGGTGCATCAACAATAGGGCAAACAAAACCAATCCTTGTCTCTTCCATATCACCAACCAAAACAAGGTCAAACATCCGCCCTACCTGTAAGTGATTATCTTCCCTCTTTTTCTCATAATCCTGTTTCTTTTAATAACTTTATCCAGTTACGACATTCTTCACGTGTAACTCACCCCCCTGACTGATATGGCTTTTCCCTTGATGATTTTGACTTTTCACTACAACAGAGAGCTTTGTTTATTTCTCTTGATGTTGTTGATATTCTTTTTAAATACTTAGATCTTTGTTTACTTCCTAAATCATTGTTTGCCCATTTAAATTCAGTTGATATTCCTTCCACCTACCCGCAAGCATTGACTATATCATGCTAAAAAGAGGTCATGAATGCAGAAATAAAGGCTTTGTTGAAAAATAACACTTGAGATCTTGTACTGTGCCCTCCTCACACATTTATTATTGGACGTAAATGAGTTTTTTCTGTGAAGCTTAAATCTGATGGAGGGATTAAACAATATAAAGCACGACTAGTTGCTCAATATTACAAACATGAATATGACATAAACTATGATGAAACATTTGCTCATTTGCTAAAATGACTACTGTTTCGTATAGTAATTGCCCTCTCAGCTATTCGTCAGTGGACTATCTCTCAGATGGATGTAATAGGCATTTAAAAGAGAGAGTATATATAAGACCTCCTCCTGGGTACTACCATGACAAGTCTATGGTATGTCATTAGAAATAATCCTTGTATGGTTTAAAAGAAGCTCCAAGAACATAATTTAAACAGTTTCGACAGGCCATTGTGAATATTGGGTTGAAACAAAGTGCCCATGACTATTCATTATTTACCCACCATTGTTATTTAAGGATAACATTTTTTCTCTTATATATTAATGATATTATCATTATAGGAGACAACTTGGCAATTTACAATACTTGAAAGAGCTTCTTAATCACTCATTCAAATTGAAAGATTTGGGTCAGTTGACTTACTTTCTTGGCTTGGAGATTCATTATTATCCCAATGAATAAATAATTAACAAAAAGAAGTGCACCAATGATTTGATCAAACTGACCAACTTATTTGATGATAAATTATAAGAAGGATGATGGGGACAGACTTCCAGATCTTACTCTTTATAGACAACTGGTTGGCAGTTTATCTCACCATGACATGTTCTGCTATATCTCATGCAGTACATGTCATCAATCAATTTATTGATGAACCACGTTGCATCCACCTCTGTCCATCGTATCATTCGTTATTTATATGGTACATGCTATATATGCCTATTATTCTCCTATACATCTTCTCTCCAATTACAAGTTTATGCTGATGTAGATTTGGCATGTTGCTCAAATACTCGATGCTCGACCACTAGATGGTGTATATTTCTTGGAGACTCTCTCATATCATAAAAATGTAAGAAACAACAAACTGTGCTTAAATTTTCTGCAAAAGCCGAATACTGAACAATGTCCTCAGCTTGTAGTGAAATTACTTGGTTGAGAGGACTTTTACATGACCTCAATATTCTTCATCGATCTTCTATGCCATTGTATGTTGATAATATAAATATCATACGCATTGCCTCCAATCCAATGTTCCACGACCACACAAAGCATATAGAAGTTAATTATCATTTTATTTGTGAAAAATTCCTGGCTGGAGAAGTTACACTCCCACATATTGCCTCATAACAATAACTTGCAGATATTTTTACCAAGGCAATGACTCATGCTCATTATGATTGTCTCATTGACAAACTGATGTTGTTCAACCAACCACAGATTGAGAGGGAGTGTAGATATTGAAGATCATGCATTTATTTGTTCTTATGTGGAAAGTGTATATTTCATAGCAGTGTTTAAAAAATCGGTGATCCAATCCAGAATCGGGCGATCCGAATCGGGTATCGGCCAACCCATTCTGGATCCGTCCATAAAATGGGATTTGGCCGTTTTTTTGCTGAGATTCGCCACACCACGTGGGTACACCAACTTTATAGATTTGACTTTTTTTTTTAGTTGAAAAATCTTCAAGTAAAGCACGCAATACCATGTGGGTAACCCCCAATCCCACTGCGAGCCTGCCCCATCATGGCAACACGTTGCCTCACACGTGTCAGGCTTTTTCCCTTTAGCCATATTAAAGCCCTTTTATATTGACTTTGCCTTCTAAAACTCTTTGATGTGGGACTATTCACTGTCCCTAAGGCAACTGGAGGTTTAAAACAACAACCTTGTCTTGTAGCGTGCACATAACTTCGATGTGAGACTATTCGATATGGGAATTTATTTCAAGTTTCTTTATCAATTGTCTTACAGTGCAAATATGAATTTCATTATTTATTTTCTTAATTTATTAAAATATGATTGCAAATTTATGTTACTAAATTCCATATTTCTATCAACACTAATTATTAAACATTAAAGTTATTTATTTGTAATGGTCATACCCTTGGTTTTTGAATCTTCATACAAAGAAAGAACATCTCCATATTCTTATATTGATACAAAAAAATAGAAGTTATTAATGTAGTACTCTCATTTCTTATTGGATTCCTAAAAAACAATATTTGTAATGATTTTTAATATTTTTTTGAATTTTTTTAAGGTTGAATCCGACCGATTGGCCGATTCCTGATCCAAAATGCCGATTCACCAATCCGTTTTTTAAACCACTATTCATATGAAGTTACTCATTGTAGTTTATCTTATTGTGCATGTTATCTCTGGTTGTATTAAATATACATGCTAATAATAGTCAATAGATACAAGTTTTTCCTCTACCTCTTTGTGTGTTTGACAGGCATGACACCACCAACAGGTGTAGCATCGAAATCAGCCAACCTTCATAGTGTTGGTGTAGCATCCCATCCATTTCACCTACCCACTACCTGGCGTTGGAGCTTCAGCTTGGCTGGGAGTTGGAGTAGTGTCCCATTGACCAATCCATCAACTAATGCCCTTGCCTATTAAAAGAAAAATAACTTTTAGAAATCAAAACCAGAGCACCATGAAAAACCCATAAAAATGAGGAAAAAAGGGGAAATTTTTTTTGTGAGAATAATCATACCTCTGGTTTTCACGAGATGAGTGGCCAAGAATGTTACCTCGAGATGGACCAAGGGGAATTGAGTTTGCACCAAAACTCCCAAACGCCATGAAAACTCGAAGTAAATATCTGTAGCTCTCTCTTTGTTGCGCTCTCGAAATAAAAAGAAGAGGGAAAAAATTAAGCTCAACAATATTCGTTTGGCCAATTTTAATAGGGGGGAAGGGTATATAGCGAGATTCAAAACAAAAAAAAAAACGGTTTCTCAAAAACCAAAACTAAAAAAATGTCAGTTTTTCCAAAATCGAAAAATGGGTAGTTTTATCTTTTTTTTTTTTTAAAAAAAATGTTATGGAGTTGAAAAAATGGGCATTTGTTTAAAACAAAAAATTTCAGGTATTTTCAGCATAATGAAAAATATAACATAAATTTATGTAATTTTTCCTAAATTAAATACAACACCTCTACATAGATAAAAAACTTAACAAAAATTATAAATAAAATAAATAATTAATTCAATAAATTAATTTTTTTTAAAAAAGAAAACAGAAGATATGAGTAGGCAAGACCTCCTATCTTTACAAGCATATGTGGTACTAGAGATTATAAAAATATAAAAATAAAAATTTGAGTTAGAGAGATCCATTTTACTGAAAATGTTTAAACTTTAGTTTGATTATGAAATCCATGTAATGATAAGCAAACACTAGAAATTAATATATTTTTAGTAAAATAATGAAAATCTACATTGCAATACCATGGGAGCTTAAAATCTAGATTTTTTAAAGGGAAAAGTTTATATAGCCGAGGCTCTAAACAGTCACATTCGAGCCTCCGTAAAAAATTGCACTAGACGAGATTGTTTTGATGCCCAAAAATCCTCATATTGATCATCTCGATATCAAGATGCATGGACATGAGAAAAAAAATTGATTTCAAGTTTTGGAAAAATAATGTATTTTGTAATGCATTTTTTGACTGTCAATTTTTAAGATTTTCAAGTTTTCATAGATCTGTCGATCTACAACATTTTTTAAGCTTTAAACTTTATAAATAAAGATGAAAATATATTTTAAGGCTATCACAAAGATTTCCAGTGTTGGAACCAAATTTCTCGATACTATTTAAAGGTAGGCTCTAATTTGATTGTTTAGAGCCTAGGCTCTATACAAACCACACCCTTTTTTAAAAGGGTACGGTTTGTATAGAGCCTAGGCTCTAAACAATCAAATTTGAGCCTACCTTCAAATAGTGTTGAGAAATGTGGTTTCAATATTGAAAATCTTTGTAATAGCCTTAAAATATATTTTTATATTTATTTATCAAATTTAAAGCTTAAAAAATATTATAGATCAACACATCTAAAAAAACTTGAAAATATTAAATATTAAAGATTGACGACCCAAAAATGCGTTACAAAATATACTATTTTCAAAACTTGAAATCCAATTTTTTCATATGTCCATGCATCTTAATGTGATATAATCGATTTGAAGATATTTGGGCATCAAAACAATCTCTTTTAATGAAATTTTTGAAGTAGGTTAAAATTTGATTATTTAAAGCGTCGGCTCTATATAAATTTTTCCCTTTTAAAAACCTCATATTTTATTCCGCATCAAAACAATATCTTTTAATGAAAATTTTGAGATAATTTGAAATTTGATTGTTTAGAGCCTCCGCTTTATATAAACTTTCCCCTTTTTAAAAACTTTCACATTTTTTTCTTATTTTTTCCCAGGATAGGCAGATCTACCGATCCGGACCGCGATCCATAGATCTGGACCCTTTTTGTAGAAGGGCTATTGACACACATGAATTGAAAAGCCAACTTTTGCTGATCCATTCATCGTTCACCACATCAAACAGTTGCTATTAAGTTAAGGTTCTTGCAGTGATGGTGGCTAAAAATTTCACTGCATAATCACAGAATTCAACACCATAACTCTGCAATAACATATAATCATGTTCACTCTTAGTATACACTCTGTTGAGATTCCATTTTCAACAACAAAATATGGAGATGCTTCCTCCTCTCCTACTTCTACTCATTCACTCTTCTTCTTCTCTGGAAACCCTAGATTTCAGGAGAGCAAGGGCATCATCCACCTCTTTCGCAATGTCTCTGATCTCCCTGCGTCCCCCGATGCCCTTCCTGTGAGTTTCTCAGCCATGAATGAATTCTATTTCGTCTCTTTTGCCTTTCTCTCTCTTCTTGTTAACCTGGAAGTCACCCATTTCCTATGCTAAATGGAATTTGGGTTACCCTTTTTCTTTTCTCCTGTCATTCATTTTTGGTCTCTTTCCTTTTCTTATGTTCTAAAATTTGGGTTTTGAAGCAGATGGATGAAAATTTTGAAATTGGTATTCACTTTTTGGGTTGGGTGAGATAGGATTCGAATTCTCCTGTTTCTTCTTCTCTTTCCTCTTCTATTGTACTTCTTTTTTCTCTCTTTTATCCCTGTTTCTCTTTTCCTTTTATTTTAGCTATGGGTTTTGAAGAAAATATGTCATGATTTCAGAACTGGGGCTGAAATTCAGTTTGGATTTGAATTTTTATGACATTTTCAGGAAGGGAGGAGCACACTTGTTTGCGTTCTTGCAGTTCCAAATCACATTACCTATGCTGAGTTCTTCCAATTCTCTGGCTCATTTGCAGAGCACATGTTGGAGATGCGAGTCATTAGGTTGCTGCCTTCCTCCATTTTGACTTATAAGAAGTTTTCCTGATGCATTCTTTTGCTTGTTACATGTTTGTAATCTATTGGGATTGGTTATCTTCTGTTACCTGGTTAATTGATGGTTTGGACATTTTGGGGAATGCAGAAATGATGGAATGGATGATAGGTACAGTGTTTTGGTTATGTTTGAAAATCAGAATTCTACTGATGGTTTTTTCCGGCATTGCAATGGCAGACGTTTTTCATCTGTGGAGGTTCTAATCCTGAGTAAAAACTTACTGTTCTTTATTTAGGTTCAGTTAACTGCTAATTTAAGTAGCTCTAATGTCCCTGCCTTGTAGCAGAACTAAGAACCTTTCTCAGTTGTCACCTAGTCTGACAATTTTTAAATTTTGCAAATAGTAAATATTTCATGGGTAGTTGCATCTAGTCTCTTGGATCAATGAAAAGGTGTTGTTTTGTATTCTTTGAATTAAAACAGGCAGAGGTTTGTCATGTTCTCTTTACCTCCGACGTGCGATATACAGATTCAATAGAAATTGCTGAAACTCCTCCCAAGGGATTGACTGAGTTACCAACATGTCCGGTTTGCCTTGGTAAGTCTTGGTTCTTTGTGTTCTCTTGAAAATGGCATTCTAAGTTTAGATTTGATTGCATGCCCTATAAAAAATAAAATCAATAGCTCTGAAAGGCACTTTTCTTCTACTTACACAAGCAAGATTGATGTTTTGTGTGTAGGCCTTTCCATGAGACAATTATATTTATTCTCTAACTTGACTGGGTGCTAATTTCCTGAACTTTATCAGACTTGCTCTTGGAGCTTGTGTTTGCTCATAGATTACTTTTTTTGGTTCATCATCATCATCATCGTCATTAGAGCATTTTCTCAACTATTTGGGGTTGGCTAAACGAATCTTGTTCTGCCATTCTACTCTATTAACGCCCTAGCATAAGCAGATAGCATAGATTTAGGATTCATGGAAAGTTTTGGCAAACTTTTACATTGGCTGCCTACTTAACACAATCTACCTCTTTTACCCAGGCTTAAGACGGGTTAAGGTAAAGTTTAAAGTCATCACCCTTCTTAGATCAACTTTTTCCCATTCATAAACCTAAAAATTGTCCTTTGAATGAATGCTAAGAAGAAGTGATATTAAGACCTGTTCATATAAATCACCACAAGGGGGTACCTGCTCTACACTAAGCTGATGTAAAGGGCATTGCTACAATTTTTTTCTTTTGTGTGCGTAGGTGTGATAATTCAATGTTTGTATTTATCTCTATATATAACCATTTACATTATCGGCCATCTGTGACATGTATCTTTTCTGAGAAAAAAGAACCAAGATGGGGTTGAGAACCATTGCTTTGGTGCCCACGTAAAGGGCATTATTTCCTTGCCTGAGTTTCATTATTGGTAAATGGATGGACGCTATGTACTTAGCAGATATTTGGATTTATTTATAGTTGTTTGAAGTTGATTAAGTTGATTTGTATAGCATTGCATTTCGTTAGGTTCTTAGCTCACAATATGATCAGATCTCTTATTACATTTGATTTTTCTATTTAGTTTGTGTTATTCAATTATGCGTGAGAGGTAAAGTGGGTCAAAAGCGAGGCTATAGTTAACCTTGTGAATAGTTTGTTTTTTAGTTCTAACTTTTAAGTGGCTTATAAAAAAAGAATTCTTATATTTATTTTTCATGTAATGATGTAGAGAGGCTGGACCAAGACATCAGTGGAATTCTTACTACGATGTGTAATCATTCATTTCATGGATCATGCACTGCAAAATGGACTAATTCTTCTTGTCCGGTGAGAGAATGTAACTTGCACCTTAGTTATATTATGTTTAGATTTCCATCTCTTGCTAAAATAGATTTTCTACCGATTTACATGTTGCTAGTATGAGAATATACTAGGAGAACTTTTAGGCATCAAGCTTTTTTATAAAATTTGTACATAAATATTTACAAATACTGGTAGTTGTCATGAGGTGCATCTTGAACAAATTGATCTCATTTTTTATCTTTAAGTCTATTTGATGTGAGCTACAAATCTTGAAGGTGCCCCTTACTTCTACAGAATAAGAAGGGTGCCTTATACAAACCTCACCCTTGATTAAAATAATGTTTTCCTCTTAATTTCTCAATCATGGTGTGAGAGCCATGATTCTAGGTGTTTGGTCGTATAGTGCCAGTCAAATCTTTAAATTCTTGTACAAAGATGTGGCTGATGAGGAACCATATTTCAAATTTCATAATTCATACCCACCCGGTACAAAGATGTGGCTGATGAGAAGGGTTCTGAGTTTAGATCCATAGAAACACCAAGCACCCACTGGTATGTAACTGGGGAGTTCCTCGAAACCCCTTCTCTTGCCAAATAATCTGTTAGTATATATTCACACTAGAGCTAATTACTGGAATTGCTTCCAAAATGTTTTCAAACACCAAGGACACTCTGTTTTCATACTTCTCCAAGAAATGACACTGGACTAGTCCCCTTCGAGTAGAAGTGCGCTCCAAATAGGATCTGAACATTGAATACTAGTAAGTAATGCATGGCTTCAAGCCTCCTTTTCTTCTTTTCTTTTTTTTTTCTAATTATGAAGAAATGCTTCATCCTTGTTGGAGTTGCAATTGGCTAATGTTGCCTAAAAGATCATAAGGATCAGTCCCTTATGTTACACCTGCAATTCCTGCAGGCTGTGGTTCCTTTTGGAACTTCTGTCAAAGTTGAGTTCTACTGCTCCCTTAGCAGGTGGTATCTATCTTGATGGCCAGGTCTTGCGAACTTGTTTGCTCAAAGAGATTGCATGTGGCTGGTGATCAATAGTCGCTCCTATTTCTATTGGTTCCCTAAGTAACGCTTTTGGTGTTTTGAAAAATGACCCAGCAACATATCTTGATTTTCTCAATAACTTCTGTCAACATATGTTGGTTTTATCAAATTGGTCATGTTTTGAAAAATGACCCAGCACATACCTCTGTTGGTTGGGTTTTGCTACTGCATTTCAAAGACATTTTAACATGCCTGTGAAGTATTAGAGACTTGGTTATGCCATGGATTGAATGATGTAGGAGCTTCCTAAGGGAATGTAATGTGGTAAACATATCTTTATATATGTAGAGCCTGCTTGAGCACATGACACACAACATGCACAATTTTGTGAGATCCCACTACTGGCCCACCCTTTTCCATTTATGCTACATGTCTCACTAAGGTTGTGCTCATTCTTTGTTTCATTAAAATGGTTCATTCATTTTTTATTTTCGAATTATACCTGCCTTCAACTACACTGCATGAAACAAAAAGACCGCTTGTTCTCTCAGTTACTTTTAGAATTAAAAATAAAAATAAACATCCATCAATCACGCATTGCTTCATGACTGCTATGATGGTGGTGTGGATGCGAAAGAAATTACTCTTTTGACAAAAAATATAAGATAAGATAGTTATACTTTTATCTGCATGTTTTCAGGTCTGCCGATTTTGTCAGCAGCAACCTGAAAAATCCTCGTGCTCTATTTGTGAGACATTAGAGAATTTATGGATTTGCATTATTTGTGGATTTGTTGGATGTGGAAGGTAAATAATAGAACATTCCATGTTCCTTCTCTCCTAGATAGTGACATGACCTTGGACTCGCTAGGGTCCCAAGCCCGAGTCAGAGGCTGACTCGGCCAAATCGTTCTGGTTTGATGAAAATCCATGACTTGGGTCAGATTCAGCCTGATTCTTAGGGTTATTCTTTCGGACCTGGCACCCGGTCGGGTCCAAGTGACTTGGGTGAGTCCAAGCTCAGGTCGCTGAATTTTTTAACCTGCCTCCCAATAGCCGGCAATTTCCTATGGCTGAATTGAAAAAAATGACTTTTGTATATCTGATTCTTCAAAATTAGTTTAGGAGACCGTATCAATTTTTATGTCTATAATATTGACCAATTTTATTTCAGGTATAAAGAAGGCCATGCTATTAGGCATTGGAAAGAAACACAGCATTGCTATTCACTGGATTTGGAAAATCAAAGAGTATGGGATTATGTTGGTGATAAACATGTTCATCGACTAATTCAGTCAAAAACTGATGGAAAGCTAGTTGAGTTAAATTCGCATTGTGGATCTGTAGATGATGAATGTGGGAGCTGTGAATACAGTGGGGATTCTGGAGTCAGTGCAGCTCTCTTTAATAGTAAATTTGAAGCGGTGATTATAAACTTTTGCCTTCTCACTGTAAATGACTTTAATCGGGCTCTTATTTTCTTTCTGGTCTACTGTAGCTCATGAAACAGAACCTAAAATGTTTGCTTCTTTCCATGGATGAATATCTCCATAATCTTTTATTCTGACTACAGATTGTGGATGAATACAACCACCTACTTGCCAACCAGCTTGAGAGTCAGAGACAAGTAAGTGCAGTTATACAGCATGCCTGTTTGAGTCCTGAACCTCTGTATTTGTTCCAAAGTGGTTAACATGCTTCGACTCCTCAACAATTTTGAGGATCGAGTGATTTTGAATGTTTTGCAGCTTTCAATGGGCACGTTTTGTCTGTGCTCTGTTACATTCCTTTGTTATTTTGATAAGCCTTCTGTTCCATTTGTCAGTATTATGAATCTTTGCTTGTGGAGACCAAGGAGCAAAAGGATAGGACTGTTTCTGCAGCTGCTCGTGAAGCCGTGAACTTGAAACTGCAAGAGATGCATGTTAAACTTGATAAATGCAGCGCAGAAAACAGAGGCATTGCTGATGTAAGTACTCTCTTATAACTTTTTGACCACAGTTTGATGTTTTTGTGGTATGTTTGGCTAATTTCATGTGTGCATTATTAGTAGTTTTAAGTTTGAGGCAGTGATGCCACCATACATCTCATGTTTACTTTTTGCTTTCATTTAGGCCAATGACAAGCTTATGAAGAAGCAAGAAATTTGGAAGAAAAAGCTTCAGGAAATTGAAGAAAGGTACCTTATTTTCCTTGTTTGGCTGGAAGTTTTCTCTTGCTTTATTTGATGGGAACTTTTGTTGTTGGTGGAATCACTACCAAGGTAGACATTTTTGAAATGTGTTTGGAAGACCTTCACCTGAAAACACATTCTGAGAAGCACATTATTTTGAATTGTTAAACAAACTTGATTATGGCGATTAGCATGCTCTTGATAAGTCTCTGCATATATTTTATTGAAA
Organism: Amborella trichopoda; assembly: GCF_054954075.1. Taxonomy (NCBI): domain Eukaryota; kingdom Viridiplantae; phylum Streptophyta; class Magnoliopsida; order Amborellales; family Amborellaceae; genus Amborella; species Amborella trichopoda. Next base: position 35,945,474 of record NC_142348.1, read on the forward strand.
TTAATATGGTATGATTTATTTTAATGCTTTATAGACTCCATACATACATTACTTGTGTAGTTGAATCCATAGTTGTGAACCACCAGAAGCTACTCTTGCAAGGAGGTGTAAGTTTCTATCAACATTGAAACTCGTCCAATGCTGACTTCACTTGAGGATCGACTAATCTCAAAGCATGAGAGATTAGCTACTATAACTAGAAATCCTTATCATCTTGGAGACAAGTTCTTTTGCAAGCTCATTAGATTATGGATTGATACCTATACTTCAATTATGTTCTTTGGTTAACTCGTACTTCCGAAATTACTAGTCTCAACTCCATATATAATGCTGAATCTGCAAAGTTTACATTTTAGGACCAGTTACGAAGATTTGTCTTAGTTGCACAGTTTCATTTATCCAAAAGTGAAATTTTAGAGCAAGTTTGAGTCTTGGTACCATGTATATTTTGGAGAAAAAATAAGTTAACAGTGAAATGACATGAACCATGATCATGATATAAAACACCTCTAACAGGTTCTAAGGTCATGGAGCAAAAATGGACACAGGAGGCTTGTTCTAGTGAATGGGTGAGGAGAGAAAACTATAGTGTCGAAATTATATTTGGTTTGCTTAATGTTGAATGCCAGCATATCTAAAACTGTAGTGATTGGAAAGGATGCTTCTAGTGTTGCTTCCCTTCCCTTATGGGAACAGAAATATGACTATGGAAGATTAGAGACCGGAGTGTTTATCATAGTATATGGTTTAGGATATGTGGGATTGAGAGAGTTGTGTATTAGTTATTGTTCCATTATAGTTTTGGACAGAGGGTTTGGGGAATTATTCTTAACGATTTCTATGTTGGATGAGCTTTATGTTGAGATATTTTGTAATCTGATGCAAGAATGAGGTATGACTTGGTGAAAAGATTTTCTTTTATTTTGATAATTGACTTGGTAGATAGATTTCTTGGTAGATAGATTTCTTTGGCTGCTTGATGATAACATGGTGGTTTAAGCATATGATATTGCTATCTAGGCATATAAATTTTTTGTTTTCGCTTAGCTTAGGACATGCTAAGGCTTGCAGGAAAGAAGATAGGTCTTGCAAACGTAGGTGGAACTCTTAAATCTCTCAAAAGAAGGATTTGAATTGTCTTTCTTAATTCTCCTTGAATTGGCCCTATAGGGGGGTCTCTATATATTAACTAGTCCCATGCCTAATATGTGAGGATTATGGGCTAAAAGTTGGCCTTAATAAATCCCACATGTGATGAAGACATCAAGAGACCTTTTGGAAGCCTATAGGTACTATCCGAAGTCTGTTTAGGTGTCCTAGAAGTACTTGGATTCATCAATTAGGTTCATTGTTTTGCTCGTAACCTTTCAATGGAGCATTGAATTCAGACAGTTCTTGATCTGTTGGAAATATTATAACATTTTTGACAATTTAATATAGTATATGACCTACTTTGGATAAGATTTTAGGAAGTGAACTTATGGATGTCAGTGTCAGACTCCTAATTGGGATTTTCTAGGTCTAAACCCTACCCTAAATGGGTCAATCACAAAGGGATGTGTCTCTGCATCTTCTAGCAGATCTTAGGAAAGCACGAACAGATCCATTCCTTGCATGGCACGGATTGTCTCATGTATGGTGTGGAATGTGCTGGCCATGGATTAAAATGGGATTTGGCGGGTTATTAGTATTTTGTCCATAACTTTCAAATTGTACATCGAATTCAGGTGATTCTTGCAGTTTTTAAAAGCTTATGGAATTTCCCAGGTTGGTTTAAATCATATAGCCTAATCTGTGCTGGTTTTGACTGGGTCTAAAGGGTTGTCTCAGGGTTTCAGGGGTGCTGAACTTGTATCCATGTTGTTTCTAAGGGATTAAAGTAATTTGGGTGTAGGATGATCAAGGCTAGGTATTTCCTTGACTTTAGTTGTTGGGTTTGGGTTTTGGACATCCTCGAAATTCACTCATGTATTCAAAGCAGTCTTTTTCATTACATAAACGCAGGTTGGAAGGAAAACCTATTTTGTGCTCTAGCAAATATGCTAATATGCACCTAGCTTAGACTTCTACTCTGATAATCACTCAGACGTCAAATGTGGTTATAGTAATACTAATCCAAATGGAGAATGCTAAAGTGTAGGAGCTCATTATATGGTAGTCTCGATAAAGAGGGAGCAGAGGAGCTTAAGGACTTTAGGTCCATTGGCCCGATAAACAGCTTCTGCAAAATTTTCTCCATAAGTGCTTGCTTCCCGTCTCAAAGAGGTTCTCCTTTGGGTCATCTCACCTTACCAAGTGGTTTTTGTCAAAGACCGCCAAATTCTCAACGGTGCCTTTGTAGCCCACGAATGCATCCAATCTCAACATCTCTCTTGAATGTCGGGTGTTGTCGTCAAGCTTGAGTGGGAAAAGGCATACGGTCAGGTGAATTGGGCGGTCCTAGAGGAAACCCTGCTTCAGGGTCTGTCGGGGAATCTGGATCCGAGGTTGCATTTCAAATCCCTTCTTCTCAGTTATCATCAACGGATCCCCCAAAGGATTCTTCCCCTCCTCTTGTGCCTTTGGCAGAGCGACCCACTATCGCCTTTCCTCTTTGCATTGTTGGGGAGATTTTCAGTAGGTCCATTTCTAAAATTTACCAAAATGGACTCATTGAAGATTTTAGGATTCAGTCCACAGGCCCGGCCATCTCCCACTTCCAATATGCAGATGACACGCTCCTCTTCTGCGGTACTTTCCACCTTCAAACCAACACTTTGTTGTTGTTCATCAAGTGCTTCGAGTTCGCCACTGGTTTCAGGGTGAACATGAACAGGACTAGGATGATTGGGGTATCTTCTGAAGCCGAAACCATCCAGGACTTGGCTAATCTCTAGAGTTGCGAGGTCCAATCCCTGCCCTTCACCTATTTGGGACCATTGTACATTGCCAAGCCCAAAACCAACCAATGGAGCCACCTTATTGACAAGTTTGAGACTCGCTGGCTGGAAAGGCAGGTTTCTCTCACCCGTGAGGAGAGTCACTTTAATCAAAGCCACCCTCTCTAACATATGCATATTTCAGATTTCACTCTTCCACATGCCTTCCTCGGTAGCTCGCTGACTTGAACAGATCATGTGCAACTTCCTGTTGTCAGGGGACAAGGAACACCGTAAGTTCCACCTCCTCTCTTGGGAGAGAGTGTGCCTACCCAAAATCTTTGGAAAATTGGTATTCGCCACCTTAAATTGAACAATCTTGCCCTTCTAGGAAAATGGTGGTGGTGTTTGACCACCCAGGACAATCACCTACATGTCATTCGTTGCAAATATCGCTTCCCCTCTTCCAAATGGCTACCTTCTTGCAGGGCTTTATATCATGCTTCAGGGATGGGGAGATAATCCTGCTAAGCCTGCCTCAATTCAAAGTCTATGTTAGATTCCTGCCTAGGGCAGGTGGTCATGTGAGGTTCTGGTTAGACCTCTGGCTTGGCAATTCCACCCTCTGATCATTTTGATTACTAGAATTTGGAATCCCAGGTTCTGTAGGGCCCTAACAAACGCTGAGTTGGATGACTTCCTTGACATGTCTACCCTACCCCACTCTTTTTTCACCCTTCTTAGGGAGCTGATGGCATCATCTCTCACTACGTCCGGTCGCTTCTTTGTCTCTTCCTTCTGCCGCAAACTCCTCTTGGGCTCTACCTTACCCTCCCCCACTGTATCAACTCTAGGGCCTTGTCCCCTTTCATTCCACCTAAGATCCAAGTGTTCAACTGGATAGCCGTTGCCCAAAGAGCCTTAATTGTTGACCAACTCCGAATCTGGGGCCTACCCATTCCCAATTGGTGCATCATATGTATGGAGGACGAGGAGATCAATGCACATCTTTTCGTTCATTGCAAGGTGCACAGAAACTGTGGGGGGACCTAGTGCAGCTTTTCAACTGGTGTTGGGTGACCCCCGGAAATGTTCCCAGTTTATTTAGATCCCTTTACCCCTTCCCTTGCAGCAAATATGGGATTTTGCTCTGGCGAGCCTAAGTGGCTGCTACACTGTGCCCTGTGGGTCCTTTGGACCGAGCACAACAACAGAATTTCAGTGGTGTTTCTTCCACACCCACGGATGGCCTTACAAAGGAAGAGATTGGAATCTGTCATCTTTTGGGCCAGGAACAACTCAGCCTTCAAACTTTTTTCACACACTGACTTTCATCTCAATTGGCAAGCCTTACTGCACCTCTCTCCCTCTCACATTTCCAAGGCTTCCCTTTGGAGGCTGCCTGACCTGGGCCAAATTAATCTCAATTTTGGTGGCTCCTCCTTAGGCAATCCGGGCCCAACAGGGATTGGGAGCATCTACCGAGACCATGAAGGTTGCACCCTCCATTGGACAGGCAGACTCTACCACCGCAGAAGCCATTGCTCTCGTTGAAGGCTTCTGCAACTTCAACACCTCCTGGGGTCCCATCCTCATCGTAGAGGGAGATTCCAACAACGTCATCAACTGGGCATTGGGCTCATCTGCCAATCCGTGGAGATTGGCACATATATTCGAAGAAATTTTCGCACATTTCCAGTGAGCTTCTCATCTCTTTGTCGCACATAAGGCGGGAAGCAAACGCTATAGCTGATACTCTCGCCAAAGATGGTGCCCACCTTGCTGAGATCTCCTCGGGATCTTATCCAACCATGTTCTATGAGCCTCCTGTTTAGTTGTTTTTGCCTCTTTGTATAGGCTTGTTGACCACTTTTATTCTCTTGTAAAGTGACCCTGAGTGGGTTTACTGTATACGGCACTTGGTCTGTGGGTGTTCATTTTCTATAAGGTTACTTTTTGTGACTTGTACATCTTGCACTATTTTTTCTTTAATACAAAGTAAATGCTTCTCAAAAAGAAAAGAGTAATTCCATTGAAAAAAAAAAGAATCAGATTGTGAGTTTCTAAACACTTAGATCTGACATCATTGGATGGTCTGTTTTCAATCTTAGGATGCCATTTTTTGCAGGCAAATATACAAGGCATATATGAACTTTTTTTTTTTTTTGTAAACATTAAGAAAAAATTATATACAGGAAATATATGGTTCTTATCAGGCACATATGTGTGTACATGTGTTCAATCTTTTTTTTTTTTTGTGAGCATTAACTGTAGAATTTATTGAGAACATTTCCTTAGGATTAACCCTTAGTGACGCCACACCCCTTATCTTTTCTTACTATTTTCAAGTGTCGTTTTAGGTCTACCCTTTACCCATATTGAGCCTTCCCTTTGAGCTAACTCGCACCTCCTAACAGATGCTATATTGAACCTGCTCCCCACACATGCCAGCTCACCTAAGTTTACTTTCTCTCATCTTATCGCCTATTAGTGCCGCACTAAATTCTCCCGAATGTATTCATTTTGAATTCTCCCGAATGAAGTATGAGTGAATATGTGTACATAATATCTGTGCATATATACACCCATGCTTCATATAGTACTAAAAGGTTCTTAATGTTTAGTAGATTATTTCATAATGCCAAGATTGTGTTACTTTAAAAGGATTAAACATGAATCTTATTTTCTAAATAACATATCATATTTCACATAATTTTATTGTTTCTCATGTTTTCTAGTTGGAATCTTTGATCAACTGATATTTTTCTCCATTCAGGGAGAAAATGGCAATAAAGGAAAGGGATGAAAAGATTATGGATTTGGAAGAGCAGGTTTTCCTCGTCTATCGACTTCTATTCCATTGTAGCTTCTTTCTAGAACATTGTTTGTAATATTTTTTTGAAAGTAGTGATGCACTAGAACATTTCTACTAATTTTTAATATGTTATTCCAGGTTAGAGACTTTATGGTTTACATTGAGGCTCAAAAGACGCTGGATAATCTGCCAAATACAGATGATGTCAAGGGAGGGACACTCTTACCTGTCTCAGTTCAGTCACCCTCAACCAACACCAAACACACAACAAAAACAAACCGAAGACGACGTTAACTGTCTACACTATTTTGCTATATGCAATTATTTTTGTGCAGAAAGCTACCGATGTACGTATCTGGATGAACCCATTTAGGCTAGACATGGCTTTGGTAAATACTGTCAGTGGAGGAAATTTGGAAACCAATTCTTAATATTGAAAATCAATAAAGGATGTTTCTTAGTATTGAAAATCAATAAAGGATGTTCATTGTTCCTCAGATTGCACAGTATTTAATTTCCTTTTCAACTCCTCGTTCTCTTTCCTCAGTTTCATAATCTTTTGCTTCAAGATTACAACATTGCGATTTGAAGTTGATCCTGCAAGTTGGTTGTCATGCTACGCTTTGCTGATCTTCACTGCATCAGAGCAAACATTGGGTCACAATAGTTTGATTGTTGGAAATGCTTATGCCCAGCAATGCACCCTTTTGAAAAATGGATCATTATTTCTCTTGGATATAAATCGAGATAGGTTCATATACCAAGACATGACAATCAAACCAGCTAACTGATCCTTACATGCTTGTTCTGCATTTTGGAGCTGTTTGGCCAATTTAGTTTTTGCCTCCTGTTCTAGTTGGAGCCAATCCTTCAGAGAGCCCGGATGTCATCTTGATCTGTTGCATTGTATACATCACAGGCATGTTCTCTTAAGGCTGTTTCTTGAACAACCATAACTGTTAAAAACTGATGCTTATGATTTGTAACACATCTTTTGCCAAAAAGATGTGCTTTAAAATATGTTTAATCCAGAACAATTAAAGCAACAAGAAACAGTTTTTGGGAAGCTTACATTTCAGTCCCAGATCAGCATTCACATATCCCAAGCGTTCATTGAGGATCTTTATTTGGTTCTTCCCGTTTGCCAATTCACAGTGAAGTTGGCTTATAACATCTCCATTTGCTGTTCTGTGGACTTGGCAGTCTCTTACAAAGCAAATGTTCGAGCAAGTGAACAACTGAATCCAGTTATAGCAAGGAGAGTAATGGACGAGAGCATTACATTATTTGGTTTTCCAGCTCCCCCATCTTGAAATCATACACCTGTCTCAGCCTTTCAATGGATTTCACATATTCCTGCTCCGTGTTTGTAAGAATGGTACAAGACTCGCGTTACTTAGACTGTCCCCCTTATGGGTGACTTTTGTCGTAAACAGATTCATGGTGACGTACGTTTTCTTTGCAGCGATGGGTGTCATTCTGTTTCTTCAGTTCCTCCTTCAAGGTTTGATATTTACTACTATATTCGAGCTGACAGATGGAAAAAGTTAGTGTAACCAAGTAGTAGACCTCGACTTACAAGTTGGTATTGGTGAAGAGCTGTCCTCCTTTGAGAACACTTGAGAAGCTTGAGGTTCTTTCTAATACCAAAGTAATCAAAGTGATCACAAGCCTTTTCTGATTTTTGTAAAGTCCATTCACATGTGTGTGTTTGTGGTTTGTATAAGGTTGCAACTTTATTTTTTAAAGCAAAGTTACGATATTCTACAATGTCTATTTTAATTGGACGGTATAGATTTGACATGTCTTTTAGACTCTATCAAAAAAATAGCATATCTTTTAAGATATATGTTAAATTTACAATATCCAAATAAAATAGAAGGTATAGATTGTTGCAACATTGCTTTTACAAGTAAAGTTCCTACATATATATAGGACACGGTTTTTATAAGTCCCTGTGTATATGTGCAAAAAATTGGGCTATACAACAATGTTTGCTTTTACAATTTGAAGGTGCACCCTTATTTTGATTGTTTAGGGAATCGGCCTTTATATATATATATATATATATATAACCTGACAATAGTTGGACAGCTATAATAAATAGTAATATAGGTGAAATCTTATCCATCAGATCTTCATCGAGTGGTTCAAAATACATATCATTAGTTTAATTTTAATTTTCTTTCTATAAATTTGATTAAGATGAAAATTTGGTTGTATATACTAATACTATTACGCACCATATAAAAATATTAAAAAATTATTTTCAATAATTAAAAATGACCAAATGATCATTTTTCAGGGGTATTTCGGTAATTTTATATTTTGGGAAACATTTTTTAATTGTGCAACCTATTTTTTAGTAGACACGTCTAAAATTTCATTATGATCCGATTTTTATAAAAAAATATTAAAATTCATATAATGATATGCATTCTAAACCACATGATGAAGATCTGACAGTTGAGATTCCACCTTTATTACTATTTATTACAACTGCTCAGCTTTTGTTAGCTTTTTCCTATATATGAGTGAACTTTGCAATAATTGGGCAGCTATAATGAATAGTAATATAGGTGGAATCCCAGCCGTCAGATCTTTATCGAGTGGTTCAATAAATCTGATAAAGATGAAAGTTTGGGTGTATATACTTAATACTATTGCGCACCATATAAAAATATAAAAAAATTATTTTAAATAATTTAAAATGACCAAATTATCCCGATCATTTTTTAGGGGTATTTCAGTCTTTTTATATTTTAGGAAATAGTTTTTATATATATTTTAATTGTGCACCCTATTTTGTAGTACGCACATCTAAAATTTCATTATGATCCGATTTCTAAAAAAATATTAAAATTTATATAGTAATATGCATTCTGAACCACATGAGGAAGATCTGACGATTGGAATTCTACCTATACTACTATTTATTATAACTGCCCAGCTATTATTAGCATTTTCCTATATATGAGTAAACCTCATAATAGCTGGGCAGCTATAATGAATAGTAATATAGGTGGAATCTCAACCGTTAGATCTTTATTGAGTGGTTCAAAATACATAACATTATTTTAATTTTTATTTTTTTTCTATAAATCTGATTAAGAAGAAAGTTTGGGTAAAAATATAAAAAAAGTATTTTTTTAATAATTTAAAATGGCCAAATTACCCCCATCAATTTTTAGGGGCATTTCGATCATTTTATATTTGGAAAATATTTTTTATATATATTTTTAATTGTGCGCCCTATTTTTTAGTATACACGTCTAAAATTTCATTATGATCCGATTTCTAAAAAAATATTAAAATTCATATCTGAACCGCATGATGAAGATCTGACAACTGAGATTCCACCTATATTATTATTCATTATAGCTGTCCAGCTATTGTTAGCTTTTCCTATGAGTAAACATTATAATAGTTGGGCAGCTATAATGAATAGTAATATAGGTGGAATCCCAGCCGTCAGATCTTTCTAAAATGGTTCAAAATATATATCACTATTTTAATTTTTTTTTATAAATCTGATTACAATAAAATTTTCGGTGTATATACCAAACACTATTTCGCACAATATAAAAAAAAAAAAAAAATTTATTTTCAATAATTTAAAATTACCAAATTACCCTCCATTTTTCATGGGTATTTCGTTCATTTTATATTTTGAAAAATATTTTTTATATATTTTTAATTGTGCGTCATATGTTTTAGTACACACATCTAAAATTTCATTATGATCCAATTTTTAGAAAAAATATTAAAATTTATATAGTGATATGCATTCTGAACCACATGATGAAGATCTGACGGCTGGAATTCCACCTATATTACTATTCATTATAGCTGCCCAGCTATTGTAATATTTACTTATATATAACTAGGCAGCTATAATGAATAGTAATATATGAGGAATCACAGCCGTCTGATATTCATCTAGTGGTTCAAAATATATATCATTATTTTAATTTTAATTTTTTTTTTAATAAATCTGATTAAAATGAAATTTCGGGTGCATATACCTAACACTATTGCGCACCATATAAAAATAAAAATAAAAAATTATTTTCAATTATTTGAAATGATCAAATTACCTCCATCATTTTTCAAAAGTATTTCGATCATTATATATTTTAGAACATATTTTTTATATATTTTTTAATTGTGCGCCTTATTTTTTAGTACACGTCTAAAATTTCATTATGATTTGATTTCTATAAAAAATATTAAAATTCATATAGTAATATGTATTTTGAACCACTCGATGAAGATTTCACAGCTGGGATTCCACCTATGTTACTATTCATTCTTCCTACCCAGCTATTGTAAGGTTTACTCATATATAGGAAAAAGCTAACAATAGTTGGGCAGCTATAATGAATAGTCATATAAGTAGAATCTCACTCCTTAGATCTTCATCATATGGTTCAAAATACATATCACTATATGAATTTTAATATTGTTTCTAAAAATCGGATCATAATGAAATTTTAGACGTGTGTACTAAAAAATAGGGCACAATTAAAAAATATATAAAAAATATTTTCCAAAATATAAATGACCTAAATACCCCTTGAAAAATGACCGTGATAATTTGGTCATTTTAAATTATTGAAAATAATTTTTTTATATTTTATATGGTGCGCAATAGTGTTAGGTATATACACCCAAATTTTCATCTTAATCATATTTATAAAAAAAATTAAAATTAAAATAGTGATAAGTATTTTGATCTACTCAATGAAGATCTGACGGTTGGTAGTCCATCTATGTTGCTATTCATTATAGCTGCGTAGCTATTGCAAGGTTTACTCATATATATATCTATATATGAAAATTGGTAAAAAGTCTCATGATCGAAGTGCTATAGTACTCCTCTCATGGCACTTAACCGTCTGATTTCCATCAGATGGTGGGGAGTGCATGTTAGTATATGAATTTTATTTTATTTTCTTTAGATCAGATTGAGCTAAATTTTGAGGGTGTCTTCACCTAGTCTTCCTAAAATATGTAAGAGATTATTCTTAAAAAATAAAATGACTAAAATACCTTTGAAATGTTGTGGGTGAAATTGAGACATCACATCCCCAAAATTTCAATTCAATCCGATTTGTAAAAAAATATATAAATAAAAATCATTGTCATGCAATCCCAATAGTCCCAGAGCTCATGAGCAAAGAAAGTTCTGTAGCACTTTGGTCATGAGCATTTGGAAAGTTTTTAGTATCTCTATCACACCCATTATGCAAATGTGCATTTGAGGGCTGTGATTATTGAAATGTAAAAACCGGCCCTCTACACAAGCGCACATATGGTGTACGATGTGTGGTTGTCGATTTCCTAGGGGAGAGTGGATGCTTGACACACAGCTTGCCAAGGTTCAGGCAAGATGATATGGCCTTCTATTGCTTGCTGCAACCTAGACAATCAATCACCTTGGAATAACTTATCAAAGAGAATAAAACACCTTTGATGACAGAATCTGATAAGATGCATAAATATTGTGATTCCCCAACAAAGGGAGTTAGCAAGTTTACCTGGTCAACCAATTTGGTTAAAGATTAGATTAAGTGTACATTTTCTTCAGGCGCTCGTTATCTGCATCGAAGATGTTATGTTTTTTTAAAATATATATGATGATTGGGTAATGTGATGGTAAATATAGTTTGTGTTGAAGATTTAGCCAGATGTAGTTCCAAATGGTATAGGCTTATCATTAGATTAATTTCGTTTTTTCTACCTCATCTGTTTAACATAAATATTAATTAAACTCAAAACAATCCATTAAGCCTAGAAGGTGGTCTAAAATGTTGAAGTCAGAGATGAGGAAATAGATCTATACGACCTCAGAGACAGAAAGAAATTCATCTTTCAAGTTCAATCATCCATGAAGATCAGTTACTGTAAACCGCAAACAAGCTAAATGAAATGGCAAGACGATACATCTCGTGCCTTCATATTACATATATGGGTCAGTATTCCTAGACGTGATAAGCTATTTCCATGAAAACTAAGTTTAGTCAGCACCCATTCATCTCTGTTTTCCTCCCATGCCACTTTGTTATTCTCCAAATCTGCAGGGTTTAATTTTGATAGAAAGCTTTCTATTTCTTTTCAAACCGTATGGTGTGTATTGGATGAAAAGGCGTCCCTTTGTCTTCTACACTTCAAAATTGGAAAGTGGGCTTCTGGATTTGAAATGACCATAGGAGGACTGGAATCGCAGTCCTGAATTTCTAGTGAGATGGGGTCGTTCAAGGTTAGCTAACAAAAGGTGTGTGGATGAGGGGATACTGTCCTCAAGGCTGGTGGGTATGGTTGAGGAGGGCTGTATCCCCATTTGATGACTCTGCTTGCTTTCCCAGAAAAGCCAGCAATGAGTCCATTGTTGTACTATATGCAGAACATATAATGGAGCATGAAACTCAGGTGTAGGAACGGGATTTGGTGTCACCGTGAGATCATCTGGGACCTAAGGAAGGCCGCGTGTCTTTGAAGAAGCCAATCACTTCTTTTAAATCTGGGAGCACAGGTTGCTAAGAGGAATCAAAAGTTGATACTATAGATACTGGATAATGAGATATATCACTAATTACTAGGAAAAGGAGGGAAGAGAAATGCTGTAGCACAAAAGGTTCATGGAGGAACCAGTTATTGATATGAACAAGAAGTGTTCCATGGAGGCCAGGTAGGTGATACGGTGAACTGCAGCTCTGGTGATGGTGTACAGGTTAAGGGCAATGCAGTCAGGTGAGGAACCATTTGATGCTTCTGATTAACGCCTCACAAATCTAGCATGTCTTGATACAGTGTACAAAAAGGCACTGGGCGGTGCTTAGGTGGTCACCTAGGCAGGCACGTTAAGACTGACACATTCCAGCCATACATAGTACATGCATATATGTAACTGTATACAGTATACACACGCACAGTACATATACAAATACGTATGCTTTTATTTTGTATATATGTGTAGACACTCATATGCATTGTACATAAAGTATATTCATATATATTCAAATGATTGAAGTATAGAAAAATTGAAAAATCCATAGTTTGAAAGTAAATGTCCATTCACATTTCGCACCACACATATAACTTGTATTGATCTTCCAAGTCAAATTGAATCCAAAAAAACTGTGATTGAATTCATGCTCTTCAAATACAACATTTACAAAATCTTTTTTTTTTTTTTTTTGATGGGTAATGTTTACAAAATCTTAAGAAATAAATTTTATTTTTTCGTTTTTTGTGTCAAGATTTAGGGTTATGAGAGAATTGAGAAGGCAGGAATGTCTCCTAAATCAATTTCCCCATACATAGGGGAAAATGACCAAAATACCCCCTAACCGAAGGTTTTCTTGAGCTCAGAGATAATGATAGTTTTACAGTTTAAGGGATTTTGAGAATAGTTTTATGTTGAGGTGAAACTGTGATCTCACGAGTGATGCTCAAACTATTCATGAAGAATAGATATGAACTGTTGTTTCTTCTATTTGGGGTCATAACAGGCTATCTGCTCCTTGGATGAGACCCCTGTAAATGGGGCTAGTATAATTGATTTTGTGTTGTATTTCCTGAGATAAAGGGGGTTCTAGGGGAACTTGGAATTGAGGCAAGCAACCAGTATTTAAAGTTGCCTAACCATTCTTCATAAAACCTTACATCAAATATGACTCACCTAATGAATGAGAAGCAAAAATATCAAACATGCATCAATCTGTAAAGTGTTTTGTTCAAGCTTATTGAGAGTAGCATAAACCTTGAAAGAAAATATTGTACATGATGAAAATAGCTCCTCAGTATATTGTAGCGTTGTACTGCAAAGCAATCATCCGTCAATCATCCTAAATTTCTCACGCATTGTGATGTAATCAATGAGGTTCATCATTGCTATTTATATTTCTTCAGCTAGATGAGCGTATAGAAGATGAATAGCAGTCTCAAGCAATCTTATAGAAATGCTATTGGTTTGCATCCTAAACTAATTTTGAATTAGAATGAGAATCCCCTGCCACATTTCTTAGAATCCAAAATCCTCTGTTCTAATTTGTGATGTATCAATGCAAACAAGAAAAGCCAAAAAATACAATCTCACTACTAGTACATTAGAAAGCACAAAGTAAGGAACACACATGCCCCATGTTTGGTTGAACATTATTTTGTAGATGCATACAATATGATCTTATATAGAACTTCTGATAAGAATAGTAAAAATTGAATTCATAAATGGAAAAGAATAACAAATACCAAAGAAGAAATAACCCCTTTCAGATTTTGGTTATCAAAACAATATGTTGAGCTATTTGGTCACAAAAATAGTGGCCAAGGATAGAAAACATGGTGGGAGAAGGCAGTAATATGTAGCATTAACACAACTCAGAAATTCTGTGTATAGACAGTTCTTGTTATAAGCATGGTTCCTCGCACCAGTGTCATGAATTCCTCACCAAGAAGTTATCCATACACAGAGATGCAAAACCCTTTCAAATCTAGTATGTTTATGCTAATCAATATAATGGGGCACCAATAAATAACTCAATATTGGTCCTAGCAGTGGGGAATGGCTCCCTAGAGCCCCACGGCATAGATCTTCGGGAGTGTGGAAAAGCATCTCCACAACCAGGAACGCCTTCCTACAACGCATCAGATGTAGGTTAGGAGATGGCACTCGCATACTCTTCTGGTCTGATTTGTGGATTGGAAATTCTCCTCTTTCAATGACTTTCCCTGCTCTCGTCCTTGTGGCAAGAGACCCTAAATCATTTATAGCAGACTATGTAGAATTCAATGGCTCCAATCTGGTTTGGATACCAATTTTTAGAAGAATCTCACGGATCAGGAATCTGCTCTCTTGCTATCTCTGCTTCAAATCCTTGACCCCATCTTCTCTACCCTCCCCCAATAGGATGCATTAATTTGGCCCGTGGCCCCTTGGGGAACATTCTCGGTCTCCTCCTTTTACTCCTCACTCCTCCCCAACCAGAACCTTAAGCCGCTTACACAATTTTTCTTGGGCCCTACCTGTTCCCCCCAATAGGATACATTAATTTGGCCTGTGGCCCCTTGGGGAACATTCTCGGTCTCCTCCTTTTACTCCTCACTCCTCCCCAACCAGAACCTTAAGCCGCTTACACAATTTTTCTTGGGCCCTACCTGTTCCCCTCAAAATCCAAGCTTTCATCTAGATCCTCCTTCAAGGAAAGACCCTTACCCTAGATCAACTCTAAAGGAGAGGCTTCTCTCTCCCTAACCAGTGCATTATGTGTCTTGAGGAAGAGGAATCCACTCCACACCTCTTTATCCGCTGCAAAGTCTCTCTCACCCTCTAGGGATCCCTCCTCCAACTGTTTGGTCTGAAGTGGGTGACACCTCATAACCTAAATATTCTATTTGAATATTTTATTTCCCTCCCTTTCTCTAAAATGGGAAAAAGCTTTGGCACCTTTCAGTATATGTTCTAATCTGGAATATTTGGCTCTAAAATGGGAAAAAGCTTTGGCACCTTTTCAGTATATGTCCTAATCTGGAATATTTGGCTAGAAAGGAATTCTAGAAAATTTCATAGGCACTTCGAAAAACATTGAATCTATAGTTGATTTCTCTTCTGCTCTCATTTTTCTCTAGGCCAAAAGCATCCCTATATACTCTACACTTTCTGTGAGGCACATGAGATACAAGTAAACAATATTGCTAGATTTCTGAGATGTTGTGAAGGAGCAATGGGCCATAAAGTAAAATTTGAAACAACTTTATTGATAGGGATTAATTGCAGTCCTACTGGTGTGAAAGACCTAGCAAATAATATGGGTTGTAAAGTTTACTCTTTTCCCTTTACATACTTACGGCTACCTATCTCAGATTCAAGATTACCAGTTTCGGTTTGGGATAAAGTCGTGCAACGAGTTCAACTTAAGTTGGATCTTTGGAAGCCTAAATTTGTATCATTGGGGGAGAGTAACTCTTCTTAGATCGTGTTTGGCAAACTTACCCATATATCAAATGTCGCTCATCCAGATGCCAAGTTCTGTAGCAAAGAAATTTGAAGGAATTATGCACAACTTTCTGTGGGGCTCTTATAGTGAAGCGTGAAAGTTTCATCTTCTGTAATGAAGGGGGCCTTGGCATTAGAAGGATTTCACTTGTTAATCAGGCTCTCTTGTGTAAATAGTAGTGGCACAACTTTCATCTGAAATATCATATGTGACATCAAGTTTTACTTGTGAAATATGGCATTGATAAATAAGGAATGTGGATTGGTAATAGAAGGGGAAATATGCAGCGATCAAAATTTTGGAGATCTATCTACCTATGAAAATATTAGCTAGATCGAAATATGAGGTGGTGTGCTGGTAATGGCGACCAAATATCATTTTGGCATTGTAAGTGGTTAGGAGAGATGTCAATCAAGATTGCCTTTCCAGAAATATTTGTTAAAGGTGGCCCAACCTAATGCTAAGGGGCTGAGCACTATGAGATTCAAGGAAATCTGGTGGGTTTGGAATTTAAATCTACCATATAGAAGGTGAATGACGATGTGTACTCTCGATTAAGTGCACTTTGGAAGGAGTCAGATCAAGTTTATATTCCTCGCAGTTTGGAAGATGATGTCATTTGGGAGGTGGAAAGTGATGGGCAATTTTTGGTTAAATTTGACTATAGATTGTATGTCATAATAGGTGGCGTTGGTCCTTTCCACAGGTTGCTCAAATTTGGAAGTGGCCAATCCCTCTCAAGGTTCAAGATTTTGTATGATGAGCGGCCCAAGAAAAATTCTCACCATAGATAATTTGATCAAAAAGAGATAAAATTTTGCCGAACATTTGTCTCATGTGCAAGGAGGATGGAGAGTCTAGGGCTCACCTGTTTTATGTTGTCACTTTGTTTCAAGGATTTGGTATAGCTTCTTTTCATTGATGGGAGTGAGCGTTGCAATGCTTCAGAGTGTTGTGGGGATTGTAACCCAATTGGTCTTCCCAAATCTACCTCAAGTAGGCAGTGTACTGTGTGAAATTCGGAAGGAAGGTAATAACCAAACCTTTAATGGGGATGTTTTAACCTTTGATAGTATGTTCAATAATGTTAAACATAACTTGTGGTGCTAGTTGTCTATTACGAAAGAGGGGTGGGCGGATGTTACATTGAATCTAGTTAACTTGTTCCAGATGGGTTCGATTAGAGGCAGGCCTCATACTATTGGGATTCTACCTTTGTTATGTGGGTTCAAACTTAACTTTGATGGGAGTTCTTTGGGTAATCCTAGGGAAGCAGGTATAGGAGGAGTGCTAAGGGATTGGACAGGGGCAACAATATTTAATTATGCTGGGCCCATTGGTTTGGCTTCTGCAAATCATGCTGAAATTTTGGCTCTATTTCATGGTTTGAAGCTTTTGAAAAATAGAAACTTGGGCGTTTGTTGTATGGTGGTGAGGGGCTCTATCAATATAATCAAATGATGCAATAAAGAACAAAGGGTATCATGGGAGCAGAAATCAATTTGGATCCAAATCTTAGACATGGCGGAGTCTTGGACCTTCTCTTTCCATCATGTGTATAGGGAGGTCAATGCTTGGGCAGATGATCTCGCTAATACTGGTGTTTCGTTGCCTTATTTGCTTGTTTCAAATAATATAATTCCTTGATGTAATCTCCCATTATCAATAAATTTAGTAACATTTGTCAAAAAAAAGTAGAAGTTGTATACTTCCCTTCCCATCCAAGTCGTTCAATTTAGATCAAGTGAGTTACTTAACATTTTGATCTAGATCCGATGCCTTATAGTATTGTATTTTCAATTTCTTTTTTACAAATTGAGACACACCTAAAAAAATACCAAAAAACATTTTTTAAAATAAAATGACCAAGATGCATTGACACTCAAAATTCAGTCTCCAAATATTTTGTAGAAAAAATAAAAATAAAACAATATAAAAACGAGATATTGTGATTGGATCCATGTCAGCCATTCATTCATATAGTGGATTTAGAAAAGCTATGCCTTTGCTAACAACTTTAATTGTAACCAATAACAAGCGACGATCTCTCTCTACGTTCCTTTCTCTCTACACTTGCCACCTGCTCATCCCACAACCCCTGCGTGTCGCCCATGCAAACCCATAAATACGTCGACTCAACGAACCCATATCTCTGTCATCTCTCTTTTTACCATATCTGAAACTTCTTGGAGAGAGAGAGAAGAGCCATGGAGTTGCAGGAGAAGAAAGAAGAGGAATTGGAACATGGGATTTGGAAGAGGAACGTAAGGGATCTCATGGAACGAAAGCGTCGGCTTGTTGAGGTCCCCTACACCGCTTCTCTCACCGATACCATTAACGCTCTCGTGGCCAATGATATCGTGGCTATACCAGTGGCGGCGCCACCCGGCCGTTGGATTGGAGCGGGAGGATCCGCCATCGTTGAATCAGACAAGGTCACAGGTGCTCCAAGGAAACAGTATATAGGGATGGTGAGCATGCTTGATATACTCATTCACATAGCTGATTATATGGACATGGCTGACCTTGAGGAGAGAATGAATGTTCCCGTTTCCTCTCTTATTGGCCATTGCTTGGAGGGGCTCAGCTTGTGGACTGTTAATCCCAGTAATAGGTTCGGTATCGGTCTCTCTCTCTCTTTTGCTCGTGCTTTGGTTGCACTAAAGGTGTGTTTTCAGTGTTTTTCACTTAATGTTGATTATCTTCTACTACCTCCTTGATTGGTTTCATTACCCATATTTATATCTTTGTTATTGTAACAGCAAAAGCTTGATCGAAAGAATGGGTTTGTTCTTCTTCCTCTGTTTATTTTTATTTCTGATTTTTCTTGTTCCCTGTTGCAGCAAAAGCCAAAAGCCTGACTCATATAATGAGTTTCTTCTTCTTTTTCTATTTCGTTTTGCATTGCCGCTCCTCTTTCTTAATCTAGTGTAGAAGGATGACTTATATGGGATAGTTTTGCTTGACTTTAATGATATATGACAATAGGTGTGCTCTCTGTGTCATTTTCCTCTGAAGATTGTTATTTAAAAAACAAATGGATGTTATCAATTATTTTGGGTCTATCATACAACGTTTGCCATTGGTTCTGGGGAACTTGAATGGATTACGATGATGAAAAGCAGGAATACGGTGTTGTACCCGGTATATGTTTTCTGATTAATATTGTAAAGGAATTAGTGTGTGCGGTTTCTAAAAAGAGTAATGAGAGTAATAGATCCATCTACACTGTTTTATGATAAATATTTGTGGAGGCTATGTATTATTTGTAATTAAATGGCAACTCAATGAGCTAACAATACCACCACATGAACAGACATTGTGTGATACACTTCCATCAGTGAAAGTATCAAACTCCACATTGGATAATATTATAGAGTTATTATAGAGTTTGATGACAATAGTGCACCTGGTAATACCTATTCACATTAGAAAGGAACTGGAATACATCAACAATATGATTCCTCTGCTTATGAGCAGATTGTATCTTGTGCTTAGATACTGTCCCTGGAGATGGATATTTAGGCATTGCAAGCTATACTGTAGGAGAGTCCATTTAATATTTCGCAATGTATTTTTTTGACCAACTAATAACCTGTCTCTTGATAGATGTATATTGTGGTGGGTTCTCTCTTCTGTGACTTTCATGCTCACTATGCTTTGAGAAAACACAATGCACTAGCACGGTTATCTGAGTGAGCTAGTTATGGCATCGGGTAATAGAAACCCTGTTGATAGCATTCCATTGATCAATAAGAAAGTACCAATTCATGTAAGGTAAACATTATTCAAGCCAGTTCATCATATTCCCTTGTCTGAATATTTTGGAAACTGTATTTTCAGAGTGCTGCCCAAGTTAATCATCATGGTTCCAAGAAAAATTGTGTTGAGTGGATTTTCTAGCATTTGGAAATTCGTTTTCCTTCTTCATTTTCCTTTGCATGAGTACAACATACAGAGAAGTCCATTATTACAAAGAAGTACAAGAATAAGAATCAACATACATAGGAATCAATGAGAATCATTATCATAGTTTTGAGACAGAGAGTTTTACTTATGTGCACTTGCTGATATAAACTTCATGGTGAAATACCTGGATTGCTGGCTATCACTTAGAAGAAACTCATTTTAGGCTTCTGTATAAAATGAACTGGGTATTAGATCCCCAGTAACCTTGTAAATCTGCAGTTGTCATGGTATTGTTTATCAGGTTCTGTCTATCTTTTTGGATGGTGTTGAAAGTGAAGGCTTTTAGGAGATAATGTAATTTCTTGTCCAAGAAGATATTCAACTTCTTCTGGGTTGTTTACTGCAAGCTTCATGTATTTGGCATTCTAAATTTTTTATTGACAAATAAAATAGGAGACCTGTACCTGTGCATCTCTTCTGGAATAACAGATACTAACCAAAGTGACTTGTCCGTCATCTCTAGATAAACCATGAGCCTATAATAGTAGGATCTTGGAATTAGGGCCCTTTACAACCTTTTTAGGCTGCGTATAGTTAGGAACATGGTCACAGTCATTGTATTCAAGTATATTGTGAAAGCTAGTTTATATAATCCAATTAAGGATTGCCTTATCAGTTAAATGGACAAACTGCTGGAGTGATAAGAGGGGGTTTTGAAATGTTCTCCAAGGAGCTAAACGTGCATAATGTCTTATGTCCAAGTGCATCACTTTCAACCTGAAAATTACTTCCAGCTGATATTTTTCTCTCTTCAGGAGACTCAGAAGTTTTTGTTTCATTACTGTGAATAGAAAAATTCATTGTATTCTTTTCTATCACTGATTGTGCCTTGGCTTCCTTTTCTTGCAAACAATACTTTAAACATTGTGTTCAAATCAATTAGTGAAAAATGCATTCTTTATTTTTAAAGAAGTAAAATTGTCTTGGTTCTCATTTGATGCATGGTGGGAGTAACTCTTGATAATATGCCAAGTTCAAAAGTCCACCTAGAAGTCAGTAAAGTTATAGCCATTATTGAGATCTCTTTCATCTTTAGTTAAAAGATTTGTCCTCCATGTTTTTTTCTTTCTCATGCAGTATTTTGGATTGCATGGAAGCCTTCAGCAAAGGCATCCACAGGGCCTTAGTTCCAATGGATGGTCACATGGATCATGTTACTGGACTTGAACTTGCAGAGTCTTCACCTGGTTATCGAATGCTTTCACAAATGGATGTTTTGAGTTTCTTAAGAGAACACGATTCAGAACTAGAGAAGATTACATCACTCAGTGTTGGTGAATTGGGTGCGATTCAGGAGAACGTATTTGCTGTTCCCAAGCATATGGCAGTTAGAGAAGTTCTTAGATGGATGAGAAGTAGTTCCTTGAGTGCTGTACCCGTCATTGAGGATCCAGTGGAAGACCACAAGGTTATCATGGTATCTCCCCCACCAATTGAAAATTTTCTTCAAGTGAAATTCAATGATTGTAATTTTACATGTTCTTTAATAGTATTATTTGCTCTCTAGTCATCATCGAATATGACTGAAAATTGAATGTATTGCAGTTTAGCATCTACTGATCCGATGTGTTTTTCTCATATCAAGGTTGCTGCATTTTCTTGATATATTTCTGAATTGAAACAAAGGGTATCTAGACACGCATTTGTATGATGGGTGGTGGTTCCCCCTATTTCCTAATGCTGCTTGAATCTTGTCTTCGTCACCTCCAATATAGCTTCTGATGGCCTCCAGGCCACTAATATGTTGGGACACTTTTCTCCTCAAGCTCCCTTGCATGAGTTGTCCTTTACCACTTCACACCACTAGCTCTCCCTTTTGGATTCCAATTTGCATTTTTATTTTGATAGGAGCATTTGTTCATCATAAATATGTCATGATGCCTAGACAACTCTGATTCTTAGGCTTACGCACATTCTTCAGAGGACTCAATGGAATCCAGCCCCACAATTTTAGGAGAAAATATATTCTGTGGTTCCTCTATGAGGTTTTGAGTTTCCTTGGGTATGTTCGAGATGGACTATGTTAGATTCATTTACCTGCTAACCTAGAATAACAGGCATAATACAGCCACTGAGGGAAAGAATACCTTTCTGACCTGCTAGTACCTTGGGCAATAACCAGATCACATGAATTTAACTAGGAAGCACCTATACAAAGAGGGACGCCCAAATACAAAGATGGTAATAAAATTTGAAGGTGACTTTATCTCTGTCTCCCTCTAAGTTAAGCTATTATCTTGTAACCAATTGTGCTGACCCCAATCATTTCAGTTCTTCAAATTACCTCTATTTATATATTTCAAGGATAATTATTTAAAGCACCTCCAAATATTACTTACAAATTGGGACATAATTCTTTTGACATGACTTCCATTGAAGTGAAGCACAAGCCAGGAGGTCCATTCTCCTAAACATTTTTTTATAGTTTCATGTTTTAGTTACAATACCATATTTTATGTACAGGTGTTGGGTAGCTATAAATACATGATATAATATGTTACCATGCATGTCAAGATTTCGGGTTGAGGATGAATCTTCAGTTCTATCTTCGCTACCACTTGTAGTTCGAGGGTTATCTTTTGTATAAAAATTTAAAGTTTCTATGGATGTGCATCATTTACGTAGGATGCAAAATAAATGGGTTGCTAATATACTAGCTAAAACAGGGTGCTCATTTTGCTCCTCCACGAGGACCGATCTATCTCATCTTTCATGATTCTAGATTGATTAAAATAAGGATGTCAAACAGACATAGCTTGCACACGACTCAAGATACTGCAAGGCGTGCATTTGTTTCCTTGTTTCTGATGAAGTGAAACTTGTTTGGGAAACGAATTGAATTTGGTTTGCCTCATGCTTTCTCAGGGGAAAGGTAAAAAGCTTGTGGAGACATTCTCAGCCACTGATTTGAGGGGGTGCCCGAGCTCTTCACTGAAAACATGGCTCTCACTCCCTGTCATCGACTTCATGAACAAGGTAAGCATCGGAACGAGAACTGAACCAGTCAAAACCCCAAGGCCCCTCATAACATGTGGCATGGGGTCGAGCCTCGGCGAAGTGATGGGTAAGGCAGTGGATCACCATGTCCACAGGGTGTGGGTTGTGGATGATAATGGGCTGCTACTTGGTCTTGTCACTCTCACTGACATCCTAAGAGTGATTCGAGCCTCTTTCTCATCCCTTTAATTCCACGTACAGCATCACCTCCTACTAATGCACGGAGAAAAGAACATGGTGTTTTGTTGAATTTTTGGTATTTGAGTTCTTTGTTAGTTTTTGGGGGTTTGCTTTGTGCTCGGACTGATGTTTTGGGGGGGCACCGATTCATTGTCAATGACCCTACTTCGGCTTGTTAAACACTGTTGTTAACCATGAAAAGTGTTCAGATGTGATAATTGTGGTTTATGAGAATGTAGATGGGTTGCTTATGACTAAAGTACCGGTTTTAGTTTAGCATTTGGTGGAACTCTCTCTCTCATTGTGTGGGTTTTGGGCAGAAAGTCCATTGCCTAGCTTATGTCTGTGTTAAGCTTTAGTTTTACCAGATTATCTCCTAGCAACCATTGGAGACCCACTTTGTATGGTTCCTAGCGCTAGCTGTTTTATCTCCAATACCTTGGTTTCCCATGATTTGGGTTCGAATCTTTTTGTCCTGATACTGGCCAAAGTTAGTCGATTCTTCCTTATTCTGTAGAACTTGTTCTGCAACTCCTATGACCTGGATTGATTAGCAGACATGGGTCAGCTCTCGACAATAAACTGCTAATATGCAAAGCCGCTAAAAATGAAATTTGGACGAGATGAATATGGAATTTGGGATCAGATGGGCAGGTCAGCAAAGCATCTCAATTTTGGATAGATCATTCAGATCAAGAGCTTGAATATCAAGGACCTTTCAAGTGTGAAGGAAAACTATCAGAGGCCTTAGGCCTTTTGAAGAGGAGCAACTCTGTACAAAGAGTTCTAAGGGAGATAACTTGGAAGATAAAAAATGGTATTTCTGATACAATGGTTGTTCAAAAGTGTTTTTTAAACTCCTCTTCCACTCCTCACATCCCTCTCTCTCTCTCCCCCTCTCTCTACCCCCTAACTCTCTATCCTCAAACCCTCCCAAGTTTGTGTTGCGCTAGGACTCCATATTATGCAAGATTTAATTTTTGCTATTGTTTGTTTTTGTTGGATCTTTTGATTGATGAGAAAAAAGGTTTTGATTTTGGTGCTTTCTTAGGGAGATTTACCTAATAATTGCCCACAAGAGATGAATAATTTAGGACTTTACCCATATCTTATGATATAATATCAAAATACTCATAAAACGACACATTGTCTTGAGTTGGAATAGTTACAATTAGACAATATGTTAAATATTGTATCTTTTATGGTATGCAGACTAATTTCTCTTTTTTTATTAGGGTGAATTAGTGAAGGATTTTGGGTTGATGGGTACATGTGTTTTTTCTATCTTTTGTTTTCTTTTGTTTTTTATTGTTGTTTTCTTTTTATTTTTTAATGCATTTAATTTGACATATGAAAGCATGAATTTAGATTGTTCTTGAAATTTGTTTTTATAATAATAGAGTTTCAATTGGGTTTCTCAATCTCTCCCTCCCTTCCCCCCCCCCCCTCCTTTTTTTTTTTCCCTTCCGTTGAAATTGTTCTTACATTGCATATGCTACTTATCGGTATCGATTAATATTTTTGCTTTTGCTGTGTTGGAGTTATTCAGGGTATGGTCATCAAATTAAACCCTAGCTATTACCGCTTATGTTTTGTTTATTTTTATTTATTTATTTCTTCGGTGAGTATTGTTTTCTGTTTTACGGTTGATTTTGTAGTTAGTTCATCCGTTTTGGTGTTATCGATGTTGTAGTTAGTTAATCCGTTTTGGTGTTATGGATGAATATTTGTTACCTATTCTGGTTTAGCAAATGGTTCAATGTTTTCTTTTATTTCTTATTTGTTTTGCTGAATATTTTTGTCACCAAACAGTGGCTTAATTGTATCAAACTACACATTTGTCTATTTGTTTAGCGATTATTTGCCTAATGCTTGAGGCCTTTTCCAAAAGCACCAAGTCCTTTGTTTCTTCCTTTGAGGATTTTTATTCTATCGTGGCATCTAGCAGCAATACTAATAGTAAAAATGTGAAGGGCTAAACGCATTATGGAACTTAGAAAATCTGTGGGGAAAACCCAGAAACATGTTATTCTTATGCCGGAAAATGCAAAGTGATACTTGAGGAGGGAACAACTATTTATTCACTTGGTCGGACCCATTATATAGACATCCGCTACCATCTTCCCCCAAACACTGATGTGGTTCGAATACTCTAGAGAGCTGGAGATAACCCTCTCTCCATGCAATTCAAGCCCGGGCCCAGTCGATTGCGTGCTTCACTGATTGCCATCCAGTAGTGGGAGTCCACAACACCCCAGATGATTCTTCTGACTTCTCATCAAACTCGAATTATTAAGATCCCATTAATTCATTGTTGTTCTTCTATGGTTGTTTTGTTGCTTTTCGTCGACTGTACTTTCCTTTTGATAATGCTTGGGCCATTATGGTGCCATGTAGATGTTGTAGACCTTAATATTGGGGTAGTATATTCAGTCAGTTACTTGAATGGAAAATACTATGGTTGTTGATTTTCTCTGTTTTCTATTGTTATATGCCTGGATGAAAATGGTGCTTGTACCTTTTGATGAATACATGAATGCAAATGGCATTGTATGTTTAGATGGATAAATGGAATTTTATGTTTTGATGAAATCTTGCATTGGAAATGACCAACTTCAATGGTTGGGTCAAGATAATGCTTATGTGTTCTGATGAACACATGAATGTCAAAACTCTTCTCTCTCCCTCTCTCGATCCTTCTAGCGAAACCGAACCACCGACAAATTTATGCCATATATCACAATTTTTTTATGAAGTAAATGATTAGGATTGTAGTTGCAATATGTATTAGAGATACGCACACATGGCAGGTGTGGTGCTCCAGGTTTAGTTCCACAAATTTCTTTGAAGTGAGAAAGTTGAGAACGACCACAAATGCGGAGACCCATCAGCCAGCCATTGGCACGAAGCCCGGGTAGCAAAAAAGATTAGAGCTCTATTAAATGATCAAATCGATCCGACGTCCGAAGATATTATAAATTATATTATGTGAGCTTGGTGTCTCATTATCATGCATGCAAGCTTCGCAGGGCAAAGAAATTGCAATGGAAAAGATATTGTGGTCACATGAGAAGTCATATACCAAGCTATCTTTATATTTGGAGAAACTACAACTCACCGATCTCCAAACTGTAGGCTATATACAGACAGATTCTAAGGACAAATCTAATTTTCAATTTCTTTGCTTCCACTAATACCTCTAGGGATCCGCCTACGAATGTAGGTCACTCATAGGCTTAGACGGTGCCTCTTTTAAGGGAAGATACCTGGGGATCTTGTCGTGCACTATTGGCATGGATGTTGATGGTGGCATTTTCCCGATTACATTTTTCATGGTAGAGAAAAGTACTACAAAAAGCTGGCTATGGTTTAACGGCATTCCACAAGATTTGTTCTATCAAGGGCCAAATTTGCGTCCTTTGACAATTGTATCTGATCATTAGAAAGGGCTGCAGCAAGCACTCCAACATATGTTGTCAAACTGTTATCTGAGGTATTGAATGTACCATTTGATAGAAAACTTCAGGAGGAGATAAGAGGAACTCGGTGTTGGTGTGAATATTCTGAAGGGGTGCCTGTGCGATAACGACTGAAGCTTTCAAGGAGTAGATGCCTACCATGCGAGAATCATATGAGTCGGCTATGCAATAGCCCCTGGAATGCCTATTTCCCAAGGCAATATACTATCATCTCACATCAAACACTACTGAGTCATTCAACTACTGGACTAAATGATCATGAAAATCCAATAATCGTATTGTTTAAAAGCACTAGAGTGAAGCTGATGAAGAGATCTACAAAGAAAATTGGAGTGGCGTAATATTGTGATCCACACAAACAGAGGTTATTGGGCAGTGGGCTATAAATCTCGATTGTTTAACCTACATCTGGATAGCATGGCAGAACAGTGGGCTGCCTTGGTAGTCATATAATTTCAACTATAAACCACAATAACCTTCAAGTGATCAACTTTTATACCCCTTATTTCTGTGTCCAATATTTTAAAACACCTTACGAAGTTGGCTTTGAGTCCCCATCCAGACGATTTGCATTTCACTAGCGTGCACAACAAAGTCGTTGGGGCTGAGAATTTACCCAGTTTGGGTCCGAAACTCGGATTTCATATTCTATTCAAATCCATGTATGGATGCAATATTTTGATTCGACGGTTCAGATATGGATGCAAATAGTAACTTGGATTGGATCCAGGTAACTTAGATCCAATCCAGATCCAACTTAGTTATTAATAGATTATATAATTTTATATATGAAAAAAGTATATATAAGGTTCCAGCCTTAAAATGTAGAATTAAAGATACACCTCAAAAATCCATCGAAAAAGGTTATTTTAATGTTGAAAACCTTCGAATTTATTATCTTGACATCGAGATGTTTGAATATGAATAATATTAAAAAAAAAAAAAAAAAGATTTTCAGCCAAGAAATAATGCATCTTGCAACACATTATCTAGACCATTCATTTTCAAGATTTTCATATGTTTAGGAAGAGAAAAGGAGTTTCGTTTGTTATTAGGAGATAAGGAGTTTTGATGAAGTACAAAACAAAAGAAGGCGTGCATTGTAAATAGAGATGAATTTTTGGTTGAATAAAAAAAAAAGTTATCTTGTAGAGAGAGCGAGTTTGGGTATTGTTTTTCTTTTCGTCTTTTCTTGTTGATGATATGTGGCCGTGCTCTCGGATCCCTATGTCTGTGTCATCTTCTTACATATTTCTTATCCTTTTTTTATTTTCCTCTTTTAAAAGCGGTTATTTTACCGGCTATTGGTGGCCGGTAATCTCAATAGTGTAAGGTGTTATCAAAGTATCAGTTCATTCTTGTAGATCGTAGTGTTCGTCGATAGGTATCATGGCAAGTAGACATAGTCTATGGTCGGATACAGGGAATCATCCGATCTAGCGAGAACAGGACCTCCGAGATATAAATATCACTAATTTGAGAAAGCAAGTAGAGGAGTTGACCCAGAGATTAACACAAAATCGATCATCGACACACTATAATGACAGTAGTGAGTCGGACATTGTTTTCGAGAAACTGTTCCATGCGCACGCTCTGCAATGAGAGCCTCCTGGTCGGGATAGTGATCTACCTAAGTTTCATGAAGCACCAATTTAAGGTGAAGAACAAGTAAGTTTGGATCTTCAATTGGAATCATCATTCCCTAATGTCATATATTACCCTATTTTTTAGGAACGTCTTATATTTGATGAATTGGCCTTGCGGCAGTGAGGGTATCTAACTTTCTCATCAATGGAGTGATGGATAAGCAATATATCGACCCAAACCCATAGGAGATGGAGCCTATGAAGATACTAAAAAAGGATGGACTCAAAGGAGAATTGATAAGTGAAGTTAGTTCAGTTATTAAAAGCACTTATCTTGAAGATGCTCCTCTAGTATGTAGGGCTGAGCATAAACAATTTCTATGCATATATAATGACGCTCTCCTCGAGGTTTTCTCAATTTTAATGTATAATCGTTTTATTTTGATTAGTGCAGTAACCTTGGGTACCATGATCTTGTTTACAATATTTAAGTCGAAGAAGGAACTAATACAAATTTCATCTTATCGCATTTTAAAAGTCGATGTCGAGTTTTTTCCAACCAAGAGAAAATGATACAGATTAAGATCATATGGATTCGGTATTTTTTATTATTCTCAAAATTTTTGAAACTTCATTATTTTTCTATTTTTTATGAATGTGTTTTTTCATTTTTTATAGTTATTTTATTCGAGTTAATTTTTAGAAATAAGATTAATATCAAGGTTTTTAGATTGCTTTGATAAAGCATGTTTTCTCTACGTGGATTATTTCTACTAGTAAAGGTTGCTTACTTATAAAACGGTCTGTAGGATACGTACAGTTGTCATTTTTTGGTGTGGTGTTAGTTTTGTAGGTAGTTAGGTTTGCCTAATAGATAAAACCCGTACTTTTAAGATCAACATGAAGAGAAGGCTTTAGAGGATAAGGACATGGCATCAGAAGCAACAGATGATGAGTTTGAGTTTGAGTTTTCCTATTAGGAGATATAAAGTTTTGTTGAAGTATAGAATCCTTTGTAAAAAGGGGCGCTTGTATTGTAAACATAGATGAGTTTTGGTTGAATACAAAAAAGTTATTTTGGGGAGAGAGAGGGGGAGCTTGGCACTTTCCCCTCGTTTTTTTCTTGGAGATTTCTTCTCCATTTTTTATTTCTCTAAAAGGAATTATTTTGCCAGTTATTAGCGGCTAGTAATTTCAATTGTATCAAGTAGTATCAGAGCGTCAGTTATAGTGTTCATCGATGGCCATCATGGATTGGAGACCGTTGGGTTTATGTGGCCTTTAAAGACCTTATGAGTGCTATTGAAATACTTTCGTTATAGTAAAACATAAACTTAATGGGACTGTGGTCCCTCGAGGACCATACTAAGCAAATGATGTTTTCTCCTACTAGACTGTGTTTATCGATCTAGGCCAGACAGTTGGAAAACCCAAGGTACCTGGGCATAAAGAATTAACCGATAAGGGTTTTGTATTAGCTCTTGATGAGGTCGGAGCTTATGCCTAGGTGAGAGAGCCGAAGGACTATGTGACGCTTGTGTGATGGTAGGCCTACTGAGACCGGGCCCAAAACCTCATCCATGTTCCATCACACGGCATGCATATTGATAGATCGTTCGAGAAAGCCAGATATCCACCTTTGGGTGAAGCATATGCATGTGCCAGATATACCCTTATGCGCCATAGAGTTGTGGTCGCATCAGGTCGTGGTGACATTGACTCGTCTCTAGGGAAAGATCTCTAATCTACATACTAGAATTGCGACTCTTTGGCTTATCGGCCACTTTGGTGACCCGCTAATGAGCCCCTGCTTAGACTATGGGTCATGGGAAATACTGAATCGGTTTGATAAAGCAAGTGTAGTCTGAGTCCGCAGTTGAAGGTGGAGTACCCCGTGATCGTTGATCGAATTTTTTAACCATATAGATCCACTTCCCATTATATTAATTTAATTGTGTTCATTTTATTATTTCAGATTTATTATTTGAAATTTTATAAGTCATTTGATATTTTATTTATTATTTTTGGACTTATAAAATGAAATTATTAATTTATAAAGTTATAATGTTTTAAAATTCATTTTGTTTAATTTTAAAATATTTATTAAAAAAATACATGGGGGCCCATAGTGCACATGGGCCCCCCATGTGGGTATTAGGTGGGGCCCCACATGCCATACATGCGTGGCACGCCCCACCCTTGGATACCTTCTATTGTTGCTTTGTCTTCAAGTTTATTAAATATGGTAACTATATCTTGTAGCATATGGTCAAATATTGATTAGGAAATATTGACCATATCTTATCTTGATTATTGAAGGAATATCTTGACTTGATATTATTGAAATATTTTTATGAAAAATATGAGATAGATTATGCAATTTTATGGAATGCATGATATTTTAATAGATTTAACTTATTTAAATATATTGATGGGAAAAATGGTTTAAGGAAAGAGAGATAATGGTTCATGCACCTTCTATAATATTGATGGCCCATCTATGGAATGGATGACTCAGATTTCTCATCCCACAAGTCACCTTGATCAACAGTCTATATTCAATCTCTAGAAAGAGGCAAACTATGGAAAACCTTAAAGAAACCCTCGACCTAAATTTCATTATAAATAGAAGTGATCTCCCCCCATCTCTGCACACCTCTCCCTCTCCCATTAACTCTCTCTCTCTTCCCTAGGGGCTACGCCCTCCTCTCTCTACTCTCTGATTTTCTCTTTCTACTCTCTTTCCTAGGGAGCACGCCCCAACATAGAGACTCTCTCTCTCATGATCTAATGTAAGGGTTGGAAAAATTAGGGTTTGAACCTAATTATTTTGGAGTTAGGATTTTGTAGAGATTTCAGGGTGGTTACCTAGTTTGGTCGAAATTAGCTTTCCAGGTTCGAGATTGAAGCTAGACCGCTGATCCCGCTCCATTGGATGTGGTGACTCGGTGTGGGGTGTAAAAAGCCCGGTTGAAGTAATCTCCGACATCTTTTATTTTATTTGTTTGTTCTTTTATTTTATATTCTCAAGCACAGTATTAAGTTGTATGAATGGCATCAAGTAGTTGAGATTTATTTTATTGATGTGTTATTTATTTTTGGAATTTCTATTGTTTGTAATAAGACCATATGTGAGTGATCTTATTGTCAAAATTATAAGGGGTGATTATTATTAAAAAAAAAAAAAAATTGTATTTCCCGGCAAAAGATCACATAGATCTTTATTTCATTGGTATCAGAGCTAGTTTTACTTGATTGCCATTAGGAGTCTTTTTTTATTTTTGCTTGAGAATGAAAATATAATGGCTGCTCGTACCTTCATCTTTGAGATCCTAAAAACCGAAATGTTCGATAAGACCAACTTTGCTTCATGGAAAAGAAAAATCAAATTTGTGTCTATGAAAAAAACTTGCATGAGGTACTCTTTGAGGACCGACCTCGTTGTCCAACTGACGACTCATGTTAAATAATCATAGATGAGCGCCAATTGGAAGAGGAAGAACTTGAGATAAGCACATTCTTTTATGTGCCATGACTGACTCGTATGCTTCTGAGTACGAGTCAATCTATACTGCAAGTGAGATTTTTGATCAGCTTGAAAGATAGTATGTTGAACCCTCTCTCATAAAGCAAACTATGGCTATGAGAAGGTACAATGATTTAAAAATGGTAGAAGGTACCAAGTTTGTAGATCATGTGCATGAGTTTCATGCGTTAGTCAGAGAATTGGAAGATACAGACATGAAGCCCAATGAATCTATACAACTGATTCATTTAATGAATTCTCTTCCTAATTCATGGGAGACTTTCATATCTACCATCTCTGTTAGAAGAAAGGCACCAAAATTGGAGGAACTCATCACGACCATCAAATTTGACGAAGAAAGAAGGAGTTCAAGACAAACCCCAAGGGATGCTGTGCATATGGTAAAATCTCAACCATCTTTTAAATTTAAGAAAGAAAAGGAAAGAAATACCTTTGAGAAGAAAATATATTTCAAAAGACGAGATTTTGAAAATAAGGGAGCAAAGAGAGAGACTCGAACTTGTTTTATTTGCAAGAAGGTGGGCCACATAGCCAATAGTTGTCGGTTCAACAAATCTGGTGGAACTAACAAGGAATTAACATGTGTGGTTTTCGAGTCCATGCTAGCTGACCCCAAGGGAGCTTCTTGGTATCTTGACTCGAGGGTTACAGCTCATGTAACAAACACCAAGGAAGGTTACCGTTCTTTCACTCGCATTGGGTCAAGACAAGAGCATATTTATATGGGAGGAAATTAGAAGACTGATGTACTTGGAGTTAGAGAGTTTGAGCTGAGACTGAAGAGTTGGAGCACCTTGATCTTAAAACAAGCATTTTATGCTCCTGATATGAGGAAGTGCTTGGTTTTGGTTCCTAAGATGTCTATGGCTGGATTCATAACCACTTTCATTGAGGAGAAAGTGATGGTCAAGAAGGGGAAAA
Organism: Amborella trichopoda; assembly: GCF_054954075.1. Classification (NCBI taxonomy): domain Eukaryota; kingdom Viridiplantae; phylum Streptophyta; class Magnoliopsida; order Amborellales; family Amborellaceae; genus Amborella; species Amborella trichopoda. Next base: position 35,977,824 of record NC_142348.1, read on the forward strand.
ATGTGATCATGACTGGACGACTTATAGACGGGCTAATTACTGTTGAAATAAAAGAGAACGTTGCTTATGTCTTGTCCCCAAATGAATTAAATGCTACCCTATAGCATATGAGGTTAGGACACATTAATATCAAACGAATGGAAAGATTACAAAGGGACGAGATTCTTCAAAATTATAAGGGAGATTTATCAAAAGTATGCGAGTCTTGTGTACAAGAAAAACTAATAAGAAAAAATATCACCAGGGCAAAAAGAGCTATTAGCGTATTGAAAATCATTCATATTGACATATGTGAACCTATGAATGTGTCCACCAAAAGTGGAAAAAGATATTTTATATCTTTTATAGATGACTACTGGCGATATGGCCATGTCTACCTTATTCATGCAAAATCAGAAGCCCTAGAAAAATTCAAAGAATATAAGGCCCAAGCAGAGAATCAAACCAACCTAAAAATTAAAGTCCTTAGAACCAATAGAGGGGGGGAATATTCATCTGACCTTTTCAAAGAATTGTGCATTAAAAATGAGATCATCCATCAGTACACCATGCCTAATACTCGTGAACAAAATGGTGTAGCTGAGAGAAGAAATAAGACCTTAGTGGAAATAGTAAGGAGTATGATAGGGCATGCAAATATCTCATTGGAGTTTTGGGGAGAAGCCTTATTAACGGCATGTCACATCCATAACTAGACTCCCACAAAAGCTACCCCACTTACTCCTCACGAAATCTTCACAGGCGTACTCCCTCTCTTGAACACTTGAAAGTTTAGGGTTGCTCAGCCCATGTCCTTATCCCACATCAAAATAAAACCAACTTGGCACCCAAAACTGTCAAATTTATTTTCATTGGTTACCCAGATCATGGTAAGGGGTATCGATTCTACAACCTTGAAACTGGTACGGTTATTGAAAGCCGCAATGCTCACTTCTTTAAGGAAGAGTTCCTTAAAGCAAGGGTGAATAGAAAACAAGCCAGCTTTTATGAGGAGGCCAAAAACAAGGATGTAGTTCGAGACTCTGAACCTAAAACTTCTAAACCAACCTGTTTCTGAACTCCCTAAAGAAAGTGAACCTACCCAACCTGTTTCTGAACTCCCTAAAGAAAGTGAACCTACCCAACCTGTTTCTGAACTCCCTAAAGAAAGTGAACCTTTACTTGAACCAAGACGAAGTAACCGAGTCAGTAAACCACCTTTTTACCTAGAACATTTTGTCTACCTTGGAGAACATTTTGATAAGGTTGGGGAAGATCCAGATTCAGAACCTAGAACTCACTGTGAAGCCTTAACCTGTCCTGAAAGGGAATACTGGGTAGAAGCCATGAAAGATGAGTATGCTTCTATTAACCAAAACCGTGTATATGAATTAGTACCCCTACTTGAAAAACGTAAGGCCATTGGTTGTAAGTAGATTTTCAAGAAAAAGTTGAACTCTTAAGGGAAAATAAAAAAATACAAAGCTAAGTTGGTTGCAAAGGGTTTCACCTAAAAAGAAGGGAATGATTATGAGGAAACTTTTTCCTCTGTTGCCAAATTTTCATCCATCTGAATCCTTATTGTTATAACAGCCCATTTTGACTTTGAGGTTCATCAAATAGATGTCAAAACAGCCTTTCTAAATGAAGATTTAGAAGAAAAAATTTACATGACCCAACTTGAGGGATTTGAGGAGAAAGGAAAAGAGAACCTAGTCTGCAAACTTAATAAATACCTTTATGGCCTAAAACAAGTATCGAGACAGTGGTATACAAAATTCCAGGAGACCCTTGCTCTTGCAGGGTTCTCTACAAATAATGAGGATTATTGCGTTTATCAAAGGTCAGTGGGAGTGATGTGGTCTTTATATCGTTATATGTGGATGATATGTTAATTGTTAGTAGCTCAATTGCCCTAGTAGTAGAGATGAAAAATTTCTTTGCACAACACTTCGATATGAAGGATCTTGGAGAAGCTTCATATGTGTTGGGCATCAAGATAATAAGAAACAGGAGAGAGAAGACTAACCAACTTTCCCAAGCAACCTACTGTAAGATGATACTGGAAAAGTTGATATGGATATGTGTAAGCCCATGTCAACCCCAATTGACAAAAAGACGAAGCTTAGTAATAAAATGTGTCCTACCGAAGACATGGATATAAGAGTCATGGAGAGAGTGTCATACATGAACGCATTTGGGTTCCTTATGTATGTCATGACGGGAACAAGGCATGACTTGTCCTTTGTCATAAGCCTGGTAAGCCGTTTCCAAAGTAATCCAGGAGATGAGCATTGGAAAGCTGTAAAAAGAATTCTCAGATATTTAAAGGGGACCATGAACTATGTGTTCACATATAAGGGGGGAACTGAAATAACAATAGCAGGATATTCAGATGCAAACTATCTCGCGGATCCAGATGATGCGAAATCTACATTTGGGCATGTGTTTATGCTTGGAGGGGGTGCGGTTTCTTGGAAGTCAAAGAAACAAGATATTGTGGCATGTTGTCTAGCAGCCAAGGAGGTCGTGTGGATTAAGAAATTTTTTAATCAACTTAATTTTTTATCTTGTACGTTGTGACACAGTGCGAATGTTTTGCGACAACACTGCGGTTATTTGTCTCTCTAAGGAGCCTCAGTTACATATCTACAAATTTGATGATTGCAGACCCTCTGACTAAGGGAGTTGTCCCTAATGTTTTTGTAAGACATGTGAGAGAGATGGGGATGAGAGACAGTGAGGAAGAGAGAATGTAAGGCCTTCAAATGTCAAGTGGGAGATGTTGGGTTTATGTGGCCTTCAAAGGCCTTATGAGTGTGTATTGAAATACTTTCATTATAGTGAAACATAAACTCAGTGGGTGTGTGGTCCCTCGAGGACCATACTAAGCAAATGATGTTTGCTTATACCGGACGATTGGAAAACTTAAGGTACCTGAGCATAAAGAATTAACCAAGAAAGGTTTTGTGCTAGCCCTTGATGAGGCCAGAGCTTATGGCTAAATGAGAGAGCCGAGGAACAGTGTGACCCTTGTGTGTGATGGTAGGCCTACTAAGACGGGGGAAAAAACCTCATCCATGTTTCATTACACGATATGCATATTGATAGATCGTTGGGAAAAACTAGATATCCACATTTGGGTGAAGCATATACATGTGCGAGAGATATCCCTATGCGTCATTGAGCTGTGGTCGCATCGGGTCACGGTGACCTTGACTCGTCTTTAGGGGAGGACCTCTAATCCACAGACTGGAATTGCGACTCCTTGGCTTATCGGCCGGACTTTGGTGACCCACTAATGAGCCCCTGCTTGAACTGCAGGTCATGAAAAATACTGAGTTGGTTTGATAAAACAAGGGTGATCTGTAGTCCACAATTGAAGGTGGAGTACCCCGTGATCGTTGATAGAATTTCTGAACCATATAGATCCACTTCCCATTATATTAATTTAATTGTCTTCATTTTATTACTTTAGATTTATTATTTGAATTTTTCTAAGTTATTTGATATTTATTTCTTATTTTTGGACTTATAAAAATGAAGTTATTAATTCACAATGTTATAATATTTTAAAATTCATTTTGTTTAGTTTTAAAATATTTATTAAAAAAATACATGGGGCCCATAGTGCACATGGGCCTACCATGTGGGTATTAGGTGGGGCCCCACATGCCATACATGGGTGGCACGCCCCACCCTTGGATACCTTCTCTTGTTGCTTTGTCTTCAAGTTTATTAAATATGGTAACTATATCTTGTAGCATATGGTCAAATATTGATTAAGAAATATTGACCATATCTTATCTTGATTATTGAAGGAATATCTTGACTTGATGTCATTGATATATTCTTATGGAAAATATGAGATGGATTATGCAATTTTATGGAATGCATGATAGTTTAATAGATTTAACTTATTTAAATATATTGATGGGAAAAATGGTTTAAGGAAAGAGAGATAATGGTTCATGCACCTTCTATAATATTGATAGCCCATCTATGGAATAGATGACTCAGATTTCTCATCCCACAAGTCACCTTGATCAACAGTCCATATTCAATCTCTAGAAAGAGGCAAACTATGGAAAACCCTAAAGAAACCCTCGACCTAAATTTCATTATAAATAGAAGTGATCTCCCCCCATCTCTGCACACCTCTCTCTCTCCCATTAACTCTCTCTCTCTTCCCTAGGGGCTACGCCCTCCTCTCTCTACTCTCTGATTTTCTCTTTCTACTCTCTCTCTCTTAAAAAGACTCTGGGGGAACGCCCTAAGATAAAGACTCTCTCTCTCTCATGATCTCATCTAAGGGTTGAGAAAATTAGAGTTTGAGCCTAATTATTTTGGAGTTAGGATTTTGTAGAGATTTAATGGTGGTTACCTAGTTTGGCCGAAATTAGCTTTCCCGATTCGAGATTGAAGCTGGACCGCTGATCCAGTGCTATTGGATGTGGTGACTCGGTGTGCGGTGTAAAAAGCCTGGTTGAGGTAATCTCCGACATCTTTTATTTTATTTGTTTGTTCTTTTATTTTATATTCTCAAGCACAATATTAGGTTGTATGAATGACGTCAAGTAGTTGAGATTTATTTTATTGATGTGTTATCTATTTTTGGAATTTCTATTGTTTGTAATAAGACCATCTGTGAGTGATCTTATTGTCAAAATTATAAGGGGTGATTATTATTAAAAAAAAAAAAAAATTGTATTTCCCGTCAAAAGATCACATAGGTCTTTCTTTTAGATAGGTATTTCTTCTCCATTTTTTATTTCTCTAAAATGGAATTATTTTGCCAGTTATTAGCGACTAGTAATTTCAATTCTATCAAGTAGTATCAGAGCGTCAATCGTACTGTTCATCGATGGCCATCATGGATTGGAGACATGGTCTATGGCCGGGTTCCGAGAATGAGTTGATTCCTGGAGAACGGGACCTCCAAGATATAGAGACTAAAAATTTGAGAAGGCAATTAGATGAGCTTACCCCATGCTTAGCGCAAAATCCAGCCCCAGTACACTATAATGACGATAGTGAGTTGGACGTTGTTTTCGAGAATCTATTCCATGCACACGCTCTGCATCAGGATCCTCATGATCGGGACAGTGATCTACTTAAGTTTAATGAAGAACCAGTTAAAGATGAAGAACAACTAGGTTTAGATCTTCAATTGGAATCATAATTCTTTGATATAATATGTTACCCTAGTTTTTATGAACGTTCTATATTTGATGAAGAACAAGATAGAAAGAAAGAAATTGACGTTGAGGCAACAATGATATCTAATTTTCTCCTCAATGGAGCGATTAATAAGCAAGATATCAACTCAAACCCAGAGGAGATCGAGCATATGGCGATACTTAAAAAAAGAAAGAAAAAAGGACTCAAAGCATAATCGATAAGAAGTTAGTTCATTCATCGAAAGCACTTATCTTGAAGATGCTCTTTTAGTATGTTGTAAGCTGAGCATAAACGATTTCTATAGATACACAATGATGACCCATTCCTCAAGGGTGAAAAACAACTAGGTTTAATGAAGTTTAAGGAAGAACCAGTTGAAGGTGACGAACAACTAGGTTTGGATCTTCAATTGGAATCATCATTCCTTGATGTCATATGTTACCCTATTTTTTATGAATGTCCTATATTTAATGAAGAACAAGATAAAAAGAAAGAAATTGACCTTGAGGCAACGATGATATCTAACTTTCTCATCAATGGAGTGATGGATAAGCAATATATCAACTCAAGCCGAGAGGAGATCGAGCATATGGAGATACTTGAAAAAGAAAAGAAAAAAGATGGACTCAAAAGAGAATCAATAAGAAGTTAGTTCAGTCATCGAAAGCACGTGTCTTGAAGATGCTTCCTTAGTATGTTGTAGGCTGAGCGTAAACGATTTCTATAGATATACAATGATGACCCATTCATCGAGGGTTTCTCAATTTCAGTGCACCATTGTTGTGTTTTCGTCCCAGGATCGTCTTTATAAAATTCGGGTCGAAGAAGGAACAAATACAAAATTCATCTTAGCGCATTGTCAAACTCTATGTCGAGTTTTCTCCAACTAGATAAGAATGATGCAAATCAAGATCAGGTGGATTTAGTATTTTTTATTATTCTCAAATTTTGGAAGACTTAATTATTTCTCTATTTTTTATAAATATGTTCTTTATTTTTATTTTTTATTAGAGTCAATTTTTAGAAATATAATTAATATGCGGTTTTTTTTAGGTTGCTTTGATAAAGTCAGTTTTCTTAAAGTGGATTTTTTATATTAGGAAGGGTTGCTTATTTATAAAAGAGTCTATAGGATATGTACATTTTTCCTCTTTTGGGGTGGTGTTACTTTTGTAGGTTGTTAGGTTTGTCCAAAAGACAAACTTTTAAGTTCAACATGAAGAGAAGGCATTAGAGGATAAGGACATGGCATTAGAGGGATAAGGAGCTTTCATTTTCTTTTTGGAGATAAGGAGTTTTTTTTTTTTTTTTGATAGAAATTCCACAACTTTGTTGAACTAAAATGTAATTACATAATCCGAAATAGAAACAAAAGGAAGGGAGGAACCTCCTTTGGCAAGAGAGTCTGCCACTACATTAGCCTCCCTGTAAACATGAACAAAAGAAATAGAAAGAGAGGAAGCGAGATCCAAAATCTGCAACAATAAAGTCTTGAAGTCCCATGGAAGCAGTTGTTCCTTTTTGCACCACAAAATCACATTAAAAGAATCACCCTCAATGATGAATTCAGTCCCTAGCTTCCTCTCCACAATAATTCGTAACCCAAAAGGAGGGTGTATAGCTTAGCATAATTAGCAGTCCTAACCCTAAGTGGCCCTGCATATGAAAAAATCACATTACCCAGCCAGTCTCGTAGCACCCCTCCAAATCATGATTGTCTTAGGTTCCCTTTCGAACTACCATCGAAGTTAAGTTTGGACACACCAGCTGGCGGAGTAACAGAAAGATAGAGCCATATAGCATGTAGAATTATGGCCAACAGTTTTCCAAAAGGCATACTAACACCCTTAAAAACTCTCTTATTTCTCTCTTTCCAAATTTCCCAAAGGATGACACCTCTTGAAATTTACCACACGACTAACCCAATTTTTGGGAGAGCAACCGTAAGGCCTTGTAAGATCCCTATCACCGACACCATGACTAAAGCCACTCCTGGCTTCTCAAAAAACCACCTCCAAATATGTAAAGCAAAGGGACAATGAAGGAAAAGATGGTCTCCAGATTCTCCATCCTCCTCACACGTCAAACAAATATTAGTTAAAATTTTCCCTCTATAAGGTTGTCTATAGTAAGCAGTCTATCTTGGGCCGCCAATCACAAAAAGCCTTGTACTTTTAGAGACAAAAGCCACTTCCACTAGCAGGCAAGTACCAGCATGGACCATCTGACTCTATCATTGAACAGCAAGTGATATATGGATTTGACCAAGTAAATCCCATTTTTGTTAATTTTCCAAACCACCCCATCAATAGAATCGATATCCCGAGGAATGTATACCTCTTCCAAAAGCGCAAGTAGATCAGAATACTAAGAGAGCAATAAGTTTGAAATCCTATTATAAGGGACATTGAGATTCCAAACAGTGTGATCAGTCCTGTGCACCACACAATTTGAGATATTAGCATCCTGAATTACTATCTTTTGAAAAACGAGTGGGAAAAGTAACTTTAGAGGGCAATCCCCAACCCATTTGTGGTGCCAGAAGGAAATTTTCCCACCATTGCTAACACACCACCTAATGTCCCTTTGAACCTCTACAAGATTGTATAGCCTTCCAACAAGCCGAAAATCCTGTACCTCCTCTCAAATTAGCCACCCACATTCCAAATTTGTCTGTACCATACTTTGAGGCAACCACTTGATACCACAGATGGTTTTTAAGAGTCAAACTCCTCCACCACCACTTGCATAGAAGAACATGATTGACCAATTTAGCCTTCCTTATGTCTAAGCCCCCTTCTTGTTTAGGTGTACATACCCTATGTCAACGAAGAAGGTGAAACTTTTTCTTTTCTACCAAAGACCCCCAAAGAAAATTTCTCATCATGCTTTCAATTTTCTTAACAGCCGAGGTAGGAATCTGCAGGAGAGACATTTGGTAAATTGGCAAATTAGTCAGACATACCTTAACAAGTGTAATCCTCCCCCCAAAAGACCAATACTTAAACTTCCATAGATCTAACTTGACTTGGATACGCTGTAGAATTTTATCCCATACTGCAATGGGAAGTCTCCCATCAAATAAAGGCATTCCCAAATAGATAATAGGGAATTAGTCAACCTTACACCCAAACTCCTACCATACTTGTTTTCCCAAAATTTACCTTTAATCCCAATGCTACTTCACAATACTTCAGAAAAATAACAATATTAGAGACTTGGTCTCTGAGTGCTTCACAAAACAGCAAAGTATCATCTGCATACTGAAAGTAGGAGATACAACGACTTTCATTAGGAAGCTGGAAGCCTGCAAAATGCCCACTTTGCATCACATTAGAAAGCATTAAAGTGAATCACTCTGTATAGATAGTGAAGAGGAAGGGGGAAAGCGGGTCTCCTTATCGTGAACCATGGGTAGCCTTACAAAACCCCATGGAACTTCCTTTAAACAAAATTGAGAAATGGGCTGAGGATAAACATCCCCAGATCCGTTTTCTCCACTTACCACTAAAACCCATATTCTTCATTATTTCTAACAACACTTTCCATTCCACCATATCATAAGTCTTCTCCATATCCAATTTAATAACCACAACAGGACTTCCTTGAATGATTTGATAATGAATGCACTCTTGGGCTACCAATACACTATCAGAAATCAACCTGTCCTTAATAAATGCCGATTGAGGACCTAAAATGACTACAGGTAAAACATCCTTAATTCTTTCTGCTTATATCTTAGCCACAATTTTGTACAGACTCGTGAGAAGGCTAATAGGTCGAATATCCTCCAAAGTAGCAATTATTGATTTCTTAGGGATGAGTGCAATAAACGTAGAGTTAACCACCTTAAAAAGCTCACCTCTACTTAAAAATCCCTTAACTATTTGCAGAAGTTCCACACTAATCAGATCCCAAAATTTATGGAAAAAGATTAAAGGGAAACCATATGGACCAGGTATCTTATCACCAGGCAAGGCAAAAACTGCCTTTTTTAACTCCACCATCGAAACATCCCTATCCAAAAAGGCAATGAGATGTGGAAGAATAACTTTAAAGCCCACCCAACTTAAAGTAAGGGTATGTGACACTTCCGAAGAGAAGGCCTGTTGAAAATAGTCAATAACTGCTTTGGATAGACTCTCATTATCCTCAAAATCGACAACCTCCATCGACAAACCCGATATATCATTTTGACGTCTTCTTGCATTTGCTATAACATGAAAAAATTTCGTGTTCAAGTCCCCTTCTTTAAGCCACTTAACCCTTGACCTTTGTTTCCAATACACCTCTTCCATCCTCCTAAGCTCCTGCAATTCATAAAGCTTTTTACTTCTCTCCACCAATTCATTAGACCAATTACCATTTTGTTGCGCCGAATGGTCAATGGATTCAATGGAAACCAACACCTCATCAATATATTTCCTAACAGAATATTGCTTCTCCTTTTTCTACTCTACAAGCTTATGCTTAACATTAAGCAACTTTTTATGGAGTTGGAAGTCAAGAGACCCCCTTGTAATCGAATTTTGCCAAGTGCTTTTGATAAACTCCTGAAACTCCTTCCCTATAAGCCAAGCAATTTCCAAACGAAATGGTTTAGAGCCTCCCAGACAAGCCTTAGAAGTAAGAAATATCGGAGTATGATCCGAAGAAAGTGTGGGAAGAGCTCTAACCGAAGCAAGAGGAAAACAATCACTTCATTCAAGGGCCATTAAGAATCTATCAATTTTAGACATAGAGAGCACAGAATAGCTCCCATTAGCCCAAGTGTATTTTGCCCCTGGTATTGGTAAATCGATGGGAGAAATAGATTCAATGAATCTATTAAATAGATGCATAAAGGTCCTAGTTGCCCGCCCCCCGATTAAAATTCTCTTCAGGCCATCTTGTGAAATTGAAATCTCCTCCAATATAGATAGGAAATTGAAACTGAGAAATAGTTTCAGACATAACCGAAATGATACACAATTTTTAAGCATAGTTCTGCAGGCCACATACGTTCATAAGACCCCATTGCAAACATGGTTGTGGTCCCACAAAACCAACTAGAATGAAGAAGTCATTTTTAACCATTGACCACATACATTCATAAGACCCCATTGCAAACATGGCTGTGGACCCACAAAACCAACTAGAATGAAGAAGTCATTTTTAACCACTGAAAAGGAAAACAACATAGTTGGGTCCCACACAATCCAAATACCCCTTGATTGTCCTACATAATCAATCCCCACAAAATCTACTGCCCCTATTCCCCATACCTCCCTAATCCCAAACAAAGTAGGGCTCGGGAGTTTGGTTTCTTGCAAAATCAGGGCAGTGGGTCTATACTTACTAAAAACAAAACATATTTTCTCCTTTTGAGATCCCCAAGACCCTTAACATTCCAGGAAAATAACAGCATTAATAAAATTAGGAATGGAGATACCTAAACCATCCTCCTTGGGCTAAAAATAAAGATCTTCAAGCATCAACGCCTCCTCCAAAGAGTCTTCACCAAAAGCAGGTGAAGAAGAGGGCACATTAGTGACATCCATCTCCCGAATTACCCCCCCAGTCGCAGCAGAGTGCTTCCCTTTAACAATTAGACAAGCCGATGAACGGGTACCCTTAAAAAGGCTCTTTCCTCGCTTTTTCTTGGCAACATTGTCCTTCACCGACGTGACAAAGTTGCCAACAGCAGTAGTTTGACCAAGCTCCTGTGGTTGGCCACCAAAAGGCACCAGATTACCCTCCTTGATCTTCTGCACCAGCTCCTTGAAGACAACCCTAATCGGTAGGTCAAAATCCATACCACTATCTTCCCCCAAACCTCTTACCACTCTCTCTGCATCCACTGACTGAGCCATCACATGACAAGACTCCTTGAAATGAGCACTCTCAGCTGGTTCAGTAAAGACTATCGAATACCGTGGAACAAATTTGGACAGATGTATGAGCATGGGACATTCCTCTCGGATAACAGACAAGGGGGTGGCATCTTCAACCATCTGACTCTCCATCATCTCAGCCGGTGATGAATTTGTTCCTTCCAATGCCACTAGTGCTTCAGCAGGCATTGAAACTCTATCCTTAGGATCAGAAAGAACATACTTCTCTGTACTATTCACTTCCATTGCTGCCACATTCTCCGCTTCGTCGTCAATCACCATTAGAGTCATAGAATCAACCAAGAGTAGGCCAAACGTTAAGCAATGATGCACACAATTCTTCCTAATAGCATTACGATGCCAATGAGGATACATCACAGAGAGGATAGCAAGCACAAATTGGATCAATACAAACTGTTGTTGTCTCTCCTTCAATGAAGCCACCCCTAAAAGAAAGTTGCAGAGAGTGATAGTTTTGACTGAAGTTTGGTAGGGTTCCTTAAGGCCAATGCCTTCCTCAAACTTCAAAGAACCCTCACCGCCTCCACATTCCAATAAACCTCCACCGCCCTTGATATCCAATGAAGCTTCCGCCATATGGCTATCCAGTCCAATTAAAGAAGCTCCTAAAACGAGCGGCATGTCCCTCTGACTACCTGGCGTTAGAACTTTTGGTTATTGTCAACATATATGAAATTTTGGTTATTGTTAAAAGATATGAATATTTGGTTGAATAAAAAGAAGTTATTTTGTAGAGAGAGAGAGAGAGAGAGAGAGCTTGGCTCTTGTTTTTCTTTTCTTATTTTCCTATTGATGGTACATGGCAGAGATCTCGGATCCCCAAGTCTATACTTTCTTCTTGTAGATTTTTTCTCTCGAATCCCCACATATGTACCTTCTTCTTGCAGATTTTTCTCTGTTTTTTTTTCTCTCTAAAACATGGTTATTTTGTCAGTTATTAGTGGCCAATAATCTCAATTGTGTCAGATAGTATCAGAGCGTTAGTCGATTATTGTGGATCGTAGTGTTCGTCGATTGCCATCATGGCTCGTAGACATAGTCTATGACTAGATACCAAGAATGAGCCGATCTAACGAGAGTAGGACCTCTATGATATAGAGATCAAAAATTTGAGAAGGCAAGTAGAAGAGTTGACCCAATGCTTAGCGCAAAATTCAACCCCAACATAATATAATGACGGTAGTGAACCGGATGTTGTTTTCGAGAACACATTCCATGTGCACACTCTGTGTCAGGAGCCTCATGGTCGGGAGAGTGATCTACCTAAGTTTAATGAAGAACTAGTTAAAGGTGAAGAACAAGTAGGTTTAAATCTTCAATTTGAATCATCATTCCTTGATGTCATATATTACATTATTTTTTGTGAACGTCTTATATTTGATGAAGAACAAGATGAAAAAGAAAAAATTGGCCTTGAAATAGCAAGTATATCTAACTTTCTCATCAATTGAGTGATGGATAAGCAAGATATCGACCCACCCAAACGAGATCGAGCCTATGGAGATACTTGACAAAAAAAAGATGGACTCAAAAAAGAATTGACAAGTGCAGTTATCTTAGTGATCAAAAGCACTTATCTCGAAGATACCTCCTTAGTATGTTGTTGGTTGAGCATAAAAGATTTCTATGGATATACAATGACCCCTTCCTCATAAGTTTCTCAATTTTACTAGACAATCGTTGTGTTTTGATTAATGCAGTTGACTATAGGTCCTATGACAGTATTTACAATATTCGGGTCTAGGAAGGAAGTAATACAACTTTCATCTTTCCGTATTTTAAAATTTATGGTCGAGTTTTCTCCAACCAGGGAAAATAATGTAGATCAAGATCTGATGGATTAAGCTTTTTTATTATTCTCAAAATCTTGGGTGAGTTAATTATTTTATTCTCAAATCTTGGGTGAGTTAATTATTTCTCTATTTTTAATAAGTGTGTTTTTTCTTTTTTTTTTCTTTTATTACAGTCAATTTTTTGAAATAGGATTAATAAGGGTTTTTTTAGATTGCTTTGGTAAAGTCCGTTCTCATAAAGTAAATCCTTTCTATGCTTAAGGGTTGCTTACTTATAAAAGAGTCCATCGGATAAGTACATTTGTCTTTTTTGGGGTGGTGTTAGTTTGTAGGTTGTTAGGTTTGTCTAATAAAGGTGGAATTTGTATAGAGCCTAGGCTCTAAACAATCAAAGTAAAGCCCACCTTCAAATAGTATCAAGAAATGTGGTTTCAATCCTCGAAATCTTTGTGATAGCCTCAAAATATATTTCAATCTTTAATTATATAATTAAATCTTCAAAAATAGTGTATATCGAGTAGATCTATAAAAACTTGAAAGTTTTGAAAATTGACGGTCTAAAAATGAGTTACAAGAGACACAATTTCCAAAATTTGAAATCTAATTTTTTTTCATATCCATGCATCTTGATATCAAGATGATCAATTTGAGGATATTTGGAAATCAAAACAACCTCTTCTAGTAAAAGTTTTGAGGTGGGCTCTAATTTGATTGTTTAGAGTCTCAACTCTATATAAACTTTTTCCGTATGTAAAACCCATACTTTTACGACCAGCATGAAGGAAAGGCTTTAGAGGAAGAGATAAGGACTTTTCATTTTCTCTGAGGAGATAAGGAGATTTGGTGAAGTAATGAACACTTGCATTGTACGGGATTTGGTGAGTCTTTTTAGTGAGTCTCTTTTCTCTATATAATGGGCTATTTTTAGATAGAGAATGTGTGCCCTAGTTGGGTCACCATATAGGAATTGTGGTTTCCTCTAGAGAGAAAGGGGGTCGAGCCTCTGTGCATAAGATGCAATTTCCTCTTAGAGAAGAGAGCTTCTTATGGAGAGAAACATTGTGACAGTGCCATCTTTTAGACTTTCAAAAATTGAAAGGTGTGTTTCTTGTAGAGAAGAGGTTCCCACAGAGATTTTGGGTTGTTCCCTTATAGTTAGAGAGAAAATCAGTTTCTCGTTGCTCTCGCATCTCTATCTGGTGTTGTCAATAACGGCTGTCAGAAGTAAAAAAAAGGAAGGGAGAGTGGTTTAAAAGGATTTGATCGACTTGAGTTTTTTGTCAATGATAGAGAGATAACTCTTTGTCCCAAAATATTTGATGTAACTTTCATTGGTATAGTGGATTTCAGTTTGTTATGCCCGTGGATGTAGCCATTTCGGGGTGAACCACATAAATCTGTGTTCTTATGGTAGGTATTTCAAAAATTTATATTTCTAGTACTTTATCTGCAAAAAAATTAACCCATCGAATTTAGAGCTTCTACGTACAACAGAATGAGCCGATCCAACGAGAGCAGAACCTTCGAGATATACATATCAAAAATTTGAGGAGTTACGTAGAGGAGGTAACCCAGTGCTTAGCGTAAAATCCAAGTCCAACACACTATGATGACAGTAGTGAGTCAGACACAATTTTTTAGAATTTGTTCCATATGCACGCTCTCGGTTGGGAACCTCATGGTCGGGAGAGTGATATACTTAAGTTTAATAAAGAACCAGTTGAAGGTGAAGAACAATGGTTGCTTACTTATAAAAGAATCCGTAGGATAAGTACATTTTTCCCTTGGGTGGTGTTAGTTTTGTAGGCTGATAGGTTTGTCTAATAAATAAAACCCGTACTTTTAAGATCAACATGATAAGAAGGCTTTAGACAATAAGAATATGGCACTCGAAGGAAGAGATGAGGAGTTTTGGTGAAGTACAGAATCCTTTATAAAAAGGAACACTTTCATTGTAAATAGAGATAAATTTTTAGTTGAATAAAAAAAAAGGTTAGTTTGTGTGTATATATATTAAGAGAGAGAGAGTGTGTGTGTGTGGGGCTCTTGTTCTTCTTTTCTTGTTGATGGTGTGTGGTAGAGATCTCCGATCCCCATGTCTGTACTTTCTTTTTACAGATTTTCTCCTCTGTTCTCTCTAAAATATGGATATTTTGCAGGATAATGGCGATCGGTAATTTTAATTGCGTCAGCTGGTCGGCTAGTGTGAACATCAGACTATCTCCATATATTGATCAATGCATATTAATAGTCGGTCTAATGTTCGTACTATCATACCACCTTCTAGATGTCAATAAAATAAAGTCTAGAGATTGGTCTGATAGTGCCAACATCGGACCGACTTCCTCAACTGATTAGTAAGGGTTGGTCCGATGTTCGTACCATTAGACTGGTCTTTCGACGTCAAAAAACATAGTCCAGAGGCTAGTCTAATAGTGTGTACATCGGGTCGGCCCTTTTATGTGCTAGTCAATGGAGGGGCAATCTGATTTCCGCATTACCAGATTGGTCTTTGGACCAATTCTTTTGATGTCTAGAAAACAGTCTAATAGTGTAAACATCAAACCGACCCCTAATATGTTTTGGTCAGTAGAGGAGGTCGGTCTAATGATCGCAGTATTGGTTGGCATTTAGATTTTATTTTATTTACATCCAAAAGGCGATCCGATGTTCACATTATTAGGTTGACATATGGCTTCTTTTTAAAAAAAATTATTGGACTTTATAATATTTATATGAACTTGTTTTTCTTGTACTTTTGTAAGTGTT
This sequence comes from Amborella trichopoda, assembly GCF_054954075.1. Taxonomy (NCBI): domain Eukaryota; kingdom Viridiplantae; phylum Streptophyta; class Magnoliopsida; order Amborellales; family Amborellaceae; genus Amborella; species Amborella trichopoda. Next base: position 35,993,440 of record NC_142348.1, read on the forward strand.
AAAGCAATTTATTGGCATAAGAAGCCCCTACCCAGCGCCTATGGGAAAAAATACAGTGTTTTCGCCCATAGGCTTGGTGCCATTCGGTTTTTTGGATTGCATGGATTAAAGACTGTCACGGATATAGTATGTCCACGACAAGATTTTTTTCACGTAAATTTGATGCAAAAAAATAGTACAGGGACTGCCACAACTCTCGTAGGTTAAGCGTTGACTACAAAGAATAAGGACAAATTCAAAATTTACGCGTGAATGAGATCGGGGTTCAGAGATTTACCCACGGTTTTGAACTCGCGTGAAGCTTTGAGTTTAAATTCAAATCCATAAAATATGTTTGTTTGAACTAGACGGTCAGCTCACAAATTTGAATTCACGTAGAAGATAAAGGTAGAATGAAGATCCATAGTGAAGATGAGCAAGAAGACAAGCATCACTAAGAAATAAACGGTGAAGCTGATATTCTGTAGTTATCAAAAAGATATTGAGGGATATCATCTAAAGAGTGTAATAAAAGCCAGGTGAATAGGAGAGCGAGGTTCGCACTTTTTTTTTCTAGAGATAAGTACTCTTTGAGAGAACATATCTTAGAGGTTGTTCAAGTATTGAGATAAAGTGAGAAAACAGACAAGAAAGAGAAAACAGAAGAAATAGATTTTGTACTCAGAGATACCTGCTTGAGACCTGTTTTTCTAAAAGGGACAAGGACATAGTATTAGCATCCCTGTTAGGGTTCAGGTATATGGGCTGATATCCCATCCGATGTTATCTCCTTTTTTTATATGTTTGTACATCTTGTTTTATAAGAAACGAATGGATAGGTCTTAAGGCCATAATCAAGGGTAGTTGGCCTTATTTGATGTTTTATCGCATTATTTGGTCAATGTAAACTGTAACAGGGGATTAAACTCCTGGAACTATTCCATTCCCAGTATATAATATAAAAAAACCTGTGTTTTCTGTGATATGGAATGCATGGGCGAATTTGGCCCCAAATGTGTTGTCCTCTGGTAAAGCATTTAATTGGAGTATTAGCATGTTTTAAATTATATCGTCTTTTTAAAACATCAAATACCCCTTTTTGCATACGTCAATTCACGTCTTTGGAGAGTCCAACCACTAAAGCGCTTTCAAAATTCTTGCGGCAAGAAATTCATGGGTAGGTCAGCAAATCCATCCAAATAAGACTCGTCATAAGGCTCGGTGAGAGCAGGATCATCGAACCCCAATCTTTGAAACGCGGTACGCATGATTTTCATTTGTCCTTTTAAGGATTGGTATTTCATATCTACTTGTGCGGATGATACCCAAGTGTTACTTCCTAAAGTGGCAGGTTGACCAGTCGGATATAGAGGAGTTGGCTGGTGTAGTGAGGGGTATATCGGTGCCATGGGAGGAGTTCCCTAGGTTGAGGGTTATAAAACTGGTATGATGGCCCAAATGCAGGTCGGTTTAGGACCATCCCCGAATCAGGTTGTGCTTGACTAGGTTGAGGGGGGCCTAGATTAGATTGGGCCGAGAAGTTGGTTGCATGCCCTAGGCTAGGATTTCCCATGGCTTGGAGAATAACTTTAGCTATCCTAGTTGGATCTACAGGGTTGTCTACCACTGGTTGGTTCGTCCCTAGAGGAACCTAGGCCACACTAGGGTTGGGTACCAGCCTAATACTAAATTGAGTGGCCCTACGCGGAGCATGGTCAGCCCTACGGTTGCTGCGAACACTAGAAGATCTTGTAGCACTACCCCGTGCAGAATGTTCTCCACTGGGTCGACAGGGAACTATTGGTATAGGAGGATCACCTATGCTTAAATCATCGGCTTGACCACCACTTAGAGCACATACCCTATCTTGCGTCCAGCATCGGGATGGGGGCAGCACTCCAACTTGTTGGAGGACTGCACCGAGCCTAATCCCTTTGCTATTTAGGGTGCTTCGGGTGATACAAACTTGATGATCCTTAGAGCCGAACCGGCGACTTAGTTGGTTTCCAGTCTGACGACTATGAGACCTAACTACGGGCCCAAGCTGAGGCTGGGTCCCATAGTCCCTTAGGATAGCTACGCATTGTCTTGATGGATGACCGGACGATGTACCCGACCTTCGATATGAGTTGGTGGTCGACTCGGTGTCCAACTCTCCTGCCACCATACTTGGATCGTTATACATCTCGCTACTTAGGCACACAATTCAAGCAAAAAGACACGGGGTACTATTAAACCGCTAGTGGGTAAGGCCAATCTTAGAGTTCCTACCTAGGGTAAGACCTAGTTTTAGAAATGAGGTAAGGTATCAAGCTTTTGGATGCTCCGAAAATGTGAAATGTTGTATGCAAAAAGGGGTATTTGATGTTTTAAAAAGACAACATAATTTAAAACATGTTGAGGCTCCAATTAAATGCTTTATTAGAGGACAACACATTTGGGGCTAAGTTCATCCATGCATTCCATATCACAAAAAACACATTCTTTTTTATATTATATACTAGGAACGTAATAGTTCCAGCAGTTTAATCCCCTGTTACAGTTTACATTAACCAACTAATGCGATAAAAAAATCAAATAAGGCCAACTACCCTTGATTATAGCTAAGACCTATACATTCATTTCTCACAAAACAAGACGTACAAACATATAAAAAAAGAAATAACATCGCATGTGATATCAGCCCATAGACATGATCTATACTAGGGATGCTAATCCTACGTCATTGTCCCTTTCAGAAGAGACATGTCTCACGTGGGTATCTAAGAGAGCAAAATCTATTTCTTTTTCTTCTCTTTCATGTCGTTTTCCGCACTATATCTCAATACTCGATCAACCTTTGAGATATGTTCTCTCAAAGAAGTACTTATCTTTAGAAAAACAAAATGTGCGAACCCCGTTCTCATCTATTCACGTGGCTTTTATAACACTCTTTAGATGATACCCCTGAATATCTTTTTTCTATCCATCAAATATCATCTCCATCATTGATTTCTTGGTGATGTGTATCTTCGTTCTCATCTTCACGCTAGATCTTTATTTTGCCCTTATCTTCTACATGAATTCAAATTTGTGAGCTGATCTTCTAGTTCAAACAAACGGATTTTATGGATTTGGATTATGAACTCAAGGTTTCAAACAAGTTTAAAACCGTGGGTAAATATCTCAACCCCAATCTCATTCATGCACAAATTGTGAATTTGTACTTATCTTTTGTGGCCAACGCTTGACTATACATGAATTCAAATTCATGCCGTCTGATGTGACTAACTACCTCTCTTTCAAATTTTGAAGATGCAATCATACAAATTTGCTGAGCTATTTGATGAGAAAGACCATGAGATATTGTCCCTATTTATCACTCATTGGCTCACCTTTCTGTTTGTCCTACTAAATATACTTTCTTTTTCTTGTTTTGAACATTCCCACACCTTTTAAGGGTGATCGGATCGAGGATCCAACGATCTTAATTTCTTGGAAAATTCCTCACATTAAAGGATAAATTACAACATCGATAATCGAAAGTTGTTATGCCTGAACGCACGAGACATGAGGCTTTAAAACTTCAACCGGTGAGTTATTCAACCTTCAGTTGATACGAAACCTCAAGTAAAAAGGGTTATCACATTCCGGCATGGTTTCCTAAGAGTCACAATTTAGTCTCGAAGACATCAAGCTTTGGGGTGTCGGTTAGGGCATATCCGAAGTGACGGCAGATACAGACATCGGTTAAGCCTGGTCCAAATATCGTCCAAGTCATATCACTCTTGGACCTTAAAGCTCATGAGGTGAATTCACCTCAATATATGACGATGAGGTTTTCTTTAAGCTCCATCAATCAAAACCCCATTATTTCAACATAAGACGGATCTTTTAGATAGTCATATCATATCTCACCCAAAACTCCTCTAGTATCCAATGTAGAGGCATTTATGTGCCATGGATTATATGCATTCTGGAGTCCCGTCTCAAATAGAGACGTCTTCATGATCTCTTACCATTGCTCATAGCATATGTGCATAACCAATGATGGTTGCCAATATTAAGCCGTATATGTTCCTCCATATATCACATGGATAGGCGTACATAAAGCCTTAAGAGTATATGTATCCTAGAACCTGTCTTAAAAAGAAATGACTTCACCATATATGTCAACCTTGAATATGTTTAGCTGACGACCTGTTGACATTATCAATCGTGGGTTAGGATTTTAAGGACTAATTGACGAGTCAAGATTCCTTTAGGCATATAAGCCTTTCATATGACGGATCTTGATCATATCATATATTTACATCACATAGGGTATTTCGTTAAGCCTCGTATGAAACTTAATTATCATATCAGTATCAAAATACCTCAAGTCCTTGTATGTGACTGAAAACACACCCATTAGGTACACCCACGTTTGGTCTGGGCCACTCCTATATGCGACCATGGGTCTAAAGTATTGTGGGGTGTTCTTAGAGGGCGAGCATATACAGAGCGTGCGCTCCCATTTAGGTTCCCCCGATCCCAACTGTACTTCCTCTAGGAACTAGGTGCATACTCCAAAAACATGAAGGCCAGATGCAGGTTTTTCGAAAAATTGAGTTATAAGTTTTACATTCATGCACTCGGGTGCATAAGTGTGAGTGTGGTAAATCAGCACGCGTGCACGTGAAAGAGTTTGTTAGTCAATCAATACAGTGCTCAAGCAAAAATGAACACGAAGTGCTGGGCGCACATCGATACATGAACCAGATCAAGGCACAATGAAGGTGGAGGGCTATGCGCCTTAGCAATGACTGAGTGTCGAGCACCTTGGTGATAGGCAATGTGCGCTTCAGTTAGAGAGCACCAAAACGCAATCCAAATGAAGAGTATTACTTGCATCGACTCAAGCACGCTTAGAGTCAAGTATAAACCTACTCAGGTCCCTCAAAAACAGGGGTGTCGAGGAGGCAAGAAAAGAAGGAAGGAAATAAAACTATGCTACCAACCAGATGAGGATGGCCCGAGGCAATATAATCCTGGCGTCAATGCCAATGGTGCCTAAGATATGTGGTCTCAAACGATCTCAGCTGAGGATCGGGAGACAGGATCTTGGCAGCAATGCAAATGTCACTGAAGACAGTGCAAATGGCGTCAAAACCTTTTTCCTTGAAACTCAACGAACAGGGCTGAAAAGGCCAACAGGAAGCCCTGAAGGGCAAAGAGACTTTCTGGAGCCCAAGGGACCTCGAGCTACTGGCAATGGAGCCAACGGCAGTGCCACTAGCCCTGGGCTCTAAGCTTCCAGAAAGTGCATGAGGAGAGCCGAGACAAGAAAAATTTGTCAAGGGGGGTTTCAACACCGCCCTTGGTAACGTTTGTCAATTTCAGGCCCCGAAAAGAAACAAGAGTTCGAAACTAGCAGAGATGAGTTTCACGTTGATTGTGGCCTTTCGAAACACGGGCTCGAGAGGTCGCTTCAATGATTGAGATGGAAGGCAAGCTTGACATGCCCCACGATGGGCACCAGACTATTTATACTCGAAATTGTGCGTAGGGGACTCTGCCCCCTCATTGATTTCAAATGCAAACAAATCGATGAGTTAATACAGTATATGTTTCATCAAATTACATTCCGATGGATAATTAGGTCCTAAGACCTTATCCCTTTCGGATTGCCAACAAGCCAGCTTTCCTACTATCTTAACCTTGGAACTTAACCAAGAAGATTTTAAAAAGAGGTTTTGAGATAAAAGGAAGAACTTAAGGAGATAGATTTAAAAAGAGAACAAAGGAAGAGAACCATAAATAAGCGACTAAACTAGGAATGTGCAAATAAACAGGAGTAAAAAATCTAAGTACAAGATGTAAGAAAAACAAAAAATTAAAGAATATGGGGACAAGAAAATAAGTCTAATCTAAACATGCATGACATAGAATGAAAGAAAGAGATAATAATATCGAAATACGGGCATGGTTATAAAGAAGGATGAGAATGAGATCCTCATCAACGAAGCAGAGAGATATGAGTATGAAATGCAAATAAAGGTACTAATATAACATGAGAAGAAATAAAATAGACGAGAGGAGAAAGAAGAAAGCTAATATTAATAAATAACATGCAATGATAGTAACAAAGCTAAATATAACAAAGAAATAAAAGGGAAGAGCGTAATGTTAAGACGAATGAGATAGGGAATGATTCGTTAAGAGGGGTGGGGGGGGGGGGGGGGGGGGGGAGAGTGGAAAATAGATGGATGCAAGTTCTTAAGAGGGGTGGGGGGGGGGGGGGGGGGGGGGGGGGGAGAGTGGAAAATAGATGGATGCAAGTTCTTAATAGAAGATAATGGGAAGCAAGAAAGGGGGGGGGAGAGGGGGAGAGAGTGGAAAATAGATGGATGCAAGTTCTTAATAGAAGATAATGGGAAGCAAGAAAGGTAAACATAACAAGAAGAGAAGAAGAGAGACCAAGCCATTGAACAAAATATAAGAGAAAAGATAAAATAGGTATGAAAGAAGGTACGGAAAGAGAGGAATGGAGGAAATCTATATTATTAGATGAATAAGAGGGGAAAATGTGAATAAACACAAGCAATCACAAGAAATAAATACAACAAGAAAAAAAAAATACTATCACAAAATAAAGGAGATGAAGGATTAAGGTGAGAAGAGAGAATCTATACTATCAGATGAAGGAAACAAGGAAAAGACATAAATGTAACAAACCAAAAAGAGTATTTACTATAAAGGGAAAGAAAATCACTATTCAATGAAGAGGAAATTGAGAGAAAGAGAGATCTCCATTATCAAAGTTATAAAGAGAGAAAGATGAATAAATACAACAATTCTAACTATAAATAAATGTTATCAAGAAAGGAATAATGACTACTTAATGAGGATGGTGAGAGATAAATAAAGGGGCTTTATTGAAAAGATGAGATCAATGCTACCAAACAAAGAAATAAAGAAGAGCAATAAATACATCAAATAAAAGATATAAATACAAACTAATAAAAGGGGAAATGATCATATAATGAGAAGGTGAAGAAAGGAAAGTGAAGATCAAATATAACTAGCTATGCATATTAAAAACTACATTAAATGAGAAAACAAGGGAATATAGATATGATCATAAGTAGCCGAAGATAGGGAAAAACATATATAAAAATAGCTAAAAGATAAATAAATACAAGAATCAAAAAAAGGAGAAAAGAGAAATCATGAAATGAAATGAAGAAAGGAAAGAAGAAAATCCTAACTATGAAAATAATACTAGAAAAACCAACTAAAGAAGAAGAAAAACAATATTTAGGCTGGGCCCCCAGGCCCGACGCCCATAATCGATGTCGATTCAAATCATAAAACGCATTGACTGCATTATTAGGCCGCGTCAACATCATCAAGTTGTGTATAGGCCTTTCGAGCTACGTTACAGCCCGGCTTGTGGCTCGACACTTGGGTCTCACAGGGACTAAATTGTCATTTATTATGTCTTTTTATCCGTAAGTCCGATTCAAGTGATTCTTGGACCGTTGGAAAGATCTCGGACTCTACTTCAAGTTGGGATATGATTTGGATAGTTTAGGAGCAATTAAATTGATTCAAGGTTACCTATAGTCTACTAGGGTCTGTGTGGTCCTTTAGGACCATAATTGAGGTTTTTAGAAGTTCCCTTAGCCAGAATTTCTAGAGGGTGTCTACAATTGCCAAAAAGTCCACAGTTGTTGGGATAAATGATGTGAGATTGGCAAGCTTGTTGATAAACTTATATAAAAGCATTTATAAAGTGTTGGATATAATATTAGAAAAGGTTTTACATCTTCTCATTTCTATGACCCAATCTGCATTTATTAGTGGAAGAATGATTATGGATGGGGTTCTGATTGCTCAAGAGTGCATCTATACTAGGGTTCAAAGTGGGTAACCTGGGATTCTCATCAAACTTGATGTGGAAAAGACATATGATCGTGTAGAATGGAAGGTTTTGGATGAGGTCATTGTAAGTATGGGCTTTGGTGATACTTGGAGGAAGTGGGTTTATGGTTATTTATCATCTGCTCAGTTTTCAATTTTGGTGAATGGTAGTCCACAATTTCTTCAAGACGTCGAGTGGGATTAGATAGGGAGATCCTCTTTCACATTTTTTATTCTTTTACTCGGGAGGATTTCAGTTTGATGATAAAAAAATGTGGAAGGTAGGCAATGTTTTCGAGGGTTTCAAGTGAGTTTGAAGTCCCTGCATAGTTCTCATCTTTAATATGCAGATGATACTATCACGTTTTATGGGGCAAAACTGATCAATTGTTGAATATTTTGAGATTTTTGAGGTGTTATGAATTGGCTTTGGGACTCAAAGTTAACTTCGTTAAAACTTTAGTTGTGGGAGTTGGTTGTGATGGAGGTGTGGTTAATGAATTGGTTGTTGTTATGGATTGTAGGGTGGAATCCTTTCCAATCACTTACTTTGGGATGTCCATCTCAGATTCGAGGTTACCTTAGGAGGTGTGAGATCTGATTGTGAAGAAAGCGAATGTGAAGCTTGACCTATGGAAGGCAAAACATCTATCATTTTGGGGAAGAATCACGTTCATAAAATTTACTCTTTCTAACCTTCCCATTTATCAAATGTCGTTACTCGTGATGCCTTCAGATATTATCAAAAGGATTGAACAATTGATGATGAATTTTTTCTAAGGGGCTGATGATAAAAGGAAAAAAAATTATTTAGTGAGTTGGGAACTTATGATAAGGTGTGTACTCCAAAGAAAAAAGGTGGGCTGGGTATTCATAAACTCAAATTAGTTCATTCAAGCATTGATTGTCAAATGGTGGTGGCGATCTTGAATCCAGATCAACAGCTTTGGAAGGATATTTTTGTGGCTAAATATGCCATTGATCCCCTATACCAATTCATTGCTAGGGGTAGAAGTGCATATTGGTCATCCCATGTATGGAAGTCTATCATACAAGGTGGTTAGTGGGAAGGGATGATAATATTCCTTTTTTGCACAAAAACTGGGCTTTTGATGTGGCATTTAAGTTCTTCGATCCCAATTTATTTCAAAATAGGTGTGCTCATTTGATGGTGATAGTAGGAGAGGTTGGGGAGGCTAATAGTGATTGCAACATTTTGAGTCGCTATAATCATATTCCATAGCATGTTTTTCAACAATTGACTGAGTTATTAAAGGTGTTGGTGAATGTGTTGGAGAAGGCCCATATTTCCAATTCGATAAATGATGAAGCGATATGGGAGCTAGAACTTGGCGGATTTTTTTGGTGAAATCAACTTACTCTTTATTGTTTTATGATCGAATTAGATGAAACCAGCGTTTGTTGAAGGATATATGGAGATGGAGGTGGAGGATACTACATAAGGTGCAGGCCTTTATTTGGGTAATAATATACTGCAAAGCTCCAACTATTGACAAACTTAGAAAGAAGGGGAAGATTCTAGTCAATGTGTCCCTGCTTTGTAAAAATGATGAAGAAAGTGCTACACATTTATTTTTTCACTTCCCTCTTTCCCATTGCATATGGTGTTGGGCAATGTAAAAGGTTGGTATTTCAATGGCCCTTCCAAATTCTCAACAGAACATTTTGAACCATCTCAAGTTAGTGGGAGTTCCTAAAAAGACATGTATACGATGAGATTTTTTACTTTTGAAACAAAGAGGTCACAATCATCATTGAAATATGGTTAATTCGTCTTTCAGCTGGGTGAGCTCAACTAACTCAGGGGTTTTAACCTCAAAGGTCTGTTGGTTTCCTAGAATTGATGGCATATGTTGTGGTGCAAGGGATGCAATTGATATGGGCTGCACCAGACTAGAGATAGGCTGGACATGCAAGATGGCTGGATCCAAATAAAGAGGTGGTGTAGATATAGGGGCCAGAGATAGGGGATAATACAAGCAAGTCTGAGAAGCGACTTGGACTGGAGGAGCCAATGCTGGAAAGCAATTGTCGGGGCTTGGAATTGGACAATGGGGGCCTAGTGCACAGGATATTCGGGTAAGGATGATTGGAGGCCGGAGGGTATGGAGCTGACAAGTACGATACTCAGTGACTACTGATTTGAACATGAGCTGAATAAGCCACCTGCGACTTATGGTGTGGGACTGGGGCAGCCTGAAGAGGTTGCACCGGTGGATGACTATACATGACCTGAGGAGGGTCAGGTTTGGACTGACTATAGGATGGACGGTCCCATGGTCGAGCCGGTTCTATGAATGGTGGAGGACGAGAAGATTGGCGGTGCCGACTAGCCGACACGGTGGAACTCACATGACTTTGTTGTTCAGGGGCTAGAGAGGTCCCTTGACTCTGACCTGACTAATGACTCGATACACTAGGCGGGACGTGTGACTCAACAAGAGCAATACGCCTCAAGAAAGCTTTGACCGTGGGTAAATTCTTAAGACACTCGATTGGAAGGGACTCGTAGTCCATAGAATTAGACAACGGTGAACTTTGAGGAATAGAGACATAGCTTGAAGAACTCTTGGGTTTAGGTGAAGATGTCTTACTCTCTAGTTTTCCTTGGTGGCTAGCCTTGCTTGAGTTAGATTTGGACATTTGTGGGAGGTGCGCCTCTGATTGGGCAGTATATTCCCTAGACATAGACTTAAAAGATGAAAGTGGGTTCAACCCAGATTCTTTAGTTTCGGGTCGAATGCTCTGACTGTTTTGAGTAGCTCGAGCCATACAAACTTGCTGCGCGCCACCGTTTGGCTGGACTACAGATGGGTCAGCAAGGCTTAGTCCTGAGTGTAAGATTATGGACCCACTAAGACTCGATATCGACTAACCTGAGACAGGGCTGATATAAGAAACTAAACCATAAGGTCTTGTAGGTCTAGTCATTTAAAGGATTCTAAACTATGTAGTAAACTAATAACTCACCATGAACAATGAACATAACTACAAGACCATGCACAAAAATCTCTTTTTTTTTATTTGAATTTTATCATCTGTTTTTTTTTTCTTCTATCTAACAAACAAGATAAAGATGCTTTTAAAAGAAATTTCTTTTTTTTTTAGAGAGAATAAAGGATGCTTCTAAAGAAGATAAAATCAAGAAAATTCCAAGTTATGCAGATAAGGCTTAAAAGCAAAAGATAAGATACAAAAAGATGAGATCTATTTCTAATCTAAACAGAGAAAGCAGAGAAAACCTATTTCTATCTTCTTTTTCTTTTCTTTTTTTTCTTTTTTTTTTTTACGTATTTTATCAAAAGAGGTAAACAAATTATTTTTTTCTTTTTTTTTAAGAAAGAGAAAAAAATTCTTTCCAAAAGATGTATTTTAAAAAGATAAAGATTGACTTAAAGAAGATAATTATGATCTAAAGAAGATAAAAGATGATAAGCATGAATGAAAGAAGACATGAAAAAACATCAAGATGAATCTAAAGATGTTCTTTAAAAAACAAAGATGATAAATATGATCTAAAAGATTATCTAAAAGGTGAACATAAAAGAAAGATCTAATGATAACGATGATCAAGATGGATATAAAATAAAGATGATCTAAAAAAATAAAGATGATCTAAAAGATGAATCTAAAGAAGATATAAAGATAGAGATGATCAAGAAGGATCTAAAAGAAAGATGGTCTAAAAAAATAAAGATGATCTAAAGATAAAGAAGATCAAGATGGGATCTAAAGGAAAGATGATCTAAAAATAAATAAAGATGATCTAAAGAGAATCTAAAGATAAAGAAGATCAAGATGAGATCTAAATAAAATAACAAAATAGAGATAATCTAAAGATTGAAAAAAAAAAGATCTTAAATTTTTTTTCTATTTCCCATTGCATATGGTGTTGGGCAATGCAAAAGGTTGGAGTTTCTATGGCCCTTCCAAATTCTCAGCAGAACATTTGGAACCATCTCAAGCTAGTGGGAGTTCCTAAAAGGAAATGTATACAATGAGAGTATTTACTTTTGAAACAAGGTCACAATCATCATTGACTGCTAGATTTGAAATTGGGTGGCTGATGATGTATTATTGTTTGGGCACAAATTCTAAAATAAAATTTATCGAATATTGTGACACACTTGCATCTATTGGATTTCACATCGAATGGCCAAACGTGATTGCGACCTTGTACTAAAAGTAAATTGTCTAATTGTATATAATCCCTTCTTAAAATTGAGAGTATGATTTGGGACATTCTTCGAGGAAAAATTATATCGAAACTGTGATTGAAAAGGAATAGAAGGACTTTTGAAGGAGTATATTTGGAGATGCAAGGCATTAAAAACCGAATTATACATAGAGTTTGGAGTTGGTTCAACACCACTAAAGAAGGATATGGTGTATCTAAGGTAGATGTTGAGCTCAACATGTCTAACCTTATCTCATTGTGATATCTAAAGGTTAAACCGAGATGCATATGGCAGCAGCCTACAATAGGGAGTTTCAAATTGAAATTTGATGGATCATCCTTGGGCAATCCAAGGGTGGTGGCAGGTGTGGCCGGGGATTGTAGAGATAGTGAGGGCAATGCTATCTTTTTCTTTGCTAATCCTGTGATATTGTATCTGCCAATCATGCTGAAATGAATGCTCTTGTGCAAGGGGTACTTATATGGAGGGAGATGTACATCGGGGAAGCTTTGGTTATTGAAGGTGATTTACTTAATATCATCAATTGGTATAATAACGTGTCCAGACCACCATGATGACTTAAATCTGTTTGGCTACAAATAATAGATACAACGTCATCTTGATCATTGTCATTGATTGGTGTAATAAAGTGTACAAAGACGCAAGTAACATTGCTGATGGGTTTGCGACGAAAGGAGCATCATTGGATTCTTTGTTAGTTTCATCTGTATTGTTTTGAGTTGTTTTGAATTATGAGATGTAACACTATTTAAGTTAATGAAAAGTAAATAATCTTGTCAAAAAAAGAAGAAGAAGAAAAGAAATGCCCATTGTAGAAAGAAAACTCATAGGAAGAAAAAAATGTAAATGAATTAAAAGGAAAATTTCTAGGGTTTGGCTTGGGAATGATTGGTTAGCTTTTGACGATAGCAATAATATGTCCCAAGGTCAATTCCTACGGAGAAGCTTCAATCCAAGAGTTAAAAGGCTAATTCCAGTTAACTCATTGAATGAAAATATCAAAAGGGAAAAGGGTATTTCAAAATTTAAAATAAGGTTCAGGATTAAAAGGTAAAAAGGCATGTCTAAAATTAAAATCCTTGTGGGGCAACCCATTTTCGGGGTTTAAATCTCAAAATGGCTTTGGCAATGGTGTTATACAAATAATAATGATTGCGTATAGGCTTTGGCAATAGTGTTATACAAATAATAATGAGTACGTATACAATGCTTCCGTGTGAGCATAGTGTAGATTTACTCCCCTAGTCAAAAGACCTACTTGGGAGGTTATTTCAATATAAAATTTTGGGAACCACCGATTATTCTCAAAAGAGCGAAATTGCCAAGTTTTCTAACACTCACTCTCTGATAATTAGACGGTCTCTATTCAATCTTGAGACGTGGTTATTATTTCAAGTGCATAGAGGGTGCAACTAAGAAATTTTTTTATTAAAGTTAATCTAATTTACATCCCTAAAATTTGGGGTAAAATTAATCCTAGATGAGATTTTACCCAAGGGAGTAAATAAACAGTATGCTACCAAGGGAGTATAATATTTTTTGACAATGATGATATATAGAGCAAGCTTTCTATGCTTCCCCTACTGCATAAAACTTATATATTTCCCCATATCCAACAGTTCATTCTGAATGGACGGCTGAGATGACCCCAATCACAATGTCATATCTCTACGCTATTTTACTTTTACTTTTTTTGCATATTATTTTTGCACCAAATTTTGGGCGTCCAATTCTCTCTTAAACTCACACTTGTAAAAAATATAAAAACAACATTCTCAATAAAATAAAATGACCAAAATACCTTAGAAAGATTCAAGGGGTATTTTGATCATTATATTTTATCAAAAACATCTTTTTAGTATCTTTTTTAGGTGTTCCCCATTGATAAGATGGCACATACCAAATTTTATTTTCATACAATTTGTAGAAAAAAAACTAAAAGTAAAATACTTTGAGACGTCAGATCTAAATCAAACGGTTAGTAGCTCACTTGATCTAAATTAGATGACTTGATGGGAATAAGTATATATCTTCTATGCTGTCGGGGAAGTATAGAGACTTTTCCCTAATATACCACCCATCCACCAAAAGAACCAATATTGGGGCATGACAATCCAAGATGCCTTTATCATGTGTGTGTGAGAGAAAATGTTTTAAGCTGTGGTGAAGGCCCACTCGATCTATTTTCCTCACTTTCTTTCTACCCTAAAGAGAGAAAAAGATATATATGGATAGAGAGAGCATCTTAAAGAAAGTGAAGGGTAGAGAGAGAGAAATAGAAGAGAGAAAAGGATATATATATATATATATATATATATATATATATATATATATATATATATAAAGAGAGAAAATAGAAGAGAGAAACGATATATATACATAAAAAGAGAGCATCCTAAAGAGAGAAAAGGGTAGAGAGAGAGAAAATGGTTAAGTGGTCATGATTGGGGATGCCATAGATAGATTAAGGAGAGAGAAAAGGGGGTGAGGAGTAAAGAAGAATAATTGAGGGAGGGGTGACAAGAAAGATGCCTAAAGTTCTCAATAGTCTTCCAAAAATACGATTGGCAAAAGGAGTTGGGTGTGGGAAAAAAGAAATGTATTGGTTGGTGGCCTCCCCAGCTTTTTCTTGAAGAGGGGCCTCCTCCCTTCTTCTATAATATGCATCAAGCCCCACCCCACCTCTCATTCTCACCGTGTACGCAATCAAAGTCTTTATCTATGCCCTAGACTTTAATATATAAAGGTTCTCTTTTCCACGCCTCATTTGCCTACGCAGCCCTAGGCAGATATTAGAATTCCACAAAAGAAAATTGTTTCATGCGGGTTGGATTGCATTTCTTTATGCGCGGTTTAGAAAGTGTAAAGTGTTCGTCTTAAAGATGGATGCAAGCAGATGTTCTATCTAAAAATAATAGAAATTGACGGTCCAAATGTTTTTTTACTAGAATTATTATTTCTAGTTTTTAAAATTTATGTATTTATTCATATTCATGATCTCCATGTTATAGATTACCTGTCCTTAAAAATTAAGTCTTAAAATCCATTTCAAAAATAGATTTATTAAGATGCTCACATTTCTATCTATGTGAGCTTGGCCGCATAGAAATCGAGTCCTCATATATAATGATCCTCTTTTTCATGCCTCCTTTGCCTAGACAGGCGTAGGTAGCTATTAGAATTCCATAAATGCTAGAGCGTATGCTAGAGAGAGAGAGAGGTGCACGGTTAGCTTTGCTCATGGTTTAAAAAATGGCGTTTCGGATTAGAATTGGATTGGGAACTACAGGAGCTAGCCCAGTTTTGCCAAAAAACCAGGCAATTCCCTCTATGAACTGGCTGGCCCTTTGATAAGATCACCCCGTTCTATCACAAAACCGGTTCCACTTTTTATTTTTTAAATTTTTTTTCAGTTGTATTGTTCTCTATTTCCTTTTCTTAAATTATAAATTGGCTGGTTATTTAGCTAGATCGCAGATTCGATGACCGCATACCGACTTTCCTGATAGGCGATCCAAGTCCCCGCTCCATTTTTTTAAAACCTTGGCTTTGATCATATCGGAAGATTTTGGTTAATTGAATCAATATTTTGAGAAGAAAGAAAGAGAGATGACTTAGCATTTGAGGAGGGGAAGGATAAATTTTCAATACCACAGTGGAGAGCGATGACTTGCCTTTGTTTGGGAACCCTAAATATTTTGTCAGAAAATAGAGAGAATGAATAACTTGGTTCCCATTTTTAAACAAAGAAGTGGGTCAACTTTGTGAGGGGCACGACAAACTTGGGTCCCATTCCCTTTAGAGCGACCGCTGTATTTGAATTGTATAATGAAACTCACACCCGACCTTCGCATGTTCTCTCTCTCTTCCTCTGTCTTCATTCAGTCCTCCAAACAAAACCTTTGAATTCTTGTTCGCTGCGTTAAATGTATATCGTATCGCATGCTCGTGCGTCTTCTTTCGGCCGCAACAAAAAAACTTCATCATAAAGTGAAGGCAAAAGTTTGTATACTCTAAAGAATCAAATTTGAGCCTATCTCAAAAATTTCACTGTAAGGGTTGTTTTGATGCTCAAATATTTTTAAATTGATCGTCTCGACATCAAGATGCATGGACATGAAAAATAAATAGATTTCCAGTTTTGGAAATAATGTATTTTGTAGCATATTTTTTGGACCATCAATTTTCAAGATTTTCAAGTTTTTATACATACGTCAATCTACACTATTTCTGAAACTTTAAACTTTATAAATAAAAATGAAAATATATTTTAGGACTGTCAAAAAGATCTCAAGTATTGAAACCATATTTCTCAACACTATTTGAATGTAGGCTTTAATTTGATTGGTTATAGCCTATGCTCTATACAAACCGCACTCAAAAGTGAAACCTCACTTAAACATTGGTTAAAAACGGATGCTTTCAAGTTTTAGTTTTGCTTAGATTAATGGGTGCCATTGATGTAAGTTTTCACTAAGTATGGGTACTTAAAATTTTTGTGATCAGTATAGATTTTATTTTTATTTGTGTTTATGAAATTTAAATGACAAAAAAAAGTGTAAATATAAGAATATTTAAATTTTTTGAAAATCGACGGCTTAAGTAATGGGTTACAAAATGCACTTTTTTATAACTCAAAAAATTGGTTCTCTTTTATATGTTCATACATCTCGAGATCAAGTGATGAATTAGAGGGTTTTCAAGTATGCAAAATTTGGAACAAATCCTTCCACATGGGTTTTTGAAGCGCTTCTTACGAAGTGCACACCTTGTACAAGTCCCTTGATTATTGGGTTCGCTGTTATATATGATGTGGACTTGTACATAGACTTGCGGCTCAACGGTTTTTTTGGTGTGCCCTGGGCCTTAACTAAGCCGCATCCAAAATTAAAACGCGCCCGTAGCATCAGCCACCATTTGGCCCACAGCGACACTTTTTTCCTTCTCCGCAGTGAAACCCATCGCTTTCCCCTCCAGAATTCCCTGCACTCCCTGCTCAGACACAGAAACTTAGAGAGAGAAAGTACTTCCCTAGTTTGAGAGAGAGAAAGATTGAGTCCTTTAGAGAGAGTTGGAGTTCTCTAGAGAGAGAAAGAGGTGGGACTGAAGTCTTTGTCGTCATCCTCTGCTTTATTGTAGAGCTTCTTAAAATGGCGGTTCTGATAAGTACTCTGAAAACACAGGCAATCAGCTTCAGAAGGATGTTCTTCTTCTGATGTTGGTACTGAATCCCCGCTTTGAAAGCAGCGCTATTTATTAGTATTGAACATAGGCATGGCTTTTTGTACCAAGCTTTGTTGGGGGAGATCAACTAATCGGTATGCTTCACTGTTACGTTTGGGGTTTCTTCAGTGGAAACCTCTGTGGTTTCTAGGGTTTCTTTACTTTCTTCAAGTACGGTTTTTGGGAATCTTTTTTAGAATAATGGTAATGGGTCATTTGTTATTCTTTAGTTGCCTCCAACTATAGCTGTAGCTGGATAATTTGAGCATGATTTCATGTGTCTATCATTTTTTTTGGCTCTGTTTCCTTGCATTATATGTGGAATTCAATGATTCGTGACTGATCATGGCGTTCAATTAATCGGTGCTTTGAATGATCCCTTCTTTCATTGCATTCTTCTCTTCTTTTCTCTGTAATAATTTTGCTTTCTGTATCCTTCTTTTATTAGTTCCATGGCTTTTGTTGAATTTGAAAGAGCCGCTTTTGTTATCGTTATTTGCACTTGTGTTTTTTGATTCTTACATGTAGAAAATATTGGTTCCAGGAAAGGAGCTGATAAAAAGGGTACCTCTTGGAGGATATTCTCTTTGAAGGAGCTGCATTCTGCTACCAATAACTTTAACTACGACAATAAGCTCGGAGAAGGCGGTTTTGGAAGTGTTTATTGGGGTCAACTCTGGGATGGATCTCAAGTATGGGCTTTATTTTATCTCTCTGCTACATTAGACCCTTAGCCTGTGAACACATTATACTGTTTCATTTTCCTTGTTTTATATATGATACAGATAGATAGACTTAATAGTTAAGCTATTTGGAAACCACATTAGTTTTCTTGATTTGTCGGTGTGCTGTCAGTGGTGCCCTGGAACTGTTGGATATGCATTGGTTTATTAAATGCCACCTCAACTTGCTGTTAGGCGCTTTGTTATAGGCATTGAGAATAGCTGAGACATGATTAGCTGAGACATGATTGGTAGGCTTAGGATAAGTAATGGCATGTGCAAGCAGCACTTCCATGGTAGCGATTTAAGGAACTCCATGAGAATTGTGGAGATTAGAAACTGAGACTTGCCAAAAAGTGTCAACTACCAAACATATCAATAAAAGTATCTTTGGATGGTTGTATTAAGTATTCTTCATGTATGGGATAGAGATAATCATCTTGGTCCCTATGCAGCACTGCACAAAAGTGGGCTCCTTGTTTGATATTTATTGTACATATCTTGCATAGATTTTCAGCCTCAGGGATTTCACCTTTTATTGATAGTTCTGTAAGTGAATATGATTCTTGTTTTTTGAAGCCAATATGAAATATTTGATTCAACGTTTCTAGGTAACATGCATGGAACCGTCGTTTCATTAGAAATTCTGCCACTCTTACCACCGTTCACCTTTCTATGTGTTTGGAGTAATTTTGTTGGTTCTATTGGATATTGCATAAGAAATGTTTTTCTCAAGGTTTGAAAATAAGCCAGCTGACTCTGGAACCACCCTAGTAGGCTCAGGACTGCAAGGTGACCAGTCCGAGTCCATCCTGAAATTGGACTTACACAGTTACTGTTCATCTGAGATAATTTTTCTTGCTTTATTTTTTCTGGAAAATAAGTCAAATATCTCCCATTTGGATTGTTTTTTAATCAATTTATTCACAAATTAATTTTCTCCTGCTCCCTTCATATCTACGAACAAACTTTTGGTTCAAAACCATTTTTGATAAAAAACTTGCCATTTCAGAATAGGCCTGATTCTCTCCACCAGAAATCTTGTTTTCTTAATTACTCTCTTGTTATTTCACCGAATTGATTGAAATCTGTAACAAAAGTCTTCCTCTCTCATGGATCTTCAATAGCCCTATATTTTTGGTTGAATAAACAGTTCATTGGTCTGAACTTTGATCTATTGCAGAAAACTAGATTTGGAAAGAAAAATGATTGAATCTTGATGGTAAATAAACATCTCGAATTTTTGAAGGAAAAAGATTGAATTAAAAGCAGATTGTCACAATATAATTCAAATCAATTTAATCAAAGTCATTTTTCAAGATTGAATAAATATTTTTCAACATCTCTTTTCAAAATGATCATTTTCCTCATTATTTTTCAATATGTTGAAAAAAAATCATTTTTTCAATCTTTTTCAACAAATTCTGTTAATTGAAATGCACAATCAGTTTTCGGATCATTTTTCACCATTATTTTTATTCATTGATTGAAAAACAATCGTTTTGCAATTTCTTAGACTTTATTTTTTTCTTTTTTCTTTCTTCTTTTGGTTTTTCAGTGGAACTGGCCATCCAACTTAGAACTGGTGGGTGACTGCTTGGGCCCACCGTTCCAATCTTTTAAACATTGGTTTTACTGTAGAAATTTATTTCAGCATGTGAGGGGGGCCATTGGGGTACTTTTGGCTACATGAAAAAAACCTGCATCCAATAACTAAAATAAAATTGCTTTGGAGATTCTAAATAAGAATGCTGGTGCAGTAGAGATCAAGCAAAAAGTGCTTTGGAGTCCTTCACCAAGAAGTTATGATGGTTATACATTTCAAAATGGTGCCTATTGTCCTTTTTGTCAGCAACTATGTTGCAACTTTGTGATCACTCTTGTATGTTCTCTCATATTATTTGCATATAAATTAGGAAGGGTGTAAATATCATCCATACCTTTCGCAAATTATGTATATCCATCCATGAGTTATCCTAGATGTTTGATGAACAAGTGAACACACTGGAAAACTACCCACTTATGCAGTGATTTAAAAGTGAACCGCCCAATGCCTAGGCGGTATGCGCCCAGGCCTAGGCGGCCAAACTAGACGGGCGGTCCTTGGGTGGCCGCTTAGGCGGTACGGCACCCGCCTAGGCGCGCCTAGGGGCGGAGATGGTTTTGTTGAGGGTTGTTTTGGGGTTTTTTTTGAAAAAATATTATTTTTAAAGGTGGGTTTTAGGTTCATTTGAAACCTAAACCCATAAGAACTCATTTTAGAGAGAGAGAAACCTAAAAAAAAACTAGATTTTGTGATTCTCATTGGATCAAAGTTTTTCTCAAAGTTATGGGAAATGGATCCAAACATAACCCATTAAGATTAGATTTAGTTTTGGATTTTTTTAGTCCTATTAGAGGGTTTTTTTAATATTTTAGCACCAGAAAATATTTTAGAGGTGGAAGTTTGGAGTTCAAGCAATCAAAATAAGTGCAAAACTTTATTTTTTAGATTGCTTATATTGTTTTGCGATGTCTTCTTCAAGATCTAGTTGAAGTGGTGATGTGGATTGGAAATATGAATATAACCCGAATCCGAATGACAAAAATTGCATAAGATGCAATTATTGTGAAAATGATACAAAATATGCCATAAACCGGTTTAAAAAACATCTTGCCATTTTTAAGGGGAATGTTGCCCCTTGTAAAAATGTTCATGAAGCTATCAGAGAGGAGATTAACCAATATGTGAGTTCAGTAATACACAAACAAAATCCTTGTCATTTGGATAGGTCTATTTCTGGTTATGCTAGAAAAAGTGATCCGGGTTGGAAGTGTGGTTATAACTCGAAACCAAATGATAAAAATTGTATAAAGTGTAATTTTTTTGAAAAAGATACCAATGAGGGTATTAATCGATTCAAGAAACACCTTGCCAGTATTAAAGGGAATGTTGCTTCTTGTAAAAAGGTTCCTGAAGCTATTCGGGATGAGATTAGACAATATTTGAATTTAGTAGAACCAGAAAAGGATGAAATGAGCATTGTTTTATGGAATATCTTCTCCAGGTTCTTTTAGAAGTGGTGATCCCTATTGGAAGTATGTTCATAACCCAAATCCAAATGACAAAAATTGTATTAAATATAATTATTGTGGACAGGATACTACTGGGGGTGTTTACCAGTTCAAAAAAGACCTTACCTGTATTAAGGGGGATGTTGCCCCGTATAAAAATGTTCCTGAGGCTACCAGGGAAGAGATTCTACAATATTTGAGTACAGGGAAGTACAAAAAGATAGAAAATGATAGAACAACCAAAACTCCTAGGACCTCATCTTCACAGAGTAAGAGAGAGGTAGAAGAAGAGGAGGAAGATGCAGATTTAGGACAAACAGAGGAGAACGAGCATTATGTTGAACAAGGAGGTGACTCTAATGATGATGGCCTCAAATCTGATGCATATGAGGGGGCTTACCCTATTCCTTCTGATGATGATGATGATGACTGAAGAATGAAGAGTTGAAGACGCTTGACTTTTGGTGTTGACTGTTGATTGTCGAGTTCTAGATTCTATATTTTATGAATTTCTGTATATTTTTTTCTTCTTTTTAGTTTCTAGTTTCTACTATCTAACTCTTGTGTGTATGTTTGTATGGTTCTAGCATTGTATAAAAATATGGATTATGGACTATCAAAATTCTCCTCATTTATGAAAATATCAAATATGGATTATGGATTATGTGTTATATAGTTATTCTGTTATATTTGGTATATAATTATGGATAAAAATTCTAACATTTTTCTTTCTACTGGGCTGCCTAGGTTTTGGGCGCCCGCCTCGGCGCTGGGCAGCTTGGATCCCCACGGCCGCTTAAGTGCTGCCTAGCGCTTTTTGAAACTCTGCTCTTATATCAAAACTCCTTAAATATACCATGTAACTCACCCCACCCTTACAGGTTTTGAATTACTAATTTCAGTTCTACATTTCAACACTTGAAGTATGAGAAAACAATATGAAAAAAATACACCCATTTGATTTGAAGCATGATAATAATATTGCTCTCTATTTTGTCCTAATTTTATCTTTGGCCTTCCCAATTCTTTTCGCTACATTTTTATCTTCTTTAGCTTTTTATTTTATCTTCAATTACAATGACCGCTTCGTGAATTTGCTGATAAAGGGTGCTGAGAACTATAAAGAAGAAAGAGAAAAGGAGAAGGCGTGGGATATGTGAAGTCCCTGTTCTTATCAATTTCATCATTCTTTTCCTTCAATTTGTCCTGCCCATTGTGAGATGAGTTGAAAGAGTTATCTCTACGAGTTTCTTAGGGCTGGATGTTTCATAAATTGAAGACTTGATATTGTCCTTTTATGATGGTAATATGTGGTGGAGTTGTAGAAGAGTGTCCAACTTTGCCAGACGTCCTTCGTGAATGAGGGCCTTCATGACTTCTCTCTGGCCTTCTTGATAATGGAAAGGGACTTGCTGAACATGGTTTATTGGTTGGCAGAGCTTACCTATGGGGACTAGGACACCCATGCAATGAGATTGCAAATATATATAGTTCTTCTTAGTTTTTCGGTGGACTTATATATAAGAAGTCAAGTTGCACAAATGTTCATTGGCATTTCCATAGTCAATTTGTCTGTTTTTCGGATTCTTTTTCCATCTTGTAACTCGTCATTTAACATCCATTGTGTACTACATCTGAAAGCAACAAGAGTCACTCAAAAAGTCCCAAAATACTTTGGTGTACCGCTCTCTGCAATGCGTTCTAACTTGTTGGAATTTGACATTGATAACATTATAGAAACAAATATTTTGTCATCAGTTTGTGGCAGTGTTTAAAAATACAGGCTTGGGATGGAACTCACCAAGTTCCTGAGTTACCTGCGTGAGCCTTGAGTTGGACTTGGTATAGTTAACAGAGGAATCAGTAAGTTCTTTAAACAATTAGAGACTCGGGGTGGGTCCTAACGTTTGCTTGGCCACTAACCTGGGGGTTGAGCTAGTGTTCCAGAATGCGGATTCGGCCACCTAGGCACCCGCCCAGAGACAAGGTGCCCTCACCAAAATTGAACCTCTCCCCCCCCCCCCCCCCCCCCCAAGAAAAAAACAAAAAAAGCAGAGGCATTCTTAGGGCATGGTTTTAAAGCCTTAGGGAGTTTTTAGGGCAATTTTAGCATCATACTCCTCATGAAATAGACAAAACTGTAATAGTACAATCACATAACAGATTTACAGATACAAGTCTCAAAGAGATTTTGATTGATCTTAAAAAAGGTCTCAAAAAGATTGTAACTTGTAAGACATTAAAATGCTTGAAATCCCAAATGTCATTGTAGGATACTATACGACCCGCACTTCCTTCAAACGCCTCAACATAATGTAATGGTATCCAAACCTAGTTTTTTTTGCTTTTAAAAGCTCGAGGTTTGAATAAGTCCTAAAAATGTGGAGACAACTTGTATGATTTTTGATGTACTTGACCACCCTTTTGGCCTGTTTGCAATGGTTCCTAACAAAAGCAAAATTAGGATTTTCCTTTTCTTGTCAACAATATCTTTCATTAGAAGACTCAAGGTGTGTGCTAAACAACGCGACTAAAAAATGTGAGGATGTTGGCATTGAATTAAAGCCCTAGCACCCTTGCAATTGGCGGCATTGTCAGTGACAACCTGAACTACATTGTAAGGTACAAGAGTGTCTAGCCTTTAAGCGAATATCTTAAATATATTGGCTCATATGCTCAACAGCAGAGTAGTTAAGACCATTCACGAACATAGCCTTTCCACTTGACACGGCCATGATATTGATCAAAGACTGATTCTTCACATTGCTCCAACCGTTTGAAACAACAGACACACTATAAGTAGCCCAGTCATTCCTTATTGGACCGAATGCCTGATCTATTCTACTCCTCTCTTTATCAAGTAAAGTTGTCCTAAGCTTTTCGTATTTGGGGGCCATATAGCCCTTCGATGCATTGTTTATGGCATATACCATTTCGTGGAACCTAGGGCCCCTTGCATCATTAAAAGCGATGCCGTGGGAAGAACCTCGCAACTGCAACATCCATATCATCCCTAGCTTGCATATTAAACAATTGCGGAATTTTGGCCTAAGTGTGTCCTTTCCCTTTTCTATTGGCACTAGTTGATTGCATTAGTGAAGGGAACAAGGATTTGTCTATTAAAGTCATAGCATCTGTTTGTTTCCTACTCCCATACAACATTTGAGCTTCATTTTTCTCATGTTTTAAAGCCACCTACATTTCTTTTGATAGCTTAGAGCATGTTGAGATTCCTTTGGACATGTGCCCAAATTTTTAACCTAGAAGGTGAGCTCGCACACAAGCATAAGATCCAACAAGAGGTGCCTCCCTACAATTAAAATTGCATAACCACTTCTTTGTACCCCCAGACCCTTTTGTATAATTGCCAACTACAGTGACATATTTCCACAAGGGAGTTTTGTTGGGCTCCTCAACCTCATCTTCAAAATCCGAGGCCTCAGCTGTATCACCTGAGCCGAAAAAATCATCATAACCTTCCTCTCACGCCATGCTAATGCAAACTGTGCATTTGACAATGGTAACATTATTATTAAGCAACTTAAGGTCTTCCCCCAATCCAAGGCAGGAAATTTGGACTGCCCCGCCCTAATTCCGACCCAAGGCATGTAGCTTGAGTCCACCCTACTGAATTCCGAACCAAGGCATGCAACTTGGATCTGCCCACTTGAGTTTTGACCCAAGACATGTAACTTGGATCCGCCCACCCGAGTTCCGACCCAAGGCACATAACTTAAATTCACACACCCTAATTCCGACCCAAGGCATGTAAACTGGACTGCCCACCTAAATTCCGACTCAAGGCATGTAGCATGGATCCTCCCATTCGAATTCCATCCCAAGCAATAGACCATGAAACCGCCCAACCTAATTCTGACCCAAGGCATGTATCTTGGATCTGCTCACCCTAATTCCGTCCCAAGGCATACCCTAATTCCGACCGAATGCACATAACTTGCATCCACCCAATCTTATTCCGACCCAAGGCATGTATCTTGGATTTGCCCATTCGAAATCCGTCACAAGGCATGTAAAAATAGAGTAATAGAACCATTTGAAAAAAACAAAATAGATAGGTTCGATGTCATGGAGGTTAAGGGTTTTGCATAGCATTTAGGCCTTTCTATCAACACTTGTTTCGAAAAGAAGGAACGGAGGTTGAGAAAAGCATGTGCATACAGAAAAAAGCTCCTTTTTGATTGCTGATATGTGGTTAACTTGTACTTCTATCAACTCTTGTTTCAAAAAGAAGGATCGGATGTTAAGAAAAGCATGTGCATACATAAAAAAGCTCCTTTTTGATTGCTGATATGTGGTTAACTTGTACTTCTATCACTTCTTTCGAAAAGAAGGATTGAATGTTGAGAAAAGCATGTGCATACATAAAAAAAGATCCTTTTTAATTGCTGATATGTGGTTAAGGGTTTTGCAAAGCATTAACACTGGTTTTGAAAAGAAGGATTGGATGTTGATGAAAGACAATGCATAAAGACTTTATGGTAGAGCAATGAAATTCCCATTCACTATTCATACTTCCCATTTAAAAACAACATGTTCTCTATTTGTACTCTCTCTAAAACCCTTTGAACTTTTGATGGATTCTCTATTTGTACACTAACAGCCTTTGACTCCTCATTTAAAAACCACAAGTTCTCTATTCGTACTCTCTCTAAAAACCTTTAAACTTTTGATGGATTCTATCAAAAAGCCTTTTAACTCCTTCCCATTTAAAAACCGCACTACTCTATTCGTACTCTTTCTCTCTCTAAAAACCTTTAAAACTTTTGAGGGTTTCTCTATTCGTACTCTATCTAAAGGCCTTTAACTACTTTTCATTTAAAAACCTTTATCAATACATGTACTCTATTTGTACTCTCTCCCGCTAAAAACCTTTAAACTTTTGATGGTTTCTCTATTCGTACTCTATCTAAAAGCCTTTAACTACTTTCCATTTAAAAACCTTTATCAACACATGTACTCTATGCGTACTCTCTCTCTCTAAAAACTTGCAAACTTTTGATGGTTTCTCGATATGTACTCTATCTAAAAGCCTTTAACTACTTTCCATTTAAAAAGTTCCCTATTTGTACTCTCACAAAAAACCTTTGAACTTTTTCCCATTTAAAAACCAAACCATTATACCCACATAATACTCTACTTTCTTATTCGCTGCACTTAATCATTCATCCATAGCCACGCATCAGAGGATTTCTTATAAGAGTGCATTATATATATAGAAAAAGTAAAAAAAGCATTCATAATATATAGAAAGAGTAGAAAGGGCATTCATTATATATAGAGAGAGTAGAAAGGACATTCATTCATTATGTACATAAAGAGTAGAAGCATTCAATATATAAAGAAAATAGAAACAACAGTCATTACATATAGAAAGAGGAGAAAGTGCATTCTATATATATAGAAAGAGTGGAAAGAGCAATCAATAAATATAACAAGAGTAGAAAGAGCATGCAATATATACAAAAAGGGCACATAGAGTGCACCATATATATATATCTTATAATGGACAGCCATAGCTGCCCTAAGACTAACTTTCCATGTTATTGGGATGCATTTGGAGGCATGTGGGTCCAAGAGGCCATGGCAAAAAAATAAGCCATACGCACATGACCATCCAAGTAAAAAACCATGATAGCATTCACATAAAAAAAAAAAAAAAGCAAAATAAAATAAAAGTGTTCCATAATTGTTATTGGCCCTCACATTGAGGACCACAAAATCAAGCACCAAACATAATACCCAAAAAGTTGAATAGAGCCCACTGTTGCCAAACTAAACAGTGGCACCATCCTCCTCCCTCGCACTGGCAAGGGAAGTAAGAAGACTACCATATGGGCCCGGAATGAACTCCACATTAGAAGCATGGCTAGATGACGCGCTGGGGGACTTATCGGCGTAAAACCTATGAGCGCAGTTCATTTGAACCACTTTTACATTTTCTAATCGAGTCATCAAGGATAAGATCCCCTCCTTCAGCAGCTTTCTCTCCTCCTCACCAGAAGCTCTTAGCCAACGCTCGTGTACAACCTGTGAAGCCAACTCACTGATCTCGGCCCTAAGAGTTTCATATAGCATAGTGGCCTCTCGGAGCTTTTCTTCGGTAGTGGATTCAAATCCTATAGTGGTTAGGTAGTTGTCAGCCTCCCTAATGGCATATTGCTTTGCCTCCTTTTTAGTAAAACAAGATAGGCCCCTA
This sequence comes from Amborella trichopoda, assembly GCF_054954075.1. Classification (NCBI taxonomy): domain Eukaryota; kingdom Viridiplantae; phylum Streptophyta; class Magnoliopsida; order Amborellales; family Amborellaceae; genus Amborella; species Amborella trichopoda. Next base: position 36,020,739 of record NC_142348.1, read on the forward strand.
ATGCTAGGCCACGCATTGTGATCGAGGCTTTAAAAATTTGACACTGCGGAGTTCCGTTTTGAGATACTAGATAAGTAGGAAGTGGATCATCCTTTTCCCCTTGAGTTTAACTCTTGCAATTTACTTTTAAAGGATACGTTCTCTAGTTGGAGAGCCTTAAGAATAAGAGCCCTAGGAAATTTTTACGGTGGAACGCGGCTTGAAGGGGACCCTCTTTCCATTATGGTGACCTACAAGCCGGTAAAATAAATATAAATGGAGATGTATAAATTAATTCTGAGATGCATGCAATAGAAGCATGCATCTCAGGGCTAAACAAGTGCATAGTTGTGTTCACCATCAATATCTAAACAATTCAATGCAATATTTTGGAAGGCCAAAACTAATCATACACAAAATCATTCAATAAAAAAGGAATTAATTAAAATTCAAGCAATTTAAAAAAAAAAGCACAAAAAACATAAGCTCATAATAGAAACAACTCGCAACCATCAAACATAAGCTAACACGTCAAACAACATTGTAAATTTATAACTCACTTTAAACAAATACTTCAATACTCAGTCAAGCAGCAAATAAAGAAAATAAATTCAAGTCACATGATCAACAAGTAAAGGTCCGAGAAAGCAGTTATTAGGATAGTTACCCAAATCGCCCACGGGGATACCGATTCCATTTCAGAATCTCGACTTGGCTTTTCCCTGGACGAAACTCAATTTTGAAAGGAAGGAATCACGTTTCCAAATTTTTTGAAACGCGATTCCATTTAGTTTAGGAATAGCGGTTCCTAGAAACTTGGAATCAAGATTCTATATAGAAGACTTTGTGGTTCTTAGCTACACAAGAATGCGATTCTGTTTGTGCGAAACGTTGATTCCAAATTTTTAAGAATTGTGAATCCATGTTGTTTTGAATCAAGATTCTATATCATAGACATCGTGATTCTTAGCTACACAACAATGTGATTTTATTATGCGAAGCAAGTTCCGCATCTTGAAAAAATGTGGTTTGCAAATGAACTGGACAGTGTTTCTACCAACATCAAATCAAGTTTTAATGGCATGGATTCAAGATTCAAACACAAATGATGAATGAAATCCATTCACAATTTGTATCTAAAAATAAAATTTTTCACTAGAGCATGCTTCTGTGGCATGCATCTCAGGGTTAATATATCCATCTCCATCTATATTATTTTTAGCGGCTTGTAGGTCACCATAATGGAAAAGGGTCACCTTCAAGTTATGTTTCACCCCTCAGAATTCCTAGAGCTCTACAATTAGCGAATGTATCTTTTAAGAACAAGCTACAAGAGTTAACGGAGGGGGAAAAAGATGATGAACTTCCTAATTATGTTGTCTCTCAAAATGGTACTCCCAAATGTCGAATTTTTAAAGCCATGGTCACAGTGTGAGCCTGAACATTTGAAGGGCTCAATTGCTTCACTAAAAAGGAGGCAGAGCAATTTGCTGCGAGAGAGGCTTATAATTTTTTAACCAATATAGGATTTAATCTCACTATCGAGGAGAAGCTCCGAGAGACTACTTTGCTATATGAAACTTTGAGGGCCGAGTACAATGAACTGGTTTCTGACATTGTACATGGGTGTTGGCTAAGAAGTTCTTGTGAGGAGGAGTGAAGGCTGCTAAGGGAGGAGATCTTATCTCTAATGGGTCAACTGGAAAATATGAGGGTGGTTTACATGAATTGCGCACAGATATTTTACACCGTGCAGTCCCCCAGCGTGTCGTCTAGTAGCCGTGCCTCTAATGTGGAGTTCCTTCCGGGCCTGTATGGTGGTCTCCTTTCAGCCATTCTTGGTGCAATGGAAAGCGATGGCACCATTGTTTAGTTAGGGAACTGTAGGTTCTATTCGATTTTTGGGTTCTGTTATGTTTGATGACTTGGTTTGTGGTCCTCCATGTGAGGGCCAATTAAAATTATGGGACACTTTTTTTTTTTTTTTTATGTGGATTCTACCATTGTTTCAAAAAGCGTACCGCCCAACGCTTGAGCGGCCGCCTAGGTTCTTTTATTCCCACAACATCACTTTTAATGTTGCAAGGAGCCTAGGTTCCATGATATGGTATACGCCATAAACAGTGCACCAAAGAGCTATATGGCCCCCAAATACGAAAAGCATAGGACAACTCTACGTAATAAAGAGAGAAGTAGAATAGATCAGACATTAGCTCCAATAAGGAATGAGTGGGCTACTTATGGTGTCTCTGTTTTTTCAGACAGTTGGAGCAATGTGAAGAATTAGTCTTCGATCAATATCATGGTCATGTCAGGTGGAAAGGCTATGTTCGTGAATGGTCGTGACTACTCTGTCGTTGAGTATACGAGCCAATGTATTTCAGATATTCTCTTGAAGGCAATAGACACTCTTGGACCTTACAATGTAGTTCAAGTTGTCACTGACCATGCCGCCAATTGCAATGGTGTTGGGGCTTTAATTCAGTGGCGACATCCTCATATTTTTTGGTCGGGTTGCTTAGCACACACCTTGAGTCTTCTAATGAAAGATATTGTTGATAAGAAAAGGAAAAATCCTAGTTTGGCTTTTGTTAGGAACCATTGCAAAATGGCCAAAAGGGTGGTGAAGTACATAAAAAATCATACAAGATGTCTCCACATTTTTAGGACTTATTCAAACCTCGAGCTTTTAAAAGCAAAAAAAACTAGGTTTGTCATTATTGAGGCATTCGAAGGAAGTGAGGGTCGCATTGGCATCCTTGGTGTTGTGAGATGAGTGGGAGAGTCTGAAACGTGGGGTGGGAGACACTGAACACAGCAAGGTTCAGGCCATAGTTATGGATGAGGATTTTTGGAAAACAAATAAAATGATATTGTGGTTCACTAGACCAATATGGAAGATGCTCATGTTTGCAAACAACGACAAAGCTGTCGTGGGAGATACATATGAGCAGATGGATACAATGTTAGGAGAAATTGCAGTAGATCTATATGATGATCCCTTACCATTCCAAAGAGTGAAGACGTTAGTTGTGAATCGATGGGACCGGTCCAATCTTCCTTTTCATTGTTTGGCATTCCTCCTCAGTCCGAAGTATTACTCTCGTGAATGATTGGTTATGTCTACACCAAGGAGGGGTAAGAGGGTGAAGCCCCATCAACATCCATAAGTGTCTACCTGTTGCCATTCTACTCTTAACGCGTTAATTTTAGACGAGGTCGAAAGGGTACAGTGTTGCAGCAAATCAATGATTTCGTGGGAAATAGAGGATTGTTTTCCCTCGCAGCATCGATAAGTGATCAGGCCACTATGCCTGCTGTAGCATGGTGGGACTTGTATGTCGAGGAGCTCCTGAGTTGTATTCAAATGCAGTGAAGGTATTATCACAAAGTGTTAATTCTTCATGTGCCGAGAGATGCTGGAGCAAATAGAGCTGCATTCATAACGTCAAATGAAATCGGCTTAATGTTGACAGATCGGTGTCATTGGTATACGTACATTACAATGACATTTTATTGAGTAGATTACGAGCAGACTATGAAGAGCGATACAAGAATTGGGATGCTCATTCAGAAGACGATCACCTAGAGGATGACATAAAGGCATTGGAGCAGATGGATGCACACCTCGATGCCGATGACGACACACATTTACTGCCATAGTACCACCTCAAGGTCCTACCATTGTCCCATCTACTTTGACAGAGATTGATGATTTGACATGCATTTCCTCCTCTGAGAATCAACGCAGTCGGCCCTTGCCTACCCCCGCACAAGGAGGGGTTCAATCGTCTTCAGTGGTGTCACGGAAGCTCAAAGCTACCTGAAGGAACAAGCAGAGAAAAACGTAGCTATTAAGATCTCTCTCTCTTTCTCTCTCTCTCTCTCCCCCTCCCTTTGGGATGATATAATATATAACTTGTTTCTTGAATACAAGCTAACATTATCAAAAAAAAAAAACTTGTTTCATGAATACATAAATTCCCCTCATCCTTCTCCTCCTTTTTTTTGACCTTTGGATGATATAATGTATATGAATATTTGTTTCTCCTTTAACACAACGTAAAGCAACCAAAGGGCATGCATTTGAAATTGAAACATGCACATCACTATTCGATAGGAACATGTGAACACCATAGAGGGCATTAATGAACTATAAGAGTGTTTTTTTAACTAAAAAAATTACATTTTGCCTCAAAATTAAATTTGCTCAAACTTTACTTCAACGCTAATACGTTTTTTTATTTTTTAAAGGATTACATTTCGTCGCCCAAGTTAAATGTGTTCAATCTTTACTTGAACAAAATAATATAACATGAAAGTAATGTGTGAGTAGGGAGAGTGGAAATCCTCTGACATGTGCTGAAGGATGAATGAGCGTGACATTTATGAGAGCATGAGAGGATTTGAAGTTGTTGCACACAGAATTAATATCGAAATGTTAAATATGGGGAATATGTGAAATGTTTTATTTTCTTGTTTTCTAATTTCTATCCTTGTATTCGAATTCCAATTACTTTTTAACAACTCTCACTTAGAATAAATATTACTAAAAAAAATTGTTGCTTCAAATTTAATAATTTTTGGTAAATGATGTGGCCGCAAATGTAATATTGTTTAATATATGATGGGTACCGGATATGCTACCACTGCTTTTCTTCAAGTAGAAAAAGTGGATAAGAATATGAGCAAAGTGCCATGTGGTATGAAACTCTATTCCAACACGGTTCTAATCGCATCGGATCGCGATTCCAGAATCTACTAAACTATGTAGGGTCATGTGTGATTCCATATAAGTATGAAACTCTATTCCAACATGAAGGAACATTGATTCTTATAAATAGGAAACACGATTCCTAATTTATTGGAACGCGATTCTGATATAGTGTGAATCATATTTTGTAAATTTGAATCGTACGGACAGCGATTTCAAGATTCGGAAACTTCTAATACACGCGATTCCGATTCCTGAAACAATTTAGAATGACAGGTGTTTCCAACAACTATGGTGTAGAGTCTCTTGTACAGTCTCATTTTTGTAGAGAAAAAAAATCACACATTGTAAATCAATGTTTACACTAAAGAAATACCATTATTGATTCAAGAAGAGAAATGTATAATGAGCATGCAAGCAATGCTGCTTTGGACTATGAACTAATGTATCCAATCTGCTCACTGATGTATACCCAGTATTTTCAACTCCCCTGGTGTTGTTGGCCCCTAACGAAATTGGGAAAAGAGTTAAATAGAATGTGCATATAGACTATGAATGGTGGAAAAACAACAATGCTTTTGTGGCTACCTTCCAAGACAGCAATGAATTTAAAACCTAACCAACTATCCAGCTAAGATGTTTCCCAGTGTTATGTGGGTCTTCTGAAAATAGCTACATCTCAATGTGGCTGACATTATTCTTTTGTTGTGCATTACGCTTATCTTTTATTCGATTATCTTCATGTCCAGTTATATTTCTTTTGTGTTCTTGAAATCCGCAAAACCTGATTCTGTTTCACACCCTATTGTATTGTTTATATGGATATCATATTTAATATGCCTAGGCATATGAGCATCACGAGGCATGTCATATTGTCCTCCTCCCCCCCCCCCGCACTTCTTATGAAATAATGATTTTTCATAATGAGAGAAAGCCTAAAATAGGCAGAGGATGAAAAATTGTTCACCACATTATCTAAGAGAAACAAAGAAGGTGGAAATACAGTTCAAATATCGTCCAAATAGATTTTGATCGATGTTGCAATGAAAAAGGATAGCACACACATAAACAGAAAGTTTGCAGCACAAAAGCTGAATAACCCATTTGTATCATGGCTCCATCCCATGTGTGCTCTGGTATCTCCCTCCCTCCTCCCTACGATACCTACTCCCATCTCATCAAGCCACCTCAGCCCCTCCTCCCTTGCGCTCCTTCTCCCCCCACTCTTTCCATCTTCGGTGTTGTGCATTGTAATTCTCCACCTCAGGTCCCTCATCGCCCCTCTATTTTTCAATCTCCTTGTCCCCACCTTATACATGGTCGTATGGACCCAGCTTTGAAAGCAAAACTCTCCTCAGCTCTAGTGGGTTCCTTCAATCCTCGTCGTGACGATGTCCGCCGCATCGAAAGATGGGGCCAAAAGCTTTGTGGAATATCAGACCTCTGCTACCGAAAACGCACAATTGGTAGAATTCTCTCCATTTTCCCCTCTGCTCATAGTGCCAATACGGCTTTGAACAACACCTCCTCGACTTTTTGTGGAGCAGCCCTCTCCCTTTCCCCATGGTTACAGGAGTTTGGGGCCTTTAGGTCTTAAAAAATCTGGCTCAGAGCCTTTGAAATCCCATTCCACACATGGACTTCTGAAACGTGTCGCTCCATTGTTAGAGCTTGGAGCTCCCTTGTGTAAGTCTGTGGAATATCTCCCCTTGGGCTTGATTCAACTGTTGGTTGAGTTTCTCAACCCGTCACCCATCCCTTCTTCGTTGAGGTGGACGACAGTTTCTTCCTAGTGCTGGTAGCTCGGCAATCCACCCCCCCACTTTCCTCTCGCCATGTCCAAGCTCTGGACCATGGCCTCTAGCCCCCCCCCGGTCCATGATGAATGGACAACGGTACAATCGAGCCCATCGCACCCGTCCACCACCCCATTGGAGGGCCAATCTTCCCGTTCAAAGCCTTAGCTAGCCTGATGTCTCTCTCTCTCTAGCTATCCCACCCCTTTCCCTCTCTGGTACTTGTCATGTCCCTCTCCCCCTTGATTGTTCCACATTTCCCACCTTTTCAAGTCCTTTTGGCATCGACACGCGTCCACCCCTTTCTGACCCACAGCCGTCTTCCCTTCACACCTCTGACCTCCTGTCTCTCTCTCCTCACACCCCTTCTTCTCCTTCCCTTTCAAACCACATGAACCCTCTCTCTCCATCTCGCCACGTAGTCTCTCTGCCGCCTGGCTTCCCACCTATCCTTTCCTTCCCTTGATTTCTCACCTAGCAAGACCTCCCTGGCTCCCCTGCCCACGCCCTTGGATCCTTTGTCACATCTTCCTTCATCCACTGTAAATTCCTCTCTCTCGAGCCACATTACAATTGACCCTGCCTCGTTTACCCCTCCCAACGTCTTACCCAGCGTTCGTCTAGCACCTTTTCCTCTCTCTCCTTCTTCTCCCTTCCCTTCTTCACCCGTCCCTCTTTCTCTTCCAACCCTTTCCTTCCCTCCCTGCAATGTTCCTTTCCTCCACCTTCGCCACCCTCTCCCTCTCGGCATTGGCCTTCCTTCATTACCAGATCGCCCAAAAGACGCTCAAACTAACGACCCAGCCCTCCATCTCGTAGATGCAAGCCACCCTTCGCTCCCACCAAAGTCGTCGAATCCCTTCGAAGATATAGAAGATTGGTTCGCATCTCCAAAAGGCACTTCCTGTCATGACCCATCTCTGTTGTTTTGTGGACCGAGCCCCTTACCCTCTGCTCGCTTTCCTTCCCTCCTCTTCCATTGCTTCCCCCCCATCTCTCCCCTTGTACTCTCATCCCTACTCCCTCCCTCATCCCCAGTTGTTCTCTTCCACCTCACTCTTCTCTTCTCGCCCCTCCCTCCCACCCCATCTTCCCTTACACCTCCATCCTCTAATTGGGCTTTTCTCCATCCTTCTTCGCTTCCCCCTCCCACCCGCCCCTCATTTGTCAGCTCCGCCCCTCTCTCCCCGTGCTTTCCCCCCCGTTCCTTTATTCCCCCTCTCTTCCCTCCCGACCCCCCTTTTATGGGGGTCCCAAAGTCTCTCCTCTTGCACCCCCTTCTACAATTTCCCCCTTAACCTTTCTTCCTTTCTTTCCTGGACCCAGCCTCCAACATCCTCCTCAGTCGGATCCTACCTCTTCTCTTCCCCCCTCGGCCTCCCCTTCCAACCTTCTCCTGTTACCAGTGATTCCGCACTTTCCCTGGCCTCGATGGATTCAATCTTTGTAGATGCAATGGCTAAGCACAGGGGAATGTCACCCAGGTCCTCAAGGCCATGGGCCTTCAATTTGATGGCCCTCAAGAGGCTCTCCAAGCCTTCCTAAAATCTGAAGTTTGCCTCAGCTCCAAGGACAAAGGAAGTGATCCAGAGCAATTTCCATCCTTGCTTGTGGAATCAACTATGACGGTTACCCCGTTCTTCCCCTGTTCTCAGACAACCAGGCTCACAAGCCACAATAGAGGTTTCTCTTCGTCGCTCTTTCAAGCGCACTACCCTCTTCCCAGGTCCGTCATGTTAATCCTCTACTGGAATGTCCAAGGCCTCGAGCTTCTGTCAAAGCGCAATGTGGTGTGCGATATCATCAGCCGTTACTTCCCCTTCATCCTCGCCTTGACAGAAACTAAACAACCTTCTCCCACCCTCTACGCTGTTAGAGAAGTATGGGGTCGAAGGCCATGTCAGTGGGCTGCTAGACTGGCAAAAGGGGCTTCGAGTGGCATATGGATTTTATGGGGCCCCTCTCTTTTTTCTCCCCTCCTCTCTTGTACTACTCTCTTGGTGACAGTTTTAGTGTCAAGACTCTCAGATGGTATAGTATTCAGTTTTCGGCAATCTACGGCCCAAACTCAGATAGTCTAAGGGATGCTTTTTGGACTGAATTAGACTATGTTGTCTTTCTCCCCTCCTCTAGGTGGTGCCTTGGAGGGGACTTCAGTGTAATGAGATGGTCCTTTGAAAGGAACTCTCTTTCCAAAGTTACCACGACCATGTCTCAGTTTTCTGACTTCATCTTGCCATGACCTGATTGACATCCCATTAGAAGGGGCTCAGTATACTTGGTCCAATCATTCAGCCTCCCCATCCCTATCCAGACTTGACAGGTTTTTGTTTAGTGCTGATTGGGATGCCACATTCCCAGTATCCCATGCTTTTGCACTACCCAAACCTACATCAGACCATTGCCCCATCCTTCTTGACACCCAACCTGTATTGCATAAACCCTTTTATTTTGAGCTACTTTGGCCCGATGAGCCGAATTTTCTCCATTTGGTCCCTCTTTGGCGGAGTTCCTTCTAGTCTCGGGCAGAGTCGGCTTCCTGTTCCAATGAAAAATCCAACTGCATAAACACTCGCTAATCGAATGGAGGAAGCAGCTCCTAGGTAATTTTCACTCCGGGGTGGGACTCACTTGAAGAACGTAGACCCTTCACTGACATGGAGAGACAAAGCAAGGCACAACTTTAGTTCGACTTTCCAAACCATCCTCAAGCAAGAAGAAACCTACTGGTATTAACGATCTCATGTTGGGTGGCTCAAGCTAGGGGACCTCAACACTTCCTTCTTCCACAAGATAGCCAATTGCAGAAGCCAAGACAATTTTATAACTCCTATCAGGATTGAGCTCAAATATCTGGAACAGCCTTCCGAGGTGGAAGGGGCTATTATCGACTTCTTCAAGCTTCTTTTCTAGGCCGCTTCAGACCTAAACCCTCTTTGGAGGATCTTTCCTTCCCTCTTGAGAAGGCAGCTTGGATCGAACATCCTTTCTCAGAGGACGAAATCCTTAAGGCCATCCACGACCTTGTTCAAGACCGGGCTCCTGGCCTGATGGCTTCCCTATAGCAATTGTCAAGTCCTTTTGGCCCTCTCTGCAGGTTGATTTTCTTGACTTTTTCACTGAATTTCAACTGGGGCATTCGCCATAAGGCTCTCAATGCCGCCTTCATCACCTTTGTCCCTAAGAGCGAAGGGGCTGAGGAACTCAAAGATTTCAGGTCCATTAGCCTAATCAACAGCATTTACAAAATCCTCTCTAAAGTTCTACCCTCCGCCTAAGAGAAGTGCTAAGATTAGTCATCTCCCCTCAACAAGGAGCCTTTGTCAAGGATCGTCAAATCCTTGATAGTGCATTTGTCGCCCACGAATGCATCCATTCGGGGCAACTTTCCAAATCCCCGGGCTTGGTTATCAAGCTAGATGGGGAGAAGGCTTACGACCGTGTAGACTGGTCAATCCTAGGCGAACCCTTGCTAGGATGGGCTTTGGCCTCCGATGGTGAAAGTGGATTCATGGCTGCATTTTCAATGTCCATTTTACCATTCTCATCAACGAGCCCTTCTATTCAATACGCAGACGACTACCTTGTCTTCTGCAATGCCAATGCCCAGGAAGTTGACACCCACAATTTCTCAAATGTTTCAAGTGGGCAACAGGGTTCAGAGGGAACATGGACAAGTCTAAGATGATGGGGTTGGCTCTCGACCCCCACATCATTCAGGAGTTGACTGAAAGATGGGGTAGTTTAGCCGATAACCTCACCTCAACCTACCTTGGACTTCCACTCTACCCTGGGAAGCCTAAGCTCAGTCAGTGGGCTCACCTTATCGATAAGTTTGACCAAACATTCGCTGCTTGGAAGGGTCGGTCTCTCTTCTCGGCTGGTAGAGCTACCCTTATTAAGGCAATTCTATCCAACGTGCCCTTATATCAAATGTCCCTCTTCCTTATGCTGGCCTCAGTTGGATCTCGACTCGCGCAGCTTATGCAAAACTTCTTGTGGGCCAGTGATGACAATAAGCACAAATATCACCTTATCTCCTGGGACAAAATTTGTCTCCCTCGCTCCATAGTTGGTCTAGGCATTTGTCGCCTCAAATACGTCAATTTTGCTTTGCTTGCGAAGTGATGGTGGCTGTATGCCACCCATGATAACCACCTTTGAAAGGCAGTATTGCATAACAAATATCGCCTCCACTCTGATTCTTGGCTGCCCAATTGCTGAGCCAATAGTACATCCGTGGGCATCTGGAGGACTCTTCTCTCCATTCTTCACCTTTTCAAAAGAAACACTAGACTCCACCCTAGAAGGGGTCTCGGTTGAGCTTCTGGTATGACCTGTGGATAGGCCAAACCCCCCCTCAAGGATCAATTCCCATCCCTTTTCGTATTTGCCCTCAACCAACAAGCCACCATTGAAGACCAATTCCCTACTATTGGGTCAGCTAGAGCCTGGAGCCCAACCTTCAGAAGACCTCAATCTGATCCCTCCTTCGCTCTTCTTTCCTTCCTCCACACAGCGAAGATAGCATCATTTGGTGCCCATCTCCTTCAGGAACCTTTTCACTCTCCTTCTATAAAAAGCTCCTCGATCCCCCTACCTTTCCGCATGCCTCCACATCTACTATGGCCAAGTCCTGGAACTCCTTTGCTCCCCCCAAAATCAAGATTTTCAACTGGCTGGCCCTCTTCGAGAGAGTCCTCACAGTCGATCAACTCCAGAGAAGGGGTTTGCCATTACCTAACCGTTGTGTCAGCTGTAAGGCTTCCAAAGAGACCAATGTCCATTTGTTCATCCTATGTCCTATTGCATTCTGTCTGTGGGGAGCCCTCCTTTAATTGTTTCAGTGGCAATGGGTAACCCCCAGCACAATCCCCCAACGTTTTTCCTCTCTCTCCCATCTCCCCTGGCCCAAATCAGGTATCCTACTCTGGAAAGCGGCAGTAGCGACTCTGCTTTGGACCATTTGGATTGAATGCAACCGACGAATATTCCGTGGAGAGAGTTCCTTCCCACCAGCCTTATTCGAGAAGATCAAGTTGGCTGCAATCTTTTGGTCTTTCAATCACAAGACCTTTAAGGGCTTCCTCCCCTCTGCCTTTCACATGGATTGGGTGGCCATGCTCTAACTTAGCCGGCATCAAATTCCCCGTGCTTCAATGTGGCATCCACCTGAACCTGGCTTGGTCAAATTGGACTTTGATGGTTGCTCCCTAGGCAACCCTGGTCCTGCCGGCATTGGTGGCCTATTCAAGAATCATGAAGGAACTGTCTATCCTCCTCCTCTAAACACATCAGCCACTCAGATTCCCAAACTGCTGAGGTTCTTGCTCTTCTTGAAGGCCTTAAACTTTTCGATCCCTCATGGGGCACAGGATTGATAGCAGAAGGTGACTCTAGCAATGTCCTTACCTGGGCCTCGGGCTCTGGATCTTGTCCCTAGCCTCGATCTTTGAAGAAATTACAGTTGCAAAGGCACTATAAACGTCAGTGACTGAGAATTTCTTGCAAGCTCAGTCTATATTTCTGAGCAGTTTTTGGCACTTCTTCCCTCTTTGCTGTTTTCTTTACACCATTGGATGCCTCTGTATAGTGCTCCCACTCAGTGGGATAGTGAGGCACATATGGCGAGAAAGTAACTCATATGTGTGATACACTTGCAAAGGTGGGCACTATAAATGTCAGTGACTGAGAATTTCTTGCAAGCTCAGTCTATATTTCTGAGCAGTCTTTGGCACTTCATCCCTCTTTTCTTTACACCATTGGACGCCTTTGCATGGTGCTCCCACTCAGTGGGCTACCATTTTTTTTACTGGACAGAGTCTCCACTCCTCAGAGACTCAATTTTGTGCTATTCTTTCCTTTTAATGCAACAGTTAACTTCATAAAAAAAAAATATTATCCAAATAAAAAATTTGTTCCAACGTCCAACTCCACAAGTTAGATTTATAACATGTGGATGACCTTATTAGTTTTCCTTGGAATGTGTCATATCCAAGGGCTAGCACCAGACCTTATTAGGACCTGCCTACATTAGGAGAGTCGCCATATCTTGTAACTGGTTTTGGGAACCTTATGCTCAAATGTGCGTGCTGGCTTTTTTCGAATTATGCCTCAATGTTCTGCAGATGAATCATGTTCATTTTCTTTATTTTTGTTTGGGACCATGAGATTGCAGTCTACATCTTATGGTGCAACATTAATTGCTTCAATCCAGTGGGTAATGTGGTTCACCCTATTCAGGTATACCTTTGAAATTGCTTTATTCTTAGATTTGTGAAAGTAAATCAGAAGAGTTTTCATTATTCCTCATTTTGCTTCAAGTAATTGCTTTTTCTTGGCTAGAATGGCTTGGAGGTACCTGCCCTATGTATTACTATCGTAAACTAAAGTAAATTTTCAGGACCAAGACTTTAACATGTTACAAAAAGATGTATGCAACTAGAGGTCTAGTTGCACCTTCTCTCTTCCATGAGGCGAGAGGCTGTGGCGGCCGTTATATTATACTCCTCTGGCTCTTACACACTCCTAACTTGACTCTCACCACCCTGTAGTGGAATTTCCATTTACGTACATTTTATCCATTTCCTCATTAGAATGTAACAATGTCTGTTGCCCTTCAATTTTTTTTATGTCCTTCAATTTGGTGATTTTCCATTCACTGTCAGTGGATTATGTTCTGTGCAGATTGCTGTAAAAAGGCTGAAGGTCTGGAGCACCAAAGCTGACATGGAATTTGCAGTTGAGGTTGAGATCTTGGGTAGAGTCCGGCACAAAAACTTGCTCAGCTTACGAGGCTATTGTGCAGAAGGACAGGAACGACTTATTGTTTACGATTACATGCCCAATCTGAGCTTACTCTCACATCTTCATGGCCAACATTCAGCCGAAGGCCTTCTTGACTGGCACAAGAGAATGCAGATTGCAATAGGAGCAGCAGAGGGAATTGTGTATGTTACTAGAGAACCTTATACATCACGCAAAGTATAGAAAAACCCAACTGACTATTGGGAGAGTCTATTAGTTGATCATTCATCCATTGAAGTGATAAATAAGGATGGTCAGACTGCAATGCCTTCATTGAAGTGCATTCTGGGAGTCCTACCCTGAGCATCACTGTCAATCACTTCAATCGACAGTGATGACCCAATTCATTATGATTGTTCCGTAGCACATTGGATTAAAATATAATTTACTCTTACGTTACCTGAACTTTTAATCTAATTAATCATATTTTTCAGATATCTTCACCACCATGCGACACCCCATATAATTCACAGGGATATTAAGGCCAGTAATGTGCTGCTAGATTCAAATTTCGAAGCACAGGTTGCCGATTTTGGCTTTGCCAAACTGATCCCTGATGGCGCTACCCATGTTACAACACGAGTAAAAGGCACTCTTGGCTACCTTGCCCCTGAATATGCCATGTTTGGGAAGGCATCAGAGAGTTGTGATGTTTATAGCTTTGGCATTCTTTTACTTGAGCTTGCTAGTGGAAAGAAACCAATTGAGAAACTGGGAGCTTCAATGAAGCGCACCATTGTGGATTGGGCTCTTCCATTGGCTCGAGAGAGAAGGTTCCACGAGATAGTGGATCACAAGCTCAATGGCAAATACAAAGAGGAAGAATTGAGACGGTTGGTGCTTGTTGCACTTCTTTGTGCTCAAAGTGGGTCTGAGAAGAGACCTACGATGCTTGAGGCAGTTGACTATCTCAAAGGGGAGGCAAAAGAGAAGTTTGCAAACTTGGAGAACCATGAGCTTTTCAACCCAGAGAATCAGAAGAGTGCAGGTTATGCAGAAGGATTATCAGGTACAGATGAGAGCTCCGAGTTTATCTTGGATGATAAAGAGTTAAGAGGAGCTGCTCATTCTGGAACTGAGGCAGGACACTTAAGCTAAGCGTCCACACTAAGAAAACAAGTGTGGAGAAGTTAAAAGTTCCGCACTAAGAAAACAAGTGTTCGATTAAGATCTATAGGTTTTGTGTTTCATCCAATGTTTTGATATACGAGGGCAAGGCAACCAATTTCAGATCCCAATACTTGATGTAATTTAGCAGATTGTAACTACTGGAACAGGGAAATTGACTCCCAATGATTTGTTCAAGCTTCTCTGCACAGTGGTTAGTTTATTGGGCACTTTGTGTTTGTATTATGGGGAAGGTTTTTCAGTGGTTGGAGATACTTTCTGTTTCTTGAGGGTAATATTGTGGGTACCTCTGTATCTTTGAACATGGTATAGTTTTAAAATTTGGAAATGTATCAGGTTGTGAGTTTGTTGTGAACAAATGGGAAAATCCTTTTCAATTCTGAATGCCACTGGTGGATTGGAAGATATCTGGTGTAATAAGTACCAAAATGAACCAGGGGCATAGGCTCAAATTGTGTCAAGTAATAGTGAATTTGTGGAGATTTGAAGTGGAGAGAGGGTAGGTTCTAGTTAGAGTATTGTAAAGATAAGCAGCTTCACACCAATGTTTCCCTAGATTTCCATCTATGGTGAACAAATTTTTTCTAACAATGGGGAGGCCAACTAAATGAACAAGGGCAGGTGGCGTAGGTCCGTCCCTTGGCTATGAGCTCCCCAAATCCCTTGTGTTTCACACATGGGTCGCAAGGCACTCATGCCCTTAGCTGTATCCCGAATTGGAGTTATAGGTCGACAGATCGGAATGGCAGGGTGAACGGGCTAATTCTTTCATGGAATCAATCATAATATCCCTAAACCAAATCTCCATGTTTTATATATTTTCTTTTGATGATTTAAACTCTTAAATCTTCCACCAAACAAATTCCCTATAATTTCGTGCACCTTTTTTTTTCCCCAATTTTTGTATCTTTGTTTTTCCAGTTGGATCGACGATTCGCTGGATCCAGATGTGCCTGATTTGGCCGATATGGAATGTCCATAGGAGGTCGATCCACTTGGACGATCTGGGTTTATAGATACTGCTAGATCTGCACTATATGTGAAGCTTTAAATTTTATGGTTAGGAATGACAAAAGGTTTCCATGTTATTAAAAGGCTTTCAAGCACCGAAATTGCATCTTTGGACATAATTTGAGATGCGCCTTTGATTCTTTAAGGTTGATGCTTTGTACGAACCTCGCCTTTTATATAATTTTAAGATCCTTCTAAAACTCAAATCTATTTCCGCAAAATCAATTAGGATGTTTGTTATTTTGATGTTAAGTTTGGATGGATTAAAAGCCTCGTGCACAAGCTACAATAGAAGTCATTTTTGAACTTCTAAAGGTATTCTACGATCAAAAACTTCAAATTTTCAAATGGTCAGGTCATTTTTGAACTTCTAAAGGTATTCTACGATCAAAAACTTCAAAATTTCAAATGGTCAGGTTTATATAAGGTGCTTACGCTTTTCTTTTTGTTGAAATAAGTTGAGAAGTATTCATTTATATAAGGAGATAAACTCCAAAATTACAATTACAAAGAAAAAAAATATAAGGAGATAAAGTCCAAAATTACAATTATAAAGAGAAAAAATAGGGTGAGAAGCCCTACTTCAAAGCAAGATCAACCACCAAAACTCCGTGGATACAAACAAATAGTAAAAATCAATGACCCTACTCCATTCAGAAGCTTGGAAAACTCGTTGACCACTTGAAGCAAGGAAACCTATTCCACTCATATCCTTGAGCCCAAGTCTCACCAACTCAAAAACAACCAAAGCATTATCCCTTCTGCACACATAGACTATTACATGATAATATACAATAACGAGTTGAAGTATACAAAAAGACCACTTGCTCCTGGTAGAACTAATGGATCCATGTGGCTTATAAGTTTAAATGCAAAAGAAGATGCAAGACTAACAAAGCATTTTGAGATAAAAGGTATTATTATACATTTTTTAACATATTTGTCTAATGTTATATAGAATTTAAAATATTCATTACTCATTTTAAATTCCAAAAACATAGGAGAAAGTATTAGAGTTGTGAAGCATTTAGGCTATATAGAAATGGGTGCGGTTTCTATAAGGTTGTAACCTTAAACAATCCAATTAAGGCACACCTTAAAATTTTATCATAACATGTAATTAATTTTGTTGTAAAAAATTCTTAGTATTATCGTAAAATCTAGTTTCATACCTAATTAGAAAATTTTAAATTCCAAAAATGGTTAAAATCAATTAGATTTATAAATATATGAAAATCTTGAAAATAGACGGTCTAGATAATTGTTGCAAGATGCACTATTTCCGGGTCAAAATTTTTTTTTTTTCATATTCATACATCTCAATGTCGAGATGATTGACTAGAGTGTCTTTTCAACATTAAAACAACATTTCCGATATATTTTTGTGGTGCATTTGTGATTCTACATTTTAAGGTTGCAACCTTATAAAAACTTTTCCCAATAGAAATTTGCAGTTTGACATTTAAAAATTGTTTGTAAACTATTTCTAAAACATGTAAATATATGAAAATAACAAAACATTCATATTTTTAAAGATCTAAATAAATAATAATAATGAAATTATAATGTTTTAAAAATTTTGAATTTAAAAATACAAGTGATCTAAAATAGATTTTCACTGTTTGTCATAGAGACAACATACTTTATTTGGGATATATTGAAAGTTTCATCATCATCCAAGTCTAATCCCAAATACTTGTGGTTTGACTGCATGTATCATGTTTCTCTATTCTTCTCTAACATAGGTTTAGGATTCATGATAAGATGTGGGAAAGTTTTACGCTGGCTGTCTACCTAACGCAACTTACCTCCTTTACAAGCTTGGGACAGGTTAAAAGAAAGTTTAAAGTCCTCACCCTTAATTAGACCAAGATATATTGAAAATTTAAATTTCAAATTTCAAATTTTAAAAAATTACATGGTAGTGGTCATATATGAATAGCATAGCACTAGGTAATGCAATCATGAACTGAAACGTGACATGCATGAATAGCATTGCATTATTAAGTTTTTATGATACTTGAAAGCTCTTAAAGCCATCATAAATGTTATTCAAAACCATTACAAAGTTGGGGTCAAAACTATTAAAAAAAGGTGTGGTTTCTATAACGTTGCAACCTTAAACAATCCAATTAAAGGGCACACCCAAATTTCATCATAACATGCAATTTTGGTGTAAAACACTTATAGGATTATCTCAAAATCTATTTTTATATCTAATTATAAAATCCAAAAATGGTTAGAATCAAGTAGATCTATTAACATATGAAAATATTGAAAATGGACGGTCTAGATAATGTGTTGCAAGATGCACTATTTTTAGAACTCCAAATAATTTTTTTTTTAATATTCATATATCGCCATGTCAAGATGATCAATTAGAGGGTTGAAAAACATTAAAACAACCTTTTCCGATGGATTTTTGAGGTGTATTTGTGATTCTACATTTTAAGGTTGCAACCTTATATAGGATTGTTTAAGGTAGAAAAGAGAGGTGGAGGTAGAGGAGGATGTTGAGGGTGATGGCATGCCCATGGTTAGCATTGGCTTTGATTTGACAAGTGGTCTTTTATCAGAGGCAACATTCCCAACAATGGGATCCTTCTCCCCCCCCTTAACAGATATTTTTGGGCTTTCCGATTGGGCTAGGAGAAGCTAGAGTTTGTCTTATACACTTAAAGTCAAAATTTTGGGTGATAATAAGATCATTTTTTTTCTTCTTTCAAAGAAAGATGCTACTTCAATGTTGATAAACAGGTTTGTTCGGGTTAGAGGGAAGTTGTTGTCTTTGGATCTTTGGACACCCATTCACATCAATCATATCTTAGTAAAAGTACTGCTTGGGTTAGGTTTCTTGGTATTCCTATTAATGCGTGGTCCATCTCTACTTTCTGTCTTCGTACTAACAAATGCGGAGAATTTTGTGACGTAAAGAAGTTGGCTTTTTCTAGAGTTGATCTTCGATCTGTGAGGGTATGTATTTGGAAACTAGAGGGATCCATCATTCCTAAATGTTTAACTTTAAAAGTGGGGAAGGAGTGTTTCGCTATTACAGTAGTTCTAGAAGCCAGGGTAGAAGGCGCCATTATTAAAAAAGCTCAGCACATTGCTACTGAGCTCAATGGTGAAAATGGATGGCAAGAAGTGGTTAGGCGTCGTAGATCTACGTTGGAAAACTCAGTTTCCAATCAGTTTAGGTTGGAACGGCCCCCAAAGTTTAAGCACTCTACAAGAAAATTTCAAATTTTAAAAGTTAAGAAACAGTGGATCCCAACTGGACATTTAGCGCCTTTTATGCCTGCGTTACATCCAACGGATGTTGACTGGCCTGAAAGTCTACGGGCCTGAAAGTCTACGGAGGTCTGCTGAGGGTCCAAGTAAGGTATGTTAGGGGCTACCGAATAAAGTCATGAAGGAAAGAGGATGTAAAGTCGGTGGGATTGATGATGAGGGAGTGGAAGGGTCATCGAGCTGTCAGGATAAAGTTGCGGGTTTATCGGGCTTGCTGTACTCGACAGTACTATGCAATTGGGCTTTCTTGTCATTGGCGATAAGAGGCGGTGAAGGTGCACTATCTAAAGATTTTCCTTATCTCCCTTACTACAGCTTAGAGCGAGAGAATTTCATCGGGAAGTCCAGCAAAGGGGAAGTTCTTTTGAGAGAGAGATAGAGACAGGAAGTGCCATCTCAGGTAGTATTTGCTCTTCTCACTGCGATGTATCCATTGTGTTTTCTCAAGGTTGTCAGGAAGAAGCGCGTCTCTCAGCAGCTGCCTTTTGATCCAATTGCGATTAACCCTTTAGCCATGGTAGTTATAGAAGAGGATGTCGAACCAATTGAGGAAATGGAGGCAAACAAGAATGTAGAACCTGTGGTGTCCTCTACTGAGGAGAACAATCTTCCGAAAGATGGAAATCTAGCTCTGGCTACTTTGGACTCAAAGGATGCTACCCCACTCTCTATTATCAGGAGGAGCAGCCTTTGCTCCTTCACCTATCCAAGGTTAAGCTAGGCTTCTTAGAGGCAAATGATGATCATGCTGACGAAGGTTAGGATTATGCACCAAGTCCTTTGCTGAACGATGATAACAAGGCAGTTGAAGAAGTCGTGAGTTCTATGGTGTTTGATAGCGGCATGGACTTCGACCTTCCCATAGGGGTCGTTTTTAACAATCTTATGGAGAAGCTTAAGGCGAAAAAAATCCAGTGGGGCTTGTTGAAGAAGAAAAATCAAGGTACTGGGGATGCGAATGGGGATGTCTCTTATGTCACTCCCATGAAGGACGTAGCATCTAAGAAGAAGAGGGGTAAAAGCCCTATGAAGGGCACACGATCGTCTACGAGACTAATTATGCGTGGAAATGGACTAATGCAGATGGTGTGGTGACCAAAGACGTGGAAGTTAATGAGGTCGAGTCTTCTTCTTCTTCATCGTCATCGGAGGAGAGTGATAGGGAAGCTGTGAAGGAGGCACTGCTGCTTGAAGAATTCTATTTTGGGCCAAAGGAGGATGGCTCAGGTTCTTCTCACCCTTAATTTCTTATGTTAGTGTTGTCTTGGAACGTGAGGGGTCTTGGTGATCTCAAAAGAAAAAAAGATGTTTTGTTTCTTTTAGGTAAATATAGACCTACTGCTCTAATTTTGCAAGAAACCAAACTCCCTAGCCGTACTTTGTCTGGGGTTAGGGAGGTGTGTGGTCATAGAGCAGTAGATTTTGTGGGTATTGATGCAGTAGGACAGTAGGGGGGGATTTGGATTTTATGGGACCCATTTATTTTGCTTTCCTTTTCAATTGTTAAAAAAGACTTTTTCTTACTTGTTGGCTTTGTAAGTCCTCAAGCTGATTTCCAATGGGGGCTTATGAATGTTTATGGACCACAAACTTCGGCTCAAAAAGTTTGTTTTGTTTCTGATATGTCGGAGGTTATTGCACAATTTTACTTTCCTATTTGTATTGGGGGGGATTTTAATTTTACAAGATGGCTAGAAGAAAGTCTTGCTGGGGGTGCTATTTCGTCTTTGATGTGTTTATTTAATTGTTTTATTGAAGAAAATGCTCTTATTCATTATCCAATAGCAGGGGCTGAATACACTTGGACCAATGGAAGCTCTATCGTGCTTTCTATGTTAAAAATTCACAGGTTCCCTCGAGTGGTCAAAATTTTTTCCATTGGCCTTTGTGAGAGCTCTCCTTAGACTCTCTTCTGACCACAGTCCGATTTTGTTAACCTCTAAGGGTTTCTCTGGTGGTATTAGACCTTTTCGGTTTGAAATTGCTGCGTTAAAGAAGAAAGAGGTCTCTGAAATTATAAAAAGTACTTGGGAGAACTCAGTCACTACTGGATCACTTGATTATCAACTCCATAAAAAACTGGTAAATATTAAACATAAACTCTTGGAGTGGAAAAAGGAAAAGTATTCTTCCGTGACATGCAAGATTGATGCGTTTCTACTCTCTATTGAGGACCTAGACTTTGTGATGCATCAAAATGGTGAATGGTCTGAGGAGTTGGCGGTGGAGAGAAATGAAAAACTCAATGAATTACAGGAGCTTAGGAGGGTGGAAGAAGTATACTGGAGACAAAGGTCGAGGGATAAGCGGTTTAAGGAATGGGATTTGAACACAAAATATTTTCATTCTATTGCTAATACAAGGAGACGCCAAAACGATAATTCTGGTTTATCTATGAATAAGGTTGATCAAGAGGACAGTGAGGATATGTCCCAAGCTGTTGTTGATCACTTTCAGCGGGCATTCTCCTCAAAGGTCTCTCATGCACCCAGGCTCAGCAGGGTGGGTTTTAGAGTTATCCCACCTCACTTTATTTCGGTTTTAGATAGGGAGGTATCGATGGAGGAAATAAAAAAAGGCAGTTTTTGCCTTACCTGTTGATAAGGCACCTATGCCGGACGGTTTGCCTCTTATCTTTTTTCATAAGTTCTGTAGTCTTATTAGTTCAGAGCTTTTAGGAATGATAAGGGGGATTTTGAGGAGAGGGGAGCTGTTCAAGGGTGTGAATTCTACGTTTGCTGCTCTAATACCAAAAAAATCAGTGATCGCTACTTTGGGAGATATTAAACCTATTAGTCTGCTTATGAGCCTTTACAAATTTGTTGCTAAGGTTCTGGCTGAGAGACTTAAGGAGGTCCTACCTGATGTCATTTCTAGACCACAATCGGCTTTTATAAAGGATAGATTGATCAATGATAGAGTATTAGTAGCACAAGAATGCATTCACTCTCAAATTATTGATGGCAATCCTGGAGTGGTCATTAAATTAGACATGAAGAAGGCGTATGATAGAGTAGAGTGGAAGGTTTTGCTTGAAATAATGAGAAATATGGGTTTCAGTAATAAGTAGAGATAATAGATTTTGGGATGCATTTCTTCGGCACAATTCTCGATTATCTATAAAGGTAGTCCGGTTGGTTTTTTTAAATCCACCCATGGACTACGTCAAGGAGACCCCCTCTCCCCATTCCTCTTTGTAATTTACACAAAATGCTTCGGTTTAATGCTCTCCAATATGATGTGTAATGGTCATTTTGCAGGTTTTCAGCTTCCTAATGATGGCCCTTGAGTTTCTCATCTTCAATATGCAGATGACATGCTTTTGTTTTGTAGAGCACAGAGAACTGAAGTATCCAATATTGTTGTTTATGTGAAGTGTTGTGAAAAGGCTTTAGGCTTAAGAGTAAATTTTACAAAAACTAGCATGGTGGGCCTTAATTACACAGAGGAAGATGTTTCTCTTTTGGCTCAAGAATTTGGTTACAAGATGGATAAGTTTCCTATTACGTACTTGGGTTTGCCTTTATCTGTTGGTAGGATCCCCATTGTAGTATGGGACAAAATTCTTCAACACATTCAAATGAAGTTACATCTTTGGAAGTTCAAATACTTGTCTTTTGGGGGGCAGAATTATGCTTATTAAGGCATGTTTATCAAACATGTCCATCTACCATATGTCTATTCTTCAAATCCTTACTATGATGATAAAGAAGATTGAGTCTATAATGAGGAACTTCCTTTGGGGATCTTCGATAGATAAGAAAAAGTTTCACCTTCTGTGATGGGATAGGATTTGCACACCAAGGGAGGAAGGAGGCCTTGGCATCAGAAAGATCGAGTTGGTTAATTCTACTCTGCTCTGCAAATGCTGGTGGAGGAGTCTGACTCTCGAAAACCATCTATGGTACCAGGTGCTCATTTCAAAGTATGGTGTTGATAAATTCGGCATGTGGCTAGGGACAATGAGAGGAACCTCAAGTATGTCAGCTTGTTGGAAGGCTATTCAGTTGTGTAAAGGACTCATCCATAGAGATATTAGATGGTGTATAGTCAATGGAAGTAATATTTCCTTTCGGCATCACAAATGGGTAGGGGATTCTCCACTGAAATTACTTTTCCCATTGCTTTTTCAAATAGTGGTTAATCAAGATGCATCTGTCTCAGCCAATTATGCTTGTCGAGGTGACCAAATAGTCTGGAATATAGATCTTCCATATGATAGAATTCCTAATTTGCTCCTCTCAACTTTCTGACCTTCTTAAGATGCTGGAAGATGTTTATATTCATTTGAATGCAAATGATGAAGTGGCGCAGGAAATTGATAAGAATGGCCTTTTTTCGGTTAAATCCATGTATTATTTGCTCTTCCATGATAGGGCAAGATGGTCTATGCCTACTCTTGCTAAGATTTGGAAGTGGCCTCTTCCTTTGAAGGTTCAAGGATTTTTGTGGTTGGCGGTTCAAGATCGAGTGCTCACTACTGATAATCTCATTAAGCATGGAAAGATTTTACCAAATATTTGCCTCTTGTGTAAGGCAGATGGGGAGTCAGGTAACTATCTATTCCTACATTGTACCTTTGCTAGCCATATTTGGAGATAGTTTTTCACAAAGTTGGGAGTTGCATTGGTAATGCCCCTCTAAGTAGTGGGGATAATAGAGAGCCTCTCGGTTTCATTTTCGAAGATGGGGCTATTACTTGGCAAATTGTTAGAGGAGTCATTCTTTGAGAAATTTGGAAAGAGAGGAATAAGAGAATCTTCGAAGGGGTGACTTTGTCTTGTGAAAAGGTCTTGGATATAATTCTGCACTTTATTTGGTCTTTTCTTTTGATTACTACGGAGGGGCAGGATATCACTGAATTAGATATTAGAAGAAATTTAGGTGATATTTGAACTTGAATTTCACCAAATGTAGGCCTAAAGGGAGATGGTTGCCACCGCCATAGGGGATTATAAATTAAATTTCGATGGCAGCTCGATAGGCAAGCTGAGTGTATCTAGCTTTGGAGGAGTGATTCGAGATTGGGATGTAAATGTGGTTCTTTCTTATGCATGTCCTCTTGACGTTCGGACTGCTAACTTCGCTGAACTTTCGGCCCTTCTTTTTGGTCTACGTACTATTGTGGATAGGAAATTGGGGCATGAGTTCATTCTAAAGGGGGATTCTCTTAATGCGATATTGTGGTGCAAGAAGGAACAACTTCTCCCGTGGGAATTGAAACCGTTGTTGTTGCAAATCTTGGATTTATCCACTTCCCTATCTGTTTCATTTATTCACGTTTATAGGGAGGCGAATGCCTTCGCAGATTTCCTTGTCAAAGGTGATACTACTCTTTCTGATATGTCTGTTTCGGAATCTGTAATTTTATTCTAGAGAAATAAATTTTAATGAATTTTCTATAAAAAAAAAAAAAGTTGCAACCTTATATAAACTTTTTTCATTAAAAAAAAAGAAACAATGTCATCAATTTTTCTTTGGATTTGTTAATAGTGGGAATAGAAGGTGGGAAAATATCTTAAGGCATGAGAATCCCTACCCACCGATGCCCCAACCACGTTCCCATTTTTAAAATAGTTTAAAACTAGTAATTTTATTTTAAATTTAGTCATAAATTGTTTAGGACTTTGCACTTAAACCTCTATTATTAAAAATAAAAGATAAAGAAATTATGTTTTCTTTTTGGGGGTGAAGAGAATAAAAGTGCTTTCAAATATTTGAAATTTTCTATAATAAATTGTTCATTAGTCATAATATCTTTCAAATTACAATAAAATTGAAATTAAATATTGAGAAGATAAAAATGCTAATATATTATTTTGAAACATTTATAATTTAATTAATGCCAATAATAAAAAAATATTACAAATAATCTAAGTTTCATGATAATGTGCAAATGATTATTTTAAAGAAAAAAGAAACTTGTAATTACAAAGAGAAAAGTTTTAGCAATGGTTATTAGGAAATCTAAACAAATTATTTTTTTGTTGAGAAAACAACTTTATTATTTTTGTAGTAAAGGGCACATTTTTATTTTAGAGTTTTAGAAATGTAAATTTCAGTTGATCAAGGAGACTAGAAATTAAATATAAGTATATTTTAAGGTTATAAAAGATAACAAAAAAACAAAAAAATTATTTTTGAAATTAATTAAAAGGAAGAAAATATGGTTTCCTATACCTATGTTTTCCAAAAAGTCTTATATAATTTTGGTCATTAACTATTTTTAAAGCATGCAATACTTTGTTGAAAGACTCTATTAATATTCTTATTTCAATATTCTTCAAAGTGCAAGAAAAGTAGTCACCAATGAAACTTGGGAGTATAAAAAGTTCACAAATTAAAAGTACAAAATATTTTAAAATCAATTTTCTTAAGTTACAATTGGAAATGAAAACTTAAAAATATTAGAAAAGGAGAAAAAAAGGAGATATATTTCTTAAAACACAAAAAATGGTACTTTAATAATTTAGTAATATACTAATTTTGAGGCGTAAAAAATTATTTTTAAAATTATAAAATATTAACAATTTTATAAAAGAATAAAGTTTATTTCCTACTCTTTATAGTCATCCAGCCGGGGGCCGGCTCAGAGGCGGGACCTGGTACGGGCATAGGATATATATGCGCGCATAAAAAAAATTTGAAATAAATTATA
This sequence comes from Amborella trichopoda, assembly GCF_054954075.1. Taxonomy (NCBI): domain Eukaryota; kingdom Viridiplantae; phylum Streptophyta; class Magnoliopsida; order Amborellales; family Amborellaceae; genus Amborella; species Amborella trichopoda. Next base: position 36,046,123 of record NC_142348.1, read on the forward strand.
ACAATAAATTGAACTAAATTTAAAATATTAAAAAATAAATATGCTATTAAGTAGTATTTATAAAATAAATAAAATTTGTGATAAAAATTTTAGGCTACATGAATACACAAGCGTAAACTTATTTTTTAAGAAAATAAGGAAATTACCGGATCACAAATAAGGAGTTTTACACCAATTCCATAACCAATGAATCATAACCTAAGTAAATTATTATAATCCAAAATATTTGTACATTTGCCAAAAGTCATGGAATACACAATTACAACCAAGCATATCTATGTGCCAATTTGTGTTCAATGGTGAGTATGATAGTCATCCCAAAGTGCATTATCAGTATGAATTCGCAATTTATCGCCATCATTTTATCAGCATGAGGGCTTACATTGTCATTTCAATCTAATTTCAAATTATCTGTTTCTTTATTCAAACTCAAGATCCCTATAATACTCATGATAGAGTCAATCATCACCACAATTATAGTTCAAATATAACTACATAAAGTGCAAACAATAACGGTCATCTTAACTTGTATTTCATAAGGATATGTTGTTGCCCCTATCAAGGGAGGGAACATTTCTTCAACACACCAACTGCACCTTCAATAAGATTTCGAAGAGATGAATGTCGCAGGTTGAAGAACTCCTTCGCATTTTGTGGGATTAAAATTCACGACCATAAGCCTTCAAATGATACCTCATAACCCTATATGGAGCTATAGAGTTTTGTGTGTTGGTATAACTAGCATCGATGAGATAATATTTATCGAAATAAATATAAATGACAAAATTGAGTTATATATCCTAGAATCAATAATACTTTTGTAGGACGTGGATAAGGACTATGACATTTAGCAACCTTGAAATGAAATTTAAATACTCCATCAAAAAATAATACTTTTGAAGATAAGGAAAATAACCGTGACCCTTAGGAACCGCGAAACTAGATTTTAATACAGCTTTTAACACAAACGAATCTAATGATGATCCCTCCCACCGAGCAAGTATATCTAAAAAGCGAAGATCAAAAGAACAAGCTGCCATTACATTTTGTGATAAAAAGTCTTTCATATTTTGATATGGTGCTTGATCTTTAACACCAATACGCACATGAATATGGGTACCATCTATTGCCCCAATGCAATTCTTCAAAAAATAAAGCAGGAAAACTTTAATTAAAATTAATCATCTGTTTCCCAAAACTATAGAAAGATGCATAACTTTAAAATAAATACCTTGAAGAAAGGATAATATATGTTTTTTTTAGAATTTCTAGACGTGTGCTTGAAAGAAAAACCTATGTGATCTTTTCCCAGGGACATACAATTATTATTTTTTAATAATAATCACCTCTTATAATTTTGGTAACAAGATCACTCATAGATGATCTTATTACAAATAATAAAAATTCCAAAAATAAATAACACATCAATGAAATAAATCTCAACTACTTGATGTCATTCATACAACCTAATATTGTGCTTGAGAATATGAAATAAAGAACAAGTAAGTATAAGATAAAGATGCCGGAGATTACCTCAACCGGGTTTCTTACACCCCACATCAAGTCACCACATCCAATGGCGCAGGATCTGTGGTCTGGCTTCAATCTTAAATCAGGAAAGCTGCTTTCGGCCAAACTATGTAACCACCCTTAATTCTTCGCAAAACCCTAACCTCCAAAAATAACTTAGGGTTCCCTCTAATTTCTACAACCCTTAGTTTCTTCTTAGGTCTAGGGAAAAAAAGAGTAGTAGCTAGAGTTGGGGTGTGGCCCCCCTTTGAAACTTTGAGATGTAGAGGGTTAGAGAGAGAAACTCATAGGAGAGAGAGAGAGAGAGATTGTTATTATTTTAGAGATGGGAAAGAACTCCCCTATTTATAGAGAAAATAAGATCTAGGGTTTCTTTAGGATTTCCCATAGTTTGCCTCTTTCATGAGATTGAATTCGTACCGTTGATCAAGGTAACTTGTGGGGTGAGAGATCTGAGCCATCCATTCCATAGATGAGCCATCAACATAATGGAATGTGCTTGGACTATTATCCCCCTTTCCTTAAACTATTTTCCCATCAATATATTTAGATAAAATAGATATCATGCATTCCATAAAAATAGCATGATCATATCACATATTCTATAAGGATATGTCAAACATTATCAAGTAAATAAATACTATCAAAAATTTTAAACAAGATAAGGTCAATGTTTACCATCTATTCAAACTGATCATATCCCTTTTAAAGCATACTTATCATATTACAAAATATGTCATGGCCGCTATATCGTTTCTAAGATTTGACCACATGCCTCAAATCAAAATTACCATAATATTAAAGACCTTGATCACAAAGAAACAAAAAGAATCCAAAGGGTGGGGCGTGCTACCCCTTTGTGGCACATGTGGGCCCCCACCAACATGCCACATGGTGGGCTCATGTACACTTTGGGCCACCATGAAATTTTATAAAAAAAAAAAATTTAAATTAAATAAAACAGTTTAATATATCAATAACTGTATTTTTATAAGTCCAAAATTCATAATTAAAATATTGATAGATTCATAAAAATTCAAATAATAAAACTAAAATTATTTCAATAATAAAATCAACACAATTAAATTAAAATGATGGGAAAAGAATCCATATGGTTTTAGGAATTCAATCTGTAATAATGGGGTACTCCACCTTCAACTGTGGACTGCAGACCACACTAGCTTTATCAAACCAACCCAGTCTTCCTCATGACCCACAGTCCAAGCAAGGGCTCATTAGCGGGTCACCAAAGTTAGGTTGATGAATCAAGGGGTCGCAATCCCAGTCTGTGGATTACAGGTCCTCCCTTAGAGACGAGTCAAGGTCACCACAACCTGATGAGACCACAACTCTATGGTGCGTAGGGGTATCTCTCGCACATATATACGCTTCACCCAAAGGTGGATATCTAGCTTTCCCGAAAGATCTATCAATATGCATGCCGTATGATGGAACATGGATGAGATTTTGGCCCTCGTCTCAGTAGGCCTACCATCACACACAAGGGTCACACAGTCCCTTGGCTCTCTCATCTATGCATAAGCTCCGACCTCATAAAGGGCTAATCCAAAACCCTCATCGGTTAATTCTTTATGCCCAGCTACCTTAGGTTTTACAACTGACTGGCCTAGATCGATAAGCACAGACCGGAATAAGCAAACATCATTCGCTTAGTATGGTCCTCGAGGGACCACACTCCCACTGAGTTTATGTTTCACTATAATAAAAGTATTTCAATACACATTCATAAGGCATTTAAAGGCCACATAAACCCAACAGTGCTACTTGAAGGTAGATGAACATAGTAATGATAATTTATATATTGCATTGAGAAATCTATAAAAATGTCGACTAACAGTTTCACTTGAATGTTGGAATCGGTCTTGGACTGTGCCATTATTTGAGCTCTTTCCCATGATATATAAGAACATTGCGAACTGCTCTTCAACATTTACACCGTTAGTATCAATTAGAAGATATCTAGTTTGAAGAATCTCACAAAGGTTTTGAAATACATGTAACTCCATAACAGTCTTGAAGACATAATTCTCAATGGCCTTTTAAGTATTTCTTCAATATATGCAGAGCCAGGTAGAGATCAATTACGAAAGGGTATCTTGTTCATATAAATCTCATTATAATTATAAAGAGCAAGTGCGAGTATTATCTGCCGCTTACGTTGTCGCCTCTTATGTTGTTTGGCCAATTTCAACTCAATCATGTTTTTTTATTGATTTTACATGCCTTCACTATTTAGAATAATTGAAAGAGATTTCAACAAAATTGATAATAATTAGTTGAATACAGTGTTTAAAAAACGGATCAGTGACTCGGATCGGTGTCACCATGCCAATGTCGGATCGGTGAATCGATGGATCGGTTTGGAGAATCCACCAAATCGGCAATTTTTTCCCAAATTTTTATAGAAAAATAACTATGAATCTCTAAAATTAGTGTTCTTTTAGTTTCTAAAAGAAATTAGGAGTGGTGTATTATGTACTTTTATTATTTACAAAAATATGTGAATATTGAGACTTTGTTTCCTTGTTTGGATGTTTTTACAATTATTAATTATAATATAATATATTTTAATATTACATAAAAATAATTTAAAAATATTAGAAAAAAACTCCATATTATAAGTTAAAAACATAATTTTCATATAAAGTGAAATTAGCATCACATCAAACATTATTAATTCTCTTTACTCGTCCAAAATTATCACAACCTAAGTAACTATAATATTATACATTGAAATTAAAATTATTGGTTAAATTTTTATTAAGTATTTACCATACAAATAAGAATGAATTTAAAATTTGTCTTATAATATCATCAATTTTAAAAAACTTTATTTACAACTATAACAAAAAAATAATATATTATATAATGTATAATGTAAATAAATTGACAACCAGATTTGGTTATCAATGTATAATTATTAATTTTAATATGATAATTATACATGATTCAAAAAATATTCGAAAACACTTCCATATAATATGATTAAAAACCAAGGAGTGAGCATACTTGGTCTGCAAATCTAAATCGGAGATGGGTTCTTGGACCCTTGTCTCTGATATCTCAAGCACTTTCTGCAAAGGGAAATCACAGTTTTCTCAAATTAAAGAAACATTTAAGAGAGAAAGTTTCATTAAAAACCAGGGAGAGAGCGTACTTGGTCTTGGTGTCAGGTCAGCTTGCCAAATCGCCTCTCACTTGAGCATTTTCTTTCTGCTACTACCGTGGTAAACTTACCAGGCTTGGGAAGTGGAATGTTCATCCGAGTCAGAAGCATCAAGGGGTGCACTTTCGCATAGTGCCGTTGTGGTAGTTTCAAGGATATTTGTTTATCAATATATAATTATTAATTTTAATATGATAATTAAACATGATTCAAAAATATTAAAAAACACTTTCATATAATATGATTAAAAATAAAAGTAAAACCCGTTATAAGTTTTAATGTTACGACATTAAAAGGACAGAAAAAAAAGATTATTCCTCTACAAAATAGAAATTAATGATGTCAAAATTTAGAAAATTAAAAGATAAAAAATATTAGACTACTATTGTGTTGGTAATGGACATTGGTTCATGAATTACTATGCTCATGAATAAGTTTCATAATGTTTTAAATTTGTAGCGTCTCATTATTTGATTCTTGAATTGTTATGTTTATGAGTAAATTTTATAATGTTACAAATCCTCCCAATGAGATGTTCGAGAGAGGGGTGAGATTATGAAAATACACCCATATCGTAGGGTTTGGAAAGCTAAGCGGTCTAGAAAAGCACATGTGACACGAGGAATAACAAAATGCTACATTTATGTGGCAGTTGGCACAAGTAATCCTACACGAAATGAGACGTAGTGGGAAATTAATGCACAATATCATGCATAATGTTTGAGGAAGTTGCAGTGCGGCATTGATGTGGGCCTACAAAAGGTTATGCACGATATTATATGCAAATGTTTGAGGAAGTGCAGTGCGGCATTGACGTGGGAATATAACAAGGCGCCACTTTGACTTAAGGTGAGAGGAGAAAAATTTTGATGCGTGACACAAAGTTAGTTAGAATTTAGGAACTTAAGGTGAGAGGAACAAAATTTTGATGCGTGACACACAGTTAGTTAGAACTTAGGAAGGATGCTTTAAAATCCAAAGGTTTTTAAAATTTAGGATTTAGAAGGGATGCTTTAGAATCCAAAGATTTTTAAAATTATTTGGAATAAGACAGTAGAATTTAGGAAGGATGCTCAAGAATCCAAAGGTTTTTAAAATTACTTGGAATAAGATATAGTATATGAAGTGCAAATTTACAATAATAGGTGTAGAGACAATGAAGTAGTTAAGATTGACGGTCAAGAAGTACAAAAAATATTGTACTTTTAATATCTTGGATCAATAATCCAGAAAAATAGAGAAGATCAAGGAAAATATTACACACAGAATTAGAGTTGGGTGGGTGAAGCGGAGATCTGTACCTGGAAGTTTACGTGATCGCCGCATACCGATAAGGCTGAAGGGCAAATTCTATAAGACATCGGTGAGACCAGTTGTGCTCTATGGAGCGAAATATTAGGCGTACAAAAAATAATATACTCATAATGTAGCAGAGATGAAGATGCTAAGATGAATGAGTGGCAATACAAGAAGGGATAGAATTCGCAATGAATCTATTCGAGAGAATTTAGGCGAGGCACCAATATGTCATAAAATGAGAGAGAATAGATTTAGGTGGGCTGGCCATATATGTGTCAACCAAGTACAGCACCTGTTAGGAGGTGCGAATTAGTTCGAGTGGAATTACTGAAAAAGACAAGGGATGGGCCCAAAAGAACGTAGTTGGAAGTAGTCTAAAAAGACATGGGAACTTATGACCTCTTTGAGGATATGATCTTTAATAGAGTAGAATGGAGAACCAGGATTCATGTAGCCGACCCGAATTAATTGGAAAAAGGCTAAAATGATGATGAGATATGAACTAAACTTAAAAAGGTAATCATGGTAGGGGATTTAGTTAGATTTAAACAGAGATGGATTTAGATGGGAAAAAGATAAAAGATTTAGATATGGGGATAAAAATTAAGAACTATGGATGGTATGTGGGAGAGAGAAAATAGGGAGGAGAGAGAAAATAAGGTAAAGTACGTAGAAGAAAGAGAGTGAAAATTATCTTTGTGGTTTTTTTTTTTTCCTTTCAAAATTTATTTAAAGATAGATGTTCCTTTATTGTAAAGGTAAAGAATGCAAACTGAGAAAAGTTGATAGGATTAAAAGATCTAAATTGAGAAAAGTTGATATTGTGAAAAGATATGAATTGAGTAAAGTTGATTTTGTGAAAAGACCATTTTTGGGGTGAATTCCTTTACACACCTTGAGAGATGGGATATTCTCTCAACCATTTTCTTTATTTATTTTTATTTTTTCAGTTTTATTTTCTCCTTGCATCAGGAACAAGCAAGACGATACCCGATCTGAATCGAGGCACCCAATTTTTAAACACTAGTTGAATATATGCATTTTTTAAAAAGGGACTCACATATTCATCTTTAAATCAGTAGAAAATACATAATAATTTAATTAACAAACCCCATAAATTATTTTTTAAGAAATATATCTAACTCAAATGTACCAAACAAACATCTATTACAAATAAATCATTTACCATACCAACTCAACCTCAAAAACCAACAAACATTATTCCTCAAAAGGTTTTTGTCCAAAAGTCATACTTAGCCAAATTAGGAAGTTTTTCAAGACACTAAATTAAGAATCCTCACATGAAATGAAATAAAAGAAATAAAAAAATATCTCTACTAACATCCATGACATTTAGCCCGCAACCAATCCAAATAAAGTTTTACTCATGATCATAAATGTGATGAGTACCTTTTTAGTAGCAAGTAAATCTATTGCTTGCACGAGCTCACTTTGACTTAAGTCTTCCAACCGTTGCAAGTCTATCAAGCGCTTCTTATATGAAAATTCTTTATTTTCTGCATGCGTTTTCATTGTTGAAATTTATCCTCTCTAATTTTATTATTGAAAGTTTAAAAGATTAGGGGTCCAATTAGATTATAATTTGCAGTATAGAGATTTACAATATATTCATCAGCCTTGGCTAGATCTCACCTAAACTTTTAAGAAATGGAACATTTTGTTTTTGAATAAAATTAAATTAAACCAAATATAATCAGATTAAAAAATATAATAACAACATAAGCGAGAACAAACTAAAAAAGCAACTTAAAGATAACCTACTAAGCCTAACTGATATCTATATTTAGAAAAATAATAGTTTATCAAATGAGCATTTTGATTAGTAAATAATACTATTAACAAAAATATTGAGCTGTTATATTTTATGAAAAGAAAACTTATAAAGGAATAAATCTAAACCTTCAAGGGAAATATAAAATTTGAACTAAAATAAAAATATTAAATTAAAACCAGTTCTAACTAAAATAAATATTCTAAACTAAAACTAATGAAAGGAAACATAAAAAATAAAAGAGGAAAAAAGTTTGTCTGGAGCTGGAGTCGAGATCAAACTTAGAATTTATATTGGTCTTTTCCATCTTGACTGAATGTTTGATTATTACAAAAGGCTTCAGATCTAGGATTTTTTATTACCCTCATAGCTTCAAGGATTTGGAGAGAGTTTTAAAATCTTTATTTATGGATCATCTCAAATGCTTTTCTAGATTTCCCTTAGATTTACAAGAGGTTTTAATAGCTTTTTCGATGCTTCGATGGGTAGAAGATGACCCTATTTATAGAATTCGAAATTTAGCATAGACAGAATTAAAGGACGTAGGATTTTGTTTCGTAATCCATGTAGAATTTTAATATGAAATGCATAGAGTAATGTCTTGGAATTGGATAAGTAAATTTTTCACTCATGACCATGTGGTCATTTTAGAAATTGTTTAGTATTTCGCTTATAATTTTCTAAACTGTGCATTGGAATTGAGTGATTCATGAACCTTTTTAAAGCTTATGAAGTCATTTGCAATTTAAAAAATAAATTTAGCTTAATTTAAATGAGTTTTGGAGGGGCTATGATATTTGAACTCTAAATGATGGGCTTGGCGTTTCTGGATGTCAAAATGGTATACAAGGTAACTTCTTATGGGAATTAAGCAAAAATGGACCTAGGATAATGAAACAAATGCATCCACTATTTTTTAAGGTCAAAGTTAGGGTTTGGATAGCTTATAAACCCCATCAATCAAAAATAGGTCACCTATAAACGTACTTTGCGCGACATTTGTCTGGGAACTTAATAAATCTCGCAACTAATTCAAAAGAAACAATATGTAAATCAATACTCCTCAACAATGATTAATACCATGTGACTATTTTTGCCAAAATAACTATGTGAAATTGTGAATTTCCAAAAAAAAAGACAATGAAATATTAAAATTGAACTCATCATAAAAAAGGTACATGTCAGAGTTTGTGAATATCCTCACAGTAGAGCCATCTGGTTTGTGGAATGGATATGTCTCTCGATAAAGGATTGGAGTTCTAAAGTCAAGAGGGCCTTAAAGCCGAACTTGAATTTGAGAACTCTAGCTTTCAAGCCCTAAGAGGTTCTGATGATATCTTTAATATTATGTTTAGGCAAGTAATTCATCGTATGTTGATGAAAAACTAAGGCAGTTTAAAGTAAATTATCTCCCATTCTAGATATCCCTCTATATATACTTAACAATGCATAATCACTGGGGAAGGTGCCAAATTGTCCATTTAATCTCTCTTTAAATCATTTTTTTCATCTTCTTTCAGTAATTAAACGCATGGTGAAATCATACAATAGGATCTAACAAACAAGTTAGTGAAAACAATATCAAATATCAAAATTCAAATAACAAAATGAAATTACAATGACCAAATGAACTTACATTGACATATAAAGAAAGTTGCAGCAACATGCCTCTTTAATGGCTGCTGCAACTACCATTATGTACACTTAAAAAACAAAGACTAAATCGCTCACTTTGGTCCCATTGCTAGAACGAATCAAAACCCAACTTAGAGATTGACTAAATGCAAATATATCACCACACACGTGCAAAATATATGAACTTAACCAAATGTGTGCATAAGACTCATTAAATATGATAAGCCAAGAATATACTCAATTTTGCTTAGGTTACGACTACGGGACTTAGATATACAACATATCGATGCTCACTTTGAATAACACAAGATTAACAACTCCAATGGATTTGGGATTTAAGGAATTAAATTGTGAATAAAGCCAACTATACTTTAGAAGCTCAAATAACATGCAAATACTAATGAAGGGACTACAAAAAGAATCATTGTGGGGGAGAGAGATGGCGTGGGGGCCAAAATGACTAATCTATGTGCTAAATTATGGGGAATTAACAAGAGAGTGGGAGAAATAATTTTAGCATAGTTTTGGCTTATAATATCACCATCTAGAAATCATTAGGTTGCTAAAATGCTTGCCGATTATTATTGAAAAATCTCTTAAAGTTCTACTACAAATTTCTCATGAAAATCATATGAAAATTATGCCAAAATTGAAGTATATTAAACTAGAAACATATGTAGTTTAGCTACACATAATGGAGAATGGATTGATCAAGTAAATAGGATATGAAAAGTCATATACAATATTGTTTTGATCATATTACAGCCAAGGAAGATCATGATCTTGATGTATAAATAATCTTATTTGAATGGCTATAGATCACCAAGATGGACATACACCATGGGGCTTCACATTAAGTTTGTTGAACACATAATTTTTAATTTTATAACAATTACTAAGAGTAAGAATTGTTGTAACCAAAAAAAGAATAATAATGATTTAAACAATCATAAATAGAGTATGAGGAAGTACTATTGATAATATGCACCATCACACTAGGCTTTTTTACTTGTAAGTAATTAGTGAAGAGCCGTGATAGATATGGAGATCATCATTGATAAAATATTGTATACATAATGGATGTGATTTGTATACACCCACTATAGAAGTAAGGTGCACCTCAAAAATTAAGTAGAAAAACCTTTCAATTAATCATACTACCTTAAGATGCAAGGATATAAAAAAGAATTAAAAAAATAAAAAAAATTCAAGTCCTATAAATACTATATCTTGAAATAAATTATTACGAACGGTCTATTTTCAAGATTTATAGTTTTTAATTTTATAACTAGAATGTAAAGGAGATTTTCAAGCCACTTTCATATCGGGGGGACATTTTTTTTAGAATGAATTTTTTTTTTCTCGAGAATGAAATGTCGGAGGGACTGGCAAGATTTAAACCTAGAGACTGCTTATAAGGTGGGCACCTTATGCAAAACTAAATACCGGTCTTCGACTAACGATGCCCTGTTATGCCTCTTTTTCTGTCTGTGCTTGAGAGTGGGTCAGCAGTTCATATTCGAATCACGGCAAGGCAAACAGTGCGGAGCCCTGCTCATCAACTCGAAGAATTGTTAACAGTGAAATTTGATCAGAATCTTATTATTGAATAGTGGCGATGGAAATTTCAGAGGATTCTGATGCTCCAGAGGAGTTTACAATGACACAGGTTCTCCTCCTACCCCTTTTCAACAACGCCAACTCTTTACTGGTTTTAGAGCTCAAAAGTCATCTCTCTCTCACTCTCTCTCCATTTTCTTGAATTTTCTCGTACTTGTTTTGATCCTGTTATGACTGGTATGGCTTTTGATCATTTTCTTTCCTCCCTCACAACAATAGTTGCCCATCTCTCTCCTTTTTCTATTTATATATGTTTTGAGGTAGATGTCATGTTTGGAGGAATTGTTCTTTGTAGACAGTTCTAGCTTTCAATATTGTAGGTCTGGTTTTTCGTCTAGGTCATGTGGGTTGTTATTGTTTTTTACGTGCTAATCTTGTGTGGAATGGAGTGTATTGGCTCTGCCTTTTCTGCTCTGATGTCTAGAAGCTATGGATCAGTTATCTGGTGATTTTTGAGAAGACCACATTGTTACCTAATTTTGCATGAATACTTGGCCTATTGGGTTGAAAATTTCATGGTAGTCAACGGTGGTTCTCTACAGGGTGATTGGCATCGGATGCGATTCCATTACGTTTATACATGCTATATATTAAACTCTAGAAAAGTTGGGGAATTCATGTTTGAGGGTATTGGGTAGTTATTTGGCGCTACTGAGCGAGGCAAATAGTGAGTTCTGGGGTTGTTTTATTGGATTTGCAAAATAGCTTGAGATGTGAATACTTGAGTTGTACTTGAGTGAGGATTTCTGTAATTGACTATGCACTTGTGCGCCACATTTCACTTCTAAAGCGTATCTCAACGTGCACACAAATTATTGTTAGCCCAAAGTGCTGTGGAATAAGAGTGAGGATTTCTATGTTTGACGATCCAATAGCTTTATAGTGCCATACATTTCGTTTTATATTGATTTAAGCAAGCTGATCCTGAATTGTTACTCAGTGTGAATATTTGTTGCATATTTGGGTTTAATGTCACTGTTAAAAGTATCTTTAATGCTTATATTTCTCGCAATACATTTATAGCCTTACCATTCCATCTGTGCTGCCCACTCTTCTAAATCTTCTTCCATATGGTTACAGAAACCATTCATTTACTACCTTCAAACCATCTGTGGCATGAGTTGAATGATTGGCAGTTTTGTTGCTTCTCTTGATGTAGTTGTAATGAACTAGATCCCAGCACTAGGAAAGGATGTCATGAGGAAATGTTGCATTGGTCAAAGTGTATCTACTAGAAAATTGAGAGCTATTTCTTAGGTTTCATGGGTTTGATGCTTGTTTAACATTGTGTGTGGCTAACATGCGTTAGAGGATGATACCTTCTTATTGAGGGCATAAGTCTTCAAGCCTTAGGGAGGATTTCCATAGAGGGGGGGCATGATAAGGAGAGATATACTACGATGAGTTACCCCTTTTTTTTAACGAATGTCACTTCATCCCTAGTATCTTCAATGGTTCGCCGTTGGTTCATTTTGCATCTGAAGGCAAAATGAGGCTACCATTTAGAGTTCGTATTTTGTGAGTTCTAATGGTGTGGCTAAAACTGCATGGTTCATGAAATGAGTGCAAAATATGGTCTAATTACTCTCAAACATAACTATTTTGGAATTGCAATGGATGCTTACAAGAATTTTTTGTGTGGTAACATTCTTTAAGTGTAGCTACGTATAGATTATGGTAAACATACAAAATCAGTGATTTAGATGCTAGATTGAAAAACTTGTAGGGGGAATGCCCACCAAGGTAGAAAAGGATATTTGTGGGAAGCCTAAAAAGTTTGTTGTACTAAACAGTGTTCTAAAAGGCGGACCGCCCAACACCTAGGCAGTCCAAAGGGCTTGGACGCCTCGCCCAGGCCTAGGCAACCTACCCTTGGGTGGTCGCTTAGGCATTAGGGAACCCTTCCAGGCGGGTGGCTAATGCCCAGCCCTGGGCGGCTCCGCCAGCCAAGGGGCGGATATACCCTCGTTGAGGGGCATTTTTGGGTTTTGTTTTAATAAGAAAAATGGATAAGGGTGGGTTTTAGGTTCATTTGAAACCTAAACCCCATTAGAGCCTATTTTAGAGAGAGAAAAACTTCAAAACACTAGTTTTTAGGCATCCAAGTACTACATTCCATTTGAGACTAATGGTGACCATCACGATTGGGTTTCATAATGATGACGTGAAAGTTTGACAAGCCTAGTTATATACTCATGAGATAATCTCTGTTCAGGAGGATTTGATTTGTTCTTGTTTCCATTTCTTTGCCAGTAGTTGTATGTGTCGTGACATTAAGCACTTCCACGTTCTTTTAAATGCAACTTTTTAACACTTTCATGATCTTAAGATGATTTGTGGACATGTTATCCACTTTCAGATGCTTTTCCTCATTTCTTTCTGTGTTTGCTTTATAGGGCATGGAACAAGAGGAAGAAATCAGAAAGGTTCAAAAGGATAATAAGATGAGGTAGCTTCTTAAACTTAATTGGATGAGAATACATATTAAATTTTTACTATTGCTGCTCACTTAAAAAAAAAAAGTGCTGTTTCACTTTCTTGTTTATTGCATATGAAATAGATGTGTAGCTGGGAAAAATAGTTGATATTTTATATTTCTTGTTCTCTTTTATGGAGGGTGATGTATTTTGGGAATGGTAATTGACGTGGTCATATTTCCTGTTTCCTGGCTTTGACAAATTTTTTTTTTTGCAATTGTGAAAAGCAACCTAACTAAACTTATTCCAGGACATGCTCAAAGAACTCACTATTGGGTTGAGTGGGGGAAAATGGCTTTGTTTATGGAACACTTTCAAGTTATATGTTAATAATTGTACCTTACATAATATCATCCGCAATCATGGTTGCAACCTTATATAAAAATTTTCCTTTATATTTTTCTTGCTAACAAGTTTGTACACATCCAGTGATGTAAGATGTACAAATTCAGATAAATACTTAATGCCTGTTTGTGCATGAGGGTATATGCTGCACAAAGGGGACTTATCCAAGACAAATGACTTTTTAAAAACAAATCCCTCATGGATAACCTCTTGAACTCTTCAGCTACTACTGAAACACCAAACACCTCGTAAGGGTCTGTTGGTAGAAGTGCACCTTGTTGGTAAACTGCACAAGCATCCAAATTGTACAGTAAATTATGAATATAAGATAAGTTCACTATAGTTTCACAAACGTAGTGCCCGTCATCTGTAACAACTATAAATTCATAGACTACTTTTAGATTGAAGATTCTTCTCTGAGGTCAAGTTTCAATTGGGAGCAATTTAATTACAACCTATGTAGTTGAAGAAACCAATTCAATCTCCATTTTATAGCATTTTACTAACTTGGCTTTGTTCATGCTATATATATATACCTAGAGATTTAATTTGGTGGGTATTGGAAAAGAAAGGAGTCACCAAAGGCTATATTGACGTAGTGAGAGAGATGTATGAGTGAGCTCTAACTAGTGTGCGGGCAACTAGTGGAGAGAATTGAGTTCTTAGTGACAACGGGCCTACATCCACGGGTTAGCACTGAGCCCATATGTCTTTGTTTTGTTTGTGGGCAAGTTAATTAGGCACCTACAACATGAGGTACTATGATGGATGCTGTTCGTGGATGACTTAGTTTTGATCGATGGGACTAAAGGCGACGTCAATGCAAAGTTAGAACGTTAAAGGGATACTTTAGAATCTAAAGGTTTTAAAATTAGCTGGACTACGATAGAATATATGGAATGCAAGCTTTGTAATAATAGAAGTAGAAACGAGGACGTAGTTCAGATTGATAGTCAAGAAATATCTAAAAGAGATTGTTTCTGATATCTAAGGTCAATAATCTAGGAGAATGGAGAGATTGATGAAGATGTCACACATAGAATTAGAGCTAGGTGGGAGAAGTGGGGATGTGCATGAGAAGTTTTATGTGATCGCTGCATACTATTGAGATTAAAGGGAAAGTTCTATAGGATGACTGAACGACCAGCCATGCTTTATGGGATGGAGTTTTCGGTGGTCAAGAAACAACATAACCATAGGATGAGCGTTGCTGAGATGAGGATTTTGAGATGGATGAGTAGCAGGACAAGAAAGGATAGAAGTCAAAATGATTATGTACGAGGGAACTCAGGTATGGCTTCAATAAGAAATAAGATGAGGAAAAGTAGACTTAGGTGGGTTGGTCACGTGCAACGGAGACATAATACATTACCGGTTAGGAGGTGTAATTTGTTTCAAGTGGAAGGCTCTAAAGAGGCAAGGGGAAGGCCCAAAAAGATCTGGACAGAAGTCGTGAGAAACGATTTGGTGACTTTTGGTCTTACTGAGGGTATGAATGAAGGAACAACATTCATGTAATCAACCCCAAATAATTGGAATAAAGCTTGGATGATGATATATATCATTTTTCCAAAAGGCGGACCGCCTGCCCAGGGCCTAGGCGGTCCAGAAGGCCTGGGCGCCTCGCTTAAGCACTTGGGCACCCGCCTAGGCTGCCGCTCAGGGGTAGAAATGCCCCTTGTTGAGGGGTATTTTTGATTTCTTTTAGAAAAATAAGAGGGAAAAATGGTGGGTTTTAGGTTTATTTCAAACCTAAACCCCATTAGAGCCCATTTTAGAAAGAGAAAAACCTCAAAAAATTAGATTTTTGTGATTTCCCTAGATTTTAGGGGTTATTTCATTGGGCTGCTTAGGTTCTGGGCGCCCTGGACTCCCGTGGCCACATAGGCGCCGCCCAACGTTATTTGGAATGCTGACATATATATATATATACCAGTATAAACCAAGACCGATTTTAATCCAATTTTAATTCTTTAAGTAGTTGCAGAATTGAATATAAACTATATTTTTGAATATTAAATATATTTTCAATTCAATAATTTAACAATTCCTAAATATAATAAAACAAGTATTATCACAAATATAGAGAAGGGAGATACGTCTAGAATTATCCAACTGGTATGTGTAATACTTTGAACTTTAATGCTAAAAATAAATTTCAATTGCATAGCATACAATACTAATCAAACTTAATCAAAATTGCGTAGCACACAATAACTAATCATTTATTCATAACAAGATTAGAAATTTACAAGACTTACTGAGAGCAGATACAGAAACTATGAAATAGTTTCCATTCGTCAGGGCAGTAACTAGGCAAAGAACTGAAATTACAGTCGCACATCTATGTGATACAGAAGCATAAAAGTACAAAATAGGTTACAGAAACAGTTACCCGAAGTATCTGCAGAGTTGAAGAGTACAACTTCCGGTAGCTTTACAGGAAAGATAGGTAAAAAGTAAGAGTTTTTTACAAAGAGAAAAGATGAAGAGGGAAGATAAGGGTTGGAAGTGGAGGAAGCAGATAGCTGGCTTCACTCAAGGCTGATTTTTGATCTGCCTTCACTGAGGACTTCTTCCTCCTTTTATAGAGTCCGGAACTCAAAGGATTATTAAATATTTTGTATAAGTCTGCATCTTCAATAATATCTCGGTGGTGATTTATTGTGGCCAGCTGGAGGTACGGATGGAGGCACTGTGGTGTCGGTGGAGGCACTGTGGTGTCGGTGGAGGTACGGCATCTGTGAGAGGGAATCGCCAGGTGGTGGTACGGCATCTTAAATGGCCAACATAGGGAATCTTTTTTTTTTTTTCCAAGTGGAAGAGAGGTATTTTTGGATTTTATAGGGCTTTTCACCAGGTCTTTAAACTTTATTTGGGTTTTTGTGAAAATTCTCCAAGGTCGGGCCTTTGTAAAAATCCTTCATCGTCCATTTCAGCTTCGTCTTCATTTTGAGAAGAGAGTGTCATATTATCTGCTTCTTCTTCAAACATTTGTAATAACTGTTTCTTTAACTCCTCCTTAATTGGCTTACTGATGCAGGGAGCTTGAAGAAACATAGAAAATCAGCAAGAAAGCACCTTGACACAAACAATTTTGGAGGAATCCTAAGGCTTCTTTTTCCAAACAAAGTATTTTTCTTTTCTTAAAGAGGAATACGTGAATGCATTTCCAGCTCATCCACACCCATATTTATATTGAAAATTTATTTTTTTGGACAATATTTGTCCATAAAATTAATATTTGATCAAAAGGTTCTAATTTAAGTATAACTTGAAACTAAACTCCCTGACTTTAATTAAAATATCTAAAAATACCCTAACTGGTCCAATGACGAAATAAATAAAAAAATCATCTGAATATGCCTCAAAAACTAAAAAAAAAACATTCAAACTATTTCTTGCTCTTCTTGTTTTTCTTGGAAGTCCTCTTAGGGTTTTTATCCTTAAAATATGAGTGAAAATTAGGAGGAATCTGTCCTTTCCAATGAAGATACTTGTGGCTACTTGTACTCTGATCACCATTATCATTCTCCCCTGGTTGAGGTGAACTCGCCCTTGAGTTCACATCTTCATCTTCATACACCTCCAAACCATGATACTCTGATAGATCAACAATGTTGAAGATGTCTGAAGTCTCCATATTTGACGGCAAAACGGCCTTGTAAGCAATGCTGCCCCTCTTCTTCAAAATCTTGAATGGTCCTGCCTTGCGATCATTTTGTTTGCTGTACTTTTCCACTGGATTTTATTCCGTCTTGAGATACACCATTACCGGGTCTCCCACATTAAACTCCTTGAAACGGGGATGCTTGTCTGCTTCCTTGCATTTGGATGTATTGGCTTCCAGACTAGCACACATGGCCCTCCCCATTGGCCGAGACAGGAACCAAAGTAAAGCGAGTGAGTTGGGTTTTTTCCCATATAACACCTACAACAGACTCCACGAATACAAAATCGATACATCTTTGAGTCCATGGAAGTCCCAGCACAAAATCCATGTTAACATCCTCCCAAGGTGCGTTAGAAATAGGAAATGGATAATAAAGCCTGGTATTTTGTCGTTGCACCTTAGCCAGTTGACACGTACGACACCTCAAACCGCACAATATCTCTATTCAGTTTTGGCCAGTAGTACTTAGACTCCAATACTATGGTTTTGTCTGGACCAAAATATCCACCAAGACCTCCCTCATGAAGCTCTGCTATTGGGTTTCTCTACAAGAACCTACAGGAATACAAAGATGGTTTGCTTTGAAGAGAAATCCATCTTGAATGAGAAAATCCCCAACCCACTTCAACACTGGTCCCATATCTCCCTAAAGTCATCATCTGTATAATGATCCTTCATAAACTCGAACCCAGTAACAACAGTCGTCATGGTAGTTAATACAGTCGACCTTCTACTCAAAACATTGCCACTCTATTCTAATTGTCTGCCTTATGCCGAATAACAAAAGTGAACTCCTACAAATAAGCCCATCGAGCATGTCACTGATTTGGTTTATGTTGCCCATTAATATACTTCAATGCCTCAAGATATGAGAACAAAATAAATTCTCCGAATCAGGTAATGTCGTCAATGCCTTAAGGCTTGAATAATAGCATAAAACTCTACATCATAAGTAGAATACTGTCGGCAGGTATCATTGAACTTCTCACTGAAGAAGGCAATAAGGCGACCTTCTTGGCTCAATACTGCACCAATTCCAACATTTGAAGCATCACAATCCAACTTGAAGATTTTATCATACTTCGGAAGAGCTAACATTGGTGCCGCAATCATCTTCTGCTTCACCTCGTACAAATCCCCCCTCCTATGATCGAACTAAAGCCTCTGATAAACCTCCTATGGAAAGTAGCCAACTCATGAAAATTGCGAACATCATGGACTATAGTAGGAGTAGGCCAATCCTTGATAACTGCTCTCTTCTTTTGGTCAACCTTAATTCCCTCAGCTGAAACAACATAACCATGACAGATGAGGCAATCTGTCGTGAATTCACATTTTTTAAGATTCAAATATAATTGTTGTCCCTGTAGCAAGTCAAACACCAATTGTAAGTGCTCCATATGCGCCTGCTCACCAATGTTGTACACTAGAATACCATCAAGTATACCACCATGAATTTCTCAATAAAAGGCTTGAACACTTGATTCATCACCCTCATAGAAGTACTGGGCGTATTGGAAAGGCCAAAAGGCCCCCTCGTGTTTCGAATGCAGTCTTTCACTCCTCTTCAAGTCGAATATGGATCTGATGGTACCCACTCCTCAAATCTATCTTCAAAACACAATAGCACCAACCAACATATCTAACATATCATTTAGGCATGGAATTGGGAAGCGGTACTTGATTGTGATCTTGTTAATGGCCCTACTATCCACACACATCTGCCAAGTCCCATCCTTTTGTGACCTGTCTCTGCAACTCATCATGCTCCTTTGGACTCATTCTATATGTAGCCTTGTTCGGTAGGCTAGACCCAAGAATAATCTATGTGATGTTGGATGTCCCTCATGGGTTAACCCCTCTGGTAGCTCATCCATAATGACATCACTATAGTCCCTCATTAAGTACTCTAACCCTGGTGGAACCCAACTAATAAGCTGCCCCTCCAATTGGACTACTGCAAACAACATCCTAAACTCCTTCAATCCTTTCATAAACTCTACCAAAGAAAGAAAGCTAGCACACCCTTCATCTGATTTGGATGCACTTTCATTATTAGATGGATCTAAATCCACTTTTATCCTATCTTTAACAAAGGAATCAGTGTTTTTAAATCTATCATGTATGGTACGCCTATCATGTTGTCATGGTCTACCCAATAATAAATGACACATCCATAGGCACAACATCGTCCCACACCTCTTCTTTATAATGTTTTCCAATAGAAAAGGAAACTAGACAGTGCTTAGAAACTGTTACCTCATTTCCCTTTTTGAACTCAGCTATCGTGTATGGTTTTGGATGGCGCTCTTTGTCTTCAACTTCAGCTTGTCTGCCATCTCTTGAGAAACAATATGTTTACAGCTACCCCCATTAATGATAAGATTGCAAACCTTCTCGTAGGCCGTGCATCAAGTGGTATCAGAGTCCACGATCTACACGGAAGGTACTGTAGCAACGTATGAAATTACAGTGTAATGACGATGGTGATCAGAGCACAACAAGTAGCCACAAGTATCTTCTTTGGTAGCAATAGATTCCTCCTAATTTTCGCTCATATTTGGATGATGAACACCTTAAGAGAGCTTCCTAAAAAAACAAGAAGAGCAAGAAATAGTTTGAATTTTTTTTTAGTTTTTGACATTTTTATTTATTTATTTCATTATTGGACCAGTTAGGGACTTTTTAGATATTTAATTAAAGTCAGGGAGTTAGTTTCAAGTTATACTTAAGTTAGGACCTTTTAGTCAAAACTTAATTATATAGACAAATATTGCCCAGAATGATAATTTTCCAAGATGAATATAGGCGTGGATAGGCTGGAGTGGCACTCATGTATTCCTTTTTAAGAAAAGAAAAGACTTTTGTCTTGAAAAAAAAGCCTAAGGCTTGAGCCTTAGGTGGGAGAAAGCCTTAGGGTTTCTCCAAAATTGCTTATGTCAAGGTGCTTCTTGCTGATTTTCTATATTTCTTCAAGTGCCCTGCATCACCTACTTAGCCTGTCTATTATTAGCAACGCTTCAGGATACATAACAGTGTATACTAGATGGTATACTTTCCCATATACATAGAACATGCATATGTTCGTGTTGACATACACATTAAGATCTCTTTTGTGCCCTCTCAATTTTTACTTGATTTGTCACAACATGGGGTGCACAATAGTGGAATATGTTGTTGACCGTTATGTTATCTTCAAGACTGATGGATGTGAGTGTTGCTCTTGGTTTTCTATATTCATGCTCTCAGTAACCAGATTTTATATTTTCGGAGTGCTCCATATTCATTATGGATATAGTACCCTCTTATCATATTGAGGATCTTCCGATGTTTTAGAGTTTGAATTTGTATGTTACCACTTGTCGTTGGTTTGAATAAGAATCACCATCTTACTGCTAAAAATTGAATACCCTTAAGGGGGAGAGGTTAAGATTAATATGTTTTGTTTTGCAAAACTTGGGTTGTCGAATATTCTGTTGGCCAAATACAACCCTTTCACCCATTAATTCCATTGAGAATTCTAAAATCTTTGTTTTGGCTCTGCAGAGTTGCTCGAGAAGCAAAAGAACGACGAAGGAGGCGGTCACAAAAGAAAATATCTGCATCATCAGAGGAAATTTTTTTTGAAGAAATTACTGAAACTGAAATGCATCAGGAGTCAGTCACAAAAGAAAAACACAAGCGGCGATCACGTAAGAAAAGTCGTTCATTAGAGGAAATGGAAGCTGAGGAACTTACTGAAACTGAATTGTATCAGGAATCTGGAAATCTAAAAGGAATGCTTCCGGGCAGCATTGTGGACATCCTTGCTTCCAAGGAGAAGTATGGCAGTGTTTGTTGCATTCAGAATTATAATTGAACGTCTGAGTTCTTTGTTTACTGATTTTCCATGTTATTGGCCATTCTGTAACGAGCTTTTCATTTACACATTCTATGCTTCGTAGGCTGTGTTCATAATGTTTGTTAGGATTTTGTTGTCAATATACTTGATTGATTGTGTAAGATTATGAGAATACCCTCTTAAACTGTTTGTATCCAATTTAATACTTGCTATAACTTGAAATTGGTCACTCCTAATTTGTTTATGCAGCATTATATAGTATCACAAATAGATATGTCTACATATATGCTTTTACTGCTGCACATGCAAACATAAAAAAATGGCGAAATTGATTCGACACCTCCTTCACACACATATTAAGTAACATATCTGCATTCAATTAAGTGATTCACTTGAAAACTTATTATACAAAAATGGCAATAAGAATTCCTGACGCATGCATACAAACAAGCATGAGTACATGTTTGTGCACTGTACTTGTGTGTGCTTGCACTGCCTTTTCTTATCATAAGGTTCAGTAACTATGTTTTTCTTAGCTGGATGAAGAACTAGTCTTGTTGTTCCAGTTTTCCTTGCACTCATGATGCCTTTGAAGTGAAATCTGGGCTGCTTAACTTGTGCTGGATATCACTCGATGACCAGACTGATTTGTCATGAAGACTTCATGGAAAGTTTGAATTGAGGGGTCTACATTGATGGGTCAAATTTACTATTGATCATTGCTTATGTTCGAATCATCATCATCATCAGAGCTTTTTCCCAACTAATTGAGATCGGCTGCACGAATCCTGATCCACCATTATGTTCTATTAAGGGTCATACCTTCAGTGAGGTCATAAGTCCCCAAATCTTTTCTCAGTACTTCCAACCATGCCCTTTTGGACCTACCTTTTTTCTTTTCTGAGCCTTCCACTTGAACTAATTCGCACCTCCTTACATGTACAATACGGGATCTGCGCTACACATAGCCGGCCCACCTAAGTCTATTTTCTCTCATCTTATCGCCTATTGGTGCCACGAAATTCTCCCAAATGTATTTATTTCGAATTCTATCCCTTGTTTGAGTGATTCTATTAATTCTTGTTGTCTTGGGAAAATATCACTAAAATAGAATGGACCCTTTGAAAGAATCATTAAGGTGGTCAAATCAACCAAATTAACATTAGAGTATTTATAAGATTCCTTTCACTTAGGTACTTCTTAAAAAAATTATCTAAAAAAGCACAAATTTCCCTTGTTTCTAGATTCACAACCTTGAACAAGTAGGGGAATTTTGGTAATTTGGCCTAGTTAAGTGCCCAAGCCAACTGGCATAAATATCAATGTTATCAAATGCAGTTGTGTGACGCATTACATGGCGGCATCAATTTGGATGCACCTTGAGGCGCACCGCACACCCATGCATATGCGGGTTTTGGAGGTGCCCCTCCATATGCAACGAATCTCCAACATTAAGGTCAACATACTCTTTTCCATGATAGTTGCATTAGTCTATTAGAGAATGGAGAGAGCAATTTTACTTTATTAGGCTATAAATATCGAGTAGCCGACCCCAATTAATTGGGAAAAGGCTAAAATGATGATGCTGAGGCTATCAATACTGAGTCAATTAATATATTAAAGATAAGTACTATATATGTACATATTTTTTTTTGATGTATAGAGGTACGTACTAAATTATAAAATGCCTACTATCATACAAGTCACATATTCATGTTATTATGCATTCTTATATTTTTTATAGGGCAAGGTATCAAAAACTCTAGGTGACCCCTAGGCAGCCTGCCTGGTGCCCAGTGCCCGGGCGGGCTCCTAGGCGGGTGCCTAGATCCTCGGGCGCCCTGTAGTGGAAAATCATAGCATTTTTAAAGATATTTGCTATCCTAATGTACATATATGCATATATTTGTGTCAAATTTTGTAATTTATTCCGTTTCGCAACATACGTTTTATTTTGGGGGTTCAAAAATAAACCCCATAACTGTTTTTTATACAAACTTGGGGGTCAAAATGACCCATTCTGCCCTTTTGGGAGAATTTAAAAAGCACTTTTCGCCTGACTCCACTAGGCGCCCACTCAAGTAAAAACGCCCGTTCGGGGCGCCTTTTCATGGGGCATGTAGTTTTTTGTTAAAAAACGGCTAGGCGGGCGCTTAGGCGCCGGGAGGACTGTTTTTTTAAACAATAATATAGGGAAAATATCTCCATATCCCCTATTTTTAAGTTTCATTTCTTGATAAACCCAAGGTTTCAAAAGATATCTTCTAACCCCTGGCATCTTTAAACCTAGTTTTTAACCTAAACAAATGTGAGAAAAACATGCTCTTGCTAACCCCAATCCTTTGTCTCTCTTCACTTATATACCCCAAATTTCTCTTTCTCTCTCTTCATGCGTCTCTCACTCTCTCTTTCCTGTATTTCTCCAAATACCTCATTCTCTAGAAGTTTGAGAGGATGGCTTTTAGAAAAGGCGTGTCTTTTTAGATTTGTTTGGTCTAAAAACATAGGTTTAAATTAGCTCAGGGAGTTAGAAGAAATAAAATCTACAATTTTTATGCCCCAAGATATCGTTTAAAACCTTAGGTCTATTGTGAAATGAAACCTAAAAATTGGGAGTATGGAGATATTTTCCCTTTTTTATAATTTTTAAAGTTTTAAAATTTACTGCCCATATTAGAGGTGATGTGCTCAGATAAGTCTCAAACCTCTCAGGAAGCAAAGAATGCAAAATAGAAAATGCACATGACCAAGATGAGTGTGCCACAAATGCATCCTTCTTTTTTATTAGCAATTACGGACAAGGCAGTGGTTTGAGTTCTATAGGAGCCTGTTTTTGGTATATCTTTAGAAGGTACAACCCTCCATCCTCATGATCATACCCAGATGTCTTTCCTAACACCAAATCCTGAAAGACACAATAATACGGGAAAAGTTACAAGTTTTTGGTACAATTGCTAACATATAGAAAATTATTGGACTACTTGTGAACATGTAAAGTGGATAACAAATGCATGGAGGATTTAAATTGAAAATTTTGTTTCCTTTACTGGATACAAGGGATCCATCAACAATCTTGACAGACTCTTGATATGAACATGTAGCATGAGTAAAAAAGAGATTGGACATATTAGTCATATGTTCAATGGTTCTTGAATCAATAATCTAAGGAGCTTGAGTCAGGGAAACATGTTGTGCAGATGTAGATATACCTGATGGGGCGAGATCTGACTTAGAGGAAGAAGAGGGCTCATCATGTGTGAATGTATGCTGCTTAAGATCAAGAAGCTTTCTCTTGGAAATGATCACCAATTCAGCATCAGATAAAGAAGTATAGTCTTATGTATATGACCATTAGCATCTTATTGTCGAGACCCAATATGCCTAG
Organism: Amborella trichopoda; assembly: GCF_054954075.1. Classification (NCBI taxonomy): domain Eukaryota; kingdom Viridiplantae; phylum Streptophyta; class Magnoliopsida; order Amborellales; family Amborellaceae; genus Amborella; species Amborella trichopoda. Next base: position 36,070,907 of record NC_142348.1, read on the forward strand.
TCTCCTCATTAGTCACAGCTGTATATGCTTGAGTTGTATTGCGCTTAAGGTGTCGAATGAGATCCCATCATGTTTCCTTAGTGTGTCGGGAATTCCACAATGGGTACATTTCAGCTTATACTTTTCATCAAGTGTGAGACGACTGCAGCCACCATTACATCCCCCACCTCAACCACCACTACGGCCATCACCATGATTAATAGAGGAATTGGAAACTAGGACATCCATAATTTTTTGGCGCGTTTCTTCATGTTAAGTTATGCTAAAGTTTTGCCACCGAAAATATTCGGTATGTTCATGTTTGGGGTTAAGACCCCTTAGAAGATTAATATTTTTCTTGTATTCCACTCTTTCTCTATGCTATTTGGCACATTGAGAGCAATTTATGGGCTGTTAGCGATTCAAATCATCCCAAAAACCCCATAAAGCAGCATAATAGTCACCAACCTATATATCAATTTGTTTGAAATTCCTAAATACTCCAACTCATAGATTTTTGCTCTATTCTTCTTTTGCGAGTAGGTTTCAGCCACTGCATCCCATATCTCCTTTGAAGTATTACATTTCATAAATGTGCATTTGGTTGCATAGAGCGTAAAATCTACTTCATGTTAATCAACGCATTAGCTTATCAATGAGCATAAGATGACTCCTTTACATCTGGTTTCATCATAAGACCTTCAATATAACCCAACTTCTTTGTACCTACACGGAACAATATTGCATTTCTAGCCCATTCCGGATAGTTTTTGCCATCAAATTCTAGAGTCTTCCATCCTTAATGTTTGCTGTCACATTGTTACTTTTCAAGGTAAAAAAACAAATTATAGTGTTGCTAAAATTTGGATACACCTTCAGATTTCTCTCTAAACACGTTTTGTAAACATCTAAAGCACTACACAGTGCATTGGGCAGTCGATTATGCAATCGTGGCTGTGAGTTTCAATTGTAACATATCTGAAAGTTATTTGATATGCATCAATCAGTCCCTGTAAAATAAAACTCAATAGATCTATTTCAAGTTTCTCATGGGAAGCAACAAATTTATGCGACCTGGTTGACCATTGGATCCATTGTTCAAAAAGATTGGGGGGCTGCCAAGTATGTAAAACAGAAGGTGGGGGAAGGGGGGGGGTTAGGGTTTTTACAAATTTATGACTTTTTATAGGTTTATAAATCTCTGATTTTGCATTATAAATTTTAGACATAGCTATAAATAGAGTAGCCATACATATAGTCAAACATAGCCATAAATATTTTATAAACACAAAAAACAGCCAAAAAAAAAAAACTACTCATGAATCATAACATAACACAATGTAAAGCCAACTAAAAAGTAGGTCAAATAAAATAAAATAAATAAATAGAAAACTAAAAAAAAAGCATATCATCATAAATGTAAAGCCAAACTTAAAAAAAAAAAAAAAAAAACACATGAGAATGAAAAAAAAAAGAAGCATAATACATTACTCGCAATAAATACTAAACCCTAAGCATAAACAATTGAATTTACTAACCTTTCAAAAAACCAGTAGAAGTAGGCTTGAATCGGTCACTTTGGTTGCTAGAAGTTCTATTTTGCAATTTCCCCACTTTTCATTGGGAGGAAGGGACCATTTTTGCCCATTTTGTGAGGCCTATTTTGGGCCTCATCAAAGGCGTTTTGGGCAATTAGTCGGCCGTCTAGAACTACCATCCTGCACTGGGCCGAATAGTCCCAATGCAGTGCGGGGCTGACTTTTTGAACATAGGTTGGATCAAGCATCAATGGATTATGAAAAACCAATATCTCGGGGGAAAAGCCTAAAATAAATTGGCACTTTTCCTAAAAAACCAGATCAAAATTATGATGAAACCTTAGAAAATTACACTTTCCATAAAAATAGTATATAAGAATAGTCTCACCATTGATCTTCAAAAATAAGATCTGTTAGGGTTTCTTCTTGTTGAACATTCTTTTGTTGTCTGGCCTTACTGTTGAACCAACAGTTACATGGCTAGAGTTTCTTCACTCGACTCTCACTTCTTCAGATCTAAACCTTTCTCTAATACGAAGTTGGAAAATATAATCTAGATCTATACTAATCATCAAGTATTAGATGAATATTTGAGAGAGCAGAAAGAAGATGTGAAGAGAGAAGAATAAGAATAAGATAAAGAATAAAGGAGAGAGGTGCCTGAGTGAGAGGGAGAGGAGACAGAAGAATCAAGAGAGAGGGGTTCCTAAGAAAGAAAAAGGGGAAAAATAGTGAGATGACCCCTCTTTGGGATCAATCAGGTATTTATATGTTTACTGACGTGGAAAACTTATAGAAAATAGTCTTGTGTAAGTTAATAACTCAGACATAACCTTATTGAATCAAGTATTCTATTTAAAGGAGAGAGGTGCCTGAGTGAGAGAGAGATGAGACAAAAGAATCTAGAGAGAGGGATGCCTAGTGACATGTCTTTGGGATCAGTCAGGTATTTATATGTTTGCTGACGTGGAAGACTTATAGAAAATACCCTTGTGTAAGTTAAATAACTCAGACATAACCTTATTGAATCAAGTATTCTATTTATGTCCCTAACTTGCTGCCATACTTACTTTCAACACTCACATTGGGACCAATCAAGCCGCATATCTAATTGAACTGTCATGCGCATCAAGTTCGTGTTCAGATTTTGATAATATTGATAAATACCCTTGCTTGTTTAAGCTTAGACACCCAAACAAGGATTTCCAATGGAAAAAAATGAGTTATAGGTTGCTTGAATAAGTGGAAGTGGAACTGTCATTTCACTTGGGCCACTTAATTTGAGCAAAATGATGATATTCCCCCTCCATGTGCGGGTTAGGACCCGTAATTCATTTTCTTTTCATTGGAAATTCTTGTTTTGGGTTACTAAATCAATCTTAAAGCGAGAAAAATTCTTACACTACCCTTCCTCCCAATGCCCTTGCACTAATTCCCTATGCATGCACCCTACGTGCAATCGAATTCCAATTGTCATTGTCTCCATGCAGTCAAATTCTCATGCCTTGGAACCTTCTAACTTTGATCTAGAGTTCCTACACATTCACCACATTGGAACTCCATGACGTTATCCCTTTTGACTCACAGGAATTCCACCCTATCTTCTCTACCCACTTCATAGCATGAAATCCCATTATAACTCTTACCAACATATTGCAATGAAGCACCCAACGAACAAAAATAATTTCATCTTGTCCAACGTATCAAATAAGACAATTCCAAATTCATACTTAATTAAAATTGAAATGAAATTTAACCCAGCCTTCCCAAATGCGATTTGCGCCATCCTCCCTTGGTTGAAGAAGACTTGACTCGATCGTTGCCATGATACTTGAAAAGGTCTTGCCCGTTGAAGATCAAGGAGATAGTTGATCTACTTGGCAGCTCCACCTCCTTGGCATTGTCATTAATCTTTTTGATCGTGCAAAGTCCAATCTTCCTTCTTTGAACTTGCTATAGGTGCCAACAAGAAATTACTCCGGTCTAAGGTATGCCATGACAAGTTCTCCTACATTGAGCAGCCCCATTCATCAATTTCTATTCACTGCATTTTGGTAGTTGTCAGCTTTCTTCCAACTTCTTTTGAAGCCTCTCATGTAATTCCATATATTAGGCATGCTTGCGGCATCGGCATCTACATTAACATTCTTACATATGGGTAAAGGGATTAGATCATGAAAATGCAAAGATGTTATACCATTGACCACATTAAAAGGAGTCTTTCCGGTTGAGCAATTTGGAGTATATTTGTATGCAAATTCTGCTTATGGTAGAATGAAATCCATGCTTTCACATTTTCTACAACCAAACTTCTTAGCATATTACCCACACTCCTATTAACCACCTAGGTTTGACCACTTGTTTGGGGTGATATGCACTAGTAAACTGCAAATTGGTTCCCATTTTCCTCACAAGATTTTCCAAAAGTGGCTAAGAAGTCTAGCATCTCAGTTGATGTGATGGTTTTCGAAAGGCCATGCAAGTGCACTATCTCGTTGCAGAAGAGATTAGCAGCCATATTGCATCCATAGTCTGCCTACATGGTATGAAATGTGTTATCATGGAGGACCTATCTAGTACCACCATTATTGAATCATAAATCCTACCTGTCCTTGGTAATCCCATAATGAAATTTATGGAAAAATCAACCTATGGCCTAATTGGAATAGGCAATGGGGCGTGTGTGCAAACTAGTGTTTTGAGAATGCGCCTTCTCTACTAAGCACATTATACACCTACCAAAAAAATCTATGCACATCTCTTCGCATGAAATGCCAAAAATATTTCTTTTCAAACCAATGAATATGTTTTGTCTCTTAATGTTAACAGTTTCAACTTCTCAGCCCTGAAAATAGCAATCACTTGGTACAAATGATGAAGATGCACCTTTGGATTAGTGTATGCACCAACATATCATCAAAACATGCAATAATGAACATTTCCAAAGCAATGATGGAAGGCTTGAGTCATCAAGTGCAGAAAATCGTTGGGTGCAATGGGCAGCCTGAATGGCATACCCAGCCACTCATCTATGCCACTTTTTAACTTAAAGGTTGTCTACCACTTGTGCCTTTCGGAGCTACTCACTTTTCAAGTCTATCTTTGAGAAGGCTGATGCACTAGCGAGCATGTCCAACATATTATCAAATCTTGATATAGGAATCAATACATGATGGTAATCTTGTTTATAGCTCTACTATCCACTCATGTGCCAAGTTCCACCATTCTTAGGTGGGATCAAAGCCGGAGCTGCAGATGGGCTCATGTTTTGGTCGAATGAGTCCCTTAGACAGCAGCTTATCAACTTGATGTTGCAATTCCTCCTGCCCCTTGGGGTTCATTCAATTGGTACGTAAATTGGCAAACTAGACCCTAGAATGAGGTCACTGCAATGCTGAATATTCCTCATTAGTGTCAATCCAATTGGTAACTCTTCTGGTATAAGATTGATAAACTCCTTCATCAATGGTTTAAGTCTCCAAGCACTAAAGAGCATTGGACCAAGTCCTTCTCAACCATCATGAAAATTTGCCGCATATCCTGACTTGCCTCCACATATTGTCAATACAAGAGTAAATCCTCACCCTTCTCCTTAATGGACTTAGGTGAGGCTTCATCTCGCAATGGCACTAAAACTATCTTTTGGCCATCCTTTCAAAAGGTGTTAAGTGTTGTGTTCATCATTATAAAATGCCTTGCGATCATATTACAACGCGAAACCAAGCAATATGTGGCACGTATCCATGGATATCACATACACTTCATCACTATAAACTTCCCATTTGAACAGTAAAGGCAATGGGACTTAACCACTACCTCAATACCTCTTTTGAACCAAGCTTATGAGGCTGATGGTGCTTCACCTCCTTGAATAACAACTTTTCATACCACCTCTTTTGACACCATGTTCACACAACTAACATTTTCAACGATCAAGTTGCAAATGCAACCATCGTAACTCTAAGGATCCTGCAGCTATCCTTCTTTGGGGCCTTAGGACTAGTAAGGATCCTTCGGACTAGCAGCATCTTTCCTTGGTCTACAGGAACCTCCTCACACTGTTTAACTTGACCAACTTCCTCATCATACAACGGCTCACCCATATCAGCAACTATCACCACGTCTATCTCTTTGCCTTCCTCAGCTTCGTCAAGATTAGCATATGCGGTTGGGCAACCGCTGATGAGCACTCCACCGCCTTGTGGCCCATCCCATTACAAGAAAAACACCCAATACAGGACTGCTCATTTGTTGTGGCCCACAATCAAGTATTGACACAAGACCAGACGGTGTTCGATCACCTAAAGCTTGCTTCCTATTCAGGCCAGCAACTCCCTAGGGTGGTGCATCACCCTTTTGGCTTCTAATGTCCCCACACTTGATCTCCAACTAGCCCTGATGTGCAGCTTCCACGTGGGGTACCTGTTGTAAGGAAAGTTTGTTCTTGGATTTGAAGTCGTAACCCAAAACGTACCCTGCCACCTACTAGTCCTCCATCTCAGCTAACCCCGAACACAAGGTCAAGCAATGAAAGTCCTTCATATATTCGCAAATGGACTTCGAACTTTGCTATAATCAATGTAACTGTTTGTACATGCTCGTGGAATGCTTGGAAGAAGAAATTGCTCATGCAACTTCGCCCTCATCTTCGACCAAGATTGAATCTTATCTTTCCCCTTTTGTAACCTCACTTCTTGAACTTGATCCCACCCAAAATAGGCAAGTCCCCAAAGGTTAATTGCAACTAGCTTTACGCTTTTTGAATCTGACAACTCCTTTCATTCAGAGAATCACTCCACCACACTTAGGCATTCGAAGAAGTTTTTTGGACATAGGATGCCTGAAAAATTCAGGCAGGTCCACTTTTATACTTGAGTGATCATCTCGGTGATGTAGGGTCTACTTCGAGTAGATCATCCTTTTAAGTCATCATCATTTTCATGCCAATACCAATGGAGTCATGCATCAAACCGGGCACTACGATCATCATCATCATCGTTACCCAATTATTTGAGGTCGGCTACATGAATCTTGTTCCTCCATTTTTTTCTATCAAGGGCCATACCCTCAATAAGACTAAAAGTCACAATATCTTTTCTCATTCTCTCCATTCTCTTGAATTATCAACCCTAGATATCGGATTCAATCTTGTTTACGTATTTTTGGACCATCAATCTTAACTACTTCCTCGTTTCTACTCTTATGATTACTAATATTGCATTTCATATATTTGTCTTAGTCCAGCTAATTTTAAAATATTTAGATTCTAGAGCATCTATCCAACGTTCTAACTTTGCGTTGACACCGCCTCTAGTCTCATCGATCAAAGCTATGTCATTCATGAACAAAATACACCACAGTACTTCATTTCGTAGGTTTCCGATTAACTCGTCCATAACCAAAACAATGAAATATGTGCTCAGCGCTAACCCTTGATGTAGGCCCATTGTCACTGAGAACTCGTCTCTCCACTAGTTGTCCTCATACTAGTTATCGCTGCCTGGTACATATCTCTCATTATGTCAATATAACCTCTAATGACTCCTTTCTTTTCCAACACTCACCAAATTAAATCTCTAGGTACCCTATTGTATGCTTTCTCTAAATCGTTAAGAGACCATGTGGAAGTATTTCCTTTCGCCCTAAACTTCTCAATCAGTTGCTTAAGTAGAAAAAGGACTTCAATAGTTGACCGCCCTAGCATAGAACCGAATTGATTTTCTGATACACTCATTTTATGGCTTCGTCGTTGCTCAACCACTCTCTCCCACAACTTCATATATGTTTCCTTTGTTCTTGTAAATTGGTGGCGCAATACTTTTTCTCCATTTGTCTGGCAATTTTTTTGTTCTCAACACTTTGTTGAATAGCTTGGTATGCCAACATATGTCAATCTCCCATGTGCACTTCCAAGCCTATATTTGGATACCATTTGGTCCTAAAGTCTTTCCTATCTTTATCTTTCTCAAAGTTTCTTTCACTTCAGATATCCTAATCCTACGAATGTAACTATGACCTCCAATCTCATTTATGTCAAAGGTTCCTCTTAACATTGTATTTCTGTACTGGTTGTTATTTAAAAATTTTGAAAATAAATTATCCAGCTTTTGTTGACCTCATCATCTATCTCCAAGATCCTCTGACCCTCACTCTTAGTGCATCTAATGGGATCTAGATCCCTACACTTCCTCTCTCTCATTTTTTACTAGTTTGAAGACATGTTTTTCACCTTCTCTTGTCCCCAATTTATTGTGTAGATTATCATATGTTTTAAGTTTAGTCTTTCTATTTTCTTAGCATTTTTATATTCTTCTAAGTTTTGATCATTTCTATTACATTGCCAAGCTTTATAACATGATCGTTTTTTTGTTAATAGCTTTCTGAACCTCCTCACTCCATCACTAGGTTTCTTGTTGAATTTCTTTTCCCTCTAGTTTCTCCTAAAACTTCTTTTGGCACTTTCTTAATACTATCAACCATCTCATTCCACATAGCATTACGTTGTGCTCAGAATTTCATTTTACTTCTTTTACCAATATATTTGTAAATAAGTGTTTGTTTTCCTTTTTTAAATTCCACCACCTAGTTCTTGGACAACGATTAGTTTCACTATTTCTCTTCCATCTCTTTAGGCAGACATCCATAAGTACAAGCCTATGTTACATGGTCAAGCTCTCTCCCAGGATAACCTTGCTGTCTTTATATGATGGTCAATCTACCTTCTTGACTAAAAATAAGTCTATTTGGCTTTTATATGATTGACTTTTATAGCACTACAATCAGACCCTGAATCTGTTCCCTTCGTCTTCGACTCCCACTTTGCTTTATGTTGCTCACCAAAGAACCCGCATAAGGTGGTGCCATCAACTGAATGCTTAGGTCATTCAGATACCTTGTTCCCAACCACACTTCAGCATAGCTAATGATTCCGGTACCTCATGCACGGTTTCAGCAACCTAATCAAGTCACAAACACCAAACCTGGCTATGAGATCTGCCTTGTCCAATTATCATGATCGTTGAACATCAACCTAGGTTCTAATATATCAAAACTGGCACCTAGAAGGAGAGATCTAATACTGATTTCACTACAATAGCTTGACGATCACTCTAGTTGATCGATCAAGGAGGTAACCCTCTCAATCATCATCAAGGAAAGGAGTTAGGGGACCTTTAGCCCTATTTCTCACCACGAAAACCGGTAGGGGCCTGCCAATTCACAAGTTGGGCAATCTCTCTCTCTCTCTCTCTCTCTCTCTCTCTCTCTCTCTATATATATATATATATGACGAGACTACGCAACACCTATAGGCAAAATTCTACAGTGAGTTCCCCTATTGGCTCATCACCATCCGAAAAAATCAGACGGCGTAGATAAAACGACCGTTACGGATCTAGCATGACCGTGACAGTACCGTCACGGACATGCTAAGTCCATGACGGTAAAAAATTCAGGCAGAAGCGTCACAGACATTGCACCGTCCGTTGTGAGTCCGTTCAATAAACCACCACGGACATAGCAAGTCCTTGGCGGGACGAAATACTATTTATTTTCGCCTATAGGCATTCTTAGAACTTTTCCATATATATATATATATATATATATATATATATATGAGCAATGATCTAATGCAACGGTTGTATCATAGTATAATGCAACGACACTTCTAGAAAACCATATTTGTGGTATTTGTATGACCCCAAATTTTGCACACACACTCTTCATCTCAATAATCAATCCCCAAAAAAAATAAAGTTCAATTTGAACCCTAGATATGGTAAAAATGAGTCCCCCCCTCTCCCCCAAAACAAATTTAGACCATTCATTTTGTGAATTTCAAGGTCTTAGCTTTTATAAATTCAAAATCATTTTTTTCTTTTTTAACATAGTTCATCTAATGATAATAAAGCCATCCAAAAAAATTGAAAATGAAAAAAATCCTTCCAAGGCCTAGATCTAAGCATCTCACCAAAATGAACGGCCTATGTTAATTGGGCTAAAAAAATACTTTCTAGGTTGTGTTTTCAATTTTTTCTTTTTTTGTGATTGTTCATTAGAATGAAAAGAGTGTATATTTGAAAATTTGGATCAAACAAATGGCCATAAAATGGTTTTTTAAGATTGTTGCATCATATTACTATACAATGGTTGCATGAAATCATTGCTCCATATATATATATATATATATATATATATATGGATATGAAAGATAATACAAAACACCTATAGGCGAAAATGAATAGTGATTTTGCCTACCCTCATCACCGTCAAAAGTTCATTGCACGATCACGATTGTCCTGCAGTGTTTCATTTTTTTTATATATATAAATCGGAATTACTTGAAATTTGGAGCGTGTGTTCATCAAAAATAGTCGAATCTACGAAAAATATCAAAAAAATATTTTACATGAAAACAATGACCAAAATACCCCTAAAATGTTTTGGGGGTATTTTGGTCAATTTGTTTTTTGTCAAATTTTTTATTTTTTATTTATTAGGTGCGCCTAACTAAGATGTACACACGTTCCAAATTTCAGTTCATTTCGATTTGTAGAAAAAAATGAAACACTACGGGACAATCGTGATCGTGCGATGAATTTTGAACAGTGATGAGGGTAGGTGAAATCACTATTTATTTTCGCCTATAGGCGTTGGGAAGAGTTTTCATATATACATATATATATAGGTTGCATAGTAATATAATGCAACAACCTTCAAAAACCACGTTAGGGCGATTTGTTTGATCCAAATTTTAAAATATACACTCTTTTCATTTTAATGAACAATCACAAAAATAAAAATTTGAAAAGCAACCTAGAAAGTATTTTTTTTAGCCCAATTAACATAGGCCATCCATTTTGGAGAGATGCTTAGATCTAAGCCTTAGAATGATTTTTTTTCTTTCCAAATTTTTAGATAACTTTATTATCATTAGATTAATTATATTAAAAAAGAAAAAAATGATTTTGAATTCATAAAGGCCTAGATCTTGAAATTCATCAAATGGACGGTCTAGATTCATTGTTGGAGGGGACTCAATTTGACCATATATATGGTGCAAATTAGTTTTTTTTTTTTTTAAGATTATAGAGATGATGAGAGTGTGTGTGCAAAATTTTGGATCATACAAATACCACAAACATGGTTTTTTAAAAGTATGGTGTATTATACTATGATACAACCGTTGGATTAGATCATTTCCCATATATATATCTATATATATATATATATATATATATATGGGTTATGTTAGGGTACTTACACTATAGAGTATTTTGTAATTGTACACAACAAATTTTAGACACTTATTTACCCTTGTTTTGTAATACAATATTTTTTTAGTAAGGGTAGTTTTAATCACTAGGAGGGGTGTGACATCATCCGCATGGGGTGTGACATCACCCACATACAGCATTAAATGCCAATAGTGTGCTCCATGTGGATGATGTCACACCTCTCTTAATGACCAAAAATACCCTCACTAACAAAATGCTTCAGATACAAAACAAGGGTATATAAATATCCAAAAAATTGAGTACAATTATAAAATACTTTATAGTGTGAGTACCCTAACATAATCCTCGCTCTCTCTCTCTCTCTCTCTCTCTCTATATATATATATATATATATATATATATGGGTTATGTTAGGGTACTTACACTATAGCGTATTTTGTAATTGTACACAACAAATTTTAGACACTTATTTACCCTTGTTTTGTAATACAATATTTTTTTAGTAAGGGTAGTTTTAATCACTAGGAGGGGTGTGACATCGCCCACATACAGCATTAAATGCCAATAGTGTGCTCCATGTGGATGATGTCACACCTCTCTTAATGACCAAAAATACCCTAACTAACAAAATGCTTCAGATACAAAACAAGGGTATATAAATATCCAAAAAATTGAGTACAATTATAAAATACTTTATAGTGTGAGTACCCTAACATAATCCTCTCTCTCTCTCTCTCTCTATATATATATATATATATATAGGGAAGCATCTACAAAACGCGTATAGGTGAAGTTCTATAGAACTTCACCTACACCTCATCACCGTCCAAAGTTGATCACATGGTTACAATTTTTGGTAGTATTTGAATTTTTATAATTTTTTATTAATCGGATTTATCTAAAATTTGGGGTGTGTGTATATAAGACCAAGTCGCACCAAAATAAAATATTAAAGAAATAATTGTCCTAAAATAAAATGATGAAATTATCCTTGAAACTTTATATAGGTATTTTACGTAATTTTTATCATTCAAATTATTTTTTTTATATTTTATTCATGTGCATCTCACTAAGATGCAAATACCGACAAAATTTCATATCATTATGATTTGTAAAACAAATATTAAAATTCAAACACTATCAGACATTGTGGCCGTGTGATAAACTTTGAACGGTGATAAAGCCGTAGGTGAAGTACTGTAGAACTTCACCTATAGGCATTTTTTAGCATTTTCCTATATATATATATATATATATAAAGAGAGAGAGGGAGGGAAATGATATCATGTCACCATGTCATTATAATATAATGAAACCACATTTCTAGAAAACCATGTTTGTGGTATTTGTATGACCCGAAATTTTGTATACACGCTCTCTTCATCTCAATAATTAATCTCAAAAAAAAAAAAAAAAATTGCAACCTATATATGGTCAAAATGAGTCCCCTCCAACAATGAATGTAGACCGTCCATGTGGTGAATATTAAGATCTAAGCGTTTATGAATTCAAAATCATTTTTGTCTTGATTAACGCTGTTAATCTAATGACAATAAAGTTATCTAAAAAATTTGGAAAGAAAAAAAGATCCTTCTAAGGCCTAGATCTAAGCATCTCACCAAAATGGACGGTCTATGTTAATTGTGCTGAAAAAACACTTTTTAGATTTTTTTTTCAACTGTTTCTTTTTTGTGATTGTTCATTAAAATGAAAAGAGTGTGTCTAAAAATTTGGGTCAAACAAATAACCCTAACATAGTTTTTGAAGATTGTTTCATTATATTATTATACAATCGTTGCATGAAACCACTCCCCATGTATTTATATCGCTATACACCAAGTAGGAGGATAAGAATACTATTTCACTTTCATTAATCAAGTCCACCTTGAAGTTACAGCAAAAGAAGCTTATATAGAATTAAACAAGCATATCATTGAGATGGCCTTTTTCGCATGACTTGATGGGCTGAGGTTTCATTGCATACTAAGATGTCATTAGAAGAGGCTTTTGTTGCTGAATATTTTATGGTGGACCATATTATGATGGATGATAGGATACAAGTTTTTTCTTCTTTTTAAATTGATAATCTTGGTATGAGTTTTCTGGAGATTGGACGAAGGGATTGATGGCGAAAGAACACACGTAGTGATTTTCTTTATGTTCAGTTAATAAAAGAGTGATTCTCATGAGCTTTACATGGGTCATGAACTTTTTAAAACACAGAGAATCACCTGAAACAAATAACCAAAATACACTCCTAGGCTAGTTGTTGTGGAAATAGTTGTAATGCTAAACATGTGATATGCATGATAACTGGCTTTCTTTATGTAGGGAACGTCATAAAAAATATAGAGTAACAAACCACCTAGTGATTTGTGATAATAATATGGGGGTTTGAGATTATGGAATGTTCTATACAACCAAACCAAGTTCTCATTCTTTAGATGGTTGAGGGAAATATCTCGGCCGTATTGCCTATGGGTGGGATGCATGAAGCACTTTGTTGCAATTTCAAATGTGGGACAATGGATGGGCCTTGATAGGGAAGGTGATTTCATGAGCATTGAGTTTTGTCCCTTTCAAGGGTGTCCATAGATGTTAATATGTGGATGACAATCTGATGGAGTACTCGGTGGGTGAAGATAAATAGACTACCAACCTAAATGGGGATGTAGTGTTATTTCTTGATTTTCATTATCTTAGTTGTATTGAGCCATGTGCTATCATTTCCTTTAATTGGTATTGGCTTAGGAAATGTGTGGCTTGCCAAGTGGTATGAGCATGATAACGGTATCATGTGTAGTAATTTGGCTAGCATCACAGCAGGAGATGAATTTCTAGAATCAAAGGATTCTAGAGAGTTTGGTGGAGAAGATCGAACAAGGTAATAACAAATTGAGGACAGAGGGATAAACTCTGCGGTTTGAAATTAAGGACAGAGGGACAACAGAAGGGAAGGACCTTGGTAAACTCTGGGGTTTGAAATTTGTTTACCAAGAACAGATTGAGGTTTGGGATAACAGAATAGGAGCAGGATATTGACTACACTGTGATGGTAATGGGGAGAAGTAAAGCACATACAATGGGAGGGGAGTGACTAGGGATGTGGAATTGTCTCTTGGCCGCTATGTAAGATGTCAAGGCTATTATGGCATACCAGTGTATTGCTAATTGTACAAAGATGGAGGGTAGACACTTTTCATATGTAGTTCTTGTGATGTTTAGGATGACCAAAAGGTAGGACATTTGTGCTTGGTTCTTTTCTTTTTCGAGTGGCTTTACGAAAAGGAAGTCAGCAGGGTGGAATTAAATAATTTAGTTTGTCTTAAATAAAATCTGGATTTTTTCAATTTTCAATTTTCAATGAATTGCTTTCTCTGTCAAACCCATTTTGATGACTCTGTTATTCGCATATTCATGACAACCTCCTATACTGTCTTTGTATTTGTACTTCTTTCTTGTGTGCTGCTTAAGTAGCATCCAAATGTGAACTTCAAATGCATGAAAAAATGTCTTTTTGTTGAAAAATTCATGTTGAAGTCTTAAACCATATCTCCACGTTCAACCAGCTACTGCAAAAAAACATTATCAAAAGAAAAAAACCAGCTACTGCAAAAAATCAGAAAGAGTTATTGTGTTTTTAATGATAAAACTTCTTTTTCCTGGTTCCCAGTAGGAAGGAAAACGCTCATGTTTGGATTAGATTTGATTGCTAATAGTTTGTCATGTTTATTTGCTTTCCATTGGAAAAAGGATTCTGATGCTTGAATGAAATTTTGTCACTAATAGAGAAGAGGAAGCTGACCTGAAGATATAGTCACAAACTCATATTCTTGTTTGAGCCTTCTTTTATTTATTGATCTTGTTTGCTCACTCCATTTAAATAATTTCTTGATGCATTCAGGCGGGTATTCTCAGAATCTGATGACGAAGTCATTGATGACATGCCCTCGCCAAAAAAGAAGATGCCGAAAATCCCAGGGTAATGACCCCTTTTCTTGATAGTATAATCACTCCTTTTGTTAGTATTATCATTCCCTTAGTTTTTGAGATTCATGGCCCATTCAGAGGAAATAACTTATGCTTGATGCATTGCAGTGCCAAAATAGTACTTTTGGAAGGTTTGCACCCAGCTGACTGTGCACAAAGTGCTAAAGAGTTCATGAAGAAGAGAAAACATGGAGTTCAAAGGTCATCCATGGTTTTGAAGAATGCCAACCAGGCTTTGCGCCTCCTGTCTAACAGTGGCATCTTGAGTAAGCATTAAACATGTGTATCACGAGGAATTTATGGTGTTCCCCATGGGATATTGTATGGGGGAGAGATTTATCAGATGGGGATATGAAATATAAATCAACACCCCAAAAATTTGCATTTGCAGGCATATAGTCCTTGTACTTTGTATGGAAGCAATGAGGTGGAATGTTTTTTTGGGTAATTTGTCTTGGTTCACTCAATTTGACAAGGTTTTCGTTTTCTTTTTGAAATTTTGTGAAATTAGTTTTCACATACGAAGTTCGCAGTTTTTACCATGTGAACAAATTTCCCATGATTACCAATACATGGAGTAATTAGAAGCCATTCATATGCATCCAAGTCCGCATGGGCATATTGATTGGTTTAAGTCTCCGTCTCCCTATGATAATCAATTTGACTTTGAAGGCCGACTCTTTATATGAATAGGAGGTACATCTCTTCTTGGTTAGTCCATTCAACCTAAATCTCCTGCTAATGCCATAAAAAGAGTAGGTAAATCATGATGATGCAAGTACACGAGTATGATAGTTTCCATTCACCATGTGCACATGGAAGATAGAAGAGAAACTAATCTCCAAGAAATATGAGGCCTAATCTTCTCACTAATCTACAAAATCTATTACCCACGAATGCATGCACTCTAGGACTTTGAGTGGTTGTGATTTAAGTTATGGAGAAGACCTATGTTTTTGTATGTAATTTGGAGATAAATAGAGAAAATGGATGGGGGGTGTGTGTGACTAGTGCCCATTTTGCTAATTAATGGAAACCCTAGGGGGTTTTTCAAAGCAACTAGAGGAGTCAAGCAAGTGGATCCTTTATATCCATTCGTTTTTACACTTGTTGCTGAGGGATTTAGTTTGATGTTTAATAATGTGGAAGGAAAGGGAAGATTCAGTGGATTTAAAGTTTTAGACACTAGCCTTTGTGTGTCCCATCTACATCTACAATATATGACGCAAAGAGAACCAATTACTCATATTAGCAGATTTTTGCAGTACTTGCGAGATGGATTTGGTCCAGAAGGTCAACTTTGACAAACTTGCCATAGCAAGGTTTGCCTAAGGATTGGGTGGAGTCTCTGGCAAAATAAAAATTGGACGCATGGTTGATAAATTCCCAGTTAAATACCTTAGCTGGCCTATCTTAGTCGGTAGACTATGTAGGTTTGCTTGGGATCCCTTTATTCACAGAAATCAGAATTCAGGTGAAGCTGGATTTATTGAAATTCAAGTTTTAGTCTTTTGGTGGTCGTGGTAATAAAATTCTCCTTGGCAAGCCTACCCATTTATGAGGTGTCTATCATGCAAATGTCAAGTTCTATAATCAAAATTCTTTGACCATTCTATGAAAAACTTTCTACAGTGCTCCTTTGATGATGATAAGAAGTACCATTTGGTTAAATGGGATAAAGTTTGTAATCTTAAGAAGGACGATTGAGTATCAGAATGCTCAAAATCTTTAATAAAGCACTTCTAACAAAATGACTGAAGATTTCTACAAGGTAAAGATCAGTTTTAGAAGACAAGTTCTTGTGATCAAATATGGGATTGATAGGTACTCCTAGTTTTATCAGCAGGGGAAGAGGTGATACCCAATAATCTCAGATCTGGAAAGGTATTCTTTCTTATAAACCAATAGTGAAAAAGAAGTTTTATCAGCAGGGGAAGAGGAGATACCCAATAATCTCAGATCTGAAAAGGTATTCTTTCTTATAAACCAATAGTGAAAAAGAAGAGGTGATACCAAAAATTGACTTAGATGGTCTAGGCCCATTCTTATTAAGGTATGGAGATGGCCAATTCCCAAAGTACAAGCCTTTCTATAAGACTCTCATGACGGATAATCTTAAAAAAGGAGAGATCAACATGACCGGAGGTGTGCTTTATTATTGATTTACTAATTTTCAACCACGTAACATCACTAAGACTTATGTCATACAAACAGGTCCTTCATGCAGTTGGTGCCTTTCTGAAGCAACCACTCATAGTTGTCATCTTGAAGATTGCATTTGCCATTCCAAAAACCATGCTCCGTTAAAATCTTGTCCATCTAATACATGCAGAAGCCATGGTTTAAACTCCAGCTTCTTCGTAACATACAAAAAAAAAAAGTACGCCATGAGAAGACCGACAGAACAGTTTCCACTGTATCCATGGCATCTCCAAAGGGGTCAAAGGTTAGTATCACGGAAACTATACAATTTCAATGCAACTGGGTTTCCTTCAACAAATCTTACAATTAGCTCTAAGCGAAAGTGTCTTCCCTATCACCCTCTGCATGCTCTCCTTCCTCCAAATTGCTGAACTCGAGGAAATGGGTGGGCCTGTGATCCTCATGATAGAAATCACGAGGCGTCCCCAACTTAACATTGTACTTCATACTCACGGTGTGCTTAACACCCATGAAGTTGTAGTTCCAAGGCCCGTTTTCAGGCATCTACATAGAATCACGCAACATGCATATTAGTTTATGAGGTGTGCGGGTCTAATTTTTCTTGACCCAAAAACAAGTAACCGTGTAGCAAAAGAATACAGATCCAAAAGATTACCATGTAGAATCCAAGGAACCGGTCACTGAGAAGCATCTGAACCTTCTCGTAATGGGTTGGGAGATAGCCATGGTAGTTGCTGCCAGTGTCCTTGTTGAGTCTTCCCCACTCGTAACCTGTTGGGGTGAGCTTATATGCAGTCAAGGAGCAGGAGCCAGGAGTGAAACTACAAGTTAGAATGATACACTTCTCCCCATCCCACTGCTTGTTGTTCTCCAGAATCCGAGCATGACACGTAACATCCTGCATGGAAGAACAGTAAGAAAAAAAAAGACATAGACGAACTTCTTTTAGGAACTTAATCACAAGGAATCAAGGATGATGTATGTGATAAACAAACAAAACAATTGCAACAGACAATGTTTTTGAACTCGGCTCAGCCATGGAACTGGCCGAGTTACTCGGGGGGAGTCCAAGTTGACTTGCCTGAGTTTGCACCAAGATGAGAACGAGCCAAAAAATCCAAAAATTCAGTAAAAATCCTGAAAATTTGCTCATAAGGAAAAGAACAAAAAGAGTGATAAACAGACCAAGTATATGCAAGATGAGAAAAGTTTTCAAAGGTCAAAAAACCAAACTTCTTAAATATCGTTTTCTCAGAAAAAATGAGAAAAATAAAAGAAAAATCATAATCATTAACAAAAAAAACCATGAAAAGCACATTAAAAACCATTAATAAGTCTCTATCAAAAAAGAAAAACCATTAATAAGTCGATTATAATTTCATTCAATAGATCAATTAAAAATCCATTTTTAATCTCAGGCAAGACACCGTCAAGCCCAAGCTACTAGCACAATAAAAATTTCAGGTAAAAGATCTAATAATTGAATATTATCCGTAAAAGTACTTGTGGAAGATTCAATTGTGTGAGACTGAGGTTCAGATTTTAAGATTATATTCAACCATGAAAAAGCAGTCCAGCTGACAGAAATTCAAATTTGGAGAGTTTGAATCAAGTCCGCATGCCAATAATTGATTAATTTATCATTTAAAAAAATGCACAGAAGTTACAAGACTGATGCATGTGCGAGAGAGAGAGAGAGAGAGAGAGAGAGAGAGAGAGAGAGAGAGAGAAAGAGAGTGTGAGAGAGAGATTCAAATTGATAATCAAACTGTCTAGTACTTTGACAACAAATACAAACCAAAAAGGAGAGCAATAGATACAAACCTGAGGTGAGAGCTGAGGGAGTTCATTGGGTTGTGTATGCATCCACCCCAAGGGCTCCAAATCATTCAAGAAGTCATGATCAGGCAATGCTGAAGGCAAATGAACCTGTTGGTGGGTCCCCCACTGTGGTGGCATAGCAATGCAACGGATCTCCTTCACTTGAGGATTGTCAGGAGGACTGATTCCATACAAGTAACCCGCAATTTGGGTCCTTAGATCTGCTATGCAGATGAACTTCTTCAAGACATTCTTTGGCATGATGTATGTGTAACCAGTCTCCTGCAAAATGTAAAATTCCAAAGATATTACCATATGTTCACAGGAACTTTTTATGTGATTGATAACTGGATTTTATTGAGGGAAAGTATGCCGCACTCAGATGGGCTGAGTAATATCATAGTGCACAAGGGTCACCACCGTCCAATCAAAGGATGCAGAGTACCAACATAATAAGTCAAAAACCCAATTGTGGGTCACAGATTCCATTACCCTAGATCCTTCAATGACATGGTGATGCTCCAAAGGACTACAGTGTTCCAATAGTTTATTGAATAATAGAAACTTATCCCCTCCATTAATCTTCATAGTACTTAAAAAATAATAATGAAGTTATCTGTGTTACCTTGATATCATCTGAATTGACATAGATGTGATTAACTCGGAGATAAAGATTGGTTGCAGAGATTGCACGCACACGCCAATCAGTCTTGGAACCAAAAGCAGCCTGCTCATATGGGCTTGTTGTGGTGACTATCAATTCATCACCATGCACATTTGTTGTTCTTGTGGTAACTGCAGTGAGCTGGCTCGCTTCCTTCGCCTGCAAATAAGAGATTTTCAAAAACAAATGATCAGCCATGTCCAGAACCAGCGTAGGAGATTTGCAGCTGTGGAAAAAAACTGAAAAGAAGGTACCTGTTTCTCAATCTCTGCAATCTGTTGCCTCTGTTGTGATGGTGGAGTTATTTCAGCCCCCAATATGATATCACGAATCTCAGACTGGGTCAGAGCTGATGTGTTAACATTATTCTTCTTTGCATAATCAGACAGTATGAGATCTCTCAAAGCCACCTCAACCTGCAGTAACAGATAGATAAGTAAAAGCCCAAACACTACATTCAAGAAAAATCAGTAATTATCCAAAGCAATCCTGAATCCCGCCCCCACCCCCCCCCGACCCTTAAAGAAAACACAAAACAAAAAGAAAAAGGGAACAACAACAGCATACTCAAGCCCCATAATTACCTTCATCCACTGGTCATCTGTTAGGGACGGCCAAATGTGGTGGGGTTCTGTGACAACAGTCTTGTCAGGCTTGAGTAGCATCTTGGCCTTCTCGTTGTTAACATGGAGGGCACGCAAAATCAATATTAGACGAGAGAATGCTGTGTATGATGATATCGTCTTCAACCAATCATCATAAATATTGAAAAGAACCATCTGTGGCTCCGTAGCCTTGAGAATCAAATCCCCAAACTTCTCAATTTTCAGGCAAGCCTGGAATGGCAACTGGAGCTCACTTCCCTTTATCACAATGTTAGGGAAGTCAAGCAAGTGAACCTCCAGAGGATCGAGCATTCCTTTCCTAGTCACAATGATTTGCTTGGGCTGCTCTTCAACAGGCAAAGAGCGCACAAGAGCAGCAACTTCTTCTGCAGTTTTCCACTTGGCCAACTGCCCGAGACGCTTCTGCCCAGCCCAAACACTTGTGTGGATAACCTGCATGGATTAACAATGCCAGTTTATCTCCTTCAAGTATAAAGAGGGGGCATGTGGTTGATAGAAGAAAGTCACAACAATAACCAGTCAACAAACCTTTACATTATAAAAAAAAAAAAGTCAACAAACCTTGAGAAACAATTGCCCCGTCCTCGGGTTAAATATGAAGATGGCACCATTGATAGGCTTTGTGGTGAGATTTCCTTCAAAGGTTTTGTGGATAGTGACACGATATACATTTGTGTCATCAACAAACCATATAATTTGATTGCTGAAAATTTCTCCATAGTTTTGAGATGATAGATATGGCTCAGTGGGCTCGGATGAATAAAGCTGCAGGCCTTTCCTTATACGCTCTCTCAGAACATACAAAGCAGGATTTGACTGCAAGTAAAAACAAAGAAACAGTGAGGTCGGTCAGTCAGTGTGAACCAAAGGGCAATTAAATGAGCAAAAGAAACTAGGTTGCCACACAAACCTTCATGATCTTATTCATAGCTTGAGCCAGAAGAGGCTTTGAACCGGGAAACCAGTTACCATAGGCGGAGTGCAAGTTATATGCAAGATCAATTCCGATCATGACACCTGCAGCCATTAAAAATAAAAAATCCATTGGTGATCGTCTCCAAGAAATGATGCATCCAAGAATAATGTGACAGCATATATTAATCCTCTACCTGTTGGAGATGGATAAATTGACATGTTGTCAGTGGTGTAGTCCAAAAATTTGGCCCTGGTGTAACGTTCGATATCATGAGAATCATAGTCTCCCCATCGGAGCTGAACATCTACCCAATATTTGTTGCTCGCTTTCTGATCGAACATATCCTTAGCTTCTGCCACTAAACTCGGTTTGGACATGTTCCAACGATAAGCAGCAAAGAGGAGGATGTCGGCACAAGAACTGTTCATTTTGTAACTCTTCCTTGGATGTATTGTTTCTTTCTGTACAGTCTCAATTTCCAACGCATCCAATTCCTGATCCAGCACCTGACACAAATCCATGACAACACTTTCGTGGACCTTTTGCCAAAGATGGGCCCTGAATATCTGAATCAAGGATATCTTCAATGTTGGGATTTTCCCATGCATGAATATCCCAGTCAGATCCAACTGTACTTGGAAACCTACATAAACATTTGCACGATTTATAGTAGGCGACCACCACAGAGTAAATCTACGATTCGGAATTTGATTGAGCCCAGAACGCTGTGCATTTGTCAGCTTCTTGTACTTCATAGACTCTTCAAAACCAGATGCTTTCTCCCAGAAAAGACCTTCCCATGTTGGAAAACTGGAAATAAGAATCCACAGTCAACATCATGAAACTTTTTTTTTTTTTGTTTTCTAAGAGAGAGTTGACTATAATATATCGAATATAAATAGAGGATAGAGAATGGGCTGGAGCCTTGGAGGTAGAACCAACGAGCCCTATGATGAAGTCTCTGACTCTATTCTCACCAAAAGGTAAGGGTCTAAATCCTCACTGACTTACCCTTTTTTTGGGAAAGGGGCTAAGGTAGTGGTGGTAGCACCCCCACACCATAGTTACCACATTGTGGTTTCCATTCGCACCATTAACACCACCCTACTAACACCTTCAAAAAAGCCAATTCCTAATCTACTTGAAAAAACGGGTAGGGGCCTGTCTTCCCCACTGAATAACCCCAAAAAAAGAATAGAGGATACAAAAATTTCAGCTCCTGACTAAACAGGGCCATATATATTTACAATTTTCGTTTTCGCACAGTGGTTCAGCAGGAGCTTGTGTTGAACAGCACGCGGTCATTTTTCACCCCTACAGCAAA
The DNA here is from genome assembly GCF_054954075.1 of Amborella trichopoda. Taxonomy (NCBI): domain Eukaryota; kingdom Viridiplantae; phylum Streptophyta; class Magnoliopsida; order Amborellales; family Amborellaceae; genus Amborella; species Amborella trichopoda. The sequence goes on from NC_142348.1 coordinate 36,093,164, forward strand.
TAGTATCAAGATGCCATAGATTTCGGGGAAAAAGACAAGAATTACTATTGGAAATTAACACAAAGAGGCAGCTACCTCAGAACAGACACGTGACGTCCAGCGACTGATCTATTCTATCGAAAAAAAAGAATTACAGTGAATGTTACTGTTGGAAATTAACACAGAGAGGTAACCATAACTAATTAAACCCAGAAGTTATACTGGGACCTAAACCTGCTTCCCTATCCCTCGACCACCAGGGATCCAATATACCAAAGATATGGAAAGAATAAGGAAACCTAGCATTTTCGCCACATGGTAGAAAGATTAAGGTACACAGGTATACTGGGACGTTTTCCAAATTTTGGCCTTCCAGCAGGAAGACACTAAAGAGAGTAAAACTTGGCCTGCTTCCCACAAACAAAGATTTTGTGGGAAGATCAAGAATATGAGATCCATTATGCGGCAATGAAAACATGATACTCACTAAGTTCCTTTGAAGAGAGTATGTTCAAGAATGCCCTCCACCCCTCCAAGTGCCTGGATGACATCAGTCCGGTAATTATTCAAATTCCACAGCTTCCCATCATGCCGCTGATGTGTCCACCAGAATGGATTTTGCTTCAAAACCTGGTACTGTTTAAAGTCGGTTCTTACTCTCCACCCTTTGTCATATGCCAGTGTGTGTCGATCTTTCTGAAAGAGAGTATTGATTCGAGGAATACCTCTATCCCAAGAGTCCTGATGATGATGCACTATTTGTTAGGAAAATGAATATTTCAATAAGATGAATATCAGACATTACTTAAAAGTTCTTGCATCCCCAATAGGAGGACATAAGTATTTAACAATATATCTAATTTCTTCATGCATTCAATGCAAGCATCCACCTTTCCAACCGTAAGTGGTGAGGAGGCTCTCAAATCCCAGGTCTCACTCGACGTTTACCATTTTTCCATGGACAAAGGAGAAGCATTTATTCTTATAATATATAAAGAACATTCAGTTTCTCTTTCTAACTAATGAACAGCATTTAGGGGTCATTGGGATCCTAGGTAAACCTTTACCTATTTTCATAAAACCCAGGTTTCCCGAAATAAATAAAAAGGGTTTGTTTGGCACACTATACCTCTCTCAAAACCTAATTCAAAATTACTCCGGAAAGCCCATTTTGGTGTTAAAGTAACCCAGTCAAGACTGGTTTCCAAAACCTGGGTGATTTTTTACAGAAGGGCACATTTGGCGGGTGTAAAAAAACTTTCGTAAAAGTATTTTCATATGAAAGAAACATACACACACACCCAAAAAAAAAAAATGCGATTAAGCGTGAGAGTTCTTTCACACCAATTAGCTGTCACTTGGCATGAAAAGATGTGTTAGGACCAATTGATGTGAAAAACTCCCACACCTAATCACTTGGGGAAGTATCACGTGAAAATACTTTCACGGAAGTATTTTCATGCGTGCGAAACATCCCTTGGTAATCTAAAACCCTACCTCACATAACAACTCAACCTCCAATGATCCATTTTTTCTACTGCTCCCTACCTCACATCACCTCCCTCCCTACCTCTCCCCCTCCCTCATCTCAGCTTTTCTTTTTAATCCACACAGTAATTTTTGACAAACATAAAACCACAACAAGATCGAATCCAACCTCGAGATCTTCAAGAGTCAATCGCCTATTCTGGGATTGTGCTTCTTGTCTCTTCAAAGCATATTCAGCCCAAACACGCTGTGAATCTATGAATTCACTTTCCCATGGCTGCAGACAAACAAGTAATCAGCAGTATTATCATAAAAATGCACATTACAGATGAAAATGGCTAATAAAGAACAAACTGGTAAAAGGTCATAGAAAACCCACCTGTATGTAGCGATATAAGTTCGGAATAAGCTGATCCTCCTCATGGCTCATACCACTTCGGAAATGAGTTGCTCCAACATCTGTTAGCTGGCGGTATCTCAGATCACTCTGAGGGATCAATATATGACCCATGGAAAGCATGCCGAGACCTCCAATTTCCTTTGGTGTGTAAAAAATTACAGGGGGAAATCTGGTGTAAAAGACAAGATTCAAAATCACAATATACATGAATTTCAGAAATCCCAATTGAAAAGAACAGAAGATGAGCAACTGACAACAGCTTACCTGCTTGGCATTTTTGAATTCAACCCAATCTTGATACGGGTTTGAATCTTATTTTCACATTTCACAAGCAAATCCAACAGCTCTTGAGTATGAACAGTTGCTTCACGAAAATATGTCATGAGGCCTAAAATTGCAAAACAAAGTTATACATCCATATGTCCCATTGGTTCAAATAAAGAAGTAAAACACCACAAAGAAAAAAGTAAAAAAGAATGAAACCGAAGAGCTATCTTTCATTTTCATATTTAGTAAAGAAATATACCTATAAGAGCCGTGTTCCACTTATTAACAATTTTGGTGAATGTTGTCGATCCCGAAGACATCAGAATCTGCCGCACACGATTTTCGAACACTTTCATGTGCTCATCATCAACTCGCAAGAAGGCAATGGCTGTTCGCTCTTTAGTCTGCTCATTCTGAAGATTCCACACGCCATCTTTAGTGTTGCTGAATGCCTCCTGTGTCATTCTGATCTTTGGTAAAATTCGCACTTCAAAGCCACACCTGCTTGCCCGAAATCAAGCCATCAATTAAGGGGAACAAAGAAATGTAAAGCTCATGGTTTTAAAACCTTTTTTTTACTATTGTTATTAGATAGGGAAGGGGTTGGGCTAGGTGCAAATAAGCCTTCAAGCAAAGAAAATTTGGAGAGTGGCATGGTATGGAGTCGTAAACACATGCATAAGCTTACATGCTGAAAAGCAGATTTGGATTGTCCTTGCTGTACACAGAGATAAAGCTATTCTCCCACTCTAAAGTGGTTATACTTCGGGGGAGACGATTCTTCATATCCCAGAAAACACTTCTTCCAAGGTTGACTGCAAATCAAAAGAAAACAATCAAAATTTTTGTCACAGAAAGAAAGTCAAAAATTTGAATACCAAATAATATAATATTAAGCAACTCTGACTATTGTATTAATATTAACATCAAGCTCACCATCATGCTTCATAAGCCTCATTCGGGCATCCCTAGGCCAACATTTCTTGTTATTATATCCCACCATATTCTCATTGTTGGGGTCAGGATGTTCAGTTAGATAGCGTTGGATGAGGTCTCTGGCCTCCTCATGAGTGAAACGGAACAGTATATGCACCTTGTCAATATACCGTGAATACAGCCGTATTGGATGTCTTGTTTCAACTTTAGTATCCCAGTACGTAATGAATTCATTGGGCATTTGAGGTGGACCGGCAATTTCACTGGCCCGAGTCAAACCAAGAAGCAAGAGATCCAGGACCAGTCCATAGTATTGTACCACAAAAGAAGCAAACTGAAGACCACGAATCAAACCATATGAATTTGTGTGACTCATATCTTTGTAGGACAAAACAACATTGTTTTTTGCTGTGACATAATCAGCAATATTGTGATCAAGAACCAGTCGCAAAAGCCTGAAAAAGAGCAGAAATTAGGACAATCAATTGTTCACAGATGTGACCTCGTACCACTTATAATGTGACAATGTTTCAAAAAGCACTAGGCGGCACCTAGGCGGTCGGGGGGGTCTAAGCTGCTCAGCGCCCAGAACCTGGATGGCCCAGTAGAATTTTTTTTTTTTTTTGGGTTTTCTCTCTCTAAAATAGCCTCTAATGGGTTTTAAGTTTCAAATGAACCTAAAACCTACAATTTTGCTCCTTTAGTATTAAAAAAATGACCCAAAAATACCCTCAAGGAGCCGCATTTCCACCCTGGGTGGGGCGTAGGGCCTAAGCGGCCGCCTAGGCAGGTTCAAGTGAGCTCCAGGGATATCCGCCTAAGCGGCTGCCCAGGCGCTGGGTTGTCCGCGTTTTGAAATAGTGTAATGTATCAAAAGAGAAACTGTACCATCAAGGAACATATTCATCCAGAGAAGACTATATTCATCAAGAGCACTATAGAGGACAAAAAGGAGGAAAAAAAACAAACAAGGAAAAAAGATGGCCCAAGGAACATACGGCATAAGTATCAATTTGTATTTACCTATTAAGCATTGTCAGGTCTATCTTCTCAAAGAACTTTTCAAACTTTGTCTGAAGCATCACTACACACTGACCTTCACTCGTGTCCCATATATCTTGTAAATTATTTATTCCTTGGCACCACTTGTAAACCAAGAGGGGAGGTGGCTCAGAGTCCGCAGGCTTGATCCAATTAGGAAAGAGATGACGTTTGTCACCTTCATACCACAAATACTGATCAAGGTATGCATCTGTGATTTTCTCAAGAGGTTCAATCTCATAGACGGGAATCAAATAACTATACAAATCCATGAACTCAATGCCAACCTGCAATTACAATGGAAGTTAAAAACTCCTTAGCATGTCTGCACATCAAAACAAAGACCAGTTTCCAATTGTATAGCTAACTTAATAGTACATATGCAAAATGGGTGGTTGACCAGATGGCCCTCGTCGTCCACCCAACCAAAGTCTTGACCACGGAAGTGGACTTGCCACAGGACCAACAATTCTGGAACAGACCAGGACTGGGACCAGGTCGGTAGAAAAACTTAGATAGCCACTAGGCTATCACCACTACCATCCCCCACCCCTCCCCTCCCCACCCCACCCCGGCCCTCCATTTCTTATGTTAGGAATATTTGTTTAGTCACATTTTTTGCACACATACACACTCTTGACCCTAGTGAAAACCCCCATGACAAAAATAAATAAACAATAATAACTAAATATGGTGTTTTGATGAGAGAGAAAATTAAGTTGACAAGAGCCATCTATTTCAATTAACTGTTAGATCTAGGGTCAGATGTGCTCAAAAAAACCTTTTGTTTTTTTCTTTGTTGTTTATCTAGTATTTTTAAAACCGTCCCAAAAATTTGAGGTCAAATAAATCCCTTTTGGATGCAATCTTTGAGGGTGGTGTACCTGAGCATGCTCAAAAAATAGGCTAAAGCCCCTGCCCCCCTGCACGCGTGCATGCATGCACACAAAAACATAAAAAAAGGTCCAGACCCTGGACAGTTAGACTTGGACCCAGCCCAGCCCAACCGCCCATTTACACCTCAAGTTAAAACTGAAGCTTACTTCTTTGAAGGCACGCTGCGTGAGAAGGTGCCGCTTTATACGTGATAATGCCTCGTGAGGATTGTCATATGCTTGTTCAATAAGACCCAGCTCTTCCCTCTGTTGCTGGTTTAATCTCACAGCAACACTATAAGACTCCTTCAGCCTTTCAAGTGCAAGAATAAGAAGTTTTGTGTCATGCTTGTAGGACAATGGTGGAAATGGAATTGGAGAGAATTTCCTTGATTCCAGCCAATGCACTGTTGTGGTGTAGATGGCAACTGCTTCTTCAGGAGTCACATATGGACCATCTTTCAAGTAATTGTGTTGCCGTTCCTGAGAGATGCATCTGGAATAAGTAACTGTATGGAGCTAACCTTCACAGAGGCACTTCTACAAAGATATGAACTTATACTTTATGATGATAAAATAATAATCTGCTGGAAACTTTACCATTTCCCAATAAAATAAACTGCTCATTTATACTATTGCAAACAACAAAAAGCTTAAACAAATAAAACATCTAGATATAAAGTTAAAGATCAAACCTGCTCAGCTTTTAGCCATAAGCGAGTCAATCTTCCAAGATTCTTTCGGCAAACAGTCTTGTCAACTGTTGCACCCCTTCTTATACGTTCACGATTGTAATGAGCAACATTTGTCCACCAATCTGCCTTCGACTTGACGTAACGAAGGATCATGTTCTCAATGGGAACAGGTAAACCGGGGACCTGAAAAACACAAATATGAGACAAAGTACAAGACAGAAACAACATACAATTTAGCACTCCTACGCTATTTGGAAAAGAAATATTGTGGAAAGTGTACCTTCCAAGGAATATTTGCTTTCCAACAGCGCCATGCTTCACTAAGATGCTGCAAAATGGTCCTCGCTTTGTTCTGCTTGATGCCCTCTGAAATGCGATAATTACAATTCCCATATGTTAACAAAGCCATAAAATCAAGGACGAGAATAAAGCTGATAGAACACGATGTAATAAAAAGCATCGACAAAAGTTCACAAAAGCAAACAAGAAAATAACAATATATTCTTGTAATGTAGTGAACAGTCCACAAAAGTAAATAAGCAGATAAATGAAGGATGCATGTGTTATTATTCTGAAAGGATAAGTCCATTAGATCACCTGGCATAGCGTCGAGCACATCATGCATGACAGCAGCTCGTAGTTCCAAATCGAAATGGCTCTCAACACGTTGCTTGGTCACAGTCTTGGCCACTCCTTTTGAATGCCTTCCTTCAAATTGCCTTGCAAGTAAATTTCCCAACCATCTTTCCAATAGAGGTACAATACCTCGGAGGAAGAATAGCCAAACCCTCCACATCGGAGCCCAGAAACCACATCCCGGTCCCTTCCCAACCGGACCAGTGTTGAAACGGTAATAAATCAGATGCTTCAAGTCCTTACACATCCTTATCTGCCTCATAAGTCTATACTTGTAGCGATACATACCAGTCAATTGACCAACATGTGAAAATGTATACTGCAAACCATCCGCCAATTGAAAAGCATCCACATTTCCTAATCGGAACTGAATGTTTGCATCCACCACAAGCTTAGTCAAACGCAAAATTTCACGACATAGGTGGAAAGCATTTCCAAAACGAGACTTTTTACGCTCCTTCGTGGTGAGGGTCTTGACAGGCTTCAGATTGAAGTTGTAGTCAAGATGGAGATAGTTCAAATTCTTCCGGTGAATCAAAAGATTGAGCATGTTGTAACCTTGCTTACAAACTTGAAGACCTGCCTCAGCCCAATCCAGCTCCGTGGTTTGAAAGAACTTGGTGGCTTGAAGAGAACGGAACAAATGCTTCTTTTTCTGTGCTTTAGGGGGCCTATGGTGCAGCTCATTAAGAACATAGCACTTCAAGAGCTTCTGATAGCTGACACGTACTTTGACAGGGTATGATGGGGGGCTGAATTAATCAAATTCAGCATTGTTAGACATAAGATAAAAATCCCAGGGGTGCAGTTTGCATACGGATGCATCCATAGAGGTAAGGTGCACCTTCAAATTTTATCATGGTATATAATTTTGATGTAAAATGTTCTTAGGATTATCTCAAAATCTATTTTTATATCTAATTATAAAATTTTAAATTTCAAAAATGGTTAAAATCAAGTAGATCTATCAACATCCGAAAATCTTGAAAATGGACGGTGTAGATAATATGTTGTAAAATGCACTATTTCTGAGACTTAAATCTTGTTATTTTTCATAGTCATACATCTCGAAGTCGAGATGATCAATCAAAGGGTTTTTCAACATTAAAACTACCTTTTCCGATGGATTTTTAAGGGGCATCCGTAGTAATATATTATAAGGTACCATCCTTATATAAACTTTTTCCAAATCGCAGACACGCAAATAAAAAGGTAATATGATTACTATTTCTGTTCTATTACTTCATGTACAAAAATATGCTATCACATAAGAAATAATGCATACCAGTGCTCCTTGTACCACTCGGATACAAGGGGGATATCTTCAGCACGCCGCATTCGACCAGATCTCATATTAAAAGGCCTAGGAGCAAACAACAAAGAAATCCCAGGAGCTGTAGTATCAGTATACAATTGGGTGTTCTGCAACAATGGTTCCACCCCTTCTGGAAGATCGAAGCCATCAATATCATCATCATCATACACTTTCTTATCACGCCTCTCCTTATTGATCGACGTGATGGGGTGAATCAAAGGATCATAGTAAAATGCAGGAAGATCGGGGTCTTCTGTCTTTATGTACATTACCATAGGAGTATGGTACACCCCCAGCTTTACTTTTCTTGGCCTATTGTTGTAAAGATGGGGAAATGCAATTTTATACTCAGTCCTGAGTGGCGAACGTATAATAAGCTTATTGATGTCATTGAATTCGTTCCAATCTTCATCTCCTTTTTCCATATCACGATACAACGGCTCAAATTTGGGACCTCCTGAAGAAAGAACAACAATGATGAGCTGAAGGGAAACTAATTACAGTTTGTTACTTGCCTAAAAGAAGAGAATAAAACAATAAAAAATTGCATATGCTTTACCAGGTATGCACATGTTAAGTGCTTTGGCAGTGAAAAATGACTCCATGTCAAACAAGTAAAAGTAGTTGCGATCAATTAGATCAGAAAGTAGTTGTCCAGCAAGCCGATGCAGGGTTGCCATAATTGGGAGAGACAGATTCCACCTTCGATAACTTGGACCATTGATGAACAATGTTTTCACTAGCGGTTTGTGGTCATAGAACCATGTATGTACAGCAATATCTTCTTCAGGATCCAACTCTAACTGTATAGGCTCAAGGGGATCCACATCAAGTAAATTATCAGCATAATCCAGAGGGGGTTCCTCATCATCAAAAGGTGGAAAACGCATCCGTTTAAAATGACGCCTATCCCTTTTCTCCCTCCGCATCATGATCCACATTGTCCCCCACTGTTATAATCCATTTTAGTAAGTACCATAGTAACGCAGTAAAAAATAAATAAATAATGGCAATAGGATTATACACAATGTAAACTGTTAAGAGGAACATTAGACAAAACAAAAAGATCAAAACAAGCATACTTGCGCCAAATATATTGGTTCAACCACCCATGGGATCTCATTCACAAATGTTATTGCACCAGTGATGTGATACAAAATCTTTACATTGCGAACCTGCAAAACAAGCAAAGACTGTAAGCTAAAGGAAGAATTGTGCTAGGAAAGAACCTTATGTCATGCAATGAGAAACTAAGGCATATGATAAATAACAATCACAGACCTGCTCCCAGGGCATTGGCATGTTCTCAAGAAGCTTGTAAACTGCATGGGGAACAAATTTCAGTGCCCCAAGGTACACACGCTTGTCATGGCGATATTTCTTGGAGGACATGTCCCCATGATCTCTGTTAAGTGTCAAACAAAAAAGAATGGAAATAATTTCAGGGGACCTGAGTGTACATTCAAGGAAATTGGGGAGGTGAATTTAAATACCATATGACCACCAGTTTATTATAACCCAATAACATCACATTTCAAACTTTATGGCAGCAACTGCAGGCAACAATGTAATGTCGCTAATGGAAAGAAAGAGAACACTAATTCAATATAGACACAATCAATGCAATAAATATAGTTTAATTTTGAGTATATGAGAGCACTACAAGCTGCCATTTAGAAGACAGAGTACCAATGAAGTATATCCAATGTCTCAATTGGCAAGAAGCTGAGAATTAGATTAAGTTTGAATTTTACCTTGAACCATTCACAAAATAAATCCTTGGCAGATAACTAATCATTATTTCCTTTAGCTAGATGGGTAAATAATTATCCAACATGGAAGTGCCTACAGCTCATTGCATTTAAAATTCACAACCATGGCAAATAGCAACAGGCCTAGAAGAAGAATAGAAGTGAAGAATTGGACTACCACAGCAAACATCCCCTGTTCATCTGGTTCAATTCAGAAAACTAAAGATAGACAATATATATATAGGAAGCCACTATGCAACGCCTATAGGCGAAAATGAACAATGTTTTCATCCATAGGCTCGACGCCATCAATTTTTTCGAACGGCGAGGCTTAAAGACCGCCACGAACCTAGCATGTCCGTGGCGGTCAAACCGTCACGGACAAAGCAAGTCCGTGGCAGTCAAAAAATATGCGGAACCGCCACGGACCACACACCATCCGTTGCGGCTCCGTTCAATAAACCGCCACGGACATAGCATGTCTGTGGCGGATAACACTATAGCAATTCGCCTGTAGGCTATATATATATATATATATATATATATATAGGGAAAGGATATTGTCAGCCAATGGCCCAGATTGAATTTGGGCCGATGGAATGGTCACGACTTCATTTCGTGTTTGAATTTTCATTTTTTTTCTATAAATCCAAATCACTTGAAATTTGGAGTGTCTATCCTTCAAAAATAGTAGAATCTAATAAAAATATAAAAAACTAATTCGCATAATATAACTTGATCAAAATACCCTTGAAAAGTTTTGGGGTATTTTGGTCAATTTATTTTGCGAATTATTTTTTTTATATTTTTATTTAAGTGCACCATGATGAAAAGAATGAGGCCTAAAATTTCAAGTGATTTGGATGTGTAGGAAAAAAATGAAAATTCAATTACGAAATGAGGTCATGACCGTCAAATCGGCCCAGATTGAATCTGGGCCATTGGCTGACACTGTAGCAGTCAGCCTGTGGGCTGACAAAATCCACACACACACACACACACACACATATATAGATATAAATATAAATAGAACACTTGTTTCAATGCGGGTTGGACCGCATTTGTACAATATGCGGTCTAGAGGTATAAAGCATCCATCTTAAAGACGGATGCAAATAGGTGGTCCATCTACAAACAATTGGAACTAACAGTCCAAATGTTTTCTTAATAGAATTATTATTTCTAACTTTTAAAATTTATTTATTTTTCATATTCAGGATCTCCATGTTAAAGATTATATATTATCTAAAAATTACGATCGAATTTTATTTCAAAAATAAATTTATTAAGAGGCCCACATTTCTACATGTGCAAGCTTGGCCGCATGCTAACCGTGTCCACCTATATATAGCATGTAAGTTAACTGCGTAAAGTCATTGTTCCAAGCCTCCAAAAGTACAATGCAAAAGTTCGTGTCTATGGCAAGAAGGCTGGCCAAACTCTAAAGTCTAAACCAATGTTTTCAAACTCAACTCGGGCATTGGAATTGCCCGAGTCCCAATGGACTAGGTCGAGTCCTATACAAGATAAAAAAAAAGGGCTAAAAATTCAAAAAATCTGTCAAAAAAATTGCTAAAACAATTAAAAACAGCAAAAAGTAAAATAAATAACACAAATATTGAATATAAAAGTCCAAATAAGTGTATAAACGATAGTCTATTAAAAATTGATTTATACTTGAAATATATCAGAAAATAAAAAAGGGAAAAATTAAAAATTTGGAGCATGTAGTAAGAAAAGTTTCCAAAACCATATACATCGCATAAAAATGTATTTCTAAAATATATATGGGCGATTTTTTTGAAAAAATTGACGATTTCATAACAAAATATACGAGTTTTTCTAATAATTTTCAACAGGGGCGAGTTGACCCGAGACAGCCAAGTCCTTGAACACTGGTCTAAACCATTTTTGGAAATCGAATCCATGGAATGGAACTTTGGATGTCTGATTGCAAGACCTGCATGGGCTGGGAAAAGATTGCAGTGGGAGGCTGAATATTCAAAGAAATATAGCAAGGAGCAAAAAGACATCATTGTCATCCATGTTCTTTAAGTGCACCCAGCAAAAGCTAACCTGGTATTACACTCAAAAGTAAATAGAATAAAGGCATTACTATGTCTTACCACTTAAAGTATAAGTCGGCAACCCCTTTGCGCATCAGAAACAAATCCCCCGTAATCATACAACTGCCTCTTTCAGCTAATATCCATATTCAGTATATTTAACTCGTTATTTCATATTCGTTACAAGAATCATAGTCCACAAATGAGATCATGAGACTTTTTTCAGTTGAATCTCAGTTGCTCTAAAATTAGCTCTAAGTGTATGATTTACTGGTCTTGTTTGTCTTATATCACCAATTTTAACATTAGGATGCCCCCTTCTGGTGTTCTAATGTGCCATCTTATCTTGACCTGAGGTTGAACCCATGGAAGGAGAGATACATAGTCCTGTATTTGGTTCTGGAACTTATTGATAAGAAAAAAGAGAGTAGCTAGTTTTTTTGTGTTCTATTGGGGTCTCAGGCGATCCTTTTCATAATCTGCTTTGGTTGTGCTTCAAGGTACTCTAGACAATTAAAATGAACACCCATACAACTGAGATTCAATTGTTCACTCTCAGCTAGCAATTGTAAGAATCAGTTCACTCTTACCAGGCAGCCGTCGTCTAAAATGCATGCCGTCTACACCGAAGAACCAGACCAGACCCATTTTACCAGCCGCTACTCAACTAATAGAACACATAGTCTTCTAAACATATTAGGGAAAGTCTACGACAAGCATCTAATGAACAGAGCAACACAGAATCAGTTGACATTAAGGCAAACAGAAACAACTCCAGTTAACGCCAACAGTATCTCAAAGAACTATCCATTAAAGGAAATAGAACATAACGAGTTTTCATTTACCTTATGATCTTGCGCACATGTTCAGGAGGCATATCCTCTTTCTGAGTTTCCACAAATCCAAATTTCCTCTTATCTCCATATCTCTTGTTGTTAAGCTGCATCCATTTTCGAGCTTTCTCCTCCAACCTAGCTTCCGTCTCTTCAGCAGAAAGAGGCACACTGTAAGATGGTTGCACTGCAGGAGGTGGAACTGCCTGTGCCGTTCCTGGAGGGGCCATATGAGGCCCAACTCCATTGTTCCACATCTCTCTTTCTCTCTCTAGATTCTCTTGTTTTCTACCGGTTTAAGAAACCCTAAATTTTCTCACTCTTCTCCAGCTGCGAGAAAGAAATTGAACCCTCAATGTTTACAGAGCAAGAGCTCTAAGACCTAAATGATTTACCACTCTTCAGCAGCTGCTTAGGTAAGAGGGTTCAATGGCTCCGAGAATTGGTAATTAAGACGGAGGGGTGAAGGGTTTAGAGCGTGATAGAGGCCGTGTTCCACCGCAGAGCGGCGCGAGAGCATTTGAGCGACTAGGGGGGAGAGGCGGTCGCGGCGAATTCTAATTTATACAGGGACACCATTTGGCGACTCTTGAACGCACTTAAAAAAAACCACTTACGATTTAATAAAAAGGGTAGCGGCTCGTCATCAATTATTGAATTACTTTGAAAAAAAAATTTGTATAACTTTTATACGTAGAGGTCACAATTTATGATAACCTTCCCATGTAAAATCTGAAAGGGGTTTCAAGGTTATTAAATCAAGTAAGAGCCGTCATCAACCACTAAATTATCTAAAAAAAAGACTATTTAACTTTTGTATAGAGAGGCCACAATTATCGGCAGCCATCCGTAATAAAATCTGAAAGGGGTTTTAGGATTAGGGTGAGGTTTACGTAAGCTTGACGCATACCTTACGTATCGAAAATCTTTGTGATAGCCAAAATATTTGAAAGTATGAAATGAGACTATTTACCTTTAGTACAAGGTGGTCCCATTAATCTTGACCATGTAATATTGGGTTGCTGCAATTATTCCATTGACCAAACTCAAACTTCAAAAGAAATTTTCTCAAACTTTGTGATGCATCCAACTTATCAAATTTCACATCGGATGATTATAAGCAATTATGACCACCTTGTATCAAAGATAAACAGTCTCATTGTATATATATCCTTATTTATTGTCATCTTTAATTATAGATTTTAAAGCTTTAAAAATAGTACAGCCAAAAAGATCTATGAACATTTGGAAATATAAAAATGGGCGGTCTAAATAATGCATTACCAAATGTATTATTTTTGGGACTTGAAATCTTTCCTTCTTTTTTTCCATATTGATCCATCTTGAGGTCAAAATAATAAATTTGAGGATTTTTCATTATCGGTACAACCTTTTCTAGTGAGTTTTTTTTATGTGCGCCTTAATTTTATATTATAAGATTGACAACTTATACAAACTGTCCTTCAAAAAAATAGTTAAATGTTTCAATTTGAATTTTTAAGAAAATCTTTGTAATTTTTATTGGGTAGTAAAACATTTAATGTAATTTTTATAGCTTACACTCATATCTTTTTTTAGAAGAAAATTTTAAAATACGTCAAGTTTCGAACTTCAGAGTTCTGACCCGGTTTATTTTTTGTAGTACTTGGAATTAAGTGAACTTGGCATTCTGACTTGAGAAACAAATAGTAGGCCATGACGTCAAGTTCTTACCAACTAAACCCTAAATTAGATAGTGCGTCAAAACTCTATACCAATCTACCCATTCTTAAAGTATATTCCAATCTAAGTTCAGACCGGCTACCTATTTAATTCCCCACCCCATTCCCTATTCTTTTTTACTCACTCTCCCGCGCTCTCATATCACTTTCCCCCTCCCCCTTGGGCTCCACCCCCTCCCCAGGTCCCCACGCCCCGCTTTTATCTCCTTCGCTCTACCTGTTCTGCTCTGCGTCTTCTTTGAATTGATGCTTCCAAACCTTAAAAGCTTCAACCCGTGCTCCAAAATCAAATGTGATCCACGCTCTCTCCCTCTCTAAATCCTAGTCTATCTCCATTAAGTCACCTAAATACCTCTAAAATTCTCTCTCTATCTCTCTCTTGGTTGTTCCCATTTATTTCCCTTTTTTTAGCTAAAGAAAAAAAGAAATTTATCGAAACTAGGTATTTTTATGTAATGTTGAGATTTAATATATGCATTTTGCGTTTATGTACATTTGTATGTGTTGTATCTAGGGTAAACCATGTAATGAATGCGTAGAAATGGTTTAAAACTACGGGTTTAATTTTCCCCCATTTTGTGAGAGAGAGTGCCAAATTTATTCTTGTGAAGTGTAAGTTAAATCTAAAGTTTTGTTTACCTTTCACCTCCAGGTTTGCTCACGGTCCACTTTTCTTGTCTCTACCTAACTATTTCTTTTCAGGCTTTATTTATGCACATAGCTCAAGAAGCAAGAATTATATCTACTTATTTGTCGTAATTTTGAGTAAAATGACAATGATGTGTCTCAAAAGCATTTCATTATACTACCATCCACTGCCTTTGATACATAGATTGATTATGGAGTGAGGTCTCAGTTTGGTTTTGTATATGAAGGTTGTATTTTGACTAATAAATTGATATAAAGATATAAATAATTGATTAAGATTCAGAATTAACATTTAACTAATATTAATATGGGGTAAACTACTATTTAGAATGATGGAAAATATCTTTTTCGTGGTAACACTATGTTGTGCTATCTACTCGACTTGTGTTAAATTATTTTAAAGAAGTATTGATATTAAGTAAACTATTGCCTAGAGCAGATAAATGTGTTATTTCTGTAGTGCCATTATTTTGTACCACCCGCAACATTTTAAAGATTTTTTTTTTGACACTTTTCCTTAAAGAAATTAACATTTTAAACTGTACATATTGTTTTATTATAGATTTTAAATGTAGAAGTCAATCTAGTTTTTATATGATCTATATTTAATTTTTAATTAATTTTATAGCAATGTGCTACCCTCTTAACTTGTGTGAAATTTATTTTAAAGATCAATATGAATGTATAATTTATTTAAAATGGTCATACTATTTCAGTATAGATTTTAAAGGGATACGAACATTACACCTTAACATAGGGGCTTTATACTTTAATTGTGTAGAAGATTATACGTTTTTTATTGTGGTCTTCGCATACTAAATTGTACGTCTTACTATAAATAATATTTTATTTTTTAAGCTATTTAGATTTATTAATCAACTTTTTTAGGAGTCTGTATTAATTGTAAGTTATAATTTATTATAGCTTATCAAGAATAATTTAAATATTTATAAGTCATTAGTTATAATTTATAAAATATATATTTATAGGGAAAAATTACAAAAATACATCCTAAAATAGACTATCTATGCAACTTACCCCACCCCAATATTTTCTCTCACTTTTTTTCCCAAAACAACATTTCCTAGCCGAAACCCCCCAAGGTAAAAAGTTGTTATTTTTTGGACGAAAATGCCCTTCCCGTACAAACCGAATCAATTCGCGGGTCCCAACTGCCGGAGCGCACATTCAGAATGTCGGAGCGCTTGTTTATATTGCCGAAGCGCGGTCCTCCATTGTCAGAGCGTTGTGGCTCCAGAGACTTCATTGCCAGAGCAGAATGCTGGAGCACATCTTTGCACTACCGGAGTGAGTTCTCGTAATGCCGGAGCACTGCGGCTCAGACTTGCATTGCAGGAGCGCACATTCATAATGCCGAAGCGAGTGTTTGTACTATCGAAACGTGTGTGAAAATAGGAGAGAGAAGGCCGTGTGAAAACAAACAATGGTAGATTAGTCTTATTTCATCTTACTTTTGGGTTGGGGGGTTATTCGAGAGGAATGGTTGTTTGGGGAAAAAAAGTGAGAGAAAAGATTGGGGTAGGGGTAAGTTGCATAGATAGTCTATTTTAGGGCGTTTTTTGTAATTTTTCCTATTTATAGCTTATATATTTTTTGGTTATATCTATAAGTTATAATTTATAGCATATAGATAACAATTTAAATATTTTTATGTTATAGACATATTCAACTACAATATATGAAAAATGATAAATAAATAATCTGCAATTCAATATTTTTATATTGAAATATATATTTTATTGTTTTAAAAGAATTTGATTTTACAGAAATTTGGAGGCTCATCAAATATTGGTGGTGAGTATTTTAGTAATCTTAAGTAAACTTCTGCTTAGAACAATATAATGCGTCTTTTTTGTAGTAGCAATATGTTACCCACTCAGCTTGTGTAAATTTTATTTTAAAGAAGTTAAAATAAATGTAGAATTTATTTAAACTTCATACAGTTTTTCTTGACTAAGTTTAAATGGATGTGTGTGTTACATTGCCTAGAAATTAAATAATAGAAGTCCTTCGTTGTAGTTTTGCTGGACTACATTGTAGGTTTGACTTTTTTACATCAATACTATTTAAGAATGAGATAAATGATTTTACATCATAAAAATACTTTATCATGTGTAATTAGCATCTAACTTATCATCTATAACCACATTAAAAATTAAAAGACCAAATGGACCATCTTTAAATGTGTTGTTCATTTCCCACTTGTGTAAAACTTCAAAGGGAGTGAAATAAATCTACCTACAATAATGAGAATGAAACAATATTGAAAAGGGCCTATTATATATATATATATATATATATATATATATATATATATATATATATATATATATATATATATATATATATATATATATATATAAGATGTAATGAATTTTTGAGAAACATATCTTCCATACAATCCAAATACTACACGCATCATTCAGGTCTCTTATACAATAGATACTTATATATCAGGATAAGTCAATTTAAGGAGATGTCAATTCCATAAGAGGCATCTCCCTAGGATAGGCACTCCAGGTTTCCAAACAAGTCATAAGCCTCCATTTAGATACCTAAAAATGCCTCTTTAAGGGACACGTTTCCATGTAGATTGTTAATCTCCTCTGCTCGGATGACACAACAAAATTGAAAATGCGTCTCATGTGTGAAGTCGTCTTCTTGCTTTGAGGGCCAAAATGTAGAAATACTAATCTCACCAAAGAGTGGAATTGACATTTCCTAGAAGAGGATAATTTTACAAGCCTTTTAAGTTTATAACAAACCCACATATTATGGGTTAAGTTTCCCTTAAAAACAAAATCATTTAATTTTATAAAAAACACATTTATTTGGGATGAAGTTCCCCTTTAAAGAAAAAAAGCTTGAAACCCTAATCACGTAGACCCCCATCACGTTCTCAGTCGTATCACGTTTGCCAAACTCTTAAGCTCACTATCACCTCTCAACCTCAAGCTTTAGGCCAAAATGACTTAATCTAGGTACTCTCCCTCTCTCCCTCCGTCTCTCTCTACCCCCTCCCCCACATTCCCCACCAAACTTCACTAACATTTTGCTGCAACTTTCTTCTCTTTTAATTCTCGCCTCCCTTCTGCAACTCGTACAATCTCTGTCTCTCTTGCCCTTTCTGTTGCAACTCTCCCTCTCCCTCTCCAGTTCTCCTCAATCATCTCATTAGTTTGATGCATCTCTCCCTCCCTCCCTCTCTCTATAACTTTCTCCAATGCTTTCTTCTCCTTGTTGCAATGTTCTTCATGTCTCTCCCTCCTCCCCCATAGTATTTCTTATTTTATTTTGGTTTGTATTGTGAATGATCTTCTTAACTTTGAAAATGTAATAATATGTATATACTCGAAAATACGAGTAAGGAAGTCAGTCCCTGCCTTGGTTAGGGATTAACTCACCGAATGATGTTGATAAAGAAAAGGTCCTATCAAACTACGTTCCAAGTGGGAGTCAAGTCACAAGACCTTCTTCCACTCGGGCCACCGGGCATTGGCATCGGCCCTTGTTCCTTCCTACCCTCTACTTTTTGTTATGCTCGAAGTGATAAAGGAGTCTCTGATGCCATTGTCAATCCCATTGACGCTATTTGCACACACGTCAGCCCTCAGTCACCTCAGACAGTTCTTTTTTTGCATGAAAACATAGATAGTTTAGGGTTCGGTTGAGAGAGGGATGTGAATGGTTCAAGTGTCGGTGGCTTGCTTGAGGTATTTTGGCATTCCACAACCTCCTTGATCGGGATCAGGGTGTCCTCATAATCATTGTGATATAAATGAACTTTTCTCTCTAATTGTATATTATGAATGAAGTTCAATGCCTCTCTGTAATTGCATCTCTTTATTATTCTTTATTTGATGCTTGTCGTTGTACAAACTAACCCTTGGTTGCAAAGGTAATTCCTTTCTCTCTAGCTCTCCTCTTTGCTCTTGCCTCCCAACTTCTTATCTCTCTCCCTATCTCCCAATGTCTAACTCTCACCTTTCCTCTCTCTTCCCTTCTGCCTCTGTCTCTTTCTCTCTATCTCTCTCACTTGAAGACCCTTAATCCTCACTTATGCAGGCTAAGATTGAAATAAAAAAGCATGACTCGACACACTGATAAATTTAGATGAATGTTTTGACGGTTTAATTAGTTGCAGAATTTAGATAAATGTATTGTTGGTATTTTTCTTGATGAATTTCAATGAATGTATTAATGATTTAATTAGTTGTATAATTTAGATGAATGTATTGATGATTTATTTAGTTGGATTCTTCTCTTTCCAAATAACATGTCTTTTGTAGTTTTTATTTCATTCAGTTGGGCTTCAACATGATTAAAGTTTGGTTGATCGAGAGTATATTATGCATATCTTGATGATTTGATGAATTGGGTGGTTCTCTGTTGAGAATCCCCTTTCTCATTTTCTTCTCTATTATTTTAGTAGAGTTGCATTCTTATCTTTGAATTGATTTTTGAGTTGTATTTTAATTTTAATTTTTATTTATGAGGGCATGAGGCAAGGTTTCTTAGTTTAATTCTTTGTAGATATTTTGATATTGAAATTCATTATTGATGTGGGAAAATAAATAAGAACTAAAAGAAAAAAGATCTATTATTAAAATTGATAAATGATCAATAATGTGAATTAAAATTTGTCGTTGGACAAGTGATTTAGATATGAAGAAATATGGTGGTCAATGTATCTATACATCTTAAGCAAGAGTTAAGGGGTGGACACGTGTCGTAAAAATATAAAGCGTTCCTACTTGTATAGCGGTTGTAGGACACATTTTTAACTCTTAGGGATCGTTTGGATACCTGAAAATATATTGTATGTGCAATATATTACTGGCGTAATACATTACCTGCAAATGGATTGTTACTGTTTGGGTAGTATTTAGATGCAACCTGGAAAATGCATTGCAACTATTTGACTCTGTCTGGAAGAAATATGGGAAATGCATTACTAATATTTTACTAGTATTTGCCTATAAACTATCATTTCTTTTTTTTTTTGTCACAAAACTCCATTGAAATGCGAAATTAAATTCATCAACACATCATTCCCAAAAGATTTTTAATAATAACATCATCACTATTCTAAAAAAGATTTTTTAATAATGACTTGTACCATTCTAAAGTTATCATTACACCATTTCCTACTTATTTTGCATGCCTTTGGCACTTACATGGAATCACATGTCTTCTAACATAATTAGACTTTGGTTTCAACATGATAAGTCATTGGAATAACATATATATATTGTGATAAGCCTTATTTTTATTTATTTTTTATACAAGTCTTTTAAATGTCTCTACATAATTTCAAATAAGTAATAAATTTATGATACCAAATTCAAAATCTTTATGGTACAAATTGAAAAATGGGAAGAAGTTTGATTAGTAAACTCGAAGGTTTGGTAATTGAATAAAAAATTTTGAAGCATTAGAGGAGACTAAAGAGGTAAAGTTTATCCAAACCAAAATAACTAGTTAAAGAGAGAGGAAGCAGGTTATGCAAACCAGTTATTAAAGCTCAAAAGAGAGGGTGTGGACTTAGAGAGGGAGCACATTGTGCAAACCAGTTATTATGAAAGAGAATAGGGCTTACCAGTGAAAACCAGTTATTATGGCTCAAAAAGAGAGATAGTTGAGCTTACCAGTGAAGAGAGAAGCGCCGCTTTGATAACTTCTTCAAACGAGTTTGAGAGAAGAAACATGGCAGGTTGGCATTTTTTTATGCGGGGATAGGGCAAAGAAACAACTCGCACGCCATAAAAATCGGAGAGAGAGATTTTGGTTAATTTTATTTTTATTACCTTTTTTTTCTAGTTGTTTTTATTTATTTTTCTATTTCCTCAATAAATTTGTGCGCACAGACATAGGTATGCATGCTTTCTTTTCTATTCTAATATTAGGTTATAAAATTGGTTTAAAAGTATTTTATTTTTATATAATTTTTATGCTTCTAAATGTTATGCATGCAATAGCTTTTATAATATAAAGATTACAGTATTAAATACAAAACTTTAAAAAAAAATTATCAT
Organism: Amborella trichopoda; assembly: GCF_054954075.1. Lineage (NCBI taxonomy): Eukaryota > Viridiplantae > Streptophyta > Magnoliopsida > Amborellales > Amborellaceae > Amborella > Amborella trichopoda. Next base: position 36,113,871 of record NC_142348.1, read on the forward strand.
CAGTAACAAATAATTATTTTTTGTTAACTTTCCTTTTTAATTTTCACTACTTCTTCATGTTATTGCAGTTAAAAAAAAATTATTATCTTAGGGGTGATCATGATTAATCAAATTCTCGATTAATAGATCTATTTGATCATTGAATATTGAGTTAATCTGCTATAAGTAATTGCGTACGTGCAACATATGTAATTCAACTAGTATGTATTAACTTTGTGATTTTTATTACTTATTGCCACATAGTGCTCTTGTATTTAAAAGTGCACCATGTAATATGGATGGATACTCTGTTACAATACTAATGGTTGGTTTTTCTAGTAGGAAGTTGAAGAGAGAATTAAAATTGTGTATTATTAAAAAAATATTGGATCCTGATTAATATATGTGATGTGATGCTCTTATCCCATTTTAGAAAAAGTAGAAGAGCGGTTTTGAATATTACAAAATTAACATGGATGTGTAGTTGTACCAACAAGTAGTTGTGTGAAGATAATGGCATTTGTAGTGATGTTCATATGCATCTTTGCTATATTTTATTATATTGTTGAAATGTCATAAAGTGGTAATTGCGACTTTTAGCAATGAAATATTAACGTATACAATTATCTAACATTTGACTGGAACATGTTTTGTTTATAGAGTTGTTGTGTTTAATTCTTAGTGTTGCCAAAAGACCTGTGGATTCATTTTGATTGTTTATTTGTGTACCTTTGGAGTTTATTTAAATGGTTTATTTTAAATTATAACTCATTTGAAAGAATATTTCTTATGGCCGTTTAAGATTTATATTACTTCCTTCAAGAATTCATTTGGATAGTACTTTTTAATATTATCTATTTTCTTTTTATATGCCTTCTTTATAATATTTAAGATCAAATGAGGTCCCACGCGTTTATGACCATATAACTTCACATGACTAATATTGGAAATGTCTTTAACTATTCAGGATTCAAATTAATTTGGGTTTGTATTTTATATGCCACAAATGTGAGATATGCAAATTAATTTAGGTTAGGAATTGTCTCTCACATACTTGAATCGAGCAAGATATAAAGAAGAATACTTTGAATAATTTAGGAAGGGTATGAATGATTTTGCATCATAAAGTATTTTAGCATATGCAATTAGCAACCAACTAGGTTATTTTAAAACGTTGTGTTTATTTCGCACTTGTATAAAAGTATAAAAGGAGTGAAAGAAATCTACCTTTAATAATAATAATTACATAATAATGAGAATGATAAATTTATATATAAAAACAAGATGTGATGAATTCTTTAGAAATAGAATTTCTAAGTAATGTAAATAATGGACACATATCGTTTAGGTTTCTTACCAGATGCTATCCAAATAACAATAACTGCATCCCAAGAGAAGTCAATTCCAGAAGAGGCATCGCCCCAAGGCAAGCATCTCTAGGTATCCAAATAGTCATTAAGGATAAGAGAGGCAACATGCCAGGCCAGCCTTGGCCCTAGGCCGATTCTTGTCCCCATAGGGCTGGCTCAAGTCCTCAGGTAAAAAACAAATGAAAAAATAAAGAAAAAACAATAAAGATGGAGGGCCAGGCCGGGCAGACAATAGCCCTACCCTACCCATCAGGCCACAGACTATGGCCTAGGGCCTACTTTTTTAGGGTTGCGGTGAGCGACCCTTTGCCATTCCGACCTAAGGGTTCAAATGATACTCGTTATCTCCACTTAATAACACAATCTGCCCTAAATTAGGAGAGGAAGCCATTTGGGCTTGGATGATTGATATGTCTAGCAGTCGATCAATATAAAGATGGATAAGGCATACTTCTGTATAAATTTCTTATAAAGATGACCTAGTTGTTTAGAAAGAATAAGAGAATGTTAGTATTATGAGCACAATGTTCAATGAAGATTAACAAAAGTAAGGGCTAATCCATTAAGTATAATATCATATATAAATATTAAATATGTATATAATTTGTAAAATATAATTATACGAAATTCTGATTATTGGACAATAATGTTATACAATAATTATGTTATTGTATATTTTATAGTAACTCAAATAATTATAACTACAATTATAACTTAGAATTATAGTTTAATATAATATGTCAATTCTAAATATTGTATAACTGAAATTCATATACCATTACACATATCATCATTATTATACCGATATAAGAAGCATTAAATAATAATTGTAATAAATTGTTATAAGATATCATGCCAACAATTATAATATATTTGAATAATATAATTAAATAAAATAAGAAAAATTCTAATCTAATTAATATATATTATTACTATTATTGTATACTATTATTATTTTATTTATCTTATATTACTCATAATTTAACAATTTTTATGGTTTTTTAAATAACAATTGTCATTTATATTTTGTACGTGGAGGTCACAATTATTCAACTTATTAGATATCAAATTGAGTGGCTTGGGGTGAGTCACGAAGTCTGATAATATGTTTTTTGGAAATTTGTGTTTGACACTCTTACAACCACTCATTTTGAAATTTAAGGGATAAGAATGATTGTGACCTCCATGTACAAAAGATAAATGGTCTCTTTGTAGACAAACCTTTTACAATAATATCCTTTTTATTCTATGACATTAAAAGAAGGGAAAAGTTTATATAGGGCGTGTTTGATAACAAGAAGCAATAACACGAACTAGAAATTGGAAGTTACTAAATAACTGTAAATTAGAAGTAACTTAAGAAGTTCATGGTTTTTGTGCTTGATAACCTCCCTGGGAAGCTAGTTTATGTGTTTGATAACTCCTGGGATATATGGTAAATATCTTATATTTATCTTTACATAGATGATAATTTAAATAGAAACATGTAATATTTAAGTAAAGGGGACTTCTCAAATTATCTTCCACATTTTATCAAACACATAACATGAACAGTAATAGGTAAAGTTCTTTCTTCCTCTTCTAACTTCCTGTTATCAAACACGCCCATAAGGTTGCAACCTTAAAATATAGAATTACAAATGTACTTAAAAAAACTATCGGAAAGGTTGATTTAATGTTGAAAAACCCTCTATTTGATCATCTCGACATCGAGATGTATGAATATATATAAATTTTTTTTTGAGTCTCAGAAATAGTGCATCGTGCAACAGCCGTCCATTTTCAAGGTTTTCATATGTTTATAGATCTCTTTGATTTTAACTATTTTTGGAGTTTAAAATTTTCTAATTAGATATGAAAATAGATTTTAAGGCAATCCTAAGAATTTTTTACAACAAAATTACATGTTCTAATAAAATTTGGTTGTGTGCCTTAATTTGATTGTTTAAGGTTGCAACCTTATAGAAACCGCACCCTTAAAAGAATGGCTGCTATTTTGCATATTTTACACTCATGCTAGTTTTTAGGCTTTTTTTTCCCCCAAAGTACTTGCAGTTCAGAACTTTAGGTTTTGATCCAATATGTTTGTTTTCTTTTTGAATTGTCAGATCGAAACTTCAAGATCGTAAACGGCCAATTCATACAATATTTGGTTCAAAACTTGAAATTTTGAGCTGGTTATCTTGCCAAAGAGCCCCAATAACTTGTTTGAAAATAGAAGTTCCAAATGGGGGGTGTTTTAGAAAAAAACAAATTAGTACAAAAAAGGTGCATTAGTGAAAATTCTTATAATATATGAAGAATTATAAAGATAAATGTATTATGATATATCTTTATGTACAATTATTCACACAGACACACACAATTACACACATATACAACTTTATTGATATTATGTTGTCAAAGAAAAAATGTATATTCTTTGTTATCTAGCAACTTTGTTTAATCTTTTAATGTTTCTACGCACAAAATGATACATTGATACATGATTATCACTTATATAAAATATAAAATTTACAATTCTTGAAATCAATTTGTTAGGGTATAGATGCATTCAAAGACCTTGCCATACTTTCATGAAACATTATTAAGTATCTCTCTCTCTATCTTAAAATCTCTAAATTTTTATATACTTTGTGTATCAGTGTTTCTTCTCATAGCTTTTAGAGAATACAGTTTCTATAAGGCCTAGGCCCTATGGAAAAAAAATAAAGCCTCATATTGAAATCTTGTCCCTAAAACACTTTAGGAAATGAATTTTCCATGACAACTCTAAAATATATTTCCACTACTGATTATGAAATTTATAACTTGGGATAGACCTTGTAGATTTGTGAACACTTGAGAATTGATGGTCTAGAAAATGTGTTACAATATACACTATTTTTAGGGTTTGAACTCCTTTTTTTTTTTACAACCATAATGATCAAGGTCAAGATTATCCATTTGAAGATTGTCCGATACCAGAACCACAATTTCGGTGAGTTTTAAGGTGAGTCTTTACTTTTTTTTATATAGCATTGGCCTTATTTTAACCATTTCTATTTTTAAATCTCTCTCCTAAAATGCCTCAACTTACATAAATGTTCTCTATTTGTATCTTATAATATCTAATACATAAAATAAATTTCTATCCTAGAATGATGGGATTTGCCTTGTTTTAAAAATACAAAGATAACTTGCATGGCGCCCCACTCCCTTTATTTGAAGTTGACGTACCCTACATCCTTGCTACTTGCTACATATAGGGTCTCATTTTATTTTTGCAACATGTACCTATACGTTGATTGCTGCTTATAATCATATACTAGATGGGACAAGATAGAACACAAAAAAATCTGTATAAAATTATATTTCTTATACTTAAATTTTTAACTTTATAATATTTAGAACTAAGGCTGAGGTCTTAAACAATCAAAGTAAAGCACACTCTTAAATAGTGTCAAAATATTTTTTTTTTCAAAAATCTTTTTGATGGCAATGCAAAGATTAAAAAATAGTATAGACTAAATAAATTTATGAACACTTGAAAATCTTAAAAGTTGACAGTCTAGAGAATTCATTACAAAATGCACTATTTCTAATACTTGAAATCAATTTTTTCTCATGTTCATAAACCTTGAGGTCAAGATGATCAAAATTCAGAGTTTCTCAACATGGAAACAACCTTTTCTAAGCAAATTTTTAAGGGTACGGTTTGTAGAGAGCCGAGGCTCTAAACGATCAAATTTGAGCCTACCTTCAAATAGTGTCGAGAAATATGGTTTTAATACTGAAAAGTTTTGTGATAGCCTTAAATTATATTTTCATCTTTAGTTAAAAAATTTAAAGTTTAAAAAATAGTACAGAAAGAGCATATCTATGAAAACTTGAAAATTGACGGTCCAAAGAAGCGTTACAAGATCCACGATTTCTAATACTTGAAATCTATTTTTTTCTCATGTCCATGCATCTTGATGTGAAATGATAAATTTGATGATATTTTGGGATCAAAACAACCTCTTTTAGTGAAAGTTCTGAGGTAGGCTCTAATTGGATTGTTTATAGCCTAGGATCTATATAAACTTTTCCCATTTTTCAAAGGAAAAAGTTTATATAGAGCAGATACTCTAAACAATCAAATTTGAGTCTATCTCAAAAATTTCACTCGAAGAAGTTGTTTTGATGTCCAAATATCTTCAAATTGATCATCTCGACATCAAGATGCATGTACATGGGAAAAAAATAGATTTCAAGTTTTGGAAATAATGCATTTTTTGATTGTCAATTTTCAAGATTTTCATAGATATGTCGATCTATACTATTTTTTCAGCTTTAAACTTTATATATAAAAATATATTTTAAAGCTATCACAAAGATTTTCCATATTAAAACCACATTTCTCGACACTATTTGAAGGTAGGCTCTAATTTGATTGTTTAGAGCCTAGGCCCTATACAAACCACACCTTTTTTTAAACGCGCCTTAATTTGCTTGTTCAGGCCTCACCCGTTTATAGACTTCCTCCAATAAAGTGACGCAACCGGCGTCGTAGATGAACCTTGGCCGTTGCACATGTTAGGAATAAAAATTGGAAACCTCCGAGGGACGAATACTTCTCTCTAATATCCAAGTCAACGTCGCCATCATCTCTCTCTTAAATAGGCGTGCTTATTTCGCACTCAAATTTGGAGATGAGAGCAATGGAAAGGACATGGACACCAGAATAAGAAGGTGGTGATGATTCTCTGATTCCTTATTCTCATATTTTTTCGAGCTGTGAAACAAGAAATGCGTCCATAGCTTCTGAAAGTCACAGGCTTTGGAACATTTTCACTGAATGAGTGATGATGATGGCGGGTGGCAGTAGCAAGAACCATGTCCTCCCTGTCTCATCCATGGGCCTCGAAAGGGCTGACTCTCTTCACCCCAAGCCCTCCTCCTCCGCCCTTACTAAGCGTGGTGCTTATGCTGCTCTTTCCTACATGACCTGTGCAGGTTAGCTTCATCTCTCTCTCTCTCTCTCTTTCCTTTTACTTTCTCTTTCGCCGGACTTATTAGTTTTGTGCATATGTATAGAGATGGTGCCTTTGTTACTTGTTTGTGTGAATTAATCTCAAAGTTATTGTTGATTTGAGGATTTTGATCTGTAATGTTTTTTGTTGGTTTTACAATATGGGTTTTTTCTTTTGGGGGGTTCTTGATGGGGAATGAATGGGGGATATTGTTTGAGGTGACATGCATTTGAGATAGTTGATGAAGTTGGTCTTTTTTTTTTTAATCAGTAATCATTGATGAAGTTGGTTCTGCTTTAATTCAAATTTCTAGTGGTTGCGTTACCACTCAAATTTTCTATTTGGATGTCTGTGTGGATCGTGGGTCTTTGGTTTCAGGCGCAGACTTATCCCTCAATGTTCAATGTAATAATATTCACTTCATGCATCTCAGTCTTTAGTGGTTTGGCCTCTTGGCGTGGTGGCTATGGAATAATGCCTCAAAAGCAGTGTTCTTAGGTTCATATGGTACCATGCCAACAGACACCAGTAAGAAAATAACAAATGTATGAATTCGACAGAAACAGTCATTTGATTATGACTTTTGAGAACCTATCTGCCTGGCAATTATGGGTCTGGGATGTTATTTTGAATGTTTCATGCTTACCATGGCTTGAGACTTTTCTACCCGACATTTTAAGACATAATATATCTTTGTCCCTGTGTGCTTTTCCCTAGAGTCAAAAGCAACATAGCATTGTTCCTATTTGAAGGAGTTCTGGCGTATTTCAGGAAAACATAATTTTTCTGACTCATGGTTGTAAAATACTCACAAAAGTTACCTGCTGCGTCTTCTTTGCCACTAATAGAAATGAGAGCTTGGTACTGTCAATGTTTTTTATGAATTGCTTTGTTTGTGTCAAACTTTCAATTAGTGCTGCTTTTGTTTTCCATTTACACATCCATTAAAGGGAATATTTTTTCTGTTTATTTTTTTGGATGGTATTCTTTATGGTGACTTATGGATAGTATTCTTTGATTAAGTCTTATTCTTTATGGTGACTTATGGATAGTATTCTTTTGGATTGTATTCTTTGGTTAAATCCTTATGGTGACTTATGGGCTGACTGAGGGTATGGCCCTCGATGGAGCAAAATGATGGAATAAGATTTTCATGTTGCTGACCCGAATTAGTTGGGATAAGGCTCGGATTGTGATGATGATATAATGATGTTAATGAGTCTTTGGTTAATTCTTCTAAATGCCCATGATATTATCTATCAAATGAGTAATGCCTTGTGCTTATGCTGGATGAAGAACATTGCTTCACGCTTTATTCCTTTTCCTCTGCTGAACTTCTAAATAATTGCTTATATTTTGGGTATTTGCAGTACTTTTGGTGATGTTTAACAAAGCAGTTCTTTCTTCGTACAAATTCCCGTGTGCTAATGTCATCACACTGCTTCAGGTAAATCTGCTTGCCATGATTCAGGATTACTGGATGGATAACCTTATTACCTCAACTATACCATGATTGTGTTTACTGTGGAATATTAGAATTTGGAATATCTAATAATTTGGTGCACATTACCAGTCAAAAAAATAATTATAATAAAGTGCACCTTTGGCAGCATTACAAAGCACATGTGTGCAGTCATGCTAACAAGAGGTCTTTGGAATCAGATTTGGAATTTTATTGTTCATTTTTAATGTTGATAGGATAGCTGGCAGCTTAATGTCATTTATTTTGTGATAACCATGCCAACAAACTTTGTGTATAATATTCCTCTTGCCACAGTTTTAAGTACTTCAAATCTGTTCTGTTCTTTTTTCCATGAGAGGTTTAGTGAGACTTTTTGCCTGCATTTTTTGAATGTTTAATGGAATTATGGGGCTCTATGAAGAATGCTAAATATGCATTGTAGGTTGGATAGCAATATAGGAAAGTAGGCTCTACTGTATTGGCAGTCCTCTGTTAAACCTCTTATTAAACTATGACTGGCTTTAACATTTGTCATAATCAGCTTGCTCTATTCAAGTTGAACACCTTTGGGTTTCGCTCTATATCTTTCTTTTTTCTTCCACATAACATATACATCTCAGTTTGTTTCTACTTTATCTACAACATGATTGTTTGCACGCATTTTTGATGCACCATGCCTCCATGCAAATAAAAGAGGCCATGGAAGCAACCGCGGCTTTTGGGTACCGAAAATGCCCGAAAAGGCCATGGAAGCATGGATGAGCCCCGTACAAAGATTCTTCCGGGCTCAAAAACAGTGAAGTCCCCACTTTGCACAGCCAGGAACTCACCTATTAAAAGCCATAATACACCCAGGCCCTTCCGGCCCCAAATTGCCGTGGAGCGCACGAGGCCCTTATTCTGAAAGGCACCCGGATGACCCCCGGATCGGCAACATAAGGAGTGTGAAGGTGGGTACGATTGCACCCCAAAACACATCCCTGAATCCCATTTCAATTGGATGTCTTAGCTCAAAGAAACAGGAAGGTCGACATTAGGGGACCATACACCACATGTGTATGGGTATGTAGCACACAAAACATCACTGAAAGCCCCTGGAATTTGATCTCTGATGGCCATGGGACCATCACGGATGGAGTCGGGAGGTCCTGAAACCCTTAACCCCCAAATTTCATCTTAATCAGACTCTCTTAGGCCCTATTTTCTAAAAATGGGTGTATGGCATACTATTCCAACATTGCATTCCAAGAATACTGCCAAAAATGGAAAATTTCTGCAACCATCCTCCAAAATTAGGCAAACTTGACGGCATTGTATCTATGGATCAAAGAAGTGGATCGGGGTGAAATTCGGATATGTTGTACCTCTCGCCAAGCACTTTCATTTGGCATAAGCCTCGCTCATGATGAACGTTCGGATCGGAAGAGATCACAGAGAGAAGTTTGCAAGTTTCCATGCTTATGCAAAACACAGTCTATCACCATAACGTGACATCCGACCATCATCTCAGACTAAATGTGTGCATTTTGATCGTGACTCGAAGACCTTCGTGATGGTATATGGAAAGTTACGATTGGGGTCTGGATCAAAGTCTGTTTTGAGGCCTATTTATATCCGATATTTTGAATATAGCTGATTTTTGGAGTTTTAAAGAATCAAAGGTGTATTTCTCTCTCAATATGGGGTCTTTTGGAGAGATTCTTGGCCCAAAAATGTTTGTGGGAACGTGCTCTACAATTTTCCAGCCAAACATCATAAAAAAATCTGGCCACAATCCGTTGGAAAATGAAGAAGATACATGATCCGAGAAACAATCAAACACTAAAAAATCTCTCAAATCTTTGAGTTTTTGAGTAAAATTTGTTGCAAAATGATTGTAGTAGCCGACTCTATGATTCTACGGCGAAATATCGTCCATTTCAGTGCCAAAACATCAACATTCAATGCCCCATACCATAGATATGCGATGAGGAACCATAAGGGAAGGATTAGATGGAATCTGGAACTTTCTCAACCCCAAATTTGGTCAATTTTCCATTTGGCTGAAAGTCACTTTTAATTTCCTCCCATCTTTTGCTTATTTTTTTAATTATCTACCTATGTTTGTAATGAAGTCTATGAAAGGGGTTGAACCCCTTATTTGTAAAGGTTGGAGGGTGGGAGTTCATTTTAATGAAATTGGGAGTTGATCTGTTTTGCTTGCGAGAGGAGAGAGAAAACCTTTTCAAAACAGTGATCATACCCTTCCAACCTTAACTACCCATCAACCGCACCTTTGTTATCCTAACCCAAGCCTGACCGACCTTGGTTAAGTCTCTACACTTGACCAAGGTTACCAAACCCTAACCTTAACCTAATTGCTCTCTCAACCCTAACCAACCATCCTCTCAACCCTAACCCTAACCCATCCACTCTCTCAACCGCAACCCACTTGAACCCATCTATCCTAACCCACTCAAACCCACCTAACTGAATTGACTCAAACCCATCTAGCCTAACCTACTTATACCGAACTAGCTGAACCTACTCAAATGCACCTAGCTAAACCCACTTGAACGTACTCTGACCCACTTAGCCAAACCTACTTGAACCCACTCAAGCCCACTGAGGCCCATCAACTAAGCCCATTAAGGAGGCTCTTCCAAGGTGATGCTCGGGTGGACTTGTTTTCGTCACACCCTGACCCCGGATTCTTCCGGGGTGCCTGGGTAACTTTGAGCACCTTTCTTTGTCGCCAACCTCCATTGTATGGGGAAACGCTGCTGTAATTTTGTCTGCTTTGCTTAACCTAGTCCACTTGACATTGTCCACTTAACTTAGTCCACTTAGCCTAGTCCACCCAACCTTGCTTGCTTCAAACCAAGCCCATTTCTTCCCAACTAGGCATAGACCTAGCCCACACCTAGGTCCACCAAAAACCAAATTGCGACGGACCCATAGGAATCCATTGCAACCTGTGTGCGCGCAACCCCTAGACCAAGCACGACAATAAGTGTAATGGAGCGAGATTCAAACCACGCTCCAAGCTTGCAGGTATTGATGACATAGGTTTGGCTCTTGGGGAGCTATCTTCGAGACTAGGCGCCCTACGAGTGCCCGAAGGCTTTTTGTGGTGTCAAAAGCTGGGATTTAAGTGGGCTAATGGATTGGGCACGTTCAAACCCCTTTCTTTCTGGTCATCGAGGTAACTTTGATTTGTAATTTCTTATCTTGTTGATTAATAATTTTTTTTGTTGGTTCTCCATTTGCATCGCACCACTTATCCGCCTTATCTGCACATGGACACACACCTTGGGGTCACGCATGCACACACATGTGCACGCGGGTCGGGACGACACATGGGGCTTTCTGACTGACGGGCAACTCCAATGGGGGCGTGTCATCTTGTTGTTGGTCGCACTTGTTTGCACTCTTGTCGCACTCACTCTTTGATCACGCAAATGCCTAGCGATGAAGCCTATTTGTCTGTCGCACATCCGGGTCAGGGATTTCATAATCCCTGTTCCCGATAATTTGGTTTGGGTCGACTGGGTACATAGCAAAACAGACACCTCTGTCCTCCTTACCATCAGCTCCTGGGCCTTTGCCCTCTCTAGGCCTAAGGGTGGCCCAAAGGCCACCCCGTGTGTCTTAGCCCATGGGACCGACACCTTAGTCGCCAACCCCATTCTTTTCAGGGTGGCCCAAAGACCACCCCCGCCTCCATGATCCTTGGGATTGACGGCTTAGTAGCCGGCCCCTCCACTCCTCAATCGCATAAGGCTAGCACCGGCTACTGGCCCCCCTGAACCGTATAGTGCCAGTTCTTATGGCGCAGGTCCACCTATACATGGGACTAGTGGCTTACTTCATTTGCACGGGGCTAGTTCCTGTGGCGCAGGCCCATTCATACATGGGATTGATGACCCCCTTCATTTGTATAGGGCCAACTCCTATAGTGCAGACCCACCCATAGATGGGATCGGCGCCTTAGCCACTGGCCTCCATAACACGCATAGGGCCAATGCCTATGGTGCTAGCTCACTTTCACATGGGATCCATGGCTTAGCCACCGGCCCCCTTCACACACCCATACATGGGACTGGTGGCATAGCTGCTGGCCCCTCACAAAACACTAAGGGTGAACATAAGTATCACGAGTGTTAGAGTTTTTTTTTCCTAGCTAATATTGCGACCCTAGCTCATAAGCCTGGTTCACTTGGAGCTCAGGTTCAACCTCGCCCAACACTACCACCACAACACAAGTGCACCAACATGACACTTAACACAAAAATATACATGCACAAGCACAAGCACAAGCACAGACAAGGGTATAAGTGCCAATGCCCAATTTTATTAGCTCTTTACAGTCACAAGGGTATATTGCCACAGATGCCCACCAAGGGTCTGGGCTTATATAGTCCCGGTCGGTACATTTGACTTTCAAATTCCATGGGACACTCCAATTTGGCCGTTGGGCCTGCTTAGGCCTCATGATGCACTGTAGGCCACAGGAATGCCCCCGACAGGCCACCTACAGGCCTTGCGTGCGTTGCAGCCACATCCATGTGCATACTGAGTTGTTGATCACTGCGCACACCTCTGTCGCGCCATCATGTTCCTGCCCTTGTTTGAATTCGAATTTGGGCGCCTTCCCAGCCCAGACGCACCATGAGGTCCATGGTCCAGCACACTGCCTAGTTGTGCGCCGACCTGGTTGTGGGGCTTGAGCCCCATTGTTGCCATGCACCACCATCTCAATTATAGGCAACTTTGAGTCAAGCTCACACACCATCGTCTCTGAGCCATGCACCTAGCTTGTGCATTTGGCAAGCCCTTCCACTTAACCGGAAATTTGCCCCTCTGGTTCTTGTCTTCCCCACCACTCATCGATCTAAGATATCCTCGACTTCGTGAGTGAACTGTGTTCTCATGTTTGGGAGCGCTCGCACAGCCTGCACCTTTCCTGATCTTCATCACGATGATAAGGCATCTGGAAGCTCACATAGAACACCGGATGCACTTTGATCCGGTCAGGGAGGGCTAATCGGTCGGCCAACTTCCCTTCCTACGGATCACTTCAAAGGGTCCATTATACCCCTGGATCAAACCTTGGTGCGCTGTCTTCATGCTGATCTTCCAGATTTGGGGAGTGAGCTTGAGCGTCACCCAGTCCCCAACTTGGAACTCAAGGGTCTGCCGTCCTGCATTAGTGTACTTTCTGTCATGCGTCTCATTGCTTGGTCGAGGCAGTCATGAGCCTCTTCCAACTGTTTGACCCTTACGTTAGCCAACTGCAATGCTGCTGGGCACTGGGACTGGCCTTGCTGCAAGGCTACATCATGTAGTGCCAAGGGCTAATGGCCCATGGCGAGCTCAAAAGCACTCTTCCCCGTCGACAAGCTTCGGTGTAGGTTGTAGTAAAATTGAGCTAAGTCTACATCTCCTTCCACCATATGCACCTGTTAGTAGCCTGAGCACTGGTAGACCTTGTTGAAGGCCCTGGCCTTGGCCAGCCGGTCGAACATGTCATTGATCAAAGGGCAAAGGATACTGGTTCTTGATGGTCAGCTTGTTGAGGGCGCAGTAGTCTATGCATATGTGCAACGTGGCATTCTGCTTCCTATGAAACAACACCGGTGCACCATGGGGAGCATAGTTACCTAAAGCGATGTAGGAACCGAATCTATTTAGTAATTGGAAGTGCGAGATCACTGTTGGTTGGAAGATTCCTATTTTCCGAATCGACGTCTAGACAAAAGGGATCATGGCAGACAAGATTCCTATTTTTAGGATTTGAGATTTGACCAAAATAGAACCAAGAACCCTACAAAGATGGAATTGAGATTCCTAGCTCTTTGGAATCGAGTTTTCAACCTAGTTTGAATCGTTTAATATAGAATCGAAATTCCTTCATTTGTGGACTCGAGATTATGACATCCTTAAAATCAAGACTCTGACATTCTTAGAATCGAGAGGGGAATTGAACGAGATATAATAAATGTCTTAATGCCAGTTATTGATTGACATGCCATACATGCACATTTATACTATTTGTATTAAATTATTTCTAACATCTTGGAGTTACAATTTCTCCACAGGCTCAATACAATGCACACTTATAGAATTAAGTAGAGAACGTGGACCACAACTTTGGTTTCTTTTGGTCATTTCATGCCAAAAAAGATGACTACACATTGTTGCTTGAGATTGAGTGTCTAGCTCGAGTAGTATTATGCCTTGAAAACTTTTAAACATCACTTCAAAAAAGCAAAAAGAAAAAAAGGGAGAAAGTGGCTAAATTCCAGTAAATGTGGAAAGGTGAATCTTGAAATCGAGAATCAATAATATTGGAAACAAGATTCTATAAATGTTGGAATCGAGATTCCTAAAATAAGGAATTGAGATTCTAGACTTCACGAAAATAGGTTCCATGAAGATTTCTAGAGTGATTCGCCGAATCGAAATTGTGACCTTTGGTTAGAGATTCGAGTAACTATGATAGGGAGACTTGGATGGCTGAATTAGGCTTGCTCCCAGCAGCTCATCCAACTGTCGTTTGAGTTCCTCCAACTCAAAAGGGGCCATTCGATAAGGTGTCCTGGTTGGGGTTTGCGCACCAGGCACCAGCTCGATGCGGTGATCCACAGTGCGTCGTGGGCGTAGGTATTTGGGACTTAGGGGGCATCACTGACATAACTCCTAAGAGTTTTTGGACCGCGGGGGCCACCACCTTACCCTCACTGGTCTTCTTCATCACTCGGGCCACCAGAAATCTCGCTTGGCCTTGCTGCAGCCTAGCCTTCAGCTGCAACGCACAATGCAGAGAGGGTCTTCCTCTTCTCAATCCACACCACTGGCACCATACAGGGGCTGATTTCCTCCATAATGGCCACTACACCCAAGTGTGGCACGGCTGAATCCTTGGCTACAGTAAGAAACTCGTTCTCAAGGATGGCCTCAAAGTTATCCAAGGGAATGATGACTAGGTTCACTGTCTCACTCTAATCGCCAACTTTGAAGCCCACCTTGCGAGCTATCCCCAATATAGACAGTGGTGCCGAGTTTACCACCTTTATTTTGTTGGCATCCATAGTCGGTGTGAGGCATAGCCATGCTGCACCTCGATTCGACACAAAATTATGTGTCACACTAGTGTCATCATTTCCTGGGCCTCTTGCCCATTCATCGTGACCATCATATCCATGAGGCCATCTTTTGATGGTGCCTCCACCACCTTCTTTTGCATTGCATGCAGCTGCATTTGCTGTGGGTTAGCCCTCATGACCTTTGCCTCCTCAGGGGCCATTTGGACCACATTAAGAGACTGTTTCTGTGAGCAATCCTTGCCTCGATGGGTCCCCTTGTAGATGAAGCAGCCAGAGAAGTCTTTGGACACAGTTTTTCCTGAAGATTCTCACCTAGGACGTCCACCAGCATGTGGCTTGGTGTCTTCACCAGCCTTCTTTCGCTTACCACCCTTGTTTTTGTTGGGCCGGGCACCATCCGTCATGGCATTGAGCTTATAGTTGATGAAACTCTTGCCACAACCACCACTGCAAAGAGATCTTTCACCCCTTGCCTCCTTAGCTCGGTCGGAGCCCCATAATTTTGACGTCGAGCATGAGGCTGGAGAATTGCTTCTCACACTCACGCACAACAACATTGTGGTTGAGTTTTCTCGACGCTTTGCGAGCTATCCAAGCAACATTTTTGGGACAGAACTGCACCTTCAATTCCCGCTTGAGGTCCTCCCAATTGTGACAAGCAGCCTTGATCCATCTATGGCGCATGTTCTCCACCATTGTTAGCGTCTCCGGTGAGATACATTGTGGTGAGGGTCACTCTATCTTCCTCTCAGGAATGGGCAGCTTGGAAGTAGTGCTCCATGTCCCAGAGGAAATTCTCCAATTCTTTGGCACTTCGAGTCCCATCGAACGGTTTGGGTTTTGGAACACGAACCCTTGCTGGATCGACTATGCTCGAGGATTGGCTAGTGCCGTCTTGACCAAAGCAAGGTTATGAGTCATGATCTTAAGATTGGAAGTGAATGCATCCCTAAGGGCAGCAACATCAGCCTCCAGGTTCCCCAAATGGGTTTCTCAGGTGCTAGTGTGCTCCTCATGAGCCGCCATCAGTCTTTCCACCTGGGTGGAGAGGGCCTTTGCTCTCTCCTCGAGGGTCGTGACTCTAGCCACAAGCAGGTCGTTTTGCTCGAGTTGATTCTCCAGCTCCACTCGTTCAGTCCTCGTAGGGGCCATCACTTGGAGCTAGCCTCAGCTTTGATACCAACTGTCATGGGTTTTAGAGTTTTTGTCTTTTTTGTTTTCCTTAGCTAACCATGCAGCCCTAGCTCACAAACCTTGTTCACTGGGATCTCAGATTTACCCAACACTACCACCACAACACTAGTGCACTAGCACGGAACGTAGCACACAAGCTTACATGCACACAAGGGTCTAAGGGCCAAGACCCAGCTTTATTAGTTCTTTACAGTTACAAGGTATATTGCCACAGATGCACACCAAGGGTTTGGGTCTAGGGTTTATAGAGATCCCAGTTATTACATTTGAATTTCGAACTGCATGGGACACTTGGCAGCCCAACTTTGCCAATATGGCTGTTGGGTCTGCTCAGCCTCACGGAGCCGCATGATTGGCATTCAGACCACCTGCAAGCCATATGCACGCCCCTGGCAAGCTACCTGTAAGCCTTGTGTGCCTTGCACACCACATCTACATATATGCTGACCACTGCACACGCCTCTGCCGTGCCATCATGTTCCCGCTCTTGTTCGAATTTGAATGTGGCCTACCCTGTCCAAGCGCACCATAGGACCCATTCCAATGCATTGCCTGACTGTGTGTTGAACTGATTGTGGGACCTGAGCCCCATTGTTGTCATGCACCACCATTTCAATTTTATGCATCTTTGGGTCATGCTCACGCACCATGGCCTCTGAGCCATGCACCTTCCATGTGCCTTGTCCGCTGCGAACCGCTGGTTAACTCAATGCTACCACCAGCCTCTCAACTAGTATTGCATGCATAAAGAAATGGGTTGGTAGGAGTGACACCTGTTCTCTCCAAAGTAGCATATGTGGGGCATATGCACCATGGGGCCTTTCCCTTAGACGAGCTGGCTTGAAGGAGGTTTGTTGGTCCTTTCCCCTCTACCGGCATGCACGCTCCAAGTTGGGGGCCGGACACTTGGCCATTGTTTCCCCTCTTGATGACCTGGTAGAACTATCCCTGAGCAAAGGCGAGCAATTCATCTGACCTCTTGCTATGTATGGGGTCGGCATAGGGTGGTTTTCCCTCGATAAATTTGATCTTGGGCAAGTCATAGCATACAGTAGTGACCCAACTGCACTTCGATATGAAATTCTCTCCATGGCTTCCTTTTCTTCCGAAGTAGTGGGACACATGGCTAGGCTAAGCTTGGTCTTCTTATCAATGGGGGTCAATATGAGCTAACAATTTTCCATTTAAAATCTTTCAATAATTTCTTATAATATGTCTCTTGTGATAATTGAATAGTTTTCTCTTTTTGTTTCGGGTAATTTTGATTCCCCAAAACATATGATGCTTCTTCAAGATCCTTCATGTCAAAATGTTGTGACAAGAAACCTTTAGTCTCCAACATGGGACTCATCGAACTACTAGCAATTAACATCACATACACATATAGAGAGATGAAAACCACATCACTCCTGTTGACGTTGACATATATACAGTAGTCCTCTTCGTTAAGTACAAAACCAGTAAATGACAAGGTCTCCTGAAACTTAATGCATCACTGCCTCGATGCTTGGTTAAGGCCATAAATGGACTTATTGAGTTTGCACACTAGGTTTTCTTTACCCTTTTTTATGGAGCCCTCTGGTTGTCGCATACAAATTTCATCTTTTAACTCCCCATTGAAAAATGCAGTCTTAACATCCATCTGGTGGAATTCAAAGTCGAAATTGGTTGCTATGGCTATTAGTATCCTGATGGAAGGGAATATTGCTACAAGGGAGAAGGTCTCATCATAATCTATTCGTTCTTCTGGGTAAACTCTTTAATCTGGCTTTGTATTTCTCCAACTTCCCTTCTGAGTTTAATTTCTTCTTATAAATCCATATGCAGCCTATGGGTTTTCTATCAGTGGGTAGTTTCGTTAGTTCCCAAATATTGTTTTGTTTGATCGAATCAATTCATCAATTATGACTTCTTCCCATTGTGCCTTTTCATGACAGGTTCTGACTTCTTGGTGGGAATAGGGTTCATGTAAGGAGTTTTCTTCAATTCTCTCATAATGTTGGTCTAAGTAGGTGAAGAACTCAGGTTTCTCCTAATTGGGTTGCCTCTCATAGGATGAGGTGGTTTGGGTTCCAAGCCTGATTTGCGTCACATTCTATTTCATGAAACTCAACTTGTTTTAGATTATACGACCATTGAGGAATTCTTCCTCAAGGAAATGAGCGTCCCTACTCTCAAGGACACATGTCAAGATTCTAAAAATGGTATCCCTTACCATGTGGTGGGTATCCTATGAAGATGGACTTAATAGTTTTAAGATCTAATTTTGTCCTGTTTTGATGGGATATTAGGACATGGGCAGAGCATCACCACCAGGTGATCAAGGAACGGAGTACTACTAATGAAAATCTCATGAGGAATTAGTGGGACAGCTTTTTGGTAAGAATAGGGTTCATGTAAGGATTCTTCTTCAATTCTCTCATAATATTCTTCTAAGTAGGTGAAGAACTCAAGTTTTCTCCTAATTTGGTTGCTTCTCCTAGGATGAGGTGGTTCGGGATCCAAGGCCTGACTTGTGTCACTTTTTATCTCATGAACCTCGGCTTGTTTCAGAGTGGCATGACCCTTGAGGAAGAAGTGCCCCCCCCTACTCTCAAGGACACCTTTGTTAGGATTATATAAATGGTGTCCCTTACCATGTGGTGGGTATCCTATGAAGATGGACTTAATAGTTGTAGGATCTAATTTTGTCCTGTTTTGATGGGATATTAGGACATGGGCAGAGCATCCCCACAATTTGAGGTGATCAAGGGAGGGAGCACGACTAGTGAAAATCTAATGAGGAGTTAGTGGAACAACTGTTGTGGGACTTCGATTAAGGATATAATTGGCTGTCAAACAGCTTCTCCCAAAAAATCTAGGGAGAGTTTAACATGTCCCATCATGCTCCACACCATTTCCATTAAGGTCATACTCTTGATTCACAGCTACCCCATTTTGCTGCAGAGTGTACGGCATAGTGTATTGATGCATAATACCATGCTCATTACATAATTCTTTAAATAGTCGTGAGGAATATTTTCCACCCTTGTCGGATCTAAGGACTTTAATTTTCTGGTTTGTTTGGGTTTCTACATCGGCATTATAGTCTTTCAAATGGTCTAGGGCTGCAAATTTTTCACTTACTAGATAGACATGGCCAAAACAGAAGTGATCATCAATACAAGTGATAAAGTACCTCTTGCGGCCCATAGTGACCTCATTCATAGGTCCACAAATATCACTATGGATAACTACTAATATGCCAGTAGCTCTTTGAGCTTTCGCAAAGGATTTCTTAACTAGCTTTCCTTGAGCACATGATTCATATACTCTAGTTAAGTCTCCATTTAGATTTATTTAATAAGCCCTCTCTCTTTAATCTCTCCATCCTTCTAGGATTTATGTGCCCCCTAGTCTCATGTGCTATATATACGCATCATCGTTGTCATCTTCACAACACGAGGCGTAAGAAAGGGAATTCTTTGTTGCAACTGAAAGAAACCATCTATTAGATGACCATTCATGACTAATTCATTTCTGTATTTCACTTCCTCCTTATTACCAATAAAAATGGTAGAGTGGCCTGCCTTAGCCAATTTAGCGACCGAAACCAAATTCTTCCTCATCTCATTAGCATAAATAGTTTGCTTGAGGACCATACTTTTGCCTTTCTCAAGTTGAAGGACAAAGTCTCGAATACCTATAATTTCAGTCTTTTGATTCACACCCATATAGAAATACTGATCCCCAGGGGCAACATGGTTAAAATTTCTATACCCGTCCTTTGTGTTTGACACATGGGCAGTGGACCCAGAGTCAAAACACCATGGCCCCACTTTAGGATCAATTAGCATGGTCTTAAGGACCACACAAACATGCTTCCTATCGCCCTTGGGATTCATATTCTCTACAATACTTCACAATGTGCCAAACTTCTTGCAGTTATAGCATTGGGTATTATTTAAGTCCTTCCTTTTCTTAGGCCTATTATTCCCCTTTTGATTCTCATTGGTTTTGTTCTTAATCTTGCCTTTGCCTTTCTTCTTCTTGAATGAACTAGAGTTAGGTTTAAGGTTTACTAGATTTATGGAGTCATTCAAGGATGAAGTAGTGCGAGACAATCTCTTTTCTTCTTCGGCTTTAAGTTTGGTGATGATCTGTCCCACTTTGGCATGCTCTCTCATGCGGTAAGGCCTGAAATAAAGCTTTCCCATGAGCCCAACATAGAATTTAGCAACTGGTAGATTTGCATGTTTTCATCCAGCTTAACTTGTGCAGCCTCGAGTTCATAAAGTAAAGCTCTAAACTGCTGTATATGTTCGGTTAATTTGCCTCCATCCTTCATCTTCAAGTCTGAATATTGTTTCATAGCCATATGTTTGGTAGTGAGAGGAGAGGCATACTCAATCTCAAGACTTTCATGAATTTTCTTTGCAGTCTTCAGGTACTCATACTCGAGAGCATGGGTGCATCCATGGCCATAAGTAGAATATATTTTGCTTGAGTGCTTTTGTGCTCCCACTAAGCATAACCATCTCTTATAGACTGCCTTTCATAGATATTACCTCCTGGGGCACGTGGGGGTCATCAGTAAGCATCTGGCGAAGTCCTTCGAAGAGGACATAGCCTATTTTTCTCTTCCAACTGGCATAGTTCTTCCCATCAAATCTTCAGACTTAATAAACTCATCGAAGAAACTTGTTGATGTCATGTTTCTAGACTCGAATGAAAGAAAATTTATTTTATTTTTTTTACTTGAATTCCACTTACATGGGCTACTATACACTATTGTAAATTAAATTTAAAACTTTAAATACAACCAAGGATCTTTACTTTTACTGCCAAAGCAAATAAAAACCATCAAGGAGCAATAAACAATCTTCCACTATAGTTTTGAATACAATATATCACAGAAAAATATGAAATAAGACTGAAAAATAATTATATCTACTTGGAAGACATACTAGAAGGTACCTGGAGTTACCCTCACAGTTCTTCATCCACCCCACACCCGATTCCTTGACTGATGGCACACTTTTGTCCCTTTTGATCTTGCTGGAATTTCAGAAATGGAAAGTTTTTTTGGGCAATATCTCTTCCACTAGGGTTTTAGAGAGCATGAAAACCTAAATAGGATTTGTAGGAAGCCTAAGCAACAAATTAGGGCTGGGCTTGAAGGCATAGATACCTCCTATGGCTGGGCATACCCCTGTTTCGTCTCCAAACAGAGCAATCCTAATTGGGTTTCAATGTCCCACCCTTGTCTTATCAAATTTTGGGTGGCATTACCCTTTTTGGAGGGGGGGAGAGAGAAAATTGATTTTTTAATGAAAGAGAGAGAGACTTGGTGCATGGAGGAGAGTGAAATATGTGTCTTGAGAGATGGGCTCAATGGTGTTTAAATAGAAATAATTTCTTCTTTTCGGATTAGAATTCCTTCCTTATGTATTGCTATCCAATGACACAGCTTGACCAATAGGAATGTAGGAAATCTAGGTGGTGAGAGAGAACAAACTGAGGCATCGAACCCACAGATCAGCTATCATGAGTTTTGGGAGGATTATTAGGGACCTTATCCCCTTATAATTTGACCTACGTCCAACTTCTATTTAAATTAGAATTCTAACCAATCTAAAACTCCATACTTATCTTTCGAAAATCTATAAGAAGTCAAAATAATTAGAGTTTTGGTCAAACCAAACTCCTAATTAAAACAATATTTTAATATTTAAATGATCCCCCTAAAATGACCTTTAGCAAAAAACAAAAATGTCACATAAACAAAAGAAAGAGGGTATGCCACCCAATAGATATTAAGTTGTCCCCACAACGGCCTAGGTCCCACTCATGGGTGGCACACATGTGGGTCTTGATCCCACATGTACCCTTCCAAATTTAAAAATTATGAAAATTCCCTTTTGAAGGATTTTACAGCAGAAACAAAATTTAAATTCTGAAAAATTTGTAAAAATCATAAAAATATTTGTAGTTCCAAAATAAAATATTTTAAAAGTGGACTGGTACCAATAGGTTAAAATTAATGACAATAAGAGCACTTCATTTGACCCAAGAACATGATCCACTATTATTTTCTTGTTCAACCCAACAAAGACCTATGACCCACAGTCTCGATGTAGGGGCTCATGATTGACTTATCCAAGTTAGACAATAAACAGTGAAACCATGATCATGGAATGTGGATTCAGTCCCCTTTTTAAGAGTAAGTCCAATACTTGTCACCACAATGCAAAGGGAGCTCTCTCTATGCACATGTATATGTGTCCTTCTATAGGGCTGCTTCCCAGTATTGCGATTGTCATGTGTACATGCCGTGAGGAAGGTTGTTGAGGCTTTGGCCCTTACTCTCACAGGCTTACAACCATACACAGGAGACTGCACAGTTCTCTTGGCTTACAAATATCGTCCCTGGGCATCTCTCCAACTTCAACAAGGAATGACTCATTGTAAACCATTCTCGGTAGTGCCACATGCTTAAGGATAAGGGTTTAGGACATAACCAGGGTCATAAACCGCCTAATCCATGGGTAGTCAACACACACACTTCCACTAAAGTGTATATTTCACTATAAATTATCATTTTTACAAGCTCTCTAAGCCTTTAAAGGCCACAAAAACTAACAATCTATACAATTATACTTGGAGAATATGACTTTATCTTGTTAACCATATGCCTCTATTGTCTGTGATGTTGATTCACCAATTGAATGCTCCACTATCGTTCTTCATTCAACATGCATTTATGCCCAATAACCATATCTCCTCAGCTTTGTGTTCATTACTTGAGTATTTCATCTACATTGGGAGATGATTATCTGTAGGTGGACTACTTCCAAGTCCATTGCAGAGATATGAGTGTTGCGCTGCAGTCGTGTACTCGCTTTGAGATCCTATCACATGTGTTTCCATGGTCATCTTGCATGAAACGTGCTAATTTTAGGGCCATATTAGTTGCTTCCAGATCTGTTTTCCGTAATGGAATGAAACTGATTGAAGTTGATCATTATTCTAAGGGTGGGAAATCCTTAATGCGGTCACAATGATATTGATGTTTGGGCAACATCTGTTCTCGTGGTTGAGTTTGAGGGACGTCTTGGATATATATGATGTGTATGCATTTATGCATCTATGCATGCATGTGTGCATGTGTCTATGTGTATGTGCATGCACACACATGTGCATGAGTCTGTGCATGCTCACACACATTTCTGTGTGATCCAATAAACTGCTGAAGTGCGCATTTTATACTAAATAGCAAAGATGTATTGTGCTAGTTGTGATTTGTTAGCACTACAAATAAAATAGACCATAATCTATATGCAAGCGGAGTGCTATTTTCACTCGATCCACAATGTACCATTTGAATCTTAGTAGTGGTTATCAGTTCTGAAAAGAATTTTTAGTACTGTCTATTTATTCTGCTTCTTTAATCATTTGTGTTTCATCTTGATTTACCAAAATTGAGATATTGCATGGTGACATTGTCACTGGTGCTGTTAACTTTTTGCTTGCTCTTATGAATCACCGGCATGTCTTCTTATGCTCTTCTATCAGATGATCTGTTCAACTTCAATTCTTTATGTGATGAGGCGGTGGAAGATCATTTCATTTACCATGGGGGAATCATATACAGCATCTGCTGACAGCTCCACGAGCCTTGTACCGATGGAGACATTGCTTCACACTCTGCCTCTTGCTCTATCTTATTTGCTTTACATGGTAAGCAATTATATATGCAATAGCATGCCATTCCTTTGTCATATTGTGATTGCACTACTTTCTTATTGTCATACATGTCTCCAGTTTTGACTTTGTTACTGTGTCTGAGAAGCTGGCCTCAATGGAATCTGTACGTGGAATCAATGTTCCAATGTACACTGCTATTAGGAGGACAACTGTGGTGTTCACGATGATTGTGGAATATCTTCTTACTGCACAGAAGTATTCATCTTCTATAATTGCCAGGTAGGTAGTTTTTTTTTTCTTTATTTTCAAGTGCATGGCATCTTAAGGTATAGATGAAATGGTTAAGCTCTATGATTAATATCGGTGTTGATTTGTCTTGGAATGTTTCAAAGAAAAAAATGGAGCAGAAAAACTGTTTGGGCCAGATGAAACCCAAGCTTGAAATTGGAATCATTTGGTACCTATTTGAAAATCATGGCATGTGAATAATAGAAATTTATTGAAAACCAGAAAAATGTAATGGAAAGGATAGGTGACTTGGGTAAAATCACATTTAAAAATTGATTACTTCTTGGATTTTATTTTCCTTTGAACTAACACAAACCATGCTGGAGATGTAGGCCTAGAATTTGAGTAATGTCATAATTTTCACTTTTTAGGTTTTATGTAACACAAACCATGCAAATTTAGATACTACAAACTATGCAACAGTTCCATCCAAGATCACTTAGAAAACTGAAACGGTACAGAAAAAGAAACTATTGTCAACGGTCACTTAGCTTTATGAATATGTAAGGTATGACTCTTAAAACCTATATACGTAGACTTGCTAAAACATTTGGTATGTGCAATTGGGAAGTTCGGTTTGGATGATGGTGGATTGGCAGGGGTCTGGATTCGTAGCTCAGATATTAGTAAGAGAAGATAGGGTATTTTTGAAAAGCATTAATGATATTTGTGTCCCAAAAGGCCGCATGTGACACATCGGATAACATTGGTCTCCTGTATATCTGGAGTTTGCTCTCCATATGTATCATACCATTCCAATCATCGGTCAATTCAGTATGCAGCTCAGATGAAACTTTTGAAATTAAAGAATATGACAAAATAAGAGAAGAAGAAGCTTGTAGATGCATCGATGACATTTATATAGTTGCCTTTGCATGATTAACATTCTAGATTTTACATTTGTTTGTCTTCCTGATGTCTTTCTGTACTATGCAATTGTCAATATCAGAACCTAATATTGACTCTATATTTTTGTATCCACTTTGCTCGGTGGAACCATATAAAGGAACTTTTTTTTTTTTGAAAAAATAGAAGAAGCCTTATTTTTAATAGGGAAAGTATATAATGAGACTATTTACTTTTGGTACAAGGCAGTCAAAATTAAGCTTGACCATTGGATGTGAAATTGGGTGGCTGCATTTATTTCTGTGATCAAGCTCAAAGTTCAAAAAAAAATATCTCGAACTTTGTGACACACCCAAGCTATCAGATTTCACATCGGATGGTTGTAAGTAATTTTGACCTCCCTGTACCAAAGGTAAATGGTCTCATTGATACAATCCCCTTGTAATAACCTGATCGAAATGTGACTCCACAGTGTCTTTAACAACATTGTAGGAGAAATTAAAGAAAGCGTTGTATCTCTTAGTAGGAAATTGTATCCATAGTTTTTGGAAAATTTGTTGACCATCCTAGAAGTAAAATAAATATCCTTCGGTCTCACACAACCTATTGAATTCAAGCATTTGGCCTTTGCAAATCACTGATTTTTACTCTTCTATTATGCCATTGGTGTGGCTATCTTGTGTTGAGTCGCTAGATTCAACAATTGGCTATATTTGATCATCAGAAGTTGTAATTTGTGTAAAAAGCAACATCAATTGTCTTTACGAGTTATGAGTTGATTGCATGTCGGAAACCTATTGTAACAATATATATATGGGAAATAGAAATTGTATCCTATGTATTTTTGATATCATGTCAGTGATTGTTTGTTTGTCATTGTTCACATGAACCTTGGTGATTTCTTGACAATTTGGTTGTCTTTCTTATAATTCCTTTTCTACTGGCAAAAAACCAAGGGTTTCATCAGTGTGGCTGTTATAGTTTTTGGAGCATTTATTGCTGGAGCTCGGGATTTGTCATATGACTTTCATGGCTATGCCATTGTTTTGGTATCCAACATAGCTACTGCTATATACTTGGCAACTATAGCCCGCATTGGTATGTCATGTTTTAATCCTCCATCAGTCTTTCATATATGTTGTTGTTCAATTGGAGTGAGTTTCATGCATCACTTTTGTCTTATTTTTTCACTATTTTCTTAGGGAAATCAAGTGGCCTGAACAGCTTTGGTCTTATGTGGTGCAATGGTAAATTTTATGTGTTCCATTCTAAATCTCATTGATGATTTAGTTGTGAAAGGAAAAACATCTATATGATGAAATTTGAGATTTTTTGTTTGCTAAGGAATTTTGACAGTGTCTTAAATTGAGGTTATTGTAATGGGTATTTGCATGTATTCCTTCAGGATTGATTTGTGGACCAATTTTACTCCTATGGACGTATTTTAGGGGTGAACTGGGGACAACAGTGAATTTTTCTTATTTATATTCTCCAGGCTTTCAGGTATTTTACAATCACATTCATGTTGCTTATGATAGGACTAATAATGTGTGATGGACATTAATACTAAAATTTCATCATTACGTTTATGTGTATCTCTACATTTTAATCTTTTTATGTTTTTTCCATGAGGAGATATATGTCCTATTGCTTGATTTGACAGGCCAAACAGTATTTGTTTTCTCATTATTTTCGATTTGAAACATTTTTACTTCCATTTCCTTTCATTCGAATTGAAATTCATGACATTCTTAAGGTTCAGTTATTTGTTTATTGCTTCCATTTGTTCATCTGCCTCTACACAAAATGTAAAGAACATATTATTTGACATTTATATGGGAGTTCATTCTAGCATTGCAGCTGATAACTTTTACTTGCATTTCTTTTTCAATAAAAGGTTCAGCCATTTCCTCTTTTGGCTTGGGAGGTAAAATTTTCTCCATTATATTTTGCAGGCTGTGATGCTGCTTTCTTGTATAATGGCTTTTTTCTTGAATTACAGCATATTTCTTAACACAACACTCAACTCTGCTGTTACGCAGACCATGTGTGGTAATTTAAAGGTGGTCTTCGGTAGTATTTTCTTCGAGGCTTTGTTTATTGCAGATTTTATTAATTGGCACCCTGATATGTGTATTTCTTCAGGACTTTTTTACTGTTGGAATTGGTTGGTTGTTATTTGGTGGACTGCCTTTTGATCTGGTTCGTATCACACTTGCTCCTATTTATTTATTTATTTACTTACCATGAATGGTAATTAGAGTGATCATATCTTTATTATTACTTTGTAATTATTAGTAGCATTAGTGTCTGGATGGGTACGTTTTGATTCAAACATTGGAAATTAATGGTGCTGACCCTGTGGCCCGAACATGAAGCCAAGAGGTAGGATTCAAGGTTTTGTCCAAATGGGTGGTTGAGATTTCAAACCTTCTATTGTGGAAAAGCTATGCTCTTCATTTGCCATTAGCAATATATTTTATTTTTGTTAGTCAAACATATATTTTTCTTTTTCTTTTTATTTTTTTCTAGATTGTTTACTGTTCTTGATACCCATCCAACAATGTCTTGTTCTTGCAGCTAAATGTTATCGGACAAGCCCTTGGGTTTCTTGGCTCAGGTTTTTATGCCTACTGCAAAATCAAGGGCAAATAGCTTTAGACTAACTTGAGAAAGATGATGATCTAATGATGAGTTATTAGAGCTACTATTCTCGAGCAATCGGCAAGAGTCTAACAAGCACATAGGTTATCCGTATGCTGGAAGAAATTCTGGGCAATGCTGATTCATTTGATACCTCGTAATCTTTTGCAGTACTTGCTGTTATGGCATCCTTTTTGATATAGTCTTCTGTTTGGGAAGAAAAGAAATCAAAGTTAAATGGAGTTGAGAGTTGTTCAAGGGATTGTGGAGAGTGGCTATTTTCTGGCACACACATTGTGAGAAGCTTTTTGTGTAAGAGTTGAAACCCGGTTGAGTAACAGGACTGTTTCAGAAAGAAAAAGAAGATTTTATTCTCGTTTTTTTTTTTTTTAAGGTGGTTAAGCTACTGTAGCAACATTGGTTTGAATGGTAAAGGGCCGGAGAGTGGGTCTTACTAAATGTAGCTGGCTGCGCTCACACCGTAACTGTCCAACCAGATTTTAAGGGTGCAGTGGGGGCTATGCCTGCTTGGACTGGCCTTAAACTGCCAAGACTTGGTGGCCTGTCGCACCGGCACTAATAGGTAGGCCAAGTTTAGTCTAGTTAGAAATTGAATCATTTCTTTTTTTAAAATTCATGAAAAGCAAAATACGAAACAAAATGCATCGAGCCTGGCGTTCCCATGACCCCTGGCTAAGGCCCAGCTCGGCCAAGTCATTGGGCCTAGAAATCTGGATCTGGCTGTTCTTTTGGGCCAAAGTCAGTGGCCCTAACCTTGGCTATTAAGGGCCGGACCAGGCCGATACGTACTGATTCCGTAAGTGTGTGGCTCTCTTTATGTTTTGGGAATTTACGCGTCGTTTTCTATGTTGTGGGAAATTTCCAATAGAAAAATATGGCATCCATAGGCCCGAGCAATTGGAAGGATGCCCGTGCACGTTTGGTTGGCATAAAATTGTTTTTTGGAAAACAATTTCATATGAAAATTTTTTACGTGGGAATATTTTTCACACAACTAATTGATGTAAAAATATTCTCGCGTTTTACAGAATTTGTTCATATGAAATTGTTTTCCAAAAATCAATTTCATGCCAACCAAATGTGCTAAAATATTAACATCTTTAAAAGGGAAATTAACCTAAATATTTTTTAAGTTTAGGGATATCTAAAAAATGTCTCTAAATTTTCTAATTTTACATGAGAGTGCATTTTTAAAAAGAGTTTTTGTTTCAACTTTTTGTTCGGAATTATAAGTTTCAAATATAAGTTTTCTTTGAAATTTTACATTTC
This sequence comes from Amborella trichopoda, assembly GCF_054954075.1. Taxonomy (NCBI): domain Eukaryota; kingdom Viridiplantae; phylum Streptophyta; class Magnoliopsida; order Amborellales; family Amborellaceae; genus Amborella; species Amborella trichopoda. Next base: position 36,142,711 of record NC_142348.1, read on the forward strand.
AAACACAATATTTTTTTGTTCTTTTAAAATTAGAAAAAGTTTATATAAGGTTGCAACTAGTAGAACTAAAGATGCACCTCAAAAATTCATTGAAAAATGTTCTTTTAATGTTGAAAAGTCTTCTAATTAATCATCTTGACATCAAGATGTATGAATAGTGAAAAAACATCAAGATGTATGAATAGTAAAAAAGAAGAAGATTTTGAGTCATAGAAATAGTGCATCTTGCAACATATTATTTAGATTGTCTATTTTTCAGATTTTCATATGTTTATAGATGATTTTAACTATTTTTGAAGTTTAAAATTTTATAATTAAATATGAAAATAGATTTTTAGATAATTCTAAGAATGTTTTACACCAAAATTATATATTATAATAAGATTTGGGGCTGCACCCTAATTGGCTTGTCTAAGGTTGCAACCTTATAGAAACCGCACCTTTTAAAATTTATGTTAGGTGCTTAGATTTCTGAACAAAAATATGTTAAAATCTAAGTTTGGAGCTCTAATTTCCGGCATAACTTTAAGCAAAAAATTATTCTGAAATTAGAGTTCCTAACTGACAAAAAGGCATTAAGGTAACAAAATTGATTTGGAACTTGAAGATATGAACCAAGGGCATTTTAAAAAACAATATCAAAAGAGGAAAAACAGTCGTACACCCATAAAATTAGAAAATTTGGGGCCAAGATAATATTCTTAATTTCCCTTACAAAAAATAAAGATTGTTTTGATAAATAGTGACCGCTATCAAGACGAGTGTTATCACTGTCCGGACAATGTAACGGACAAAATGATGGTGACCCATTTGGACCTGATAATTCAAATGCAGGTGAGTCTCTTGAAGGCGAGAATATTACTCCACATGCAGCTGGACAAGGTGGCAAAAGTGCAGAGTAAGAAAAATTTTACAGAGCTCTCTAAGAGAACCTCGATTACCCACCAATTCTTCAGTCTCTTTGGAGCTACCATCAAAGTTGAGTTTAAACCATCTTTGTGCTTGTGTAGGTAGCCATGATTTTTAAGCAGCCATGCATATTACATAAAATATCGTCCTTTGGATTACTCCATATTCTTTCTAAGCAAGAGCCCACATAAACACTGTAGCAATTATAGAGTCTTTTAACTGCTCCAACAATGCGATTATACATTAAAAGATTCTCAAGTTTATGTCTTTCCAAAGGTTCCATAGAATAACTGAGCTTGCAATGTGCCAAATAGGTAATGGCAACTTTAGAGAACAAAGGAGAGGCAGATCCATCAATCAACTGTGCTACGGACCAAGAAGTTGGCCAAAGCAGGCCAAAATTGTTCAACATCCAATGCCACAATGAGAGAGCAACATGGCAAAGTAAAACAACATCTTCTGTAGACATGAGGCAAATATTTTTGGTAATCAAGCCTCTCTTTTGAAGTTGTTCCGCAGACAAGATACGATCCCTTATGGTCAGCCAAATGAACATCCTGACCTGTTGGTGTACTTTGAACTTCCACACCTTACCAGTAGCAGAACAAGGCAAAAAATATCTATTATCACTTAGGAAAGGATACATGGATTTAACCGAGTAGCATCCATCACGCGATAGTTCCCATATGACTGCATCCTTGTTTACTTTCCTATACCATAGAGCATTCTCCCACAGAGAAGTTAGTGCTGCCTCAGATAACCAACAAATTCTTAGTGTTTACTTTATAAAAAGAAAAGGGAACCGAAGTTTAAGAGGGGTGTCCCCAAGACATTTGGGATGCCAAGTTTTGGCCCCATCTCCAACCAGTACTCTACTGTGATTGAGAAAAAGTCACCTGCATTAATCAATTGCCTTCCACACATGAGAAGGCATGGGAGTTAAAATTTAGTAGCTTGATGCAGAGTGCTTGTCCGTCAGAGCCATACTTAGCTCTTAGCAAGGTCATCCACCAATGTTCATGTCCCTCCGCTACTCTCCACCACCATTTCGTTAAGAGTGCATCCTTAAACAGAGCAAGCATATAATACCAAGCCCTCCAATTGTTTTATGGCAAGCAAACAACCTTTTAGCTAATCAAGCAATATTTCTTCCTTTCATTCGAGCCACTCCACAGAAAATTATGCATCAATGCTTCTAATCTTCTGATAACCTTTGTAGGAGCTCTAACGACAGACATGGAATACATAAGGCGGTTAGAAAGAGTAGCTTTAAGTAGAGATAGTCTCCCTGCATATAAAGGAATTTGTTTTTCAGGACTCAATCTTGTATTGGAATCTTTCAATCCATACCTCCCTAGGAGGCTTAGTAGTGCATAAAGGAAGGCCCAAGTACTTAAACGGGAACTCCTCAACTTCACGTCCCGTCCAACATGCCCATTCTTCCAACCGAGCACAATGGCAATTGATCCCTATCAGTTTGGTTTTTTCAAACTTTAGTTTGAACCCTGGAAACCAACTGGTACCAGTTTAGGAACAACCACAGTTTTTTTTTTATTGCAAAGAGGCATCACAAAACAACCGTATGTTTTTTGCTTCTTGCAAAGAGACATCACAAAACAATAACTTGTCATCCGCCTATTGAAGATGCAAGACACGAGACCCACAAGAAGATATTTAAAAACCATTTAGCAACCCTTTGTCATTCATGGCTTTCGCCATCTGACTAAATGATTCTGCCACAATTGTGAATAAAAATGGTGTGAGGGGATCACCCTATCTTAGGCCTCTAGAGGCCTTGAAAAAGCCTTCAGCTTTGCCATTAACCAACCCTGAAAAATGAATTGACGAGATGCACCTATAAATCCATGATCTTCACGTGCTTCTGAAATCCATTAGCCTTTTGACTTCTAGGAGATACTCCCGCTCAACTTTGCCATATGCCTTCTCGAAATCTTGCTTAAATATCAGCCCTTACATGCCAATCCTCATTTTGAAATGGATAGTCGCTTGTGTCAGAAGGAAATTATCATTAATTTGTGGACCCTTTGTGAAGGCAGACTTGGGTTCCGAAATAACCTCAAACAAAAGCCTTTTTCAGCCTATTAGCTAATACTTTGGCAATAATCTTGCAAGTGCTTGTGAGAAGGCTGATATGTTTGATATCCGCCAAAGTTCCCGTAGATTTTTTTTTTAGAATTAAGGCAATAAACGTGGAATAAATTTCCTTTATGGTAGAATTCTTGAAACATGAGAAATAAATGATCCTTAACAAGCTCCAAAAAGATTGAAAGAAAGCAAGTTGGTAGCTATCTGCACTCTGCCTTTTGGTAGACTAAAAGACGCCTCTTTGATCTCTTCCAAAGAAAATGGTTGTTCCAGGAGATTATCTTGCTCCTCAGATAGCTTCTTAAAAGGAATTCAGTCCGAAGAAAAGTCTAATCTCTGTTGTGAAGTCAAGGCCTTTCTGAAAAACTCCACAACAGCCTCCTTGCCCTTCAAATCATCAAAATGAATTCCTTAAATTTGTACCTTGAACATCATTCTTCCTTATTCTAAAGTTCACAATGGCTATGTAGTTTGAGTTATTGCCTACCTCTTTACTGTTGGTACTATAAAATGTCATCCAATTTAAGGAGATAATCCAGCTCATCCCTAAGATTACATTTCTTTTAATCTGGCCTTTAGAACTTGCAACTTCTTTGCAAAAGCATACCCCCCTCCAACCTTGGAGTTGAGTGTTTTGCCATATTTATGTAACTATCTTTGGAATCGATCTATCCTCTAGCCTCATCAACTCAAATCCAAATGGTGATGGGCCAAAATCAGCCTCTTCTATGTCTAGCACCAACAGCACATGGTCAGAAGTGAGTGCTCTAACCACCAACATCGCCTCCATAAGGGGCTAACTAAAAAGTGATCAACTCTAGACATTAACAGGTTAATGGTTGAATTATTATACCAGTAAAATCAACACCAACAACAGGAAAATTAATAACTTCCCGCTGCCGAATAAGTTCATTAAAGTGCCCCCTATGCGGAGTAATATTATTTTGGGAGATTGACTATGTTGGTCACCTTATCATGGTGAATTCACCAGCTCCAGCCCAAGGTATAGTAGTAGAAATAAAAAATTACCCAAATCCACAAGAAAGTCTTGTTTATTAGCAGGAGAGTTAGGTCCATACATAGAAGATAAGCATCAATTTTCACTATTTACCAAGTTTTCAAAACATTCAGATAATATTCTATTATGGAACACAAAATTGGACCCTTTAACATATGATGGGTCCCAGATAGATAAAAGGCATCTAGAAACACTAACAGAAAGCACAAAGGAGAATTAGAAAGGTCCCCTTCCCCAGAAGGACAAGAAAAAACGAATATCAGGGGACTCCAACTTTGACTCTTTGGCTTAGAAGGAAATGGGGTATAAATTTTTTTATGAGCATCTTCAAACCTCTGCCTCTAGCATAGACCCCACCTCCCCTTTGGTCTCTTCAACTCTATCAGGAGTCCTGACTTCCATTTTTCTGTTTATGATTTTATGTTCTTTGGATCATAGTGATACTTATCGAGATGGACTTGATTGACCAGTTTGATCTATCAACTGATGACCAGTCTCTTCGCAGGTCTAGTTTAAAGCAAAACTAATGTGCAGTTGAAAGCTAATCAAAATTAATGTTCGACATCCTGTCAAATGAGTCAATTTTGACTTGTTCAATCAGCTAAATAAAATTAGAAAACTTTTTAATATATTTAATATTTAAACTATTATTATAGTTTTTTATTTTTTAAATAAGGCTAAACGAGTTCAATCAGTTGGACTGCTTTAAACCAGACGCGACCCCTCATCAATTTAGTAGCTGATCCAATCTTGATAACACTAACTACAATACTTCTCTTGATATACATGTTAAGTGCTCTAGTCTCAAGGCGATTTAGCCCCAAAATCGCACTCGAGCATTTTATGCAAAACTATTCATCTCTTTTGTGACTACCAATATCAACTAAAATAACAAACTCCCAAACATTAATTTTAAGAAAGAAAACTTCAGACGCTCCAAGTCAATTTTCCTTCGATTTAACACCTGTTAAAGGAACATAATTCTGGGGTTGAAGAGCTTAAAACAAATTTTCAAGAAGATATCAAGTGAATGGTCAAATGCTTTTATAAAATTATTTATGGCACTCCAATCATTCCATTTAACTTTAGCAGTGTTGCCTTTTAAAATATCATTTGACTCAAGCACCTCACAAAACAATCAAATTACCCATATTTAAAATTTAGAATCCTAAACAAAGAGGGGCATTGTAGCCTCCCTTAAGTAGGCTGACCTAAATAATAATACCCCTGGTTGCATAGGGTTAGGAACATGAAATATGGGTTTACTATTAAATAAATAAATAAGTAAATAATAAAATTTAAAAAAAAACATGAATTCAAAGTTGTTAACTTCCATCATTTGGCAGTTTCGTACTAATCCTAAACAATCAGAATTATTTTTATATTTTTGGCTGGACCTCTTAAGTACCAGAATATCCCAACATAAGGTTCCCACTCTAAACAAGGGTAATTGGTATTTTGTTTTAATTTTTCAAAAAATCACTCGAGTGAAATGAAATTTAAAAAAAAACGCTACTAATATTTGACCACTTAACAATATTGACTGCTAATTTGACCATTTAGCCGATGTTTTCCTTCCTTCAAAAATTATTCATTAAAAGATAGAGTTGAAAATATTATGATAGAAAAATCACCTGTCATACATTGGTGGCTCGCCCACCTAATTATACGATAAAAGGGTCATTCTAATTCTAGAGAACTAAAAGTAAAACACGAGTAAATGTCATTTCGAGGTTCTTCAAACTGGAATCGCCTACCGCAAATCCCCAACCGTAGGGCTGGCAATGGGCCGGGCTAGACGGGACTTTAGCACGGCCCTCGTCCTTGTACTGATGACCCGAGCCCAGCCCGGTATTGACCAGGCCGAAGAGGCCCTGGCCCAAGCCCTATTAGGTCCGCTTAAGGTGCGCCCAAATACGAACCAAGAAAAAAAAAGAGAATAAAAAAAAAACAAAAAAAAAGATCGGATTAAGCCGAACCAGACCTGCCGTGTCTTTGCCCTACTTCTTGTGACTCTAGCCCTAATTTTTCAAGGTCCGACCAACTGGCCACCGGCCCTACCCACAGAACCACTCAAGGCAAGTCCGATACTCCGCATCCAAGTTGAATCTGCGATATGCTAATGCCCGATTAAGTTCTAGGGGCAGTCTTGATCACGAATATAATCTTTCTTTTTAAGTTCTAAGTTTTTATAATTTTGTTTTATTCTTATTATTATTTATCATTTAGGATAAGAAAACAAGAAATTATAAAGGATACAATGTTTTTTTTGCATTAGAGCTAACAATAAAGAGAGAAGGTAATAACGGAACATAGGACAATGTTAGAAAAACTGGGTGATCTACCGCTAACCACTTTGTTAGATCGAGCGGTTGCGGTGATCGATCGGTATTTAAAAAAAAAAAAACTAAAAAACGATATATAAATTTCAAAAAATAAAAAATTTAGTTTATAGCGTATTTTTAATATTCTTTACATTATAGTAAAAATTAAAAATACTTATTTTATTGGTTAAAATCTATTGTTTTAATCATTTTTTATATGTTTTTCATATTTTAGTAGTATTTTTTTTTTATCCTTTTTATTTTTTAATACTTTTTTGACTACCCAAAACTTGTTTGATTAAAATGGTTAAATTGATTAACTTGTTTGATTAAAATGGTTAAATTGATTAACTTGTTTGATTAAAATGGTTAAATCAATCAATTTACCAGTTAAGCTGGTTAAACCGATTCCATGCCCCAGGCCCAGTTAACTGTTCCGGTTTGATTTTAACCAGCTACCATTAGAAAGAGATGATGAAATAATAGGCCGCAATTTGCTAAAACTTTGGAGACGCACATATGTGTGGTAAGGAGAGAGGTCGAAACGGATAGGCTTCCTTTCCTTTACTCACGATCTCTGAAACTCTAACCCGAAATCCGATTCGAAGAGAGATAGAAGTTCAGAGAGAAACAAATCTACCAAAAATTTAGAGAGAGAGAGAGAGAGAGCACAGCCATGGCCATGGCCATGGCGACCAACATTCTCATCGCAAAACTCCCCACCACAATCCCCTCCTCCCTCACCACCAAACCCAGACTCCCCCAACTCCCCCCCCCCACCACCACCACCACCACCACCACCACCACCACCACCGCTATATTAAGCGAGAGAAGGACCTTACTATCAACCATCGCTAAAACTAGTGGCGCTGCCATCTTAGCGGCGCTGACTTCCGCTCGTCCCGCCCTCGCCGAAATGGAGAAAGCCAGACTCTTCGACTTCAACCTCACTCTCCCCATCATCGTTGCCGAATTTCTGTTCCTAATGGTTGCCCTAGACAAAATATACTTCGCCCCACTGGGAAAATTCATGGATGACAGAGACGCAGCTATAAGGGAGAAACTAAACAGCGTGAAAGACACATCCGGGGAGGTGAAGCAGTTGGAGGAGCAGGCAGCTGCCGTGATGAAGGCGGCAAGGGCAGAGATATCGGCGGCCCTGAATCAGATGAAGAGGGAGGTGGCGTTGGATTTGGAGGTGAAGATGGCTGAGGGGCGGAAGAAGGTGGAGGCTGAGCTCGCGGTGGCCCTCGAAAATTTGGAGCGTCAGAAGGAGGAGACCATCAAGGCCCTAGACTCCCAGATTGCAGCCCTCAGCCAGGATATTGTGAAAAAGGTCCTGCCACTTTGAATGGACAAGAAACTCTCAATTTAGTGCTTTCTTCTTCCTCTCTCTCTAGGTTTCTGTGCTCTTTCTTTCGTTTGTGTATTTTACCTGGCTTATTCTATGGAACAATGGTATACTTATTTATTGTTGGTACTGTTCCTGCTGATTCTCTCTCTCTGGTCCTATTTCTTGAATTGCAGAACCATTGTTACTAGACCAGATCAGCCTGGATTAGGGTTTTGATCCTTTATCATTCCTCACAAACATTTTGTTGGTTGCAAAACAAACATGGGGAAATGTGAAATTGTTTTAAAAGCATTAACCAGTTTGAAATTCTATCATGTATAAGGGCAGTTGCCAGTAGGAATTAATGCAAAAAGGGGAAAAAAGGAATGTGAAAAAGAACCTTGAAATCTAACTTGTAATACATGGTAAAAGAGAGAGTTTTTGATTTAGTTTGGGATTTGAGCTCCTGTGCCCAATGGAACCTGAGTTAAGACGCAAAACGCATACGGAATCTAGTTCTAGTAGTAATTTTCTTTAACACATGGAATGTAGTTCTAGTAGTTGTTGTAGCAATTTTCTTTAACACACATGGAGTCTAGTTCTAGTTGTTTTAGTAGTAATTTTTTTTAGGGATTATATATTCTTACTATTTATCTTTGTCATAAGGAGGTCACAATTATTTTGTGTTATTATATGGCAAATTAGATTAACTTGTCTGTCATAAAATTAAAGAGTTCTTTTCTTTTTTTTTGTAATTTTTATTTTTTGAGTCTAGTCAATAACACTCATACAATCACCCAATTTAAAATCTAACCGACAAGAGTGAATGTGATCTCTTTGTACGAAAAGCAAATAATATTTTTATATATTTTTCTTTTTTTTTATATATATTATCTTCATGAATCACGGGGATAATTGAGAAAAAAAAGACAATGACAATTATATATGTTAAGCATAGTTAGCAAGCCGAGGACTTTCAATAAATCGGCTTACCTTAAAATTAGAAAAAATTCGTTTTTATTTTAAAAAATCGAATAAAAAAATCGGATAAAAAAAACGGATTGACAAAAATACTTCATGTAAAGATATCGCCAATATATCAGACTAGGTTAAAAAAATCGGATAAATACATATAAAAAAAATACACCATATCAAACCTACTTAAATACATTTAAAAAAAATAGGGAAAATTACAACCCCCAAAGTATATTGTCTATGCAACTTACCTCCAGCTAACCTTGCCTCTCACTTTTTTCCCCGCGACCACCTTTCTTTGCAAAAACCCCCCAGCTAAAAAAAAAAGAAAAAAAAAAAAAGAGACTAAACTACCCCCCTTTCTCTCCTCATGGCTTTTACCCATGACTCTCTCCTTGTGCGCTCCGGCAGTCCATTTAAACGCTTCGGCAATGAGGACATACGCTCCGACAATGCAAGGACTCGCTTCGGCAGTATACCTTATGGAGCCAAAGCACTCCGACGGTTGGATAGGTCACTCTAACAATGAGGACAAGCGCTCGAGCAATGCAAGGACTCGCTCCAGCGGTACACGTTTTGAAGCCACAGCGCTCCTGCAGTTGAATAGGTCGTTCCGGCAATGAAGACAAGCGCTCCAACAGTACACCTTCTGGAGCCACATCGCTCCGGCGGTTAAATTGATCGCTCTGATAATACGCTACTTGGGACCGTCCATTGACTTTTTTTTTTGTACGGGAAGGACATTTCTGTCCAAAAAATAACAACATTTTACCTTGGAGGTTTTTAAGGGGAAAAAAGCGAGAGGAAAGGTTAGCTCGGGGTTAAGTTGCATAGATAGTATACTTGGGGGGGGGGGGGGGGTTGTAATTTTTCCAAAAAAATAGACCATATAAAGAGAAGCTAGATCAAGCCGAAATATTACAGGGTTTGATAGCAGTTCCTCCTTCTCTCTCTAAATTCTCTAATTTTCAGATCAAACCTCTGTGAAAAATCAAACCATTTTTTTAAAGAGAGACGATTAACACTACTAAGAAACCTCAACTTTATCTTACTGGGATTGATTATGGGAAAGATACCATAATTCCTGATCCAAGATGAGAGGCAAAAGCTGAAGTATTTTTTTGAGAGAGAGGGACTTCAAGAAGAAACCCAACTTTATCTTGGGTTTTGAAGAAGAAACCCAATTCAGGTTTATGGAGGGTTTTGAAGAAGAAAAACCAATTTCCTTTATTTTTCTTCTTTTGGCTAAGTTAGATTTCTCAAAATCCTCTTTGGATTAAGCTTTGAATTTGAATTTTGCAGAAAAGATTCTAAGGTTCCAAAGAGTGAAAAAGATTCAAGTCCATTAGAGCTCAAAATGGTTCTTTTCGGGCTTGATCTAGCTTATATGCAACTTCATCACCCACTCCCCTTCTTGGAACCTCAAGATCTGCCATTGATGCAAATTCGAAGCACTGTAATATAAAACCAGTGCAAGACTCAAAAGCCACCATTAAAGCCACTTTAAAGCTCCATCAAACCATTTTTTCACATAGATTTGATAGAGTTCTTTGTGAAGGGGCAGAGGGAGTGCCCAGATTTGAGCAGGGCTTTTTCACAGAGGTTTGATAGCAGTTCCCCCTTCTCTCTCTATAAATTTTCGGATTCACTAATTCGTATCGAGAGTTTTTTAATTCTGTTAAGATAAGACCATTTTTTTCACAAAGGTTCTAGAGAGAGAAACATGGCCCTTTTCATTTTTTCAAAGACGTCTTTTTGGACCTATTGTATTCTTTTTTCAAAAAATCGCGTTTTGAACGGTATTATGAAAAATACCCGTTTTTTGGATGAGCTTTTAAAAAAAACGACATTAAAAACATTCACAAAAAATTCACCGACTTTTCGAAAAATTCGCCACTTAATCGCCGAATTGCTAACTAGGATGCTAAGTAGATTATCTGTTAGATATTAGAGTAAAATTGAAACATGTCTCAAACCTATTAAAGTAAAATGGAAACATGTCTCAAACCTATGTTTGGTGGGATGATATTGTTGGATTTAGTGCAATCCAAAATCAACCACATAAAAGAATCCCATATTATGTGGGCTTGCTATTAACCAATTAGATATTCTCTAGGAGTTGGTTATTTGGGATAATGTCTATTAGATTAGGATGGTCATGAGAGCTCATATTTAATGAGATAAAGTTAGAAGTCCTAAAAGTTATAGAAAAGAAAAGCCTCACGTACTACTTTATGGAGAGTTGCTTTTTCTATTTAAAGTGGCTCCAATAGAGAGAGAGAAAGTGTGCTTCCTCCAAAGAAAGAGGGGGGTAGGGCCTTTGCCTCTGTGCATGAGATGTAAGGTCTCCCTTATGATATGTTTGTTTTTTTGAAAGTTATTTTCTGGAAAGTTGATTGTTTTCTCTTGGAAGGTTTAAATAGGTTTTGGGTATTGTGTTTGATAACCTGTTGAAATATTAAGAAAGTTATGGGTACTGTGTTTGATTATCTGTTAAAATGTTGAAGAAGTTATGGGTAGTTGTATTTGATTCACCCTAGAACTTCTAAACTGGAGAACTGTCAACCTAGTTTGAACTGTTTATACATTTTTTAAGTGATATGGAGAAGATTTATGAAGGAAATTTATGACATTCTTACTCTCTTAATTGCGTTACAAAGTTGATAGTATTACTATTATGATTATTATCAACTTATTTCATATTTTGATATATCACCATAACAAAAGAGTTAATATTGTTTCTTCATAATATGTCTCAAAACTTGTAATTGCAAACCAAGTCACTAGTTTCCGAATCCACCAACTTAAAATTGAAATGAATGTATTTTCTTGACTATTGTGGGTTTATAATTTGTTGAGTCTTTTTACTATTATCAAAGGAAATAGGTGTTTAAATCTCATAACTAGGTAGTCGATGCTTTTCTTCTTAAACCGAATCTCTCTCTCTCTCTCTCTCTCTCTCTCTCTCTCTCTCACACACACACACACACACACACACACACATACAAACACATGCATACTTCATATCTTTCGCCGGTCATGGCAATTATGGATATGGCTTCCTGTATTCTATTGGATTGTGCTATTATTTGCCCAATAATTTGACAATTTTTCGCAGAAGCCTAATAATTTGTCAAATAGTAATATAGGAACCAACCACCAAGTAGTAGTAAAGGAACCAACCACCATGAAATTACTTGGGTGTGTCAAACCAATAAGCCATCTAATACATACATTTACCAGTCATGCATCCATATCTCAACCTCTAAAAAATTCTTATTCAACAATAACCTGTAATAGCTTGAGCGAAACATACAATCACACATTCATAATTCATGCATCCATATACAACCATATATAAAATCAACCCATTCAACAATAATATGTAATAACTTGAACACAACTTAGTGACATACATTAACCACTCATGCATCCATATCCCAACCTCAAAAAAAAAATCTCATTCAACAATAACCTGTAATAGCTTAAGCAAAACATATAAATACACATTCACAATTCATGCATCCATATACAATCAGTAAGACACCAGCTCATTCAACAATAACGTGTAATAGCTTGAACACAACTAGTGACATACATTCACCACTCAGGCATTGGTGCTTGTCCCATATTGTTTTCAACATTAAAAAGGAAAAAGGTAACAATTAGAACTATAATGAAAGCGAAGACTGGATGCCTGGGAAGATAGTCTTGAAGTGCCAAGACGCCTTTAGGAAGACATCAACACCTATTTTATCCCCTTTTATATGGCTTCAATTCGAACCATCCCCTGCTTCAGTGCCAAATATCTTCTCAAATTCATTGAAGTATACAGGCAAAGACTTGCCTTTGTACTATTTCACAAAACTAAACTCCTGTAAATAGAGCACACGTATATATTGTATTTGTGTGAACAGCGCACTCAAACTTGCAAATCCACAAAGAAATAGATAACAATGTGTTTCAACTCACCGTTGTACACTGAGACCATAGTGCTAGTTCAATAGTCACCATTCGACTAGCCTCATCCCAGCCAAAACCGGGTTGTCTCATAAGTTGTTCTACTTCCATGTACATTGAAACGAACTGCTTGAGCTTACTCTTCAGCCGTTCCAAGTTATAAAAGTTCCTATAATTGCTTACCATGTACCCACCCCCTCTCCCTTTCTTGACCTCTTTTCCAGCTAAAACGTATTTGTCTCATAAGTTGTTCTACTTCCATGTACATTGAAACAAACCGCTTAAACTTACTCTTCAGCCATTCGAAGTCATAAAAGTAAAGTTCCTATAATTGCCTACCATGTACTCTATCATCCGGTTCCATACGCCTTTCTTGAGGCAACCCCCCTTTCTTGACCTCTTTCACCAAGAGATCAATAAATTGAGCCTCCTCTATAGGGCTCCACTAGCTCATATTGTTATGGTATTCTTTGGCAGTTATAATAAAAGCCTCGATCCTTTCTTTAGTAGGTCAACTGGTATTAAGTTGATGCATGTCAACCAATAATACACTCCTCAATAAGAACAACATATAGGACCAACAAGAAACATCTATGATATACCCTGACCATAGTTGAGATGCTTTCAATGCTTGACAAAATTACCTTCCCAAAAAACAATAACTTGTAATAGCTTGAGTGAAACATACAACCACACATTCACAATTCATGCATCCATATACAACCATATACAAAACCATCCCATTCAACAATAACATGTAATAGCTTAAACATACAAAATTGAAAATGCAATAGAATGAACACAACTTAGTGACTACATTCACCACTCATGCATCCATATACAACCAGTAAGAAACCATCCCATTCAACAATAACTTATAATAGCTGAAACGTACAAAATTGAAAATGCAATAAAATGAACACAACTTAGTTACATACATTCACCACTCATATATCTTATATACAACCAGTAAGAAACAACCCATTCAACAATAACCTGTAATAGCTTGAACACAACTTAGTGACATATATTCACTATTCATGTATTTATATCCCAACCTTTAGAAAAACATATCATTCAACATTAACCTGTAATACTGAGATAGCATAATTGGAATGGTTCCAAAGTTGTCTAATATGTTATCATCTTAAAACTTAAAAAAAAAAAAAAACAACAATTATCACTATAATAAAAGCAAAGATTTTGCTCATCCAATAGTTATCGTGATTAACTACTGTATTGGTGCTTGACCCAAATTGATCCCTCTCGTAGCCATGGAAATGTTGCTGAGTAATGCAAACACATGTGATTGATCTTTGCGGCATATTACGAAGATTATACGCTGCTTTTGCTTCCTCTCTTGTTCCATAACCCTTGAATTTCGAGTTTTTGTAATATTTAACCTAACACTCGTATTAAGCTCAAGAGTCATACACCCCTGGATGATTGCCCTTAAAGACGACGTAGTAATTTTTGGGGCCTATTTCCTAGATAGATGAATGGACGAGAATGGTAAACCAACTATGAAACTGCATGTACTTGAATTGTATGATATTGCCTATTGATATTAAAACATCAAAGCATTTGAAAGAAGCATAAGTACATCCAAAAACCACATATACTTAGTGGCAACATGCACATAACTTGAATATAGATGGTTTTGAAGTGGGAAAGTTGCCACAACATACAATTCATATAAAAAAAGAACATACATGGTCAAATAACTGAATTTCAAGACTATAGAACATACAGGGTCAAATAACTGCATTTCGGCAAACCTAGTGATTTACATATGCTATAGAAATAAAGAAACCTAGCGATTGGCATATGCTTGCCACAGTTGAGATGCAATTGCATCTCAAAGTTCATCGCCGTCATCATGATCGTTTTGTCCTTGAGTTGTTTGTGTATACCCATCTTCTGCCCCCTTTGCGTGCATTCTTTCAACTATGTCGGAATCTCATTTCTTGTCTAGTATTCGATCCTTGTGACAACATGATGTAATGCAAAATCGACGTCGCGATAATAATGTTGACTTGTGTGCTAAATGGGTACTGCATTTGGTTCCTCAAAATTGGAAATTTTCCACAGCCCGAATGTCTTTTCCACCACATTCCTTAGAGTTGAGTGTCGTTTGTTGATTAACTCCTTCTCATTTTGAAGAGATTGAGCGGCCCTTGTAAATTCACTCAAATGGTAACAGACACTCCGATAAGGTCCTAAGAAACCACGCATTGTAGGGTAGCCCACATCCACGAGGTAATATTTTCATGTTGCATATTTGAGAAATGAGCAAGAAAATGTGGAAATAGAATAACATTGTTTCAATGGGCAATAAACATAGCCTCACCTTTAGGAAGAGGCAACTAAACCATCTTGCCTACTAATCGCATTATACAAGACTTTAGAGTCTGATGCAGAATCCTCCTATCCAGCAAGTACATACTGGAACCACATGTCAAACCCAACTGCAGCCATAACATTTTGGCTTATGAAACCTTTCCTATTTCAAAGTGTTTATGCAAGGTACTCTTCAACCGTGTAGGGACATACGTCCCGTCAATAGCTCCTATACAATCCTGTTAGAAATCCAATGACAAGTAGCATTATAAGAAGCATTATATATGTTTGTATCTACTTATAAATGACACAATATTAGATTGCCTTGAAATATTGATAAAATCTCTCCCTGCTATTTGCAATGCACATAGGTATTTCATTGCGCGCAGGTTGTAGGAACAGGGATTCCAATTGATTGACCGCTCTGTGGAAATAGAAACTTATAGTTTGGCCAGAGTGTTGGAAGCATTCTTGGACTACCCTAGTTCGTTGATCATGTGTTAGGGTGCTTAAAAATATTGCTACGTGCTCCTCAACCGACAAATGTTTAGTGTCCGTAATAAGTGACATCTGCTTTAGAATATTACATATATCAATAAAAGCAACCTTCTCCATCCGCAACTTGTCGAAGCACTTCTGTGGATGCCCCGTAAGTAAGTACTTGACATACTTAGCCCCTGTTAGGATTGAGGTATGTACCAGCTACCGTCTCACTTGGTTATTCATATACCAATATGTCGCGCACTACATTACAAATACGGTAGTAAATATCACATAATAATCCTCATCTTGGGGGTCCATAGCTACATGAAATAGTGTTATTTGTTGTTCAATACTATTCTAATAGCAAATGAAGTAATGAAACAAATGTATTTCCAAAATTGAGAGATCCTTTCTTTATGGTCATAAAGAAACTGTCATCATACATGATACAACCATCCGAAACCAAACAAGTAATTTACATAAACCATCCATGAAGTACTTAAAGCAATAGCTATCCGTAAATAATCAATAAAGCAATCAAAGTAATTGTCATCTATAGAACATCCATAAAGAAAGTTATTGTCATACATAAATCATCCATAAATAAAATAGTGATAATCCATCAACTATCTATAAAAGCTCAACAAAATTATAAGAAAATTGTTCTTCCAACATAAAAAGGAAATTGTTCTGCCACCATAAAATACCATCTATAAACAAAAACGGTTATTATTCTGCCACCATAAAACACCATCTATAAACAAAAAAGGGATATTGTTCTGCCACCATAAAGCACCATCCATAAACAAAAAAGGATATTGTTCTACCACCATAAAGCACCGTCCATAAACAAAAAAGGGATATTGTTCTGCCACCACACATGCACCATCCATAAACAAAAAAAGGAAATTATTTTGAATCATAAAGCACTATGGTGTAAGCTCATAGTAAGCGCCGTGTCTTATCCTCCAGAAAGGTCTTGCGGAGTTCTAGGTCTTTGATGCCCAAGAAAAAGTCGATATTCTCGACATCTCGAAATACTTGCTTTGACTTTAAGAAGACTTGAACAGTAATATCACCACGCTTGTACATGGTTTTGGCCATCTGCATGCATTCCACTTTACCCATCATTCTTCGATCATTAGCAACCAATTGAGGATCCTCCTTGGTTTTGCTAGTTGTCCAGTCCTTGAAGGTAGATACCATCGTGGACATGGCTTCTACCTGATCTCATTGGTCTTAGGTTACTTTTCTCTTTTCTATATGGCCATTGGATTTCGCGAGCGACACCTCTTTGACCAAGAGGACATTGCAGCATTGGAAGAGGATGAGTCAGAGTTCTCCTCAACATCCATAACTTCTCACAACACTAATGTGGTGGTATCAGTTGGAGGTGTGCCGACACTATCCATGTTAGTCTCTTGGGGGTGCTCTTTGAGGCCACCTCTTTTTGAAGTAAGGCCACCTCCCACTCCGGAAAAAACGCCACTAGTTGTGCCTTCACCGAATATCTTCTCCATATCGTTGAAGTATTCGTGCACAACCTTATTATGATACTTCTTTGTCTAATCATTAGCCTGTAAGTAGATCGTAAATATTCATGTTGGTACGTTATTGCATTAACATACACATGCATAGACAAATACATTCAACAACACTGACACTTTACTTTGCTCATCGCTATAAATTGGGATCATAACTCAGGTTTTGCATGTACCATTCTAGTTTTCTCACCATAACTCCAACTTGATTGATCAAGAAGTTTATTTACTTCTTCATAACGCTTCAAGAACCATTTCTTCTTACTCTTGAGTCTATCTACATCATACAAGTCACCAAACTGTTTTTTCATTGCCTTTGACATTCGGGATCATGCATCCTTCCGCATGGCCCCACCTTTCATGACCTATAGTACTAAGAGCTCAATGAAGTGAGACTTTGCCTCTAGGGTCCACTGTGGAAGTTTTCTAATGCATTTTCCCTTATTAGCTGCTATAATACTACTGTTAGTACTAGCATTTGTGTAAGAGGAATTTGGCTTCATACCTTTAAATAGGAACAGACCTTAATAAGAATAAACAAACCTATAAAACCCTTAGCACTAGAGCAATAAGAGTTTTTTTTTATTTATGTCTTCATTAATAAGAATTCTATAACTTAAACCCTATCAACCATAGTAAGTCCACTCTCTCAATCCATATTGGAGATGGATTTTGGATCACAATTTTGCTGGTCCATCAATTGACAACCACAGTCATGAATACAAAATAGTATAAATAAATAAAACTCCTTAAATCATAACAACTGCATTATTTTTGGGGCGTCATGTCCATGGACCTGAGGCAAAAATGGCATTGCAATGTTTTGGAGTGTGTTTTGGGTGGTAAATGCTTTGAAAATTTCCAAAACATGATGGTTACATGAGTTGGCCAACTCAAAAAATACTTTTCCTATAAAAAAGATTAAGTTTATATTTGTAAAAGCATGAAAAATGAAGTCGACAAACATCCAGCACAAGGGAAACACATTTTATATATTGAAAATAAAATGTATACATTTATTAAGGCCAACATATAGGGATAAATCTTTTGAGACCTCTATTCCAACTCCTTTTTGGTATTATTGCCTTCAATGCAAAAGGTTGGTGGTTTAACTCTACTATTGGTGATGTATGTGATCCCAAGAGAATCTTCAGCATATAATTGTGTCTTTTTATTAGTTGGTGTTTTGGCTTCAGTGCATATGAATGTTGTGATCCCCAAAAGCATAAACTCTAGCATGTGAATATATCAACATGTCCTATGTATATAAATGGCGGGTCATCATATTACAGACCTCTATGTATATAATGTGCACATATAAGCTGTTCTGTTCTATATAAATGTACTTCTATGAATATAATTTGTGGATCATAAGAGTTCTATGCTATCTTATCTACCCTACAATTCCCCTAATATTGTCTTGACACGTGCAAATGTAGAAATATACATGTTTGTTTCTACGTATTGTATGTTTCTATGTTTAATTAATAACTATAGTCCCTCATCTATGATGTCACTCAAATTGTATGAGAGATGCAACCCAATGCTATTTGAAGTTAATATGCTTAGGTTTATCCTTTTACTGAAAGTTTGTTGATTCATAATTGAGCATTTTGTAAGCCAATTGAGGGCTTGGAGGCCTCTCTTTGTTTTGTTTTTGTTTTGACAATTTTAAGCGTATTGCATTAATTGTAAGAGTTACAAGCAATCTAGAAAAGCAGTAAGAAAGCTACCCTTAACAAAAGGGAGCCCTGTACAAAAGTCCACATGAGGATAAAAAATTCCCAATTCAAGATAGAACTTTAAAGAGGGACTCTAAAATGGATACAAAATTAGCTATGTTGTCTGAGAATAGACAAACAAAACTGCACAAATATAATTCACAATAAGTTTTTGTTTACACCATACTGACCTTTTTTTGGGTGAATTACACCATACTAACCTAGCTGCTTACCATCTTATTTTCCTGCCTAGGGATATGAATTTGTTGATAATACAAAAATCTCAGAAGTAGTTCATTGGTTTCTTAGATATTCTACCAAGTTTCTTAACAAATTGAGCGATTCCCTTTGAGCCATACAATAAACATTAACCTCCTCACCTTCAATAATACCAAGTCCATCTATCAAAATGTTACTATCTTAACAAATATAACATTTCAAGAGATACTGGTTGTGGATGCATCGACCTAAATTGAGGGCAAATTCAAATAGCAGTGAAATGCAATCTACATTCTAATCTATATTCTATAAATATGAGACAAAAAAACTATAACAAATAAAAAAGAGAGCAAAAAATATACCAACAAAGTGAAGCATTGAGGAAAGATAGATTGAGACAAAAAATACTTGAACAAAAAAACAAAATACAGAACTAAAAGAAAAAAAAAACTCCAATAAAACAAAAAAAAAAACAGTATTCAATGGACTAGTACATGGTAGATATGGAGTGAAACACTAGGGCTTTAAAAGAGAAAGAGGAAATGAGAAGACATATATCAAAAAAAAGAAGAAAAAGAAATGGGAAGAGATGTTGAAGACCTGGCGTAGAGATCGAGTGAAACGTTAGGGTTTTAGAAGGGAAAGAGGAAATTGGAAGACCTAGGGTTTTCTACAGTGACATGAGTTTTTAGTTAGAGAGAGAAAGACCTAGGGTTTTGGGGTCAGGGAAATGCTTCTATCAGGTTAGAGAGAAAAAGAAGATTTTTACAGAAGAAGAGAGATCAGAGGATAGAGAGGAGAGAAGAAAGGAAAAAAGAGAAGAGATAGAGTTTGTTACTTGTTGATGCCTGGTTGAGGAAAGGTGGAGAGAAGCGCTCGCTTACTGATTTTACAGATGGTGGAGAGAAGCTTTGGTTAGGAGAGACTTGATGGAGCAACTGGGAGAGACGAGATAGAGTAGCTTCGATCGCGATGGATAGTCGGGGTTTCACGGGCTTAAAAAAAAAAAAAAACTTTCTCATTTCTAGTGAGAGAAAAACAAACACGCTCTTAGAGAGAATATAACTTCCTATATAGAGAAACATTGTGATTGTACCTTATGTAGATTGAGAGGTTTGTTTCTTGTAGAAAAGCAGTTCTCATGGATATTTTGGGTGGTTTCCCTGTGCCTCATGTAGAATGAGAAACTTGTTTCTTGTAAATAAGATTTTGGGTGGTTTCCCTTTTAGTGAGAGATTTTTGGTGGTTTCTCTTTTTAGTAAGAGAAAATCTCAGTTGCTCTCAAAGTTATCTTCTAGACAATAGTCTAGTGATTCTCATGGAGATTTTGAGTGGTTTCCTTTTTTAGTGAGAGAAAATCTCAGTTGCTCTCAAAGTTCTCTTCTAGACAAATAGCCTAGTAATGGTTTATGCTTAGACAATGTGGTCTAGTTATGAAATAGAGATGAGAGAAGTGGTGCTATTTGGGAGAGTACGTTTAAAAGGGTTTTCCTCGACTGCGTTTTGTCGAAGGGTAGAGAGGTAATTTTATATCCCAAAATCTTTGATGTAACTTTCATTAGTATATGGAATTTCAGTTTGCGGTGCCCGTGGATATAGTCCTTCTGGGGTGAACTACGTAAATCTTTGTATTCTTGAATATGTGTATTTCATGATTTATTTCTCGTACTTTATTTGCTAAAAATCAACCCATCGGGTTTAGAGCTTTCGCACACAATAGGTATAACATCCACAACATGTCGACCCTTGAAGGGTCAAAGGCTCACATTGAGCCTAGCTTCAGCTAAGGTCTAATAAATTTATTTTTATCTTAAATTAATTTCTATAAGGGGAATCATAAACCAACCAACACATTTGGAGATATTTTTATTATTTTTATTCTAAAAGTTTATTATTATTTTTATTTTTCAGAGGTATTATCTTCCCTGGAAGACTTGAGCTATGGACAATGAGACCTGATCTTTTAGTAAAAGGCCTTGCCATAGAGATTAAATCAAATACAGTAAAGAAATAAGAGAAGCCTCATCTTCTTTTTTTTTTAGGTAATTTGTGGGGAAGACAGGTCCCTACCCATTTTTTTAAAAAGATTAGGAGTTAATTTTTTGAAGGTATAGGAAGCCTCCTCTTCTATTCGACAAGGAACAGAAGAAGCTTATAATTTAGTGTAATAGCTTCTATTGAGGAACTTCTCTTGATGAGGATGATACATAGTGATAAGAAGGGACTTATGAGGAGATTAAATGGTGATAAGTCTGATCAATCTTTGAACTAAACTAACTTTTAATATATGTATTAGTGAAGAAGACTAAGTGCATAGCACAAAGATACATTTCCATTTGGCAGCTAGATTTTTAAGGTGAGGTGGTGACGTGTGGCTTTTAGAAAACAAGAAGTACATGCATTTATAATTTGGTTAGAGTTGCTCTGATGAGGCACATATAGCAGCTTCCTTGCAATTGTCATAAAATCAATGTCCCAAAAGGCAGATTTGGCCTAGATTACGGACAATATGTTATGTGTGCAAGAGCTGATTAACTCGAAAACTGCTGAAAAAAAGGCTGGAATCATTTGTAAGATTGATTTAAGGCTTATGATAAGGTGGAATAGAAGATTTTAATGCCGATTATGAAGGTGATGGGTTTTGGTGAGAAATGGCTTATGTCGATTATTGGTTGTCTCCAATCAACATATTTTTCTATTTTGATTAATGAAAAACCAAAAGGTTTCTTTAAAGCCTCACGTGGTATCAGACAAGGGGATCATCTTTCGCCTTTCTTGTTTACTATTATGGCTGAAATCTTTAGTGTCATGCTAAATTCAGTGATTGAAAGTGGGTTATTGAATGGATTCTCAGTAAATAAAATAATGGTACTATTGTTTCCCACCTTCAATACACAGATAACACCGTTATCTTTTGTGGGGCTAGTAATGATGAAGTAAAGACGATAAAACGGGTTTTGAGGCTTTGAGGTTATTACTGGGCAGAAGGTCGGTTTGAGAAAATCGCAGATTATTGAAGTGGCATGTGAGGAGGGTACTGTGAAGGATATCGTATCTCAAATGGATTGTGGTGTAGGGTCTTTTCTATAAGATACCTAGGATTGCCTTTATCCGATTCTAATATAATGGTGGGTTTATGGGATCCAGTAATCCAATAAATGCAATATAAATTAGACTGTTGAAAATACAGGTTATTGTCTTTGGTGGGTCGGTTGACTCTTATAACGGAAGTTGTTGCGAACTTACCTTAGTGGTGTTACTCGAAAACTAGAAGGTGTGATAAGGAGATTTATGTGGGGAGAAAGTGAGGATAAGAAAAAAGTTAAATCTTGTTTATTGGGATAACGTTTGTACACCTATCTCAGATGCGGGTATGAGGATTAAGAGGTTGGAACCCATGAATAGTGCTTTAGTAACGAAATGGTAGTGGAGAAGTGTCATAGAGATGAATAAGTTATGACGATGTATTTTAGGAGAAAAATATGAGGAAGATGTGGAACTTGTGATTGTGGCTAAGGGGTCATTTGGATACCTGGAAATATATTGTCTGTAAAATATATTATTGACGTAATACATTACTGCATAATACATTGCCTGCAAATGAATTGTTACTGTTTGGGTAGTATTTAGATACATCATGGGAAATACATTGTTACTATTTGGCTACGTTGGGAAGAAATATAGGAAATGCATGACCAACATTTTACTAGCACTTGCCTATAAACTATTATTTCTTTATTTTTTGTCACAAATTCCACTGAAATGTAGAATTAAAGTCATCATCACACCATTCCAAAAAGATTTTCTAATAATAACACCGTCACCATTCTTTAGAGAGAGAAATAAATGTATTAATAATCACCATTCCAAGATAGAGAGAGTCAAAGTATTGATCTTAATTATCATCATTTTCAAGAGAGAATGAGAACGTGAAATAAAATTGGCATTGTTCCAACCAGATTTACTAAAATTGTCATACTCGGTTTAATTTTAGCAACATCATGTATCATACTCTAATAATTTCACTAACATGTAGCTCACCACGATTATAAAAAGAATGCACCAAAATTAATGTCAGAGAGTATCAAAATAATTCACTATTGTTCATATCAGATATAACCTAAACTCCAAAGAAATTTCCTAAATTGTAGAGAGAGAGAGCCCATATCAGGATCCAAAAAAAGAGCTCGAAAAACTCAAGAGGGAGATTCCCAAATGATGCATCACACAAAAATCTTAAAAGAAATTCCACAGAGAGATAGCCGCACACAAAAAGCAATTATCATATAACCAAAATCCAAAAAGAAAAACGATTGACCTTATGAAATAAATATTGGTAACTACTGTGTGATAGCCCCATGATCAAGATTTCTGAAACCTTTCATAATTATTGATTTTATGTAAACTAAAATAATAAGGACGAGCCAAATCAACTAATAACTTTATTGATTTTATGGAAAATAGAGTAACAAAGAATGAATCAAATCAACCTAATCTTACCTGCTCAAATCAACCCCTTTGGCCTGTAAAATGTTTACTTGCAAGAATGTTTTACCCATCAAATTCTACTTTTATAGGGCATTAGAAAAAATGAAAGCCCTAAATTTTTTAGGGCAGATTTATGTCATAGAAAATAAAACCCTAATTTTTAAACAGAGAGAGAGAGAAATTGCTATTAGTTGGACACGGTAAGAGAGATCGATGTTGACTTCGAATGGGGTGAGAGAGGTTGCTCCATGAGAAAGAGAAAGGCAACAGTTTTGCCTTAGTTTGCTCCAAGTTTGTTACTTCGAGAGAGAGGTAGCAAATTTGCTCACAGAGGTTACCTGTAAGGTTTGCTTGTAGATAGAGTACAGAGAATGGAGGCCGGAAGAGGGACAGAGAAGAGAGGCTGCGAAGGGATTTGGGAAAATGACGCGTAAACAATAACCCGTCGTGCCCGTAATTGATTTCTTAGCTTTCCCACGCATAATAGCTTTCACGATATATGAGAAAATGGCATGTAATCTATTTTCATTTCTTTACTCTTTAAGTGTATCCAAACATTGAAAATGCTAGATTTCCTTAAAATCTGTTTCCTTGTATTGGATTTTCAAGTATCCAAACGACCCCTAAGGGTCCAAACAAGAAAGGGATATCGATTATGTGGAAGGGGATCTTGGCCCATATAAGGTTTTTCTTAAGTTACTCTAGAACGAAAGTGGGGAATGGGGATAGTGTAATATTTTGGCAACATTAATGGATTGGAGAAAGTTCCTTAAAAATCCAATTTCCTCACTTTTTACTAAGGTAACTTCTAAGAGTGAGATGGTGGGGGAGATGGTTTCGGGTGGAGGCTACAATGCTAATTGGGATATTAGATGCTCTTATAGGAGGGTGGATAGTGTTGTTATTGAGTAGGATATTCAATGCATTTGTCTGTGACAACAATACTATTATTGCTCTGATGAAGAAGATAAGGTGGTGTGGAAGCCAAATAAAAGTGGTGCTTTCTCTGTTAGCTCTGCCTATAAATTGCTCTTTTATGACTGGTTAAGACGGGTGGATAAAGAAGCTGCGTATGTATGGAGGTAGCCAATCCCATTGAAAATCAGAGCTTTTTTATGGCTGCTTAAGCTCAAAAAACTGTTAACTGTAGACATGTTGATCAAGAGGGGTAAAATTCTTCCAGGGATGGTGAATCTGTTGACCATTTGTTCTTTAATTGTATCTCTGCTAAATTTGTTTGGACATGGTGTTTTACTTGGATAGGTAAATATATTGATCAGCCTGTTGAAGAATTATATGGAGAATAGTTATAGCTTTTGTACCATGGGAAATATGGAAGGAGTGCAATCATAGATGTTTTGAGGATTGTGAGCAACCTGTTGTTGAATTACAAGAAAAGATTCAGGTTCTTGGTGCTGAATATTTGAATATTCAGGCAGAATGGAGAGGTGTTTCAAGAATAGATTTGATGTCTAATATTCATTTGATCATAGATGATAGTACTGTTAAGAAAATACGAATTGGGTTATGGAAAGTGCCGAGTGAAGGTTGGATAAAACTGAACTTCGATGGAAGTTAATTGGAGAATCCAGGGCCTGCTGGTGTGGGATGAATCATTCATGGTTGTAATGGTGTAGTGATTATGAAATTCTTTAGACCTGTTGGAGTGGCTACTTCGAATGAAGCTGAGGTGCGAGCAATACTTCAAGGTTTGAAGTTGATTAAAGATTGTTATTGTGGAAAGGGGTTCATTAAGCCTTGTTAATTGGGTACAAAAGAAAGCTGGTTTTCCTTGGAGATTTCATGAACTAATGCCAGAGGTATTTGATGTCTGTCAAAATATGGTGTGTTCTTTTGTACATGTCTATAGGGAATGTAACATGGAGGTTGACCAACTAGCTAAATCTGGGGTGAGTGCAGTTGAGTTAGTGGTTGTGTAGGTGTTGCGTTTTAATTTTGTTACGTAGGTTGCTGGTTTTTCTTTGTTCGTTGGACCTATGTGGTCTGGTGTATTTGTAATTGGTGTGTATGAGTTGAAAAAAAGTGTTAAGTTTTTTTTTAAAAAGGTATGGGGTGAAAAATTACATACATATCGGTTATAGTTTCTATAATTACGGCTCTACCGAATAGTTTATGTTATTACCACCGTGTTTGTTTTTTTATGTCAAAATGGAAATGTTTTAAAAAGATGACTTTACCCTCTTCTAGTTGATGAACAACTGAATTCAAAATATTTTCGGTTGTTCAACAATAAAAAATATACCAATTTTGGTTCTTAAAGAACCGAAAATTTAAAATTTTTGGTTGTTAAATAACTGAAAATTTTAAATTTTCAGTTCTTCAAGAACCAAAAAAAGTTTTCTCTCTCTTGTGGCATATTTTTTCTACCTCTCTGAAGTCATAATTATCCGATAAAATCAAAAGGAAACAACTAGTTTGAGCCCCTAAATTTAGGAAAAATCTTAGGAATAACTATGACTTCAAAGAGGTAGAGAGACAATACATCACAAGATTTATCTTAATCTTCTAATATCATAATCCCTAAGATTTCTCTTAAATTTAGGGGCTCAAACTAGTTGTTCCCCTTTAATTTTATCGGATAACTATGACTTCAGAGAGGTATAGAAATACACTACAAGAGCGAGAACATTTTAAATTTTCAGTTCTTCAACAATTGAAAATTTTAAATTTTCAGTTATTCAATAACCGAAATTGATGTATTTTTGGTTGTTGAATAATCAAAAATACTTTGAATTCAGTTGTTTAATAACTGAAAAAGAGTAAAGTCGTCTTTTTTTTAAATTTCCATTTTGACATAGAAAAAATGGACACAGTGCTAATAACGGAAACTATTCGGTAGAGCCGTAATAATGAAAACTATAACGAATATATATGTAGTTTTCCATTTCTTCTTTGTTTATGGTGAGAGAGAACATATGCATCCATGAGAAAGAAATGGGCTTTGTATCGAATATTTGGAGGTTATGTTTTTCTTCTCATATATATATATAGAGCATATGAATCTGTATGAGAGAGATTGAGGCCTTGCATCAAATGCTTCGAGATTGTCTTCTTCTTATATATATATAGAGTGCATATGAGTTCACGAGCGAGAGGTCCCTCGTATCAAACACTTGGAGGTCATTTTGTTTTCTTCTAAATGTTGAGAGAGAAAGAGAGGACATATGAGTGCACATTTGTGACCGTGAAAAAAAGAGGTCTCGCATTGGACACTTGAAGCTCGTGAGCTTTTTAGTTCTCTTATATGGGGAGAGAAAGAGCATATGGGCCATCGTCTTTTTTTTTTTTATATGGAAATAGTATATGGGTTATGTGTGTATGAGAGAGAAAGACAGACAAAGAGGCACATTAAATCGAACGCTTCGACCCTTTGATCGAAGGCGTATTTCTAGCCAAGGCTCCATCTAGGACCGAGAATGGGTCAGATCAGGTCTGGACCCATCAGGATCTGGAATGATCCAAAAAGTATACTGGGATCGGGATTTGGACCCGATTGAATCCAAAAAATTAGTTTTTATATTATTTTATAACTATAAAATGATGTAGAATAATATATAACAAATTATTTTAGATAATATATATTTATAGATATATATATATCAAATAATGTATAATATATTAATAACTGGGTCGGACTTGGATCGGATCCACCAATACTCGGATCTTATTTGAATTACTATTCCGATGCAAAATTTGGATCTGGATCTGGATCCGACCTATCGGATCCAAATCTCAAATCCATACTCAAATCCGGATAGAATAAAAAATTCGAGCTTCGGATCTAAACCAAATAAATTCTCGACCCTCGCTCTATAGGCCATCTAGGAGGCCTTACGGCACCTATGCGGGCACCCAAGTACAAATACAAATAGGGTTTGGCCTAAGGCGCACTCGGCCCCCAGCTTACTACCTTGGTTGCTGGATAAATTTTCGTTCATTGCATAAAATTCTAATAAGTTGGGGGCATAACTGAAAAACGACCATGCATGAGGGCTATTCAATATGAGGACCAATCTATTGCTATCTAACAAGGAAGAGATGAAGTGCAAACATTATGTTGGTGGTTTATTTATAAATGGAAAAGTTTATATAAGGTGATATCTCAAAATGTAGAATTAAGGTACATCTCTAAAATCTTTTGAAAAAGGCTGTTTTGATGTTCAAAATACATCTAATCGATCATCTCAACATTGATATGTATAGATATGGAGAAAAAAGAGATTTTAAATCCTAAAAATAGTACATCTTACAACACATTATTTGGATATGCTTGATTTGAACTATTTTTTAAGTTTAAAATTTTACTATTATTTATAAAAATAAATTCTCGCACCATCCTAAGAATTTTTGATACAAAAGTTGCATCTCCTAACAAAATTTGGAAGTGCTCCTTATTTTAATTGTGTAAGTTGCAGCCTTATGCAAACGACACCCTTTATAAGAAGCAAAATGTCGCATATAGAATTAGAGCTAGGTGGGTGAAGTGGAGATGCGAAACTAGAGTTTTATGTGATTATCGTATATCAATGAAACGAAAGTTCTATAAGATATATGTGAGACCAACTTTACTTTATGGGGCTAAATATTGGGCAGTCAAAAAAAACATACCCATTGGATGAGTGTGGCAGAGATGAAAATGTTGAGATAGATGAATGACAAGACAAGAAGGGATAAAATTCGAAATGAATATATTCGGGAGTACTTAGGTATGACTCCAACAGGTGATAAGATGAGGTAAAATATACTTAGGTGGGTTAGCCATGTACATCACAGACACAATACAACACTTGTTAGGAGGTGCGAGTTGGTTCAAGTGGAAGGTTCAAAATGAACAAAGGGTACGCCAAAAGGGACATCATTGAAAATAATGAGAAAATATATGACGACTTAAAGCCCCACTGAGAGTATGATCCTTATTAGAGCAGAACAGTGGATCATTATTTGTGTAGCCGACTCAAATAGTTCGAAAAAAGGCTCTTAAAATGATGATAAACCCACACAAAATTACCAACCAACTTAAAAATAACAAAATAAAAAATAATTGCATGCACTATATGGACCATGAAGTACCTTGGTAAAATCTAGTTGTCTCAAAATCTATTCTTTTTTATAGCAATCATAGTTATTATAAGTTAGATCCCAAAGTTCCAGATCAGAAAAATACCTCGAAGTGGGTTTTGCTAGAGAGATCTAATGTACAGTTTGCTCGCTCCCGCATGAGCATAATACATCACGATCGATGGACAGTACTTATTATACCTTACAGATGACAGGTCTGTTTCTTTTGAATTTAATAGTGAACTTTAGTCAATGTGGGGTTCTTGATTGGGTTATTTGTCAATGTAGATAGTGACTTAAGCCTAATTTTTATTTCATTTATATTCTTGAAGGTTTGGGATTTATTGAGGTCGTGGCCCAAATGAAACTTACATGGTTTATTTTTACTTTTCATGACAAATGCACAAATATGCAATCCTATTGCCACAAAAAGCCACCCATCTCGGGCGTGTTTTCAATTTTGACATTAATAATTGGAACCTGAGTTATTGAATAGTATGCTTTCTCATTACATAATCAAATCAAATATGGATGAAGTTTTGGTAAGGCCGAGGTTGCAAATTGTGGTTGTAAAATTACTTTGATCTCTAATTTCTTATCCCGTTAATGAAAACCAGGTAAAGGCCCCAATCCCATTGATTTACCCCCCCAAAAAAGACCGAAGGGTTCAAAATCCCGTTGGGAAATTTAATTCTCGTGACAAAAAACAGTGTGATCCCTGGAAATCCATCTTCCACTTCTGAATTCAAATTTAGAGCACCAACAAATTGTGAACGTCCTAGTAGATATATGAAGATAAAAAATGAACGGTGCAAAAAAACAGTGTTACAAGATCAACCATTTTTAGAACTCTGAAATCTTTTGTTTTATTTTTTTCAAGGTTCAAAAAATCGACTCAGCCAAGGTACTTGGATTTTGGCCGAGGGGAGTTATTGGGCCGAATCCAAGTAACTTGGCCGAGTTCATGTCATGTTAAAAAGGCGAGCAAATAACAAAAGGAAATAAAGTATATATATAATTAGATATCTATTTTTGTCACAAATGCATAAATATTGTGTTGGATAGGTTTGACGTATCAAAGGTCACTCGGACATGTAAAATTGAACCTCTTTTGATCTTGGGATTTACTCTAATTAATAGGTTCATAATGGCACCTGCTAGCCATCTAATTTGAATGTAATATCAATAAGAGATTGAATGTATTAAATGGTGAAATGCTTGAAAGTTCAAGCACTACTCCCACACCTTGGTTTTGCATGGATAAGGTACCAGTTTGTGACTAAGAAAACTTTGAGAACAATGTATGAGATTAAAATATGATTTAATGAACTTTTGTTTGAGTAAAAATCTGTGTTACTTGAAAATTCATATGTACATAGAGTTATGAACTTTTGAGCACATGAATAAATGTTGTGAGAACTTGTAAGAAAATAGATGTGAACGTATATGCAATCTTTATGAGCATAAATTGTCATGAACATGCACATAAAAGTTTGTATAAAAGTGATTAGAAAACCTGAGAATACATAAGAGATACATAAGATTGGTGATGGGGAGGTTATAGCCCATAACATATATCTTGTTAACCATTCTACCCATAAAAGTACTATACTCTTTTCCATGTCATATGTTCCCATATTTCTTTTCTTTTAGGGATACCCATTGCATTATTAGCATACATGATTGTTGAATTGGCATGAGTATGATGTGAAATGTTGACACATAAACCACATAATATTTGAATGTGGAAGAAGGAAATCGAACATGACATTTAAATTGTGATTTGTGGTTTATGTAACATACACCAGACATAGAAAGAGTTCATGACAATTTGCTCTGGCGATTGTATATGTTTCACCACCCTTACTTTTATTAGTTTATGACTATTGATTATGTTAATAGACCACGTTGATTGACTACGCTTAAGGAGCATACAATGATTTACGCTTGTGTATGATATGTGATTGAGAAAGGTAACTTGGTTGTTGATACTTGCTCCATTGCTTGATATGAGTATTGCTTTTATGGTAGAGAACTGATGTGTTAAATTATATCAGTGTGTATAATAATGAGAGAGGGAATTGTTTATAAGGCCTCAAAAGGCCAAGTGGAAGAATGTTGGCTATGTGGGCTTTCAAGGCTTTAAAGCCAAGAGTCTTACGCTCTGTGGGAGTTAGAGAGAGACTGAATATGAGTGCTTGGCGTACTAGGGCTCAGATTCATATACCCCGTCCTGTGTATTTGAGGCATTGAGAGTATATGTTTTGAGAGTGTAAACTCTCGGGGAGGTTTGAGGGTCACCTCCCAGTCAGGACTATAGTGATTAGAATGCCGCATAGTTGATGTGATAAGCCAGGACTTGTAGAATCCAATCGAGAATAATAGCATTCGAGTATCTAAAAGAGTATTCGCCCTGTATGGAATGATCAGCTCATGAGACATGAGCTCGTATCTTGACACGCGACTGTTCCATAGCGTGTGCACCCACAATTGTATGGGGAAGCCACTCTTCTATGGTATTATCCAACTTAGAAGAGCTAGTTCGCATGTGCTTTGAGAGGACCCCTATATTTGAATAGAAACATGTCCCACAGGGGTGCACCAGTAATCTATTGAGCTCCCGGTGACGCAAAGCTCAGGTTCAGTGACTTTGATGTGATCAATTATGTGTCCCTGCCATAGACTGTGGAGCATAGGTCAATTGGATCGGCTTGAGACACTGGTAGAACGTCATTCGGGTCAACCCAATTGAAGACTCCGACTAGTGTTATAAGTCTAGAGATCTCATTGACCTTTGGCCCAAACTAATCTAAAATTGATGATAATATATTTTATATTGATGTGAAATTGTGTAATAATGTTGAAAAATCATTGAGAGAATTTTTGGGATTTTTGAAAAATTTATTCAGATTTTTTTGGACAATAAAAAATGTGATTTTTAAATTTGTTTGACATAAATACCAAACAAAGACATCCTATGGGTATGCCACATGGATCCAAGTAGCCATAGGGGCACCCCCACCTCCCCACCCGTGGATGACATCATGTTGATGCCATATCCATGTGGGGACCTATTTGTCATTAATTCTTTTGTTGGTATTATGTTATAACATACTATCTTGTTATTTATAGTGTTATATATTGTTAAGACTTAAGTTTGATTTAAGTAACATGTTTTTTTTTCTCATATTTGCCATTTTTGACATGTGTGAAGTCATAGGATTTTGAAAAGTAATTTAATTCATATTATTATCCACATATGACTTTGTAGCATGTGGGTATATCTTATGTAGCACCACCTTATATGCTTGACTCATGTGAAACTTTAGTGTTGTTAAAATCCTATTGGTTGTGTCAAAAGATATTTTATTCACATGTGTGGATGTCCCATATTGCCTTTATGTCCATGTCCTTGTATTTTATTGACTCTCTCAAATTATTCAAAAACCATGGGCATAAATGTAAACATGAACTTTGACTTAATGAGAAATAAAACATGGAGCTAAGGGCTTCAGGGTAAAATGACTATAAACCTAGGTTTTAAGGAGTGAAGGGTGTCAAAAGCTCATCCATTGATCTTGGTGATAAGATATGGATGAGTGGCTTGGATTAAAGCTTTTCATGTGCTATTGATCAAAGGCATCAATGATTAAGATCATATCCATCTTTATGATCTAAGTACAAAAGTAACTTACGAGATCAATTATAATCATAACTTGAGTATTCACTTCAAAGAGAGAGAGAAAGAGCCATTGAAAAAAAAGGTGGCCACCCAGGAGACTATCTTCTTCTTTGAGCTTTCATTTTAAACCCTTCCATAGAGTAGTCCATCATTTATGTGATCAAGCTAGTACTATTGTTTCATTAATGTATTGATTTTTCTTCATATAATTTTAACTTCTACCTCATTTCTATTATCAAAGCTTGCTGTAATTCTTAATTTACAGTAGTTTTCTTCATTTTTGGTCATGAAAACTTAATATTTGAAGAGTCCCAAAGCAATAATGTAGTCAATACATATGGTATGTGTAGACTCTTACTCCATGATCTTGAGTAGTTTCAACTTGATTTTTTTGATCTTATTTTTTTGAAATTTTTACTGAGAATATACAATTGATGAGAGGTTTATTTTATCATATTTGAACATATGAAATAGTGTTATGTGGCCTTTCATGGCCTTAAAGCCAAGAGTCTTATGCTCAATGGGAGTTAGAGAGAGACTGAATCTGGGTGCTTGGCGCACTAGGGCCCAAATTCATATACCCCGAGTATTTGAGGATTGAGAGTATACGTTTTGATAGTGTGAACTCTCGGAGAGGTGTGAGGGTCACTTCCCAGCCAGGACTATATTGATTAAAATACCTCATAGTTGATATGATAAGCCAGGGCTTGGAGAATTCAATTGAGAATAATATAACCTGAGTATTTAAAAGAGTATTCGCTCTGTATGAAATGGTCAACTCATGAGACATGAGCCTGTATCCTGACACGAGACCGTTCCATAGCATGTGCACCCATAGTCGTACGGGGAAGCCACTATTCTTTAGTATTATTCGACTTAAAAGAGCTAGTGCACATATGCTTTGAGAGGACCCCTGTATTTGAATAGGAACATGTCTCACAGGGGTGCAGCAGTAATCCATTGAGTCCCCGGTGAAGGGAAGCTCTGATTTAATGATTTTGATGTGACGAATTATGTGTCTCTACCATAGACTGTAGAGCATAGGTCCATTGGTTCGGCATGAGACATCGGTGGAATGTCATTCGGGTTAGCTCAATGGAAGACTCCGACTGATGTTATAAGTCTAGAGATATCATTTACCTTTGGCCCAAATTAATCTAAAATTGATGAGAAAAGATTTATATTGATGATAAGTTGTGTAATAATGTTGAAAAATTATTGAGAGAATTTTTGGGATTTTTGAAGAATTTTTTAGAATTTTTTAAATAATAAAAAATGTGATTTTCAAATTTATTTAACATAAATACCAAACAAGGACATCCTATGGGCATGCCACATGGATCCCAAGTGGCCATACGGATGCCATGTGGCACCCCCACCTCCCCATTCGTGAATGACATCTTGCTGACGTCATATCCATGTGGGGACCTATTTGTCATTATTTTTTTTATTGGTATCATGTTAAACATGTTATCTTGTTATTTATAGTGTTATATATTGTTATGACTTAAGTTTGATTTAAGTCACATGTTTTTTTGCTCATATGTGCCATTTTTTGTATGTGTGAATTCATGGGATTTTAAAAATTAATTTAATTCATATTATTCTCCACATATGAATTTGTAGCATGTGGGTATATTTTATGTGGCACTACCTTATAGGCTTGACCCATGTGAAACTTTAATGTTGTTAAAATCCTATTGGTGGTACCATAAGATATTTTATTCACATTTGTGGATGTCCTATATTACCTTTATGTCTATGTCCTTGTATTTTATTGACTATCACAAATTATTCAAAAACTATGGGTATAAATGTAAACATGAATATATGTATTATGGTTTTGTATTGAGATACTCATGCATTTAAACCCTTGAGTTTTTATACAATGGAAATTTTTTAAAAAATTACATTTCTAGTCCATTGGTTTTATTCCACCAACAATCATAAGGTAGAGAAATGATAGGATCACGTACATAAAAGATTCCATGGTTTTCCAAATAACTGACGATAATATCTTAGAGAAGCATATCATTTCCTTTTTTCTGAAGCTCTTAGCGCCATAAACTATGACTTGAGAGATTATGATCAATTGGGACATGATAATCTCTTGGAGACCACTGTAACAAATCTACAAAAAGAGGGACTCTCAAAAGATGTCACGCTCGAGGAAATAAATAAAAAGCGTTTGGGAAGTGAACAGCGACCCTTTGGTCCTGATGCTTATATCGTAGAATTTTACAAGTTCAGCTAGGATGTCAGACATTTTCTTGGTGTTGGATGATTTCTTCAAGAGAGTAAAATTCCTTAAGGACGTTAATTCTACTTTCATATGTTTGATCCTAAAAACAAAGTCTCCAATCCACATGAAGGATTTCAGTCCCAATGGGCCATGTAGTGCCAATTTGCTTTCCTTTAAGGGAGACTCATCACGGACAACACTCATGGCTAAAGGACTCATATCTATGAGCCATAATACAACAACAAGACCAAAAATGTGTGTACAACTTGATTTAATTAGTGCTTACAAATGGGTCTCTTGGGATATTAAAAGGTTTCTCTATCGCATACAATGGCATACGTAAAGGTTATTTCAAGGGTAAGAGGGGTCCTCGACAGGGTGACCCTCTATCCATATATCTCTTTCTGTTGGTCTTGGATTTCTTAAGCCTCCAAATCGATATAGCAGTATTCAATAACTCCTCCCTCAGGCAATCCCCTTGAGATGTGATTATGTACTTACTCACTTGATATATACCCAATGATGTGCTAATATTCTGCGAGGCCCATATCCAAGCAGTGAAGACTATTCATGAACTCATGGGCACTTTCTACCATGTTAAAGCAATATTCGCAAACTCGGCCGGTCCAACTCGAAATCGATCGGTCAAACCGGAACCGGGCACTGGCCGATCCAGTTTTGGTGCTTCAGTTGGGTATTTTTAAAAGAACTCAAATATATATGGGTATAGTTTGTATAGAGCCGAGGCTCTAAACAATCAAAGTAAAGCCCACCTTCAAATAGTGTCGAGAAATGTGGTTTCAATATTGGAAATCTTTGTGATAGCCTTAAACCATATTTTCATCACTAGTTATAAAATTTAAAGCTTCAAAATTTGTGTAAGATCTATGAAAACTTGAAAATCTTGAAAATTGACAATCCTAAGCATTACAAGATGCAGTATTTACAAAACTTGAAATGCATTTTTTTTCTCATGTCCATACATCTTGATGTCGAGATGATCAATTTGAGGGTATTTGAGTATCAAAACAATTTCCTCTAGTGAAATGTTTGAGGTGGGCTCTAATTTGATTGTTTAGAGCCTAGGCTCTATATAACCTTCTTCAATAAATGGGAAATGATCTAATGTAACGCTTGTATAGTAGTATAATGCATCCACATTTGTATGACCCCAAATTTTGCACACATATTCTCTTCATCATCATAATCAATTTTACGAAAAAAAATTTCAATTTGCACCCTAGATATGATCAAAAGTAGTACCCATCCAACAATGAATCTTGACCATCTATTTGGTTAATTTCAAGATCTAGGCCTTGACAAATTCAAAATCACTTTTTTATTTTTGAAAATTATTAATCTAATGATGATAACTTTATATAAAAATTTTGGGAATAAAAAAATGCATTTGAGGCCTATATCTAACTATATCAATAAAATGGACGGCTTATATTAATTGGGCTAGAATGAAAACTTTCTAGATAATTTTTTCAAAATTTTCTTTTTAGTGATTGTTCTTCAAAATGAAAAGAGTGTACATGTAAAAATTTGTGTCAAACAAATGTTTCTAGCATAGTTTTTGAAGATGGTTGCATTATACTATTATACAACCGTTGCATGAAATCATTCCCCCATATATATATATATATATATATATATATATAATAGGAAAAGATGGAATTAGCCCACTAGCTCATATGAATCTGGGCGGATCTGACGATCACGAATATCCAATAGTGTTTGAACAATGTTTTAATATTGGAAATCTTTATTATAGCCTTAAATATAGTTTCATATTTATTTATAAAGTTTAAAGCTTTAAAACTAGTATAGATCGACAGATCTATGGAAACTTGAAAATCTTGAAAATTGACTGTCTAAAAATGTGTTACAAAATTACTATTTTCAAAACTTGAAATCCATTTTTTTTTCTCATGTCCATGCATATCCATGTAGAGATGATCGATTTGAAGATATTTGGCCGTCAAAACAACCTCTTCTAGTGAAATTTTTGATGTAGGCACAAATTTGATTGTTTAGAGCCTCGGCTCTATATAAACTTTTTCTATATATATATATATATATATATATATATATATATATATATATATATATATATATATATATATATAGGAAAAGTCTTCCCAACGCCTATAGGCAAAAATGAATAGTGATTTCGCCTACCCTCATCACTGTCTAAATTTCATCACGCAGTCACGATTGTCTAGTACTATTTTATTTTTCATTTTTTTTCTACAAATCAAAATGACCTAAAATTTGAAAAGTATGTACATCTTACTGATGGACATATAATAAAAATATAAAAAAAATTATCCTCAAAAAAACTAATTGACCAAAATACCTCTAAAATATTTCGGGGGTATTTTGGTCAATGTTTTCATGTAAAATATTTTTTTTATATTTTTTCGAAGATTCCCCTATATTTTATAAATATATGCTCCAAATTTTAGGTCATTCTGATACGTAGAAAACAAATGAAAAATAAAACACTACCAGACAATCATGATCGTGAGATAAACTTTGGATGGTGATGGGGGTTGGTAAAATCACTGTTCATTTTTGCCTATAGGCGTTGCATATTATATATATATATATATATATATATATATATATATATATATATATATATATATATATATATATATATATATATATATATATATATATATATATATATAGGAAAATCTTCTTGTTAGCTCAAGGGCTAACATGAAGATATGAGCCCAACGATCCAAATTGAATATGGGGCGATCTGACGATCACGGATGCTTGATAATGTTTGAATTTTAATATTTTTTCTAAAAATCCAAATCATTTGAAATTTTAGGCGTGTATTCATAAAAAATAGGTGAATCTTTTAAAAATATAAAAAACGTTTTTACATGAAAAACATTGACCAAAATAACCCCATAAAGTTTTGGGGGTATTTTGATCAATTTTGTTTTTTCTGATTATTTTTTATATATTTTTATTAGGTGAGGATTGATGAGAAGAACACATGCCTAAAATTTTAAGTGATTTAGATTTATAGAAAAAAAAATTAAAATTCAAACACGAAATGAGGTCGTGATCATCAGATCGGCTCAGATTCAATTTAGGCCGTCGGGCTCATTCGTGTTAGCCCTTAGGCTAACAGTAGCATATATATATATATTAATAATCCTATGAGACCCTCCCACACTCATGTGTGTAGGACCTCAAAGGATCACCATTAAATTGGACACAGATCTCTAGAAAAGTTATCACATGGGTGTGGGACTTGACTTTTCTAGAGATCTGTGTCAAATTTAATGGTGATCCTTTGGGGTTCTATATACATGGGTATATATATATATATAGGAAAATACTGAGATTAGCCCACTAGCTCATATGAACATATGTGTTTATATGAGCCCAACAACCCATATTGAATATCGGCCAATCTGAAGGTCATGACCTCATTTCATATGAAAATTTAATATTTTTTCTACAAACTTAAATAATTTAAAATTTTAGTCATGTATTATTAAAAAAAAATGAGAATCTAATAAACATATAAAAAAAATAATTTGCATGAAATAAATTGTCCAAAATACCCATGAAAGGTTTTTGGGGTATTTTGATCAATCTATTTTTTACAAATTATTTTTAAAATATTTTTATTATGTGTACCTTGATGAGAAGAATACATGTCTAAAATTTCAAGTTATTTGTATTTGTAGAAAAAAGATTTAAAACTCAAATACAAAATGAGGTCGTGACCGTCAAATCGGCCCACATTCAATCTGGGCCGTTGGGCTCATTTGTTTATATGAGCTAGTGGGCTAATCTCAACATTTTTCATATATATATATATATATGAAAGGGTCTTACCAATGTCTATAGGCAAAAAATGAACAGTGATTTTGCCTATCCTCATCACCGTCTAAAATTCATTACACGGACGATTGTTTGGTAGTGTTTTATTTTTCATTTTTTTTATAGATCGGAATAACTTGAAATTTAGAGCGTGTGTACATCTTAGTGAGGCACATCTAATAAAAATAATAATAAAATAATTCGTGAAAACAAAATTGACCAAAATACCCCCAAAATTTTTTGGGGGTATTTTGGTCAATGTTTTTAATTTAAAATATATTTTAAATATTTTGTTGTAGATTTACCTATTTTTTATGAACAGATGCTCCAAATTTCAAGTCATTCCGATTTGTAAAAGAAAATAAAAAATAAAATACTACAGGACAATTGCGACCATGCAATGAACTTTAGATGGTGATGAGGGTAGGTGAAATTACTGTTCATTTTCGGCTATAGGCGTTTTGTAGTATTTTCCTATATATATATATATATATATATATATATATATATATATATATATATATATATATATATATATAGATATATATATATAGATATATATATATAAAAGATTTATTTGTAACGTGTTTTTGCATGTTTTTATCATTTTGGTAAAGATTGGAAAGTGTTTTCACAATGAATACTTATTGTTACATTTTCCCATCTTTTTTGGAAATTTTTTAAAACATCCCTTGTATTTTTTTTAAATTTTTTAAGCACTTTTTTGACCGGTCGAGACCTGCCTAGTTAGGCCAGTTGAACCGGCTAGTTTACCGGTTAGTTGGACCTGATCCTTGGCCGATTTTCGAGGATAGTTCGATTTTTCCAACACTGTGTTACAGGCCAGGAACTAAACGACGGCAGAAGCATTTTATTCTCTAGGGTTAATGCTGGTCTAACATTAAGGGTCTTAGACATCCAATCTTACCCTTGATGCTTGATCTCTTGCGCTAAGGCGGCTGCCCAAGGTCCTCCCTCATTGTGTAATTCTATGTCAATTTCCGGATGATTTATATACATCCCAAGAGGACCCATCAAAAGATTTCTTGTACACTCAGTCGTCCCTCTCTGATAGGCTTGGTCTCCCCGCCCATCGGGTTCACCACTTATGTAAGATTTCTTATACACTTTGTCGTCCCTCTCTGATAGGCTTGGTCTCCGCGCCTATCGGGTTCACCACTTATGTGCAGAAAAAGAGCTCAATCCTAGGAGAGGAGGGCAGTTCACCACTTACGTGCCCAATCCTAGGAAAGGGGGGCAGTTCACCACTTATGTGCCTAGGAGGAGGGCAGTTCACCACTTATGTGCTCAATCCTAGGAGAGGGGGGCAGTTCACCACTTATGTGCAGAGAAAGAGCTCAATCCTAGGAGAGGAGGGCAGTTTTTCTGATAGGCATGGTCTCCCCGCCGGGTAGTTCACCACTTATGTGCAGAGAAAGAGCTCAATCTTAGAAAAGAAGGGCAGTTTCTCTGATACGCTTGGTCTCCCCGCCCATCGGGTTCACCACTTATGTGGTGAGAAATGGGCAGTTTCTCTAATAGGCTTGGTCTCCCCGCCCATCGGATTCACCACTTATGTGCAGGGAAAGAGCTCAATCCTAGGAGAGGAAAGAGTGGGCGGATTCACCACTTATGTGTGGGGAAAGAGCTCAATCCCAGGAGAGGAGGGCAGTTGATTTCTCTGATAGGATTGAGTACCACTTATGTGGTGAGAAAAGGGCAGTTTCTCTGATAGGCTTGGTCTCCCCGCCCATCTGGGTCTCCGCGCCCGTGCAGAGAAATAGCTCAATCCAAGGAGAAGAGGGCAGTTGATTTCTCTGATAGGCTTGGTCTCCCCCTCGTGTCCAAATGAGGCCATTATTGTTTTTTTTTTTTCAACAAAGTTATATAGGAATGGAACTTGAGACACTTTGTTATGAAAACCCAGTCTCTTCCGTCTTGACTCAAGCCCGATGCCTTAAAAATTTGGACTATTTCCCGATTTGGGCATGTCAAGCCATGCTAATCTTTTTTCTGTCCTTCCAATTTTACCGGATGTCTCCAAAGAGACATTTGATGTGCATTATTCAATTCGTTTACGAATAAAAATAACGTGAAATGATATTATACTACAATATGCAGTGTACAACGATTCCAGCTTGCAGTCTACAAAGGTTTGTGACGGCAGCAAACTAGTGGAAGTCTTTTATTTAGTAATTAGCATTATTCATAGTGTAATCAAATTGCAATATTTCAATTCTTACATCTGCATAAGAAAGATGTTGGATGATATTTTTGGAGATGCATTTGAGTCGTTGGTGAAATTTGATGTATCACATGTTAGTCCTAGCACGAAGGTGGACATTACCTTAAATGTCTGTATGCTGTTGTGGTTTTGAATTTTGAATTTTGAATTTTTGGTTTGTAATTCTGCCTAGGCTTTTTTGTAATTCTGCTTAAGCTTTATCTACTAGTCTCTCTAACCGCCGTTAGACCAAGTGGATCCGAGTGCAAACTCTGATATTCATTTTTTGAGTTCTAATAAGTATTTATATTAATAGTGATTTTTGAATTGTATATTTGCATTGGGAGTTGGTGTAGTAAAGGTGAAGACATTAAGATTTACTTAACCCATCCCAAACTCGGATAAAAGAAGTGGGATGTGTTAAATAAACAACCAACATAAAACTTTGTTATATCTTATCATGAATTGATTCAGATTTGTACCTGATGCATAATGGTTTTACGCTCACTCCCCACATAACATTAACCATCCAAGCCAAGGTAACTAAGGTGTCAGCAAATCTATTGTTTAACCTAGCAACATGTTGGAAAGTTACATCTTCGAAATATTTGGCCATTTTCTCCACTCTTTCTTGAAAAGAGACCAATGTTTATTCTCTTACTTTCCATGTTCCTTGAGCTTGGCTTATTTATTACTTGAAGAGAATCCCAGTAACCCACAATATTTCGATTCGAAGTTCAATGGCATTTCTTGAGTCTGGTTATTAAGGCCTCGTACTTGGCGATGTTAATGCAATTGAAATTGAGCCCTACGGCTGTGGGTAGGGCTGCCAAAGGTTGACACGACACGATGTTAATCCCATGGTAGGCCCGACATGACTGGGCCCGAAAATATATTTTCCGAGCCTAGCCAGACGGCCCAGCCCAAAAATCTTTGAAGAAGCTCAGCCTGACCCATTTGGCTTTTTTCTTTTCGTTTCAGTTTTTTCTTTTTTAAGGAAGATCTCTCTATCTCTTAAAAAAATACAATGTACAATAACAAGAAAAGCTGCAAAGGAGATCTCTCTCTCTCTCTCTACAATGTACATTAATAATAGGGATTTAGACAATGAGACCATTTATCTTTCATATAAAGTGGTTAGAATTACTTACAACCATCCGATGTGAAATTTGATAGCTTGAATACGTCATAAAGTTCGAGAAAATTTCTTTTGAAGTTTGAGCTTGGTCAATGGAATAATTGTGGCCACCCAATTTCACATCCAATGGTCAAGATTAATGTGATCACCTTGTACCAAAGGTAAATGGTCTCATCCTATACTTTCCCTTAATAATAATAAAAAACATAAACAGAAAACACACACTCACTTTTTCTCTATAATTTACTATAACAAGAAAAAACACAAATGTAAACTCTCTCTGGTCGACATGAGTAATGCCCATACAAAGACCCATTTAAAAGTAAAAGCAAGCAAGAAAAAATAAAAATGCTCTCTCTCTATCTCTCTCTCACCAATGTACAATATTAATAAGAAATAACACAAACAAAAACACACACTCTCTATAATGTACAATATAACAAGAAAAAACACAAATGTAAAAACCCTCTCATCGACATGAACAAAATCCATGCAAAGGCACAATTTCAAAGTAAAAGCAAGCAATGAACACAACACACATTCACATTACAAACTGCGTTCCGCTATATTAAGAAAACAAAGACTACGACATAATAAAACCCAGAGCCATGGCACAAAAAGCAAGAAGTAAAGAAGTTCTGCATCATAAGCTTATGTAATCAACAATGGCTGTTTCAACTGTAACTGAAAGTGTTTGCAATTGTTAAGGCAGATGGTTGCAATATAAACAGAACCACCTGAAGATCTTGTGAGAAAGCTAGTCATGAATTGCAAAGAGTTAAAAGGGCTTGGAGCTGAGAAAATAGAAACACTGAAGCCTCCATCTTCATAATCTTTTTGTGTAGTCTTAAGCTTAATCCGATCTATAAGAGAAGGCCACAACTGTATGGTGCAGAGAGAGAAAGCAATAAAAAATAATCCAGCTACCCCAAACAGATGATAGGCCAACCTGAAATCTTTTTGCAAATAGAGAAAAGCAGAGATGAAAAGGACAAAAAGTCCATATCAATTAAAAGATCAAGCAATTGAGGATCATCTTAGAACCATACATACTGGAGGATTTCTTAAAAACGAAAAAAAAAAAAGGATCCCAACATAATATAACTCTTATCAGATTACTGTAGAATTTTACCTTCATTCCATCACCATGCCAAAATTGGTAATTAATAATGACTTGAAGGATTTTCTCCATTGACCACTCACCATCCATATTTTATGCATCCATGCTGCTGTTAAAGAGATCTAGTACCTGCAATAGACATATTGACTTATTGATTTAGTCCATTCCTTGTAAATATTATGATCATCAGAGAAACAATGGATGTATGATGCTAAAAATCTAGTACCTGCAATAGAGATAAACGTCTTACTGATTTAGTATATTCCTTATTTAGTATTATAACCATCACAGAACCAAAGGGTGTGTGATGTAGAAGACATTATTGTCATGAATGCTACCATTGAAAGATGAATCCTAACTTAGTATAACAAGTATATCATAAA
This sequence comes from Amborella trichopoda, assembly GCF_054954075.1. Lineage (NCBI taxonomy): Eukaryota > Viridiplantae > Streptophyta > Magnoliopsida > Amborellales > Amborellaceae > Amborella > Amborella trichopoda. The sequence continues at coordinate 36,185,854 of NC_142348.1, forward strand.
GCATTACGAGCACATGCATCAACTGTATATTTACATGGCCCATGTAATTATGAAATTTAGTTCACAAATGCTCTTTACATTTTTGATGCACTGAAATTCCAAATATTACCATAATAAAATAGAACTTTGGTCACGATAAAAGCCAATAAAATTTCCCTGATGCATAAAAGCCAATGGAAAACATATAGCAGTGCCATAGTAATTTGTTCTTTCTACACATGAAACCTAAGAAATGATCTTTTTAAGCATGTAAATGATCTATTTTAGCATAATTTTTTGAGTTATTTACGTACGGATCCTATAAAAGTACGTAAAATACGGTTTGCTCCTCTTATAGGCGAATATTACAAATAAGGTTGGTTTGACTGACTTTTTTGTTTTTTTAACCGAATTTAAATTTTCTTTTTTTATTTTATAATTTCCATTGGTAAGGTAGAGCCCGACAAGATTGGGGCACTACCCATATGGTCCGAGGTTCAAATCCTCGGACCCCTTCAGGTTTTTAAGTCATACCAATCGCGGTTTGAGGTTAAAATCCACGGACAGTGTCAGTCTGAGGATGCTGATATCGGATCGCCCCATAAACTAATGAAAACACTACAGTCCAAGATCTGAAACCTCGGATTGTGAGTTAAGTTGAAATTTCGGTCCAGTAACCTAAACCTCTCACCGCTTTAAAGTTGTTTGCAAAATTGCGATATGAGGATTCTAACCTCAGACTTGCAAAACTGCGATCCAAGGATTCTAACCGCGGACTGCTCTCTGATTCACTTAAAACCCGAAAACCCCCAATTTCTATTTGTATTCTCTCTCTCAACCTCTCTCTCTCTCTCTCTCTCTCTCTCTCTCTCTATATATATATATATATATATATATATATCGTCAACCGGCCCTAGATTGAACGGGAGGATCTCCGGCACATTTTTGCAATTCCGACGTGATTTGAAAAACCAGGTGAGTTTTTTTCTTTTTATACTTGGATGCACCCTGAGCCTCCTCTCTCTCTCTCTCTCTCTCTCACACACACACACACATACAATTGGTGCAATATATTCGCATGTTATTCAATAATTAGTCTTTCCTACAGATGTAACAATGGCAATGATGAGTGATTTTATATTTCTTTTTCAAAATTTTAAAAAAAATTTCATTTCATATATTAGTCTGACCAGTTTGACCATCGGTTGGAATAGTTTTCACCAAACCTGTCCCTTTGCCGGTTTGAGCATAGTCCGGTCCTAAATAACATGGGTGCATAAAGTGATAAAGAGGGATTGACACATTGGAATGGAAAAAATTCAACCAGTTTGACCATCATTTGGTAACGATGTATTCACACATTGGAACGGAAAAATTGTTGCTATATTTATTACTGCAAATATTTTCATTAATCTCACAAAATAGAGAGATTAAACAAAAAAAAATGCATAAATTAGTTAATCAAGGCTTGATGCTTGTATAATTCAATAAAGTGATCCAAAATTATGACCTAAACCATCATTTTTTTTAAACATAATATAGATTGAATAATCATCATCATCATTTTAGCCTTTTCCCAATTAATTTGGGATAAGCTACAAGAATCCTAATTCTTCATTCTGTTCTATTAAAAATCATATCTTCAATGAGGCTATAAGTCCCCATATCTTTTTGGACTACTTCCAAACACGTCATGTTAGGTCTGCCAATTGCCCTTTTCAGTCTTTCCATTTGAACTAATTCGTACTTCCTAATAGGTGATATACTTGGTCGGTGCAAAACATAGCCAGCCCACCTAAGTCTATTCTCTCTCATTTTATCATCTATTGGTGCCATACCTAAATTATCTCGAATAGATTTGTGGGAAAATTACAACCCCCCCCCCCCCCTCCCCCCGCTTCCCCTTAGAAACAGTTATTCTTTCAATTTACCCCCCACATATACTTTCCTCACTATCTTTTTTTAAAACCCATATTTCCTAACAAATACCTTCCCACCTAAAAAAAATATAAAACTAAAGGCCGCGTAATACCCCTCCCTTACCCTACCTTTTTTACTTTTCACTCTCGCTCTCTCTCTTCACTGTATTCACCGCTCTCTTCACTATCTTCACCGGTGCTCTCTCTCTCTTCACTCTCTTCACTTGCGCTCTCTCACACAATTTACGCAGCGCTCTCTCTCTCTCTCATGATTTACCCAGCGCTCTCTCTCTCTCTCTCATGATTTACCTATTTTCACTGGTGCTCTCTCTCTCACGATTTGCCCATTCTTCACTGACGCTCTCTCTTTAACGATTTACCCATCATAAGTGGTAAAATACCAGGTTGTGATGCTCTTGCTCTCTCTCTCTCTCTCTCTCTCTCTTCACGATTTACCCCTCAAACCAGACTCCCTCCAACCAGGTTGAAACAACCGAGCTCGATTTTAGCCCTAAATCAGCCTACAGGTATGAAAGAGAGTTTACTGTTGTAAAAATAAAAAATAAATTATTGTTCTCTCTGTAAAAAATAAAGAAATAAAATTGGGCTAGTGATTTTTAGATGGTTTTCTGTTTGATCCCACATGTAATTTAACTTTTGTGTATTTTATTTAGGTAAATTGTTGGTGATTTATATTATGTGACATTCCTTTCGTGGCTAGATAGATTCTTCGTGTATGTATTGAAGATTTAAATCAGAGATAATAAATTGAATCCATGTGTATCTGTTTCTCAATTTTGATTATCCACTTTGTTAAAATTATCTAAAAAAATAGAGATTGGTTTGAATGTGGTATATTTAGGGCTTGAATGTTATTAGTAGTTGTAGATTTTTTTTTGAAATTGTTTACTTTTGTATAAAAAATTGAATGTGGTATTTTTAGGGCTTGAATGTGGCATCTTAACAAAGATGAGACTCATTGTGAAGTTTGCTGTACAAAAAATTGACGAGAGAGAGCCTGTTACAGAGAGAATGTCGAAATTATAGAATTGCCTTTTTTACAAAAACGATAGAAAAAATGAAAAGATCAAAACATATGTCCCCTACGGTCCGTTGCAAATCAGAGAAAATAAATTGTCCCTTTTTGGTAGTTGTAAATATTTATTCCCTATTGTAAATTTATTCTCTACTGGCTGGAATTGAGCTTGTTTTGTTGTCAATTTTGAAATAATATATCATATTATTCTTGTTAACTTTAGTTCATTAAACAATAAAATTATGCGTAGCTCTTGTTTTTTGTAGGTTATATACCCCCAACAATGTGCATACCTTCTGTTAAAATTTTATTGTAGCTCTTTGAAAAAAATTTCTAATAGCTTGCTAAACTTTTGCAAGTTCAAAGCTAGTATTAAGATGTTGTAATGCAATGTGTGGAGTGTAAATTATTACAAATTTTATGCAGGACAAAAAAAAAGGGTAATAACAGATTGGATTATTGTATTTTTGGTGAAGAACTCTGATCAAGTGTCGATGGGACTTTGGATTATATTGGAGGTGATGCATGTACATTTATGATTGATAGTAGTACTAGATTAGATGACATGCGAAAATACGTAGCAAAGCGGTTCTCACTTGACATCCACTTAATATCTTTGAGGTATTTTGTCTCAAGAAATACAAGATTTATTGTGAACCTATTCAATGATGATGATATTATTTGGATGTTGAACGCCTATAAAGGTGAGAATGAAGTACTTGTCTATGTATTTGATGGAAGTGAACGTAGAGATGGAAATACTCAACATAATACTATGGCAGTCGAAGAGGTCAGACCCCCACAATCCTCTAATGTTATAGTCTCTGTCTCCAAACAAAGCATTGCACCAAGGTTGCTTAGCACATGGGAGAATGCACTTTCTGGGATAGGGCAATAGTTTGAATCTTTAGAACATTTTTGAGAAGCCCTTAGCAAGTTTGTTATAGCAAACCATTTCACATATCGTCTTGTTAAAAATGAGGGTATCGCGTAAGGGCAAAATGTAAGGGTGAAGGATACAAATGGGAGATATATGCTGGGAAGCTTGGCAAGATGAATGTTTTCATAATCAAAACATGGATAAGAGATCACTCATGCAATATTGGGACAAACAATGATGTACAGAGAAGAGCTTCAGAGAAATTTGTTGCATCCTTAATCAATGATAAATTAAGTGACACTACACATTATAAGGCTAGAGAAATTATGAGTGATTTGTCTCGAGATTATGGGTTAAAATTACCCTATTGGAAGGCTTGGCGAGGAAAAGAAACAGTCATCAAATACATACATGGTTTGCAAGAAGAGGCATACAACCAGTTACCAGCATACGTAAACCATATGATGGAGACGAATCCTAGTAGTTATGCAATATGACAAGTATGGCCAGATGATAGATTTCGTCGATTGTTCTTAAGCTTTTACGAGTCAATACATAGCTTCAAATTTGGATGCCATCCACTTCTATTCCTCGATTGGACTTCATTGAAGGCACGGTACTACCTCACTTGATGGGGAAAGATAAATGTTTCCTGTTGCATTCGCAATTGTGGATGTCAAAAGTACCGGTAACTGGTTATGGTTTATGGAATCATTAAAGGTTGCTATTGGGACGGATCGTGAAATCACTTTTTATCAGATAGATGCTTTGGTCTAGTTGATACTATTTGTCAAGTCTTTGAGAATGCCCATCATGCCTTCTGTGAGAGTCATTTAGCAGAGAATATCAATAAGGAAGAAAAACACGTACCTAATGATGTTAAGAAGGCAATCGTATGTGCCTTTATCAGTGCATGTAGAGCATATAGGCAGTAAGAGTATTTTAGTCTCCACAACTATATTTGTTGATGCATCTCAAGGATCGACGCTAACAAGTTACCTGCAACTGTTCCGAGATCTCAATGAGGCAGGGAAGTATGCATGGGGTGCAGCAGCGCTTGCGTTCTTGTATCGTTCCTTATCATGGGTACTGACGACCCATGATCGTGATGTGCATGGGGATACACATTTTAGTGGGTTAGCAACACTACTACAGGTAACTTGTATCGTTCATTAATTTTTATAGTCAATATTGAGATATTTATAATTCCTTTAGCTTCAAAGTAATTGCTTCTATCTATATTTTCACATTCTAGTTGTTTTTTTTTTTTGCAATGTTGGATCTATGAGCATTTTCCAACTCTAGGAAGGAAGCTTACAACTATCACTATAGAAATGCCTAGAACTTGTAAGTGGAAGAAACAACCACATAGCAAATACCCATTAACAGCATTTGATGACATCTCAATTGACATGGTTAGTAATTTTCTTGTATGTTTATGTAATCGTAGGTTTATACAAATACAAATAAGTTATTATTGTATTATGTTTTTGTTGTATGTGACTTGGCAACCACATGAGGAGTATAGTCCCCAAATACATTAAGTAAATAAAATGCGTTGTGTCGGTCATATCTAATATATTTCAACATTGTAAAGCACTATATGCCTGACCATGTATTGCGACAATTTGGGAGGATACAAGTGATTCTTGTTGGGCCACCCAAGTGGGATAGGAAGGAAAATGTTGGTTTACATCGAGTTGAGTATCGAGATAAGCAACTGGCGTCAGCGAGAATATAACGTTGTCATGGTAGACGTGGAAAAATATGGTGGAATGCCTACAAATGAATATATGGCCTCGTACAGCATGTTCACCCATAGATATAGAAATACTACCATGTGCCCCCCCTCGCAGTCACAATCAAATGTGCCCTTCCTTAGAGGCCATGATTATAGAAATACTTTTATGTGCCCCCCCTCGCAGTCACAATCCCATGTGGCCCCCTCGAAAGCCATAATGACGAGAGGAGATTGGTATATTATCTAATTTATGTATTTTATTTTTATTGACTTAATATGCATTCAAAGTAATTTTCTATTTTGTTTTTCATTGTCTACTTTACAAGGATTAACCTGTATAGGGATGTTATAAGATGTACTTAGGGATGAAGTATTAGCTAGGGAATCAAGACATTATGTACAAACGACCCATGATTTGCTATTGCAGAACACTCTTATGGAGACAAATGTCGAGGAGAGGGTGGAGGGAGATGTTAGAAGCGAGAGCAAGAAGAGAGATGGTGGAGATGACGAAAGTGAAAGCTAGGAGAGAGATGGTGGAGATGACGAAAGTGAAAGCGAGGAGAGAGATGGTGGGGATGACGAAAGTGAGATTGAGAAAGCAGCTAGTGGAGATGAGGAAAACGAGACTAAGGAGGGAGATGGTGGAGATGAGGAAAGAGAGAGCGATACCAATGACGACAATGAGAGGAGAACGAAGAGCAGAAATGAAAAGAACAAAAGCAACCAGATTCAAGTTATGCCAGCCTTGCATGAAGAATCAAGGCGGAATTTGTGATCACGAAGAGAGGGAGATGTCCCGGTCAAAAGGACTAGGGAGGAATTCGATGTAAAAAGAAAAGATATTGCAAGCTGACCAAAAAAATGGCTAAAGCGAAGAAAGTGATTGACATGTTTTTTTTTAGATGATACTCGAATATGTAATTTGAAAAGTGACTAATGCAAGTTGCAAATGCAATGAACCTTATTTTGAGTTGTATTTTTCAATTGATATGTATTTTTGAGTTTCTAATAGTGACATGTCTATTTTTTTTTGTATACTTGAAGCTACTCTATCATAGCAGCCAGCTAATGAAATGTCTCATTCTAATAGATTTTTAAACTTTGAAGTGACATGTCTTATTCTTACTGTTGGAATTGTTGAATGCTAGTTGGGTAGCTGAGACACTTACCCAAGGTTACTTTTGTTCTTGGAATTTTTTCTATTTCTCTTGGATGATACTATTCAAGGAGCACCTTGAGACTTTAGGAATGGATGTGGATTATAGTTATCTGAACATGTGATTTTTCATTTTTATTTTTATTTTGACATGAAATAATATTCTTGATGATGATGTTGCAGCTATGGCTGTGTATACTTAGATTGATGTTCGGTACAATGCTGATACCAGTTTGCAAACATCAAGTACATGTTGTGCTTTATTAACTAAAACATGAAACATGTTCCATTAACTAGGAAACATAGTTTTGGGGCGGTCCGGTGGTTTTGGGGGGCAGTCAGACGATTTTGGGGGGCGGTCCAACGATTTCGAGGGGCAGTCTGGCGATTTTGAGGGGTGACCCGGCGTTTTAAAAGGGCAGTACAATGTTTAAGGTCACTGGAATTGCCTCGGTCCGACGTTCTGAGGGGCAGTTCGGCAATTAGACACGGCAGTCCGGTGTTTAAAAGGGACAGCCCGGCGTTCAATGTCATTTGAACTGCCTGATTCGACGTTCTAAGGGCAGTCTGACAGTTTGAAAGGGCAGTCCAGCGTTTAGTGTCACTGGAACTGCCCCCGGTCCGGCGTTATGATGGGCAGTCAGGTAATAAGGAAGTCAGTCCGGTTTTTTCAAGGGGCAGTCCGGCGTTTAATGTCACTGGAATTGCCCAGGTCCGGCATTCTGAGGGGCAATCCGGTAATTATAATGGGCAGTTCGGCATTTAGTGTCACTGGAACTGCCCCGGTCTGGCGTTATGAGGGCAATTCGACAATGAGGAAGGGCAGTCCGACTTTTTCATGGGCCAGTCTGGCGTTCAGTGTCACTGGAACTGCCTCGGTCCGGCGCTCTGAGGGGCAGTCTAGCAGTTTGAGAGGTCAATCTGGTATTTTGAAGGGGCATTTTGGTGTTCAGTGTCACTGAAACTGCCCCGGTTCGACGTTCTGAGGGGCAGTCCGGAGGTTAGAGCGGCTAGTCCGACGTTTGTATATGGCAGTCCAAGGATTTTTGCTGGGCACTTTGGCATTTTACAAATGCGATCCGGTAATTACGGGAAGGGTATCTTCATAAAAAAAAGTTCACTTTTTGTATTGGGGCGATATTTGCTAGGAAACATAGTTTTGGAGAAAAAGTTGTTAGGAAAACTAAGGTGGGGAGTAAGTTGAATGAATAGGTGATTTTGGGGGGGGGGGTGGGGGTTTATGACATTTTTCCTAGATTCATTGCTAATTCTACCACTTCTTGTCTTGCCTCTCATCTTTCTCAACATCATCATCTCCGCTGCACTCATTCTATGGGTATATTGGTTTTTGTCTGCCCAACATTTTGCCTCATAGAGCAAAGCTGGTCTCATCATTGTCCTATAGAACTTGCCCTTCAGCCTCATTAGTATGTGGCGATCATATAAAATTCTAATTGCACATCTCCACTTCTCTCACCTAGCTCTAATTTTGTACACAACCTCTTCCTTGATCTCTTCATTTTCCTAGATTATCAATCCAAGATATCGAAAGTGAGGTCTTTTTTGTACTTCTTGGCCATCAATCATAAGTACTTCCTTATCTCTACTCCTATTATTACGAAATTTGTACTTCATATAATATGTCTAAGTCCGACTAATTTTAAAACCTTTGGATTCTAGAGCATCCCTCCAAAGTTCTAACTTTGTGTTGACGTCATTTTGGGTCTCATCAATCAAAATTATATCATCTGTGAACAACATACACTATGGTACCTCATCCTGTAGGTGTTTAGTTAAGTAGTCCATAACTAAGACAAAGAGGTACGGGCTCAATGCTGACCCTTGATGTAGACCTATTGTCACTAAAAACTCATTTATCTCTCAACTAAATGTTCGTACACTAGTAACCGCTCCGTCATACACATTAAAAACCCACTAACGATTTCAAAAAACCGGTAAGGGGCTCGTCATCCCCATTGAATTACCAAAAAAAAAAAAGTCGATGTAGTGTCCAGAGACGCATTTCTTTTCCAAAACCCATACCCTATTTCAGGTTAAAAACTTCCTTTTATTTTATGAAATATTTGAGTTCCTCTTTTTTACCACCACAGAAATCACTTTATATGTTTAATGATTTTCGTACTGTATGTTGTGCAGTTATAGGTACTAGAACATATGAAAACTCTCAAGCCCGATAAAAAAAAAAAACAAGACTTGTCCGTGCTAGGTCCCAAGAGCTGCGAGTTGGAAGCATCCGGTCCACAGTGAGAACCTAGTTCACAACAAAGCATACCATCGCCAGGAGCTCGATATGCTCATGCCTGAGAGGGTAATTGTAATCATACATTTTGTATATGAATCATTTTGTATTTTTATTCATTTTATATTTTTATATGAATCATTTAGTATTTTTATATGAATCATTTAGTAATTATAGTTGAATCATTTAGTGATGATAGTTGAATCACTTTGATGATGATAGTTGAATCATTTTGAGAGCGTCATTATCTCTGTAGGTTTATTAGGACACATATGTTAAAGAGAAAGAACCAAGGTAGTGAAGAGCCAGAAGCAAAGTTGTATAAGCACATACTATGCTTCGTGAGGACCCATATGTGAAAGAGAAAGAAGACCTCAGTCGTGACTATGCTTCTAGCTGCTCACGACCGAGGACTTTCTCTTTCACATATGGGTCCCAATAAACCTACAGAGATAATGATGCTCTCAAAATGATTCAACTATCATCACCAAAATGATTCAACAATCATCACAAAATGATTCAACTATAATTACTAAATGATTCATACAAAAATATAAATGTATAAAGTTTATATATGACTACAATTACAGTCTTAGGCACGCGCATATAGAGCTTCCGGCGATAGTATGCCTCGTTGTGAACTGGTTCTCACTGTGGACCGGATACTTCCATCCCAAGAGCCCCATCGCGGACAAGTCTTTTTTTTTTTTTATTGGGCTTGAGAGTTTTCATATGTTCTAATACTCATGCCTGCACACATACAGTACAAAAATCATTAAATATAAAAAGTGATTTATGTGGTGGTAAAAAAGAGGAACTCAAATATTTCATAAAAAAAAAGAAACACAAATATTATAATAGGAAGTTTTTAACCTGAAATAGGGGTGACCGAGCCACTTAAATGCGAACATGTTGTATCACCAAGTTTCACTGTTACAAACTTCGGAAGGGACTGAAACAGGTATGCTAGAGCCGCGGACCCTAAGCATATAATCTCGCGCGTTTGAAATCTTCAAACAAAGTAAGGTATCTTGCGGCACTTCATTGTCTTTCGTAGTGGAAAAGATGGTGCGGCCGACTAGGTAGAGCAAATAAGCCCTCATGTGTTGCTCTATTACCACCTGCGTTGCATCCTTAGGTAGCACTATGAATCTACTTTTCAACCATCTGAACTTAAGTATATGCAGTTGAACCTCCTCTGGGCAATCCTCGAGCCACTCGTTTATGTACGTCACATATGGTTGGCAATCTGTAGTCAACACGGGCTCACCAGTGACGTTAAGGTGGTATATCCGCCATGCGTCATACAATGTCGGCATCATCTCTCTGATGCATGTCGGTAGATGGGTGGTGTTTGTTTCGGGACGCCACCTTGCTGTCATAGTGACAATCAATGGATGATCAACAGTTCTGGGCTGATGCTTTGGTAGTTGTACCAATGGCAACAACCCCACCCTCTCAACAATGTTACGTTGATCCTCTCTAATGGGGCCATGCCTTGACACTTGGAAAGGACTTGTCGATATGAAACCTTGATCTCTCCTGTAAACAACAAATGACACTTTAGTGTGTACATTGTTAACAACATGCATATGATTTGAATTTTGTTATTATAAACGATGAGATTTGTGTTTACCTTTCCTTGGGAGACCATTTCAGAGATGTGCTTCTCTTTCAGGCACAATAGTACATTGTCCTCACCATCATTATTCCCTTGATTTTTCATCTTATCTACAACAATAAATTCCAATTTAAGAAAACAGACTTACTATATGCATCATAACAGGGTGAATGAACTGAAATTATTTATATTGGTTTAGTTGACTAGTACTAAGACTTAATTGAAGAAACATAAACCATTGAAGGCAATAGTTACAACCGCATATCTTAGTGAAAGTTATAACTATCCATTCAAGAGGTTGGACAATGATGGAGGGAGAGTGACAGGCATAATCGAGTTTATCTTAATATCGATGGGGTCCACTCTCCCTCCATAGCCAACCAACCTATAGATTAGATGATAAGAACCCTCATGTGTTGCATTATGTATCACACTCTAGATATGCAAGGTATGTCAAGGGAATATGAATGAGGAAATAACACATAAATTTATAAAATCCTAGCAACAACACATAAGTAAATAAAATATAATACTAGTAGCAGTGATAATAATGTGACAATGATGATGATAATGATCAATGGCATAAAAGTACATAAATTTGAAGGATTTGGCTGCTTTCGCCTAGTGTTTATGGCTCAAAGCACATGAAGACTAGGCATCCAGCTTTTGAATCACAATTTATGCACTAAACACACATTGGGAGTAGTAAAAGAAAAATAGTACCAACTTAAACAGTATCACTTTTTTCGATTTTTTCTCATTTTCGATTTTTCCTCATGTGTAGAAAGAGCAAATTACTATGGAACTACTATATGTTTTCCGTTGGTATTACTTAAAAAAACCTTAAGCGGTCCAAGGATTTAAATCTTGGACCTTATGGGCAGTGCCCCAATCTCACCGGGCTCTGCCCTACCAATGGAAATTAAAAAAAATAAAAATTAAATTCGATCCGAGGATTTTCGAACAGAGGGGTAGTTTTATAAAATAAAGTCGGTCAAACCGACCTTAGTTGTAATATTCACCTATAAGAGGAGCAAACCGTATTTTACGTACTTATATAGGTTCCATATGTAAATAACTCTAATTTTTTGGATACGTAGTCTTAAAGGACATCAAGATAAGGAGAAACTTCTTAAGCAAAAGTGCTTCATTTGCCTGGTAGTAGTCAAGAAAGCAACAAATGCTCATTCCCAGGCAAAACCTAACCTTCAATTAGAGTCTAATGGATTAATTGATAGAGAAGTACGACCAATGTCTCATCAAATAAGCACCTGCAGTAACAAAAAGAACTTAAAAAACACAAAGCATGTAAAAAAACAGCAAAATACTAGAAAGAATATCACATAAATTCAGAAAAGGATGGCATTCTGGAAAAGTCGATTATAATTAAGGTTATTAAAAAGTCAACAACAGCTAGGATACAACAACCTATAAAAGTATTATCATGAATATAAAGAAGTACATCATAGCTTTGCTTAAGTGTTTTTGATAAATATACCGTGTTGGCTATATAACCAAAACAGAAAATAAAAAAAATTAAAAGGTTTGGATCTCTGGGACAAGCATCAAGGAATTGAATCCTTGAACTCCCTCACCCAGAATAATATGTCTACCACTAAAGCCCTTCCTAAGGGACATGCAAAAGGAGAATACAAGATAGGTATACTTGATATTACTCAATGAAACAATAGAATATATATTATATTCATATATCGAGAGGCAGCATGATGACCTTTGTACATGAAGTACCTCATCAAGAAAGCAAGGTAGACATTTAGAAAACAGCCCAGACATTCTCATCATGGTTTGTACTATCTGTGGTCACAGAAACTTGCTGTAGGTAACACCTTTGGTCAGACAAGCCTGAAGTCTCCTTTTCCATGAGTTTTGAGATGAGTAGAAGATGGAAACTATTGTGTGCTTTCTCAATTGTGTACTTACTTCAATTTGCACCACAAGCATCAAATATGGGACCAACTTGTAATGAACTCTGTGATTAGATTACTGTAGTTCATGAATCGGGAATTTCATGCAACAAAACAGAACATCACAGCACGATCCATATTTAAGCACCAGGTTGCAGCAGAACGCATAGTACTCACAAAGTCAAATATCAAAAAGGTGCTCAGTCATTACCTTTGCTGTTGTAACCAGCTGATATAAGGAGCATAAATGACATTTTGTTTTTTATATATAATGTAAATATATTGAATGCAAATATATTTGAATGCACCAATAATTTGCTGTCAAAAATTAAATAAACTAGCTACACTTTTGAAGGACTCAACAAGTTTTTGCCCTTCTTGTGCTTATTACTTGAAATTTTGAAAGCTTAAAGTAGAGAAATCGATGTCCAAGAAAGGTTGTAAACAATAAAGAATAATATTAGTACCTAACTGTCCACTAATTGGATAAGTTTTCTTTTGCTAAAACTCTGGTCCAAGATAAAAGACAATTTTTCCATGTATCAGAAAATCACTAACACCACCAAAGAGAAAATTAGTCACCTGACTCGGTGATACAGACTGTATAGCATAACTAGTTCTTATCTCACAACCATGTCTCTCAAGCACTTCTTTGACCTGCTGTTAACACTTTATTCTTTCCACAAGAGCATTGTAGCTAGCTTCTTTATTTCTTTAAAAAGGAGCTTTTTAAAGATCAGAACCAGTTAGCTACCATGCAGTTTTTTTATGTAAGTATGTGACATAGTAAGCGTCTGTCGTCTACCAAAGAGCTACAAAAACTTAAAACACTATGAAGTCATGCCACTCTACTCGAGAATAAAAAATTAATATCCATTAACGTGGAACAAGTTGAGAAAAGCACTGAAAAGGCTGAAAATCTCATTTCTGTTTCCAAAGAACAGGACCATTAGTGTAAAAAAACCCATTATTAAACAATAATAGCCACTGAAGTGATTTTGAAAAATGCAAAGATTAAAGATTTTTTTTTTTGAAGCTGTTAACGGTATGCGAAGATTAAAGAATTACAATAAAGAAAAAGATTTATACCAAAATAGTCACACCAGAGGCAATCATCCCTCTATCTCTTGGTGAAGAGCTCTTGGTGGCTGCACACATATCAATTGGTAATTACTATAAAAAAAATGCATGATAAATATATAAATAAAGTAAGTACTTAAGATTTGGAATACCCTCCTGGTAGTAATGTCGGAGCCAGTCCTAAGCACAAATCAAAGCCTCCGTGGTAGCCAAACACAAGGAACTACGATAGTGAGGCTGAATCTGAAGTGATGGTGGACATCGGAATAGCCGAAATACCTCGAACAATTTTGGAAAGTATGGGGTACATTTATGCATTGCATTTCCACGAACCTAAGTATCAAAGTCCCCATCTTCATCACGAGGAAACACCTCATCTTCTAAATAATGATCCGGATCTAACTTTAAGGATGCTAAAGTTTGGCTGAGAAATTGGTTGAAGTCTAAATGAAGCCTCTTTTTGTAGGAATCATGTCCTTTCAATACCTTAAATTCAGATTTTGGATAGCTCTTAACTTCAGTGGGAGTAAAAAAGCGACATGACTCAAGGATCTTGGTGCACTCAGACCAAGAGTCATGGAACCCCGAGTGAGTCATGAGGAGGATTTATATACATGGGAAGTACCAAGAGGGTTGAGGGTTACCTCTTAGTCAGGGTCGGCTATTATATTTGTGTCTCATGACTGAGTGATGGCTAGAGCAATACGATTTATGCGTTTATGTGATTGTGATATGAGCTCGATGATGAGATAGCTCTGTATGGGAGGGTTAGGGCCAATAGAGGTCATTGGCCTAAATCCCTAACTTTTAGAGCCTTCTCGTAGCATATGCTTAAATAGTCGCAATGCATGGGCAGCCGTTGTTTCTGGAATCCACTGGTAAGAGTATGCACATATGCCAAGAGAGGAACCCCCGCACCATGTGTGTGTATATCCTCTAGGGGATACACCTGAAATCCACTTATACCTGGGTATTCAGGGTCACTCATTGGTTTGACTGTGATAGGCTAAGATCATGAGCCCTTGATTATATACCATGGGTCATGAGTCAGTTGGGTAATACAAAGAAGGTGGCTTTGGATTTCGGGTGTAGCTGAGTGGAGTACTCATAATTTGTTTTGAGAAAGATTAACTTTATATTAATAAAATGGTCAAAATGTATAAGGACCACAAGATGTGGTAAAAGGCAGCCCAGAAGATGGGTGCTCATAGAACAAGAGAGGTAGGGGATCAGAAAATCCAGGAAACAAAACATAAAGCAGAGAGCTAAAATCTAATTTACAACAGACATGGGAAGGAAAGAGGTCTTCTGGTGAAGTATGCCATCCGGGGTGAATAAGTACAAGGGGTGGAGTGAGAGAAGTGAACATAAAAGAGAGAAAGAGAAAGATAACAAAATGACCAAGAGAGAGTCTGCAAATCCTTGAACATGACAGTTTTGTGAAGAATGATGGGAAGTCCTGAAAAGGTCGTGCCCAAGATGGAAAAGGCAGCATGGCCCTCTCTATGTGAGAGGTTGATAATGTCATGCGTTGGTTCCGCAACCTAGGCTTAGCTCTGAAGTACTATTCCGATCGCAACTGAGGCAACGACCATAAGCTGTAAGGGTGAGATTGAGCACAGGAATCTAGTTCTGAGCTGCCGAGCTTGATAGACCTATGGAAATGACCTGCAACCAGTGTTTGAAAAGTCGCTGAGTCAAACCGGACTCGTCCGGTTCAACACGGGAATCAGCACCCCCATGCCGATTCCATCACAATATGCAAAATCACCCGTGTCTAGAGAGAACCGGGCGGTTCGTAACGATAACTCGACGAGACGCTATAGTGACACGAGTGATTTCAAAGGTTAGGGGTAAAGTCTGAAATTTTTTTAAAATTCAAGAGCATATTTGTTGCCACACGTCAGGCGCGCATGGGTCTCAATCCTGCTAAGCAACCAACGTGATTATTAATGGCCTGCCGAAAGTATTTATACAATGCAGACTTAGATTAAATCTCCGATGTGGGATAATTCCCACATGCGCGCAAAATGATTGTAATGTTTATATGGCAATTAAAAGCACACTGTTATTACGTGGAGCAGTTGGTTATGACTCTCAAAATCTTCTGGGACTTCTCATCTTCGAGCCCCTTGGGCACCATCCAACTCCTGTTTTGTCCTCTACACGGAGGAAAATATCTACAAGGAAGAAAATAAAGAAAAAGGAAAGAAATAAAAAATAAAAGGTTTTTCAAAAAAATGAATTCCTTTTTGTCCTCTACAAGGAAGAAAATAAAGTAAAAAAGGTTTTTCAAAAAAAAATGTGTAAAAGGAAGAAGATAAAGTAAAAGGAAAAAAATAAAAAATAAAAGGTTTTTCAAAAAAAAAAATGTCATACAATATGTTTTTATTTTCTTGTCCAAAAAAAACAAAAGGCAGTATAATAAATATTAAGAGGTAATATAACAAGTATTTCTTGTGACAAAATAAAATAAAAAGTATAAAAAAATAAAAGGTACCTGGTAGCATCATTTTCTTATTTTTGTTATAAAAAAAAAATGAAAGGTAATACTACAAGCAAAAAAAATGTAGCACATCTTCTTATTTTTTTGGATTTGTTATTATTTGTATAATAAAATAATTATAAAATATAAACCAATAATTTCAATTTCAGAATATAATATTATAGTGAATTAGGTTGTAATAATTTGGGGTTTTTTGGTGGATTAGAGTTTTCTGCCAATTCGATATTTTAGTGGCCATTTTTTCATCAATTTAATTCACTCTTTAATGTAGTCCTTGTATGATTATATACTTTATCAATGATAATTCTATGATTTTTCTTTTATATGATGTAAATTTAATGGTTAACATAAGTTCATGTAGGGAAATAACATCTCAATATTCACAAATTGATGAAAAAAATGAAAGTTAATAATGCAGTACCCCCATTTTTTACTGGATTCCTAAAAAACAACATTTATAATGAAATTTAATAATTTTTTGGATTTTTTTTAAAGCTTAATCAGATTGATTAGGCCGATTCCCGATCCGGATCGTCGATTCACTGATCCGGATGGGTTTTTGGAGTGCTCAATCCGGGGCAGCGATTCGGTTTTTAAGCCACTGCCTGCAACCTAACCAATATCTTGGAGACAGGCCCAAAAGAGAAAGGGGAGGTGAGGAGAGGGAGAGAGAGGGAGAGGGAGGGGAGGATGAGGGATAACGCATACAGTAGAATAGGGGCTAAGACAGAAAGGGTGGGGAAGAGAATAAAAACAGAATAGGTGTAGGGGGAGAAGTGAAATCAAGATAGAGGGTAAAAGGGAAGGAAGGGGGGAATTGATGGAATATAAGATAGAAACAATGTATTTCTAGTTTTCTTTTGTCTATTTTTTTAATAGTTTTTCATCTTTTCCTCTCTTTTATTTTTTCCTCCTCTTTTTTTTCTTTCCTTTTTTCCTTTTTTTTTCCTCTGTCTTTCTTCCCTCTCGAGGGGAGAAGTCAAAGAGAATGGGCAAGAAGAGGGAAGAGGGAGAGGGGGGGGAAGGGTTTCAAAGAAGAGAGAGGGAAATTAGCGCACCTGTTGAGAGAATAAAAGGGTGTGAAATGTGTTTTGGGCTCCTTGGCGAGGCGATTTCCTGCTCAGCTGGCCCCTAAGAGAATGTGTTTAAATGTCACATGCAGCAATTCATTGTAGATAAGATAGATGGTGTCAAAAGTAGAGGTCAGTCGCCAGGGTGGTAGAGAGAGGTTGGATGCCCAAGTAACGACATTACTGGAGTCGCATTCAACCTGAATTGTTGAATAAAGTGTGTTGAAGTGGATTATCTTCTTGAGCCCTACACGGAAGGCCAGAGCTTCTGCATTAGTGGAATCAGTAATTCCTAGGGCCCCCAAGAAAGAAAGGAATAATTCATTGGAATTGGCCATTGTTCTCTCATATCCAGAGGGACCGGAGTTGCCAAAAGATGCACCTTCTATTTTAAGTTTGAGGATACCCTATGGGGTGGAGACCAGGTGGCTCTTATAGTGGGTGAAGGGGATAGAGATCGCAGCAAGCTTTGCCAGTTAGCTCTAAGGTTAGAGATGGGGATATAAGAGAAAGAGAGAATGGTAGAAGCCAAGAAGGAGATGAGGAAGATGAGGGAGTCAGAAATGGACTGGGGAGGTTAGCAACCCTGCGAAAGATCCTCGAGTTTCTTTCATGCTAGGTAGACCAAAAGAGACCTGCAACTGCTATGCGCTAGAGTTTAATACCATTAGAGGGATAAGATGAGGAGACAAAGGCAAGGAGGAGTTCAGGAATGGATTGAGGAGTTACTCAACAAAGGTTGTAAAGTTGAAGGATATTGGACCAGAGAGCAGAGATGAAGGGACAATGGATGAAGAGATGAGGCATATCCTATTCCTTTTGGTGGCATAAGATACATCAGGTAGGTAGAGAGATTCCTCTCTTTTGAAGTTGGTCCAGAGTTAGGACTTTGCCTTGACAGAGAGTCTAAAGAAAGGCCTGGACCTTATGTGGTATGGGGAAGGGCCAAATTTTATTAAGAGGGGGAGAGGGTTTCAAGGTGGGAAGGAGAGAATCATAAAAGGACGAGACAGATAAAAATACTCAAGGGATTGAGGGACCAGATGAGTGAATCATCTCTAGATAGGAAAGAGAAAATGGGGGTGAGGAGATGGAGAAAAGAACTGAGAGTAAGCCATTTAGACTCAAGAAGGTGTTTCCTGAAGAATGGGTCTAGGAGAGAGACGACCCCCTTCGATCCACATAGCGGGCATCTTGATTAGCAGCAAGAAGGAAGAGCGAAGGGAAAAGAATGTCAAGACTCTGATCATCCAGTTAGAGGTCTTTCCATAATCTAATTCTAAGATTGTTGCTCAGTTTGAACCTGGATAAATTCCTAAAAGCAGAATTGGTGGAGGAGATGGATCTCCAAGCCCCAGAAGCACAGAACTGAGGGGAGCAAGGTAACCACTCATTCTCCTCAATTTCATATTTGACTTGGATGATGGTTTTTCAAAGAAGATCATGGGGAGAAGAAAATTTTGACCAACATTTACCTAATAGGTGCTCAGGCCCTTAAATCGTAGGCCACCGAATTTGTTTGGAGTGTAGATGGCATCCCAGGATACAAGATGGAATTTATGATCCCCATAGGTGCCCCTCTAGAGGAAGTTTCTCGAGACGTTGAGCAATCGAGGCCGGAATTAGGAAAAGGGATATTTAGAAGATACGTGTATTGACCAATGTGGCTTGGATGAGTGTAATTCTTCCACCAAGGGAGAGGAATCTACCCTTCCAGTTGGCCAATTTCCATATGAATGTTTCGATAATATTGTCCCATAAGTGTTTACTAGGCTTCCCTATGCAAAGAGGAAAACCCAAGAAAGAGGAGGTAAGAGATTCAGTGGCACCCCCTTGGTGCTGAGAGAGGGTAGCAGACTCAGTACCACTCACCCTCATCCCTAACAGTTTGGTCTTAGACATGTTGGCCTTCTTCCTGGTGCCGACTTCAAAACATCTAAGGAACAACCAAAGTTTATCCAACGGGGTGGGCTCGACGTTAGAAAAGATCAGATTGTCTTCAGCATAGAGGAGATGAGAGAGAATGGGCCCAGAAGGGGAGGTATGGAAGCCCCTAAGGAAACCTTGGTCATATAAGGTAGAGAGAGATATCGTAAGGTTTTCCCAAGGTGAACAGAAATGAGGAAAGGGGGTCACCCTGCATAAGGCCTCTATAGGCCGAAAAGAAGCCCACATAGGAGCCGTTGATAAGAACAAAAATATGGGGATTGGAAAAGCCTTAATCAAAGATCTCCACTTGCTTTCAAACCCCATACGCAACTAAATCTCATCCGGTGTACTCCAGTCTACACGATCTTTTTCCCAGTTAAGTTTGATGATTAAACCTTCATCCACAGAAAGAAATTTGAAAGGGATAGCTTCATGGGCAGCAAGTGCCCCATCGAGGATTTTCCTGTTGGCAACAAAAGCTGATTGGGTAGGGGAGCTGACTGAGTGTAACACCTTTTGCAAGAGAGATGCTAATTAGGAAGAATTTTGTAAGAGGAGTTAAGGAGGCTAATAGGTCTAAAATCTCTGAGTTTTTCAGCCCCTTCAACCTTGGGGATAAGAGCAATAAAAGTGCAGTTGAGGGCATAGTTTAGATGATTCCTATGGAAAAATTCCGAGAATAAAGCTAGAATATATGGCGTCAAGGTTTCCGAAAAGTCCTGGAATATAGCAACTAGGAAACCGTCAGGGCAAGGGGCTTTATCCCTCCCAAGATCCAAATGGTCATCTAGATCTCCTCCACATAGAAGGGTCTTGAAAGAAAATTGGCATCCTCAGAAGACAACTAGAGGAAAGTGATGTTACCTAGTGAAGGCTTAAGAGTCGAGGGCAAGGAGAAGAGGTCTTTGAAGTGTTTGATGATAAGCCTGTTCACCTGATCAAGTTCAAAGGGAGTGCGTTGACCAACAGTAAGTTGGGTGATAGTGTTACCCCTTTAGCTATTTTATGGAAACATGTCGTATTGCGATCCCGATATTGAGACCTTTTGTACCAAAAGCTCTATTCCTGTTTGAGGAGAAGAAATAGATTATGCCTAACATACCACCCTATCTGCAAGCTCTTGGGTAGAAAAAGTATGTAAAGAGTAGATGGAGTCGTATGGGCCATTATGTGATCCCTGAAGTTGCCAAGGATGAAACGACTCCACTCTTTAACGTAGGCCTTCAAAAGCTGAAGTTCTTCAAAGAGATGGAACCCAGCCCACACGTAAACAAAATAAAAAGACCTCTAACTCCCAGAGAGCTAAGGAAAGGCTGGTTCTTCTGACCAAAGAAGTTCGAATCTAAGGGGTCTATTGACAGGGGGCGAGGGGATTGGTATCAAGAATAATAGGTTTGTGGTAAAAAATAATCTTAGGAAGGGCAAAAGAATGAGTGCCTAGGAATCTGTATTCTCAGGAATTAGAGACCAGGAATCTATCGATTTTGGTCATGATAGGGAAATCAACATGGTTGGACCAGGTAAAAGCAACCCCTAAGAGCGGAATATCCAACAGAGATAATTATCAATAAAATTAGAGAAGGCTCTCATGGAGGCTGTGATACAACTGTCGGAGCTCTTCACATGGACCCATCTGACTAAGTTAAAGTCACTCCCCAAAAGCCAAGGGATATCAGACGTGAGCGATTCTAAAAGAAGTTCACGCCAGAGATCATGTCTAGTAGTCAGGCAATTGTGACTGTAGAGACAAGGGGGGCTTTAAGAAAAAGACTATCGATAACTCTGCAAAAGAGTACATTTACTGAGAAATTACGAATAGAGGAAACAACCTGAAGGAGAGTTGGGTTCCAAAGCATCGAAATGCCTCCATAAGGCCCCTGAGAGTCTTTAGCGACCCAATTGCAAGGAGTCCTACCCCAGATATTCCTAATAGGAGATAAATTTGGAGCAAGAAGCTTGATTTCAGCAAGCCAAGGATGATAGGGTATTGGGCGGAAACCAAGGAACGCACGACACTGCACTTGGTATGACTACCAAGCCCTCTGGATCCCAAATCACCACAGACTATTTTTTGGTGGAACGAAGAAAATTGGGATACATTGACGGTCGTGTGGAAAAACCTGACGTGAAGGATGTTAAATATGCAGATTGGGAGGTGATATGGCTATTATTAATTGGATGCTATTTTCTATGCAGCCTAATATGAGTTGATCCTTTATGAACTGCAATACCTCCAAGTAATTATGGGAGGCAGTCTCTAAGTCTTAATATCAAAAGTAAACTATTGCAAGGGTTTATGAATTAGAACAACAAATAAGTGATTTTAAACATGGTGACTTGTCATTGGAAGACTATTATCCTCATCTACATGGTCTTTGGCATGAATTAGGCCAGCATCAACCCATGCGCAAAGGAATACAGGGAAAGACTAGTACAAAGGAAGATTTTTTATCTTTTGAGCGGGAGTTAATGGAGAGGGAAAAAAAAAAAAAACAATTACGATAAATGTTCTCAGTGGCAAGACTTTGCCATCACTTGGTATTGTTTTTTCCCTTCAATTAGGGTAAATAGCTCTGAAACCGCCTTGGATAATTGATTCTGGGGCAACTGGACATATGAATGATATGACTTATTGTTTCTCCTCTTATTCCCTTATTCTAGTCATGAATCAGTTAAAACAGCAAATGGTTCTCTTATTCCAATCAAAGGAAAGGGAACTATATATGTTACTCCTTCTATTAACTTGCCATGCACCTTGCATGTTTCCAATCTTTCAAGTAACCTCTTGTCAGATAGTAATCTCACAAAGACCCTAAACCATAGTATAACTTTTTGCCCTTCTCGCAGCGTATTTCAAGACTTAATAATGGGGAAGAAGACATTTGGGTATGGTTGTGAAAATGGAGGGTTGTACTTTTTGGAGACTCCTAATCGTGCCTTGACTGCAACATCCACATCTTCAATTGCTAATAAAGAAAGGGTCTATCTGTTGCACACCCGACTTGGTCATGCATCGTCTTTGACTTTGCCTTCTTTAGTTCCAAAATTGTTTGAGTCTCTGAGTCAAGTTCAATTGCAATGTAACATTTGTGAGTTGTCAAAATATGTTAGAACTTATTTCCAATCAATATCAATAAAAAAGAGTGATATTCCTTTCTCTGTTTTACACTCTGATGTATGGGCATCTTATTTAGATTTCATTTCTTTATTACAATTATAGATGCTTGTTCTAGATTCACAACTGCTGCATTGTCATCATATTGTACTTGTTCGTGTCTCTATTACAATACTTAACTTGGATCGGCTAATTGTTCTCTGAGAGCACCTGCTCCAGTAGATATTTCTCGATTTCTAAATAGATTGAAGCATTGGGCAGTAAAAAACATAGAGACAAAGGGCTGATCTTTGAATAGAAAAAAGAATGGATCTGTGAGGTCGCAAATGAATTGGCAACTGTCTATCTAATCTAACACAAAGATGAAGTTACTTATCTATTCCAAGTCTATCACAAAATGGTTAAAACTAAATATGATGCACAAATTGAAGTCTTGTGGTCTGACAATGGGGATGAATATGTGTCAAACAAACTCAGATATTATCTTCTTGATCAAGGGATTGAGTTCCAAACAATGTGTCCATACACACCACAACAAAATGGTATAGCTAAGAGTAAAAACAGACACTTGTTGGAAGTCACCCGAGCTCTTGTACTAGGAAGAATGAAATTTCCAAAAAATTTCTAGTTTGAAGCACTTCTCGCTGCTGCCTTTTTAATAAATTGCATACCTTCTTGAGTTCTCGAGGGATTGTCTTTTCGCTAAAATTGTCTATCCCAACTCACCCGTGTTCCCCATACATCCCAAGGTGTTTGGTTGCATATGTTTGTTCCATATCCTCGGTCCAAATAGGGACAAGCTTTATGCTAAAGCTGCCAAATGTATTTTTCTGTGGTATCCATTTCATCAAAATGTAGTATCAAAGACTCCACTTAAGGTGTACAAATTTAAAAAAATTCAACAGTAACTCCATAATTTGCCAAAATGGCTCACAGAACCATGGGGAAATCCCCACAATTACTACAAAATAAGAAAATCATAAGTGCAATTCACTTCTAGCAAATAACTTTCAATCACAACTTTACAATGACGAGCTTTGCTCAATTACAACACATTCAACTTACAACACACTGAGCCAAAATAACACAGATAAAGTGAACCAAATGTGTACGAGCCTGATATGACTTTAATCAGGCTCGATATGACTTTAATCACAAAGTATTGTGGATTAGTGCAATGGATTTAATACAAACCTTGTTACCATTCCTATCGATAGTGAAAAAAGGATGGCGTAGATCTAATCATATGAAGCTATACTAATAAATATGGGCCAAATAGAACCTCATGTGGGAAACAAAATCGTAAGAGCATTAGGTGGGAGAGATACGGCCAAAACTGGCTCAAACGGTGTAGTTTGGGAACTAGGGTATGCTCTAGGTGTCCATACAACAAATAGGACCAAAGGGGCACGAACTAATGTACAAAGCACATCTTGAGCTCACTGTTATGCACGTAAATGCTTGCATTTACAGTTATAACAACATATGTCACAAATGTTTGGAAATAACATGCTCAAAACTACACCATGGATGCATATCATAGAGAGCCTTTAAATGCTAAGATCAATGAACTTCAAAGGAGAAAAGATAAGGTCAGTGTGCTTACTGTTAGGACCATTTACAGAAGCATACTCTTGCCCAAATGAGAAGGCAGTTGTGTAGAGTAGGTGCGTGATGAGGCTCCAAGCTATGCCTCCAAAATGGGATCAAAACTATACCTCATCTCCCATTAAAAGGGATAAAAATTCAAGAGACAAGAAGGAGAGAAGGGAATGTGGGACGTGGCTCTCAAAGGTTATCTCATAAATGAAGATGAAGTGGGAGATGAAGAAGAATTGAATGAGGTAGGGTAGAAAACCCTTTTATAGAAGGTTCAAGTGTGGGCTTTATCTTAGATTAGATCTATGAAATCCATTAAGTGATCCAAGGGTTGAGAAAGGCTAAAGTCCTATCCCAATCAATCACCATTGATAGCGATCATTGAATGGTGATGATGTGATTCACCATATGCCTATAAAACACCTCCAAAATTTAAAATTACTTAAGTGCCCTTCAAACCCAAATTACACTTTTAAGCCATTTATCACCATTGAATTTGAAATCATGGCATCACAACCATCTAATTTGAAATAGACAAACACGGGGCATGCCCCCCCTCTTATTCTCTCACTTAAAATAAAACTTGCATCTCACTTCAAGTACTATGAGAAGTCACTTTCAAGGGGGACAACCACTTATTAGTTGTCATAAGGTGTCCCTCATTATCTTTCTCCCACCAATCATAAGGCAACACTCAATAAGTCTGGCCTGATCCCATGGGCAAGATACATCAAAGATCCCACAATACCCCAGTAGGGCAGTCTCTCTATGTACGCTCTTTCTTCATCATCTTTGGAACTCATCTTCAAGCATAGTTTTATTCTCTTATAAATAGGTATGCTAATAGGTTTGCAATCAATTATGTGAAATATCTCCAACACTTTCTTGAAATAGATTGCTTATGAGAAATGAAGCAATCTAGTTGATCTAATCCTGATGATTTTGATTCCTAGTACGTATGAGGCCTCTCCCACATCATATCGAAATTTTCTGACAATATAACCTTTGTTGTCTCTTTAAATAATCCTAGCGAGTTACTAGGAATTACAATATAACCTTCGTCTCTTTGATTAGTCCTAGCGAGTTACTGACAATTAGAATGTAATCCACATGGAATGATAAAAACACTATATCGCTCCCACTGAACTTAACATACACACAGTAATCATCCTCATTAGGCTTAAATCATGCTTGGTTAGTACTTCACGAAACTTCATAAACCACCTTCTCGATACATGTTTCAAGCCATAGAGGGATTTAAAGAGCCCATACACCATATTCTCTTACCTTTTAATTTCAAATCCATTACGTGATCCATGGGTTGAGAAAGGCTTCAGTCCTATCCCAATCAATCACAATCAATAGCTATCATTGAATGGTGATAATGTGATTCACCATATGCCCTCAAAACATCTCCAAATTTTCTTAAATTACTTGAGTGCCGTTCAAACCTAATTACACTTTTAAGCCATTATCACCATTGAATTTGAAATCATGGCATCACAACCATCTAATTTGAAAATAGGTTGCTTAGGACAAATGAAGCAATCTAGTTGATCTATTCCTGATGATTTTGATTCCTAGTACGTATGAGGCCTCTCCCATATCCTTCATATCGAAATTTTCTAACAATATAACTTTTGTTCTATCTTTGATTAATCCTAGCGAGCTACTGGCAATTACAGTATAACCTTTGTCTCTTTGATTAGTCCCAGCGAGTTACTGACAATTAGAACGTCATCCACATGCTATGAGAAAAACAATATATTGCTCCCACTCAACTTAACATACACACAGTAATCATCCTCATTGGGCTTAAATCGTGCTTGGTTAGTACTTCATGGAAGTTCATAAACCACCTTCTCGATGCTTATTTCAAATCATAGAGGGATTTAAAGAGCCTATACACCACATACTCTTTCCTTTTAATTTCAAATCCATTAAGTGATCGAAGGACTGAGAAAGGCTAAAGGCCTATCCCAATCAATCACCATCGATAGATATCATTGATTGGTGATAATGTGATTCACCATATGCCCTTAAAAAACGTCCAAATTTTCTAAAATTACTTAAGTGCCTTTCAAACCCAAATTACACTTTTGAGCCATTTATCACCATTGAATTTGAAATCATGGCATCACAACCATCTAATTTGAAATAGGTTGCTTATGACAAATGAAGCAATCTAGTTGATCTATTCCTGATGATTTTGATTCCTAGTACGTTTGAGGCCTCATCCATATCCTTCATATCGAAATATTCTAACAATATAACCTTTGTTGCCTCTTTGATTAATCCTAGTGAGTTACTGGCAATTACAATATAACCTTTGTCACTTTGATTAGTCGTAGCGAGTTACTGACAATTAGAATATCATCCGCATGTAATGATAAAAACACTATATCGCTCCAACTGAACTTAACTTGCACACAGTAATCATCCTCATTGAGCTTAAATCGTGCATGGTCAGTACTTCATGGAACTTCATAAACCACCTTCTCGATCCATGTTTCAAGCCCTAGAGAGATTTAAAGAGCTTATAAACCATATTCTTTTTCCTTTTAATTTTAAATCCATTAAGTGATCCAAGGGTTGAGAAAGGCTAAAGTCCTATCCCAATCAATCACCATCGATGGTTATCATTGAATGAATGATGATGTGATTCACCTTGTACCCTTAAAACACCTTCAAATTTTCTAAAATTACTTAAGTGCCCTTCAAACCCTAATTACACTTTTAAGCCATTTATCATCATTGAATTTGAAATCATGGCATCACAACCATCTAATTTGAAAATAGGTTGCTTATGACAAATGAAGCAATCTAGTTGATCTATTCTTGATGATTTTGATTCCTAGTACGTATGAGGCCTCTCCCATATCCTTCATATCGAAATTTTCTAACAATATAACCTTTACTGTCTCTTTGATTAATCCTAGCGAGTTACTGGCAATTACAATATAACCTTTGTCTCTTTGATTAGTCCTAGCGAGTTACTGACAATTAGAACGTCATACACATTCAATGATAAAAACACTATATCGTTCCCACTGAACTTAAAATACACACAGTAATCATCCTCATTGAGCTTAAATCATGCTTGGTCAGTATTTCAAGGAAGTTAATAAACTACCTTTACGATGCTTGTTTCAAGCCATAGAAGGATTTAAAGAGCCCATACACCACATTCTCTTTCCTTTTAATTTCAAATCCATTAAGTGATCCAAGGGTTGAGAAAGGCTAAAGTCTTATCCCAATCAATCACCATCGATAGCTACCACTAAATGGGGATAATGTGATTGACCATATGCCCTTAAAACACCTCAAAATTTTCTAAAATTACTTAAGTGCCGTTCAAACCCTAATTACACTTTAAAGCCACTTATCACCTTTGAATTTGAAATCATGGCATCACAACCATATAATTTGAAATAGGTTGCTTATGACACATGAAGCAATACAGTTGATCTATTCCTAATGATTTTGATTCCTAGTACGTATGACGCCTCTTCCATATCCTTCCTATCAAAGTTTTCTAACAATATAACCTTTGTAGTCTCTTTGATTAATCCTAGCGCGTTACTAGCATTTACAATATAACCTTTGTCTCTTTGATTAGTCCTAGTGAGTTACTGGCAATTAGAACGTCATCCACATGCAATGATAAAAGCACTATATCGCTCCCACTGAATTTAACATACACACAGTAATCATCCTAATTGGGCTTAAATCGTGCATGGTCAGTACTTCATGGAACTTCATAAACCACCTTCTCGATGCATGTTTCAAGTCATAGAGGGATTTAAAGAGCCTATACACCATATTCTCTTTCCTTTTAATTTCAAATCCATTAAGTGATCCAAGGGTTGAGAAGGATAAAGTCTTATCCCAATCAATAACCATCGATAGTTATCATTGAATGAGTGATGATGTGATTCACCTTATGCCCTTAAAACACCTCCAAACTTTCTAAAATTACTTAAGTAACCTACAAACCCTAATTACACTTTTAAGCCATTTATCATCAATGAATTTGAAATCATGGCATCACCACCATCTAATTTGAAATAGGTTGCTTATGACAAATGAGGCAATATACTTGATCTATTCCTGATGATTTTGATTCCTAGTACGTATGAGGCCCCTCCCATAGCCTTCATATCGAAATTTTCTAACAATATAGCCTTTGTTGTCTCTTTGATTAACTCTAGCAAGTTACTGCCAATTGCAATATAACCTTTGTCTCTTTGATTAGTTCTAGCGAGTTACTAACAATTAGAACAGCATCGACATTCAATGATAAAAACACTATTTCGCTCGCACTAAACTTAACATACACACAGTAATCATCCTCATTGGGCTTAAATCGTGCTCGGTCAACACTTCATGGAACTCCATAAAACACCTTCTCGATGCTTGTTTCAAGCCATATAGGGTTTTAAAGAGCCTACACACCATATTCTCTTACCTTTTAATTTCAAATCCATTAAGTGATCCAAGGGTTGAGAAAGGCTAAAGTCCTATCCCAATCAATCACCATCAATAGCTATCATTCAATGGTGATAATGTGATTCACTGAATGCCCTTAAAACACCTCCACATTTTCCAAAATTACTTAAGTGCCGTTCAAACCCTAATTACACTTTTAAGCCAATTATCACTATGGAAATTGAAATCATGACATCACAACCATCTAATTTGAAATAGGTTGGTTATGACAAATGAAGCAATATAATTGATCTATTCTAGGTGATTTTGATTCCTAGTACGTTTGAGGCCTCTTCCATATCCTTCATATCGAAATGTTCTAACAATATAACCTTTGTTGCCTCTTTGATTAATCCTAGTGAGTTACTGGCAATTACAATATAACTTTTGTCTCTTTGATTAGTCCTAGCGAGTTACTGACAATTAGAATGTCATCCGCATGTAATGATAAAAACACTATATTGCTCCAACTGAACTTAACATACACACAGTAATCATCCTCATTGAGCTTAAATCGTGCATGGTCAGTACTTCATGGAACTTCATAAACCACCTTCTCGATGCATGTTTCAAGCCATAGAGAGATTTAAAGAGCTTATATACCATATTCTCTTTCCTTTTAATTTCAAATCCATTAAGTGATCCAAGGGTTGAGAAAGGCTAAAGTCTTATCCCAATCAATCACCATCGATGGTTATCATTGAATGAAGGATGATGTGATTCACCTTGTACCCTTTAAACACCTCCAAATTTTCTAAAATTACTTAAGCGTCCTTCAAACCCTAATTACACTTTTAAGCCATTTATCATCATTGAATTTGAAATCATGGCATCACAACCATCTAATTTGAAAATAGGTTGCTTATGGCAAATGAAGCAATCTAGTTGATCTATTCCTGATGATTTTGATTCCTAGTACGTATGAGGCCCTTCTCATATCAAAATTTTCTAACAATATAACCTTTATTGTCTCTTTGATTAATTCTAGCGAGTTACTGGCAATTACAATATAACCTTTGTCTCTTTGATTAGTCCTAGCGAGTTACTAACAATTAGAACGTCATCCACATTCAATGATAAAAACACTATATCACTCCCGCTGAACTTAACATAAATCATCCTCATTGGGCTTAAATCATGCTAGGTCAGTACTTCATGGAACTTCATAAACCACCTTTTCGATCTTGTTTCAAGCCATAGAGGGATTTAAATAGCCTATACACCATATTCTCTGTCCTGTTAATTTCAAATCCATCAAGTGATCCAAGGGTTGAGAAAGACTAAAGTCCTATCCCAATCAATCACCGTCGATAGCTATCATTGAATAGTGACTGTGTGATTCAACATATGCCATTAAAACACCTCCAAATTTTCTAAAATTGCTTAAGTTCCCTTCAAACCCTAATAACACTTTTAAGTCATTTATGACCATTGAATTTGAAATCATGGCATCATAACCATCTAGTTTGAAATAGGCAAACATGGGGCATGCCCCCCCTCTTATTATCTCTCTTAAATCAAAACTTGCTTGTAACTTCAAGTAATATGAGAAGTCCAACCACCAAATTTTCTAAAATTACTTAAGTGCCCTTCAAACCCAAATTACACTTTTAAGCCATTTATCACCATTGAAATTGAAATCATGGCATCACAACCATCTAATTTGAAATAGACAAACATGGAGCATGCCCCCCCTCGTATTCTCTCTCTTAAAACAAAAATTGCTTCTCACTTTAAGTAATATGAGAAGTCACTTTCAATGGGGACAACCACTTATTACTTGTCATAAGGTGTCCCTTCTTATCCTTCTCCCACCAATCATACGACAACACTCAATAAGTCTGGCCTGGTCCTTTTGGTAAGATACATCAAAGATCCCACAATACTCCTGTAGGGCAGTCTCTCTATGTATGCTCTTTCTTCATCATCTTTGGGACACATCTTCAAGCTGAGTTTTATGCTCTTATCAAAAGGTATGCTAATATGTTGCAATCAATTATGTGAAATATCTCCAATACTTTCGTGAAATAGGTTGCATGTGACAAATGAAGCAATCTAGTTGATCTATTCCTGATGATTTTGATTCCTAGTACGTATGAGGCCTCTCCCATATCCTTCATTTCGAAATTTTCTAACAATATAACTTTTGTTGTCTCTTTGATTGATCCTAGCGAGTTACTAGCAATTACAATATAACCTTTGTCTTTTTTATTAGTCCTAGCGAGTTACTGACAATTAGAACGCCATCCACATGCAATGATAAAAACACTATATCGCTCCCACTGACCTTAAAATACACACAGTAATCATCCTCATTGAGCTTAAATCGTGCTTGGCCAGTACTGCATGCAACATCATAAACCACCGCCTCGATACTTGTTTCAAGCCATAGAGGGATTTAAAGAGCCTGTACACCATATTCTCTTTCCATTTAATTTCAAATCCATTAGGTTGTCTCAAGTAAACCTCTTGTTCTAATTCTCCATTTAGGAATGTCATTTTGACATCCATATGATGGAGGTCAAGATCTAAGTGGGTTGTAATGGAGAGGATTATCCTAATGGACTAGTTTTGCAACAGGTGGTGTCTTGGTAGTTTATGCCTTCCATCTGGGTGCACCCTCTGGCTACTAGTCTAGCCTTATATTTTTGAATTTGTCCCTCAGACTTTTATTTCTTCTTGAGTACCCATTTCGATCTGATCGCCTTGCGATTCGGAGGAAGACAGACTAGTTCCCATACTTTATTTTCATTAATTGTTTTCATTTCATCCTCCATGGCTTCCAGCCATTGCTTGTGTTTTGGATACCTCATGGCTTCCTCACAAGTAGCGGGCACATCACTTTCCACTTCACTGACTCTTTCATAGACTTCTCCTAAATAGGCAAAGAACTCTGGTGGCCTTCTGATTTTAGTACTACGACTAAGCTGGTTAGAGGCTAGGTTGGAAGTTCCTGATCCCTGATCTCATAGAAATCAACCTTCTTATGGATAACCTTCCCTACCATGAATTCATCTTCAAGAAAATGTGATTCTAGACTCTGAATGACTGTCTCATTAGGCAAGTTGTAGAATCTATAGCCTTTACCCTGATTTGGGTACCCTATGAAAACACACTTAACAGCCTTTGGGTCCAGTTTGGTTCAGTTTAGCGCTCTCATACGTACATAATTGTGGCCATAAACGCATGACAAGTCATCCAAACGTGCACTTGCACATTAAATGCAACCCAATCATAAATACTATCCTCTGGAAGATCCCCATACAGTAAAATAACATTCATTGTGAATTTGATAAAAGAAGAAGACATGATTGCAAATTAAATACCATTCGAATAATGAAACTAGCACAAATAACCATATGTGTTTTCAAAACAGAAGAATGCAGACCTGCAAAGATGAAGGATATATAAAAAACTAGCCTCTTTAAGAGACCCAAATGAATTGAGAAAGTAACTAAGAGTTAATCAAAACAAACACAGCCCAAGTAATAACACCACGTCTGCAAAACTCTAATAAACATGAATAGCACAGCGAATAAACGAAGTTGCAAAATAAGACCTTAACACATCAAAGACATTCTTTCTCGTCTTCTGAAGCCAATCCAATTGAGATAGATAGATCCATGACACCATAATCTCCGGCAACCTCCACTAACAAATTTAGAGCTAATGGTATATTGGCTGGAGTTGGAATACCTGCTACAACACAACCCTAGGAAGATTATGCCTTGAGATATCCATTGTTTCTTTTATTATAAAAGTGGCATGAGAGGTGTGTGAGACCCAATTCGAATTAGGTGCTCCAAAATTTTTTACATCAAATGCCCTTACAAATATAAAAAAGTATATTACAACGGCATACTTGAAAATTTTCAGAAGGGCATTTTTGTAATTTTAATTGACCTTTAAAGTCCAATCATCATTCAAAAAGGCCAAAGAATCTTTTTGAATTTGAAATTGAGTTTTGGAGGGATTTAGATAAGACCATAATATATAGCAAAAGGTCATTTTTTACTAAATTCTAAGTTCACCATTATTGTGCCGCATTCTAGAATAACCCTATACATCTTCTAATAACGGGATATTTCTATCTATAGAACATAAATTTTATTCTACTAATGTGCTAAATTCTATTATACTAATATATACATATACACATTAAAATAGTAATAATTTAAAATAATACTAATTACGGATACTTATAATAATAATTACTCATACTTATAATAATAATTGTAAAATAATAATTATTAATTATTAATTAATAATTGTATAACAATATAAATGATGTTATGTTACAAGTTATAAAATAATAATAAATAAAAAAGAGTTAAGGTGCATGATCTTGACGAATTACTTATGAATAAATAAAAAAATTCATAAGTAGAAAGTATAGCATTTTGCGATTGTAGGACCATTTACATGGTTAAAACTAAAGTGAAGTCTAGGCACAACAAGGTACTCTTTCTACCAATGCGTTGGTACAGATGGTTTTAAAACAAAGAGTTGGTAATTTATCCAATATAAAACACTCATATCGATAGAATAATTGTGAGAATTCACTGTAAAAAAAAAGGGCACTCTTAACATTTTTTATCCAATGCTGAATTGACAACTTATGCAAGATAAAAATTCTTTGGATTTAAAGATAATCAAATAATAGAAACGACTTTCCTGATAGTTACCTGGTAGGAAGAGCTCTCCAAGGATCCTAGTCTTTTATCAGTTTTGATATCTTAGAAGACAGAGAGAGGGGGCTCAATAAAAAGATACAGGAGTGTCCAATAAGTAATTGAATGTGAGAACCAAATGAATAGAAAGATTCATGTTCGCTTTGGGAAGAGATCATAGAAGTTGTGGAATTGATATGGAGAAAAGCTACTTTCATTAACTGATTTATTAGATAATCCAAAACAGAGAATCTTGAGTATGATTTGCAATTGAGAACAACTAAGTGAGAACCATTGAGCAGCTTGCAAAAGCCCAGGCTCACTTACATAAAGTGGAAATTGAAGCCGATGAGTTTCGAGTTAATGGATACTCTGAGATTAGAACGAGAAAAAAGGAAATTTATTAATGCTGCTTATGAAAATTTAGAACGATTAGAAAATTACAAAAATGAAAGCATTCATTTTGAACAACACAGAGTGATGAATCAAGTTTGACAACGAGTTTTCCAACAAGCCTTGCAAGGAGCTTTAGAAACTCAGAATACTTATTTGAACAATGAGTTACATTTACGCACCACCAATGCTAATATTGCCATGCTTGTGACCATGAAAAATATAACTAATTAGTTTTCCACTACCATAACTATTATTATAATTACTATATTTTTTCTTTATCTTGTTTTGCTTCCGAAAAAGAATTAATAGACACTAAGGGTAACCACTCAAGATAACAAAATTAGTAATATTATCTGTGAACGGATTGAGCAATATAATAGAGAAGTAAAGATTTTCAATACTGGTAAGGTGAAGGGGATCTTGATGAAGTAATGGCAGGTGAATTAGTAGAATTTGAAGAGAGGATAATATGCATTGCTCCAAATTTGGAATCCAATAATGCTGGTGTTGTATTTAATGGGTGATGTTTTAATGATACAAGAGGAGCAGTTCTGTAAAAGCAATAGGAAGAATTGTTCAGATACCAGTGAGTGAGGCTTATTTAGGTCGTGTTATAAATGCTCTAGCTAAACCTATTGATGGGAAAGGTGAAATGCTTTAGCTCAACCTATATATATGGCTATAAAACAATGTACATATAATATACGCTAAAAATATAACTGATAATAAGTTTATATATGGTCATATACATTAGTGTATATATAATCTATATATACATTAGTGTATATATACATATATATATATATGAGAAATGATCTTATAGGACCCTCCCCCACCCATGTGTGTAGGACCCCAAAAGATCACCATTAAATTTGGCACGGATCTATAGAAAAGTCAAGTCCCATACCCATGTGATCACTTTTCTAGAGATCTGTGCCAATTTTAATGGTGATCCATTGGGATCCTACACAGATAGGAGGGGGAGGGTCCTATAGGATCATTACTATATATATATATATATATATGGAAAATACTAAGATTAGCCCACTAGCTCATATGAACATATGAGCTCAACGGCCCAGATTGAATCTGGGCAGATCTGACGGTCACGACCTCATTTCATGTTAGAATTTTAATTTTTTTTCTACAAATTCAAATAACTTGAAATTTTAGGCGTCCATTCTCCGCATCAAGGCGCACCTAACTAACATATTTTAAAAATAATTCACAACAAATAAATTGATCAAAATATTCCGGAAATATTTCAGGAGTATTTTGGATAATTTATTTGTTGTAAATTATTTTTTTGATATTTTTATTATATTCTCCTATTTTTAAAGAATACATGCCTAAAATTTCAAATTATTTGGATTCATAAAAAAATAAATAAAATTCAAATATGAAATGAGGTCATGACCATCAGATTAGTCCAGATTCAATTTGGGCCGTTAAGCTCATATAAACACATACGTTCATATGAGCTAGTGGGCTAATCTCAGTATTTTCCTATATATATATATATATATATATATATATATATATATATATATATAGAAAAGTCTTACGAACGCCTATAAGCGAAAAGTAACAGTAATCTCACCACATTACCATCGACCGTTCGTTCAAATTAAACCAATATTTCACCTGCGAACCGTTCAAATGTGCAAACAAAACCCAGCGCGCGAAGGCTCAAAAGCTTCAAACCTTCCAATATTTCACCTGCTACCCTCGTCTGCTCTGCTAACCTCCGTTCTCTCTCGCTCGGCCTCTCTATTGCTCTGGGAAGGTCCCCTCTCTCCCGTCGCTCTCTCTACTGCTCTGCGAAAGTCCCCTCACTCTCTCTGTGATGCTGCCCACATTGTCTCTGCGAACTTCCCAGACACTTTAAAGAGAGAAAAAAGCATCTTCATGGAGGTTTTAGTGAAGAGATGGAAAGCCAAATCGAAAGGAGGAGGATGTACCAAAATGCGTGCCATCTCTTAGCTACTGAAGAACTCCCAGTCAATCATGTCTTTCCTGTAGTAACTTAGAAGTCTTTTTTTTTCTTTTTTTCTTTTTTTCTTTTTTTCTTTTTTTCTTTTTTTCTTTTTTCATTAGTTTTCTTCATGCAAGAAAATTTAAAGGGAATATCGGTTTTTGTTCGGTTGGTTTTTTTGAGTATGTGATGAATATTCAGAGAATTATGATGTGGGTTTTGGTTTTTGCTCTGAATCCGTATGCGTCTTGAACTTGCAGGAGATTGGGAAATTTAATAATTGAGTTTCTTTTAGCATTTCTTATTTTGTTTTTCAAACTAGGCTTTCTTCCTAATTTTTTTATTGCCTCATAGCATGTTCTAGATGTTACCAAATAATATGCTGTGGGTTTGATTTGGAAACATTTAATTTGGAATCTCATGATTTAAATAACCATTTTTTATATAAAAATGGAGGGTAGTTACATTTTTGTAGTTGTATTTGGAAGGATTAATGGATAACATGATTTATTTTGGGTGAATCTGTTTTTTCATTTCTCTCCTCTTTTGCTGGTCTTTTGATTGGTAATGCAGTTGTGAGCAAAATAGAGAAATTGAGCCTGAATTATCATATAACTGCAGCTAACTCTATTTTTTGGTGGACTTCTCTTTAATTGTAACATCTTTTAATATTTTTGGGAGTGTGTTATTTGATTCTTCGGACATGGTGACATGAGAAGCAAGATATCTGAATGTGATATGTATTTGTAATTTTTTTGGTAAGTGCTAAGATTTGAGTATGAGTTAGAGATGCATTATGGCTTTTCTTTACGGTATGCACACAAACTGTTTCTTAATAGATTGTGGTTTTGATAGAATTCATTTGTTAGAATTTGTGGGCTTCTATTTGCACAAATCATTGATAGCTCTGTAATATTTCTTTCCTAACATTCAATAGTCCTGGGAAATCTATATTGCATCATGGTGCGTGCAAGTTGGTCCCTCTGAAGTAGTAGATGTGCATTTGACAATCAAAAAGGCATCAAACTTCACATACTCATATTTTTGGGTACGTAGATAACAAATGCACGTTCCCGTGTTTGCAAATCTCTTATATACTCAAATTTAGATACTATTTCCACTACTTCTAGTTAAATGCTTTCATGTACAAACATGTAGATGTATATCATCATTTTCCTACATATGCTCACATACATCTTATGTAATTACATCACCATATGGTACTGCTACTACCCTACTGAGTTTTTTCCTTTTTGGGTAATTACTACCCTACTACTTCTAGTTCTTTTTTTTCTTCTTCTTCTTCATCATCATCTTCTTCTTCTTCTTCTTCTTCTTCTTCTTCATCATCTTCTTCTTCTTCTTCTTCTTCTTCTTCATTTTGGTGAACACTGATAATGGTTAGCACCTATTTTTTCAGTGGAGTGTTTTCCTGGCTGGAAATGAGAACATCTGGCCAATTTCCAATAGTCTCTTGCTGAAAAAGCGCTACATATGTATAGAAATGCAAACACATGCTGACATAAACATATACCGGTACATGTGTGTAAGCATATGTGCATGCATGTGTGTGTGCGTGGCATGTGTGTGAAGGGATTATATGGAAAACACCTTCAAGTTCCACCATCAGGCAATTAAATAAGCTATTGATTTACGACTATGAAGATCTCATTTTTTTGGACTTTTCTTTTTGTACTTTGGTTCACCAAGTGAGTTTATTGGCTTTTTCATTTAACCTGCCCATTGGAATACTTAGTATCATCTAATGACTAGGTTTTATGCTTGGTTAATCTGGATATTGCTTCTCATACCAATCTCTATCATTGGTTATTTATTGCCTGTCAGCAACTGACTTGTTGAACTAATGGCTTTGACCAGAAATTCATTGAGGTTCATGGGACTACTCCAATTTCTCTACACAAAGTTGTCAAATGTTTTGTCCAAAGAGGCCCTGTATTACTCTTGCATATTACCTTTTATTGCGTTCTTTGAAGCTTTTCCCTTTGTGCTTTATCTCTAAGTTCAGTCTTTGAGAGGTGATCATTGTTGTGGTAAAATGGATTTAGGACCACAACATAGTAATAAAAAGACTCAAGATAATTAGGAGACCAGGAGTTCTTTGAGGTCTGCATGGTCTATATGCACAGCTGAGCATTGAGCAGTGGTCTAGGCAGGTGCCTAGAGTTGCTGCCTGCACCAACCCCGATCTTGGTGGTAATCTCCTGGAATGCCTCAACGCTGAAGCTCATGTGTCCATTTGGGGGCTTTTGACTACAGAGAGTCATGGCTTGCCTTGAGATGACTTGTAGCCTTGTAGACTGCTATTGGCTCGAAGAGCAACATTGGCATTCTTACAACTATATATTTGAGAAAATGCTGGACTTCATGTGGCAGCTGGCTTTTGCTTTGGGAATGGATGTGGCTGCTTGGTTGTACTTGTTCTCTATCATCATAAAAAAAGTTTTTTCACCATAGAACTATTGTTATACATCAGGTATAACTTTTAATTCTTTGTGGAAACATATATTTAACTAGTTTTTCAGGTTTTTATTTCTCTGTCTAACCTAATTTTACAACCCAACAAGAAAGATAAAATTTGTTATGATCATTGACAATGTTTCAACTTGTTGAATGGCATGTCTTGTGTATAGTTAAAGTGTGATTTTGGTTGCATTGAAAGTTGTGTATATGCATGTGGCCTGCTGGATGATT
Organism: Amborella trichopoda; assembly: GCF_054954075.1. Taxonomy (NCBI): domain Eukaryota; kingdom Viridiplantae; phylum Streptophyta; class Magnoliopsida; order Amborellales; family Amborellaceae; genus Amborella; species Amborella trichopoda. The sequence continues at coordinate 36,223,914 of NC_142348.1, forward strand.
GTTTGGAAATACCTCATGATGGGCTATTGACCTATTGAAACACATCTATTATTATGTAAGTGTTTTTTTTTTCGTATGTTAACCTTTATTATGTAAGAAGTGTTAAATGTGAAGTTTTTTATGTACCAATCAGAAATAACACACAAAAGTGCTAAATGTGTGCAGTTTTTTTATGTACTAACCAGTCTCTCCCTCATGGTCCTCGAACCAGTCTCTCCCTCATGGAACAGACCAATAATATAAGAAGATAAAGATGAAGCTTTGTCATGCACCTTTGAGCCAATAGGACAGGGCATGGAGGAAGACTGTGGATGATCTCAAGAAAGATAAGACATGCCAATTCAAGATAGCAGCTCAACCTTACAACCCCAACAACTCAACAACCACTGTCTCTTGGCTCATAGAGAGAGATATTCCTAGTGCTACTTATATCATTAGAGCATATGCCTTAGATTCTCAAGACAATGAATTGGCCTATGGCTAAACCACCAACAAGAACAAGACCACTAATCTCTTTGAAATTCAAGGCATTAATGGTACACATGCTTCTCTCGACATCGCAGCTGCTTGCTTCTCCGCCTTCCTGGTGTTCTCTCTCTTTGGCTTCTTCATTGGGGAGAACAGGTGTGCCTTATTACAGCTAGGTGCATTGGGCCTCCTCTTGGAGACAGCTAGGTGTGCCTTCTTCGTCGACGTTGTGGAGCCTGCAGAAGGCATGCTCTTGATTGTTGAGAGCTTGATAATGGAGGCTAATGAGAGTGACATTGGCATCTTAGAGAGTGTGCTTGCTGCTTCCAATGATGGCACAAGCTCGGGGGACTGGTGAGCAAGCAAGAAGGGTACTCTTGATGTTCTTAGAGCGGCTTTCCCACCCTTCTGGTCTAAAAAAATCAGCAAAGCAGCAATGAAACAATGAGATGGTGGGTCGAATATCTAACATATGGAGAACAAGCTGCCATGGAAGTGCTGATATAACACTTTGAGCCGCATTTGCAAAATTGGAGAACCAGCCACCATCGAAAAGGGTGGTATCTTTTTTCCTATTTCATGAGGTGTTTGACCTCCTTGTATCTTTCCAATGGTTTGTTAATGATTGTAATTAGTCATTATTTAATTAATGGCAATCCAGGGGTTTGTAAATGGTTGTAATTGGTCGTTGTTGAATTAATGGTAATCTTTTGTGAATGAAATTCTCTGGTTTCTGGTATTAATCAGTTTTTTTTTTTTTTTTTGTTTGGGACAGACATAAACAGAGAGAGAGAGAGAGATATCTGGTCATCAACTACAATAAAACACACATAATCTTTTGTGAATGAAATTCTCAGGTTCTTTTTTCTGCACGCCCTCCGGTGTGGTAAAAGGTGAGATTGTAGCATACGCTCGACATAAAAAATAAAATAAAGTGAGAACTGTAGGGATATAAATGCATTTCATTATCGAAGTAAAACCCACATTGCACACATTAATGACATACATGGAAAAGAAATCAATGTCACACATATGTTACCAAAAAATCACCAAATAGGTTCTTTAGACTTTAGATGCCCCATAAAGAGGTCCTTTACATGCCCCCATAAAGCGGTCCTTTACATGCCCACAAAATTACATGAATATTGAATATTCACATAACCCCCAAATACTTCTACAAAAATGGGTATTTACATGTCTCCAAAAATCAAAAAATTACTGAAGTCCTTTACATTCCCCATAAATTAGTCAAAAAATTAGTCAACTCGTTTCGAGGTCCTCAGTAGCTCTACATCCCATGCGCCTCACGAGACAGTTACGTTTGTCATGTCCACTTTTATTGCAAAGTTTACACTTCCTTCCAATGGGTGGCCCTTCCTTCGGTTGTTTTTTCAACGTAGAAGCTTTTGGCCCTTCCTCCCATGAAGGTTTTATCCTTTTAGTCCTTGGTTGTCCAACTGCTCGTGTATATGGTGGATCGAGTATAAGGGGATCTAATACTGCCACATACTTCATCTTTAACGGCACTGCAATGAGTGGAGGCTGATGGTGCATGAGTATTCGACAAAGACTCTTGTTGCATTGGCCTCCGTAGCTAACTTGGAGAAACCCAAGTTCACTTTTTCAAATAAATCATCATTTTCTAATGCTGGCTCTACAATTGTTCTCACCAGGTCATAAAGCTCATGACGTCGAATGAAACTCGAAAATTTAGATATAGTCGAACTACTAGCACCACATTTGTCTTTGACACCCTTCTTTGCATCCATTGTCCAACGGCTCAAAATGTAGTTAGATGGGATCTTCAATACATTCCTCATTATATATTGAACACTTTGAGCATGTGTGAACAAGGGATCCCAACATGCTCAAAGAACTGACATGTGCATGTACACTTCTTCCCTAATTCAATGAATGTAACCGTCCGAGGGATTGCTACACCGCCAATGTCTTCCACCTTATATTTGGCAAATTCATCATTGCCTTCTATTAATTTGCTAAGGCGATTTGAAGACCTTACCACCTCCTCTTGGAACTTTCTAAATACTTTTTGAGTGTATGTCTATGTTGCATGCTCCCTGATAAGGAAGGTTGTCTTTAGAACAGGTGTAGTGTAAGATATTTACTGTCTTTCTCATTTTCTTTGATGAACTTCTTGTTTTGCAACTTTTCAATAGCATTCATGAATTTTTGTAAACCTGAACCAGAAGTGACGTACATCTTTAAATGACGATTAAACCCTTCACTTCGTTGTGTGGTTTTCATGCCAGCTGTGAACCTATCAGCTATGTATGCATCAACCCATTGAGTGAGACAACCATATAACCACTAGAGCCAACTTTCCTCTTGAAGATCATATTTCTGAATCATAACCAACCAATCAACCTCAAACTGCTCAACTGTGTAAGCTGCAATACACTTCTTGAATACGTCTAAGAATAATGGGTGCGCACACTCAACATGGCTTCGATGTGTTTTAAACTTTCCCATGATGTGCCACTTGCAATAATGATGATTAGTATTCGGGAACACTACCTTGACTGCAGCCGTTATCGCTAAAGCTTGATCAGTGATAATTGTACCTGGTTGGCGGCCTCTCATTGCCTCTAGCCAGTTCTCAGATAACCAAATGAACGTTTTTGTAGTCTCATTGAAGATGAGAGCACACCCGAGGAAAATTGTGTTAACATGAAGATTAACTCCAAGGATTGGTCCAAAGGGCATATTGTATTCATTTGTTTGGTATGTGGTGTCAAAGGTTACCACGTCATTAAAAAGTTGGTATGACAATCTACACTTGGAATCAACCCATAAAACACCAAACAACCTCCCCATCTCATCAAGTTGAACTCTATAAAAGAAATTAGGGTCCATTTCATTTTTCGTATGCAACCAATTCACAACAACATTACCCGCTTTCCCTTTCAGTTGTTTTCTTTTTCTAGTTATGTGATTCTCAAGATCTTTCTCAATGAATGTAACATTTTATGCCCCACTGGCCTCTTCAATAAGGTAATCCATCATAACCCTAGACTTAGCCATAAAAAACTCCAGTGTGTCAATCACCATTTTCACTGTGTATGGTATCTTCCAATGAGAGCGAATGAATCTAGTCTTGTTGGGCATTGTGAGAATATGATTATGTTCTTTTACAACCTTCGCAATAACCCATTTATTATTCTCATTCTTCTTACGCGGATCTTTGCCTGACATCCACATTTTGTGTGGCGGCGAGCATTTTCACTCCCATCATACATCTCACTACGAAAACCTTGCCTACAGCATCCTAAAATCCGACTAATTCTTCCACCATGTTTCCATATGGTACTTCCCTTTCTTATACCAAACCCTACCAATATTGCGTACTTATTATCTTCGTCAGTAAATGCCATTCCTATTGCCGGTTCAATACTTGCACCACTTGCTAGGGCTGCCTCAGTATCTATAAGTAACGGATCTCCTTCTCCATTTATTGCAACTATGTCCTCATCAGATGGAAAATCATGGCAAGCTTCATCCACTGTAGCCTGAGCACCACACTCATTCCCATTTTTTGAATTAGTAATGTTGAGGGGAGAGGAAGGAGATGCTGATGTTGAGGCATCCATGACACAAGCATAGTATACCCGTCCAACCTCCTCTGTTAGCGCTGGTGTAGTAATGGGCGGTGTAGGGATCTGATCCTCCGAACGAGAGCTACTCTCTCCAATGTCCCCAAGTACATCATCATTTGCATTGTTCTCCTAAGGCTCCTCTAATGGGATTCGACAATACTTTCATAGGGACCCGAATGCCTCAAGAGCTCTGTGCTACGGTGGATGTCCTCCCACTACATTATGACACCGAATGTTAATTGGCAAAAATAACACAATAATGAATACTAAAGTAATTTAGAGAAAATAAAGACTATTGCTTATCTATCTCATTAATTATAACAGAGAAAACAAAGAGTACTGCTTATTTATCTCATACCATAGATTTTCGTCCCTTTCTTTCTTCTCCAAGGATCTGCAAACCAGAAATGCAAGTTTGTATGAAATGGGGCTTGTTTTCACTACTCTCAAGCAGAAGACTGTCCAAGAGATACATTCAATAGCCGATTGCAATCACTTATCAATTTTGTTTTTTGTACTACAAGACCCCGGATGACAAGAAGAGCCTCCAATACTTGAGACAAAAGCTCATCTCGCATAAACCTATGTGCACCATTAACAGTAAGTAAGCAACATAAAACCCCAAGATTTCATTTCAAACTTCAACTCCGGAACCCAGAGCTGAAGCTGAAATTAGATTTCAGTCTGTTAAGAATTTAAGTTAAACAAAAAATCAAAGGACAGAATCTCTTCAGATTCTTGACTGAACTTCACCCAAATCCTAGATTCAAATGCATGAAAATTCACCATTGTCATAAAAAAGATGAGAAAACCAAGTTCTTATCTTGGTGCAATTATGGCCATTATGGCTAAAACTGGTGAGCGGCTAACAATCAGATGCCTGCCATCAGCTGCATTAACATTTCAGCATCTTGAAAAACAATGTAGAACTCTATCAGCTGAAAACACCCAAAAACCCCTCCCCGCATTTTGATGAAAAATGCTCAAATCACTTCTTTCAGCCTCACTAGCCAATTGGACATGAACCCACTTCCCCAAAAGAGAACAAATAAAATACGTGGAGGCGACTGAAGAAATTAAATGAATATGACCAAATATTCCATTTCTAAAATTCAAATTCCCAACAAAAAAAATCACAGAACAGGGAAATGAATACTGAACCCATATTTATATAAAAAATAAAAGAAAAAGTTGCATTGTGAAATAGAGAATAGAAGCATACACAAAACCAAATAATTGTATTAAAATTTCAATTGAAAGTCAAGCATTATTTTTTCTTTTAGGGCATTCAGCTATATTCATTGCAACTTCTTCAAGTTATAGATTCAAATGTAGCCATTGCATTACCAATCAAAAGACTAGCAAAAGAGGAGAGAAATGAAAAAACAGATTCACCCAAAATAAATCATGTTATCCATTAATCCTTCCAAATACCACCGCAAAAATGTAACTACCCTCCATTTTCAGAAACAAAATGGTTATTTAAATCATGAGATTCCAGATTAAATGTTTCTAAATCAAACCCACGACATATTATTTGGTAACATCTAGAACATGCAATGAGGGCATAAAAAAATGAGGAAGAAAACCTAGTTTGAAAAACAAAAGAAGAAATGCTAAAAGAAAATCAATTATTAAATTTCCCAATCTCATTCAAGTTCATGACGCATACAGATTCAGAGCAAAATCCAAAACCCACATCATAATTCTCTGAATATTCATCACATACCCAAAAAATCCAACTGAACAAAAACCGATATTCTCCTGAAATTTTCTTGCATGAAGAAAACTAATGAAAACAGACAAAAAGAAAAAAAAAAAAAAAGACTTCTAATTTACCACAGGAAAGACATGATGGACTGGAAGTTCTTCAATAGCTAAGAGGTGGCATGCAATTTGGTACATCCTCCTCCTCGCGATTTGGCTTTCCATCTCTTCACTAAAACCTCCATGAAGAAGCTTCTTCTCTCTCTAAAGCGTCTGGGAAGTTCACAGAGAGAATGTGGGCAGCAGCGCAAAGAGACTGAGGGGAACTTCGCAGAGCAGTAGAGAGGGCAAAGGGAGAGAGGGGACCTTCGCAGAGCAGTAGAGAGAGCGAGCGAGAGAGAAGGGAGGTTAGCAGAGCAGAGGAGGGTAGCAGGTAAAATATTGGAAGGTTTGAAGCTTTTGAACCTGCGTGCACTGGGTTTTGTTCGCAGATCTAAACCGTTCGCAGGTGAAATAGTGGATTTAATTTGAACGGACAGTCGATAGTAATGTGGCGAGATTACTGTTACTTTTCGCCAATAGGCGTTCGCAATACTTTTCCTATATATATATATATATATATATATATATATATATATATATATGGGCAGTGATTTCATGCAACGGTTGTATAGTAATATAATGCCACAACTTTCAAAACCATGTTTGGGCAATTTGTTTGATCCAAATTTTAAAATGTAACTCCGAAAGTATATTTTTAGCCCAATTAACATTGACCGTCCATTTTGATAAGATGCTTAGGAGGCCTTAGAAAGATTTTTTTGTTTTCAAGTTTTTTAGATGACTTTATTATCATTAGATGAACAATGTTAGAAAAGAAAGAAATGATTCTGAGTTTGTAAAGGCTAAAATCTTGAAATTCATCAAATGAATGGTCTATATTCGTAGTTGGAGGGGTTTCATTTTGACCACATCTAGAGTTCTAATCAAACTCTTTTTTTTGGGATTGATTATTGAGATGAAGAGAGTGTGTGTACAAAATTTTGTGTCTGCAAACCATGTTTTCAACCACAAACATGGTTTTCTAGAAGTGTGGTTGCATTAGATCATTACCCTATATATATATATATATATATATATATATATATATATATATATATTGATAACTGTATATATAAAACTAATAGCAAGTGAACACACACACGCACACGTCTATACACTAGGTGCACGATTCTCTCGCCCCCTTTCTCTCTTCCTCTCTGTCCCCCTCTCGGTCCTGCAGACCGGGTTTGCGACTCTAGCTGCACGATTCTCTCGCCCCCTTTCTCTCTTCCTCTCTATCCTCCCCTTTCTCTCTCTTCTCTCCTCTTTTCTTTCTCACTCTTCTCTCTCAGGCTCGCAGTGGGCCTAGGCTGCGGACCCTCTCTCTCTTCTTCCCTCCCTTTCTCTCTCCCCTCTCTCCTCTCTTTTTCTCTCTCCTCACTCTCTCTCGATCAATCTCTCTCCCCTTCAATCTCTCAATCCTTCTCCCTCTCTCTCTATCCCATCTCTCTATCTCTCTTTTCGCCTCTCCTATATCTTTCTCTGGGGCCTGCGTACCCGGGTTCACCACTCTAAGTGCATGATTCTTTCCCTTTCTCTCTCTTCCTCTCTCTCCTTCCCCTTTCTCTCTCTTCCTCTCTCTCCTTCCCCTTTCTCTCTCTTCTCTCCTTCCCCTTTCTCTCTCTTCTCTCCTCTTTTCTTTCTCTCTCTCTCTTCTCTCTCAGGCCCACAACAAGCCTAAGCTACGAGCCCACTCTTATCCCTCTCTCTCCTCTTCTTCTCTCCCTTTCTCTCTCCCCTCTCTCCGCTCTCTTTTTCTTTCTTATTCTCTCTCGATCTATCTCTCTCCCCCTCACTCTGTCGATCATTCTCGCTTTCTCTCTCTCCCTTTCTCTCTCTTCCTCTCTCGCCTTCCCCTTTCTCTCTCTTCCTAACTCTTTTCTTTCTCTCTCTTCTCTCTCGAGCCCACAACAGGTCTAAGCTACAAACCCACTCTCATCCCTCTCTCTCCTCTTCTTCTCTCCTTTTTTCTCTCCCCTCTCTCCTCTCTCTTTTTCTCTCTTCTTCTCTCTCGATCTCTCTCTCTCCCTCTCACTCTCTCGATCCTTCTCCCTCTCCCTCTCCCTCTCTCTCTATCCCATCTCTCCTTTTATCTCTCTCTTCCTCTCCCCTATCTTTGTCTCTCCTCCACCTCTCTTGAGCGTGTGCCCACTTCTCTCTTCCATCTCTCTCCCTACCCTCTCTCTCGCTTCTTTTTTTCTTTCTCTCCTCTCCTTTTCTCTCTCTTCTCTTATCTCTCATCTCTTATCTCTTACAGCTCTCTCTTCTCTTCAATCTCTGTCCTCTCTTCAATCTCTCTCCCTCTCGAGCATGCAGCCCTCCTCTCTCTTTCTCTCTCTCTCTCTCTGGCCTGCCTGTGGCCTTGGGTAGGCCACAGGCCCACTTTCTTTCTCTTACTCTCCTTTCTCTCTTCTCTCTTAGCTATCTTCTCCCTCACTGTCTTACTTCCTCTCTCCTCCTCTCTTCGATCTCTCCCCCCTCTCGGGCCTACAGTGCCCCTCTCGTTATCTCTTTCTCCCTATCTTCTCTCACTCTCACTCTCCCTCTCTCCCCTCTCTTTCTCTCTCTTTCCCCTTCACTCTCTTCTCCCTCCCAATCTCTCCTAACTTCTCTCCCACTCTCGGGCCTGCAGCCCCAAGCCACAAGCCAATCTCTCTCTCTCTCTCTCGGGTCTACGACCCCAAGCCACAAGCAATCCCACTCTCAGGTCTGCGGCCTCAAGCTGTAGGCCAATCTCTCTCTCCCATGGAAAACATTGCTATGAAATTGGATAAAAAGAATTGATTATTTCATGAACTTAAGGTGTTTATATCAAAAGAAAGTCTTTGCTCTCAATATAGAATGATATGGACATGGGCCACCCCAAACTGGTAAGACAACAAGTATAGCTGCAATTGCGCATTTTTTTAAATATAATTTTGAGTTGGAGATGCTGAAAAACAAATACGAGCTCTGATGTCTACTGCGCATAAGTCTATTTTATACTTTGAAGACATTGATAGAGGAAGAAGTCTTGTCAAGAAGAGAGAAGGAGGTTGAGAAAGAAGAAACTGGAGTCAGCATCTCAAGATTTAATAAATGCACTGGGAGGGTTTCCTTCGTCTCATGGCGAAATATTCACTGCGAGTTCGAAAGAGAGAGTTGATCCTGGTTTAATATAAGTAGGATTGATATGGACATCAAAAAGAAGTCATAGATTTATTCGTTGATTTTTTTCCATAAGATAAGAAAAACTTGGAATTCGACCAGGGCCACATTCAAGGGCTCAATGGTTCTTGTGGACAAATATAGAGAAGGACAAATATGTTGCATAAAATGTCTTTCCAGACCAGGAAGGCCAAGAGAACGTACCAATAGAATGAGACATTATTAAAAAAATCTCAATCTTTAGTGCCTGATTTTATCTAAGTGTGGAAAATTGCGTATGGCCAAAATCATTCTCATGACAAAGCAAGGAAGATAATGAGGGCAGTGAAGGGTTTGTTCATTTACCTTGTTGGCTGTAACAGCAGCCTGTGCATTGGACAGAAGTTGCACTCCAAAGCTTCTGAAAACCAAAAGAGAAATACAATTTGAGAGAGAGAGAGAGAGAGAGAGAGAGAGAGAGAGAGAGAGAGAGAGAGAGAGAGAGAGAGATGTTCAATCTTTAAGGGAAGGGGGAAGAGGGGTGATTCTACAAGAAACAAATATGAACGGGTTCCTAACTGACCCTTGTAACTTGGCCGGGAGATTTGATGGAGAGGTATCCCATTATAAAAGAATTCGAGTAAAAAATAGGAATTGGTGAGTCGACAAAACTTCACGAGAGAGATAGGGAAAGCAGAATTTAGGTTTTCAATCTTGAGTACGCTGCCTTGTTCGCTTCTAGATTTCCTATATCCCAATGCTTTCCGGTTATTGTTGCCATCAGTCGTTGCTGCCTTCTGCTTACCAGGAACAATTGCTCCACCTGAAAACTAGAGAGAGAGAGACAGAGATTAGAAGAAGGAAGCCAACCATTGAGAGATATTAGAAGAAGGAAGCCAACATTGGATAGATAGACAACAAACTCAAAAAATGAAGCCCTGAAAACCATTGAAGAATGAGGAAGTTCCATTTAAAACAATCAAACTCAAAAACTGAGGAAGTACCATTTCAAAGAACCATTGAATACCTGAATACCCTAGGCAATTGGATAGATAGACAACAAAAAACCCACTGAAGATAAGAAAACTCAGAAATTGAATCTGGTAGTGTTTCTTGAGAACACAACAAGAGAAAGAAAAAATGAACCTAAGAAAAATGGTTTGATTTATTGAGAGCTCAAAAAATAAGAACACCATTAAATCCATTCCAGGTTAGAACAAGGCTGCAGAGAAAGAAAGTAACCCTTACATACAAAATAATATATAAACCCTAACAGCCATGAAAAGAATAAAAATAACACAAACATTGGCTTCCTACAAGAAAATCATAAATAGATTCTATAAAAATATTGCCGAAACAAAGAACAAATGGCGATGGAAGACACCCTGAGACCACAATGGCTTCTCAAGAACACAACCAGATGAGAGTTAAGCAAAAACCTTTGTCGAGTACAGGTTAATTGATTAGGGATCATCAAATGGTTGTTTCTCATGGTCAAATTGTATAAGGGCAATCGACACATCCGAGAACGTGTAGATTGTACGCTTGCGGAACGACGGTGGTGAAATCATTCCCTATATCAATGGTGAAAATTCTCCCTTGGGGTACTTCTAAGCACTCTCCATTGATGGTTTAACCTTTATCTTTACCTCCTTCAGGTCCCAAACTCTTCAGATATTTTGTGGGATGGCATGCACAAAATTCTAGCCTCTCTACCACAAACAGAGAGCTTCCTCGGATCACTAAGGTAGAAACCTTTGCCTCATGTTCTATCAGCGCAAACACCCAACCCTGAGTCTTTGGTCTGTCCTCGGGATTCATTATAGGGCAGTTCTTGATCAGGTGGCCAGATTTGCCACATTAATAACATGTTCCCGGCTTCTTGTAGCACTTAGCCGAGTGGTTATTCAATCCACAGTATGAGCAGGCCGGGCGTCAGTTATCCCTCGCATCACCTGGGAAGGTCTTTTGGATTTTCACATTGCCCTGAGTAGGCCTTCCCCTAAAGTCTCTTCTAGGAGGCGGCCGTGTCTTCCTCCCCAAACCTCCGAATGGAGCAGACCTTACTCTCCCTTCCTTCCTTAGTCAGAACTCTTCACAATCTCTCTCAATTCATGGCTAAGTCTGCCAATGGGGAGAATGTCTTAAGATTAGCTGACATTATTCTCCATCGGATATCTGGCTTGAGGTCCCTCACAAACTTGTTCACCCTATGCGCCTCTGTATTGATGATATGTGGTGCGTAGCGGGAGAACTCTGCAAATTTGGCTGCATACTACTCCACTGACAGTCCCCCTTATTGTATCTCAATAAATTCCACTTCTTTTCTTCTCGGATTGAATCAGAGAAGTACTCCTCATTAAATGCCCCTAGAAAACTTTCCAAGGTTAAGTCAATTCTTGTCTCCTCCCAAAATTGCCTCATCGAACCTCACTAGTGCTTGGCATCCCTTCTAGCATAAAGGTCCCCAGTTTCACTTTCTACTCATCCGAACAATGCAACACTTCAAAATCTTTTCTACTTACCTCCTCCATTTTTCAACCTTTTCCACTCCTCTGTATCCCAAGAATGCTAGAGGTGTAAGTCTTCTAAACCTCTCAATCAAACTACTATCTGACTGGTTTGGGGTAGAAGCAGCTGGGGCCGGCATATAGTTCTTCATCATTTGAGTCATGGCCTCGAGCATATTGAAGAATTCCCCCAAAAGTAGCGAATGTCACTCAAGTGGGAGTGCGCTCAACGCTTTTAGAAAGAGGGAATCAAAGGAAACCATGAAAGAAAACAAAACTCCACGCAGAACCGACAAAGGCTGGGCAAACCAAAACCAAAATATAAACAAGAGGTCCACAATTATTAAAAAATATGTCTAAGGCATTAGAGGCCCAAAAACAGTTACATAATTCCAAAACAAAACAACTACATGGCCAAATTGCCATCTAAAAACCTACAATAAAAAAGAAGCTTCCTCGCCAAGTTTGAGCTCCAATTATCAGCAGCAATCACCCAACCGTCCATCCTCAAACCGCAAGTTATCACTCTACATTAAAGAAAGTCAAAGGGATGAGCTATAAAGCCCAATAAGTAGATCAAAGCGACACGTATTCCTGCTTATGCACAGTCATTCATAACCGTCCCCAGAATTTATGCAGGTTTTACAATATGGAGTCATGCATCATAGTTCTCTTTATTAGCAAAGTGTCGTGAGAAATTTCTTACATGGTGGAGCAAGCACAAATCAAATATGAGATATCGCATGAGCTAACAGTTTATCAACTCTTTTCATTGAAATAACATATCAATAATTCAGGCAAATATATAATAACTACATGCAATCCTAATATCACTTATTCCCGATGTAAAATCATTATCAATCTGGCCAAGCCAATCCCATTGCTTATGACTTCTACCAGTACTCAAGAGAGAAGACAATGACAAATGGATAACCCATTTAGTAATGTCTTCATGCATAGACACGATCCTCAGCGCACTTTGGGGCTTTTGATAGGCAGTGACCTTGCAAAACAATCACATCTAACTGGAGGGCGTTACACCACCAATGGATGACCTTTTGCATAGTACTGATTATACATATATTGGGGGGTGCGACCCACCCATATGACTCACATCCTAACTTCTTTCCTGTCATCAGGAGTCACAGAAAGAACTCAACTGTAAGGATAACTTTCACAACATTTAATATCACGCTATCAATGGATGACCCATTGCATAGTGCTTCATATAACATTTGTGGTATGTCTTAATACAACCATACACATTCGATAATTCATAGGCTGTCTTATTACAACCATGCACATTCGATAATTCATAGGCATGTCTTATTACAACCATGCACATTTGATAATTCACAAGCATGTCTTATTATAACCATGCACATTCAATAATTTATAGGCATCTCTTATTACAACCATGCACATTCAATAATTCACAGGTATGTATTACTATAATCATGCACATTCAATAATTCATAGGCATGTCTTATTACAACCATGCACATTCAATAATTCATCGTAGAGAAGAAATTCCAGTATGACAGTCTCACCAAAAAATGGGTATAACTTCCAATCCATAAGAAATTTCGCCATGGTTCCAAATCCATTTTGAAAATAGACTCAGTCATCTTTTCTGTAGAAGTGGTTTGGTCTCATTCCGAAACATTTTGATCAGTAAATAGTGTTATACAATACATGTGATAGTTCTGGAAAATTCAGCAGAAAATCTAGTACAGTATCCTTGTAGGAAAACAAACATAACTTTTGAATCACAGAGAATTTGATCATGCTTCCTTGACCATTTTCAACATAAATTCATACATATTTCATTTAGAATTAGTTTGAGCTCATTTTGGCGTAGTTTGGTTAGTGAACAATCTTACACAAAAACATGTAAAGTTTTTAGAAAAGTTCCTGCATTCACAACAGTGACACCCTCATAAAAAAAGGGGCATAATTTCCAAACCATAAGGAATTTCGTTTTGATTCCAAAACCATATTTAAAATAAATTCACTCATATTTCATTAAAAAGTTGTTTAAATGCATTCTAATATGATTTGGTCAGTGAACAATCTTACACAAAAACATTTAAAGTTTCTGAAATTTCTTTTCATAATCCTGGCATATTCTAGCAAATGGCTCATAACTTTCCAATCCAAAGAGATATTAATATGGGGTCTTTTCCCTCTTAAAATAAACTCAAAAGGGTATTTCTCCACAAAATTTCAGAGTCAACAGAAATAATTTCAGTACTTAAACAATTACTTAACATGGAGTCACAATTCTGGAAAAATAATCACATTCCAACAAGGTTGCAGGAGCATTCAAGCCATATTCATGTTCAAAGTTTCATCCAAAATCATGCTTAAAATCTCATAATTTGATAGACTAAGAAAACATGCGTTAACCAAAGAAGACATGGTAGCTAAACCCACTTATTTACACCAAAAGTCTCCAAGTTCCTCCCCACACAGGCCAAGCTTCCAGGAATGGTTCAAAGCTTGAGGTTCTAAGCATTGGAATAGGCAGTCGTGGGTGAGAGAGAGCAAAAATTCTTGAGAGGGGTGTGAAGGGGGGTTACTTATAAGCAAAGAGAGGGAGGCAGCAGGCAGATGGCAAGCAAGAGCATACAAATGGCAATAGTGGTAGACATATTGTAAACATATGGCAAACATGTGGCATACAAGTGTCACATGGCACTCATGAAAGAACAAGCATAGAAGTTCCCTGGACTGTCCTATACATTCATGCACGATAGTAATGCGCATTACGGTGTCATGCACGGCGGTGTCGTGTCCCCCAATATATGTATAATTGGCACTACACAATAGGTCATCCATTGATGGTGTAACGCCCTCCAGTTAGAAGGTAAATAAGGGCAGTGTCTTGCAAGGGCACCGCCTATTAAAAGCCCCAAAGCGCAAAGGGGATATTGTGTTACATGATGAAGACATTACAAAATGGGTCATCTATTTGTCATAGTCTTCCCTCCTGAGTACTGTAGGAGTCCTAAGCAATGAGATTTGCTTGGCCATATTGATAGGGCTTCTACTTCAGGAATAGGTAATATTAGGATTGCCAACAATTATTAAATATTTGCTTGAATTATTGATTTGTTATTTCAATGAAAGGAGTTGATAAACTGTTAGCTCATGCGATATCTCATATCTTATTTGTGCTTGCTCCACTATGAAAGAAATTTCTCACGACACATTGCCAATAGAGAAAACTATGCTGCATGACTCCATATTGTAAAACCTGTATAAATTCTGGGGACGATTATGAATGACTATATATAGGCAGGATTGCATAGCGCTTTGATCTACTTACTGGGCTTTATAGCTCATCCCTTTGACTTTATTTAATCTAGAGCGATCACTCGCGGTTTGACGATGGACGATTGGGTGATCGCTGTTGACATTGGAGCTCAAACTTGGCAAGGAAGCTTCTTTTTTATTGTAGGTTTCTAGATGGCAGTTTGGCCATATAGTTATTTTGTTTTTGAATTATGTAACTGGTTTTGGACCTTTAGTGCCTTGGACATAATTTTTAATAATTTTGGAGCTCTTGTATATATTTTGGTTTGGTTTGCCCAGCCTTTGTCGGTTGTGTGTGGAGTTATATTTTATTTCGTGGTTTGTTTTGATTCCCTCTTTCCAAAAGCGTTGAGCGCACTCCCACTTGAGTGGCATTAGCTACCTTTGGTCGTGGTCCCGCACCCTATTGCCCTCCGGCTAGTACGACAAAGGGGCAGGAGATGTGATAGGTGGGTAGGTTCATATGCAACCTGAAACCCCATATGAACTATTTTAAAGAGAAAAAAATAAAAAAGTTGAAATTCAGTATTAAAAAAAAAAAAACCTTTTAAAAGTTGAGATCTGTAATTTTCATAAAATCATAAAATCGAAGGATTTTTCAAAGTTTCAAGAAATCAATCCAAACATCTCCCTTTGAGTTTGGATTTACTTTTGGAGATTTTTTTAGGCCTATTAGAGGGTTGTTTAGAAGATTTGGATATTACAAAATATATCAAATGTGCAAGTTTGAAGATCGAACAACCAAGGTTAGTGAAAAAAATTTGCTTTTCAGATTGCTTAGGTTAGTTTGAGATGTCTTCTTCGAGTTCTAAAAAAAATGGTGATTCGAGTTGAAAATATGGATATAACCTGGATCCTTTGGATAAAAATTGTATAAGGTGCAATTATTGTGAGAATGATACAATGGCAAGAGGGTGATGTAACTTATGTACGTATAATATTCCATGATGTAATTATGTCATATGTATTGATGTGAGTATGCATGTCATGGCATGTATTATGAATTCATGTGGTCACAGTTCATTTGTTAATATCATCATGTAATCATATATTTATGTGTCATGCTATCATGTTGTCATGGGTCATACATAAGATCATTCATACAAACATCTATCATGCATGAAGAACACAATGACAAGGGTGGAAGCACGCATGTGCCACATGGTACTCACAAGATTATGTAGGAGGAGAGAAAATGCATGTATGAGCATGCATAAAGAGAGCATGTGAGAGAAGAGAGAGTGCATATGTGAAATCATTATGTGGGGGGACATGGATGATGTAATCATGTACATTGGTAGGGGGATGGGATTCGTGCACATAAGAGTATGTGCATGCATGGGGATAGGTGCATGGCGTATTGGGATGCGCACGAAAAAATATGCGGGTACGAATCATGACTTGCATTAGACCCATTCATAATTCTAACATATCTGATTTCACATGGATAGGAGGGTGTAGGTATTGTGCAACAAGGAGATTCCTCTAGTCTGTGTATTGTGGTACTATCATTCAAGGGAGAAGTGGACCTAGGAACGAGAAGATGAGATCCGAGAAAAGTACCCCTAGTTATTTGATAAGCATATGAATGATTTAAAGGACTAAATCATTTTAAAGGGGGGATGATGTAAGGTCCAAGACTTTTCCGGTCGTTGATCCTGTTTACATCCTGAATAGTTTCCTACTAATGCTTACCTCATATTTCTTTTTCAATTTATTGAATAACATCTTTTGGAGTTTTTAGTGGTATCAGGGTATTGTAGGGATTGCAAGCTTTCCGACGATACGAAAATCGCTCAAAGCGAGCTACCATCAGAAAGTCGTGATCCGCACCCTGAATATTTTTCCACGTACATCCCAATACGGCGTGCATGCATCCTCATGCGTACACACACTCTTATATTAACGAACTTCATCCCAATGCCAATGCACATGATTACAACATACATACCCCCCCACACAATAATTACACACATGCACTCTCTCTCCTCTCACATGTTCTCTCTCTTTATGCATGCCTTCTCTCGCCACCTACATAATCACTTGAGTGTCATATGGCACATGTATGCTTCCACCCCCATCATTGAGTTCTCCATGTATAATAGATATATGTATGAATGATCTCATGCATGATCTCATGACAACATGATAGCATGATACATAAATATATGATTACATGATGATATTAACACATGAACTATGACAACATGAATGCATAATACAGCCATAACATGCATACTCATATTAATACATTAATCTACTCCAAGGATTTTTCAGTTTGAAATTTTGGGAACCACCTAAGAATCACTATACAATTATTTGAAAAAAAGAAAAATTTGAATTTTGAGTTTTTTGACACTTGGATCTTGCCCTTCAAAAATTGGACAATCTCTATTCAACCTTGTGACATTATTTTTTCCGAGTACATAGAGAATTCAAGTAGGAATTTTCTTTCTTTTTATTCTTTTCACTGAGGTAACATCCATGGTTGAAAAGGTTATATCCCCACCTGAGGGACTAAATGAACAGTATACTCCCACGAGAATATAAATTCTTTTGGGAATTGTAGAAGCGACATTAGCGCTCCCAGCGAATTAGACTCCACTTAGACATCATTTTGAACCAAGTTGATTAAGAAGTGTCAGAATGGTTACACATACATGTATGCACACTACCCAATGGCACATGCTTTATAGAAAGCTCTAAATCTTGAGATTTACAGTAATTATTTTAATTCTTTTTATCAAAAATGTTTTGTTTTTTATTTTGCATTAACTAATTTATGCTATAATAAAACAATTGGATGAATTGTACCCATAACATCAACTCTTCAAAAACTTTATCTCACATATACTTATAAAAAATAACTAATTCCAATTTAAAATTAAGAGAATCGACTGTTTTATGGAATACATGAAATGACAATCATACTACCATACTTTTTAAAACATTCTTCAAATGTTAATAATACAGCATTGATAAAATAATTGGATTTTTTTAAAAACATTCTTCAAAAAGTTCCTTATTTATAAAAGTTTTTAATTTTGAACTATTCTTTGTTCTAAAAATACTTAATGTGAATTTGAATTTTCAGGAAATACAGGCGATGGAAAGTTGTTAATTTTGAACTATTCTTTGCTCTAAAAATACTTAATGTGAATTCAACATAAGAGATTTGAAGTTTTAGGAAATACAGGAGATGGAACCCTAATTTCCCTGCACGAGAAAGAATCTAGAAATTCTAAGGTTACTCATTACGTTAGAGAGTTTTTCGAAAAATTGGAGGGGCAGAGAGAAATTGAAAATTCATATTTTCATTCTCCCTTCATACATACATGCTTGACCTACTGTACTGCTTTTCAACTTTCACTTAGCTCCTTAAAAGTACTTCTCTTTGTAGCGTTGTCTCTTTCTAGCTCTAATACCGCTAGTGAAAGGAAGAGAGAATAACTATGGTAATGTTAGAAACCTCAACTCCAAACCTTTTGAAAAGAGATTCACCTTATATTAATGAAAATTACTTAATTTTTTCCTTTTTATTAAGCGGAGGAATTGACTGTAATTATAAATGATTCCAAAATTTTAAATTTCAAAACTGGCAGTTGCAGTTGAGTAAATTTTAATTTCTTTCTATAAAATCAGATTCATCTGAAATTTGAACGTGTACATCTCACCATCACAAACCCAAGAAAATATAAGACAATTATAAAAATGACCAAAATACCCCAAAAATATTTTAGGGTTTGGTCATTTTTATTGTTTAATGTGCACTTACTATTGCACGAACACCGCCAAAATTTCAGTTAAATTCGACATATAGAAAAAAAATTAAAAGTTTCAAAATTGGAAAATTTGGAGCATTTACAAACATTTAATGCCCTCCCAGATTTAATAAAAGGAAAATTTTGGGGTAATTTAATCAATGTAAAGGCAACCTATTGTCAAAATTTTTTGAAAAAATGTTTTTAAAATCATCATTAGGATGATGTATTCTAGGATAACCCACATCTATCTATTTATCATTCTCTCTATGTATGTGTGTCAAGTAGAGGATTTGGTGAGTGTTAACTCTACGACATTTATGAGGGGGCTGGGGGCAGTTGTCTGGACCTAAATTTTACATGATCTTGGACCCATAAAACAAAAGAAACCCAGAAAATGGTTTTGTTTTTTTTTTTTTGAGAAGTGCAGTGACTATAGGTTGTCCACTATAGGAAAGAAACAAATGGTGCAACGCCGAGGCCCAAGGGGATATGTTTGACCCCAAATTTTGTAGATTAGCTCAAAGATAAACAATATAAAAATAAACCAAAACTAGAGTCCTTTACATCAACCGATCCCATCAATTGAAAGATGGATGGTCCATATTCATCCTTGGGGCAGGATTTTTTAGACACTTTTAAGGTGCAACTTTTCTTTCCTTCTTTCGTTTTTCTTGTTCTATTTTTTTTTTTTTTTTTTTGGGCATGGTCTCTAAGGTGAGTAAGGCATTGCATGCTCTCTAGGATGAGTAAGGAAAACGAACCTCCTAGCATGGGTTTTGAACTGCAGTGGACACCGTAGCAGTCCAGAGTCCACCGAGGGGCAGACCAAGTCCTTATATCTCTAGAAGGAAGCACAACATAAAACTTGCTTCCTTTAATAATTTTAATGATTTTTCTGGTATTTCATCTCAGTTCTTTTGTGAGCTGTTCACTCACTTAGCCAAGTTATCTTATGTAGTGTTATGGCCGATGTAGTCATCCATAATTTTGATTTTGGAGGGTGAATAGATCTTCTTTCTTAAAGAAAGACTTATGTGATATTTTACAAGGTAATACATTTTTTTTTTTTTTTCTTCTTACACCCCTTTTTTTTGGCAAAAGATCACTTACACGTGGTCTTTATTATAATAAGATAAATTTAAAAATAAAATCAAACAACAAAACCAAGATCTTAACAACTTGATGTCATTGAAACAACTATGCATTATGCTTGAGAATAAAAGATAAGATTGCAAGAAACAAAAAAAGATGAGTGTCAGAGATTACCTCAACCAAACTTATTACACCCCACACCGAGTCACCACCATCTGATGCCGTGGGATCTACGGTCTAGCTTCAATCTCGCATCGGGAAAACAAATTTCGGCCAAGGCACACCAATGGAACATGAACCCCTTTTATCAAAAACTCAAACCCTATGTGAATTCTCTTAGCAACCTAGTTTGAGAGAGATGGATTCTCTTTTTGTTAAAACCTAAAACCTTTAGCCGCAAATCCATATTTGAGAGATAGAAGAGAAGAACTCAATAACCTAAACCCTTAGGTTCTTTCACAATGTGAGAGAGAGATCAAACATTAGAGAGTGCGTGCCCCCTTTATGGGATATGAGAGAGAAAGATGGGAATTAGGTACAAACAGTGTTTAAAAAAACGCCAAGTCGAATCGGTTCGACTCGAAAATCGCCATGGAGGGATCGAACTGCTAAAAAAATCGGGCATCGTCCGGTTCTAGAGAGAACCGGACGATTCTGCACAGTGCCTCGCCGATTCACTGTACGGAATCGGCGAGTCCCGTGAAGAACACGGGTTGCGCAGTGTTCTTCACGGGATTCTTCGAAATTTGTCATTTTTTTATCATTTTTCTTTTTTTTTTGGCATGTGATCTAATTTACAGACTTTAAACAGCTTTATTCAGTTTTTACATGGATTAAATGGTTGAGAAATTTGGTGTTTTTGGATCACCAAACTTGTATTTTTAGGGTTTCCGCCTTTCCTTGTGTTTCATGCCAAATAGGGCATGAATCTTTCAAAATTTGTAGGCATTTTGATCGTAAAGTTGTTCATCAAAACCTTTTGTTACTAATTTGTGATAATCGTTGAGAAAAACAAAGTTTTTTGGAGATTGAAGGCTCCGGTTCACAAAACCAGGTAAGAAGTTTGGGTTTTTTTTTTTTCCGCCATATGATTAATTTCACTGCATATTTTGAAGATAATGAGTTCAATTTGTAGGGTTTCTAATCTTTATTGTGTCTATTATGATTTAACATATTCAATTTTATGTAATTTGGTCAATTACAGCATGAAATTTGAGATGAACACAGAGATGTCTGTGGAACCAAATTTCCGCTGTTTTTTTTTTTTTTTTTCTGCCTTTTGATTTTTTTTTCATGATATATTAGAAATAATGTGTTCAAAATTTAGGGTTTTGATTCCTTATATTGTTGTTTATCAGAAAATGTACTCAATTGGATGTAATTTATTCACTTAGAGGTGGATTTTTTAGTTAAAATGGCTTATGTAAGATGGTTATGTGAAGAACAGAATTTTTTTTTTTTTTTTGTAATCCATGATCGAATTGTTTTTTTTTTTTTTTTTTGTAATCCATAATCGAATTTTTTGTTTTTTTTTGTAACCCATGATAGAATTTTTGGTAATCCAAGATCGATTTTATTGTAATCCATAATCGAAATGTTTGTTTTTTTTTCTTGTAATCCATGATCGAATTTTTTGTTTTTGTAACCCATGATAGAATTTTTTGTAATCCATGATCGAATGTTTTCTAATCCATGATCGAAATGTTTGTTTTTTTATTTGTAATCCATGATCGAATTTTTTGTTTTTTGTTTTTTTTGTAACCCATGATAGAGTTTTTTGTAATCCATGATTGAATTTTTTGTAATCCATGATTGAATTTTTTTTTCTTTTTTTGTAATCCACGATCAAATTTTTTGTTGTTTTTTTTGTAATCCATGATCGAATTTTATGTAATCCATGATCGAATTTTTTGTAATCCATGATAGAATTTTTTGTAATCCATGATCGAATTTTTTGTAATATATGATCCAAATGTTTGTTTTTTTTTCTTGTAATCCATGATCGAATTTTTTGTTTTTTTTTTGTTTTTGTAACCCAAGATAGAATTTGTAATCCATGATTGAATTTTTTGTAATCCATGATCGAATTGTTTTTTTCTTTTTTTGTAATCCACGATCGAATTTTTTGTTTTTTTATGTTTTTTTTTTTTTTTGTAATCCATGATCGAATTTTATGTAATCCATGATCGAATTTTTTGTAATCCATGATCGAATTTTTTGTAATCCATGATCGAATTTTTTGTAATCCATGATTGAATTTTTTGAAAATTTGTGATTTTTTTTTAATCCATGATCGAATTTTTTTTTGTAATCCATAATCGAATTTTTTGAAAATTTGTGATATTTTTTTTTTAATCCATGATCGAATTTTTTTTTGTAATCCATGATCGAATTTTTAAAAATTTGTGATTTTTTTTTTAATCCATGATCGAATTTTTTGAAAATTTTTTAATTTTTTTTTTTAATCCATGATCGAATTTTTTTTTGTAATCCATGATCAAATTTTTTGAAAATTTGCTGTACTTTTTTTTTTTGTTTCTTTTTATCCAAGATCGAATTTTTTGAAAAATGATGATTTTCCGAAAAGATGTGAAAATCGTGATAAGGTTTTGATTATCATGATGTATTAAACCCAATTTTTAATTTTTATTGTTTGAGTTTGCTGTACTTTTTTTTTTTTTTTTTTTTTTCCATGATCGATTTTTTTGAAAAATGATGATTTTCCGAAAAGATGTGAAAATCGTGGCAAGGTTTTAATTATCATGAGGTATTAAACCATATTTTAAATTTTTATTGTTAAAGTTTTTGTTGAAAAAATTGTATTTTGATAGATTATTTATACAAAAAAATGCATGTTATTATATTTTTAATACAAAACTATATTTTTTTTATTTGTTGTTCATGTATTTTTTAGTTGGAATGATTGATGTTAGCTGGCTCTGTGAAGAATTGTTTTTATTATTAATTTTTTAATGCAAAAAATGTATGTTCTTGATAATTGAGTTGTAGCCATGTTTGGAGCTTGCATTTTGTATTATATTATCCTGAATGTTTGTAATTGATATGTACGAAAATATTATTGTCAATAGAGGTATTTTGCAATAACAAATAACAACAAATATGACTACATGAACTACCGCAACATATTATCACTACACATGGTGATTATTTTTCTTTTTGAACTGTCAGGTTAATTTTATACTTTTTACATCTTAAAACAGTTGAATCATGTTAAGATCTGCAGAAGACCCTGCATGGCAACATGGGGTCAGACTTAATCCCAACAAAAAAGACAAAATTATTTGTAATTACTGTCAAAGAGTGATAAGTAGTGGGGTACATAGGTTCAAGCAACACTTGGCAGGGGTTAATGGAGAAGTTTCTGCATGCACTAGTGTCCCTAGTAATGTAAAAAAACAGATGGCGGTAATTCTTAATTCTAACAAAGGTAAAAAAATTGCCAAACATAGGGTGAATGAGGAGATAGCTAGTTTATATATGCCATCAAGCAGGAATGATACAGAAGAGCAATATAATAATGACCTAGAAGAGCAATATAATAATGAGTTGGACATGGCCACAAGATTGAGTTTACATGAACAATATCAGACGAAACGTGGGTTTAGAATGCCCGGTGGGTCTAGCTCAGACATGCATGGTGGGCCTAGCTCAAATATGCATGGCGGGCCTAGCTCGAACATGTATGGCGGGCCCAGCTCAAATATGTATGGAGAGGCTGGTAGCAATATGTATCAAGGAGAATCAGATGTTGAAGAAATTGTTTCTAGGTTACCTAGGAGTGTCAGTATTGAAGGTCATGGTCGTAAATACCCATTTCTCTCAAAGCTTAAGTCACAACAGATGACCCTAAAAGGCATGGTTAAATGTACAAGAAAGATGTTGGGGAGATATGTTGGTAAATGGTTCTACGATAAAGGGATTCCCTTTGATGCAACCAATAGTCCATATTTTCCACCTATGGTCAGTGCAATCCAGAGAGTCGGGCCCGGGGTAAAACCATCGACGACATATGAGCTCAGTGGGTCAATATTAGATGAAGAGGTGGAGGAAGTTCAAAAGTGGATTAAAGAATTTAAACAAAGTTGGCCAAGGACAGGCATTACTCTCATGAATGATGGTTGGTTGAATAAAGTTAGCAAAAAGGAGTTTTTAAACTTCTTAGCCTATTCCCCAAAGGTACAGCTTTTTTGTCTAGCAAAGACGTATCAGGGACGAAGAAGGATGCAAACTTCTACGTACGACTATATGATCAGATAGTGGAGGAGGTGGGAGATAAGCATGTAGTCCAGTTTATTACGGACAATGCGTGTGCATGTGTTTCTGCGGGCAGCAAGTTGATGGATAAGAGGAAGCATCTAGTATGAACCCTGTGTGCTGCACACAACATCAATCTTACGTTAGAGCGGATCGGTGAGATCAAAATTGTGAAGGAGACTCTAGATGAAGCAAGGTTGGTGTCGAGATTTATATACAACCACTCTAAAATTTTATTTCCGTTTAGAGAACACTCTAAGAAAAAAGAGATAATCAGGCCTGCCATAACCCGCTTTGCGACCGATTACTTAACTGTGGACTCCATTCGATAATCTGAAGGTACATTAAAGAGATTGTTTACTTGTGAAGAGTGGTTAAATGACCGCCTCTCGAAGTCCAGTACTGGTATAAAAGTGGACAACATAGTCTCAAATAGGCAGTTTTGGTCTCGATGTTCCAGTGTTGTAGAGGCCACTGCCCATTTGGTCACGGTGTTAAGAATGGTAGATGCTGACAAGAAAGGTACCATGGGTATCCTTTATGAAGGTATTGAGAGGGCGAATCAACTATTGGGGAGAAGTGTAATTTTGCTAGCAAAGTGATCGAGATTATAGAAAGGAGCTGGAACACCAAATTTGGACGTCCAATTCATTATACTGGTAAATATATATTTATATCATTACAATTTTTTATTTTAAATCATTTTTTTATGAAATTGTAAATGACATTTTTTTACCTATATATTTTGTAGGTTACTACTTCAACCCAAAATTTTTTTATTTGACACCTGAACAACCCCACAAGATTCTGGAAGGGGTCAGATACATTATTGCAAGGTTGGAGAGAAGCCATCGAAACCAAGTAGCAACAATACAAGAGGTATTATTTAATGTTTGGGTAAGAACTCTATTGAGTTGTTATATTTGTGAGGAATAATACACTAAAACGTAATATATTTGTTTTAGCTTACTATGTATAGGGATGCTATAGGATCCTTCGGAACTAGACTTGCCAGGAATTCTCGAACTATGATGGATCCAGGTTATCCCCTTGCTCATATTTTGTTCATTCATATATTTAATCTTATGAATTGTTCTTGCCCTTACAATGCTTTTTGCATTTTAATCCAGCTGAATGGTGGGAGATATATGGTATTGATGCACCTCACCTAAAGAGGATAGCAATCAATGTGCTCTCCCAGACATGTTCTGCTACTGGCTGTAAGCGCAACTGGAGCACGTTCCTATGGTTGCACACTACTAGGAGGAATCGACTCGCTTCTGAGAAGCTTCATAAACTAGTCTACGTTCATTATATTTTAAACCTCCGAGAGCGACAAATAAGAAGAAAGCTTGAAGACTATGGGCCGATAGACTTAGACACAATATTTGTCACAGACACAGCAGACTAATGGGTAATAGAAGAGGAGGAGCTAGTGTTGCACAAGAGAGCGTTCCTTGAGGCTATCGGTGATGAAGATCTTGAAGAAAGTGATGAGCTGCATGAAAGAGAACGCAGCCAGCCAACGTATCCACAATTCGTCGGAGATGTAAGTGATATTGCACCTAATGAAAGAGAGTGGGAAGGGGGTCTAAGAGAAAATGAGAGAGATGATAATTCTGAGGCCACCATATCCCAGCCATATTATTCACATATCGAGTCCCAACAGCAACAGTGTAGGGATGAGCACGACAGTGCAGGTGAGCATGAAGGATAGACAAGCTTCGGGGATTTTGGATTGGGAACACAACAAAACACTAACACTCAGGGATTTGGGAATAGTCAGATGCTTGCTAATATCGATGATTCGTTTTAGATCGAATCAATGAATTGTCAAACGAATTCAATCAATGGCACCAGCGTGACCAAGAAGAACAACAACGTCGTCTATCATTTTATTTTTAGATCGTATGTTACTAATTTTATGCTTTATTGTAGTCCATGTATGTTGATATACTTATTCCATGATAATTCAATGTTTATCCTTTTGTGTGATATAAATTAAATGCTGAATAGTAGTTCATACAGGAAAGAACATATCAATATTCGCATATTCATTCAAAAACATGAAAATTCTTAATAGAGTACCCTCATTTCTTATTGAATTCCTAAAAAATAATATTTATAATGAATTTTAATAAATTTTTCGGATTTTTTTGAAGCTTTATTCTGACCGATTCACCCGATTCCCGATCCGAATAGCCGATTCGCCGATCCGGATCGATTTTTTGGGTGCCCGATCCGGGTCACCGATCCGTTTTTTAAACCATTGGGTACAAAAGATAAAGTGTAGAGATTTTTAAGTAGAGACAATCCATTTTTATAGGCTTTGAATAAGATTATGGTTTATTATGGTTTTCCTTAGCTTGCATCTTATTGTCGATCAAGGGTGACTTGTGGGGTGAGAGATCTGAGCCATCAACATTATGGAAGGTGCATGAACCATTATCTCCCTTTCATAAACCATTTTCCTGTCAATATATTTAAATAAAATAAATATTATGCATTTTATAAGATTGCACGATCCATGTAACATATTCCATAAAGATATGTCAAATAATATCAAGAAGATAAATACTACCAAATATAAATAAAATAAGATCCATATCAATTCAAATTGACCATATCTCTTTAAAACAAACTTGCTACAAAATAGATAAAGCCATGGTCAATATATCCCTTCCAAGATTTGACCACATGCCACAAATCAAACTAACCTTATCTTAAAAGTAAACAAGAGAATCTAAAGAGGGTGGGGCATATCACCCTTTTGTGGTACATGTTGGCCCCCACCCACATGCCATATGGTGGGCCCATGTGCACTATGGGCCCTCATGGAATCTTATAAAAAAAATATTATTTTTAAAATTGAATAAAATAATTTAAAATATATATTTGAATTTTTATAACTTTGTAAGAACAATAATTGTATTTTTATAAGTCCAAAAATCACAAATAAAATATTGAGAGATTCATAAAAATTTAAATAATAAAACTAAAATTATTTCAATAATAAAATGAACACAATTAAATTAATATGATGGGAAAAAGATCCATATGGTTTTAAGAATCCATTCTGTAATAACGGGGTACTCCACCTTCAACTGTGGACTACAGATCACACTAGTTTTATAGAACCGACCCAGTGTTTTCCATGACCCACAGTCCAAGCAGGGGCTCATTAGCGGGCCACCAAAGTCAAGTCGATGAATCAAGGGGTCGCAATCCCAGTCTGTGGATTATAGGTCCTTCCTTAGAGACGAGTCAAGGTCACCACGACCTGGTGCGACCATAGCTCTATGGCGTATAGGGGTATCTCTCGCACATGCATAAGCTTCATCCAAAAGTGGATATCTGGCTTTCCCAAAAGATATATCAATATGCTTGCCGTGTGATGGAACATAGATGAGGTTTTGACCCTCGTCTTAGTAGGCCATCATCACACACAAGGGTCACACAGTCCCTCGGCTCACTCATCCGGGCATGTTCTCCGACCTCATAAAGGACTAACCCATAAACCCTCATCGGTTTGTTCTTCATGCACAGGTAACATGTGTTTTCCTCAACCGACTGGCCTAGATCGTTAAGCACAGATCAACAAACCATCATTTGCTTAGTATGGTCCACGAGGGACCACACTCCCACTGAGTTCATGTTCCACTATATCATTTCATTTTACAAGCACTCATAAGGCCTTTAAAGGTCACATAAACCCAACACTTTTCGGGCAAAAGCATGTTTTATTTTCATTTAACTATGATTTGTTTGAGTATGAAATGTCAAGGAGGGTAATGAGAACAATGATTCAAGCCAAATTTGTGTGTTACATGTAGCACACTTCTCTCTAGAAGTTTCCAACCGAAATCTTGGTCAGTGCTTCATTTAACACACTTCATTTGGTGGCCTATTTTTTCTTAGGTCATCCTTCTAGGTTACGCTTCTGTCAATTGCAGCACATGTATGTAAGATCTATCTTCGAAACCAATGTGTTATGACAAGAAAACAAAACTTTCACCTTCTCATATGATAATAAGTTATGGAAAATTTAATTTCAAGAATTCACCTTCTGCTGCAAGAATCCAGTACATAATACCCTAAAGATAAACCTAAACCAGTCAAAGATAACGTCATCATCATTGTCAAATCCTTCTCCCAATTAATTGGGATACGCTACACAAATCCTGGTCCATCATTCTACACTATTAAGGGTCATACCCTCAATGAGGCCATAAGTACTCTCTCACTACTTCTAACCATGTCCTTTGGGCCTACCCTTTGCCATTTTTGAGCCTTCCACTTGAACTAACTCACACCTCCCAATAGGTGTTACACTGAGTCTGCACCAAACATGGCCAGCCCACCTAAGTCTACTATCTCTCATCCTATCGCCTATTGATGCCACACCTAAATTTTCCCAAATGTATTCATCTCGAATTCTATCCCTTCTAGTCTTGCCATTCATCCATCTCAACATCATCATCTCTGCCACACTCATTTTATGAGTATTTTGTTTTTTAACCGCCCAACATTCCCCCTCATAGTGCAAAGTTGGTCTCATAATTGTCATATAGAACCTGCCCTTCAACTTTATTGGTATGTGGCGATCACATAAAATTTTAGTTACACATCTCCACTTTGCCCACCAAACTCTAATTTTATGTGCGATATCTTCCTCCATCTCTCCATTTTCCTGGATTATCAACCCAAAATATCAAAAGTGCGCTCTTTTGGTATTTTTTGACCATTGATCTTAACTGCTTCCTCACGTCTACTCCTATTATCATCCACTTTGCCCACCCAACTTTAATTCTAAGAGCGATATCTTCTTTAATCTCTCCATTTTCTTGGATTATCAACCCAAAATATCGAAAGTGCGCTCTTTTTGGTATTTTCTAACCATTAATCTTAATTAGTTCCTCGCATCTACTCCTATTATTACCCACTTTGCCCACCCAACTCTAATCCAATGTGCGATATCTTTCTCAATCTCTCCATTTTCTTGGATTATCAACCCAAAATATTGAAAGTGCACTCTTTTTGGTATTTTCTGACCATTTATCTTAACTACTTCCTCACGTTTACTCCTATTATTACTAAACTTGAATTTCATATACTCTGTCTTAGTTTGGCTAATTTTAAAACCTTTACATTCTAGAGCATCCCTCAAAAGTTCTAATTTTGTGTTGACATCGTTTCAAGACTCATCGACCAAAACTATGGCATCAGCAAACAATATGCACTACAATACCTCATCTTATAAGTGCCTAGTTAAGTTATCTGTAACTAAGACAAAGACGTATGGGCTCAATGCTGACCCCTGATGTAGACGTATTGTCACTAAAAACTTATTTGTCTCTCCATTAGTTGTTCGTACAATAGTTAGCACTCCATTGTACAAATCTCTCACCAAGTCGATGTAGTATCTAAAGATTCTTTTCTTTTCCAACACCCACCAAATCAAATCTCGAGGTACTATATCATAAGCTTCCTTTAGTTCAATAAGACCATGTGCAAGTCGTTTCTCTTCACCCTAAATTTCTCAATCAATTGCCTTAGTAGGAAAGTAGCCTCAGTTGTTGACCTCCCTCCCTAGCATAAAACCGAATTGGTTATTTGATACACTCGTTTCATGCTTTGGTTGTTGCTCAATCACTCTCCCCCAGAGCTTCATAATGTGGCTAATAAGTTTGATCCCTCGATAGTTCGCACTATTCTGTATGTCTCATTTATTTTTGGAAATAAGTACCACAATATTTTCCTCCATTCATCTGGCATTTTCTTTGTTCACAACACCTTGTCGAATAGCTTGGTCAACCAGTCTATGCCTATCGGGATACCATCTTGTCTTGAAGCCTTTCCTCCTTCATCCATTTCAAATAAAATGAAAGAGCATGCATATACTTAAAGGGTGCAGTTTCTATAAGGTTGCAACCTTAAACAATCCAATTAACGCTCACCTCCAAATTTTATCATAACATGTAATTTTGTTGTAAAAAATTCTTAAGATTATCTTAAAATCTATTTTCATATCTAATTAGAAAATTTTAAACTCCAAAAATAGTAAAAATCAAGGAGATCTATAAACATATGAAAATCTTGAAAATGGATGGCCTAGATAATGTGTTGCAAGATGCACTATTTCTGAGACATAAAAACCTTTTTTTTTTTTATATTCATACATCTCGATGTCGAGATGATCAAATAGAGGGTTTTTCAACATTAAAACAACCTTTTCCGATAAATTTTTGAGATGCATATGTAATTCTACATTTTAAGGTTGCAACCTTATATAAACTTCTCAAGAGCAAGTTCAGAAAGCCATTGATGCATGCCAGCTGAGCCATGGAGCTTGTTCAACATGTGTTCATTCTTCTTAAAACAGTGTGTTAACCCACAATGTCTACATGTAAAATCTTAACACAAAACCTTCAACCATTTAAAGTGCATGTCACACATATTTGACATGCTTTCATCATTTAAATGTGTCAATTGAATAATATTGCATTTAATGTTAGTAATGCACAATAATTTGGTAAATATAATAAATGTAAAAGGTCTTCTTAATATAATTATCATTTCTAGTTTTCAAATTTTATTTATTTATCATATTCATGATCGCCATATTAAAGATTATATATTGTATAAAAATTACGATCGAATTCTATTTGAAAAATAAATTTATCAAGGGGCTCGCATTTTTACATGTGCAGGCTTGGCTGCATGCTAACCGCATCTATATGTTAAATTTACATGCATTGTCTAATATAACTAAAAATATACAGTTATATTTTTTTAAATACTATTTAAATATTATATAATATATATTATATAAATATCTCTTATACAAATAAAATATATTATATAATAATGTAATTATTATATGGGAAAGTATATAATGAGACCATTTACATTTGGTACAAGGTGGTCACAATTGATCTTGACTACTGGATGTGATATTGTGTGGTTGTATTTATTTTATTGACCAAGCTCAAAGTCCAAAAGAAATTTTCTCAAACTTTGTGATACATCCAAGCTATTAGATTTCACATCGGATGGATGTAAGTAAGTGTGACCTCTATGTATGAAAGGTAAATGGTCTCATTGTAATATAATATACACTATATATAATATAAATATATTAAAT
This sequence comes from Amborella trichopoda, assembly GCF_054954075.1. Classification (NCBI taxonomy): domain Eukaryota; kingdom Viridiplantae; phylum Streptophyta; class Magnoliopsida; order Amborellales; family Amborellaceae; genus Amborella; species Amborella trichopoda. Next base: position 36,255,034 of record NC_142348.1, read on the forward strand.
AATATAAATATATTATAATATATATATATATGTATGTATTATTTAAATATTATGAAAATATTAATAATATATATTATTTCTAATATTGGAAATATCAAATTTATAAATATAAATATGCATATATTAAATATTGATTATATATATATATATATATATATATATATATATATATATATATATATATATATATATATATATATATATATATATATATATGGAAGATACTACAAAACGCCTATAGGCGAAAATGAACAGTGATTTCGCCTACCCTCATCACCATCCAAACCTCATCTCACGGTCACAGTTGTCTGATAGTGTTTCACTTTTTATTTTAGTTTTTACTAATTGGAATGATCTGAAATTTGGAGCGTATGTACATCTTAGTGAGGATCACCTAATAAAAATATGAAAAATATAATTTGTAAAATATAAATTGATCAAAATACCCTTGTAAATTTTTAGCGGTATTTTGGTTAATTTATATTTTGTGAATTATTTTTTCATATTTTATTAAGTGTGCCTCACTAATATGTACTCACGATCCAAATTTCAAATAATTTGTATTTATAGGAAAAAAATGAAAATTTAAACACTACCTGACAACTGTGACCGTGCGATGAAGTTTGGATGGTGATGAGGGTAGATGAAATCACTGTTCATTTTCACCTATAGACGTTGAGAAAGTTTTCTGTATATATATATATATATATATATATATATGGGAAAAGTTTATATAGAGCCGAGGCTCTAAACAATCAAATTTGAGTCCCCCCAAACAATCAAATTTGAGTTTTCCTAAACAATCAAATTTGAGCCTACCTTAAAAATTTCACTAGAAGAGGTTGTTTTGATGCCCAGCCCAGATATTTGTAAATTGATCATCTAGACATCAAGAAGCATGGACACGAGAAAAAAATGGATTCAAGTTTTGGAAATAGTCTATTTTGCATTTTTTTACAGTTAATTTTTAAGATTTTAAAGGTTTCATAGATCTGTCGATCTACACTATTTTTGAAACTTTAAACTTTATACATAAATATAAAAATATATTTTAAGGCTATCACAAAGATTATAGTAGTATAATGCAACCATCTTCAAAAACCATGTTAAAGACATTTGTTTGACACAAATTTTTAAATGTACACTCTTTTCATTATGAAGAACAATCACAAAAAAGAAAATTTTGAAAAACTGCTCTAGAAAGTTTTCATTCTAGCCCAATTAATACAAACCGTCCATTTTTTTGAGATGGTTAGATATAGATCTCAAAAAGATTTTTTTTAATCCTAAAATTTTTATATAGCGTTATCATCATTAGATTAATAATGCTAAAAAATAAAAAAGTGATTTTGAATTTGTTAAGGCTTAGATCTTGAAATTCACCAAATGGATGGTCGAGATTCATTGTTGGAATGTGTATTAATTTGACCATATCTATGGTACAAATTGAATTTTTTTTTCCATAGGATTGATTATGAGGATGAAGAGAATGTGTATACAAAATTTGGGGTCATACAAATGCCAAAAAAATGACTTTCTAGAGGTGTGGTTGCATTATACTACTATACAACCGTTGTACTTGATCATTTCCCATATATATATATAAAATCTGTTCTAATAAGAAAATGTGTATTAAGTATATCACTTTGAAATTTAGTAACACAATGAACTATGGAAAGTATTTCTTTTTTCACGGTAGAATAATTTTGTTGAGTAGAATTCCAAGCTTTCGAAGTATAGCGGACTAGTTGTTCATTAGAGTTTATTCGTTGTTTTAAAATACCTCCTAATCCTAATTCAGAAGCATCACATTCTATTATTTTGAAAGCATTAGGATTAGCTAGATTCAAACAAGGTAATTCTTTAGCTTTAATTTTTATTTTCTTTATAGCTTGAGTATGTTCCTCTGTCCATTTAGGAGGATTCTTTTTAAGCCGTTCGTATAATGGTTTAGCATCTATAGCCAAATTTTCATAAAAATCTACTATATAATTTAAGCATCCTAAAAATCTTTGTAATTCAGTTTTGTCTAAAATCATATCAGGAAATTTATCAGCAAATTGAATGGATCTTTCTATTGGTATAATTGTACCATAATGAATATGGTGGCCTAAAAATCTTATTTTTGTTTGGAAAAGATTTATCTTTTTAGCAGATACTACTAAACCTGCATGTTTAATTGCTTGTACAAATGTATGAATATGTTTAAAACGTTATTCTATAGTATCTGAGAAGACTAAAACATCATCAATATATACTATCATAAATTTATAATATGGGTTAAATACTTCATTCATTATTTTTTGAAATTCTGATGGAGCATTTTTTAATCCGAATGGCATTACGTTTCATTCATATTGTCCAAATGGAACATTGAATGCAGTTTTCTTCTTCTTTTATCTGTATTTGCCAATAACCAGATTTTAAATTAAATTTAGAAAAGATTGTAGCAGTAGCAAGTCTATCTAGTAGGTCTTTTTTATTTGGTATTGGATACCTAATCCATTGTAAAACTTTATTTAAAGGTTTATAATTTATTACTAATCTTGGTACGCCTCTTTCTTTTTCCGCATTTTTATTGACATAAAAAGCAGCACAGCTCCAAGGAGATGCACTTATTCTTATTAGATTTTTGCTTTGTAATTCATCAATTTCTTTTTTACAAAATTCCAATAAGGTTGTATTCATTTGTACTGGTCTAGCCTTGGTAGGAATTTTTGATTCATCAAATCCCTTTTCGTAAGGTAATCCTACTATATGTTTCTTTCTTGCCCAAAAGGCATTAGGAAGGTTACTTTAAATTTCTGTTTCTATTTGAGTTCGAAGATTATTAATTTTTGTTATTATCTCAGGGTTTTCTAAGTCTTCTTTTATATTTTAATTCTATTTTAAGGGAACATAGAAACTTTTCTTTATTATCCATTTTGTCTTTGACTCTATTGATTTCTTTAAGTTTTGGTTTTTCTAAAAATTCAAACTTAATTGTTTGTCCTACTCTAGATGTTTCTATTCTTGTATTATTAATTATTATGGGATATAGTAAGGTTAGGAATAGAATTCCAAGTATGACTGCCTGACTTAAGTTTTTTACCATAATAAAAGGTGTTGGAAAACAATGTCCATTATTACATACCATGGCATTTGATAATTTATATTTAATAAATAATCTACGACCATCAGCAGTATTAAGTATTTGAGTAATTTTATCAAAATATTTTGGTGGAACTAAACCTTCATTAATACAATTTAAATCTGGACCTGAATCTACTAAAGCTAATGTTTGAAAATTATATTCCTCTTCGATGACAATTTTTACTAATATAAACCATTTTTGAGAAATAATTTTATTTACTAAGTTTACCGATATATTTTCTTCAACTTCTTTGGTTTTGAAGGTTTCTGGTTCTTTATCACTAGGATCTGCTAGTTGATCGAATTCCATTTCGTCTGTATCAGTTACAGCTCCTGATATGTCATTCTGTAATTCTAATATTTTTATTCTAGTTTTTAATTGTCCTATTTCTGTTTTTATTTCATTTACTTCTTTTTTTAATTCAGATATTGTAGGTTCTCTTTGAAGTATATCTTTTTTATTAATTCGTTTGAGTATTTCAGCAAAATTGTAATCCTCTGGTGGTTTGAGTAATGGAATTGGTTTATTTTTTGCTTTTGTTAATGTGATAAATTGGGTAACAATTTCTCTTTTTTTCTCTGGATCATTTATTTTTTCTATAAGGTCTAATATTAATGTATCTTCTTTGGATAGCATATTACAGGAACATTCTTCTATATTCTGTTCAGATCCAGATTGTTCTGTTGAGGACATGAAATAATCTTCATCTTCTATTTGTCCTACCATTGTAGTATCAGTGGAAGATTCAGAAGAATCATCATCATATATTTGTATTATATCATATAGTTTATTTCTAATGGATTCTTCTAAGATTATAGTATCTATTTTCTTTTTTATTTTACATTGGCTTTTATAATGGCCAACTTTTCCACATTTATAATATACAAGTAATTTCCTTTTACCCTTTTGGTACTTGTATTTTGGAGAGAATCTTTTTATGAATTTATCTTTCTTGTGTTTTTTATAAGATTTCTTTTCTTTTCTTTGTTTCTTATATTTTTTCTTTTTATGAAATTTATCTCTAGATTTTTCTATATGATATCCGAATTGTTCACAGAAGTCTCCTAATTCTTTTTTACCAGTCATTTTTTGTTTATCTAATTGTTTCTTTAATTTCATGTCAGTACATAGGGCTAATACTTCTGCACATATCTCTGCAGATAATTCTCCTAATGTATAAACAGAATATGGTATGATTCCCCCATTTTTATTTTTTAATCTAGTTTTTACTTTTTCTACAAATAAATATGGTAATCCAACAATAAATTTTTCTTTCCAATGATCCTGCTGGCTATCTTCTCTGCTTAATAGTCTGGAAAAGAAAACATCTTTGTACCATTTATAATGGGATAGGGTTGGATATCTTAAATTAGATAACAAATCTTCAGATCGGGCTTCAAGTAGGGCTGTACTCCCCACAAAATGAAGTGTGATGGTGTAAATGAGAGTATTAACAACATCACTTTCGGAATATAGGACGTCTTGATTATTTTCATTTTTAACAGTCCATTGGCGAGTATTATTCAAAATTTGTTGTTTTGTATTTTCAGGTAAGTGGAAATCCCACCAACCTCGAAGCCATCCTGTGAAACCACAAACAATGGCTTTGGCGACCTTTTGATCATGGTTGCCTACCATTTTACACGCAGAGGCATACATGGTCATATGTTTCATAGTGTCTAATATTTGTTGTTCAGATAATCCATCTATATTCCAATTTACTATAAATCTTCCTGAATAGGAAATATTTTGGGCTACCAAATCTTCTTCGAATTGTATATCAACAGGGGTAGGTCTATGATGATAAGGCCTAGCTGTTAAAGGTTTCCATGATTTTCCATATACTATTCTTTGAATATTATTATTATCTTGTTCATGACTATTTTCCGTAAAGGCTTCTTACATATTTTCTATAGTGTTGGCAATTATAGGTGTCTCTTCTTGTAAGGTTAATGTAGATGATTCAGGGATTTCTGTAGCAATTTTCTCTTTTCCTTTGTCCTGAATGTTAAAAGTTTTTTCCTTAATTTCTAATTTAGATAATTTTGATATTAATTGATCCATTAGGGTTTTATTATCTTCTCCAAAATTAAATTTTTCTTTATCAAGTGATGGAGGTGGTTTAAATAAAACATTTTTGGTTTCTTTTATTGGTACAGGTCTTAACATATTTTCAATTCTGGATGCTTGCTTTCCTAAAGATTGCATATATAAATTTGTATAGTTATTGTGTTCTATGACATGTGGAATTAATTCAGCTTTATGTATTATTTCTCCTGTAGTCATTTTATATGGTGTAGCCTTTGTTTCTAATTTTAATTCTGGTTTTGATCCTTTTATAATAATACTTTTTTCAAGAGGGTGAATACTTGTCATTGTATTTCCTTCAGTTGTTTCATATGAAGCATATTGACTTTGTATTGTATTTATTTCAAAATTAGGAATATGTATTTTTCGTTCCCTACATATTTCTTTTAACCAGACAAAAAATCCTTTGTTATATCGTTCTCTTTTGCGTTCCTTATTGTACTTTATATGAAATAATTCTACTAATCTAGGTTGAAAATGTTTTTTATAGCAAGTTCTTATCTCCTTATTTTCTTCAGATAAGTAATCATGTTCTATAAATTGTTTGCTAAGTCTTTTTTCTTCTGTAAGAGTTAAGACTTGAAAATCCATTTCTGAGTCAGTTATTTCTGGTTCAGATTTTTGTATGGACCTATATTGTGAGATAATAATATTTTCTTTTGTTCTATATAGACTTTCTAAGTTTGGATTTATAGAATAAGTAGAACTTCTTGGTAATTCTATTATAGGTTTTGTAGATGATTTTATTTCAGAATCATCTTTACTGTTATTTCTTCTATTGTTGGTAAATTGGATTTCTATTTTACCATTAGGATTTTCTAATATTCTTTCTGGAATATTATTTATTCTTGGGGCTTGGTACTGATGATTTTCATTGTAGATTGACCATGATTCGGGTAGAATAATTTTTGACCATTCTATGGTTTTTGGTATAATAGTATTAGATTTTTCAATATTGGTTTGGAAAAGTATTGTTTTTCCTTTTGTATCATGTTGTAAAACATTAGGGCATAATGTGGTCATAACTTTGTAACATATTCTATATACTATGGCTAAATTCTGAGATCTTGGGATCATATCGAATCCTTGGGTTTTCAGGTTTAGGGTTAATACCTTAAGGATATTTGGATCTTTTAATGATATAGAATAACTTGTGAAGCAATTAAAGTAAACTGGACCATTACATAAACTAGATTCTACCATATCTAATAAAGAATCATTAAACTTATTATGTCTAGTATCTCTTAAACATATTAATATTGAATTATTAAGTCCTAACCTTGTTACAAACTTGGTAGATCTTTGTTAGAATTGGTATCAGAGCCACACCATAGTCTTCTTTAAAAAGTATCCAAAAAATATTACTACTAAGAGTAATACTTTAGGAGAATGAAACCTAAGTAAATTCCTCTATTAAAGAAAGTTGGCCCGAGAGTTGAGGTTAGAGACGCTCAGACACCCAGTCTAAAGACCGTTAAGGTCAGGAGAGCCGCTGAGGTCGCAACAGACATAAGAGGTAGTCAAGGAGGACTTAATAATTCAATATTAATATGTTTAAGAGATACTAGACATAATAAGTTTAATGATTATTTATTAGGTATGGTAGAATCTAGTTTATGTAATGGTCCAGCTTACTTTAATTGCTTCACAAGTTATTCTATATCATTAAAAGATCCAAATGTCCTTAAGGTATTAACCCTAAACCTGAAAACCCAAGGATTCGATATGATCCCAAGATCTCAGAATTTAGCCATAGTATATAGAATATGTTACAAAGTTATGACCACATTATACCCTAATGTTTTACAACATGATACAAAAGGAAAAACAATACTTTTCCAAACCAATATTGAAAAATCTAATACTATTATACCAAAAACCATAGAATGGTCAAAAATTATTCTACCCGAATCATGGTCAATCTACAATGAAAATCATTAGCACCAAGCCTCAAGAATAAATAATATTCCAGAAAGAATATTAGAAAATCCTAATGGTAAAATAGAAATCCAATTTACCAACAATAGAAGAAATAACAGTAAAGATGATTCTGAAATAAAATCATCTACAAAACCTATAATAGAATTACCAAGAAGTTCTACTTATTCTATAAATCCAAACTTAGAAAGTCTATATAGAACAAGAGAAAATATTATTATCCCACAATATAGGTCCATACAAAAATCTGAACCAGAAATAACTAACTCAGAAATGGATTTTCAGTCTTAACTCTTACAGAAGAAAAAAGACTTAGCAAACAATTTATAGAACATGAATACTTATCTGAAGAAAATAAGGAGATAAGAACTTGGTATAAAAAACATTTTCAACCTAGATTAGTAGAATTATTTCATATAAAGTACAATAAGGCACGCAAAAGAGAACGATATAACAAAGGATTTTTTGTCTGGTTAAAAGAAATATGTAGGGAACGAAAAATACATATTCCTAATTTTGAAATAAATACAATACAAAGTCAATATGCTTCATATGAAACAACTGAAGGAAATACAATGACGAGTATTCACCCTCTTGAAAAAAGTATTATTATAAAAGGATCAAAACCAGAATTAAAATTAGAAACAAAGGCTACACCATATAAAATGACTACAGGAGAAATAATACATAAAGCTGAATTAATTCCACATGTCATAGAACACAATAACTATACAAATTTATATATGCAATCTTTAGGAAAGCAAGCATCCAGAATTGAAAATATGTTAAGACCTGTACCAATAAAAGAAACCAAAAATGTTTTATTTAAACCACCTCCATCACTTGATAAAGAAAAATTTAATTTTGGAGAAGATAATAAAACCCTAATGGATCAATTAATATCAAAATTATCTAAATTAGAAATTAAAGAAAAAACTTTTAACATTCAAGACAAAGGAAAAGAGAAAATTGCTACAGAAATCCCTGAATCATCTACATTAACCTTACAAGAAGAGACACCTATAATTTCCAACACAATAGAAAATATGTAAGAAGCCTTTACGGAAAATAGTCATGAACAAGATAATAATAATATTCAAAGAATAGTATATGGAAAATCATGGAAACCTTTAACAGCTAGGCCTTATCATCATAGACCTACCCCTGTTGATATACAATTCGAAGAAGATTTGGTAGCCCAGAATATTTCCTATTCAGGAAGATCTATAGTAAATTGGAATATAGATGGATTATCTGAACAACAAATATTAGACACTATGAAACATATGACCATGTATGCCTCTGCGTGCAAAATGGTAGGCAACCATGATCAAAAGGTCGCCAAAGCCATTCTTTGTGGTTTCACAGGATGGCTTCGAGGTTGGTGGGATTTCCACTTACCTGAAAATACAAAACAACAAATTTTGAATAATACTCGCCAATGGACTGTTAAAAATGAAAATAATCAAGACGTCCTATATTCCGAAAGTGATGTTGTTAATACTCTCATTTACACCATCACACTTCATTTTGTGGGGAGTACAGCCCTACTTGAAGCCCGATCTGAAGATTTATTATCTAATTTAAGATATCCAACCCTATCCCATTATAAATGGTACAAAGATGTTTTCTTTTCCAGACTATTAAGCAGAGAAGATAGCCAGCAGGATCATTGGAAAGAAAAATTTATTGCTGGATTACTATATTTATTTGTAGAAAAAGTAAAAACTAGATTAAAAAATAAAAATGGGGGAATCATACCATATTCTGTTTATACATTAGGAGAATTATCTGCAGAGATATGTGCAGAAGGATTAGCCCTATGTACTGACATGAAATTAAAGAAACAATTAGATAAACAAAAAATGACTGGTAAAAAAGAATTAGGAGACTTCTGTGAACAATTCGGATATCATATAGAAAAATCTAGAGATAAATTTCATAAAAAGAAAAAATATAAGAAAGAAAGAAAAGAAAAGAAATCTTATAAAAAACACAAGAAAGATAAATTCATAAAAAGATTCTCTCCAAAATACAAGTACCAAAAGGGTAAAAGGAAATTACCTGTATATTATAAATGTGGAAAAGTTGGCCATTATAAAAGCCAATGTAAAATAAAAAAGAAAATAGATACTATAATCTTAGAAGAATCCATTAGAAATAAACTATATGATATAATACAAATATATGATGATGATTCTTCTGAATCTTCCACTGATACAACAATGGTAGGACAAATAGAAGATGAAGATTATTTCATGTCCTCAACAGAACAATCTGGATCTGAACAGAATATAGAAGAATGTTCCTGTAATATGCTATCCAAAGAAGATACATTAATATTAGACCTTATAGAAAAAATAAATGATCCAGAGGAAAAAAGAGAAATTATTACCCAATTTATAACATTAACAAAAGCAAAAAATAAACCAATTCCATTACTCAAACCACCAGAGGATTACAATTTTACTGAAATACTCAAACGAATTAATAAAAAAGATATACTTCAAAGAGAACCTACAATATCTGAATTAAAAAAAGAAGTAAATGAAATAAAAACAGAAATAGGACAATTAAAAACTAGAATAAAAATATTAGAATTACAGAATGACATATCAGAAGCTGTAACTGATACAGACGAAATGGAATTCGATCAACTAGCAGATCCTAGTGATAAAGAACCAGAAACCTTCAAAACCAAAGAAGTTGAAGAAAATATATCGGTAAACTTAGTAAATAAAATTATTTCTCAAAAATGGTTTATATTAGTAAAAATTGTCTTCGAAGAGGAATATAATTTTCAAACATTAGCTTTAGTAGATTCAGGTGCAGATTTAAATTGTATTAATGAAGGTTTAGTTCCATCAAAATATTTTGATAAAACTACTCAAATACTTAATACTGCTGATGGTAGTAGATTATTTATTAAATATAAATTATCAAATGCCATGGTATGTAATAATGGACACGGTTTTCCAACACCTTTTATTATGGTAAAAAACTTAAGTCAGGGAGTCATACTTGGAATTCCATTCCTAACCTTACTATATCCCATAACAATTAATAATACAGGAATAGAAACATCTAGAGTAGGACAAACAATTAAATTTGAATTTTTAGAAAAACCAAAACTTAAAGAAATCAATAGAGTCAAAGACAAAATGGATAATAAAGAAAAGTTTCTATATTCTCTTAAAATAAAAATAAAATATAAACAAATAGAAGAAGACTTAGAAAACCCTGAGATCATAACAAAAATTAATAATCTTCGAACTCAAATAGAAACAGAAATTCGTAGTAACCTTCCTAATGCCTTTTGGGCAAGAAAGAAACATATAGTAGGATTACATTACGAAAAGGGATTTGATGAATAAAAAATTCCTACTAAGGCTAGACCAGTATAAATGAATACAACCTTATTGGAATTTTGTAAAAAAGAAATTGATGAATTACAAAGCAAAAATCTAATAAGAATAAGTGCATCTCCTTGGAGCTGTGCTGCTTTTTATGTCAATAAAAATGCGGAAAAAGAAAGAGGCGTACCAAGATTAGTAATAAATTATAAACCTTTAAATAAAGTTTTACAATGGATTAGGTATCCAATACCAAATAAAAAAGACTTACTAGATAGACTTGCTACTGCTACAATCTTTTCTAAATTTGATTTAAAATCTGGTTATTGGCAAATACAGATAAAAGAAGAAGAAAACTGCATTCAATGTTCCATTTGGACAATATGAATGGAACGTAATGCCATTCGGATTAAAAAATGCTCCATCAGAATTTCAAAAAATTATGAATGAAGTATTTAATCCATATTATAAATTTATGATAGTATATATTGATGATGTTTTAGTCTTCTCAGATACAATAGAACAACATTTTAAACATATTCATACATTTGTACAAGCAATTAAACGTGCAGGTTTAGTAGTATCTGCTAAAAAGATAAATCTTTTCCAAACAAAAATAAGATTTTTAGGCCACCATATTCATTATGGTACAATTACACCAATAGAAAGATCCATTCAATTTGCTGATAAATTTCCTGATATGATTTTAGACAAAACTGAATTACAAAGATTTTTAGGATGCTTAAATTATATAGTAGATTTTTATGAAAATTTGGCTATAGATGCTAAACCATTATACGAACGGCTTAAAAAGAATCCTTCTAAATGGACAGAGGAACATACTCAAGCTATAAAGAAATTAAAAATTAAAGCTAAAGAATTACCTTGTTTAAATCTAGCTAATCTTAATGCTTTCAAAATAATAGAATGTGATGCTTCTGAATTAGGATTAGGAGGTACTTTAAAACAACGAATAAACTCTAATGAACAACTAGTCCGCTATACTTCGAAAGCTTGGAATTCTACTCAACAAAATTATTCTACCGTGAAAAAAGAAATACTGTCCATAGTTCATTGTGTTACTAAATTTCAAAGTGATATACTTAATACACATTTTCTTATTAGAACAGATTGCAAAGCCGCCACTGATATTCTTACTAAAGATGTGCAAAACCTTGTCTCTAAGCAAATCTTTGCTCGATGGCAGGCAATATTATCATCTTTTGATTTTTCTATCAAACACTTAAAAGGTACTACTAACCATCTTCCTGATTTTCTTACTCGTGAATTTTTGCAGGGAGGGCAACACTGATCATTTTGATACACCAGCTTTATCTTTTCCACTAACTTTGTTTTATACAAATATGAATAAAAATAATAATACTTCTACTCCTGAGCAAAGGGGAAAAGCCCCTATGGAAACCTCACTGGATATCATTCCAGTAAATATTACTCAGTCACCAATAAGAATAGAACCTGCTTTATAACCCAATAATAGTCCTATTTCCTATTCCCCAAATATCAATTATCCAACTTATTCAAGCCAACCTTCAGCTTCTCCTCCAACTCCAGTTTTCCAAACCTCTACACCAAAAAAACCAACTTTATCCAGCAAAACTCCATATCTTGAAACCTATTTTGTTGCTGATGCAATCATAGAATCCAGACATGTGAATGACAACCCAAATAGTGTTGCTAAGTATTACTTATGCAATAATCTTTGTCCATCTGTAGGTACCAAAACAAGAGAATGGTACGAAATGATTCTGCTAGAAACAGAGTCTATTTCCTTGGTACATTATAATCAAAAGAATTAAAAAATAGTAGCATATTCAAAATTACAAATAAGGAAAGTATTATCTTTTGAAGATTGAGGATCAGACCCTTCCAAAGCCAAGAGAATATATTCCCCAGATTTCCCAAATAAATACTACAGACATGCTGATTACATAGATGCTTGGCATAAGATACTGACACTTCAAAACCCATATAATTCTCACACTTGGCTCTTACAGTTTAAAATGCCTATAAACACTCCATTTCCAAATTGGTTTCGTAACTGGTTTGCAACATGGGGATCTTTAACCCAAATACTTCCTGAACCTCTGCAACTCTCTCAAAACCGTTTTATTGACTTCAATATATATATATATATATATATATATATATATAGGAAAATACTACGCAATGCCTATAGGTGAAAATAAACAGTGATTCGCCTACCCCCATCACCGTCTAAAGTTCATCGAGCAGTTACGATTGTCTGGTAGTATTTTATTTTTCAGTTTTTTTTTTACAAATCAAAATGATTTAAAATTTGAGCATGTATTCATAAAAAATAGGGGAATCTTCTAAAATTAGAAAAAAAATATTTTACATGAAAACTATTAATCAAAATACCCCTAAAATGTTTCAGGGGTATATTTTGGTTAATTTATTTTTCACGGATAATTTTTTTTATATTTTTATTAGATGCGCCTTAGTAAGATATACATGTTATCCAAATTTCAGATCATTCTGATTTGTAGAAACAAAATGAAAAATAAAACACTATCAAACAATCGTGACCACGCGATGAAATTTAGACGGTGATGAAGGTAGGCAAAATCACTATTCATTTTCGCCTATAGGCGTTGGAAAGACATTTTCATATATATATATATATATATATATATATATATATATATATATGGGAAAATTTTCTATAGAGCCGAGGCTCTAAACCATCAAATTAAAGCCTACCTCAAAAATTTCACTAGAAGATGCTGTTTTGATGCCCAAATATCATCAAATTGATCATCTCGACAAGATGCATGTACATAAGAAAAAAATGGATTTCAAGTTTTCGAAATAGTGTAATTTGTAATGCATTTTTGGACCGTCAATTTTCAAGATTTTCAAGTTTTCATAGATTTATCAATCTACACTATTTTTGAAGCTTTAAACTTTATAAATTAAGATGAAAATATATTTTAATGCTATCACAATAATTTTCAGTATTTAAACTACATTAGTCGACACTATTTAAAAGTAGGCCGATTTGATTGTTTAGAGCTTAGGCTCTATACAAACCGCACCCTATATATATATATATATATATATATATATGAATATTTTAAATATTATGAAAGTATTATATATGAAATATTACTTATATATTAAATACAAAATATTGTATTATTATATATTATATAAACATAGATATATATGAAATATTATTTAAAAATTATTTATATATTAAATATTAAATATTATATTATTGCATATTATATTGTAAATATAAATTTTATAGATAACATTTATTACATAATAAAATATATATTATATAAAAAATAATATTATATAAACATATATTTATTATTATATAATATAATAAATATATTCTAATAATATAAATATATATGCATTATTTAAATATTATGAAAGTGTTATAAATGAAATATTATTTTAAAATTATTTATATATTAAATATAAAATATTATATTATTGTATATTATATTGTAAATATAAAATTTATAGATTACATTTATTACATAATAAAATATATATTATATAAAAAAATATTATATAAACATATATTTATTATTATATAATATAATAAAAAATACTAATAATATAAATATAATAATATAATATGAATATATATTAATAATATAATAAAATAGTAAAATATAATGTATAAATTATTATTTGTTATATTATTTTATAAATTAATATAATATATTTTATGATATAATATTGTATAATATATATTATTTAATATATAAATACATTATAATATAAAATGTATTACATTGCGAAGAGTGAATAGTGCCTTGTGGGTCCGCGTGTGAAAATAAAACCTGTGAAATACTTCCCCATGGTTGAGATGTGGTTTTGGTTTTATACAAACTGGATCATTTTATTGCATATTTTTTTACCATGGGTTTTGTTTTCATATGCGTTTCTTCGTTTACCAAACATTTATAGGGCAATTTTATGTTGAAAGTATTTGGGAATTATTTTCACACTAATCAGACGTGCCCTAAGTTTATAAGAAGCTCAAATGATTTTGTTTTGTAGAATTTATTTAAAAATTAAATAAGGTAAAATAGCTATCGAGAAGAAGCAACTCATGAAATGAGTCTTCAATTGTCTCCTTTAAGAAAAAGTATACAAATATATTATTGAGTTTCAATACCAAGAGGTTACAATTATTATTATATGTCACGCTTTAAATTGGGTGGTTGTATGAAAGAAAGACATATGTGATCTTTTATCGAGGAATACATTTTTTTTTTTTTTTTTTCTTTACCCCTTTCTTTTTGCAAAAGCTCACTTACATGTGGTCTTTATTATAATAAGATAAATTTCAAAATAAAATCAACATAACAATAAAACCAAGATCTTAACAACTTGATGCCATTGAAACAACTATGCACTATGCTTGAGAATAAAAGATAAGATTGCAAGAAACAAAAAGAAGAGTATCGGAGATTACTTTAACCGGGTTTATTACACCCCACAACGAGTCACCACCATCCGATGGCGTGGGATTAACGATCTACCTTCAATCTCGAACCGGGAAAGTAAATTTCGGCCAAGCCACACCAATGGAACGTGAACCCCTTTGATCACAAACTCAAACCCTAAGTGAATTCTCTTAGGAATCTAGTTTGAGAGAGATGGATTAAACCTTAAAACCCTTAGCCATAAATCCATATTTGAGAGATAGGAGAGAAGAACTCCATAACCTGAGAGATAGGAGAGAAGAACTCCATAACCTAAACCATTAGGTTTTTTCACAATGTGAAAGAGAGAGATCAAACATGAGAGAGATAAACTTTCTTAAGAGAGAGATATAAAGATAAGTTGTAAGATTTTTTGGTAGAGAAAAAGGCTTTGAATAAAATTAAGGTTTCTTAGGGTTTTATTTTACTTACCTCTTGTGAGATTGAACATAGATCGTCGATCAATGGTGACTTGTAAGGTGAGAGATCTGAGCCATCCATTCCATAGATGGGCCATCAACAATATGGAAGGTGCATGAACTATTATCCCCCTTTTCTAAACCATTTTCTCATCAATAGAAATTAAATAAATTAAATCTAATCAAAATATTGTGCATACCATAAAATAACACAAGTCTACTCAATCTTCCACAAAATCTTTCAAAGATATATCAAGTTAATATTTAGTCATATCTTCCAACCATATGGCCATGTCATTTCACCAAAAAAATAAGAAAGAGAGTAAGGGTGGGGTGTGCGACCCAAGGGAGGCACTCATGGGCCCCACCTTCTAAAAATATGGTGGGCCCATGTGCACAATAGCCCCCTATGATATTTTTATATATTTTAAATTAATAAAAGGATTTTCGAATATTATTCGAATATTTAAACAATTGTAAAATCAATATATTTAATTTTATAAATCCAAAAATTATAAATAAAATATCCAAGGGTTCATAAAAGTTCAAATAATAATATTAAAATAATTTCTATCATAAAATAAATACAATTAAATTAATTTGATGGGAAAATGATCCATATAGTTTAGGAATCAACAATCATGGGGCACTCCACTTTCAACTGTGGACTACAGACCACACTTGCTTTATCAGACCGAGCTAGTGTTTCTCATGACCCACAGTCCAAACAGGGGCTCATTAGCGGGTCATCAAAGTCCGGCTGATGAGACAAGGGATCGCAATCCCAGTCTATGGATTTCAGGTCCTCCCCTATAGACGAGTCAATGTCACCTAGACCTGATGCGACCGTAGCTACTATAGTGCATAAGGGTATCTCTCGCACATGCATATGCTTCACCCTAAAAGGTGAATTTCTGGCTTTCCTGAACGATCTATCGATATGTATGCCATGTGATGGTATATGGATGAGGTTTTGACCCATGTCTTTGTAGGCCACCATCACACACAATGGTCACACAGTCCCTCGGCTCACTCATCCTAGCATATTCTCTGACCTCATAACCCATAAGCCTTCATCGGTTTGTTCTTCATGCCTAGATAATATGGGTTTTTCCAAACCGACTAGCCTAAATCGTTAAGCACATATCAGTATCAGCAAATCATCGTTTGCTTAGTATGGTCCACGAGGGACCACACTCCCACTGAGTTCATGTTCCACCATATCATTTCATTTTACAAGCACTCATAAGGCCTTTAAAGGCCACATGAACCCAACAAGTTTGTTATTGATTAAACTCAAAGTTCAAAAAAAAAAAATTGAACTTCATGAC
Organism: Amborella trichopoda; assembly: GCF_054954075.1. Taxonomy (NCBI): domain Eukaryota; kingdom Viridiplantae; phylum Streptophyta; class Magnoliopsida; order Amborellales; family Amborellaceae; genus Amborella; species Amborella trichopoda. The sequence continues at coordinate 36,271,786 of NC_142348.1, forward strand.
GCACTCCAAGCCATTGAATTTGACATCTCATGGCTAAGAGTAATTGTGACCTCCTTGTAACAATAGTAAATGATCTCGTCGTATACTATCTCTTAGTTTATTCTAATCTCGGAATAAAAAATAGGGGCAAAGAATAGCCCAATAAAACCCACACTAAAATAAAGAGAAAAGCACTGTGTAAATGCAACGTTGGCCATACATCAAGTACAAGATGAAGAATTTGATTCAAACAAAGATCTTTCTGTTAAAGGTATTAAATAACACCTATAATATGCTTAATTGAACTTCGTGGTCATGGCAATAAATATTTGCATGGTTTAGTACCAAGAAAGAATGTCTTCTCTGCCTTAACCTTATACTTCCCCTAAGATGATTATCTTTTACTTATTTAACTATGTTAAACACTTAAAACACACATACTCTCCCTCTACTTGAGAGAGAAGTTAATGCATTAACGATTCATGGGAGCTTAAGGGGCAAACTATCATATTCTCTCTCTATCTCTCTCTCTCTACTTGAAAGAGAAGTTAACATATTAACAATGGAAAACGTTTATATAAGGTTGTAATTTTAAAATGTAAAATTAAGGATGCACCTAAAAAATCATAAAAAAAAGATTGTTTTAATGTTGAAAAGCCCTCTAATTGATCGTCTTGACATCAGGATGTATGAATATGAAAAAAAAAGATTTAAAGTCCTAGAAATAGTGCATGCCGCAACACATTATCTAAACCGTCTATTTTCAAGATTTTCATATGTTTATAGATCTACTTGATTTTAAAATTTTATAATTAGATATGAAAATAGATTTTCAGATAATCCTAAGAATTTTTTATACCAAAATTACATGTTCTAATAAAATTAAAAGGTGCGCTTGAATTGGATTGTTTAAGATTGCAACATTATAGAAACCGCACCCATTAACAATTCATGGGAGCTTAAGGGGCAAAATGCTAACGATTTATGGGAGCTTAAGGGGCAAAATATCATGTCCAATTCGTATTATAACTTGTGGATCACCAAATCTTTTTTCAAATTGGACATATGTTACAATTGCCTTTGATGAAGCAAACTTTGAAATTAGGAGAGATGCTTAAAAGAATTGTATACTATGAGATCATTTATCTTTGTTACAAAGAGGTCACACTTACTTCTATCTATTAGATGATAAATTCAATGGTTTGGACTATGTCACAAAGTTTGAAACCATTTATATGTGATACAAGGAGGTCATAATGACTCATGCCCATCAGATTTTGAATTGGGTGGTTGTAAAAATGTCATTGACTAGACTTAGAATTCGAAAAACATTTTTCGAACTTTATGACATAGTCCAAACCATCGAATTTGACATCTAATAATTGGGAGTAATTCTGACCTACTTGTAACAAAGATAAATAATCTCATAATATATAATCCCATAAATAAATAGTCTCAATCCCTCAAATAAAAGAATGTGTGCATTCCAAGGAAAGTTAAAGCAAAAGTTCAAGATACAACACAGATTCCTTGTCAATCGAAAAAGCATTCACTTATATAAGGGATATCTTCTTTACTACGAGTCTAATGTGCTTTAGAAGCAGGGGGAAAGTTTAAATGCAATCATGTGTCCCTTTCAAAAGTCATTAAGAGATGTATTTTTTTATCTAAACTTTTACATGGGGGTAATCTCAACAACCATGATTGTGAATTTCAAACGGAAAAAAGAATTTAAACTTAAGAAAGAGATTTATTTAAGAGAATTAGAATCAATAGTTCAAAATCATTCCAAAGAAAAATTTGAAATAGTGTATTTAATATGTCTAAAATCCATTGTCTTTCTATATATATATATATGATCATGATAGTCGGAGATTATTGACATGTGAAATTTTAGATCCAAAATTCATGTATGAACTTTGAACATATTTATTTTTGGACTTTGAAGACATGAAAAATACTTAATTTTGAATATATTTATTTCGGGATTGTATACAATGAGACCATTTACTTTTGATATAAGGTGGTCACAATTACTTACAACCATCCGATGTGAAGTTTGATAGTTATCATAAAGTTTCAAAAAATTTATTTTCAAGTTTGAGCTTGGTCAATGGAATAATTACAGCAAACCAATTTCACATCCAATGGTCAAGATTAATATCTCCCTTTGTACCAAAAAGTAAATGGCCTCATTATATATTTTTCCATTTATTTTTAGACCTTGAAGACTTGAGAAATACCGAATTTGGTCCGTTTCAAAACTTTCTAAAAAAAAAAAAGGTCAAAACACAAAAAATATATGTAGAAATTAAATAACATAAATTATGGTATACGTGTGCCTATGTATGACACTGCACTTATGTGGACGAGGCAGTGATACTCGGTGTGGGTCCCGACATGCACACGTAGCCGTTGTGTTCACTCTTTAAATAAACAACGGCCCGTTTTCAAAGCCACAGGAACCGAACGAAATCCCATCATTCTCTCTCTCTCTATCTCTCTCTCTAGAAAACCCAGGATCCCCCAACCCTCTCTCTCTAGAAACCCCAGGTCCGCAGCCGCTTCCTCAACCCTGTGCTCCTGTCCTTTCTCTTTCTCTCTCTTGGAAAATCCCAGCTTCTCTCTCTGAGGAAAACTCAGGTTTCAATCTTCTCACTTTCTTTCACTGAACCCAATTGTTCCCCACCCACAATTTCCCCTCTTTACCCGTAGAATGCGAGAAAGTAATGACATGAGAATAAGACCAGGTTCTGGTTTCTCCATTGAAAACAGTGGTGGGTTTATCTCTGAATCTTCGTTTGGCACCTTTTACCAGAGCAATTGTCATAGGTTTAGGGGCCATTAAAGAAGGAGAGCATGCCTGACATTTCACAGGAAGAGAAGTGGCTTCCCATTCCGCAACAAAGGCGTCATAAGGTCGTGTTCTCTGAGATTGATGGGGGATTTTGCAGGGTTAACCATCGCCGGAGCTTCTCCTATGCAAAGCTCCCTCAACCTCGGCTCAGACTCTCTGTTCTTAAATTGGATGGCTCGTCTTTTGGTAAATGATGGGACTTTCTTCTCTTTATTGTTGGTTTTTGATGTTTTTCTTTTCTATTGCATGTGCTCGTTTTTGTTTTCTGAGTCTTTGGGGATGTTGATTTGTGGTAGAGGTGCAAGTTGAGAAGACAGCATTGGTTTTCGAACTTAAACAGGCCATTGAAGAAGTGTTCAGTCAGTCGCCCAAAGAGAGCCATGGCAAAATTTCTTGGTACGCTCTGAGCCTTATTCTGATTTGCATGTGTACCTCATTTGAATTCAAAGTTATTGTAGAAATCCAAATGTTTCTGATTTCCTTGGGATTCAGTTAATGTGGAAAGGTCATTTAGTTTCATTGCTCATAACTTAGTGTACCCATTCGAAGACACTGTAAGATTGTATTTCTTCTGTTTCTTTTGTAGATTAGTACTATGGCTTTCTTTCACAACTTGTTGTTGAGAGTGTACTACCTAAATATTAAACTAGACATGCAAAATTCATGGCTATTGCTGAAATTATGATGTTGGTTTCTTTTGCTTATCGTATTTTTTACCTCAAGATTCTGAAACTGTTTTGGTGATGTACTTTTTGTCACAATCTGCATGCTCGCTCTTACCTATTATTATTTTGATTATTTGTAAACTTTGTATTCCAAAATAGTTCCTTCATCTTGGTAACAATGTGCATCACCTTGGAGATGCACACCATTGCAGAAAACTTCTATTACACATGCATATTCAAGGATGTCTTTTTAGCTTGTGCTATTCACTGAACATAGGCTAATGCTATCAGTTTGGTTTGTGTAGGTCTCATGTTTGGGGCCATTTTTGCTTATCTTATGATGGTTATAAACTAGTTGATGACAAGGCATCATTGCGTTCCTATGGAATCAAGGATGGAGACCAGGTACTCTCAGAAAATTGTCTCTCTAAGTTGTATTATATTTGTATTATCTAAGTAATGCACTAGTACCCGATGCCTATATAATGAACCATCTATTGTTTCTTTATGCTTGTATTAACTGTTTACAATTTGATGCATGCATTAACTGAATGTTAGAAACAAAGTACTCTGATGTCCATTTTATTATTTTGCATGGAACATTTTGTACTCTAATTTTTAATTGAGGCATCCCATTACATCTTTCTTCTGGCAAAAATCTAATGATTTGTTTAAAATTTTCTTTTGCATCTTTCTTGTAGAGTAAACCTGTTACTATAGTTTGTAGTTCATATTTGTTGCATCTTTAATAACAAAGTTTGTTGTTCTTTAAATTTTATATGCGTATATTTCTTGAATCCATCCTTCATGAATGTACATACAAAATTAGATCTTTTTTAGAATCTACTCAAGGAGGGCTCTCAATGTTCTTCCCTCAAACTGCAACCATAATATTAAAACATGCCCATTTTACCTTAGGGTTAGATTTCTCTTGCTAATCAAAAACAGCAAAATGCCACTTTTTGGTTTGACACCAAACAAAAAAGTTATGGTGAAATGTAAGATCTAATATGCCACCATGTGAGTAGATAAATCTAGGATTTTAATTCTATACCAGAAACAAAAAAGCATCAGTCGTGCTAAGTGTGGATTTTGGTCTCATGCAAGGTCCTAACTTAGGGTTAGCTCCACTAGGCGATAAAACAAGGGAAAGTAGACTTAGGTGGTCTGGTCATGCGCAACATTGACCTAAAACAACACCAGTTAGGAGGGGTGATTTGGTTCAAGTGGAAGGCTCTAAAAGGGCAAAAGGAAGGCACCGGAGGACATGATAGAAATGTTCAGAATAGATATGGTGACTTATGGTCATCTGACTGAGGGTATGGCCTTGATAGAATAGAATGGTGGAATAGGATTTGTGTAGCCAACCCCAGATAGTAGGGATAAGGCTTGGATAATGATGAGATGATCTCATACAGAATGGGAATTGAGATTAATGGGCTTGCAGTGGGCTGCATGACCTTTCTCTCTTTATTGTTTCATGAAGTTACAATGGCACGGAAGTGGCTAAACTCACCATTAACGGGAGTAGATGCCTCTACTGTGTAGGAAGTCTGCTAGAGGTGGTGTCAACGTTTTCTACCTTCCTTTGACTTGAGGAGGGTTCTTGGTGCCTGCCTATGAGGTTGTAGGATGTTTTACCTCGACACTCCACCAAAGGGGTGTCACATGTTATCATGTATCGTGACTGTGACACATCTAGACATGGTTGGAATTGAATATATTGAAATGTATCAAAAGAATTCAAGATTGGGGCTTGAAATTAGGACATGGGTCTTGCCCTCAACAAGCCGCTTGTATGTGTTTATCGGGAAAAAAAAAGAGCCACTTATATGTGTTATATATGGAACCGTATACAAAAGACCACTTATATTTGGTACATTGTGGTCACGATTAATCTTGACTATTCGATGAGAAATTGGGTGGTTGCATTTGTTCCATTGACTAGGCTCAAAGTTCAAAAGATTTTGGATCTTTGTGATGCACCCAAGCTATCAGATTTCACATCTTACGGCTGTAAGTGATTGTGACATCTTTGTCCAAAGGTAAAGGTTATTATAGTTTACAATCCCATTATATGTGCATGTGTGTGTGTGTGCGCACGCATGCGTCCATGCGAGCGTGCACGTATGTTTTTGTATTCTAGAGAGTCTTGCTTTGCTCCCATTTTCAGAGAAGTACTAGGCACTTTCACTGAAACTTGTGCCATTGTCTTTGGAACATTTGTTGAGTAGAGGTCGGGTTGACTTTCATTCCCTAATTATATATGCCTGTATGCTTCAGCATCATGTACCTGCCTCAACTATTAAACCTATTGCTTTAAACCATGGACTCACACTAGGAACCAAACATGGCTTGGTGCATGTCTATTCAGCTATTTTTGAGTTGACTTGTCTAGTCTTGTTTCAGTCCAAAAATGGGAAAATAGGGGAAAAATATCAGGAAAAATAGAAGAAGGAAAAATAATTAAAAATCCATGAAATTTTATACAAATGAAAAAAACTGAAACATTAACTTGTACATGTTGATAAGGTTGCTTTAATTTTATTACTAATTTAGATGTCTCCCACCAATTATCAAGTACCAACTTCATATTAAAGATTAAGAAGTTGACCAAATATCCAACTTATAATAGTAGAGTCACAGAGAGTTAGAGACAAGCAAATACATTGTCCACTAAAGTTTAGAGACACGATGATGTAGAAAAGGGCGCATTCCAATTCTAAACAACGGTCTACAACAAATATGAATGTCGTGGAAGATCATAACCATTCTGGTTGTTTCATATTGCCCTCCAATGCTTGTGTTTATTAGCTAGCCCCTAATCCAAAGTCTTCAAGGCTAATCCGACCCCCATGCTCACCTCTAATGTTAGTAGCTTCCTCATACTCGCCCCCCTGTTGCTCATCACCTCGACCACTAGATCTACTTATCTTCTTTATCATCCAAGGCCTCATCATCTTACCCATGTTGAACACGTTCTCCCTCATGTCGAGTCTTGCCATTGCCCATGTTCTGTTCTATTTCATCTAAGATCGATTGCTTCTTTAAGGATTATGTTGTTGAGGATTGGTTCATTGGCTATTTCTCGTCCTTAATTTATAGTGCATTTGAACCTCTCGCTTTTCAACTATGTTGAACCTTGGTGTGTGGATCTACTATAATGTAGTGTAGTTCTCACACCCTACAGGGGAACATGTTTGCTTAGGGTTCTGATTATGAGCCCTTGTAGGTAAAGTGTGTTGCCTCCATGTATCTCCCACCATTTTGCTGAAAAGCGAGAAGACAAATTACTCAAATAAGAGTAGAATGACGAAGTAAAATACATTGGAATAGACAAGTACGTAAAATACATTGGAATAGACAAGTATAATTGACCTAAGGTATGTATAATTAGAGCTGGGTGGGCAAAGTGGAGAGGCACAACTGGAGTTTTATGCAATCGTCGCAGACCAATGAAACTGAAGGGGAAGTTCTACAGGACAACTGTGAGACCAACTTTGCTTTATGGGGCAAAATGTTGGGTGATTAAAAAAAAGCATATCTATAGGATGAGTGTAGCTAGGATGAGGATGTTGAGATGGATGAGTGGCAAGACAAGAAAGGATAGAATTCCAAATGAATGCATTCGAGAGAATTTAGTTGTGGCTCCAATAAGCGATAAGATGAGAGAAAGTAGAATTAAGTGGGTTAGCCATATGCAGTGTAGACCTAGTATGACACCTGTTCGGAGATGTGAGGATTGGCTCATTGGCTATTCCTCTTCCTTACAATTTATAGTGCATTTGAACCTCTCGCTTTTCACCTGTGTTCAACCTTGGTGTGTGGATCTACTATAATATAGTGTATTTCTCACACCCTACAGGGGAACATGTTTGCTATGGATCCTGATTATGAGTCCTTGTAGGTAAAGTGTGTTGCCTCCATGTATCTCCCACCATTTTGCTGAAAAGGGGGAAGACAAATTACTCAAATAAGGGTAGAATCACGTAGTAAAATACATTGGAATAAACAAGTACGTAAAATACATTGGAATAGACAAGTATAATTGACTTAAGGTATGTATAATTAGAGCTGGGTGGGCAAAGTGGAGAGGTGCAACTGGATTTTTATGCAATCGCCGCATACCAATGAAACTGTGAGACCAGCTTTGCTTTATGGGGCGAAATGTTGGGTGATTAAGAAAAAGCATATCCAAATGATGAGTGTAGCTACGATGAGGATATTTAGATGGATGTGTGGCAAGACATGAAATGATAGAATTCGAAATGAATGCATTCGGGAGAATTTAGTTGTGGCTCCAATAAGCGATAAGATGAGAGAAAGTAGAATTAAGTGGGTTAGCCATATGTAGTATAGATCTAGTATGACACCTGTTCGGAGATGTGAGTTGGTTCAAGTGGAAGGCTCAAAAAGTGTAAGGGGTAGGCCCAAAAGGATATGGTTGGAAGTAGTGAGAAAAGATATGGGGACTTATAGCCTCACTAAGGATATGACTCTTGATAGAGCGGAATGGCAGACCAGGATTCGTGTAGCTGATCCCAAATAGTTTAAAAAAGGCTTTGATGATGATAATGATATATATATATATATATATATATATATATATATATATATATATATATATATATATACTAGCTTACAGAAAAAAATGAGCCTAATGGCCTTGATTGAATCTAGGCCGATCTGACGATCACGGATGTCCGATAGTGTTTGAATTTTAATTTTTTTTCTATAAATCCAAATCACTTGAAATTTAGAACGTGTGTACATAAAAAATAGGTGAATCTTCAAAAAATATCAAAAAACTATTTTACATGAAATAAATTGACCAAAATACCTTCGAAAAGTTTCGGGGGTATTTTGGTCAATTTATTTTTCCCGAATTATTTTTTTTTATATTTTTATTAGGTGTGGCATGATGAGAAGAACACATGCCAAAAATTTCAACTGATTTGGATTTGTAAAAAAATAAATTCAAACACTACCAGACATCCTTGTTCATCAGATCGGCCCAGATTCAATCTGGGCAGTTGGGTTTATACTATTCCATGAGCTAGTGGACTCACCCAAGCTTTTTCCATATATATATATATATATATATATATATATATATGCGCTAAAAGAACAAAATCATAAGCCAATGAAGGCTACAAAGGTGGATCATTCAGATGCATTATGTAGTGAAGAGAGCATTGCAAGTTCACAATTTGAATTTACAAATTAAATGAAAGTGCATAAATGTTTGCTTTTACCTTGGAGATAGTGGTATGCCATGTTAAAGAAGAATCGTGAATACATTGATCAATCATAAATGGCAATAGATTGTTTATGAAATAAAGAAACAGCTACAAGGTTCAAGGCACATAAATTTCAAATTCAGAACTTCAGACCTATTTAAACTTGAAAGTTACCTATTGCATGGGTTGGGCCTTGCAATGTGCTACTCCACTTGTCATCGATTGTGTCTAAAATTTTCTTTAGGTACTTGCAATTCTATTCTGCTTTGTACGATCCATTGCTTCATATAAAATCCCATGGTAGGCTTCACATCAACCATCTTCAGGATTGCTTGGAGTGGACTTGCAGAATAAATGATTTGCTCTTACTTATCCCAAACCTGCAGCTATTGATGATGTGCATTTCATTTTTCTTGCAACCGGACTAGGTGAAGCAATCCATCTTTAGATGCAACCATCTTATTTAACATTGATTGTGACTAGAGGATTGGCTCTATAGTTAAGTGTTTACTTGCAAATCTAGTAACTGTTGTCCTTATCCGTCTCACCTCTTGTGTACTTCCTAATTGACCCATGAGCATTGTTCTCCTATTGCTTCCACCATAAGGTCTATAATCTATACAATAAGTTTCATATGGGCTCCAAACAAGATGCTTCCTTCCCCACTTTCACATATGCCTTTGTATTATATGTAATCACTTAGACTCCATGTTCCTCCTAAGTAGCTGACATCACATTATCTAGAAACTTTATTAAAAGTCTCCTATGCTTGACTTTGTGTGTCATCTATACTAGTTTTGAAGATGATGCCTCTTGGACAACGTCCCAAATAATTTGTCAGTACGTCTTTGTATTACATGTAATCACTTAAACTACTTGTTCCTCCTAAGTAGCTTGCATCACATTATCTAGAAACTTTAGTAAAAATCTCCTATGCTTGACCTTGCGAGTCATCTATACTAGTTTTGAAGATTGATGACTCTTGGACAACGTCCCAAATAATTTGTCAGTGTCACTACTTCAGCGTCCTTCCTTCCATTTGACATGACTGTGTCTTTCACCACATGGCCTTGTACTCGTCCAAAAATAAATTAACCTCGACCACTTCCTCATCCAACCAAGGCCCCCCAGCTCATGTGGCTTGACTCAAGGCCATGCATTTGCAATAGCGATTGTCATGGGTCCATAATATTTAGTAGTTGCTGCATTGGGACAGCAGCATCATAGAATTACTTGACTATTGCCTTTGAAGTATGCTTTCCAATTGCCTTGGTCCATGTGGACTTTAGGGTCATTTGCTCTGGTTGGGCTTGGATAGAAAGGGATAAATTTGATCCTGGGTAGGTTCTGCAAGCTGTGATGGTTAACCTGGGAACATTGAGGATTATTAGGTTGCCGTTGTCTCTCAACCAGACTGTAAGGTGTGGATAATCCCAGCGGGCATCCCCTGATGCATGGTACCACATGATTGGGTTCTGAAGGTTCTGGATGATTGGGTCTAGCTCCTGAGGACCTCAAACCACTTTGCCTCCCCATGCTAGCCTGCTTTTTGTACATATCTTTTGTATTGACCTCATTTTCAGCTCAATTTGTATCTCAAAATTTTCTTCCAGATCCACATGAGAAGGTGCATAGTATTCTCTCCATACCTCTTTAACCACTGCCTTATCCTTTTGGTGCCATTATGAATTGTAGCATCTGTTCTATTTAATTCACAGGAATACTTGAACAAGGTACATCACCACCCCAAAATTTAGCTCGGGGAAGTTTTCAACAATTGATGCTGCTAGCCATCTCCTTCCACCACAATGCATCCTCTTTTTTGAATCCATCTTCACCCCCTACTACCTCACTGGATCCTCAGCTCCCTCCTCATCTCCTAAACCTACACAAGCATGAAATACCATTGGGCCTTGTTCTTACACCTCTAAAAATGTTTCCAAATACATTCAAATTTTCAAAACATGTTTACAGCATGTTACTCTGGAAACCAAGTAAGCATACTAGAGAAATAAAAACCCAACCAAAAACGTCTGATTGAGGTTATTATGTAGTAGAAAAGAAAGAGAAAAAAGAAGAAGAGGAGGATGGAAAGTGATTCCATTTGTATACACGTATAAAAATATTTTTTTATACAATGTTAATTGCAAAATTTTTTGAGAGAAAATTTTACTGTGGAAACAATCTAAGAATGCTATAGGCTAAAGAACTAATAAAGAAATATTTCGTTGGAGTCCTACATGCATACACATATAAAAAGTCCATATATACATCAAAACATGAAAAATGTTGATTATCAAAATTTTTTGAGAGGAAATGTTAGTTTAGGAACATTCTTAAAGGCATGAATAGCCATCAAAAAACATCTCAAATGCATTATTAAGTTAAAAAAGAATTACACAACAAGTCATACCATGATGTATACAAGTATAAAATATATTTGAAAAATCAAAAGGTGAAATTTTGATTTGCTAATATTCTTTAGAGGAAATGCTACTTGCGAAGCATTGTTAAGTGTGTTAGAGCCTTAGAGGCATAATGACCTTCAAAAGCATCATGGAATTAAAAGGAAAAAAATAAATAAAATAAAAGTGAACACACTTATACAATGTCTATCTATATTCACTAGATGTAAAAAAGCAAATTACATTTTTTTGAGAGAATGCTTGGATCTGACAATATTTTTCTAAAATAAATTAGTTTACATGGGTTTAAATTGAAATGCCAAAACCCAATGTAGCTTACCCAAAGTTCAAATGGTGTTATCCCAAAGATGCATTTGGTCTGAATAGAGGCCTCAAATCTTTATATATAGATCCTTAAATGCCAAATAAAAAATTCTAAACCCTATTTAGGATTGGACTTCAGATCTAGTTGATCAAAAGATCTCAAAATTTTACCCTCCTGAGGACTCCGACAGTCTGAAACTCTCTCGCCCTTTCTGGTTGCCATTGTTGTGGAGGCTTTCAGTTGCTCTATTGAGAGGTTATACAACTAGGTTTGTTGGAAGTCTTCCTGTCTCCAATAATGGCCCCTCAATCTCCCACCTCCAATACGCTGACGACACCGTAGCGTTTGTAAGGCAGACCAGCAACAAATCCAAACTTTTTGATTGTATCTGAGATGCTTTGAGTTGGCCATCGCCTGAGAATCATTTTGGCGAAGTCCAAACTCATGGGTCTGGCCATTGACCACCATCAAGCCTTAGCCTGGCTGAGATTCTTGGTTGTGGAGTGGATACCCCACCCCCCGCCAAGTACCTTGGCCTCCCACTTTGCATCAGCATACTTAAGAAACACATTTGGGACCCTATAATTGAGAAGTTTGACCGAAAGCTTGCTGGATGGAAGGGCATATTCCTTTCTTTGGAAGGTCGAGTCACCTTTTCCAGGGCCACTCATTCTAATGTTCCTTTGTACCAAATGTTTCTATTTCAAATCCCTTCCTCGGTTTCAGCCCAACTAGAAAAACTTAATGAGAAATTTCTTCTGGTCAGGGGAGGTGGATAAATACAATTTCCACCTCGTTCCTTGGGATAGGGTGTGTCTTCCAAAAAGAGAAGGTGGTTTGTATATCTGTAGGCATAGGCTCTGCAATAAAGCTTTGCTTGGCAAATGGCGGTGGGGACTGGCCACCACGGAAAACCATCTTTGGCAGTTGGTCTTGCGCCACAAATACTACCTTGACCCATCGTTCTGGCTTCCAACTGCTTCCTCAAGGAGGAGACATTCCAACTGCTTCCTCAGGGGCTTGGCTCTCTTCTCTCCATCCTCTGTGACTTCTTGTCTAACATTCTTTTCAGGGTTCGAGTGGAACTAGAGTTAGCTTAGGAATGACTTTTGGGTCGGCAGTTCTTGCCTTAAGAGAGCGATTCCAAGACCTTTACCTACTGGTCAGGGATAGGGATACAAGGGATAGGGAAACACTTGTATCCCACCATCTGGAAGACCTTGGAGGAGTAAATGTGTGGAATCCAATTTTAGGAGGCCTTTGTTCGACCACGAGATTCCCATATTCCAATCATTCTTAGCCTTATTACAAGCTTTCTACCTACCTGCCAGTGGTGTTGACACCATCATTTGGACGCTCAAACCATGTGGACAGTTCTCGGTTTCATCTTTCTGTTCGAGGCTCATATTGTCCAAACCACATTGATGGCCTCCTACCCCTTAGCCAACCGGGCATGGCTACCAGAGATGCCTCCTAAAATCCAAATATTCTACCGGTTAGCCACCTGCCAAATAGTCCTAACTGTTGATCAGTTGAAAATTAGAGGTCTCCTCATACCTAATCGCTGCCCCTTCATAAATCAGCTGTGGAATCTAATGAACACTTGTTCATCCACTGTGAGTGAACTTCCTTCCTCTGGGATGACATCTTGCAATGCTTCAACTAGTATTGGGTGACCCCTTCCTTTACTCATATTTTTCAGGACTTCTTCTCCCTACCGAGGCCTTCTGCTGGCTGTTTCCTGTAGCATTCTATGCCTATGGTGGCGGCTACTCTTTGGGCCATTTGGAAAGAAAGGAACTGCCGAAATTTTGAAGGCAAGAATGCACGCCTGTGGCTGTAATGGACTGTATCAAGGCAGTGGTAATATTTTGGGCCAAAAATTCGAGACACTTCAAACACTGTGCCACCTCAGATTTCCTCCAAAATTGGCTGGCTGTCCTTGAATGTAGGTCAGCTCAAATCCCTCGGTCTTCCATGTGGTGTTCATTGGATCAAGGAAGCATCAAGCTCAATTTCGATGGTTGCTTTCTTGGCAAACCCGCTTCACCTAGCAGTGGCAGTCTTATCAGGGATCATAATGGCAATACACTATTTTCTTACTTGGGCTCCGTCGGAGTCACGGTTCCACAAATGCAGAAGCTATTGCTCTGCTGGAAGGGATCCAACATTACTGCCGGTTTGGTCTGACACCATTCTTGTCAGTCCTGACTCAAAAAATGTACTCGCTTGGGTTGCATGGAGCTCTCCTTGTCCGTGGCATCTACTTGTGTGTGTTTGATGAGCTTTTTGGACCTTTATAGGCCTATACGTATCAGTTGTCGACATACATCGTGGGAGACCAACCATCTTGCTGATGCCCTTGCCAGAGCTGGAGCTAACTCAGGAGCGACCATCGGCACTTCTTTCTGAGGGCAGGCTGTGTTTTTGCTTGCTGCCCCACCATTTTGTATTAGCTAGCTGGGTAATCATTTTTGGTTTATGCAGGGTACAGATCTTCGGTCACTTTGAATAGTTAAGAGATAACCCCTTTTCTTTGAGAACTTTACAAAGCACCCTGTCTGCGGGCGACCTAGAATCCTTTTGTAAACTTTTATTTTTAATACTCACACACAATAGTGAATTTCGTTTAAATAAAAAAGATATCAAAATTTTGTCCTAACCCTAATTCTATGTTCTAAATCTCAGAATTATGAGATTTTTAGGGACATTTTGTTAAATCTGAGGTTTGGATCGAACAGAGGATACGAAATGAAGTCCAATTGCAAATTTTCAGGGTTTTAGAGCTTTGGTTGTGAAGTTAATGCAATTAAGGGGCAGTTTTTTCCTGCCTGCTTTAAAATCTGTAATTTGTGTTGGACTCGGTGAGTCTTGTAGACTAGGCCTGATTCAGGGACTTGCCTGAGTCTGACTAGACCAACTTGATCACTGTAAGACTCAGGTGGTTTGATGAATAGGAGGGCCCATGACGAGTTGGGGGGCCTCTGGGACCAGCAGGTTGCTAGTTCTAATTGACTCAACCAAGTCCAAGTTGGACCCAGCAAGTTTTTAAAACACTGAATAACCTCAAAGTAGTTGACTTCTTCCTAATAAGTGTTTGAAAGCTCAGTGAGTTGGAGTTGGTCTCACCAGATTCACTGGGAACCTGGACATTGCTGGTTCCAGATGACCCCTGCTTGGATAACTCCAGTCTTGATGTTTGCCTGACTCTGGCAGAGTTCTGACTGGGTTCTAAACAATACTGATTTTTAGGTCCAAGTCTTGACTGATCCGGCTAGGTTCTTGCCGATCCAGCTGGAACCTGGACCTGCCCTGTTCCTTAGCTGGTTCCAGATTTTAAAATGCTATTTATAACCATATAATTACACCTATACATTATAATTGTTAACTGACATGATGTTAGCATTGGTGTGTAAGCCAGGGAAATTATCATTTAGCTCTACAGATTTGATGCATTGAGTGAATTGAGAAATGCTTTTCTATCTTGTTATGAGGAATTTTGTATTGTACAAGTGTGTGTGTATGTACAAGTTGATTACACTTGCTCCTCGGGGGAGGGGGTATGGAAGCAATGGCCTAGATAACTATACAGATACCTACATTTACAAATACAAGTAAACGCCCATGTCATGCTGGAGCACCTCAGACCCATTGATGGAAGAAACAGTCTTCTCTCCAAGTAGTTTGTGTCTATCGAGTTAAGGACTTCATAGACCATTGTCCCGCTTTACTGAGAAAATGTATGGCAGTAACAATGCCGTCAAGTAGCCTATAGCATGATCGACCTCATGGTATTTAGTCTTTATTCAAATATAGGAATAGCGGTTAATGTGATGGCAGTAAAACTTTAAATAGGAATAGGGTTAGTTCCTCCTAGGTGAACTTACAAATCAACTACTGAAAGCTTGAGCCATGTATTATTTCATTGGAGGCTGCTGACATGGCACTTGGCTGGCATCTGACTTGAATTAGATGCGACTTTCTTTGTCCACACTATAAATAAGTGAACTTTCCAAAAAGATGCAGCATCCAGTGGTAGATGTCTTGTATCAGGATACCTGCCAACCAAACCAGAAGATGTATAGGCAGCCAACTGGAGATTTGAAGTGAATGACAAAATGAGACCTGGTATGAGATGAATTTATTTATTTGATATTATTCAGACACACTTGTGCAAGACGTGTGTGGCACATTAATAAAATGACTCACCACCCACTCCATGTGAGTCCTGTCGGTCGGTGATAGAATAGAGAAGTCCTTCTATTGGGCGCCTATGCATGGTTGGATCACAAAGGAGCTAAGCATGGCTTTCTTGATGCTTTTTACATTTAAGTCACGACAAACACGAACTGTCTTGGAATCAACCAGCCTGATGTGTCAAAAGCTACTGATATAAACTCTTTATGTGTGGCATGATCCAAGTGTTATCTCTTGCTTCCTCTCCTTTCAGTCCCCTGCCAATAGTTTGACCTTGCCTCCAATGGCTTGCGTAGCAGAGGCTTCCAATAGTTTAGAGGGCTTTCTTTGCTTGTTGCTACCACTGGCTTTTGTCGTTGCTACGTGGAGTAGACTGAACGAGCTAGGGTAAGTGTTCCGGGTAGCCAAAAGATCGACAAAAGGGTCTATCCGGCCTGGATACTGATGATGATAATAATATAATTACACACATCCCAGAAGTATTCTATCTGCCCATCAAATACAACTAAGAGAGATGGCTGGGTAATCCATTGTATAAACCCTTAAATCATAACATCCTAAGTTTCTCAAACCATGCGCGTGTAAGTTGCTTGGAAGTTGAGGCTGTAAATGACTTTATGTAACTTGCTTCGAAGTTGAGGCCATAAATGGCCAGCTGTGATCAATGGACTAATAGATAAAAATAGTAGATATGAGGCACAGGATGCATGCACTTTCCCACGTTAGTTGCAATTCAGAAATGCATTCTTAATGTCAATCTGATAAAGATAACATGAGCTATTTGACTTGGAAAAAGCTCAAATCTTTGAATTGCACAAACTATAAAGTACAAATGAAGCACAACGCGAACTATACCGTGCTTAGTGTTGTGCGGAAATGTCATGTCGTAGTGCATCCCTTACTATCATTTATTCTAACTATCATAAAAGGCCTTATATTACAAATTTCCATTTGATTAGCTTTATTTTTATAAATCTAATTACAGATAAAGGATGTCTAACTGTGCTTAGTGATAGGAGGAAATGTCATGTCGTAGTGCATTCCCTACTATCATTTATTATAACTATCATAAAAAGCCTTATATTACAAATATTCATTTGATTAGCTTTGTTGTTATAAATCGAATTACAGATAGATGTCTCATTAACTAGAGGGTGTAAACATGCATATATCATGGCTTTCTCCTCTAGTGCAAGATTTTGAGTAATAGGAATCGAGGTAACCAAATATAAGTAACAGTGAAGAAGGATCAAGTTGATAAAAAAGAAGGTTAAAAGGCCGTAGTAAACTTGTATGACTGGAAGATCAATCTGATCATGAACATAAGAAATATGACTGAAAGAACATGATGAACCTAAGACAGACGAACTTGATTATCTTTGAGGCCTTACATGTGTGAAACTTGTAGAAAATTGAATACGGTATGAAAGTAAATATTCTGTTTTTGTTTTGATTGCTAATTGCATGGGGAACTAAACATTGAATCCATACCCCCATTGAAGGGTATGTCTCTTCCCACTTAGCGGATATCCTAAAAGGGGAAGGGGAGTAAAGGGACTTATTGTCAATAAATGGTTTGTCCAAATGGGGTTAGCAATTTAGGTTGTGTTATTTGAACCAACAACCTACTAAGGAAAGTTATAATGGCCTAGCCCTCTACCACATGGACAATGTTCACTAACTGCAAAATCATATTATTTGTGTCTAAACAAGTATTAATTTAAAAAAGGTAATTTGAAAGTTTATATAATCTTGCAACAAAATCATTTTCATTTCATAATTTTTATTTTTAATTTTCCATTACATATATATATATATATATATATATATATATATATATATATATATATATATATATATATATATATATATATAGGGAAATGCTAGTGTAGGCCCACTAGCCGACATCTACATATAGGCCCAACAACTCAGATTCAATCTGAGACGATTTGACAAACACAAATTTATTTCGTATTTGAATTTTAATTTTTTTCTACAAATCCAAATCATGTGAAATTTCAGGTGTCTATTCTTCTCATCAATGCACACCTAATAAAAATATTAAAAAAATAATTCACAAAATATAAATTGATCAAAATAGCCCTGCAATATTTTGGGGGTATTTTGGTCGATTTATTTTTCATGAATTTGTTTTTTGATAGTTTTATTGGATTCTAATATTTTTAAAGAACACAACCTAAAATTTCAAGTGATTTCTATTTATATAAAAAAAAATTAAAATACGAAATGCAATCGCGATTATTGGATCAGCCTCGATTGAATCCAGGCCGTTGGGCCTATATTTAGCTGTAGGCTAATGGGCCTACGCTAGCATTTCCCATATATATATATATATGTACGTATGTATGTATGGGTGCAGTTTGTATAGAGCTGAGGCTCTAAGCAATCGAAGTAAAGCCCACCTTCAAATAGTGTCGAGAAATATAGTTTCAATACTGAAAATCTTTGTGATAGTCTTCAATATATTTTCATCATTAATTATAAAAATTAAAGCTTCAAAAATAGTGTACATTGAGTAGATCTTTGAAAACTTAGAAACCTTGTAAATCAACGTTCCAAAAATGCGTAACAAGATGCACTATTTCCAAAATTTGAAATGGATTTTTCTCTTGTCCTGCATCTGGATATCAAGATGATCAATTTGAAGATATTTGGGCATCAAAACAAACACTTCTAGTGAAATTTTTGACGTGGGCTCCAATTTGATTGTTTAGAGCCTCGGCTCTATATAAAATTTTTCCATGTATGTATATATGCTTATTATATATATGTATTAATGTATGTATATATGTATATATGTATATATGTATGTACTTAGCCAAAGCCTGGAGAAAGGAGGAGGGTTGCGTTAGATTGGCAGCCATCATAACACTTTACATCTTTTCATGAATCTTGCACTAATGTTATATGCTCATACTAGGTTGATAATCTATGAGAATGGAGAGATTGAGGAAGATGTCGTATATAGAATTAGGGCTGGATGGTCGAAGTAGTGATGTGCCTCCGGATTTTTATATGATCACCACATGCCAATGAAACTGAAGAGGCAGTTTTATAGGATGGCTGTAAGATCAGCCATATTTTATGGGACAAAATATTGGGTGGTCAGGAAACAAAATATCCATCGAATGAGTGTAGCTAGGATGAGGATGTTGAGATGGATGAGTGGTGGGACAAGAAAGGATAGAACTGGATACATACGAGGGAACCTAGGGGTGGCTTTAATAGGCGATAAGATGAGGGAAAGTAGCATTAGGTAAGCTGGCCATGTACAACATCAGCCTAGAGCAACACCGATTAGGAGGGGCAATTTGTTTCAAGTGGAAAGCTCTAAAAGAGCAAGGGGACGACCCAAAAGGACATGGATGGAAGTAGTGACAAGAGATATGGTGACCTATAGTTTGATTGAAGGTATGACATTTGATAGAGCGGAATGACGGATTAGGATTCGCATATTGGATTCCAAATAGTTAGGAGAAGGTTCAGATGACAACGATGATGTATGTAACTTTCATTAAAATGGTAAACGTGTATGGATGCGTTGAGTCGTATGGCTATTTCATCCAATGTACTGGACATGTACCATAAACAACACTTATGTTGGTTCAATGTATGTTTAGCCTTATGTGATATAGATTAAGAGTTCTGTCATCTCATGCCAGCAAACCAGAATTGCATCCTTATAGATTACAAATGTTCCTCAATTCAGTATTGGGAGCTCTCGAATTCACGTTACATGCAATTTATCTAGAAAATGCTATATATATATATATATGAAAAATGCTTGGGTGAGCCCACTAGCTCATGGAATAGTATAAGCCCAACAGCCCAGATTGAATCTGGGCCGATCTGACGAACACGAATGTCTGATAGTGTTTGAATTTTAATTTTTTTTTTACAAATCCAAATCACTTGAAATTTTGGGCGTGTGTTCTTCTCATCAAGCCGCACCTAATAAAAATATAAAAAAAATAATTTGCAAAAAAACAATTGACCAAAATACCCCGGAAATGTTTTGGGGGTATTTTGGTCAATTTATTACTAGTAAAATATTTTTTGATATTTTTCGAAGATTCACCTATTTTTGATGTACACACATTCCAAATTTCAATTGATTGAGATTTGTAGAAAAAAAATTAAAGTTCAAACACTACCAGACATCTGTGATCGTCAGATCAGCCCAGATTCAATCTGAGCTGTTGGGCTCATTTTTCGTGTGAGCTAGTGAGCTCACCCTAGCATCTTCCTATATATATATATATATATATATATATATATATCTAAAGATCAGTTGAGCAAGTTCTAGTGCAATTTGTCTTTGTTGAGAGTATTCACTTATATTGCTTAAATTTAAAAGGTTCAACAATGGGGTGCCCTTTATTGGGACCTTTAAGCAACCCTAAAAGGGGCACAAAAAACTGTACAGCTTAAGAAACAAAGAAGAAGGGAGAAAACAACTGAAAAGCTTAAGAGCCAAAATTTTGTTGGGCTCCCTCCTTCACCAATGTGTCAGCTTCAGAGTTGGCTTCCCTATAGACATGTGACCACGATACTCTCAGGCCCCCACCAATATGAGAGATTTCATAAAAGATTTGATCCAGTCACCACGGGCATGGAGTAACTTTAGAAGCCAATCAATGGTATTTTTGGAGTCTCCTTCCACAATTAATTCGGAACTCCAGCAAGGATTAAACTTGCAAAGGCCATCCAATAGGGCAAGGGCCTTAGCAAGAGTCGAGTCCACTAGACCAATAGGAAGGGGAAAGGACAAGTTCTAGTGCACTTTGTCTAAGGTAAATAATATAATGCGACAATCGAAGCCGAAACGCAATCAATTGATTATGGACTAAAATGCTCCCTTTGTGAACATTTTATCTATATTACATGCTACTATATTTGATTATGATTTTCTTTGACTTACTTTTGTTTCCAGGATCCAGGCTGGGTTGTAATATATAAAGAATACATGTGCACAAGATTGTGGATAATCATCACTATGGAGCATCTCGGAGAAGACATGCTGCATAGTTTTGTTGTCATTTCCTCCACCTTTCAAGATTGATTTCACCTTATCATTAATCACATTTTATTCACTAGATGCTACTGTGTTTAAAGAAACTAATATTATTCCACAGTGTTCAGCACACTTCAGAAGCAACATGCATATGTGGGAAATCCACAAATATAGTGAGAAGGAGCATGCTTAGGCCATATTTTATGAGCTAGTTCAGAAAAGAAATATGATTCAATTAAACTTCCAGCCTGCATGTTGCAATGCACTGTTCCATCTATTAGCAGTGTCCTTCGGTATTGATGCATGTCTTTATAAATCTTTCTAGTCAAACAGGAGCGCCCTATACTGTATGTGTATCTAGATTCTTGATAAAAATTGCAAAATGAAGAAATTTACAGTTAATTGTCTCTGTTAACTGTATATTTTCATTATGTCTAAACATAATTAGCTGTATTCTAATGGTGTCAGATCCCACCAAGGACCAAGCAAAACCATAAGTATTTAGTCCCATGACACTAAGACTTGGATATTGTCTTGTCTGGTCATTAAATTATTTGTGACAAAGGAGAAAGAAAAACTGAACAAATCTGATGATTTAAAACATAATTGAAGTTCATTGTTTCAACACATTCTTTTCTCTTAGCACTCTTTTCTCCTATTATTTGTTGAGATCAGTCGCAACTTACTAGAACATATAGGGTTCAAAATATTGAGTGCTCATTAGGTGTTTCTTATGCATTAAATATATATTGGTGTATGTGCTGATCCTTGAGTATTGATTAGGCTATGTTGAATTTCTTCTACTTTTGCTGGGCTTCTCACTGGTTACTATTCATTGCTTTAGTTTTCATGTCTAGACATTCGAATATGCTTTTGGCACCGGTCAGGGCCATTGGGGCCTGGTTTTCTTGGTGAGAGAAAAACCCTCTCTTAAACAACCGCGAACGTGTTTTAAGCGTACACTTGTACTCTTCTTTATGCGGATAGGAACCAACAACAAGAGAGTTTTTTCGACGAGGATGTGTTTTGGGCGCTTACCTCGTCGTTTGCAGGTTCGGGGATACACCCGGGCAGTAACCCTCTTAGAACAATCACGAAGGCGTTCGGATGTCTGCCACCACGGTTTGGACATGAACTCTCCCTCAAACTTTAATGCGTCGTCTTGTTCTTTTACTCCAGGCCTTGCAATGTGCACTCAAAAATACCCCTCTGTAATGGTTCACTCGAACAAGAATTGGCTGGCAAATGAAGGATAAAAGGAGAGGGATGATAGATGTCCCTCTATTTGCGCAAACGCTACAAAACTTGACGATCGGAGCGACTAGAGAGTCCAAACTCTCTCGATTACCTATGCAGGATGACTCCATCCGAGTGAGCGAGGGCAAGAGCGTGTATATCTCTTGCGACTCGATTCCACTGTATGGAGAGGAAGTTAGAGCGGTGATCTGAGTGTTGAGACTCTTGAGGCTACTCTGGGAGGTGTCAAATTGAGCGTGTGATGAATATCGGGATGAAGGGAGAAAGGCGTTGAGAGAGAGAGACGGGGTCGTAGGTATTGTGGCTCCGAAACTTTCATGCGACGAAAGAGAGAAAGGCATAAAGAGAAAGATGGGACCGCAGGTCTGCTGCGGTTCCGAGTTACTATGCAAGGCAAAGAGAGAGAGAGAGACACTGAGAGAGAGACGAGGTCGTAGGTACTGCGACTTCGAAACTTATCATGCGATTAAAGTGAGAAAGGCATAGAGAGAAGGACGGGACCGCAGATTTGCTGCGGTTCCGAATTACTATGCGAGGCAAAGAGAGAGAGACGCGAAAAGAGAGTCGGGGTTGCAGGTGTTACGACTCCGAAACTTATTACGCGATGAAAGTGAGAAAGGCGTAGAGAGAAAGACGGGAGCGTAGGTCTGTTGCGGTTTCGAATTACTACGTGAGGCAGAAGAGAGAGAGATGAGGAAAGAGAGATGGGGTTGCAGGTGCTGCGGCTCCAAAACTTATCACACGATGAAAGCGAGAAAAGCGTAGAGTGAAAGATGGGACCGTAGATCTGCTGCGAATCACAGTTGGTGCGTTTAGACCATGGGGTAGGCTAGGGTGCTTGGGCTAAAGCCAACTTCTCTCTCTAAAATTTTTCTCTCTCCTCTCCACTAGATCCAAGAATTAGAAGCAAAGTCGAGTAAACACAAGCTAATGCCTCAATTTCATTAACGAATAATCCAACCTTTTTACGATTGACCTAAGATTGTTTATATAGAGCAACCCCCAAACATGGGTAGAACACTCAAAACACAGCTAAATTGCTGAAAATTGTACATTAAATGAATTAAAATAAAATCCCATTTTCGGACCAAAGGACCAAAATACCCCTTAAATCTTTTGGGCTAATGACGAAACCATCCCTGTTCGAGGGGTCTCTTGCCATTGCTAGACTTCGGGAGCCTTTTCGGACTCTTGTGGCAGTGGTTGGGACGATCTATTGTTGTAGAATTGATGCTAGATTGTTTCTGAACATTTTGATGTCCTTTGATCGCCTTGAAACAAACTTTTCCCGAAGGGTGAAAATCTGGTCAAGTCCATAGCTTTTAATCGCCAATGTAGTGCGATCCGTGGTGTTCCAAATCCTTTTTTTGATCTTGATTTGAAGAGGACATTGTCATGATCATTTTGCACTAAGTTTTGTCCGATTTGATATTCATTCGAGTACATTCCAAATCTGGGAAGTCACCGGAAAATGGGATTCTGGCGACCGAGAAATTCTTGTCATCGTCAACCTTGAAATTCGCACTATCCGGCCTTCAGGTGAAGACAAATTTCATACCAAACTGTACCTCTTCTCGATATGGTCGCAACGGACCCATTTTTGCATCAATCCGATGCACGAATCTCAGGTTATGTCCTCTCGAAGTACTAGAGTCCTCTTTCAAATATTCTGATTTTCATGCTTTTGGCCCCACGTTCTTTCTAGAAGTTCTCTCGTCTCAGACCACGCCATGACACGTGCCATATGTCAAAATGATTGGGCCGTCGAGGTCTAGCTCGTGACCGATTTTGAGCTTGTTTTGATTCCAAATGAGCGAGCTATGAGCACTTGAAAATTGTCTTGAGGGTTGAAAACACAGTTTCCAGATATGGCAACTGGTTCACTGAGGCCGCACCACAACAGTATGAAACCCCTACCTGTTTGTGGTAATTTAGGCCTAGAATGGTCCTCAAAGGTCCGATTGAGACCAAATTTGGTCATTGGGGGTTTTTCGACACTCTGGATTTGATGGCGTCCGTCTGGTAATTTTTTGAAGCCCAGAAAATAGGGCTGTAGTTATAAGGTATCTTTTCAGCATGATAAGAACTGGATTTGAGAATTGAGTTTCACTCTGATCATGTCAAATCTCATCGGAACGTAACGAAACTTTGTAAGCGTCCTTTGGGCATCCCAAACTACCATTTTCATGCTTTCTGAGGCCATTCCAGTGTTCTTTTCAAGGTTGCTCACTTTTAGGCTTATTTTGTAGTGATCCCATGGTTTGGCAGTACCTTGGGTACCAACAGGACGATGTTGTAACTAACTCTCTTCTTATGCGACTTGGGAATACAAATATGTCAAAACTGACATATAACACGAACCTTCAAAATATCATTACTCTGATAACAATAACATAGCTTTGAGACATAGAATATCTTGTAAACTCTTGTAGCCCTAGATAATCATAGCTGTTACCGCCTGGATGCCTTCATGAGTAATTTGGTGCTCTCATGTTTTGTGGTTTATGCAGCTCCCTTTTATCCGGCACTTGTCATTGCAATATGATTCTAGGAACGCTCGCCAAAGAAGTACCCTCACCATCAATGATCAAAATGGGTAAGCCATCATCGGAGATAAATAATACCTTTTGTTTGACTAGTCAATGAATATGTTTCTTGATTGACATAGAATCTCTTTTGCTGATTACAGGCCCTTGACTGGTTCAGACCCTGAAGTTGAAGAAAAAGAAAGACGAAAGAATGGTGATGGTGGTAATGCAGATCATATGAATCATGATGCTGATTATTATGAGGATGACATGATGGGACATGCTGAGTTTAAGTTGGCCCACTTCCTGAAAGGATGGCTTTCCTATTCTAAGCTTTGGTCTGTGGGTAGGACGAGATTGAATGACAGGTATCGACCTTCTAGATTTTGAGCATTCATTGAAGTTGATTTAGCCAGCAGCCAAATGCATATGAGTTTTGGACAGAAGGATGGTTATTTTGGCCAAATTACAAAAGAAATATCGGTGTAGAGATATTTGTGAACTCCCATTTGATTAATTGTCGAGATTTGGGCAAAATGGGTTGCGTCGTTGGGGGTGGGCAGGTTGGTATGGGGTTGGTCACATTACATTCAAGTTGGAACACCTTGGTA
Organism: Amborella trichopoda; assembly: GCF_054954075.1. NCBI lineage: Eukaryota > Viridiplantae > Streptophyta > Magnoliopsida > Amborellales > Amborellaceae > Amborella > Amborella trichopoda. The sequence goes on from NC_142348.1 coordinate 36,296,885, forward strand.
CCTATTGTTTGATAATTTACATACATTGTTTAGTGGGAACCAATATGCTTTCTTCGAAGGATGGTTGAAGCATCTTTCATTTCTCATATCAATGTCCATCTGCAGCATTTCTTGGCTGTTGACTGGTTTGTTTGGTGTTTATTTGCTTTATATTCCATATTGTGATTCAGCACGCGATGCGTGGAGTCAATTGGATTGAGGAGAGGTTGGTTAAGTATCTTTCCAAGAGAATACCTTGGTGTCTGCCTTTTGAAGGTGAGAGTAGGCATTCAGGAGACGAGGCCTCCAGTTTTATCCTCCTTTTGAGAAAGTATCCGATTTCCTACATCGTGGAGGTAGTGACCCATTTCTTTTTTATTTTTTGGTGGGCAAGCTCTGGGGTTTTGGTTGCATCACATGAAAAACAACATTTCATATTCTAGGTTTCAATCTGACTACTCCCATGCTTTCATGACTAAATGTCAAAAATGTTGTAATATATCTAGTTGTATCCAAGATCGCAGGTGTGGAGGTTTATTATGTTTGAAAAGTTCAAAGGTGTAATCTTGTTCCCTAGGAGTTGTAGATGATGAAATAATCAACCTTGAAACAGCTGCATTAGGGAGTTCTAAAAGAAAGATGGGTAGTTTCTCTCTGTCCTTTTTTACATAAAGGAGCTATTTGAAGTTGGGAAAGTATGTCATAGAATACTCAGAAAAGTCAAAGTAAATCATGCACAACTGCTGTGGTGTATGGTACATAATTAAGGCACCAAGTATCCGTTCTGGATAACCAGACATTCAAAACATGGGAAAATTTTGGTGGTTGGAGGTTTTGGTTAATCTCTACCGTTTATTGTTTTGAATCCACCATTTGTTCTTAAGAATATCGGAGGATGCCCTGGTTGTGTACATATTCCGTCCACAAGCTATAAATTTAGGATTTCCCCCAGAAAACATCACTTATGTTCCAATCCAACATTTAGATTTGACTCTTCTTTTAAAATAGGAAAGTTATCAAATGCTCATGTGAGATGAACTATAACCACAATTTCAAAATACCAACAAAAGGACACATGATCATGAGTTCGCAGTGTTAAAGGTATAATGCTAAACATTCATCGCTCATAGGTATTTTTATAAATTTCCCTTTTAAAATAGCTGCTAATCTTTACACCTTTGTATATGGGATTTCTACTGAAAAGCATAGACGATAATGGTGTTTTAAATGTTGGTTTGACCCTCCATCATTCTGATCTCGATCAGCAATTCCAATCTAGATCAGCTAAATCTTCTGAATGAAAATTATTAAAATACTAGTATAAAAAATACTATAAAATTAAAGCTCAAGTCACTCACCAGGTTTGCCCAATATGAGTCGGTGACTCTCGATTCACAAAGCCTAATATTGTAAGAGAACATGGTGATTCGGTTCAAATCGAACTGCTTCCCAATTCCACAAGGGAATAACTGGCGCGCCTATTAGTTTTGATCCAAATCAGTGATTTCCAATCCAGATCGACCATATTTACAACCCTAAATGGCAATAAAGGCACTTTGATAATCTCTTGCATGTTCTATATGTTGTATGGTGAAGCCTTGTTCTCATTACTAGACGTTTTTCTTATTTTTATGAGTTTCCTATTTTTTTGGTGGAATATTGCTTCAGGAAACTCTTGTGTTCGGGTTGAAGCAAATAGGAGTCCTATTTTGTGGGAAACTTAATTCTATAGGTGAGGGAAATTCATCAAATTGGAAAAAGAGAGAGATAGATGGGGCTTCATGTGGGTTTCATCTAGGCTCTTGTTTTTTTTAAAGAGGTATTCGTGATCGGAGAAAATTAATAGATGCAAACTACAGAGACGGGTGAGTTTTCTTTCATCAATGGGTAGGTATTATAATGAGAAAAACCTGTTTTAGGGCTGGTGAGAGAGAGAGAGCTTTGTAAAACCTTGTATCCTTCGTGCATGCATGATATTATTTTTATAAAGCTAAGTGAACTTTGCGGACCCTGGATGTAAGCAATTGCCGAACTTCATAAATATTAGTGTTTGCTCTTTTGATTTTCTGCAATATTTTTCCTTCCATTTATTTTTGCCTAAACAACAATTTGTATTTTTTACAATTTGTATCAAAACCTTAGGGTTTGAGATCTTTACGGGCATGAGGTTTGTGGTAGATCGAAGATCTTCAAATATGACTGAAGGAAATTGATCCAAAATAGAAAATTCTAAAATTTGACGGTTTAGATTTCTCAACCTAAAAGTTAAAAGTACAAGTTAAAAGTACTTACGATGTTGCTCAAAGAAGACTATGTAGTGGTTTTTAATGGCAAAGAAATAAAACATGCAAGAATAGATAACGAGGAATTTAATGAGAATGATAAGTTGGCCGAGGCATATATTCTTTTGGCCTAAAATCCATATTAATCACTGTTTATATAGAAAATAGGATAAAAATTTTAGAGAAAGACTGAAAAATAAGTCTTTTCCTAAAAAAACGTGGAAAAATATCTCTATACACCCAAAAATAGGAAATAGTATCTTAGTATCCCCTCTAATGTTTAAAATCTTGCAGCATAAATTTATCATAAAAGGTTTCTTCAAACTCCTTAAAGCATTCTACCTCACTTTTTTTTGTTTTTAAGTATTATAGATTGCGTTAGAATTTTTTTTTAATCCCATTCCAACCTACCTCTTCATCCCAGGTCCTCTGTCTCTTCTCTCATCTCCCCTCCCTCCCTCTCTCTCCTCTCTCCCCTTTCCCCGCTAAGCTCTCTCCCCCCCCAACCTTTCTCTCTCATGCCTTCCCTCCCCCAACCCCCTATGTTTTTAATTTCTCTCTCTCTAACCCAAGAGCTAAGGGGAAGGGCCCTCATGGGTCTCACTAGTTTCAAAGTCTCTATTTAGGAGTAGCTTTGAAGCCCTAGGCATCCCACCGTGGATTTTATCCACTGGCTTCATTCGTCAATTGAAATTTAAGTTTCTCATTTTTTTTTTTTTCTGCCACTTAGGTATTCTATTTATTCATTCCAGGTACCACCTCCCCGCCCCCCCCCCCCCCCCCCTCTCTCTCTCTCTCTCTCTATCTGTCTCTCTCTCTCTGTGCATCTCTCTCTGTGCATCTTATTATCATAGTTCTCTATTATATGCATGCTTCAGTTGAAAATTAATTGTTTCATCTTAGTAATTATTTAAATTACTTTTGCTTGTCTGCCTTAATGTTTCCCTCTGGCCTCTCACTTTTCCTCTTTTTTTTTTATTTCAATAATTCTTCTTTTTATTTTTCTCAACTTTAATTTTTAATATCTATATGCACTTTGTATCCTGGTCTAAGAAGGGTGAGGACTTTAAACTTTCTCTCAAACTGTCATAAACCAAGGTAAAAAAGGTGATTGTGTAAGGTAGGTAGCTAACATAAAACTTTGTCAAAACTTCTCATGAATCTAGAATATACGATATCTACTTATGCTAGTGCGTTCCCCATAAGCGATGCACTGTACTTGAATTGGGTATAGTGAAAAATGAACAAGGGTTAGCTAGAGCATTCCTTAGAAGTGACGCGCCACAACGTCGCTCTGTTGTAGTAAAAAATAGGCAAGGGTTCCCGCAACAATCTGGATGAGTACAGGTAAACAAGCTAAGTCCAAGAGAATAGTATTTGTCAAGCCATATGGAATGTAGGAATGTTTATAGGTAAGAATATGAAGTTAGTGGATTCAAGGAGAGGAAGGAGAGTAAACATAGTTTGTCTAAGTGAAAATGAGAAAAAGCTAACGAAATAGTTAGGTATAAATTTTTGTATACAGAAAAGGATAATAATAGAAATGGCGTAGGCAGACAAATATTTAAAAGATAATGTAGTTAATGTCAAAAGAGTAGGTGATAAACTGATAATGTAGTTAATGTCAAAAGAGTAAGTGATAAACTCCTATTAATTAAACTTGTATTAAGGGAAGAGATAATTAATGTAATTGGTGCTTATGCACCACAAATACAGCTAGAGAATAAAATTAAGAGACAATTTTGGGAAGACATGGATGGACTAGTGCCAGACACCAAATGGAGAGATGACCTTTTAATAAATGGATATGTAGGAAATGATAGTAGAAGATATGAAGGGGTATATAGGGATATGGGTTTGGTGAAAGAAATGAAATGGCTAGGGCTATTCTAGATTTTGCTATGGTCTACGACCCAGCAGTAGTAAACATTTATTTCAAAAAGCAAGATGAACATTTAATAACCTATAAAAGTGGATTACATAAAAGCCATATAGAATTCTTCCTAGTGGAGAGATGAGTGAGTTTTCATTGATAATAAGTCTACATCAGGGGTTAGCATTGAGCCCATACCTCTTTGTCTTAGTGATGGATGGGTTAATTAGGCACCTACAAGAATCGGTACTGTGTTGTATGTTATTTGCAAATATCATAGTTTTGATCGATGAAACCCAAAACAATGTCAACGCAAAGTTAAAAATTCGGAGGTATACTCTAAAATCTAAAGGTTTTAAAATTACTCAGACTAAGACAATGTATATAGAATGTAGGTTTAGGAATAAGAGTAATAGAGATGAGAAAGAAGTTAAGACTAATGATAAAAATATATAAAAAAAAGCACACTTTTGATATCTTAGATTGATAATCAATGAAAATAAAAAGATTGAGGAAGATGTCACATATAGAATTAGATTTGAGTGGGTGAAGCATAGATATACAACCAGAGTTTTATGTGATCCTCACATACCAATAAAGCTGAAGTACGAGCTCTATAGGACAACTTTGAGACCAACTTTACTTTATGAGGCAGAATGTTAGGCAGTCAAGAAACAACATACCCATAGAATGAGTGTAACTGAGATGGGGATGTTAAGATGGATCGTTGCAAGACAAGAAGGTATAGAATGCGAAATGAATACATTTGCACGAATTTAGGTGTGGTATGAATAGTTATAAGATGAAAAAAAGTAGGCAGGTGGGTTGGCCATATGTGCTATGTGGTACAGACTTCGTACAACACTTTTTAGGAGGTACGAGTTAGTTCAATTAGAAGGCTAAAAAAAGGTAAGGATCAGGCCCCAAAGGATATAGTTAGCAGTATTAAGAAAGATACATGAACTTATAACCTCACTGAGGGAATGAACCTAAATAGAGTAGAATGGCAGACCAATATTCATGTAGCCAACCCTAATTCGTTGGGGAAAATGCTTTGATGATGATGATGCTATGCAATTTGTAGCCAAATTTATCATGCTGTTGTATCTTAGTTCTTTTGTTTCATATTACGGGCTGAACAAAATTTGATGGTTGGTACAATTTCAATTTTATGAAAACGTTAATGTCATTCTTTATCTATCTTCATTGTTTGTTTGCTTCTTCCTCTTATGATTCACCACCTTCATAAAAACTACCCATTTAAAAACCCGATTGGACAAGGGCAGACTCGCGAATATGATCCCATGTACTCAAAATTGAAAAAGCACCATCAATAGAGTGTATTCAGACTAGTTGATCCACAAGAGAGCAAATAGGAAGCAGATTGGATTACACCTCCTCCCCGATGCAAATAAGGGGACCATAAGCGGACCAAGCGCGAACAAGGGGACCATAAGTGGGGGATGGTAAGAACCAACTTTGAGGCGAGCCTTCCAGATAATCATACACTTTATATTTGGCTAGCATGCCCAGAACTTTGTGAATATTTGTACCATATTTCTTCCATATAAATCTCTTTAATAGCTCCCTAAAATCAATAAGCTTTCCATCACTAACACTCTATTTCACAACATATTGGTACCCAAAGTAATACCTCTCCAAGCATGAGAGCAGCTTTTAGCTTGAATAAACCATATAAATGAAACACGTAAATATCTGTGTTTAAAAAATGGGAAGGAAGATAGGTTTGAAACAATTTACCACCCAAGGTGTTCAAATTACAATCTCTACATTTTCTTCTTCTCTTTGATAAGAATCAATGATTCTTTTCTACAAGATTCTGTAGGTAATCTTTAATTCTCGCTGTCACACTTTAACATTGGGTAATGATATAGTAAATTTGCAAAATTCAAGATTAATGGCAGGAGAATACAAATAACTAAGTAGATAGCTTTCTTTAATTGGCATACATCATAGGGACACATTGGATTTTCTAAGCCATAATGATATTTCTCTATATACTGCCTCCATTAATTCATCATATAGGAAAGTATTTTTCCAATCAAACGAATGAATCTTTCAATTACTTGGAGGAAATCGCCAATATACATTGAATTGTGGGTTCCTTCATAATTGAAGTAAATGTTTCTTCACAATCAAGCTCATATTCTTTATTAAATCTTTTGGCTACCAACCTAGTTTTTAATATCTCGATGAGCCATTGTACTTGGCTTGGATTATATAAAATCATTTTGAGCCTACTATATTCTTTCCATGGCAGAAGTGACAAAGCCATATTCTATTTTTCCTAAAGAGACTAATTTGTTCTTTCATGGACGCAAATCACCTTCCATTAGAAGTAACCTCAAAGGATGCTAGTTCTTAATCATGTAAAATATCATTAATAAAGTTTCTATAGGAAATCTATCATATGAGGTAAATTTCTCTGTATTGTACCTAGACTTTTATAGGCTCTAAATAGATGTTTGACTCCTAAGTAGATGTAAAATATACCTAATAATTTGAATGATGACTAGGAGGATGAGAGGAACAAAAAGAGGGACAAAGTGAATTGTTGTATATAAAAGACCTCAAACTAAAATTCTATAACAAGATAGTAGTCGTGCCGGCAAACTAGATGATACCTGATCCTGATGGTCTTATATGAGATAAGAATTATTGACCTACGATCAAGGGAAGTTGGGTGTTGAGAGGGAATGCACGAAGAAGAGGCTTTTATTCCTTCATGTACTGAGGAAGCTCTCTTGTGTAGGGGAAACTCCTCCATTTATTATTGAGAACCAGGTATTGGATTCGTAATTCATGTCGAGAATCATAAGGCAGAAAATAGTATATGCTGGCTACGTATTAAGATTTTTTATATTTTTCAATTATAATGAGAGTAAGTAAGAACCTCTGACTCATTGGATCTATATGAGCTAGGATCTAGAGTTGGTGGCCATAAAGTCATAAAACCCATCTTGAGGAATGAGATTGTCTGGCTATAAAAGCAGATGGGTTAAGCCCCATCCTTAGTTACTGTTAGTTTGAGGACACTTCATGATTGCTTCAATCAAGGCATGAGTGGTATGAGAGTATATGTTAATGGATCGAATCACTTTCTATAATATATTATTACTCAGATAATACGCTAATTTTGATGATACACTAATTTTTTCCAAGGCTAATTTGAGGCAAATTGGCAACATTAAATGTTTTCTAATTTCTTGTGAGATAGTTTTGGGCACGATGGTTAATTTTTACAAAACTGCACTGATTGGGATTGGTTGTGATGAGAACTTCCTCTCGAGTTTGGCTGATCACTTAGGTTGCATAGTTGAATCTTTCCCTTATACTTATCTTGGTATACCTATCTTTAATTCAAGTCTTCTAAACGCATTGTGGGATAAGGTTACAGAGAGACTGCAGTCCAAATTAGATTTATGGAAGCCAAAAGTATCTTTCAATAGGTGGTAGGGCTACCCTCATTAAGGACAATGTCTAGCTAACTTGCCAATCTATATGATGTCTTTGCTGAAGATGCCGAGAGTTGTTGCAAAGAGGATTGAGGGTACGATACACAACTTCTTATGGGGTTCATATAATAATGGACGAAAGTTCCATATGTTACGATAGGATAAAGCATGTACCCCGAAAGGATAGGGTGATTTGGGAATTAGAAGGGTGAAATTGGTTAACACATTATTACTTTCAAAATGGTGGTGGATAATTTTTTAGCATCTTGATCAGCTTTGGTGTCAATCATTAATAGTTAAATATGGAAGGGATAAGAAAAGGTTATGGATTGGCTGTGGGAGACGAGGTCCAAATACTTCTTTCTTGTGGAAAGCAATTCTCTCTACTATGTAGATTGTTCAAAGGAATGTCCAGTGGATGATAGGCCTTGGAGATTGATTGTTGAAAACTTCTTTCCTGGAATTATTCGATAGAGTGATATCTCCTAGTGCCAAGGTGTTGGAGTTGGTGGGGAGATGGGGGAATCATTTGATGTTGAATATTAATTTTATTTATAAAAGAATTATGGATTGTATGTTTAATCAATTTATATCTTTGATGCATCTCAGAATTCAAGAATGATCAATTAGTTTGGGATTTGGAAAATGACAGACAATTTTCAATAAAATTAGTTTATCGGTTGCTCTTTAATGACCACATGAGATGGGTGGATCTTAATCTCACATATGTTTGGAAATGACCAATACCTCATAAAGTACAAGTGTTCATTTGGTTGGCTATGCATGAAAAGATCCTAACTGTAGACAAACTTATTAAGCGAGGTAAGGTATTACCTAATGTTTGCCTGGTATGTAAAAATAATGTATAATGTGGTTCCCATTTATTCCTACACTGCTCTTTTATTTCAAAAATTTGGAATTGTTGTTTCTCTTTGCTGGATATGCTCGGTGTGCTACTTGCTCATGTTTCAAGTATTCTCATTCAATTCTCCTTTAGTAAATGGTGCAATTATGTGGGAAGTGTGGAAGGAAAGAAATCATAGAACTTTTGAAGGCTCCCCATGATCCTTTGATAGAGTATTGAGTAATATTATCTATACCTCATAGAGTTGGTTCTCAATTACTAAAGAGGCACGGGGAGGGGTCTGAAATAGATGTGCACCTTAATCTTTCGCGTCTTCTCAAACTGAAGAGGGTGAGAAGTCAACCGAGAACAATTTGGAATCCACCGTCGAGAGATTCGATGTTTCTTTCCTAACCCTGGTGTGGCAGGTATGGATGGAGTTGTTAGAGATTGGTGTGGGACTATCATATTTGCTTTCGCAGGCCCTTGTCGAGTAACTACGACTAATATGTCTAATATGGCTTCTTGTTTATACTTGGGCAGGGGACCCCGCACATGCCTTGGTTTCAGGTGCAGACAAATCGATGAGTTGGTAGAGAATGAGTCATGTCAAATTGCGTTCCGAGGGAGAATCGAGTCTTAAGACCATATCCCTTTCAGACCACCTGCAAAGCCGACTTCCTTTCTATTTCAACCTTGAAACTCAACAAGAAAGCTTTTTAAAAAGGGTTTGAGGATAAAAGGAAGATTTTAGAGAAAATAGATTTAAAAAGAGAACAAGAGAGAAAAAACTACAAAGACACTATCAAACTAGGGAGATACACATAAACAAGGGTAAAGAACCTAACTACACAATGTAAGAAGAACAAGAAAGTAAAAAGTACGGAGACAAAGAGATAAGGCTAAACTAAGCATGCATTATATATAATGAGAAAGATAAAACTATAGAGATAAGGGAGTAAATAAAGAAAAAGAGATCTCTACTATATATATATATATATATATATATAAGAAAAGAGTGATAGAAGAAATGCTAATATCAATGAAATAGAGAAAAGTAGAGAATGACACATTGAAAGGGGGAGAGTGGAGTAGGTAGATATGGGTCAATAATAAAAGATGATAAATGAGGTAAGAAAAATAAACACAATAAGACGATAATAAGATAGACTAAATTATTGAACAAAATATAAGGGAAAGAAACTAAATAACTGTAGATGTGAGAAACAAAAGAAGGGGAAATGGAGATTGGTGATACCTAGACTTTGAGATAGAAGAAGAGAGAGAATATATCATTAATAAAGAAAAACAACCATAATAAAGAAAAGGAAATAAATGCTTGATTGAGAAGAATGACAGAGTTACACCATCAAATGAACAAAAGGGAAAAGAAACAAGCACAACAAACTCAAAAAAACAAATACAACAAAAAAAGGACAAACAACTATGCAATGAAAGAGATGAAAGATTGGGGTAAGAGGAGAAAGCCTATATTATCAAATAGGAAAAACAAGGAAGATTCGTAAATGTAACAAACTAAGAAACATAAATGATATGAAGGAAAAGGAAAACAACCATGTAATAAAGAATGTAGAAGATGGAGGAGGGGAATAACTATAACTAATATATGGGTAATAAATACTACATTAAATGTAATACAAGAGAATATAAATAAGCCATAAATAGGGAAAAATATATACAAATAACTAAAAATGAACTAAATGAAAGAACCAAAATAAGATAAAAGAGAATGATACTTTAGTCGGGGCTCCCAGAGTCGACGCCGATTCAGATCGTATGGTTGCACAGTCAATCCTGAATTTTTTAGTTTTTAATGCGCAAGTAGAAATAGGAGGAAGAGGGCTTGGAAAGTCTGACTATCAGGACCGCCTTCGGTTTGAAATTATAGCTTGAAGGAGTTAGTAGTTTAGTTTATGATTGAAGGGTTTAGATAGAATGCGTTTTGCTCAAATGGGCTCACCTTGGAGCTTTCTCTCAACCCCAATCTTGAGCTTGTGATCAAAGAGTTCTAAGCTCAAGGGTCATATGAATCTGGGCATAGTTTTAGCTTAATATCATGAAGATCCAGATATAGTCTGGGCTGAACATTAAGAAAAATGCGGACTTTAAGCCCGAGGCAAAATGGACCCAGGACAACATTTAATTCGGTTTTGTGTGATTTTCAAACCATTAGAGTTCTAGAGATGCTTGAAATGATGCTGACGACATGTCATTTATGAAGCAATAATGAAAATCAACAAATATTAATTGCTCATTAATGTGGCTGATATGACCCTATCAGTGTCTGGTGCCATTGGCAATAACGTCGGGACGTTTCAATTACCTTCAAATCTCGTTTCAGATACGTGTCTCGTTTTGGTGACTCTGGTTTGGATCTGATGGACCAATCACAGTTTGAAGCTGTTCTTAGTGGTGCTAACGACATTTTTAGTGTCACCAGAGACCAACTGGCACATTGTCGTGGTTATACCTTCGTCAGTTCACCGGCCAATAAAAATTTGACAACATAGGCCGTATTAACTTCTGATGTGTCAGTACGGGCATGCCATGTCAACAGGTACGGATTGACATGACAACATGTCATCTCAATTTTCGATGTTTGGAGTGGAGCTGGTAGCATTGGCAGGGCCATTAGACTTCTATTCATTTTGAAAACTCATGAGAGGCCTGGAGTCGGGTGCTATTTGGACTAGCGCTGACGCCACGTGGAATGGTTCCAGACATCTCGTCTTCTGAGCCGCCTGCTTAGTGACTAAGGTGCCTTCAGTATGTTGCCTTCAAAATTTTGGTAGGGCTTTAGTGATCATTGAAGCCACACTAGAGCCTTTCCTTCTGTATTGTTTCGAAGTCAGGCTGCTCTGAGTCTGTCTTACCTTGTCTCTCCTCTTGGTGCCTTTGAAGCCACTGGGGCAATGCTGGTTTGTTGGTGGCTAGGCTTACATAGAGGGGGTTCTAGTGGGGTGAATGGTATAAAATATCTGGGTGGTTGGCCTATGACATTTCAACCTATCCATAACTTCTCCAGTCAAGATCAGGGTGTCTACATTTGTCCCTCTTTATCGCTAGTATCTCACTAGAGTGGTGGGACACAAAGCGGCAAAGAAGTAGAAACTTGCAGTAAAAGAGTTGGGTGGAGGAGAGAATATGGGCCCTTCATCCATAGGTCATGACCTCGAAAGAGGGGCCCATAGTGCTTGATGGTCTTGTCTATGACCCAGTGGTTAGCTTAGCCGATGGTCTTATCTAGGACCCAGTGGTTAGCTTAGCCCATTGTACGGGGCATCGTAGGTTGGTCGCTCCTGGAAGTCATCGCTTGGGACCGGTAGGCTAGCTTAGCCCATCGTGCGGGGTGTTGCAGGTTTGTCTCTCCATTTGTAGGTCGTAGGCCTCAATGTATCACTTCCCCAAAAATTCTGAGTCAAAATCTTGGATGGAATATAGTAGATAAGAAGGACAGAGAAATCTCAACTGAATAGATCATAAATGGCCTCATATCCCAAGTGTTTTCCTAGAGTTATCTAAGGTTGTTGATGGTTTAGGAATTGAGAGTTTTTCATTTTTTTTTTTGGTTTTGATGGAAAAAAGGGATGGTAAGCAATTTTTGTTGCTGCGGTTATTTTCCATTAGATCGAGTGACTATATGTGAATTATGATCATCATTATCGGGGCCGTTCCGACTCCTTTATTTTCGAAAATCATTTTTCAGAAGATGAATGTTTTTTAAATCAGGGAAGAAGGATTTTAGAACAAATGTTAATGCTGGGTTAGGATTTGAACAAAAAAGATTAAGGTTTTTGAAATCACATACACAGTGAGATTTTTGATGAAATTCTAGACCGGGTTGTCCTAGTATTGGATTTTTAGAAGATAGGTATTTTCAGAAGATTATAAACAGATTTGGTTCACATTTTAAACTCATGCAACCCAGGAGTCATCCATGCAGTTTAACATCATGTAGTGATGGATGGGGTTAAGCAGTTTAACTTCATGCAGCCATGGAAGGGTATGGAATAAGACTATCTCTAATGGTATTATCAGTATCCGTTGGGAAGTTTTTGAAGGGATATTGGCTTTTGGTTAATCATATGATTACTGGGGGGATCCGGTATTCGTTCTAGGTCGGATCTGGGTCGATTTGGAGATTAAATAGTGTGACAATTTTTCCAAGGTTGTCGATGACGTTCCGATTGTCTCCAAATGATAGGAGGGTATTTTGGTCACTTGCTGACACAGGGCCTAAGGGAATCATCCATCAAGTCTGGCCTGCCCCATTTTTGGTCAATGAGACATTACCTTGGATCCCTTGGCTACTATTGGAAAATGATGAATCATGGTTATGGGTGGACATTGGAATTATCTTCAGCGACATTCCGAATGCCTTCTGACTATCAAAAGGCATTTTCATCATTAGGTGACTCGGGGCCCTAAGAGAATCTTCCATCATTTCAAGCTTGCCTTGATTTTGGCCTGATTGGACTCATCTTTGATCCCTTGGGCATTGGGTTTGAATGGGAAGTCAAGCATGTGGGCGACATTGGCAATGTCTTTGGAGACATTCCGAATGCCTTCAGATGATCAAAGGGGTGACACGGCCCCCTATGGGAATCATCCATCATTTCCGGCTTAGCCACTTTTCAGCCGATTGGACTTATCTTTGATCCCTTGGGGATTGGATTTTAATAAGACAATACATGGGATCTGGTGCCATTGGCAATGCCTTCGACGCCATTCCAAGTGGCGCCCCACTGTTGTCAAGGGTAATATAGTCATTTTGACCAGTGTTGGGCCCAAGGGAATCGTACCATTAGTCAAACCTGATTCTACTTAGTCTGATGGGTCTTTTCAAAAGGACCCTCGATGTGTTGATGAAAAGACGGCTGCCTGCTTTTGGTGCCCTTTGGCAATGGCGTCGGCACCATTCCGAATGGCAATGCAGTCATTCTAGTTGAGGCTCTATAAATATGCCCCATAAGGGCCCCCTGTGGTCATTTGCAAGTGGTTATCCCCTTGCCCGTGGTCCCTTGTTTGCATCCTTTTTGTCAACTCGATGTCAAGGAGGCACATTACTAGGTCCCTGGGGCAGGTACTCGCTTATCACCGAAACACCGATGAGGTCATAGCTATTGATGACGATGGTGAGGAGCCTACATCACTTGCCGCTCATCCGGACTCAGGGCAAGGTTGTAATGTGCATGGGTCCCTCCCCTTTCCTTTTCAAGTCAGGGGGTTATCCCTTATGAGCTCAGATATCCGGCATATGGAGACCTGAGAGGATATCCTAAAAGCCATCTGCCGCTTTGTGGGTCAGGCTTCTCTCCATGAACTGGGAATACTTTCCCTTCATTTGGGGAAGACCATATAAGAACTTGTCATTTTTGGCGTCTCCTGGGCTGAATCGTTTCACGAGGAAGTGACTTGATTGTCTTGAAAGGCCTTAGATTTTGGTGTTAAGAGAGTGGTCCTCAGAGGAGAAAACGCCGTTGATTGCCCCTTTGCTAAGGTTTTTCTCTGATCAACCATCGATCGTGTCTTTTGTTGAGATGGCCTTGCAAAGGCTCGGGTCTTCTCTTGAGTTGTGAGCTTAGGTGGCATTTCCGGAGGTCGATAGCGAAGTTGCCTCCCTTACCTAGACCATCGGAGGGAAGCAGGTGTTACTAGATCGGGCCTGGGAGGAAATGAGGAACCTCTCATCCTCTTTGTTGGAATCCTGCGAGTATCTTCCCCTAGTGAGGCATGCCAGTATTCTAAGGGCCATTGAGCTCCACGATGGTATGAGGAGGAGGCAACGAGTGTACTCTAAAATGGGTGCCTGAGAGCCTCACTCTCGGCTCCATTTGAAAACTTTGGTGACTTGTTTCTTTTTCTTCACCTTGTAATCTTTCCTTTTGTATCTACGTATGAATCGCCATAATCTTTAGTTAGGAAACGAGATTTTGGTAATGAAAAACGGGCTCGCCCATCTCGTGTTTTTCCTTTTCTATGCTTCAAGGTCTATTTCGTAGAGTTGCAGTTGGGGGAACCATCATTCTACAGAGGCCATCATTGGGAATGGTGACGACGCTATTGCTAATGACGCCATACCTTTGTGTTTGCATGCTTTTGGCGCTGCTTCGAGTGGCATTGACGCTGATATTTTTAAACTTCAGCCCGAGATGGATAATACGTGGTCTTCATGGCTGATTTCGCCCCTTTTACTTTTTGGACTTGTGGTAGTCATTATACTTTTGGGAATTCTATTAATTGTGTCGACGCTTTTCATCTTTTTGCTAATCATATGGTATGTTCATTGATTGCACGCACGCACACACACACACATACACAGATATATATATATATATATATATATATATATATATATATATATATATATATATATATTCTAGCATGTTTCGTATGTAGATGGTTTGATTGCCACCAACATGTGCACACACTTACAAATGGATGGATTACCTTGCAACTCTTACGAGTCATTTTCTTGTTGAATACACATAAATGAAAAACGAGTCTCCCCTTGATTGCCTCAGAAACACGGGCGAGAGACCTCCTTTTTCTTTGGTTATACTCGTCATAGGCGAGGAAACACCGTTTCCATCAAATGGTAGTTAGCAGTTTGAAGTCATGCAACCATGGACTACATATCTTATTTTAAAATATTTTTGAAAATAATTTGCAGTGAGTGAAAGTCGATTTTCAAAAATCATTTTAAAACAGCAGTGGGCCTTACAGTTTAGACACCTGTGGCCCATTGGTGGGAGTGAAATTATGCATGTTTTAGGGGTTTAATTAAATCCATAAACTTGTTTAAGACCCTAGTTTTGAAAATGAACATTAGCCCCAAGAGTGGATTCTTATGAATCAAAAAGACCCATTTTCTAAAAGTTATCAGTTTTTGAAAAGGGATTCTAGTGTTTAGAAAGCCTGGTTAGAGCTGGAATGATTCCGTCTTTGATCAAAACGACTTGGAAATCTCAAGTATATCTTGCTTCGAGCACTTACCCTTTTTCTTGTGCATCAATAGATCTTCTTTGGTTTCCCTTCAACCTACCATCTCATAGGCCAAAGTAGTGTCTTTCAGGACTCTTCGAACTCCCCTAGAATATGTGAGAATTCTGGGAGGTTCCTCGATTTTATCGTGGGCCTTCCTTAGTGGATATGAGCCTCGAATGCCCCTTTTGGGGTTTTCATCCGTGGCATGGGGTACTAGTGTCCTTTTCAGATTTTCACTATTTCCCGGATTTTTGTTTTGACTTTTTTTCCATAGTATTTCTACTATGTCTGTCGTTTCCATTTTTACCCATGACCACTTTTTGGGTTTTCACCATGTCCAATTATTTCGGTATTTTTATCCATGGACCCGATTTTCAGGTTTTCACCAAGTTCACCTTTCTCTTCTCTTATATATATATATATATATATATATATATATATATATATATATATATATATATATATATGCTTTTTTTATTTTTTCTATTCATTTTTTTTATGCCCCTTACGGGCAATATTTCTTAAGGTATAAGATGTTAATGGGGTCGGGTACTTCCAACCCATCTTGGTTTCTTAACTTGTAAGAGTTTCCTGGATGTACCTTCGTTACCACAAATGGTCCTTCCCAAGTAGGTTTGAATTTCCCCAATGGGTGAAGGTTGGCAGATGAGTGGAATATCTTTTTTTAATACCATGTCGCCAACCTGAAATTTTCTTGGAATGACCTTCCTTAGGTAGGCTTGTTCGATGCGCTAGTGATAGGTTCGCATAGTATTGCAGGTCCGGAGTCGCCTCTCATCTAGAGTGAGGAATGCTTCATGTATTCCACTATCATCTAAAGCACGATGAGCAAGTATCATGAGGGAAGGGACATTGATTTCAATGAGCGTAACCGCCTCCATACCAAAGCACGATGAGCAAGTTTCATGAGGGAAGGGACATCGATTTCGATGAGCGTAACCGCTTCCATACCATAGACTAATGAATATGGGGTGATAACGGTTGGTGTCTTTGTGATGGTTTGGTATGCCCATAAGGCATCTTGTAATTTTTTAAGCTAGTCTTTTCCATTCTCTATGGTTCTATCACTTATCTTAAGAAGGGCTTTGTTGGTGGCCTCAACTTGATCATTTCCTTGGGGATAGTACAGGGTTGAAAATTCTGGGTTATGCCAATTTTCTTGCATACCCTTATTACAATATCATTTTTGAAGTTCGTCCCATGTCTATGATGATTGCATCTAGGACCCTGAATTAGTAAATGATGTTGTTCTTGACGAACTGCGCCATATGCCATCCTTCGATTTTGTGAAGGAGGCAGCTTCGACCCATTTGGTGAATTATAATGAACCTATGTCCATTAGATGCTCTAGGAGATATCATCCCTTTCACATCTTGAGCTCACCTTGCAAAGGGCCATATTGGTGGTGTTGAATTCAGAGGCATGGATGGGATATGAACGAGGTTTCCATATAGATGACATTTGGGACAACTCTTCGCATGTTTCCAATAGTCCTCAACTATGGTAGTCTAGTAATATCCTTGACACTTAATTTTTTGTGTGAGGGCAGCTGCCCCAGGATGTACTCCTTTATTGTGTGCTTTGATGAGACTTCAGTCGATTTCTAAATGGTCGACACATCTTAGAAGGACTCCATCAAAGGATTTCTTGTAAATTTCGTCGCCCTAGACAATGAAATTGACTGAAAATCTTCTTAGGGCTTCCTTGCTTTTTGTACTTTCCCCTTCTGAATATTCATTATTTTTAAGAAGGGCGAGTATGTCACTGTATCATGGCTTGGCTTCTACTTGGCTTTGCTCATTTATGGCAAAGATCCCTGGTTGGGCCTCGATCTCGTCAGGTCCGTAGACCGTGTGCGGGGACCCGAATGTGGGGTCTGTTCCGAGATCGCTCTCTCGAAAACTGCAGTCTGTGTGGTATATGTGCAGGTAGGTAACAACTAGCGAGAGGGAATTATAGGGTGTGAGGTAGGACTTACCTTACAGTGGGCTCGTGACACGCTCGGGTACGCGGTGAGCCAATGCCACCCTAGGAGAAGGTTGAACGATAAATCTATATCTGAAATATAAAATCTAACTATATGAGATATAGGTCCTACACTAAGAGTTATGAGCATAATTCCCTTTGTCTGTCTCTTACGCCCATCGTAAGCAGTGATCGTGAGCTGAGAAGGCTCTAGATAAGATAGGTATATACTTATTATTTCTAGCGTCCTAACTGGATAGATGTTGAGGGTAGGCCCATTATCAATGAGCACCCTTTAGATTCTATGGCCAGCCACATGGACAGTGACGTATAGAGCCCGATTATGGTACCGGTTAGTGTCAGGAAGAATGTCGTTATCACTGAAAGTAATGGGCGTTGAAGCTGTTAACTGTGTGATCATTCCACTAATCTCTTTGGGTTCGGTGTTAGGTGGCAGGTGTGCTTTCTAGAGCACACTCTCAATTTGACATCAGTGAATGGGAGAGCTCCTAAGCAAGTCTGAGATAGATATGGAAGTAGAGATCCTATCTAGATGTGTCGAGAGGTTATAGTTGCTACGGAAACTAGTGGTTGCCGCCCTCTTGAGCTGGTTGAGAACTGGAAGTTGGGTCATTTGTGACCGGTTGCAACATAGGGGTACGATTTCCTGTCCTTTCTTGTAATGTATCGGCTCTGAGCCGAGTTGGCTTGAAATGTCGGCCATGTCTTGTAAGTGAAGCGGTAACCCCATTGGTAAGGGCGTAGGAGGGTTGGTCTTTGATCCATGAGTCAACTTCCTTGTACTCTCCTTCCAATTTGATTGGTTTCTGAGTGGGATACCCCTCTTCAACTCTGGTCACTGTTAAGCTATTAGGATATGAGTAGACGCCTTGTTCAACTTCTTCGTTATTTTAATATCTTGAAGCTGTGACAGGGGTTCCTGAAGGGTAAACTCCTCCAAGATCTCTAGAGTGACTGTCATTATGACATGTCTAAGGTTATGAAGGGGCAGTGTCCCCTTGGTCATTTTGAATATTCGGCATCGAGATGTCTCAGAGAGGTTCACTTGGAACCATTGGAGTAGCTGGTATTATGCATGGGAAGATGACGGATATATGATGTATGGTCTTCATGGATGGTAGAGACCGCAACTTTTCCCCTTGGATCCGGTGCTGGATCTTCCGTGGCTGTAGGCAGTGGTGCACTTGGCTAAGGTCACTAGTCAGCAGTGGGTTGACATAGATTCCCATCTTTTGATTGGCCTCTTTAACGAGCTCACTAGGTTTCACTATTTTAATGACTTTTGTTTCTATCATATTCTCGATTTGATGCTTGAGGGTGTAGCAATACTGGGTGTTGTGTTGATGATGTTGATGTCATTCGCAATATTTGCTTTTATCCGTCATTTCATACGGGAGTGGTAAAGGAGGCAAAAGAACTAGATCTCATTCCTTCAGAAGTTGTTGAAGTACTTCAGACAAAGGTTGTTTGAATGGGGTGAAGTGTCTTTATGGTCTGATGGTTGATTGTACGGTCTATATCGATTGCCCCCCCATTTTGGTTTCTTCGCTGGTCTTAGCCAGCTGGTCGATCCTGATTACTCGGATTTTCCTAGTGGAGGATAATTTGGTTTACCTCCCCAGCTTGTTGTGGTTTAGCTCAAGGGACCTTTCTCGAGGCTTTGTTGATTTTCTGATTTTCACCCGGCTTAATACCTATCATCTAAGATTTAGTTCTCTCGTATAGTGTGATCATATCTGACATAATGTTGAATGTTAGAGGGACACCATCATGACTGAAGAGTATCGTGTATTCATTATTGGCGTTCTCCAATATCATGCTGATCTTAGCATGGTCTGATAACGGCCATTCTGCGACTTTTGAGGCCTTGACAGTAAACATGTCAACGAAATCAATGAATAATTCATCTGGTCCTTGCTTAAGGGAGACTAATTCCCCTACTGATATTGGTCACGATTCTTGGTACCGAAGTAGGGGACAAATCTCTTAAACATCTCTTGACATGAAGCCTTGGGTAATCCCTTACAAATTCATTATGTCAGGCGATGGCATCTCCTACGAGATTGTTGATGAACATTGCTTTAAGGGCGACCGACCAATCTCAGATTGCTGGTACAACTAATAGATAACTGGTTACATGAAGCCATGGGTCTCCTTTGCCGTTAAAGCTATTTTTTAATTTCGATGGCAAGAAATTCATTGGTAGGTCGGTGAATCCATCTAAGTAGGACTCGTCATAGGGTTCGGTGAGAACCAGATCGTCGACCCCCAATCTTTGTAGTGTTGCGCGCATGATTTTCATCTGACCTTCTAGGAATTGGTATTTAATGTCAGCTTGTGTAGATCATGCCCAAGGGTTACTTTCTAAAGTGGCAGGTTAACCAAACTGGGTGTAGAGGAGTTGGCTGGTGCAATGGCACTTATGACGGTTTCATATAAGGAGCTCCCCTGGGTTGAGGGTTATAAAACTAGTATGACAGTTCGAAGATAGGTCGACTTGGGACCATCCCCGAATCTAGTTGTTCTTGACCAGGTTGAGGGGGCCCTAGATTAGGTTGGGCTGAGAAGTTTTTTGCTTGTCCTAAGCTAGGATTTCCTATGGCTTGGAGAATAGCTTGAGCTATCCTAGCTGGGTCTATGAGATTGTCTACCTCTGGTTGGCTTGCCCCTAGAGGAAACTGAGCCATGCTAGGTTCAATTGCTAGTCGGACACTAGGTTGGGCGGCTCTAAGAGGAGCTTGGTCTGCCCTACGGCTGTTGCGGGAACTAGAGGATCTTGTGGAACTACCTCTAGCAGAATGCTCTCTACTAGGAGGACATGGATCTACTGGTATGGGAGGATCACCTATGCTTCAATCACCAGTTTGACCACAGCTAAAAGCACATATCTTATCTTGCATATGACGTCAGGATGAGGGTACTTCTGCTTGTGAGAGGACCACGCTTGACCTAACTCCTTGGTTGTTTAGGGTGATGCGAGCAGTACAAACCTGGTGACCCCTAAAGTCGGACCAGCGTTTTAGTTGGTCTCTAGACTAACGACTAGGTGAACTAACCATAGGCCCAAGCGGAGGCTCGGTCCCATAGACCCAAAGGATAGTTGTGCATTGTCTCGATGGACGACCGAATGACGTACCTATCTTTCGGTACGAGTTGGCGGTCGATTCGGTGTCCAACACTCCCGCCACCAGACTTAGGTCGTAATACATCTTGCTACTTTGGTAAACAAGGCAAGCAAAAAGAAACGGGTACCTTTAAACCCCTTGTGGGTAAGGCCAAGCTTAGAGTTCCCACCTAGGGTAAAACCTAGTTTAGAATTGAGGTAAGGTATCAGGGTACACCCACATTTGGTCCAAGCCACTCCTATAAGTGACCATGGGTCCAAGTATTATGGGTGTTTTTATGGTTGAGTATATACAGCGGGTGCACTCCTGTTGAGGGCCTATGATTCCAGCTGCTCTTCCTTTAGAAACTAGGTACCTACTCTGAAAACATTAAGGCCAGATGCTGGTTTTTCGAAAAATTGAGTTTCAAAGAAGTTTTACATTTGTGCGCTCAGGTGCATAAGTGTGAGTTTGGTAAATTAGCACGAGTGCACATGAACAAGTGTATCAGTCAATCAATATAATGTGCTAAAATAAAAATGAACACGAGGTGCTTAATCGCACCGAGTGGGGTGCGCTTTGATATAGCAGGCCGGATCGAGGTGCAGTGAAAGTGAAGTGCTAGGCGCCTTATCAATAACTGAGTACCGAGCATCTTGGTGTCAGGTGATGTGCGCTTCGGGTCAAAGAGGGCCAAAGCGAGGCCCGAATGAAGAGTGCGACTTATGTCGACTCGGGCGCGCTTAAATTCGGGTGTAACCCTACTCTGGGTGCAAGATAGGCTAAGGGAAGAAGTCCCTCAAAAACAGGGGTGCTGAGGAAGCATGGAAGAGAAAGCAAGCGATAAATCTACAATATCAACAAAGGGAGACTATCTGGGGCAACAAAAATCTGGCGTCAATGTTAATGTCGCCAAAGATCTAAAGTCTCGGCGACCAGAGAAATAGAATTTTGGCAGCACTGTAAATGTCGCTGAAGACCATGCAAACATTGTCAAAACTTAGCAAAACAGGTGGAACGGGCCAACAACAAGCCTAGATGGGTGAGGGGACTTTTTGGAGCTTCAGGGACTTGACACCACTGGTAATGGCACCAACGATGGTGCCATTGACGACTAGTCTTTGAGCTTCCAAAAAGTGCACGAAGGGAAAGTCGAGGCAGGCAAAACTTGTCGAGGGTAGTTTTGACACCTCCCTTGATAACTTTTGTCAGCTTCGGATCCTAAAAAGAAACAAAAGCTCGAAACAAGACGAGATGACTTCTGCGTTGATGTCGGCCTTTCGAAACAAGGGTTCGAGATGTTGCTTCAATGGTTGAGATGGAAGGGAAGCTTAACGGGCCCCCACGGTGAGCGCCAGACTGTTTATACTAAAAAATACGGGTAGGAGACTCTGCCCCCTCCTTGGTTTCGGTTGCAAACAAATCGATGAGTTGGTAGAGAATATCCCATCAAATTACATTCCGAGTGAGAATCGGGTCCTAAGACCTTATCCCTCTCAGACAACCGGCAAAGCCGACTTCCCTTCTATTTCAACATTGGAACTCAACAAGAAAGCTTCGAAAAGGGGTTTGAGGATAAAAGGAAGATTTTAGGAAAATAGATTTAGAAAGAGACCAAGAGACGAAAAGCCACAAAATAGGGGTAAGGATCCTAACTACAAAATGTAAGAAGAAGAAAAAATTGAAAAGCATGAAGACAAAGAAATAAGACTAAATTAAAAAAGTAATATAGATAATGAGAGAGGTAAGACTATAGAGATAAGAGAGTGAATATGAAAAATAAAGAAAAGGAGATCTCTACTCGAGAGACAAAAGAATATATATATATATACACACACACATATACATATATAAGATGGAAATAGAAATAATAGGATAACATGAGATAGAATCAATACAAAGAAAGGGGAAGCAAAACTAAAATAAATAAATACCATGCAAGGAGAGTAATAAAAATAGATATAAAAGAGAGTTAGAAGGAAAGAGTGTTAGAAGAAATGCTAAGATAAATGAAATAAAGAGAAGAAGAGAATGATACATTGACAGGGGGAGAGAGGAGTAGGTGGATATGGGTCAATAATAAAAGATGATAAATGCAATACGAAAAATAAACACAATAAGAGAATAAGATAGGCTAAATTATTGAACAAAATATAAGGAAAATTAACTAAATAACTATAGAAGGGAGAAAGAAAAGAAGGGAAAATGGAGATTGGTGAGACCTAGACTATGAGATAGAAGAAGAGAGATAATATATCATTAATTAAGAAAAACAACCACAGTAGAGAAAAGGAAATGAATGCTTGATTGAGAAGATGAAGAAGAAGGAGAGATCTACACCATCAAATGAACAAAAGGGGAAAGAAACAAGCACAACAAACTAAAAGAAACAAATACAACAAGAAAATGAGAAACAACCATGCAATAAAAGAGATGAAAGATTGGGGTGAGAGGAGAAAGCCAATATTATCAAATAGGAAAAACAAGGAAGAGACATAAATGTAACAAACCAAGAAATATAAATGCTACGAAGGAAAAGGAAAATAACCATGTAATAAGAAGGTAGAAGATGGGAGAGGGGATTAACTATAACTAATATATGGGTAATAAATACTACATTAAATGGAACACAAAAGAATATAAATAGGTCATAAATAGGGGAAAATAAGGAAAACTATACGCAAATAACTAAAATAAAATAAATGCAAGAAACATAATAAGAGAAAAGAAAATGATACTTTAGACCGAGCCCCTCGGTTCGGTACCAGAGTCGGCGTGGATTCAGATCGTATGGTTGCCCAATAAATCCCGAACTTTTTGTTTTTAACTGGGCAAGTAGAAATAGGATGAAGAGGGCCCAGAAAGTTTGATTATCCGGACCGCTTTCGGTTTGAAAGTGTAGCTTAAAGAGTTAGTAGTTTAGTTTATGACTGAAGGGTTTGGATAGAATGGGGTTTGCTCAAATGGGCTAACCTTGGGGCTTTCTCACAACTTCAAGCTTGAGCTTGAGATCAACGTGTTCTAGGCTCAAAGGTCATATGGATCCAGGCATAGTTTTAGCTTAAAACCATGAAGATCTGGACATAGTCTGGGCTCAAGATTAAGAAAAACTCGGACCTTACGCCTGAGGCAAAAGGGAGTTTTTATTGGCAAAATGGACTAGGACAGTAGGTAGGTCGGTTTTGTGTGATTTTCGGACCATCAAAGTTCTAGCGACACTTGGAATGGCACTGACATTAGTGGGAATGGCGTCATGTCATTAATGCAGCAATAATGATGGTCAACAAATATTAATTGCTCATTAATGCGCCTAATACGACTATGTCAGAGTCTGATGCCACTGACAATGGCACCGACAACGTTCCGACTGCCATCAAATCGTGTTTCGGATACATGTCACGTTCTGGTGACTCTGGTCTGAATTTGATAGACCAATCACAGCTTGAAGCTATTCTGGGTGGCGCTGACGACATTTGTAGTGTTGTCAGATACTAGCTGGCACACCGTCTTGGTTGTACCTTCGTCAGTTCATCGACCAATAGAAATTCGACAACCATGAGCCATATTGACTTCTGACATGTCACTATGGGCCTACCATGTCGGTGGGTATGGACTGACATGTCAGCATGTCATCTCAGTCTTATTGGCCAGGGTGTTTTCCGCCTGGTGGAGGTCTTCGATCTTGGAGTAGTTTGAAGTGGAACTGGCGGCGCTGGCAGTACTACCAAACTTCTGTTTCTCATGGAGGCTTGGAGTTGGGTGCCATTTGGACTAGCACTAGCGCCACTGGGAATGACACCAGAAGTTTAGTTTTTTGGGCCGCCTGCTTAGTGACTGAGGTGTCTTCGGTGTATTGCCTTCGGACTTTTGGTAAGGCTTCGGTGGCTGTTAGGGCAACACTAGAGCCTTTCCTTCTATATTGCTTTGAAGTCAGGTTGCTCTGAGTCTATCTTGCCTAGTTTCACCTCTTGGTGCCTTTCAACCTGCTGGGGTAATGTTCGTTTGGTGGAGGCTAGGTTTACGTAGAGGGGGTTCTGATGGGGTGAATGGTTTAAAATACCGGGTGGTCTACTTGGGACATTTCAACCTATCAATAACTTCTCCAATCGAGAGGATGTCTACACTTTGCTACTTCAAGAATTAAAGCTCATTAGAGAGAGATTAAGGGGTGCCATCTTTATGTGGTTGAGTGAGATTCCTTAAATACTATTTTATGGTGCAAGGAGGAGTAAAGGGTGCCATAGCAACTACATCATATCTGGTTGCAGATTGTCGATCTTTCGGCTTCTATGGGAGTTTCATTTCGATATATTTATAGGTAAGGAAGCGAGATGGCTGATTCACTGGCCAAGAAAGGGTCTATGTTAGATGTTTTGTTTATTTGTGATGACGTAAGTGCTATCTTGTAACCTGGGGTTATTTGAACAAATTTCAGATATTGTAAACAAAATAAAAATGATCATGAGTGGCATTGATGTTCAAGTGCCCCATATGGTAGGCCCATTATCCATACATCACAATCCATCTATTAATTGGATAGTTTTGATAATTATGAGATATCACCATCGAGCATCTGTGGTCATATGAATCATAGTGTGGTACTCCTTTGTGTTACCTTTAAGTAGAAGGTTTTTTTTGGAGGCATAGTTAGCCAGCCTCTCTTTAAAACACGATTTTTTCATAAAAAAATCTGATTTTTTATAATCAGTGAAGAGCTCCAAGTTTTTTGAAAGATCTTTAAAAAATCATATTTTTTAATGGAACAAATTTAAATCCATTCTTTATTTTTTTAAAAAAAGTATTTTCAAAATTTTTTTCCCTATAATTTTATTTCTTCATCAACTTAACATTATTGAAGTTTGGTTTAAATATCAATACATTAACATTGGGAGTAAATTAAGAATCTTGATTTAACAAAAAATTCTATGAAAAATTTCACCAACGAGTTCTTTGAAAAAAATTTCAAGCAATATATTTCCCAAAAAAAGTAATCAAAACAATCGTATATGTCAAAATAACAGATAGAATTAGAGGAATAGTAACCCAAGAAAAAAGAATTTATTTAAACCCATAACGTCCTTATAAAGAACGAGAGAGATTCAATGTTACTAAAGCTTCTGTGTGAGATTCTAATTTGCTTACACATTTTGTTGTTTTTTTTATGCATAGAGAAGTTCAATTAAATTTTGTATTTTATTTTATTTTATTAAAGTATATAGCATAGTATTTTGGATAGACTACTATTTTACATATTTGGATGTTGGTGTTTTCTTTTAATTATCATCAATCATTTATTGGGGTGGTTTTTATTTTTATTTTTGGAAAATAATCCGATACTTTGGTTCATAGTTCTTGTTATTTTCTAATTAGTTATTGTGATTAGTATTGTTGTTGTTGTTTCATTTTCTATTCCCAATAAATCTATGATATGTTTTGTGTTGTGACAAAAGAGTAAGCATTGTTGCTGGATTTATTGAAAGTTTCAACAAAAAATTGGTAAGTATTACTCCAATGATACTAGTAAGGCTATAAAATTATTGTTTAATGGCTTTAATATATTTATACAATTGCTGCAAATCGTAATCTTATATTGTGCCATCTTTACATATCCTATTTTTTTCATTATTTTTTAACCAAATCCGAAATATTCACGATTCTATAACTCATCTTTTTTTTTTGGCGATCTACATTTTTTATCCGATTTTTTTCTCCAACTTTTTGAAATAAAATGGATGTATTATAGATATTTTGGTCGTCCAATATTTTATTATACCCTGACTTTCTAATCATGTTTGGAGGTTAGCTTTGAATTTAATTGGCATTTGCATATAACCATAACTGTGACGTCATTAGTTTGAGTGGTGATGGTTAGAATCATAGTTATTGGTAGCAAGAGTGGAACGGGAGCGGGACGAGTTCTAACGAGGATAAAAGTAGTGGATCGATATCCTATATGAAGAGGGAGCGCGTTCCCAATACAGCGAGATCTAGATCCTTACTTATTGGGTATGCGGTCCAAGTACAATAAGATGGCATTCCCATATTCAATAGGATCGTACTCCCATCTCATTTGAAGTTGAGTTACGTACCATATCTAACAATGACCGCGTTCTTATTTACAAAGGATTGAGCTCTATTCAAGGACGGATCACATTATGTGCATCGAATGTAAATAATTTATTTAAAATTGCAAAAAAAATTATTGCCTTTGGAATAACAATAATCTCAAATTAAAAGTAGTACTTTAGATAATCTAATGTAAAGTTAATGTTGGTGATCGTGAAAGCCAAGACCAAGCCACTTTATTTTTTAAGGGGGAATTTATGAGGAGATGGTTTGCATGACCCTATTATATGTTTACTCACTCATGAAAAAATCTTATTTTAAAGATGGAGTTCTATGGACACAGGTATCAACTCCTAAAATTCAGGGATTGAGGATCTTATTTGTTCGGGAACATGCATCATGCAATGGTGGGATCGAGATCCTTTGTTCATAGTATCGAGTACCCTACAATTGGGAGCAGATCCTGAAAAAAATGAATAGAGTTTTGGTCGAGATCCTGGTCATGAAACGCCGTAGCTGAATTCTGAAGAGGGAGCGCTTCCCTGTTGGAGCTCTCTCGATAACTATGGTTAGAATAGGTTTTACCAAATATAATACTAGCTCAAATGGGTTTTCACATGCTCAAACCTTTGAATTTTTCACATTCGTTTGCTATTTAAGTGTTAATAGTGGAGAGCTAAGTTTATGTCAAAATATTTGTAGGAAACTCAAACTGCTTGCGCACATTATTTTCCCAATCCAAAATATATGGACAATTCTCACAACATCATCGTCAATCTGTTGATAGGATAGTGATAATCTTATATTGTGGTTTTTTATATATGCTCTATTTTTACCCTATTATTTGAAGCCCAATCCGAAACATTCACGATTCTTTAACTTAACTAATTATGGCAAGCCGTATTTTTTATCAGATATTTTGCCTGCAACTTTTTGGAGTGAAATCGATTTATTACCAATATTTTGATTTGTTGATAAATTTAAGGGACAAGAATGATTGTGACCTCCATGTATGACAGATAAATGGTCTCTGTATAGACAATCCCTATTATTATTCCCTGCCTTACTAACTAGGATGTCTGATAAGGAGTAGCCAATATGAAACATATTTAGGCCTCTAATTTTTTGTTCTATTCTTTTTTAAATCTACGATCATGGAGTTTTAGCTGTAGTCCTTAGTCCATATTTTGCATAGAACTTGTTTGGAGAAGTGACAAAAACGATAGCAATGTACCCATAATCAAATAAATCGTCATTACATTAATTTCACTTGCTTAATGACTCGTGTAGTCGCAAAATGCAATGAATTGAAGGTTTCTAAATCTTGGAACCAGAAAAACAAACTTCCAATTAATTATGATCGCATCCTAGTTTTTTGGGTTCCTCATATCACTCTTTTTGCACATTTCCATAATCCTTCAACAACTAAAAACTCCCAAGCACTCCCCACTCGACTGGCCTCTTTCTCCTTCGACATATAAACAAAATCTAGAAATCTTAAAATCACTAACTATTTGTAACTGCCCATTGATGTTAATTTTTAGAGCATTCTCGGTGAATAAATCCTCAACTGCCTCAAATGTGCGATGGTCCTGAGCGGGGCGAGGCCAGAGGAAACTTTGATGGAGGCCCGCAACGAAACTGACGTGCAAATCGTTCCTTTAACTTGGGTATGGGTGCAAAAGACTATCGAACTGTCTAGTTGGTTCCCTCCAAAGTTTCCTTCAAGATAGCTGGAGCCCGTAAACGAGTTCTATCAAGTAAAGCCAATGATTAGAGGCATTGGGGGAGGCATTGGGGGCGCAATGCCCTCGACCTGTTCTCAAACTTTAAATAGGTAGGAACGAGTGGCTGCTCCGTCGAGTCACTCCACAGAATCGAGCGCTCCAAGTGTGCCATTTTTGGTAAGCAGAACTGGCGATGCGGGATGAATCGAAAGCCGGGATACGGTGCCGAATTACGCGCTAACCCAAAACCCACAAAGGATGTTGGTTGATTAAGAAGCAGGACGGTGGTCATGGAAGTCGAAATCCACTAAGAAGTGTGTAACAACTCACCGGCCAAATCAACTAGCCCCGAAATGGATGGCATTGAAGTGTGCAACCCACACTCGGCCGTCAGGGCGATTGCCATGCCCCGATGAGTAGGAGGGCACGACAGTTGCTGTGAAACCTGGGGCACGAGCCCTAGCGGAGCAGCCGTCGATGCAGATCTTGGTGGTAGTAGTAAATATTCAAATGAGAACTTTGAATGCCAAAGTGGGAAAGGTTCCATGCGAACGGCAGTTGCACATGGGTTAGTTGATCCTAAGAGTCGGGGGAAGCCCATCCGAGAGCACTGCTAGCATGAGCTTCGACAGGAAATCGGGTTAAAATTCCTGAACCGGGACATGGCGGCAGACGACAACGTTAGGGAGTCCAAAGACGTCGTCGAGGGCTTCGAGAAGAGTTATCTTTTATGTTTAACAACCTGCCCACCCTGGAAATGGCTCAGCTGGAGGTAGGGTCCAGAGGCTGGAAGTGCACCGCAAATTGCGTGGTATCCGGTGTGACTCCGGCGGCCCATGAAAATATGGAGGACCGAGTGCCGCGCACGCCCTGTCGTACTCATAACCACATCAGGTCTCCAAGATGAACAACCTCTGGTCGATGGAACAATGTAGGCAAGGAAGTCGGCAAAATGGATCCATAACTTCGGGAAAAGGATTGACTTTGAGGGATGGGCTCAGGGGTCCCCGCCTCGAACCCGTCGGTTGTCGGCGAACTGCTCGAGCTGCTCCCACGGAGAGAGCGGGTCGCCGCGTGCCGGCCGGGGACAAACAGGGAACGGCCCGCTTGGGGGCCTTCCCCTACCATCGAACAGCTGACTCAGAATTGGTACAAACAAGGGGAATCCGACTGTTTAATTAAAACAAAGCATTGCGATGGTCCATGCGGATGTTGACGCAATGTGATTTATGCCCAGTGCTCTGAATGTCAAAGTAAAGAAATTCAACCAAGTGGGAGTAACTATGACTCTCTTAAGGGAGCCAAATGCCTCGTCATCTAATTAGTGACGCGCATGAATGGATTAACGAGATTCCCATTGTCCTTGTCTACTATCTAGCGAAACCACAGCCAAGGGAACGGGCTTGGCAGAATAAGCAGGGAAAGAAGACCCTTTTGAGCTTGACTCTAGTCCGACTTTGTGAAATGACTTGAGATGTGTATGATAAGTGGGAGCTGCCCCCAGTGGCACAAGTGAAATACCACTACTTTTAACACTAATTTAGTTATTCCGTGAGTTGGAGGTGGGGCATCACCCCTCGTTTTGGCTCCAAGGCTCGCCCTCGGCGGGCTGATCCGGGTGGATGACATTGTCAGGTGGGGAGTTAGGCTGGGGCGGCACATCTATTAAAAGATAACACAGGTGTCCTAAGATGAGCTCAACAAGAACATAAATCTCGTGTGGAACAAAAGGGTAAAACTTCATTTGATTCTGATTTCCAGTACGAATACGAACCATTAAAGCGTGGCCTATCAATCCTTCAAACCTTCGGGGCCTTCGAATACTATTCGGGTCTGAGGTCGGGTCATACCCAAACCGTTGCTGACCCTAATTGAAACCTCTTCTAATAAAATTTTTAGGAGTTTCTTAATTTGGTGGTTTAGAAACTCACCTGCATAAAAACTTTTTCCACCCGTAAAACGGGTCTTTTATGGAGGCTAAGTCGCAAGTATGCCCACCAAATAGTAGGTATAATTTAACAAGTGTAATGGGGTGGCCACGAAGTAAACAAAAAGTGAGATTATTCCCATGCGATTCTCGATCTTCGATGGAGGTGTCTGCCTTGTCACCGCATCCAGACAAAAACTTTCGCGAAGTAAGCATGCATGATTGAGCTCGATGCTTTTCTTTTTGGAGGTGAGAGAACACCACTCTCTCTCTTTCTCTCATGTTTTTTTGGGTCGATACTCTCTCTATCTCTCTCATGTGCTGCTTTCTCTCATACTTTCATGGGGAGATATGCTTTTGGTTCCCTTTCTTTCTAAGCGTGTGCTACTTTTAGTTGCACCTCTCCCGCCCCCCCATTCTCTCTCTCTCTCTCAGTCACGCAGTCTTTGAAAAATCGAACCGGCCCCGGCAACCGGTTGCGGCTGGTTCTGAATAATTGATAAAGCGAATGGTTGAACCGATTTAATTGGACAAGTCTCAGCCTATTAAAAAGTATTAAAAAAATACAAAAAAATCTAAAATTATGAAAAGTATATTTAAATTATGATTAAACAAAACACATCCAAATGAAATTGAAAATTAGCAAAAAAAAAAAATAAATAAAAGATTTGTATGCAGGGGTATTTTTGAAAATTTTCAATAGAGGTGAAAAAAATGTAAAAATAAATATTAATAACCAAAACACTTCAATATTTGCCAAAATGATAAAAAAAAAAATTAAAAAAATACATTACAAATAAATCCCTTATTTTTTTGGGTTTTATATAATTATTATTTTATTTTTTTTAAATACCCGACTGGATTACCAACACCAGTCAAAACTAGAACAAGCTAGTGCCCGGAACCAATTCAACCAACTGATTCTGAATTGCATTGACCGATATTGCAAACAAGCTCTCTCCTCATTATGCTTCTCTCTCTCTCACTTCCAGTTCAGACTGTAACACACCTCCACCTTCCCTGAGGGAAAGAGGAGTCATCACTCAAATGGCCTTCTTTTCGCTTTCCCTACTATTTCAATACAAAGTGGTGGGGCTCCATGAACCCTTTAGGCAAATAAGTTCAAAATTTCTTTTTGGCACATAAAAAGAAGTCATATTATAAAGTTAGGGAATAATTTGAGATATAATATAGTCTCTTTGATGGTTAAGGTAAGAATGATTCGAGGATGTAAATATACATGTGCGAGGATAAAAAAAGGATGTTTTGGGGGAATGGAATTAATGTGAGACAACTGGGAAGAGTATGTTGGAAATAGTACAAACATGGGTGTCTCCTTGTCCACCACCACTCTTCACAAGTTTGCTCAATGACCCCCTCGGGAGTTCAAGGGTTGTGGCTAGATGGGTCCTAGGATCTGGTGTGCGTGTGGGTGTGGGTGTGAGAGAGAGGATCTCTTAAGGGGGAGTAGAGAGAGATTGTAGAGCTGAAAATGGGCGGGGTGGCTCGGCCTGGTCCGACCAGCTTAGCCCTAAAAAATTAGGGTATGAGCCATAAAACGTGGCCCAAGAGCTTGGCCAAGGCCTAGGCCAACTCCATTCTGCCTGGCCTGGCTTGGCTTGGCTTGACTCCTATTTTTCTTTTTTTTTATTTTATTTTTTTGATTTTATTTGACCCGACTAGCCTTGGCCCTATCTACCCTAGGCCACCCCTTTGGAGATTAGGGCCAAGACCAGGCTTGGACTAGCCCTATATGGACTAGGGCTTGGCTAGTTGAAAGCCTTAGGGCTGACATCAAGCCGGGTAGCTAGACCCTAAAAAAGTAAGGCATAGGCCACAAACTATGACTCGGTTGGCTTTTTCTTGTAGAAATTTATGTACGGACTGGGTTTTTTTTATTGTTATAACGAAATGGCCTTAAAATAAACCGTTATTAACCGGAAGGATGGATCCTTGAATTTTTTATTTTTTATCAAGTTTGCCCTCGGTCCGATTTTTGAACCATCGGACCGCTAATTTTTTTTTTCAAACATGGCTATGTAAGATTTGGACCGTCTTTTTTTTTGGTTTGAAAACACGATCCGATGATTCGAATATCAGCCCGCCTTCTAGTCAATTTTTTTTAATTAAAACAAGAGGTCCGATGTTTAAACCATTCGACCGCCTTCGGTTGAATTTTTCTAAGTAAATAATACGGTCCGATAATTCGAATATCGGACTGCTTGGTTTAGCTAAAAAAAAAAAAAAAAAGCGGTCCGATGTTCAAACCATTAGACTGCATCAAATCATTTGGAATTTCCCATATTTTTTAATAATTGCTTCCCTTTTTATTTTTATTTTCATTTGTTTTTGTCCAGTTGCTGGCCCGCCCAAATAGGCTCTAGGCCAGATAGGCCCAGCACTACGGACACGGGCCGGCCAGGCCCAGCCCCTTGCCACCATTAGAAAACCTCAAGAGAGAAATATATTTGAGTGGAGAGAGAAAGAAAAGAGATAAAATAAAGGAGAGGGAGAGAATAAAAAGAAGTCTCAGGTGGAGGGGGAGAGAGAGGTAGACGAATAAAGAGAGGAGAGAGGCGAAACAGATTAGGAAATTAAGGGATGAAGAAAGGGAGAGGGAAATAAGAGAGAGAGAGAGAGAGGTGGAATCTGGAAAGAGAGAGAGAGAGGCGTGGGTAAAGCAGGGGATTAAGGCATGCGAGTTGCACCACCGAGTGATGATGAGAGCGATAAGAAAAAAAAAAGAAAAGAAAAGTAATGTGTTTGGATTGTGGATAAAGAAAGGTGGGTTTGTCCCTTCAATCACCACTCCAAGAGAGGTTTCGCGCCGGTGTCTCTGGTAAAAGGTGCCCTTTCTCTCTCTACGTACTTTGGAAACTTCTTTCTCTCTCTAAAAGAGAGACGCTGACATTCTGCGATTCTGTTCCCAAGATCGCCACTCCATTGAAATCAGGCGAAAAGGCGCGTTTTAGCAAGACTGAAAGGGGGGCCTTTTTTCTTACATTCTGTTCTTTTTTTAGGGTTCCCCTTGTTTAGTTAGAGAGGGGGAATATTGCAGGGCATGCGCAACAGTAGAGAGAGAAAGAGAGAGTGAGTGCAAAAAGTTGGCCCCTCCTCATCATTCCCCTCACCATCTCCTTTGCCCTTCTCTCTCAGGTGCCTCTTTATATAGGACACCTCCTCTATTTCTTACGAGATGAACCCAATTCTTAAATTCTTCTCCCTCTGCCTCCCCCACATCATCTGTCGTCACCTCTTTCTCACTCTAGAGGCATTTTGATTATTATTATTTTTTACCAGTGTTAGGAATGTGGTCTCGCGGACCTGGAGTTGAGCTTAACCCATTGTCCGGGGTATTGATTCTTCCGTCGTCGACTGAGAGATCCCTCTCTCTCCACAATCCACACTATGCCAATTCAGGGGAGAGATGTAGCGATGTTGGTGAGGTTCAATCCGAAGACGCTTTTACGTCGGAAAAATCCGTAGAAACGATCTCAGGTTGAGCCGCGCCAATATCACTTCTCCCTCTTATAACTTCTCTCTCTGGATTTATAAGTTTTTCTCTCTTCCCAGCAAGCCATTTAGATCGGATTTGCAGTACACTGCCATTTCTTCTATTCAATTTCCCCTTCACCTGTTTGTCTTTGACTCTCTCTTTCTACTTTCTCTCTCTACTTTGTATGCAGCAGCGGCGTTGGCATTTATTCAACTTGGTGGTATATCAAACTCTCCTACTACGAGGTACATTGCAGTTTTACGTGGACGTGCGAGTCTGCACACGACAGATGCGCGTGTGTCATGCATGCTCACAAAAAGTATTTTATACATTGCTCTTATTCTTATTATTTTGCGACTCCAATATTACTTTTTTTTTTTATTGTTATTATGTTAAATTAGCTTTATAGTAGAAGAAGCTTGTT
The DNA here is from genome assembly GCF_054954075.1 of Amborella trichopoda. Taxonomy (NCBI): domain Eukaryota; kingdom Viridiplantae; phylum Streptophyta; class Magnoliopsida; order Amborellales; family Amborellaceae; genus Amborella; species Amborella trichopoda. The sequence continues at coordinate 36,331,098 of NC_142348.1, forward strand.
TGATTGAATCTTCTTCAAACTTTTTGCTTCTCCTTTTTGCAGGTAATTGAATGACTGTGAGCGACTACATGTGTACTTTGTATGGGCATCGTGATTTGAATTAGACATCATTTCACTTCTTTCCAAGGTGAGAAGTCTGGTCATGAATAATAATGTCTTAGAGTTTCATAAAATGAAAATTGGGGAACAATGATGTTACTTTATTTGCAAAAAAGCTATAAATCTAAGTTGAAATATTACACAAGAGGAAGATTTCTCAATATTTGATCTATTTAGAATTATGACATAATTTCTTCTATGGATTGATTAGACATCTCATCAAGAAAAAAATGGATGCTACATTAGATTGGGTACAGTGATATCACAACCAATTATAAATATTTTCTATATATAACTTTTGGGGAAGCAATGTGACTATGTTTGAGTTTCCCACAGTTCCCTAGTATTCCCTCAACCTTTAAATCTCATGGTGTGGGGGTGTGAACCTCCATTCAAATTCCATAGAAGTTTTGGTCAACTACGAATTGAAAATAAAGCCTTCAGCCATCCATTTTGAAATCTTAGGATACAAGTAATGAATAAAAACTTTAGGAATCCCAAATTTTAGTATGGTATACAAACCCATAACTCTTTCATGTTAACAAAAATCTGTAACCAATGGTACAAAATGGAGTTTTATTCAAACTCCAAAGAAAGTGCATTCGGGCAAGCCATTGCATTCCTACATATGAAACACAATTCTTAGCATCACATTTTTTCTATAAGGTTTCAACCTTAAACAACCAACCAATTAAGGCACACCTCCAAATTTTATCATAACATATAAAATTTTCATGTCTAATTATAAAATTTATCTGAATATCTATTTTCATGTCTAATTATCTAAATATCTATTTTCATGTCTAATTATCTCAATATCTATTTTCATGTCTAATTATAAAATTTTAAACTCCAAAAATAGTTAAAATGAAGTAGATCTATAAATATATGAAAATCTTGAAAATGGATAATCTAGATAATATGTTGCAAGATAAACCAATTCTGGGACCCAAAATAAAATTTTTTTCCCTTATTTATATGTCTTGATGTTGAGATGATCAATTAGAGTGTTTTTAACATTAAAACAACCTTATCCGATGGATATTTGAGGTGCATATTTAATTCTACATTTTAAGGTTGCAACCTTAAAATAAACGTTTTCCCTTCTTTTAATATTTGACGTTTATCATGAAGTTTCATGATTTTGGAGTTTTAAAAAACAAATCATGCACCCATAGTACCACAAGCGTAAGAGATTCTATAGTATTCGAGTAACTACAATGGTTGTTGATGGGTATGACAAGAGAAAGAGATTCATATATTATTTGAGTTAAATTTGGGATGTATTGAATGATTGAACTAAATTTTTGTTCTACCTGATAAACGATATGCATCCAATGTATCTAATTAATCTCAAGGGGGTTAGATTTAGATGCCCTTATAAAACATTTGATAGGACTTGAGAAAGAGTATACCTTTGTAGCATCAAGCCATAACATAAAAGTAAAGGATAAACAACGTCCCAGTGCTTTAGAGGAAAAACCAGTTTCTCTTGCAAAACACTGATGCCGAATGAAATATATTCTTCTTATGCAATTCGGAGGATTTCTAAAAGACGATCTATGACTAGTCCAAGCCATGAAACTGATCATAAGTCAGTCTCTAAACATGAACCTGTAGCTTGAGCATGGTTTCAATCGATCTTTTAGTACATTAGAGTTCTGAACTGACAAAATTTGCTTCATGATATTTGGCTCTGCCCATTGCATGTCAGTGTTCAATCTTAGTTGAGGAAGTTGTATGATGCAATTCAAACAGCCAGACATCACAACCCAGTCAATCTGTGTATGACATATTCATAACTGTCAATATTTCTAACTTTAACTCATCCTCATTATCGACATCTTGGTTCTGTGACTAGGTCGAGTCCATTCAGACTCAGCCGAAGGGCGAGGCTGAGTAGCACCAAATTGTGTGTGCAACATGGGGTACATAAAACAAAAAAAGCAGTCAAAAATTGCAAAATATATATCAATGGTGTATAATTGTTTTTTATATAATTGGGATGTTTTTGGAAAAGGAAAAGTTTATATCGAGTCGAGGCTCTGAACAATCAAAATAGAGCCTACCTCAAAAATTTTACTAGAAGAGATTGTTTTGATGCTCAAATATCCTCAAATTGATCATCTCGACATCAAGATGCATGGACATGAGAAAAAAATGGATTTTAAGTTTTGGAAATAGTGTATTTTATAATGCATTTTTGGACCATTAATTTTAAGATTTCAAGTTTACATAGATCTGTCGATCTACATTATTTTTGAAGCTTTAAACTTTATAAATAAAGATGAAAATATATTTTAAGGCTATCACAAAGGTTTCCAGGGTTGAAACCACATTTCTCGATACTATTCAAAGGTAGGCTCTAATTTGATTGTTTTGAGCCTAGGCTCTATACAAACTGCACCCTTTTGGAAATGACTTGTAAGTGTTTTTTTGCCATAATATCTATTTTTGTATTTTCCTTTTTATTTGAATTTTTTTAAAATGTCCCCTTCTATAAATCAGCCATTTTTATTTTACTTTTACAACCTTCATTATTCTTTTTTCATATATTTTTTATTTTTCTAGGGCTTTTTTCGCCGGATCAGTGGACTCGGCCCTTGGCCTAGTCGAGTTTCCAAACACTGATCACAATCCAATATGATAATCATTTGGGCAAATCATATTCATCAAATTAAAATTCTCTCTCATGTGTAGTTATCTCAAATAACATTTCACAATCATACATTGATTCACATTACGAAACAATTGTATAGTCACGGACCTGCATTCAATAAAACAATGTCCGTTTTATCGAGCTGCAAATTTATGTGAACAGTGGTGTCATGCATACTTTGGCATATCAATTAGTTAATAGCAAATGTGCTTCTATTGCAGTTAATAACAAAACACCAAGTGTAGGGCATAGCTCATTTGTTTGAATGAAGTGGGAGGAAAGAGTTGATGTTATAGAGCCCTAGAAAAAGACTGATAAATTCGACATAGAGAGCACAAGGGAAAGAAAATCTCTCTTAACTTTTTTTTTTTTCTTTTCTTTTTTTTTTGGAAAAAGGTTGATGCAGTATTGATGGTATCATATACGGTACCATAGACACAAGATTACAAAATTTCAGTCGTCGCGGGCTATTATTGTCATCTATAAACCGCAATGTCATAAGCTGTCGCCCGTGACTCGTCCTCGGGCCAGTAACTTGCCCCTTAGTTTCCCTGAGTTGAGTGCACAACTTAAGGATATAAAAAAGTTTAAAAAGGAAAAATTAAAAATACTGGATTGTTTTATAATATTTTTTATATGATTTGGATGTATTTGACAAATATTTTTTTTTTTTTTTTTACTATAATCACTATTTTTATATTTTTTCTGTTTTTAAGATTATTTAAAATATCCCAAACTATAATTTTGTTTGTTTTAGATCTATTTTTCTCTACATTTTTAAGCTTGCTTTTAACTTTTTGAAGTTGTTTTAGGTTTCAATTTACTTGTACTACATTTTTTTTTTTTTTCGTTTTAATTTTTTAGGGCCAAAAAGCCTTCTTGCGCCAAGGGCTAAGTCCCTTGGCCTTGGCAAATCCCGACACACTGGTCATGAGAGAAAAAAAGAGAGGTTGGGTTAGGCCTGCAACTTGCTAATTACAAAAGCGTTGCTATAGTGTTAGTGTTGCCATTTACCTCTCCCTCATGTTGAGCTTGTACTGTAGCATTTGAGATCCGTTTATTCGACCTTTCTTATCCGTTTGTCGTGCCTCTATTGTTGTGCTTCAGCTGTATTATTGAGGGCATCGAAATCTAGGCACTTACGTACAAACTCCTAGGAGAGGACATCCTGAAGGACAAGGTTTTGAAGGAATTAGAGACATTATGGGGGAGAGTGATTTTAGGGAGTCGAGTTGGACCGAATTGGGTAGCTTTTGGGTCATCATCCGTATTGAACACAAGTAGGCTTTTAACGTCTTCACTATTAGCGGACTATGCAGGGAACCATTTAATGTCGTGGCCCTTATTAGAGGAGTCAATTAGTTTTTTATGTCATCCGTAGATTGGGACGAGTATGGTGTGCTTTTAAAATTGTCACCTATATTAGACATGAAGAGGCTTTTAATGTCTTCATTCTCAATGAACATAATGAGGGCCCGTTTACCTGTTGGAAATGTGGCCTATCAGGCTTTTTCTCTCGGAAATTCATTTTTTCACTAATGATACAAAAGTTATATTGAAGTATATGTGAAATCCCATGTGGTTAACATGAGACAATGCAATATATATGGATCCATTTTTTAGCTTTAATAGGATGTATCACTGAAGGGAAAAACACAGTATCACTGGAGGGAAAACTCAATGGTGTGTTTCGATTCCTTGTAAATTGTGGGAATGTTTGGATGATATCCTATTATATGAGTCATTAGTGGACTAATGACAGGTCTAGCTCATTACATACGATTAACAGTTTGGTGACAACTTGTTAATCTTAATTAACTGCACTTAAAAGAATTAAGGCAAGAGTTACACTTGGATCGCAACTCCTATAGACCATGAATGTGAGAGTTACTAAATATAGGTGTTCTCTATAAAAGGAGATTAACCCCTCTAGAAAAGAGAGAATGGTAAAAAAGAGGTGAATGAGATGCACCAAAGACGGCTCTCAAGATTGTTTATCACAGGATGACTTGATCTATAGGATTTGTTATGGAACTTTAGGTCTCTCGTGTGATTTAAGGACAAATACAAGTGAGTTATTTATCGATTTCAATTTTATTTATTTGTTATTAGTTTTATTGGGACTAACAATGATATCAGAACAAGGTTTTCTATCACGTGTTGACTTGAACAAAGGGTTATAACGTGGGCTTGTCATCCCATCTTGTGCCGGTCTTTCAAGAAACGCATGGCAAATTCTCGTTATTTTTCTCACAACAATTTTCGTCATAATCACGCAGCCATTGCCACTTGGCGTTGTGGCCCTTTTGGGGCTTGGAGCCACTGTTCTCACCAAAACTCTGACTTTCGCTGCTGCTTTCTTAGCCTTTGGTGATCCAATTCCATGGCTAATTGCTTTTTCTTTCTTCTTTGCCAGAGGATTCATCAAAACGGGGTTGGGAAACAGAGTAGCTTACGAATTTGTCTCTCTTTTTTTTTGGAAATTCATCTGTAGGTTACAGTTTGGTTTTTAGCGAAGCTCTTTTAGCTCCTGCTATCCCCTCTGTCTTAGCTATAGCAAGTGGTATGTTCTTACCAATTGTGATGTCTCTCTGTGTAGCTTAAGGTTCCAATGTAGGAGAAGGAACTGAGAACAAGCTTGATTCATGGCTTATGATCACTTGTTTCCAAAACCTCCTGTATCTCTTCTGCTATGTTCTTAACTGCCATGGCTGCTAATCCATTAAGCACGAAGCTTGCTGGTGCAGTTTTAGGGCAACCAATTAGATGGATTGCTTGGGAAGTGGGTGCCATTGTTCCCGGTTTGGTTTCACCGGTTGTCATGCCATTGATACTGTATTTGATCTATCCACTTGAGGTGAACGGTAGCCCTGATGCACCGAGGCTTGCAAGGGAAAACTTGCAAAAGATGGGGCCCATGAGCCAGAATGAGCTCATCATGAGCGCCACCCTCCTTGTTATGGTGTGAATTTCATTTTTCTTTGTCGTGTATTTGGGTTTCAATATTGTAGATATTTTGATTGGGAAAACAGGGGAATTCAAGGTTGGTGATACGTAATTTTGTGTCATTATTTAATATTGAAAAAGAAAAAGGAATCCATTATTTCTTCTATAGGGGTCCTTTGGTTATTCCACTCATGTATGAGTAGTGAAAGATGCCGATAATATAAATCAAATGTCGGGGACAACAATCCTTCCAGCCTATCATCTTTACATGCCTTCAGAGTATTTATGACCTAGATTTTTGAAAAGTATTATGATGATTAATTTACCCAAATTTCAATTATAAAGCATTTATAGTAAGTTTTTTGTATTGTCTTGAATTAGACTCTGGCAGGGTGAAGTTTTTTTTTTTTTTTTGATCGCCTTAAATTAGATTTTGGCAGGTTTCAATTATAAAACAATTATGGTAAGTTTTTTTTTTTTTTTTTATCACCTTAAATTAGACTTTGGCAAATTTCAATTATAAAGCATTTGTGGTAAGTTCTTTATTGCCTGAAATTAGATTTTGGCATGTTTCAATTATAAAGCATTTGTCGTAAGTTCTGTATTGCCTTAAATTAGAATTTGGAAATTTTCAATTATAAAGCATTTGTAGTAAATTGTTTATTGTCTTAAATTAGAAAACTTGGTAGGTTTCAATTACAAAGCTTTTGTAGTAAGTTCTTTATTGCCTTAAATTAGAAATTTGTTAACATTCTATTTTATCTTAATAGCATGAAATCAAGGCATATCAATGTGCAGTCCTATTTTGAAATTTATGTTACTCTCTCTCTCTCTACCCAAGGATACACAAGTCTCTATCTCGCACTCTTCATTATTTAAAATAAATAAATAATTGATAGAAAAAATGTGGAAGATATTGCTATTTATTTCCATCATAGGCCTCTAGCAATTATACAGATTATGATGTGACATATATTGGTTATCAATTTTATTTAAAGAAATACTTGATTTGAAAATTGTCATGGTGATCAATGATTATGAATATTTCAAGTTCAACAATATATGTATATTTGTGCTAGAAGTTTTCTTGCTTTTTACAAATATTAACAATATTTTATTTAGATTAATAATATTGTTTATTATTTTAACCAAGTTGTGACTTACTTTTCGGTATTTTTTTTTGCTTAGTATTCTTTCGTTTATTTAGAAAACTAAATTTGTACCCATAAGGATGTGATGCTGAACTATTATTTTTCAATGAGATGTAATTATCATTGACATCTTATCAAGTTTTGTGTATGTCCAAATGACATTAAAATATTTAATGATCTATCATGTTATATTGAATTATCATATTGGTGATAGTTGTTCATTAGATAGTGGGAGTAAATCATCATTTACCAAATTTGAATTGAATTTGTTAGCTCTATAATTATTAATGCACATTAAGAAAGTGAGAGGAATTACTGATCTAGCATGCTAGACTATATTGGACTAAATTTTGTTATTATGATGACAACCACATATTGAGAATAGTGGGAGCCATTATTGAATAATTTGATAACATCTACGATTTGAACTTGAACATGTCAAAAAGAAATGATATTATATTTCTTTCTTTTATTATTGTTAAGGTTGAGACCACATAAATATTTCTTTATGTATATAATAATACCAACAGCTTTGTCAAATTATTATTGTTTTTATTATTTTTGACCTATGATCCGAATTTGAGCTTTGGACTTAAAAAAAAAAACCTGTTGTGTAAGACATGTTTAAGAAACATGTGAAAGCAATAAGCCTTTTTTTCTTGGCTAAAAGATAGATGTAAATAAAATTCAACGTGTTCGTGAATAATTGATAAGGTATATGAGAAATCTCATGCATGTAGCATGAGGCAATGCCATATACAAAACCATTGAGGCCAAGAAATCCAAGTGTGGTGTTTGACCATATTGGTAAGGTATATGAGAAATCTCATGCATGTAGTATGAGGCAACGCCATATACAAAACCATTGAGGCCAAAGAAACTAAGTGTGGTGTATGACCACATTGGTAAGGTATATGAGAAATCTCATGCAGGTAGTATGAGGCAATGCCATATACAAAACCATTGAAGCCAAGAAATCCAAGTGTGGTGTTTGACTACATTGGTAGGGTATATGTGAAATCCGATGTAAGTAACATGAGGCAATGCCATATATAAGGTTATTGAGGTTAGGAAATCTAAGCATGGTATATGACCACTCTGATAAGGTATATGAGAAATCTCATGCAGGTAGCATGAGGTAATGCCATATATAAAACCATTGAGGCCAAGAATCCAAATGTGGTGTTTGACCACATTGGCAAGGTATATGTAAAATCCCATGTAGAAAGCATGAGGCAATTCCATGTATAAGATGTTAAAGGGCTTTTAAGCCAAGTGGGAGTTGTTGGAAATGTGGCCTATCAGGCTCTTTTTCTCCTAGAAATTCATTTTTTCAATAACGGTATAAAAGCCACATTGAAGTATATGTAAAATCCCATGTGGTTAACATGAGGCAATGCCATATATATGCAACCATTTTTTAGCTTTAATAGGATGTATCACTGGAGGGAAAAACCCAATATCACTGGAGGGAAAACCCAGTGGTGTGTTTGGATTCCTTGTAAATTATGGGAATGCTTGGATGACATCCTATTATATGAGTTATTAGTTGACTAATGACATGTTTAGCTCATTACAAAGGTTTAATAGTTTGGTGATAACTTGTTAATTCTAATTAGCCGCACTTAAAGAAATTAAAGCAGGAGTTACACTTGAATGTAAGAGTTACTAACTATAGACCATGAATGTAAGAGTTACTAAATATAGGTGTTCTCTATAAAAAGAGATTAACCTTTCTAGAAAATAGAGAGAATGAGAGAAAAGAGGTGAATGAGATTCACCAAAGAGAGCACTCAAGGTTGTTTGTGACCGGATAGTTTGGTCTATAGGATTTACTATGGAACCTTAGGTCTCTCGTGTGATTTAAGGACAGATCCGAGTGAGTTATTTATCAATTTCAATTTTATTTATTTGTTATTATTTTTATTGGGACTAACATTACCATCGTATGTTTATTGGACGAAGTCAAGTAGCTTTTTATGTCATCAACATATTTGGACGGGTTTGGGGTGCTTTTAAAGTTGTCACCCATATTGCATATAAAGTGACTCTTAACGTCTTCACTTTCATTAGACATAATGGGGGACCTCTTGAGGTCATAATCTTTGTTGGATAAAGTCAAGTAGTTATTTTGGTCATAAAGTCATCACCCATATCAGATATAAATAGGCTTTTCATATTCACCTTCATTGGACATAATGAGATACCTTTTAATGTCATGATCTGTTTTGGACAAAGTCAAGCAGCTTTTTACGTTATCAATAGATCTGAACGAGTTCAGGGTTTTTCTTTAGGTTACCACTCATGTTGGATGATTTTGGAGTTCCTTTAAGGTCTTTACCCCTATTAGACCTAGGTGAGGTGCTTTTAAAGTCATCACCCATTTCAGACCAATTGGGATGGCTTTTAAAGTCTTCACCTATATTGGACTTATTAAGAGTGCTTTTAGAGCCTTCACCCATATTAGGGGTGTTTTTAGAGTATCCACCCATATCAAACTGACAATTGTATTGGATAAACAATGATGTTGATGGCCGTTTGGGGTATCACCACGAGTGTTGTAACTTAGAGTTGTTTGTTTGCAACATTAGAACCACTTTGTGATGAAATCAAAGAGAGTTGAGAGAGAAGGAATTGGCTGTTAAAAAACTCTCCTCTGAAGGGGGTTGCGGAATCTTCTTCTTCCTTTGAGTCGCTCTGCCTTCTTTAATTCTTTCCCTTTTTAGGAGCAAGATGGGGAGGCTCCTGAAGCTGCAAAGGGACCATTTTGGTTTGTTGAAGTGCTTATCTTTGGAGCGCCTGCATTTTGCTATGCCCACGGTATACTGTCATGGTTAGGGATGATACGGATGAGGATATTCAAGAAGGGTGTTTAAAGCGTGAAATCGAGAGAATTTTAAGCCTGAAATTCCGCTATAAAACTAGTTAAATTGAAATTCGATTTAGAGTGCATGGGCAACCATCAAAATACAATTTAAAGGCTAATTAACTCGGCAAGGCCAGTTTTCCTTTAAATTTCTGGAAGTGCCCCCTTGATCTTTTCACCACAAATAAAGGAAAATTAATGTAAATTAATTTTAAAAATATTTAAAAATAAATAAGAAAGGAAAATAAACTTACCTACCTGAGCTGGTTAGCCTAGGATGCCTGAATTTGAGCCTTAGGACTGCGAGTTATTTGCACATTTTTCTTTCACTTTCGCTCTAAAAGTTGCTGAAAATCTTGACAATGGATGGTTGAAAGAGGTTAAAATTGAATTAGGGTTTGCATAGCATAGACATAGGCTAAGGCTCTAAGCTGAGATGACCTAAGATAGGGTTTGGGTCTGGAATTAGGGTTTTGGAAAGCTAAGGTAGTCTACTAGAGGGATTAGGTTTCTAAGTTTTAGTGTTTATTCTAAAATTGGGTGTTAGATCTAAAATTAGGTCTAATAGAACTTTTATATAGGCTTCAAAACATGAATTTAAGTCAGTTTGGAATAATTCCATTGGATTCCTTTGGAAAATTCGAGTTGACGGGATAAAAGTAATAAGACATTGCAAAATGTGTGATTTGGAGTTGTTCCGGTCAGATGCGGCATTGCATGGCATATGGAATTCGGGCTCTAAGTCAACTGATTTTTCGGGGCCTTAGGACTAGATGTCGTAGTGTGCAACATTTTGGGCCAAACTAGTAAGAAGCTGCTCTTTACAGCTACTAGGGTTTCTGGTATGTGAGAATTGATTTTTCAAGGTACCTAGGGTTAGAAGCCATGGTATGCGGCATTCAGATGCCGAGCCTCGCGATGTCCAAACCTCAAGGTAACCAAATTTTTGGGATTTTCCGATCTCTTTTATTTTATCTTGGATCTTGTTATTTCTTGATTGGATTTATCTCCTGGTTTCCTATTTTTAGCGTTTTAGGATGATTTCCGAGATTTTTAAGATTCTTTGGGAGGTTTTAAATGGTGTTTTAGAAGGCTGGACCATAGTTCAAAGGGCTATGGACTCTAGAAAATGTGGTATAAGGTAAACTAGGATAACATGATTTTTAAGGGCTTCCTAGACATTTCTAAACTATTTTCAGGGATTTTAGGATCAGAAAAATAAGAAAAAAATAACCAAATTCAAAATAGGGCGTTTACCGTTGCATCTCTTTGGCACCCCTGTCCTTGGAGGGACAGATAGGTAGTTAAAAAGTAGACACCTGCTGATGTTTCACATTTCTCTAAATATCAAATGGTTAGAGTTCATTGTAATCAATCTTTTGGAGCTACAACACGAGACACTAAGGACTGGTGGCACCGGCAACTTTGAGACATTATTTTTTCAAGTGCACTAGAGAGTTGGAAATTTTTTTCATCAAGGTTTGTTTAAGGTTTGAAGAGGTTACATCCCAAAATTTGAAGTCCTAAAAATATTCCTTGGGTTTTTCGAAAAGGTAGTAATGGACAATTTTCCCCAGCTTTGGTACTAAGAGGTTATAATCATCTTGTCTACTAGCCATTACATGCGAAACTGAGTGGTTGAGAGTGGAGCATTGACTGGGCTCAAATCCAAAAGAAAATATTTTGATCTTTATGACAACCATCTAATGGTTGTGTTATCCTCGTATGAAATGCAATAGTCTTACATTACACAGGACCTTAAGTTTAGTGCAGTTTATGTGAGGCATCATCCTCGACATGACACAAGGCATAACACTACCAAAAGATGCAATTTCAGTTTTGAAAAACCCTTGCATGATACGAAAATTTGTTTTCACCCTTAATAATCAAACTTGAAATATTAAAAATGGACGATCTAAGTAATATTTAAAAGATGTATTTTTTTACGATTTGAAGTTTTTTTACCTCCATATATCCGATGTTGAGATGACAAAATAAACGGTTTTTCATTATTAAAACAACCTTGTCTTACGAATTTTTGAGGTGCGCCCTGCGTTTATTGTATAGTATAGTACCCATAAAGTTGCTTCTATATGAAGTTTTTCCTGAACTTAAAGGATTAAGACATGCGTATGATTTAAAGGTGCGGCTTGTATAGAGCCTAGGCTCTCAAATATCAAATTAGAGTCTACCTTCAAATAGTATTGAAAAATGTAGTTTCAATATTTGAAATTTTTGTCATAGCCTTAAAATATCATTTTATATTTATTTATAAAGTCAAAGCTTCAAATATAGTGTAGATCGACAGATCTATGAAAACTTGAAAATCTTGAAAATTGACGGTCCAAAAATGAGCTACAAAATACATTATTTTCAAAACTTGAAATCTATTTTTTTCTCATGTCCATGCTTCTTGATATGGAGATGATCAATTTGAAGATATTTGAACATCAAAACAACCTCTTCTAGTGAAATTTTTGATATAGGCTCAAATTTGATTGTTTAGAGCCCTGGCTCTATAAAAACCTTTCTCATGATTTAATGGATGGATAAGATGTTTAATGAGAGTGTTTCTCGTCCAACGTTTTGCGACTCAGCGTACATCGCCATTGCCCGAGGTGAGTTATTTGGGCAAGTCCCTTATATGAAAATTTTCCCAAGCTTAATGGACTAAGACATGCATATGATTGGATGGATGAGATGTTTACTAGACTGTCTCTCCGACGTTTAGAGACTCACCATGGTCTAGGTGCTTGGCACTGGCCTGAGGTGAGTTATTTGGGCAAGTTTGAGTTCTGTATATGGCTAAAAGCACTAGAAAAATATAAAAAATAAAAAATATGATAAAATAAAATACAGTAATAAATATTAAATAAAAGTTACGGTTTGTATAGAGCCTAGGTTTTAAACAATCGAATTAGAGCATACTTTCAAATAGTGTCGAAAACTGTGGTTTCAATATTGGAAATCTTTTTGATAGCCTTAAAATATATTTTCATTTTTATTTATAAGGTTTAAAGCTTCAAAAATAATGTAGATCGAGATGAAAATTGACAGTCCAAAAATGTGTTACAAAAGACACTATTTTCAAAACTTGAAATCCATTTTTTTCTCATGTCAGTGCATCTTGGTGTCAAGATGATCGATTTGAGGACATTTGGGCATCAAAACAACTGCTTCTAGTGACATTTTTCAGTTAGGCTCTAATTTGATTGTCTAGAGCCACGGCTCTATACAAACTTTTCCCTTAAATAAATCCAAAGCAGCTACAAGAAGTCAAAATAAATTTAAATAAAATATAAAAAATAAAATAAAAACAAAATGATTTATAATTGGACATTTTAAAAATTTTGAAAAAAGAAAAACATTAAAATAGTGTTTATGAAGCATACAAATTATAAAACAAAATTGAACACCATTTTTACTATTTTTGGTATTTTTTTAATTTTCTTATGCACTCGAAGTTGTACACAAAAGGGGATAACTTAGGGGCAATTGCTCATTTTGGTTTGCACAACGATTAGAGCAAAACATTTTCATTTTATCAAACATGGAGAACCAATCTCGACCATAGTTAGCAAGTCGGGGACTTTCAATAAATTGGCTTACCTTAAAATTTAGAAAAAATTGTTTTTATTTTAAAAAGTTGGATGAAGAAATAGGATAAAAAATACGGATCGGCAAAAATACTTCATGCAAAGATATCGCCAATATATCGAACTAGGCTCAAAAAATCGGAGTAAAAAAATCGGATAAGTTAAAATATTAGAAATTTTGAAATGCTAAAAAATAAAATTTATGTCAAAGCCATCAATAACTAATCCATTTATAAAAACTTTACTAGACTAATATAATTAAGTCAATTAATTTAGAAGACTCATGACTCTCAGCCAGTCATCCAATATTCAATAGAGAATTAACTAGAAACATTCAAAATTAAGCATAAGGCATGGTAGAGTCAAAAGAAAGTTAGGAGTTTGGAAAGATGTAATCCCCAAGTTATGTAACCATGCGTCATCATCATCATCATCATTTGGAGACGTGTCATCATGTTCCACCTCTTCGAAAATCTCTTCCGGCAATGAACCAAGTTGTTCTAGATTAATTACATTACAATCTCGAATTTTATTTTAACACGATACGGCCATCATCTTCGAGTTTACTCGTATGTAAACCAAGTCGGTTAACATAGTTGGCGTCAATCTATTCCTTTTTTTCATTTGAGTCGCCTCAAAAGCACTCCAATTTCTTTCGCACACTAATGAGCAACATGGTTGACTCAAAATCCGAATGGCAACCATTTGAACCAATGGAATGCTTTGTTCGCATACTTCCCACCAAACTCCTACATAATAGGAAATTTTTAGCCACATACTCAGGATACAAATAAAAGTGAGATAAAATTTATTTTCTTAAACTACGTAAAATAAATAATACAGGAAGATACAAAAAATTGATAATCAAGAAGATACTTATGAGGATAAGTTGTTGACAATAATCCCAACGCAACACCATCAAATATATTTGAATCCCGCGTATGGTACTTCAACAACTCTGAAAAGAATATAGTTTTATGTTATGCTTGAATCATCGAATTTGAAATCAAGGTAAAATCAGCATTCACTTCAGAATTATCAAGTTTAACAAACCCACTATATATTAAAGTTGGATTAAGAAATGAGGCAGCGGCATGAATGGGGTTAATTATATTTCCCTTTTGCCTTTTTTCGAATATCTTCACCAATTTAAGATACCTAGATTCATTGCTATTACAATTTATCTTTAGTGCTTCCCTTGCCCTTTCCATTGCTTCATATAAATATCACATGGTTGACCCCTCACTATCACCCAAACGAAACATCTTGATAAGATGCGCTAATGTACTGATTGCTTCTATCACATCATTCCAAAATTTAGAGCTTTAAATTATTTATGTGATTTTTGTACCATTGTTACTTTTACTATAATTCATAGCTCTCTACTCAGAGGATGCAACTACCACTTTCAAACCCTATTATACTTGCAATACAGATTAAACTATCAAAAAGCTAGTGGCCAACTAGTTTTACCATACTTTTTCAATTCCCTTCCATTAGAGTGTTTTCTCATTAAATCTAAAACAAATGATATGCCGATACATAAAATCAACTATTAGCTTAGCATCCTTAATGACATTTTATGCCCAAATAACATTTTTATCAGTGTCTTCTAGAAGCAAATTCAACCCATGAGTTGCACACCATGTTTTATGAATATGAGATAATCTCGATTCTATTAGATCACCAACAAGTACATAATTTGATCAATTGTCAGTCGCAAGATGAACAATATTTTGTGGTCCTAACTACTCAATGACTTGAAGAAGAATATTTTCAAGAAATAATCCATTTATAATATGCTCAGATACCTCAATTGCATTTATAAAAACTGATCCCTTTGAACAAGATGCAACAACATTGAAGAATGACCGGTTTTTCATATCTGACCAGAGATCTGACATCAAAGTACATATGCATCGACATCAGTCTTAAGTTCTTGTACCAATTTAGTGCGAACAGATGAGTAACTTGACAATGTGTAGCTAAGACCAAAATTGATATATACATTTATCATATTGATAAATGATTGTGCATTGATAACATCAAATGTAACATTATTCATAACAAATGCACGGGCAACTTCTTTGTCAACAAAATCTTTATTTTTTTTATTCAACAATAAGGGTAAACAACTTTAATGAAAACAAGAACGGGTAGTAGAGGTAATTAAGTTTATTGAACATTGATCAACATTTTGAACATATGATGCAATTTTGTTCTTCTTCTTTGGAGGCTTAGAAGATACATCGTGTGTCATAGAAACAGCCAAAGCTTGTACATCATCTGGTACATGAGGACAAGGTTTTATATCATTTCTTACTTCTCTTGACAAGTGATATTTGAATCTTGTTATCCCTGTTGAAAATCCTTCAACGTAAAAATTGCAATACAATTTATGTCTTCTTTCTTCACAATACTCCCAAAATGGATCTTTTGACATAACCATTGTATCTTCTTTCATGTTTTTTAATAAAATAAAAAATATAGAATATATAAGTCTACACGCATTAGGGATTCATGCTCTTTATAAAAAATAAAATAATAAGTTCATGATAAATACACCATATGAACTTATTTATTAAATGTTTTAACAAACATCACACACACTTAGTACATACCAAAAAAAAAAAATAGATATAAATTTTCACATTAAATACTTTTAAAAAAGATCATACCTACTTAAATACATACCAAAAAAAGTAGACCATATAAATTTTCACCTTAAATACTTCAACAAATATCAAACCTACTTGCATACATATAAAAAAAAATACACTATATAATTTTTTTATTAAATACTTTAGCAAATATCACACCTATTTGAGTACATAAAAAAAAAAGACACGATTTTTTTTATCACTAAATACTTTAATTATGGTATAGCTACTTTAACTATAGTTAATAATTAACTATGGTAATGCCACTTTATAGTTTCTATCCACATTTTGGGTCCTCTGTTTCTCTCTTTGAGATCCACAGTGGTGGTGCGGGAGACAGGGTTTGAAAGGGGATCGCAGCCATATTTGATCGCTCTCTGGTCTAGAATCCACAGTTGAGGTGCGGGAGAAAGGGTTTGAAAGGGGATCGCAGTCATAAGAACACTCTTTCAACAAAATTTGGAGGCCAGAAAACACATTCAACAACAAAATTGGAAAGGGCAGAAGAAATTGTTCGCCCTTTGGATTGTCTAAGCATTTATCATTTGACAATGGGATGTGCTTTCGAGTGGAAATGTTGTTCAAGAGGTTGCTCATATAGCAAATGGTTCGCACCTTGGCAACTGCATCTCTCTTCTTCGAGTAAGTTTTTGACTTTAATTGCGGTTAGAGATGGTGATTATTTCTTCAAATGTGCAATTTGGGTTTCAGTGATGTTATTAAGCAAGATAAAGAGAGACACTCAACAACAAAATTTTGAAGCTCCAGTTACTCATGTATCTCAAATGAGGCAGCCTAGTTATCCAATGGCTTCCATAAGAATATCTGCTCACAGAAATTTGGTTTTTACATCTATATGAATTTTTTTACTCTGTATCTATATGATTTTCTTTGCGCAATAAATTCCTTTTCACAATGATTTGTGGGTAAACAGTATTTTCTTTGCACAATAACTACTGAAATATACATCATGTTGAAGTTAAAAAGAAAAAGAAAAAAAAACATATACCTTGAATTTGAAAATGTGGCTGTGAACAGAAGAAGAACATAGCATAAACCCTAAGATACTAAACCCTAATTCGTGGTAATACATAAATCTATTGGGGATGAAAATTTCTATTTTCGAATTTTTTATGTGCAAATAATATGTTCTTTTAGAAATTACACAGATTAGGAAAAAAGTTGTTTCTCTTTCTACAAAAAATTACAAGTAAAAGAAAAAAAACATTTTTTTGGTCTTGTTTTTTTCGTTCCCCCATAAAAAACGCTTTTTAAATGGTATTATAAAAAAAAAAAGCATTTTTTTTATGAACTTTTCAAAAAAACAGTGTTTAAAATGTTTTTCAAAAATTCGACGATTAGTCACCGAATTGCGAACTATGATCTCAACACCTTTACCTATAAAAAAAAAAACATTTAGCAATTTCCCAATACGACCCCTGGAACTACTGAAACCTATTTTTTTATGAAAAAAGTAAAAGTATAGACAATTAGACCATTTACCTTTTGTACAAAGTGATCGCAATTAATCTCGACCGTTGGATGTGAAATTGGGTGGCTACATTTATTCCATTGACTAACTCAATACTCAAAAGAAATTTTCTTGAACTTAATGACACATCAAAGATATTGAGTCTAGATCTAACTTGGGAATAAAAGATATAGCTGTCAGTACCTTCATCTCGAAGATCCTAAAACCAAAAGGTTTGATTGGACCAATTATGCCTCTTGGAAATGGAAGATTGGGCATGTCCTTTATGAGGAGCACTTACATGAGATGTTTTATGAGCATCGTCCCCATCGTTCATGTGTCAACTTATCTCAAGCAATCAAAGGCGAGTATGCTATTTGGAAAAGCAAAAATTTGAGATGTAAGCACATCCTTTTGTGCGTTATGACCGACTCGTATGCTTCCAAGTGTAGATCAATTTCGTCTATTATAGGATTGAGAGGGAGTGTGCTGATCCTTCTGTCATGAAACTAGCCATGGCTATGAAAAAGTACAATGAGTTATAGATGGCCAAGAGAACTAAATTCTTGGATCATGTGCATACCTTTAGTGCACTAGTCCGAGAGATAGAAGACATGGACATGAAACCTATTGAACCCATGCAAGTGATTCATCTCATGAATTCACTTCCTAACTCATGGAAGACATTCGTGTCTTCGCTTTCTACTTGACGAAAGGCCCCGAAGTTGAAGGAGCTCATCACGACTAAGGCGAATAAGAAATGAGGAACTCAAGTCGACACCAACTCAAAGGGATGCCGTACACTTAGTAAAATCTTAACCATATTTTAAATAAAAGAAATGAAAGGGTAAAAACTATTTTACAAAGAGATGGGATGACAAGAAGAGAGATTTTGGAAATAAAAGATGAAAGAGAGAAAGTAGGATGTACTTTATTTGAAAAAAGGTAGGCCACATAGCTAAGTATTATCGGTCGAACAAATATGGTAGGACCAACAAGGAACTTGCTTGTTTGGTCTTTGAGACGATGCTAGGCGACCTTAAGGGAGCTTCTTGGTGCCTTGACTCGGGAGTTACGGCTTATGTCACGAACATCAAAGAAGGCTTTTGCTCTATAACTCCAGTGGGGCCGGGTGAGCAACACATTTATGTGTGAGGGAACCAAAAGACCGACGTGCTTAAAGTTGTGGATTTTGAGCTTAAATTGAAAAGTGGGAGCATATTGATCCTAAAATAAACATTTTATGCTCTCGATTTAATGAAGTGCTTGGTTTCGATTCTCGAGATGGCTCAAGCGGGTTTTGTGACCACTTTTGTTGGAAAGAATGTGGTACTCAAGAAGCGTGATAATGTTGTTATGATTGGACACCTTGTGAAGGATTTATTTATTATTGAAATGAAAGAGAACGTTACTTATGTGTCGTCCCCTAATGGTTTGGATGCGACCCTATGACATATAAGATTAGTACAAATTAATTACAAAAGAATGGAAAGATTGAAAAATGGCAGTATTTTTCAAAATTATAAGGGAGATTTATCAAAAGTGTGTGAACCTTATGTGCAAGAAAAACTAACAAGAAAAAATACCAGTGGGGCAAAAAGAGCTACTAACGTTTTAGAAATCATTCATCGTGACATATGTGGTCTTATGAATGTGGCTACCAAAAGGTGCAAAAAATATTTCATCACCTTTATAAATGACCACTCGCGATAAGGCCATGTGTATCTAATACACACAAAGCCTGAATCTTTAGTAACGCTTGATGAATATAAAGCCGAGTTAGAAAACCAAACTAACTTAAAATCAAAGTCTTTAAAATCGATAGAGGGAGGTAATATTTATCCGGACTTTTCAAAGACCTTTGTGTCAACAAATGAATCATCCATCAATACACGATGTCTTATACTCCCGAACAAAACGGTGTAGTCGAGAGACGAAATATGATCTCGATTGAAATGGTAAGAAGTATGATGGGGTACGCTTTCCCTTGAATTTTGGAGAGAAGCCGTGTTGATAGCAAGTTATATCCTTAATTGGACTCCCACAAATGCTGCCCCACTTCCTCCTCACAAAATATTAATCAGATCATCTAAAAGTTTGGGGTTGCTCAGCTCATGCCCTAATCCCGTACTAAAATAGGACCAAACTTCAACCTAAAACTATTAAGACCATTTTAATTGGCTATCCAGACCATGGTAAGGGTATTGTTCTACAACCTTGAAACCGAAGCGATTATTGAAAACCGTAATGCTCATTTTTTCGAGGAAGAATTCCTTGAAGCAAGATTGAGTCACAAACAAATCAACCTCTTTGAAGAGGCAAGAAACAAAAATGTGCTTCGAGAACCCAAACCCGAAACTTCAAATAGACTTGAGCTTGAACCTGAACCCTCAAATCAAAATGAACCTGAACCCGAACCAAGACGAAGCAACCAAACATATAGACTACCTCAATACCTTAAACACTTTGTGTACATGGGGAAATACTTTGATAGGGTTGGGATGATCTAGATTTTGAACCTAAAATTTATCATGAAGCCTTGACTTGTCTCAAAAAAGACTATTGGGTAGAAGCCATGAAGGCCACATATGCTTCCATAAACTAAAACTATGTTTGGGAATTAGAGTCACTACCTCGGAACCATAAGGCTATAGGATATAGGTGGTTTTTCAAGAACAAGTTATACTCTGAAGTATAAATATAAAATATAAAGCTAGGCTAGTTGTCAAGGGATTCACCCAAAAAGAAAGGATAAATTATGATGCGACCTTTTGCCCAGTTGCCAAATTTCCCTTTTCCGAATCTTAATAGCGATAACAACCCATTTTAATTTTGAGGTTCATCAAATGGATGTCAAAATAATATTCCTAAATGGAGATTTGAAACAAGAAATTTATATGAATCAACCCGAGGGATTTGAGGATAAAGGAAATGAAAACTTAATGTGTAAACTTAACAAATTCCTCTATGGCCTAAAACAAGCATCACATCAGTGGTACATAAAATTTCAAGAGACCTTAACCCTTGCAGGGTTATCTATGAATGATAAGGACAACTGGATCTATCAAAAGATAAGTGAGACCGATGTGGTGTTTATTTCTTTATATGTAGATGATATGTTAATTGTTAGTAGTTCGATTGCCCTAGTAGTAGAGACAAATACATTCTTTGTACAACACTTCGATACGAAAGATCTTGGAGAAACTTCATATGTGTTGGGCATCAAGATAATAAGAAACAGAAAAGATAGAACTATCCAACTTTCCTAAGCAACCTGCTACAAAAGGATACTGAAAAAGTTTGATATGCATAAGTGTAAACACATGTCTACCTCGGTAAACAAAAAGACGAAGCTTAGTAATAAGATATGTCATTCTGAAGATGAAGATATAAAAGTCATAAAGAGAGTCTCATATAGAAGCGTGGTTGGATCCCTTATGTACGCCATGACGTGAATAATGCCTGACTTGTCTTTTGTCATGAGCATGGTTAGTCGATTTCAATGTAATCTTGGAGATGGTTAGTCGATTTCATGAGCACTGAATCCTCAGATATCTGAAAGGGATTGTGAAGTACACAGTTACAGATGATACGAATTCCACATCTGGATATATGTTCATGCTTGAAGGGGGTCCCATTTTTTAGAAATCAAAGAAACATGATGTGGTGGCATTGTCCACTATAGAGGCATAATACATGGCGTGCTGTTTGGCGGCTAAAGAGGTCGTATTTATTAAGAAATTTATTAATCAACTTGACTTTCACCTTATGCATTGTGAGGCAATAAAGATTTTCTACGACAACACATAGACAATTTGCATGTCAAAGGAGCCAAGATTTCATAAGAACTCTAAGCATATAAAACCATGTTTCCATCACCTGAAGAATGAGATGAGATTGAGAGAGATCGAGATTAGCTATATATCAACAGATCTGATGATTGCCCTTAATGTTTTTGTAAGACATGAGAGAGAGATGTGGATGAGAAAAAGTGAAGAAGAGATAATTAAGGCATTCAAAAGCCAAGGGGGAGATGTTGGGTGAGTATGGACATTAAAAGCCTTACGAGTGCTTGTAATAAAAATTTTGATATAATGAAACATAAACTCAAGTGATCCTTCGTGGACTATACTAAGAAAATAATATTAGTTGATCTCGAATTGAGCTTTACGAATTAGGCCAGTCGGTTGGAAAAATCCTATGTTACCTGGGCAAATAAAACTCTTGGATAAGGGTTTTAATAAGCCATCCCTTGATGAGGCCAGAGTATGTCCTAATGAATGAGTCCAGAGACTGTGTGACCCTTGTGTATGATAGTGGCTTTTAAAAGGGGGCCAAAGCCTCATCCGCATTCTATCACACGACGTGCATATATGAGAATCATTTCGGCAAAGCAAACTATCTTTCAAGGTATAGCTTTTGCATGTGCGAGATATATTCATATGCGCCATATGAGCAGTGGTCGCATCAGGTCTACATGATCATGGTACGTCTCAAGGGGAGAACCTGAAATCCACAAACTAGGATTACGACCCCTTGCCCATTTGCTAGACTTTAATAATCCACTAATGAACCTCAGTGTTTATTTATTAAATTCCTAGACCATATGAATCATTTTCCTATGTAATGAATTTAACTATATTTGTTTTAATGATATATGATTTTTAGAATTGTTATTTGAATTTTTCTATATCTCTAGATATTTTATTTATCAAATTTGAATTTATAAAAACAAAGATATTGATTTTAGATTGATTTAATTATTTAAGTTGAGTTTTATGAATTTCTAAAAATGATATAATATTTTAATTAATTTGATTATTGCATGGGAAGCCCAATAAGCTATATGGGCCTACCATTGCAATGTTGGTGGGGCCCATCAGTGCCACTTAGGGTGGCACTCCCTACTCCGAGGAGCTTTCCAATTTTGTGGGATGAAGTTTTGGCTTGAGGATAAAGTTATATGATATTGTAGAAAGCCTTTACCTTGCGGAAACTTTGAATGGATTTTTGGAAAGTATGAAAAGGCTTGTACATAGTAAGTACAATATTATGATTGAACTAATTTATTTAATTTGTATTGATAGGAAAATGACTTAGAAAATGGGGGATAAAATTTCTAGCACCTTCCATATATTGTTGATGGCCCATCTATGGAATGGAGGGCTCAAATCTTTCACCCCACAAGTTACCCAAGATCAATGGTGTATGTTCAATCTCACAAGAAGATGCAAGCTATGAAAAACCCTAATCTTATTTTTGCACTATAAAAAGAGGACCCCATGCCCATAAATCTCTACACCAAAAGTCTCTCTTCTCTCTCTAATATTTCTACCTCTCTCGAGAATGCCAAAATAGGGGGCACGCCCCACTTAGGAAAGAAAGCTTTCTCTCTCTCTCTTATGGAAAATTAAGAGGCACGTCCCACTTAGATATAACTCTCTCTCTCATCTTGCTTTGTGATGATCTAAGGGGTTGAGTAGAAGTAGATACTATCTCTCTTAAACTAGGTTTTATGGGTTGCATTTAAGTTTGAGATTTGTGATCAAGAGGAGTACAAAGTTCCATTAGAGGGTTTGACCTAAACTTTCTTTCCCGATTGAGATTGAAGGTTGATCGTTGATCCCGCACAATCGTGGTGGTGACTCGGTGTGGGGTTAAAATGTTTAATGAGTGTCTCTCTTGTCCATTGTTTAGAGACTCATCTCCATTCAGGTGCCCTGCCAGACGGCCATAGCTCGAGGTGAGTTACTTAGGCAAGTCTGATTGCTGTACATAGCTAAAAGCTCAAGAAAAATACCAAAAACTAAAAAATATGAAAAAATAAAATAAAAACAGTAAACATTAAATAAAACCAAAGCAACTATAGCAATTCCAAGTAAATTCAAACAAAATATAGAAAAATGGATTTAAAAAACTGATTTTATGACTAGAACATTTTCAAAATTTTGAATATATATATATATATATATATATATATATATATATATATATATAATGTTTATGGAGCATAAAAATTGCACAACAATCCCATATTTTTACTCTCTTTTTTTCGGTATTTTTAAAAATTTTCATGTGCCTGAAGTTGTACACAAAGCTTTGGGCAGCTCGGCTGAGTTAGAGTGGACTCCCCCGAGTCTCGTACTGCTCTCATCCATAACTTGATGAAATGGTGATAAACAGTTATGACTACATTATTTCTTCAATTATATGGATCATATTGTACTCTAGTCAGTGTTCAGCGGGAAATATCGCGAAAACATTTTTTCTTGGTCACTTCGTTTTTATGCATTTATTGTTTTTTGTTCTCCACTTTGAATTCCATTGCTCAGTTTTTAGTTCTCCTCAGAAGATTTCATTTATTTTTCATAATTATTTTCATTGACGTCAAAAAGAGAAAAAAGTTTCAATTTTAGTAAATGAATTCCGAGTGCTATTTCTATCAATATTTTACACATTGTTTCTCCTTTAATTTGTTCTCCATATGTTTATTTTTCAGTATATGAAAACCCTGGCAAATTGCATTCTTTATATGTGCCTAACTTCAAAATTTTCATTTGATCTAATGGAATGTTATTTATTTTACACGATATATAATTCCTACAATTTATCTGTATTTTGATCTTGTTATTACTTCACTGCCTTTACATACAGCAAAAACCTTTGGTTTCTAGGGTTTTTTAATTTCCTTTTTTGGAAGGATTCAGCATGCAAGAAGCTCTTCAATTGCCATACATATTCTCTTGATGTAAGCCATGGATGAGGCAATGTCAAAACTTGAGTTTCTTCTCTCATCAAACCCTGATGACTGGGTTGAGTATGTCTTCATTCTTTTGCTGTAAATTTGGAAGGAATTAGTTTCGGATAATGATTGGAAGTTAATGAATGTTGTGATCAAGGAGTTAATGTTATTGTCCATTAATTCCATGCATGTATCTGCTCAAGATGATGGAGATTTCGATTGACATATACATATGTATGCATCATTAGAAAAAGAGCCCGAACTTAATTGGTTAGAGGTTGACTATATGTAATGCTACATCTTAGTCTCAATTCTTACAAAGGGTAAGAGCCCTCTTCCCCCTGACTCACCTGAAAAAAAAAAAATCACATGATTCTCGATTAACATAGAGGTTGTGATTTCGAAAGAATATCAAATAGATTTCAAAACAATATCAATTCCAGTGACATTTTTGGTTGGGAAGAGAGACAGATTGAGAGAGACTCGAGAGAGAGAGGGGGAGAATCATTCTTTTTTGAAAGGAAAATGATTTGATAAGGTTGCAACCTTATCCAAATAAGTAAAGCCCTAACTTATAACTGATTGAACTTTGCAATTCAGAAAATGTTTACATCGATCATCTCAGCTTGAATGTTATGATTTTTAAAAAAATTAAGATTTCGAACTTTAAAAAATTCCCTAGTTCTCGTCTTTATTAAGTGCGAGGTTAAATGTGAAGTAGTGTTTTGATACCTGGAGCTCCTAATTAGCTCCAATTGGCCATTGAAATGGACGGGTTTAGAAACAAAGTATTTTTAGAACTCCACATCTTTCTTTTTTTTTTTTTGAGTAGCTCAGTGGTAAAAATTGAACTTGAGATGTAGTATTACTTGATGTCAACGGCTAATGAATCAAGCTCAAACCTGATTCTTACATCCATTTAATCGTTTTGGAAATTATCTTGTGAGGCCAAAAGAAAAGAACGAACTAAATTGAGCTTTTTTACATTCTCAATGGTTGAAATAAAAAGGGGACAAGTGAGATGAAATTGCTCATTTTTTGTTGCACAATGACTGGAGCAAAACATTTTCCATTTTATCAAACATGGAGAACCGAACACCAAACCTTTAACTATTAAACCTTTTTTATTTAGCAAATTTCTAATTTGACCCCTTCAACTATTGAAACCATTTTTTTTTATGAAAAAATATACAATTAGATCATTAATCTTTTGTACAAGGTGATCACAATTAATCTCTACCATTGGATATGAAATTGAGTGGTTGTATTTATTTCATTAACCGAACTAGATATTCAAAAGAATTTTTTTCAAACTTAGTGACACACCCAAGCTATTAGATTTTACATTAGATGGTTTCAAATAATTGTGACCTTATTGTACCAAAGGTAAATGGTCTCATTGTATACGATTTTTTTTTTTTTTTTTTAGCAATTTTCAGTTGGCAAACTACTATTTTAGTTTCGTCCACTTTCTAGAGTCGATCTTGAGATATAGACTTGTATCTAAAACTTCAAATATATTGACCTTGATCATCAATCAGAAGAACAAATAATTTTGAGCATTAAATATTATCTATCTCTGACCGTTCATTTCAATGAACTAAAGATAATTAAATCTGCATTACTTTGTAGCTTCAAGTTCTTGAATCTAAGCTGGAAATTTACTTATGGCGGCTTGACCATCAAGCATTGAGCCCATTTCTAGGAGGACATGAAATTTTCTTTGAAATATATATTTTGTTGCATTATGGTTTTTTCTCTCTTTTATGTTCTTTTATTCAAAGACAGTATAGAATGTTGAAACATGAGTGACAATCTCAAAATCAAATGGAAGAGTAATGTTAATGGGAATCAAATTATAAAGGTGCGTATGGCATGCTCTTCTAGGAGCACATTGTGCATCTAGTCCCTCAAATAGAAGACC
This sequence comes from Amborella trichopoda, assembly GCF_054954075.1. Classification (NCBI taxonomy): domain Eukaryota; kingdom Viridiplantae; phylum Streptophyta; class Magnoliopsida; order Amborellales; family Amborellaceae; genus Amborella; species Amborella trichopoda. The sequence goes on from NC_142348.1 coordinate 36,357,212, forward strand.
TGTGTAGGTTTTCTACATCCGGAAATAGGAAATATCCTTTAGAATTGCCAGATGAGTATCTTCAAAAAAAAAAATTCAGATTTTGAGTTAAATATGATAGTTCGAAAATTGGTCGCTCTTTCTTGGATTTTACAAAGCTATTCTCTAGGTTTTTTAGTTGGTACCTAAGTTTACATCCCAAAATATTAGGTTACACATACTTTTAACAAGGTTGCACTCGAGGGGGCTGGATATATGTGTAATCTTTTAAGAATAAATTATGTACAAACCTGAAATGATTATCTAAAATATGACTGATTCAATTATAGGCAGAAATTACAAAGAAGGTCGGTGAAGCTGCGTTTTTTGTAATTTTTTCAAAATTGCTTCTCAGTCTGGGGATTCCATCCTTAGACTGCATTTATTTTTTGTGTTTTTGTTTGTAGTGTACTGACACAAACTTTAGGGGCTATGCCTAAGTGGTCCGAGGTTAGAATCCTCAGACCGCTTTGTGAGCTCGCCAAAACCCCAGTAGAGAGGTCTGAGATCCCCATCCTCTGACTGCTGTTTTTCTCAAAACCTAAGAAATAAAGTGCGGTCCAAGGATGGGAACCTCGGACCACCCTGGAACTGAGTTCTACTCAGTCTAGAGAACAGTCTGAGCTCCCCATCCTCAAACTGTTGTTTTGATAAAGAAAATAAGAAATAAAATATAGTCCGAGATTGGGGATCTCGGACTGCTATTTTTCTCAAAAAGTAAAAAACAAAGAGCAGTTCTAGGATGGGGACCTCATATCACTGTTTATGGACTTTTAAAACTATAAATAACAAACTATTATAAGTTTCATAGGTCTAATTTTATTAATTCAGTCAGGAGAGGTTGGGTCGTGCCTTGATTGTATGATCTCATAAAATTGGGATTAGGGTTCTTTATGCAAGCTACACATGCTGCTTAGGTTCACCATAACGTAACAAAGGAAACGTTACATATCACTCCTTTTGAGCAAATCGGGATATGTTCTTCTGTGTTGTAAAATCGGGATAGTATGTTCTTCTGTGCTATAAAATCGGGATAACCCAATCACAATAGTATGTTCTTCTATGTTGTAAAATCGGGATAACCCAATCACTCCTTTTGAGCAAAACGGGATATCCCAAATCCCACTAGATGTGGTAAACACTACACCACAATGATTTCAACACTCAAATAACATGTCCAAGATGCAATAACAAGTGCAATATAATTGAAAAAAAATATAAAAACATTAAAACAAGTAATATGCGAAATCTTCAAAGCACAACACAAATGAAAATAGATAGGGACACGCACATATACGGGGTTCACCTAAGATGGGCTACGTCCACGGGCAAGACGGCAAAAGTGTATTCACCATTAAGAAGAAAAATTACAAGATTGGAATTATACAGAGTTACCTCATACAATCTCAAGAAATGCTCAAACAAAGAACTTCCTACCATAAAACCATCTACAATCGACTCTTTTCTTCAATTCACCGATGCCACGAACAAATGCCGACAAAATGGCCCAAGATAAGCCCCAAATGGTGGTGTTAGGGTTTTGTTGCAAAACCCCCAATCTTCTCTACAAGCTCCCTTTTCTCTACAAAAGAGTTCACCCTCTTTTTTCTCCATGTTTCTCTCTCTAGAAAAACCTTTTTAAGAGCCTCCTCTAAAAAAACTTTCTTTTAATGACAAAAATACCCCTCACCATAGTGAGAAATACGACATGGGGTGGTGATTTGTCATCATCTCCCAACAATCTCCACCTTGATGCAAAATCACACACTTGCCTTTCCAATCCATCACTTTCTTTCTTTCTTGAAACCTAGAGAAGTTAGGATCCATTCTAACTTATCTATTTGGATAATCTTTGTAAGCATATTTGCAAGGTTGTCTTCGGTCTTGATTTTGATCAATCAAACTCTTTCATCTTCAACAACTTGCCGGATATAGTGATATTGAACCAATATGTGCCTTGACCTCCTGTGGTAAACCAGGTTCTTGGCCAAATGGATAACACCAATAGTTTAAAAAACGGATCGGTGACCCGGATTGGGCACCTAAAAAACCAATCCGGATCGGCGAATCGGCGATCCGGATCGGGAATCGGGTAAATCGGTCAGAATAAAGCTTAAAAAAAATCCGAAAAAATTATTAAAATTTATTATAAATATTGTTTTTTAGGAATTCAATAAGAAATGAGGGTACTCCATTAAGAATTTTCATGTTTTTGAATGAATATGCGAATATTGATATGTTCTTTCCCTGCATGAACCGCCATCCAGCATTTAATTTACATCACACAAAAGGATAAGCATAGAATTATCATGGAATAAGTATATCAACATACATGGACTACAATAAAGCATAAAATTAGTAACATATGATCTAAAAATAAAATGATAGACGACGTTATTGTTCTTCTTGGTCACGCTGGTGCCATTGATTGAATTCGTTTAACAATTCATTGATTCGATCTAAAAACGAATCATCGATATTAGCAGGCGTCTGACTATTCTCAAATCCCTGAGTATTAGTGTTTTGTTGTGTTTCCAATCCAAAATCCCCGAAGCTTATCCATCATTCATGCTCACCTGCACTGTCGTGCTCATCCCTACACTGTTGCTATTGGGACTCGATATGTGAATAATATGGCTGGGATAGGGTGGCCTCAGAATCATCATCTCTCTCATTTTGTCTTTGAATAATATGGAATAAAAAAAAAATTTAACAAATTTTCAAAAAAATCGATCATAGATTAAAAAAAAAAATCACAAATTTTCAAAAAATTCTATCATGGATTACAAAAAAAAATTCGATCATGGATTAAAAAAAAAAAAACACAAATTTTCAAAAAATTCTATCATGGATTACAAAAAAAAATTCGATCATGGATTAAAAAAAAAAATCACAAATTTTCAAAAAATTCAATCATGGATTACAAAAAATTTGATCATGGATTACAAAAAATTCGATCATGGATTACAAAAAAAAAAAAACATAAAAAAACAAAAAATTCCATTGGATTACAAAAAAAGAAAAAAACAATTCGATCATGGATTACAAAAAATTCAATCATGGATTACAAAAAATTCTATCATGGGTTACAAAAAACAAAAAATTCGATCATGGATTACAAGAAAAAAAACAAACATTTCGATCATGGATTACAAAAAATTCGATCATGGATTACAAAAAATTCTATCATGGATTACAAAAATTCGATCATGGATTACATAAAATTCGATCATGGATTACGTAAAATTCGATCATGGATTACAAAAACAAAAAAAACAAAAAATTCGATCGTGGATTACAAAAAAAGAAAAAAACAATTCGATCATGGATTACAAAAAATTCAATCATGGATTACAAAAAATTCTATCATGGGTTACAAAAAATTCAATCATGGATTACAAAAAAAAACAAACATTTCGATCATGGATTACAAAAAAAAACAAACATTTCGATCATGGATTACAAAACATTCGATCATGGATTACAAAAAATTCTATCATGGGTTACAAAAAAAAAAAAAAAACAAAACAAAAAATTCGATCATGGATTACAAGAAAAAAAAACAAACATTTCGATCATGGATTACAAAAAATTCGATCATGGATTACAAAAAATTCTATCATGGGTTACGAAAAAAACAAAAAAAACAAAAAATTCGATCATGGATTACAAAAACAAAAAAAAAACAATTCGATCATGGATTACAAAAAAATCGATCAAGTATTACAAAAAAATCTATCATGGATTACAAAAATAAATAAATAAATAAATAAAAAAATAAATAAACAAAAAAAAAAAAACAAAAGAAAAAAAAAAAAACAAAAAAAAAATCCGTACAGGACTCGCCGATTTCGTACAATGAATCGGCTAGTCACTGTGCAGAATCGTCCGATTCTCTCTAGAACCGAACGATTCCCGTTTTTTTCACCACCTTTTGGTAGCTCCACAAAATTCTAAGTCTTGTTTATTTGAAGGGTCAAGATGTCTTTTTCCATAGCTCTTTTCCAATGCCCAGTACTATTGCCATCAATGGCTTCACGAAATGATGTTGGCTCTTCATTTTCGGCTATCAAAGCAAGTAGAGTATTTGGATCCACATAATCTTTGTACCACTCGGGTGCACGAGTTTCTCTAGTAGTGCGCCTATGTGCCAAAAGCACAACTTCATCATGATGGCCATGTGTTTCTTCATCTTGACTTCCTAGTTCTTTACCATGATCAATGGGTATATTCTCATAAGGCATAATTGTACTTGGTGGAAGTGTTTCGGGGTTGTCTTAAAATTATTGGCTCTCTTGTTGCACTTCTTTACCTTGGTCCTTTATCATCATCCTTTTTGCCAATACCTTGGACTCATCAAAATGCACATCACGGCTAGTGATTATTTTTCGAGACTTGGATCCCATAATTGGTACCCCTTCACACCCTTGCTATAACTCACAAATATGCACTTCTTTGACCTTGGATCCAATTTGTTCATTTGGCAACTTGGAATAAGTGCATATGCATCATAACAAAAAAATTTTAAATCGTAGTAGTCACTCGGAGTTCTATATCATGCCTTATTAGGACTTTTACTTCCCAATGCTATCGAAGGTGATCGGTTGATAAGATAACAAGTCATTGATACGACTTCCGCCCATAATTCTTGTTCTAGGCCGGCATTGCTTAACGTGCACCTCGTACGCTCCATCAAAGTGTGATTCATCCTTTCGACGACACAATTTTTTTGGGGATTGTAGGCATTTGTGTAATGCTTAGTAATTCCCTCGGCCTTACAAAAATTTTCGAACTCCTTTGATACAAACTCTCCACCAGTATCGGCCCGTAGATTTTTCAACTTCGGTTTTAAAATTCTTGAATGCACAAAACACATCACTTTTGGACTTGAGAGTTTTGATCCATACCTTTCTTGAGAAATTATCAACAAATGAAACAAAATATAATGCACCACCATAATATGTAGTTAGTGAAGTGCCCCATATATCCGAGTGAATGTAATCAAGTTTGCACTTGCTTGTATGCTTCCGGGTCTTGAAAGGTTATCTATGTTGTTTCCTATAGATACAATGCTCACAAAATTTGGATCCTTCAATTTTAACTGCAAGGATAAAATTCTTCTTCATCAAGACTTTCATACCATTATCACTCATATGCCCCAATCTTCTATGTTATAGGCGAAATGGAACTTCCTCACATTCGACTACGGAATTCACTTCATCATTTATTATTGTTCTTCCCAATAACTTGTACAAGCTCTCAACTAGGACTCATTTCATAACAATTAGAGCCCCTTTTGATATTTTGATTATTCCACCTTCATCGGTGAACTTATAACCTTCTGAATCTAGAGAAGAAAGGGAAGTCAAGCTTTTTTTCAGTTTCGATATATGTTTAACATTTTTAATTGCCCGAATAGACCCATCAAATATCCTTAGGCGAACCGAATTCATTCCTACCACCTTGCTAGTGGAATTATTACCCATGGATACCGATCCTCCTTCACATGACTCATATGAGTCAAACCATGATCTATGGGGGCACATGTGATGGGTGTCTCTACGATCAAGTATCCAATTTTGATAGAATATTGAATTATATGCCGCCATCAATACTTCATCTTCAATAAATTCGGATGTAGACTCTTCAGCTTGATTTGCTTCATTATTGAATTTACTTGGCTTTTCACCTCCTGCATTAGGAGCTTTGGAAGAATTCACTCAATTTCTTTTAAAACAATTCTTCCTTATATGGCCGGGCTTCCCACAATGCCAACACACATTCTTGTTATTGCGCTCTCTAGATTTTGATCGAATTCTTGAATTACTTCTTGAATGATTCCTCGATGAATCACCCCGTTCATTCGATCGACTTCTTGCCACAAGAGCTTCCGTCTTTGATTCTATCGAACTTACCAAAGATGTTTTTTTTCGAAGTTCATCAGCAAGTAATGCACTACACACCGAGTCAAAATCAAGAGAATCCTCTTTACTACAACTCAATGTAGTAACAAGGTTATCATAGGATTTCGACAATGAACAAAGTAAGGTGACCACCGTATCTTCATCATCCATTCTCACACCAATACTCTCAAGTTGACAAATGAGATCATTAAACTCACAAGTGCTGCAACACATTTACACATTCTTTCATTCTCACGGTATATGATTTTATTTTTAAGAACATTCGGTTTATGAGAGATTTTGTTTGATACAAACTTTTCAATTTTTCCCACAAATCTTTTGTCGTTTATTCACCAACAATATTAAACAAAATCTCATTCGCTAAACACAAGCAAATAGTGGCTCGTGCCTTCATATCGAGTTCGTCTCAATCATCATTGATCATATTTACTGGTTTCTTATCCTTTCCAAGTAATGCTTTGTGTTGCCCTTGATGTACCAATAAATCTTGCATTTTTAATTTTTAAATTTCAAAATTATCCTTCCCATTAAATTTCTCCACCTCAAACTTGTGAGATGTCATTTTCCCAAAAAATACTACACTAATTCCTTGAGCTCTGATACCACTTATTGTAAAATCGGGATAACTCAATCACTCCTTTTGAGCAAAGTGGGATATCTCAAATCCCACTCGATGTGGTGAGCACTACACTACAATGGTTTCAACACTCAAATAACATGCCCAAGATGCTATAACAAGTGCAACATAATTGAAAAAAATATAAAAACAATAAAACAAGCAATATGAGAAATCTTCAAAGCACAACACAAATGAAAATCGAGAGGGACACACACATATACTTGGTTCACCCAAGATGAGCTACGTTCACGAGCAAGATGGCAAAGATGTATTCACTATCAAGAGGAAAAATTATAAAATTAGGGTTATATAGAGTTACCTCATACAATTTCAATGAATGCTCAAACAAAGAACTTTCTACCATATAACCACCTACAATCGACTCCTTTCTTCGATTCACCGATGCCGCAAATAAATGCAGACAAAATGTCCCAAGATGAGTCGCAAATGGTGGTGCTAGGGTTTTGTTACAAAACCCCCAATTTCTAACCCCCAATCTTCTCTACAAGCTCCCTTTTCTTTACAAAAGAGTTCACCCTCTTTTTTGTCCATGTTTCTCTCTCTAGAAAAACCTTTTTAAGAGCCTCCACTAAAAAGATTTCTTTTAGTGACAAAAATACACCTCACCATAATGAGAAATGCCACATGGGGTGGTGATTTGACATCACCTACCCAACATTCTGCGTTCCATTTAGAAATAATTTAACCATAAACAACGACTCTTATTTTTTATGAGGAAAACAGCAGTATGAGGTCCCCATCCTCGGACCGTGTTTTTTTTCTTATTTTTTTTAAAATAACAGCAATCCTATGATGGAAACCTTTGACCGCTCTCTGGATTGAGCAAAACTCAGTTTCAAGGCGGTCCGACGTTTCCATACTCGAACCACACTTTATTTGTTATTGCTTGAGAAAACAGCAGTCCGCGGATGAGGACCTCATACCGTTCTACTGGGGCTTTGCTGTATTCATAGGGCGATCCAAGGTTAGTGCGAGGATTCTAACCTCGGACCGCCTGGGCACTGCCCCTAAAGCTTGGGGCACTGCCTTACTAATGAAAAAAATTAAAAACCTAAAACAAAATGTCGCCCAAGGGATGGAATCCCTGGATAGAGGGGTAATTTTGAAAAAAAAAAAAAAAACGTAGGTTGACGAACTTTCCTTGTAATTTCTGCATATAATTGGATCATTTCGTATTTTAGGCAATTATTTTTTATCCATACGTAAATTACTCATCTTTTTAATTGGAGTGAAGCTAAAATATCCTTTCCAGGCATATAATACTTTAACATGCAATGTTATACTATAAGACTATTTATTTAGCGAACAACATAAGCTGAGCCACCTGATTTCACATTTAACGACTGATGACGATTGTGATTTTCTTGTAAAAATAAATAGTTTTATTGTAAATATAAATTATTGATTCAGTAATATCTAAATTATTGCTTCAATAATATTTTACTCATAAAATGTTAATATCTTTACTCATAAAAAATAAATATTTAAATCAAATCAAAAGCTTATACCCCATTTATATCTTTATACAAATAAAAATAAATATTAATAATAGCGATTACCCATAAGTTATCTATTCAATATCCGGCCCCGCGACCAATTTACTTTGTTCTTGGTCACGAACCACAGCTTTTTCAGGGAAATATATAAACAGAACCCATCTTGGAGCAGATAGAAACTTTCTTCCTCTCAATCGCTCATGAATCTCTTAAACTCTGTTTCTCTCTTAACTCTAAACCCAAAAGAACCTCTACAATAATTGCTGTAGGGAGCATATGAGATGCCGATGGTTTTGAGAGGAGGGAGATCAAGGATCTACATGAGAGGAAAAAGTGTTAAACGCTTTCGTCTCGATAAAATTTTAAAGTCTAAACCAGCGTTTTAAAAAACGCCGCCCGGTTCGACTCGGAAATAGTGAAAAAGGAACCGGATCGCCCAAAAATCGGAAATCGTCCGGTTCTAGAGAGAACCGGACGATTCTGTACAGTGAATCGCCGATTCACTGTACGGAATCGGCGAGTCCAAACAGTGACTCGGTGATTCCGTACGGTTTTTTTTTTTTTTTTTTTTTTTTTTTTTTTTTTTTTTTTTTTTTTTTTGGTAATCCATGATAGATTTTTTTGTAATCCATGATCGAATTTTTTGGTTTTTTGTAACCCATAATAGAATTTTTTGTAATCCATGATCGAAATGTTTGTTTGTTTTCTTTTCTTGTAATCCATGATCGATTTTTTTGTTTTTTTTTTTTTTTTGTAACCCATGATAGAATTTTTTGTAATCCATGATCGAATGTTTTGTAATATATGATCGAAATGTTTGTTTTTTTTTTGTAATCCATGATCGAAATGTTTGTTTGTTTTTTTTTAATCCATGATTGAATTTTTTGTTTTTTGCTTTTTTTGTAACCCATGATAGAGTTTTTTGTAATCCATGATTGAATTTTTTGTAATCCATGATCGAACTATTTTTTTCTTTTTTTGTAATCCACGATTGAATTTTTTGTTTTTTTTGTTTGTTTTTTTTTGTAATCCATGATCGAATTTTATGTAATCCATGATCAAATTTTATGTAATCCATGATCGAATTTTATGTAATCCATGATCGAATTTTATGTAATCCATGATTGAATTTTTTGAAAATTTGTGATTTTTTTTGTTTAATCCATGATCGAATTTTTTTTTGTAATCCATGATAGAATTTTTTGAAAATTTGTGATTTTTTTTTTAATCCATGATCGATTTTTTTGAAAATTTGTTTTTTTTTTTTTTTTTTAATCCATATTATTCAAAGAGAAAACGAGAGAGATGATGATTCTGAGGCCACCCTATCCCAGCCATATTATTCACATATCGAGTCCCAACAGCAACAGTGTAGGGATGAGCACGAAATACTGTAAATTAAATGCTGAATGGCGGTTCATGCAGGGAAAGAACATATCAATATTCGCATATTCATTCAAAAACATGAAAATTCTTAATGGAGTACCCTCATTTTTTATTGAATTCCTAAAAACCAATATTTATAATGAATTTTAATAATTTTTTCGGATTTTTTTGAAGCTTTATTCTGACCGATTCACCCGATTCCGATCCGGATCGCCGATTCGCCGATCCTGATCGCCGATTCGCCGATCCGGATCGGTTTTTGAAAAGCCCGATCAGGGTCACCGATCCGATTTTTAAACCATTGGTCTAAACAGATCATGACGAGTACACTCGCATGATACAGCCAGATTGGAATACAAATCTTAAATGCATTGCACACTCATAAAACCACATTTTATAAAACTGACATGTCTTTCCAATCAGTATGCTTCCTCAAACCTCAATTGAAAACATACTTCACTCCCTTGCTGCAAAAATTACCATCCAATCACTATAATACAAGCATCACAAAAATTGTCCTCCAATCGTTAAATACAAATATCGATTAGGATAACAAATTTCTCTCTCACTACACATTAACCTTCCAATCGGAATAAAATTACTCTATATTGATTAAAAACAGATTTCGGTATCAACAAATATCTTTTTCATATAAAAAATCATCCAATCAATAAAATAACATCAATTTAACATTAATTGAGAAATAAAAGCATAGATATAATCATCCCACATCATAAATAAATAAATAAATAAATCATCACCATAAATAAATAAATAAATCATTAATGGTAACAGGACCTTTTGTAGATCTACTTCAAACCTCGTCCGTGAGGGTAGTACTACTAAACATCTAATTTTCCTTATGCACAAGCTCTTATTTTCGTTTCAAAGAGAAACTGATACTACCGAGCACGATACGCAGTTAACAAAAAAAACGTTTAACCAAAAGCAAATATATTATTATATTTATGAAATATTACAAGTTTTTTTTAACTATATGCATTGTAGATCACTTTTGTTTAGGAGGCGGCTTGAGTAGCGGCCACGTTGCTTGCGAAATACGTGTCCTCACCACGACCTTGCTGCTATTTGTGCCCCTCCCTCCTTCAACTCTAAACCCTTTCTCTTTTTTTTTATCTTAATAATACAGATAGAAATACAATAAGGGTGCGGTTTTTATAAGGTTTCAACCTTAAACAATCTAATTAAGACGCATCTTAAAATTTTATCGTGACATGTAATTTAATTATAAAATTTTTTTAATATTATCTTAAAACCTATTTTCATATTTTATTAAAAAATTTTAAATTCAAAAAAATGATTAAAATGAAGTAAATCTGTAAAATATTAAAATCTTGAAAATTGACGGTCTAGATAATGTATTGCAAGATGCATTATTTCTAAGACTCAAATTTTTTTTTTTTCATATTCATACATCTCAATGTCGAGATGATCGATTAGAGTGTTTTTTTAACATTAAAATAACATTTCTAATAGATTTTTGAGGCGCATATGTGATTCTACACTTTAAGGTTGCAATCTTATATAAATTTTTTCTATACAATAATCAAAATGCCGCCCTTTGATTTCTACAATTTTTCACTCAAGACAGTAGTGGCCCTACTAATTTGATGATTTATTTCATTTCACTGTGTTGTCTAAATTTATTAAAAACATAGGAATGTGATTATGCATTTTTTGTATATAGAGGCCATAAATATTCTTACCCACATAAAATTTAAAATAAATGGTTGTAAAAATGTCATTGAAAAACAACATAAATTTTTTTCAAAAAATTCACAAATTTTGTGACTCACCCTTAAACTAGTGGTTTCTAGTATTTTCAATGGCTTGTGGTGGTACCTATAAATGAAAGCGGGAAAAATAATCCGGTGTTTTCTACTATTTTTAATATCTTTTGGTGGTCCCAAGAGATGACCATCAAAAAGTAAAAGAAATTACAAAAAACCACCTGATTACATGTTCTATGCACTTTACACTCAATGTAGTGTTTTGTTTTCACTTTTTCCCTCTATCAGACATTGTTATGCGAAGACTCCCAACATAAAAAAACAAAAAAAACCTAAACTATTCCTTCTTACTTTTATCTTACCCATGCTTCATCTCTTTTACCCCAATATAGCAGGGCTATGGCCATTATAGTAGGGCTTCGGCACATGCGGTCCAACAGTAGAATACTTATTAAAAGGCGGTCTAGTAATTACAAAGGGTGGTCCAGCAGTAAATGTTTACTGTCTAGCAGACAGTCTGATTCTAGGGTTTCGACATTATGTAAATGACGGTCCGATAGTATTTGGTTACTTAGTTTCGGTTTGATAGTTATCTTAGAGCGGTCCGGCGCTTAAGTGTCTCTAAAACGTGATCCGACAATGCGATGGTGTGATCTGGCAATGTGCTACTGGGTCCAAAAGAGATTTTCGTGAATGAGAAGGACATTTCCGTATGTTTGGTTTATTTTGCATAGAAAGTCTATTTGATAAAAAAAGTGAAAAAATAAAAGTTAGATTGAGGTAAGTTTTTTTGGTTTGTTTTGTTTTTTTTGTGTTTTTTTCATTAACTAAACAAGGTGTCAAAGCGGCTCATCGAGCGATGACAACCAGAGAAAAATAATACGAGCGACTCTTCCCTGTATATGTTGCCGCTTATGGTGGGAACATTCTCTCTCCCCTTGTGATCTACCCTCGCTCTCTTTCTCTGTCTCATACGCCTGCACTTTCTCTCTTTCTCTATTTTCATGGAGCTCATTCGCCATCGAATGCGCAGTCACCATTTATTTGTGGAAAAATTGAGGCCGGCAACACTGAAACTTTAACAATTTGTCGATATTACTGAAATCTTTTTGAAGCTTTTACATCAATTCTCTCTCTCTTTCTCTCTCTTACTTTTTCAGTTGAAAGTATTATCCGCAAGCATCATCCGCTAGAAGTGAGTGCTGCTGTTACTGTTCAAAGGTACTCACTGTTTCTTTTTGTCAATGTTTGAATCACTAGATAAATTTTTACTTCTCACTTTTTCGTTTAATGAGATGATGAGTTTAATCTTTCCTCTTCTGGCTTGGAGGTATTTTTTTTGCCCTTTTCTGAAATATAATTAAGTGAAAGACGAGCAATCCTAAATTCTTGACACAATAAATGTTTCTTTGGGTTTGAATATTTAATGTTTCTTCCATTCCAACAAAAAATTCTTCTTGTTTATTAAATAATCCTTCTCCTTGAATTACTGGTTGCTGATCCTATAGTGAAAGGATAGGCTTTCTTACTTTTTCTTTGTAATAATGGATGAACTTGTAGTTTTCATGCTGTTCAGTGAAATTCAAATCTCAGCAGCTTCCTTAACCTTGATAACATGGTTATTTGGAGCTATCAGTTAAGTTGATATGCTTATTTATAAGCACATCCTGTTTCGATCACTTGCTAACCCACGATTGAAATTTCATACTAGTGATTGTCATGTGTAACATTTCATAATATAAGTATTTTCGGAGCCATTATTTTCCTATTTAAGTTGTGGAACATATATTGTTTGTGTTTTCATTGCGCTACATCTTGAATGTGAATAACCATCTTTATTGCACTGACCATTTGAAATTGTCATGCTGCATTCACCTTTATCTTATTGCTATTTGTTTCACATGTGGTTTCACAAGATTTCAATCTAACTGATATGAAAATTTTCCCATGGCCTGTTGAAGTGATGGAGAATTTTTGGAGTGGTATTCATCTAGTTACTGGGTTTTTTTACAATATTTAGTACAAAACTTATTTCTAGCTTTTGAGGAGATAGCTAACTCGTGAATCAAGATTAATTTCGCATAATTAAGTAAATTAGAACATTTTGCGGTCTTTGCATTATTTATACGTTTGTTTATAGTACCAGTAACCACTCAAATCGCTTCTTGACACCTGCAATCTGCATATTATAGGCAAGGAATGACACTTTTATCATTGCAAAGCATGCATGCAATGAAACAAAGCATGATCTTTGATTCAAGTACAAAAGTCAAGCTGGATAATTATGAAAATGATTTTCGCACACATTGTGACACATTGGATTTCTTATTTTTACTGTGTATAACATCCTGTGTCAAGCAAAAAATTATTACAAGGAATCTTAAAGAGACTCTTTTACCATAGGGACTTGCACTCCTAATGGAAAGAGATCCATGATGCTAGCAGCGACTTGCATATCTCATTCTAACACACTTTTAGGAGATCGAGAGGTTACTGTTTAGGTCAATGTATTAGCCATGGTGGAGTCAATTTGGATTCTCTCCAAATGGGGTTTATGGCGTTACCTTCTGATTATTGTTCTTTAACAGTTAAATTGTGAGTCTTTTTTACTCTTCTAGTATAGTGCAACTTGATGCATTCTTTCCATTTGCTATGAAGTTGTTGCTTAAAGGAAAGAAAATAATGCGGTCGGGAATTCTGTAGTCTCTTATTTCTTCGCCAGAAATTTCTCTTGTTTGCTAAAAAAATAGGTCTTGTCGGGCCGAAATTGTTCTTCTTAGGCAAATATCCATTTTGCTAGTTCTTTTTTTAGCTGCTATGAACTCTACTCTGTGTTGAAATCTGGTTGTGTTCATCAAAATGTGCTCTGTTTAGCCAGAAATCAACTAAGTCTTAATTTCTTTCGATGGAAAATCCAGTTATTAATAGGCATTAATACCTTGAAGTTGAAGGTCCGAGGTTCTAGTGTATTGACCAGTGGGATCGATGCCATGCTCATCGCAAACAACTTCCCAAAACTAGAGGTAAAAAAGCTTCAGATGCTTTGCTATGAGAAACCCTTCATCAGTGCATATTACCATTGAGCCTCATGAAACTTGGTATGTTAAGGAGGCCCAGGTTCCAACTCTACCTTTGTATCACCACTATTGTCAGTTCCTAGATTTTCCCAACCCACATTCAACCCCCCAAACACCCCAGTGCCATACCTTCTTCTAGCTAGGCCGTAGTTGGAAAATCTTATGTAGATGCTGTTGCGACCAGTAACCATATCGTTTCAACTACACCAAAAGAACCCACTCTTCAAGAGAAGGTCCACTTCCGCCCTCCTTGCCCTTAGACATTCAACCTGAATGGAGCACCTTGCATTTCTTTCCCTAGGTCTGGTGAGATTCAGGAGCGGTTGTCCTCCCTACTCAACTCCTGTGTAGCGACCTTCTCCCAACAGAGCAACGACTTTAGAGGTATTTTCAGGTGGTTTCAGAACGTTTTCAAGAACAAGCAGATCTCCTGCGGCTCCTTCATAATGGCGTATATCTCTTGTTAATGTCGGATGACTTCGAGACTCCTAATGTTGTTGATAAGCTATCTTTCAGAGGAGGACGATGCTTACTAAAGAAATGGAAGGAGTCTCTGGACGCCTCGCGCTTGACCAATATCTGGATTTGGGTAGAGGGGATCCCGATGCATCTCTGGTCACAATCGGTCTTCAAAGCGATAGAAACTCCTACGGGGTCTTCATTTCCGTTCACTGGAAAACTTTTGGTAAGTATCCATTAGGTTCTATCATTCTTCTAGTAGAACCGCCCAAGGAGAATTCCATCCCCTCCACAATATTTTTGTAGTATAATGGTCTTTCATTTCCAATTAAAATTTCCATCCAAAGTTTTGCTACTGCCTCTCGCCATGAAAGTTCTCCCCTGGACCTTGATGGTTGGACCACCGTAGTCCACAAGAAGCAGTCTCAGTTGGCTTTGATCCCTTCTCCACATCCTCCATACTCCATGTCTTCATACTCCCAATTGGGTGTCTTCATACTCCACATTGGGTCATCATGATCCAAACCACCCTACACCTTTTCCTAGGCCCGATATCCCTCCCATCCCTCGGGAGCCACCTTGAAATAACACCCACCATTCCTCCCCATCCTCCTTCCAATGTGTCTCTCTCGCCGCCTCAACGACCTCGATATAACTAATTCATCTCCCTCCCCCATCCTTCATCCTCTAACATGTCTCCCTAGCCGCTGCCTTCTTCAAATCACCTCTCTACCATTAATGTGTCTCCTGTGGCGTCGACTTCCTCTCGTTTCTTTTGACGTTGTCATACGCACACCATGGCCCAGGTCTTTTCACCTTCGAGAGGTCCCGTCAAACCCCAGCATGCGCTGCCTTGTGTGCTTGCTCTCTCACCAACACAATGCGGTGCATGACGACTCTTTTGAACTCCTTGCCACGGGTCTTTCCCCTCCTATCCTGGTGGACATGTTGCCCTAGGTGACCATTCCTATGCCACACATGCCTTGTGCCTTAAATGCTCATCCAACCTCCCTCTCCGTCCCCTTAGCTTCCTTCACCGCCCTTCCCCCTCATGAGAACTCTTCTACAACCCCTCTCCTACGTTCCCATCAAATCACCTCGGGAAAGGAAGTCTGACCCTTGGAACATACCCCTCATTACTCCTCGTCTCTCCCCACCTTGCCTTGCTCTCTTGGACCTCTTGGGATTTAGATTGTCTCTTTGTTTGCCCCGTCATCCCCTTTAATGGGCCTCTTCATGGCTCCCCTCAACTTTCGAGTCCCTCTTCTCCCCCTCTTACCATCACGACGAGCTTTCCAGATATCTTTTCCTCCTTCGGACTCCCCCATTCCTTTTATCCTTATCCTTTGGTCCCACCCTCACAATTAGTTCACCGCCTATTCTCCCTCTTCCTGAACCAAAACTTCACCACCCTATCCCTTCCAACACTCCCAACGTGCCCTAAAGACAAAAAGCAAAGGCCAATGCTTTCTAGTGGATGGGTGAGACCTCATCGACCAGCCTCCTCTCCTTACCCTTCCCCTTTCCCACCTCCCCGTACACGCACCCCAACCCCATCCTACATTAATTTACCTTGCTGCCCCTCCCCCTCTTCCTCGACAAACCAGGGCCCTCTCCCTCTCTTTGTCTTTTCTGAAACCTCCCCATCCACATCCATCCCCTCTAATTCTTTTGTTATCCCACTCTCCAGCCCCCCTTGCTTGGGTCTCCAGCACTCGGAGGTCGATAGTCTGGTCCCCCTTCCACTTGATATGCGTTTGGCCATCAACGCATATCAGGCATCCCAAGGTAAGCTCTTTCCTTTTGTTCCCCCATTATATTATATTTTCACCTGGCTGCCCACTCTTCTCACCCAAACCCAATTGGACCTTATTCCTCTTACTCCAACTCCCCTGCAGATCATCCCATCCTGCGAGTCGGGTTCTATTCCTGAAACCCAACCTTCCTGTTCATCCCTTCCCGACTCTTCACCTTCTTCAAACCCTCTGTTATCATTGCTCCAACAGGCTTCGAAGGAGGGCTTCAACTCTACCCTTTCACCTATCGTTGTGGATACCTCAAAACTAGAAAGGATAGATAGGGGCGAACCCTGCATGGAAACAATGATCCAAACAATGGGGCTCCTCGTCGATGGAAATTTAGTAGATATTGCCGATTCACTCAGAGGAAATGATGGTGCTTCCCAGGTAAGTGCTTCTCCAAAAAACTCCAAAGGTTTTAGAGAGTTAGCTAATCTTCATTCTAATATTAATTATAATTCCCTCGCTTCGTCCTCCAAGCATCCTACTCTGCTTGTTTCTTATCCGCAAGCCCCAAGAAGCGTAGATCTAGAAGGAAACGTTCCCACCATCTCAACTCCTCCAAATGAGGATTCTTTGCTGGAACATAAGGGGGCTTGGTAGTCATACAAAGTGTAGTGCCATCCGTACCTTGGTCTTTTCACACTCTCATGTCATTCTCAGCTTATTTGAAACCAAACTTCCGGCTTCAGATTTACTTATTATTAGGGATACGTGTGGTTGGACGCCCTGCAACTAGGCCGCTAAAGACTCCCTGGGGACTTTTGGTGGCATTTGGGTTCTTTGGAACCCCACTATCCAATTGCTTGACAAGATCTCTCGTATGAACTCCTGTTCGAATTCCCACCCCTCACTCCCCCCCCCCCCCCCCCCCGGATACCCTGTGGCTTTTGGGGGGGGGAGGGGGGGAGTGTGTGTGTGTTTTCAATGTCGTTAGATGGGTCCATGAGAAGAGCTTTGACGGTTGTATAACCGTCCCCATGAGAGTGTTCTCAGATTTCATCGATAGGGTTCCCCTTACTGGACATTCCTTTATCAGGGGCAACCTACACCTGGTCTAGCTTCTCTGCTTCCCTTGTTATGACCAAAATTTTGGTCTCCAACTCTTGGGAATCCAAGTTCCCAAGTACTCATTCCTCCTTGCTCCCTAAGATTATCTTTAACCATAAACCTATCCTCCTCGATACTAACCCCTTCTTTCCTGCCAATAGACCCTTCAGATTCGAACTCCTCTGGTTGGAAGAACCAGCCTTTCCTCAGCTTTTTAGGAACTGGTGGTCCTCATACTTAGTGGGCTTGATATTGTCTTTCCAAAAAACTACAACTCCTGAAGATCCGCATTAAACAGTGGAGCCGCTCTATCCCAGGCAACTACAGGGAACTACTCACGGCTTGCATGGCCCTCATTCACTCCTTAGACACCCAAGAAGAAACTTGACCTCTTTCCTCCTAGGAACTCACCGATGGGGCATTTGCCAGATAGAATATGTTCCCTCTCCTCAAATAGGAAGAGACCTTTTGGAACCAAAGGTCCAGAATTAAATGGCTTAAGGTCAGGGACCATAACACGGATTTTTTGCATAAAACAGCTAGCCCCATGAAAAGAGCAACACTATTACTCAACTTTCTATTGGTCACCACACCTTCTCCCAACCTGATCAAGTGAACAGACTTTTTGTCAGACACTTCAAAAACCTTTTCTCTTTGCCCACTCCCCCTAAACTTTCCTAGGCAATATCTCCTTTCTTTCCTTGTTTGCCTAGGATCCGAGGAAGAGTTTTACAAGGCTGTCATGGATCTTGGGTGGGATAAAGCACTAGGTCCTGATGGTTTCCCAGTCGCCATCTACCAAGAGTTTTGGGAAACACTAACTCTGGAATTTTCGGCCTTCTTTACTGAATTCTTCCATAGAAGTCACCTAAATTCTTCCCTCAATTGTACTTTCATTGCTCTTATCTCCTCCACCCAATTTGCTTTTGTTGCCAATAGGCAAATCCTTGATGGGGCATTCACTGCTCATGCTATCCACTCCAGATTTTATCCGCGGACAGAAGTCTAGTTTTTTTTTTTTTTGTGAAGGTTACATATGAATGGAACTTGAGACGTCAGGCTATGAAAGCCTAACCTCTATCATCTTGATCCAAGCTCGTTTCCTAGGACAAAGGTCTAGTTATTAAGCTTGTTTGGGAAAAGGATTATGACCGTGTTGTTTGGAGTCTTCTTGATGAGATTGAATCGCATATGGGGTTTGGTCATGGCCTGTATCTCCAATGGCCACTTTTCTATTCTCATTAATGGCTCCCCTGTGGGTTTCTTTTTGGCCTCTAGATGCCTTAGGCAGGGAGACCTTCTCTCCCCATTTTTGTGCACCCTCATTGGGGAGCTCTTTGCTAGATCTCTATGTAGATTATATGATCGGGTATCCTTAAGCGCTTCCATACCTCCTCCACTGGACCCATCCTCTACCATCTCCTCTATGCTGATGATACCTTTATTTTCTGTGACGCTGAGCCTAACCAGGTTGATAAACTTCGGCTTTTCCTCAAACATTTTGAAGTAGGCTGTTGTCTTTTGGTGGAAGCATCATTTTGATCATGGCCAATTTAGCAAGCATCCTTGTGTTCCGAATGTCTACTTCAATTGAATACTTGTTATATTAGCGCACGAGAGAGTTCCTAAGGAAAGGGGCTCAACCTGACAATAAATTCATCTGGCGATATGTAGAAGTATTTGTCTACTAAAAAAAGCCGAGGGTCTGGGAGCAAGAAGAGTAAGAGATTGTAAAACGACTTTGTTGGGAAATCATGTTGGTGATTTGCCATGGAAACATGCCTCTTATGGTGATAAGTTATCAGGCACATGTATGGCGTCTATGACTTGGCGTGGACACCCAGTGGATCCTTTGGATCTAGGGCTTCATGTCCTTGGAATGCCATTGTAGGTATCTCCTTAGCCTTATCAAATTGAGTGACTTAAATCTAGAGCGGGAGTCTAGTGAGATTTTGGAATGACAAAATGGTTAGGGATTAGTTGTTTAGCGGAGGCATTTTCAAACTAATTCCCCATCAGTGTTACATGGACACCTCAATTATTTTTTTGTGTTTCGTGTTGACATGTAGACACATGTCGACATGGCTAGACATGTTGTTGAGACCTTATCCATGTGTCGTGAACTGTATTGCAGTGACACTTCGTATTGACCCGTGTGCCTATCGTGTCTAATATCTAGACATGTTGTATCCTCTTTTTATATATATATATATATATATGAGATAAGAGGCCCACGTTTGGCTTTGGTGGGGTTTGAACCAGTGTTCGCAAAATCGAACCGGAACGGTTAACCGGACATGGGGCTGGGAGTGGTTTGAACCGGAACCGGACTAACCGGGGCGGTTAACCGGACTAACCGGTCAAGTAGATTTTTTTTAAAAAAAATGGGTAAAAAAACTCCCAAAAAAATTTAAAAAAAAAAAAAAATACTTAGACTAAGTGTATAATATCTTATTACATATATTTATCTTACAAAAAAATTTGAAACAACTTTTTATAAAGTAATATTCGAATACTATGGTCCTGTACATGAAAATAGCTTAGCATATTTTTTGAAGATAGTTTTGTCATGTAACATCTTCTTCCAAGAATTAACACATTTATCCCAAACCTTAACATGAAAAACTTTCTATGTTTTTTTTTTTTTACAAAAATCTCTAACATTAATGAAAGTTTATGCACTTTTTGCAAATAACAAAAGTAGCTTGATGCTATTAAATCAAATAAAAATGTCAACTAATTAAGACAAGAAATAGAAAGGACCTCTTCCATATTGTTAGATAAAGCATAATTCATACAAGGGTGCAGTAGGCATACAAATGCATCCTTCAAATTTTATCATGGTGTATAATTTTGATGTAAAATGTTATTAGGATTATCTCAAAATCTATTTTTATATCAAATTATAAAATTTTAAATTTAAAAAATGGTTAAAATCAGGTAGAGCTATAAACATATGAAAATCTTGAAAATGTACGGTGTAGATAATATGTTGTAAAATGCATTATTTCTGAGACTTAAAATCTTTTTATTTTTCATGGTCATACATCTCGATGTTGAGATGATCAATCAAAGGGTTTTTCAACATTAAAACTACCTTTTCCGATGGATTTTTGACGTGCATCCGTAGCTATAGAGGTAAGGTTGCAACCTTATATAAACTTTTTCCTTCATATAATACTTTTTCGATGAAGTTAGAAAAGGCATACTTCACAAAAATACATCTCATGATGTGCAACAAAACGAAAAATCAATGCACAACACACTGATATGTTCTACTTCATATATGTATCTACCATATCCATATCAGTGTGTTGTGCATTGATTTTATCCAAAAATAAGAGCAGTAGAACAATTAATTTGATCAAAAAATAATTTTATTAAGGAAAATAGAAAAACACTTCCCATATTTATCATAAAACATAGTTTTATTAAAAAACCATAATTTTATCAAAAAATAATTTTACTAAGCAAAATGGAAAACCACTTCCTACATTCATCATAAAACATAATTTTATTAAAAATCCATAATTTTTTCAAAAAATCATTTTGTTAAGCAAAATAGAAAAACAGTTCCCATATTCATCAAAAAACATAATTTTTTATTAAAAAAACGTCATTTTGTTCGAAAGATAATTTTATTAAGCAATATAGAAAAAAACTTCTCATATTGATAAAAAAACATAATTTTATTAAGCAAAATGAATTTTTTTTTAGAAAAATAATTTCTCAAATGAGGGATGATTTGAAATTAAGATCTTTGTAAAACTCTCTCTCTCTCTCTGGAATCGGGCCAGATCGGGATCGCCTAGTGACCGATCCCGAGTTAGTCGGCCGATTTTTAAAACATCAGCTGATCTTTTAAAGATTCTTTCCATAATATTCCAAAAACTTGATAGAAAATGAAAAAAAAAAAAAGGAAATAGAGTAGATCCAAGCACATACAAGACGGTGTAGTGTTTCATTGAACATAAGTCAACCAAAATTTTTACATGCAGTTAAAAAAACAAAATATCCCATTTCCATCATTACAAATATAACTATATCAACTTAAAAAAACATAATTAAAAAAATTGAGCAACATTATCATGCACTTATCAAAAAGAAGAAACAATTTCTTCAAAAAAATAATTTTATCAAAAGAATAATTTTATTAAGCAAAATAGAAAAACATTTATCATATTCATCAAAAAACGTAATTTTATTAAAAAATCATAATTATATTAAAAATAATTTATTAAGAAAAATAGAAAAACACTTTCCAATTTGATCAAAAAACATAATTTTCTTACACAAAATATCTTTTTTAGAAAAATCAACTATTCAAAAGTCAAAAAATGAAGCAACATCTCGAGCAAGAAACGACCCTCAATGTTTGGATAATCGAACAAATAAACATACATGCATTGTAAAGGCTTTGAACCAGCGTTTTAAAAAACGCCGAGTCGAACCGGACTTGCCCGGTTCGACTCGGAAATCGTGAAAAGGGACCGGATCGCCTCAAAAATCGGAAATCGTCCGGTTCTAGAGAGAACTGGACGATTCTGTACAGTGAATCGCCGATTCACTGTACGGAATCGGCGAGTCCGTACGGAATTTTTTTTTTTTTTTTTTTTTGTAATCCATGATAGATTTTTTTGTAATACTTGATCGATTTGTTTGTAATCCATGATCGAATTGTTTTTGTTTTTTTGTAATCCATGATCGAATTTTTTGGTTTTTTGTAACCCATAATAGAATTTTTTGTAATCCATGATCGAAATGTTTGTTTTCTTTTCTTGTAGTCCATGATCGATTTTTTTGTTTTTTTTGTTTTTGTTTTGTAACCCATGATAGAATTTTTTGTAATCCATGATCGAATGTTTTGTAATACATGATCGAAATGTTTGTTTTTTTTTTGTAATCCATGATCGAAATGTTTGTTTTTTTTTTTGTAATCCATGATTGAATTTTTTGTTTTTTACTTTTTTTGTAACCCATGATAGAGTTTTTTGTAATCCATGATTGAATTTTTTGTAATCCATGATCGAACTGTTTTTTTCTTTTTTTGTAATCCACGATTGAATTTTTTGTTTTTTTTTGTTTGTTTTTTTTTGTAATCCATGATCGAATTTTATGTAATCCATGATCGAATTTTATGTAATCCATGATCGAATTTTATGTAATCCATGATTGAATTTTTTGAAAATTTGTGATTTTTTTTTTTTAATCCATGATCGAATTTTTTTTTGTAATCCATGATAGAATTTTTTGAAAATTTGTAATTTTTTTTTTAATCCATGATCGATTTTTTTGAAAATTTGTTATTTTTTTTTTTTAATCCATATTATTTAAAGAGAAAACGAGAGAGATGATGATTCTGAGGCCACCCTATCCCAGCCATATTATTCACATATCGAGTCCCAACAACAATAGTGTAGGGATGAGCACGAAATACTGTAAATTAAATGCTGAATGGCGGTTCATGTAGGGAAAGAACATATCAATATTCGCATATTCATTCAAAAACATGAAAATTCTTAATGGAGTACCCTCATTTTTTATTGAATTATTAAAAAACAATATTTATAATGAATTTTAATAATTTTTTCGAATTTTTTTTAAGCTTTATTCTTACCGATTCACCCGATTCCTGATCCGGATCGCCGATTCGCCGATCCGAATCGGTTTTTTGGAAGCCCGATCCGGGTCACCGATCCGTTTTTTAAACCATTGCTTTGAACAAATAAACATACATGCATTTAATTGAATAGAAGGCGGAAATTTCAGCTCTATGAAATTTTCATGATATGGTGCAACGAAAAAATTGATCTAAAAAAATTTACTCAAATCATAAATAAACATAGCAATTTTATTTGAGATATGAAGCCTCAATGATCGAAATCCACAACTGAATTTGATAAAAAACAACAAAATAAATGGACGAAAAATCTGCGTTTTTGGGTAGAACACAGGTTCTCGGAGCAGCAGCTTTTCGGGCAAAAATAAACCCTTGATTTTTGTTTTCTGAACAAATTAAAGCTTGAATCTAGTAAATACTTCGAATAGCAATCAAACCCCTCAAATTTCTTCAAGAACCATTAGGTATCGAGGAGATTATTGAAAGAATGGCGGAAATTTTCAAAAACCTAAAGAATCCGCCATTTCGATCCAAGAAACTCTTTTTTTTTTACAATGTTTAAATCCAAATTGCTTGTTTTATATTCATTATATGGTGATTTAAACCATTAAAACACGGAAAAAAACCAAAAAATGGCCGCAAACCAAATATAAGAAGGTGAAATATTGGATTCATAGTTTTCCTGTTACATAGAACGGTCTCTATTTCAAAATAATGCCGTGATTTACTCTAAAACGCCATTATATCGACCAACCGGTCCGGTAAGCTGAAAACCGGCCGGTTTTGAGAAAATACCGCCGGTTCGATATCTAACTGGCCGGTTTTGGTACCGGTTTTTTTTTGGAGAGGGGGAGTCTATTGAGTAGTACCGCAAAACCGGCCTTAACCGGAGTCAGTACCTTGCCTGTACTGATCTAACCAGCCGGTTTCGGTTTTGACCGCCCGGTTTTGCAAACAATGGTTTGAACCCACAACTTGTCATAGGAATGTCAAAAGTGTAAACCACCATCTCACCAACTACACAAGTGTTAAAAATGGACATATATAGTACATTATTCGTAGCAATGTATTTTTTAGTCATGGCAGTGCATTTATCAGTCATGGCAGCATATTTATCACTTGACAACTCAACTCCCAAAATGAATGAATTTATTATGTGTACATTGGTTAAACAAAATAACTCCTTTATTTGTTATTTTAATAAAAGGAACTTTCTCATGCACGCATTTATTAGAAGTGGAAACTCAAAATATTTAAATGTTCATGTATGAGATTGAAAAAAATCTCTAATAAAACATTGTATATCCTACATGCTTATGCATATATTTGATATATAGAAAGGGGCTGTAACCAGGTGTTGGTCCCTCCTACGTAGGGTCCCTGGATGGGTGAGCTGGAATATTTATGTCATATATCTATTTATATTTGATATATTTATATTTGATATATTTATATGAAATATCTATCTATATATATATATATGTATATTATTATTACTATATTAATGAGATTTTAATTGTGGTTCATATTTTAAAATTTAAATTTCATTTTGTTGGATTCAAACTTGCACCATAATAGATATATGAAACTATAAATGGTTCTACCTATACAATTATGGTTGATGTTCAACATATTACAAAATATACATATATTTTTTTGAGAATTATTACAAAATATTGTTTTCACATAAAATAATGGTATATGTTTTAATTTGCTTGCAAATAATAAATTAACATTTTTAACTTCTTTGATTTTTAATAATAATTTATTATTTATGTATATATTATATTTATATATATATTATGTATAAATTATATTTATATATTATATTTATATATAGAGTTGCACATACATGTCGGTGCTGAACTGGACTTTTTGGCTGAAGTACTAGAAACCTAAGATGCGTACGAGATATGACACCCCTCTAGGTGTGTATGAACCGGTGTTAAAAACGTCGGCGATCCGATCCGGAATTGGTCGTTCCTGATCGGGTATTGGCTAGATCGTTCCATATTCAGCCATAAAACGGGATCGGATTGCCAGACCTTTTTTTCAAAGTCGGGAGGGCATTTTTGTAATTTTTTTTTAAGTTAGGTAGGCATTTCTGTAATTTTTTTTAAGTCAGGAAGGCATTTTTGTAATTTCTTTAAAAACTGAGGCAACTGTGGTGTACAAGTGCTTCTTTGTCCTACATGCCTTGCTGGTTGGGCCACATGCCCCTATCCCACAAGTGCTTCTTGTCCTACATGCCCCAAGTGCTTCATGTCCTCCGTGCCCCTGCTTGGGCTAGGTGCCCCTCTTGTCGTTCACGACACCCAAGAACACGAGCCCCTATCAACCATTTATGCTTTTCAGGCGTGTCGTGCACATGAGAGCGCTAATGAGGAGGCTTTTATACATGTCAAACTTATTCTACATGTTCGTTGTAAGACATTTCGTCCCATTCACCTTGTCATTAGACCCTATGGAGGCTGGGAGCGTTAGCTCGTTCTCTCTCTCTCTCTCTCATATATCAATACCTATTGTTAGACTTTTTTTTTTACCAAGAAATAAATGGCATAATTATACTAATTTCTTTAATAGCATGGTGGCTTTTAACAGAAATTTAGGAATATTAATTTAAAGAGAGGAAAATTATTAAAAATAATAATTGGTTGATAGGGCCCACCACCGCTATCCTTGACCAAAAAAATTTAAATTTAAAAAAATTTAAATTTACTTATCCAAAAAAAAAAAAGATTAATAGTATTAGGCTATTAGCTAAATGGGATTAAGAAAATTAGTACTAGCACATAGGATATTAAAAAAAGAAAAAAATACTACTAATACTGGTTAATTGAACATTAAAAAAAAAAACTAGTTTATGAGATATTTTAAGAGAGAAAAATAACACTAGCTCATACCACTTTAGAATTTATTTGAAGTTGCTTTATCAATTATCCCACATTGCAAAGATGAATTTCTTTATTTATTTTCTTAATTTTATTAAAATATGATTGCAAATTTATGTTACTAAATTCTATATTTCTATCAACACTAATTATTATACATTAGATTTATTTATTTGTGAGTGTCATACTCTTGTTTTTTGAATCACGTTTATTATAATTTTATAATTGATAATTATACTAATTACAATGATAATCAAATCTTATATTTTATTTATTAATTAATTTACATTATAAATTATGTAATGTATTATTTTTTGTTATGGTTGTGAATTAGATTTTTAAATTAGATGATATTATAAAACAAATTTCAAATTTATTCTTATTTGTATAGTAACCTGATGATAAAATAATAAAATTCAAAACAATAATTCTAATTTCAATGTGTAATATTGTATTTAGTTAGATTTTAATAAATGTTTGATGAGAATCTTCATACAAGGAAAGAACATATCAATATTCCCATATTGATGAAAAAAATAAAAGTTATTAATTTCGTACCCTTATTTCTTATTGGATTCTTAAAAAACATTTATAATGATTTTTAATAATTTTTTTGAAATCTTTTAATGGCGATTTCGACCGATTCGGCTGATTCCTGATCCGAAACGCTAATTCACCGATCCGGATGGGTTTTTGGGGTGCCCTATCCAGGGCAACGATTCCTTTTTTAAACCATTGGTATGAACACTGTTTCTCATAGCTTCCCACCGGGTTGCAATTGTTTTGATGATTTTAGATTTTCTTTTCCCCA
This sequence comes from Amborella trichopoda, assembly GCF_054954075.1. Taxonomy (NCBI): domain Eukaryota; kingdom Viridiplantae; phylum Streptophyta; class Magnoliopsida; order Amborellales; family Amborellaceae; genus Amborella; species Amborella trichopoda. The sequence continues at coordinate 36,384,134 of NC_142348.1, forward strand.
AATCAACTCAATCAGTTGTTTCCTTTGTACCATTAAATGGTTTTTAGGGCTTCAATAAGTTTATTGTTGCAAGCTTTTGCTGTTTTGGCCATTAATAATATGCATTTTCATAAATGTTAGGTTTTTTTTTTTATGATATTTTCTTTTATTTTTTTATTATTTAACATTTCAATGGAACAATGAAAAACTTTTATTGATGAAAATTGTTGTCTTAATCGTTTTTTGAACTTTCTATATTTTTCTTTTTTTGTTCATTTTTTTTACTTTGCAAGTTTTCTTATACTTTGCCTCTTTTTTTATTTTATTTTGTAACCGTTCTGACTGGTGAACCAGTTTGATCCGGCCAATCCAACTAGACTGGTGCCTTCACTGGTTCGGCCACCGGTCCATTCGTGACAACATTGGAATTTACCTGCAACTGGTTATGTGGTTGGCAGCTCAATCATACATGATCCATGATGCAGCACTGGGAAGCTCTTTCAGCTGTGATGTGCACATGTTAGCTACAGAATGAATGAGGGCTACATGCTGGGAATTTTGAGTATTGGTAATAACAAATAGCAGCCATGTGAATCTTCTCCCCGTATAGTTGAGAAAGCATAGAAGTCACTAGGTTGCTGTCCTGACCTTGATTCATGTGGTTTGGGCTTTCTTAAAATGCCACATCCGCCTCCCTGTGGTTGTCCCTATTGCCCACATTGCTTGCCTTGAAATCATTGACCTCGATAGCCACCATGCGCTGCAAAGTTCCTTCCTTGACCACGATTTCCTCTTCCTTGTCTCAAGTGGAGAAGGAAGAGGATACATGCAAGACATCATGATCATTGTCGTCATTCTAATCTCTACCTCTGGTGCCATTCTTTTTGGACATTGCTTCATGTTGTAATAGAAGAGATTTAAGCTCATGAAAAGTAGGAATTGGCTGCTTGGCCAAAACAGATGTCATAAACACACGTTTTTCATCTCTCAGCCTTCAAGTGTATATGATATCTTGTCTTCATCTGATACTATTTGGCCAATGTCCATGATCTCATCACAAATTCCTTTTACCTTAGTGAAATACTTGCTAATACCGGCATTACCCTTTTGCATTTCACTAGTTCTTGCATATGCATAAATCTTGTCTTAGAAACTTGGGGGTAGAGTGAATGCAAAGTGTCCCAAACCTCCTGGGCAGTTAAGTTACCCAATACTTGTAAGAAGACTTTAGGTGTAAGGTTGTCATTCAAACACATCATCTCTCCCCTTCCTTCTCTACTTTGGCATTTCTTATTATGTAAATTCAGGAGGTGCGCGATCAAACCCATTAAGGTGTCCCAAACCCACAAGGCATTAAGAAAACAGACAATTTGACCCTTTAATAGAAAAAATTGGAGCTAAATTTAATGCATTGCATACGTGGTACCATTTAAGCTGAGGAAGTGCTCTAGAGGGAGAACTTTGTTGGGAGGAAGACAACATTGCAATAAGGTTTTGAGTAAAATGTTTTTTTTTTTGGTTAAACAAAGGCAGAAATAGGAAATACTTTTTTTGTTGAGGGAAATAGAACCTCTTTTTTAAATGGAGTATGTATTAGGGTTTGAAAAAGGGATTGTAACGATCTCTTAATCAGAGAATGTAAGAAAATAAGAAGGAATAAGGATGAATGAGTTTGAGATTGAGATTTAGAGATTAGGGTTTCAGGGTATTGTCGTAGAAGATTTATTACGGATTACAGATTGATTAGGACTTTCAAATTAGGGCTTTGAAAGAAGATGAGGGGATCGGTCATTGGAAGAAGACAAGAAGGTTGGTTAGGTTTAGATGGAGAGAAATTATTAGGGAAGAAGATGAGATCGGTTTGGTTTTGAAGAGGAAGAATAGAGATGTGAGGGAAAAAAGATTGAAGAAAAGAAGAAATTAATGGTTACCATGATCGAGAGAGATTATGCCATGAAGATCATCTAGCCATAGTTGTTAGGATTGGGATTAGGATTGCAACAGGATTGGGGTCGAGAGCAGGGACTATGAAATGCTAGAAGATCCTTTTGGTTGTTAGCAACTTTTGTGAAATGCATACTTTAAGGATGTAGATCCCCGAACGTTAGGAATCAAGATCTCTATGTTTTAGTATCTTGATCCCTCCCTTTTGGGATCTTGATCCCTACCTTTTGGGATCTTGATCCCTACCTTTTGGGGTCCTTGCTCTTTAAAGTAAGGAACTCTTTATTTATAGCCAACAAGAAATACAACTATATTAACAATATACTTGTATTTCCAACTGGCTATATTTAAAGAAAATCATTTGTTTGGTTATTTTCTTGGTCTCTTAAGGTTGGGTTGCGATCCCTAACAGTGGGGATTGAGATCCCAAAATTTAAAAATCAAGATCTATTGAAGATCCTTTTCCCACATTGCCAGAGCAAGATTCCAGAGCAGGATCGCAGCCTATGTTGGGAGATCTCTGTAACTTTGCTTGCAACCTTGCTGTCATACATGACAGAAAGTAGGAAATGTGAAAAAAAACTTTCTGCCACCCTCCACAAGCCTTTGAAAAAAAAACAAGGAGAAGACAATGAGGGATGCATGGAGCTCCCACACATTCTTAGTGTTTCTTTTATATACAGGTTACACACTTTAGGTTTACAAGTGAAATTCCATCTATACCACCCTTAATAAGTTTCAATAAGGAGGTAATACACCATCCTTAACACATGGAACATGAGCAAACTATCAACCACCTGTTCATTGCAGGGTGGTTCTCCAGCTTTGGGGATAATCATAAACCTTTTCTGCTGGCCTTGGGCCACTCCAGGCTCAATTATGCAGTTACACCAATCATGCATTTTTGCCCTTTTTCCTCTACTGGTCCTATCTTGTGGGGGAGGCTGCCCTAGTTGCCACGGTTTGGACCATTTGCTTGAAGAGAAACAAATGGTTGTTTGATCGCAAAGAACGGTGCATCTTCAATTCCAATTTCAAACGCGTCAACATTGGTCAAAGTTTGGGCATCCAATCGAAAAGAACTGAGCCCTACACAGCATTGGACATCGGGTGATGCTGGAGAGGAATCATTTTGTCTAGACCTCTTGAAGTCCATAGGTCGTCCCATTAGCCCCCTCTAGGGAAGGATGTCATCAAACTCAACTTCGATTGCAGCTCCCTAGGCAAGCCCGAGCAAGCTGGGATGGAAGGCATTTTGAGGAACCATCGAAGCGACACTGCATCCTTTAGTCATGTTTTTGCGCCCCTTGGGAATTGCCAATGCCACTTGGGTGGTTGGCACTAGTACTGCTAACAGAGCTCAAAATGTTCGAGACCAGCTGGGGTTCCCCTCATCTAGTGGAAGGGAACTCTGAACATGTCATAAGTTGGGCCAAGAATTAAGCCCAATACCTTGGCTGTAACCAACATTGAGCAAGAATTTTTCAACTCTGCCAAAGACTGCATGTCATTTTCAAGCACATATGGAAGGAAGCGAAAACTGATGTAGATACCCAGGTCGGATAAGGGACAGTGGAGAACCCTCAAATCTCAATTTTTGGAGGCACCAACCCTTAGCCAGTCCGTTAGATCGGCTGACGGCAATCTTGTTGCGATTTACTTACTCAAAAAGAACATTTTTTGTATTCCATCTACTTTAACTGTTTTTTTGGCTTGGATATGACACAAGATACATTTCTTAGCAGAGAAAAAGAAAAGAAAGCACATAAGGAGGAGAGGCTGATTAAATCTTAAACCAGAAGTTACATAGCACAGTCAATGATCCCGTTCAGCATTTTCGGCATAAGTATTATTAACTTTCCCTTCCTATCTTTATAGTAATATTTTGGAAAGCAGTGATGCATCAGTATAGTGCATTATCAATTGTTCTTATAATGTGTGGAACCCTTCCTACAGTCACTATTTTTGATAGGTTCTTCCTCTTTGTCTTCCAAGTGCTCTTTCTTTGTTCAAGTTTGTATTTCTTCCTTATCATGCTTTAATAAGTCTATTTGGAGGTCTAGTTTTTGGATTCATTTATATTATGTATCTCATTTCCTCAGATATATAAATGGAAGGAAGCAGCATTAGTAAACCCCTTGCTACAGAGTCTTTTGAGTATGAACTCTATGGAGGAGATGCTGAACACCTTAAAACCGTTGTGGCTACACCAAATCAAATTAGTCCATGGATTGATCCTGGAGTTTTAAAGCTTAAGCATAGGATTGGGAGAGGTCCTTTTGGTTATGTCTGGTTGGCAACTCTTCATCAGTCTACTGAAGATTATGACGAGTACCATGAAGTTGCTGTGAAGATGTTGAATCCTATAAAAGAGGCTGACATGCAGGCTTTTATTCCCAAGTTTGAAGATTTATTTCTCAAGTACCAAGGATTGCAAAATGTTTGCTTGCTGAGGGGAATTTCTATAAAAAATGGAAGGGTAAGTTTACAAACTACTTGGACTTAAACTAGTTCATGTTTTGCTTTCTTTGAGCATTGAATCTGTAGAGCATGATTAAGCATGATTTCTAAATGTACCATTATACTCTTCTATTTCTTATAAAAAGAATGTTAGATTCTGCTATGGCTTACTTGACTTTCCTATATATTTTCAGGTTTGCATCGTTATGAAGTTTTACGAGGGCTCTCTTGGAGACAAAATGGCTTTCCGTGAAGAAAATAAGCTTGCATTAACTGATGTTTTGAGGTGAAAGAGTTTTCTGGCTATTTGGAAACGTCTTTAGTTCTCTAAGGTCTATAATTATGTATTCTACCTATTCAAGGAGCCCTACCCACTCTTTACATGATTCACTTTGTGTTGGTTTTCGTCATCTCTTGGTATATATGTACAAGTAATTATCATTGTTTGATGCAGAAGATGTACATCATTTAGTCTGTGAATTTTGTTCCTGTATGTAAAAAATGACTCTAATTCATGAAGATGATATTCCTCTTGTCTTGTGAGCCCACTGGGACTAGCCTTCAACAGTGGTACTTTAATGGAACTGTAAATTGGGTTTCGTTATTTATTGACTGATCTGGGAGAAAGAAGTGGGATCAATGATATTAGTTTACATGCTATGACTTGTAAAGTGCTTATGCATGCTATTTCACTGTTTAAGAAAGTTTTGTTTGCATTTATCTGGTGGAGATGGAATTTTTATCAATGTTACAGAACCTGAGATGGACTTTGAATTTGACTAAGATACCTTGTTACTTCAGAGTGGGTTTGGGTTGCCTTTAAACACATTTTACTATATAGATATTTACTTGGGAGTCCTAGTGGACTTGCCAGAGTAACTCGAGCTTGCACTCTACATAGGGTGTATCGGCCCCATCTCAGGTGGGGGACTGTACACAAACTCCTGTGAGTTACTATCGTAAATCATGCGAGTTTTTAAAAAGCTGGTGAGTTTCTGAAAGACTCGCGGAATCTGTCAGGATGCTGAATCAGCATATTTTAGAGCTTAAAGGGGGGAGGAAAACTGAACTTCCTTTTTTTATATGTTTTTACTCAACCAAGCATCTTTTTGCTTTGAAAATTAGGCTTTAGGGTCCTCTTTGCTCCTCTTTCTATTAGACAGATAAGATTTAAGATAAAAATTACAAATTTGCTGGATTCGTGAGATTGATTTCGCAGCTGGGGTTTAGCTGAAGTCCGAAACTTGTTTTTCCTTTGCGACCCTTGGGTGATCTTGGTTGAAATTTGTTCTCTAATCTGTTTTTTGAGTTATCTACCAATCAATGCTTATATTTAACATAAAGATCTTGGATTAGGTGGAGATTTTGAACATCCATAAACTATTTGGCCAAAAATAGTTTTTTATGTTTTTTTTCTCAAAGCTACCCAAAAGAAATAGTTTCTTAGTTTCCAAAAGGAACCATTAAAAATCAATTTCTTACTTTTTTTTTTTTAATTTTGCTTTTTCTTTAATCGTTTGGTTTTTCCTCATTTTTCAAGTTTTTAATGGGCCATTTCCCTGAACTTGGTCCAGACTTAGTGAGTCCACTCAGGACTCACTGAGCTGACTGCTCCAGGCCACTGGTGAGTCTCGAAATGTGGCCGTGTTTTACAACACTGATTTATTGACATAAATCTTATTAAATTTAAGCATTTACCAGCTTTTTTATGCATTGATCACACTATTTCCATTGCATAGTTAAGGGACAAATGATCCATTCACATTTTTGTCCCTTTCCTTAAGTTGGATTTATATAAAAGGAAAATGGAACTTCAATAATGGATGCATAGAGAAAGTGTACCAATAATGACTTTTGAGTGTCTAGTAATCGGCAATCAGGGCCCGGTTATTTCTCATCTCCAATACACGGACGACACCCTGTGTTTTGTCGATGCTGCTGATCATAAGGTGGATCACTTGTGGCTCTTCTCTCAAATGCTTTGAGCTAGCTGGAGTATCAATGTTAGTGTGGCGAAATCAGAAATGATGGGAGTCGCTGCTGAGGCTGGGGGGGTCTGTGACCTTGCTAACCAACTAGGATGTGGACTGGATGAGTTACTTTCTGCTTTCCTGGTTTGGCCTTTTTGTATTGTTGTGAACTGAAGAAGCACCTCTAGGGTACCATTATTGAGAAACTTGATTGTAAATTTGCTGCCTGGAAAGGCAGGCTCCTCTCAAGTGCGTGTAGATTATCTTCATCAAGGCCACCCTTTCAAATGTCTCAGTTTACCACGTCTTTATTCCAAATGGCCAACTCCTTTGTGACTCGCTTAGAGAGGCCCATAAGGAATTTTCTATGGTCTGGCAAGGGGGGAAAAGGAGGTGCCATCTTATAGCATGGGACAAGGTATGCTTACCCAAACAGGTGCGGGGTCTTGGCATCAGGAGCCTCAGAAAATGCAACCTAGTCCTCCTTGGGAAGTGGTGGTGGTGCTTTGCTATCGAAGAGAACCTTTGGCAGGATGTAATTCGACATAAATACTCCTGTGAGGCCTCAGCTTGTGCCCTAGAGGTGTTGCCAACAGCTGATACTCAGGGATCTGGCATAGTATGTTACCAGCTACCACCTCTTACGAGAAAACATTTGTTTTAGGCAAAGGAGTGACAAATAGGGCCAGGTTTTGGACTGATCTGTGGATCAGGAGTTCTACCCTTCAAGAGAGCTTCCACAGTTTATTCCTCATTGCATGTGAAGCAATGGTAGTAGATCAGTTTGCATTGTTGGGTTCCATGAGAGTTGTATACCCAAATTTCAGACGGGCAATTCTGGATTGCAAATTCCTTGAATGTGAATCACTTTCTTTTTTATTGCAATCCACCTTCCTCCCTGCCAATGGCTTTGACAAACTGATTTGCATACCTGTTGCCGCGGGGAAATTCTCGGTCTCCTCCTTCTACAGAAGACTGCAGCAGCCTCCAACCTTTCCCCTCTCGCCTACCGACATTGAGCCTCTTCCATCCTTCCAAAGACTCAATTCTTCAGCTGGATTGCATTGTCTGAAATAGCTCTCACTGTTGATCAACTCCATCATAGGGGTCTGCCGATCCCAAACAGATGTGTCACGTGCAAATCAGTTTAGGAATCCAATGAACCTCTATTCGTACATGGTGGTGTTTGGTGCTTGTGGTGATTCTTGCTACCGCAATTTAACTGGACATGGGTGACTCCCAAATTATTTCCACATCGTTTCCTTTCCTTTAAACATCTAACTTGTTAGAGGTCAGGCATCTTCCTCTGGCGTGAGGCAGTGGCTTCTACCTTATGGGTGGTAGGACCGAGAGGAATAGCATGATCTTCAATGGGAAGAAGGCTACTTCTTATGCTCTCAAAGATGGCATTAAAGCACTGATCATTTTTTGGGCTGGGAACAACAAAATTTTCAGTCATTACCTGAACTCAGCTTACCTCCAAGAATGACAGGCCTTGCTAGACCTTAGGTCATAGCATGTTCCTCTCTCCGTTCTATGGATACCACTGGAACAGGGCCAAACCAAGCTAAGTTTAGACCATTGCTCCCTTGGCAACTCGAGTCCAGCTGGTATTGGGGGCATTTCCAGAGAAATCTAGGGCAACATTCTGCTATCCTTTCCCAGATTTATTGTTCATGCCGACTCCTCTACGACTGAGGCTACTGCTTTTTTGTTAAATTGAAAAATCAATTGAGACACCTTTTTGCGATAAAAAATAAAATGAGGTAAAGAAAAATAATTTCTAGTATATTTTCGTAAAAAAAATAAGTCGAGGTTATTTTTGAAAATAAAGAAAAAAATTAGGTAAAGAAAAATAATTCGAGGTATTTTTTGCTAGAGAAATAATTTGAGGTACTCTTTGCAAATTAGAATAAACAGAGGTATTTTTTGCTAAAGAAATAATTTGAGGTACTCTTTGCAAATTAGAATAAACTGAGGTATTTTTCGTTTGAAAAATAAATTGAGTTATTTGAAAATAAAGAATAAAATGAGGCAAAAGAAATAAGTTGAGGTACTTTTGGGAAATAAAAAATAATATCAGGTAAAGAGAAATGTAAAGAGTTATTTTTTCTTGTAAAAAAAAAATTCAGTTTAAAAAAATAATTTGAGGTCCTTTTCGGTAATTGAAATAAGCCGAGGTGTTTTTTAGTAAGAAAAATAAATTGAGGTACTCTTTGGTAATTAAAATAAACTGAGGTACTTTTTGGTGACTGAAAAAGAAAAATGAGGTAAAGAAAAATAGTTTGAGATATTTTTTCGTAACAAAAAATAAAATGAGGCAGAGAAAAATAATTTGATGTATTTTTTGTAAAATAAATAGATCGAGGTACAGTTTGGTAATAACAAATAAAATTACGCAAGAAAAAATAATAAGAGCTATTTTTTGGTAAAAAATAAATTGAGCTACTTTTTGGTAATTAACAATAAACTGAGCTATTTTTTGGTAATTAACAATAAACTGAAGTATTTTTTGTTTGAAAAATAAATTGAGACACCTTTTTGCGAAAAAAAATAAAATGAGGTAAAGAAAAATAATTTGTAGTATATTTTCATAAAAAAAATAAGTCGAGTTTATTTTTGAAAATAAAGAAAAAAATTAGGTAAAGAAAAATAATTCGAGGTATTTTTTGCTAGAGAAATAATTTGAGGAACTCTTTGCAAATTAGAATAAACAGAGGTATTTTTCGCTAAAGAAATAATTTGAGGTACTCTTTGCAAATTAGAGTAAACTGAGGTATTTTTCGTTTGAAAAATAAATTGAGGAGTTATTTGAAAATAAAGAATAAAATGAGGCAAAAAAAATAAGTTGAGGTACTTTTGGGAAATAAAAAATAATATCAGGTTAAGAGAAATTTAAAGAGTTATTTTTTCTTGTAAAAAAAAAAATCAGTTTAAAAAAATAATTTGAGGTCCTTTTCGGTAATTGAAATAAACTGAGGTGTTTTTTAGTAAGAAAAATAAATTGAGGTACTCTTTGGTAATTAAAATAAACTTAGGTACTTTTTGGTGACTGAAAAAGAAAAATGAGGTAAAGAAAAATAGTTTGAGATATTTTTTCGTAAGAAAAAATAAAATGAGGCAAAGAAAAATAATTTGATGTATTTTTTGTAAAAGAAATAGATCGAGGTACAGTTTGGTAATAACAAATAAAATTATGCAAGGAAAAATAATAAGAGCTATTTTTTGGTAAAAAATAAATTGAGCTACTTTTTGGTAATTAACAATAAATTGAGCTACTTTTTGGCACCTTTTTGAGCTCTGGTCCCCCAAGGCCTCTCCTTCCTCTCTCTGGATGGCTGCTTTTCTGCTTGTACACAATTTTTCGGAGACAGTATAGACTTTTTGTCTTGCCACGTATTGAGTCCCCAGCCTTTGGGCCCATTTTTGTTCTAAACTTTTTGTCCTTGAATACAAGCAGTGAATTATCTCACAAAAAAAAAAAGTTTGTTTGGACTGGCAGGTTCTGAGCAGGCTGATCAAGCAAACTTGGTGGTCATAAGGTATTGGTTTAACTCAATTGTGGTGATGGTGCAGTTTGTCTGGCCTAACTTCTTAAAAAAGTATGCAATTTGAGTTGATGGGTATAAATACCCCAGGAGTTTCAACTTTATTGATTGCTTTGTATGCTTCTGTAATTCATTTCAAGGGAAAAAAGGAATTTTGGAAATGCTCAGTTGTGCTTTTTATTTCATCTGCTTTCTGGACATAAATATGCATTTTATATAGACCTATAAGTTTCAAAGTGGGAAGTCGTGTTCTGTTTCACAGATTTGGCATGGTTGCAGATTGATTCAGTTTGATGATTTGCCAAGGTGATTTGAGCTATGAATCACCTAGTGGTGGTTCTAAGTGATTCACTTGCGATACTTATGAATGGAGATTATTAGGGGGCTACACTCATGCAGGAGTGCGTCCCTCCTCTTGATGGTTAAGCAGGAGTAATGACTGCATTAAAGTTTGTAGGCATGTTTATCTGAGGCAAAAAGGCAACTTTTATCAATGGCATTTAATTGGAACTGTAGACTTGACCCTAGCCGACACCGAGGCGCTTTCATGGTTCCCTTCATAATTGAGGTGTTTATTTGAAGCCATGTCACTTCAAAGCCATATCACTCTGAAATTTGTTGCATTGCTTTTAGAGAAGCCGATCTGTAGATCTCTATTCCAATTATTTATATCCACCTTATTCTCAGTTCCGGGATAATTGGCAAATGTTAGGGTTACTTGTGAGGCTTTGGTTCTTGGTCTCTGTTTGATTTTTGAATGAAAGGAGTCTCTAGCATTCTACTAGTTATCTTATTTTTTGGAATCAATGAAGTATTTTTACTTAGAAAAAGGAAAGATCCACAATACACTGAAAATGATGGCTCTCTTTGGTTACAGCAATTATTATCTCCTGCAAGTAATGGTAGAAAGGCTAAAATCTTCCTTGAGGGTTTGTGACGACCGCATACTTCTAGGGAAACTATAGCATCCTAACTTAGATATCCCATTCCGACTACACGAGTCTTAACATGGTTCACTATTACAGCGATGCCACGTGTAATTTTAAATGGTTTGTGCTTGTTGATGTTGTTGTTGTATAGTTTGGTGGCACGAGCATTTGAGTCTTTCAGTATACTTTTATTGATCTGATTTCGTTGTTTATCTCTTGTGTATATATATATATATATATATATATATATATATATATATATATATATATATATATGATAAAGCTCCTGTCAGCCCATGGGCTGATGGAACAGTGTAAGCCCAACAGCCTAGATTGAATCTGGGCCGATGCAATGATCAGAGTTGTATTTTAATTTTTTTTGTACAAATCCAAATCACTTGAAATTTGGAACGTCTATTCTTAAAAAATAGTGAAATCTAATAAAAATATAAACTTTTTTTGCATAAAATAAATTGATCAAAATACGCCTGAAAAGTTCCAGGGGTATTTTGGTCAACTTATTTTATATGAATTATTCTTTTAATATTTTTTTTAGGTGCATCTTGATGAGTAGAGTTGTTACTCTAAATTTCATGTTATTTGGATTTATATAAAAAATATTAAAATTATATTACCGAAATACAATCCTAACCGTCAGATCGGTCCAAATTCAATCTGGGCCGTTGGGCTTATACTATTCCATCAGCTAGTGGGCTGACCCTAGCATCTTCCATATATATATATATATATATATATTCTGAATGTTCTCTTGTGAAATATTCTACTTGCTCGTTAATAGGTGTAGGATGTGGAATGCGTCGAATATCATGTTAAGTTGTTAACTAATGGAACTATAATTGTCTCTTAAGTTATGGTGAGATCTTTATAACTATCCTATAATTTTATTATGTGGAAGTGCTGCCTTTATTATTTTTCAATTTTATATCATTTAAATATGCAACATAGTGATCTTGGGGGATACCTAACCTTTTAGTTAATTGCGGCTTCTCTTGCTCCTTAAAGCAGTTCCATTTTTTTCAGTGGTTTTTGGATTTGAATTTCACTAAAGAACTACACATATGCAGAGCATTAAAGAAATTTCCTAATTTGGTAGCTGATATATAATAAGTGAGATGCTAACTCATTGGTTCTTTCAGGTATGGAGTTGACTTGGCTCAAGGGATATTAGAACTGCACACAAAGGGGGTGTTGGTGCTTAATCTTAAACCTTTTAACTTCCTTTTGAATGAACTTGACCAAGCTATTTTGGGTGAATTTGGGATTCCGATGCTCCTCCTTGGAATTTCATTGTCAAGTTCCAATGTGTCTTTGAGACTTGGTACACCAAACTATATGGCTCCAGAACAATGGGAACCTGGTATTAGAGGGCCAGTTACCCATGAGACTGACTCATGGGGATTTGGTTGCAGCCTTGTCGAGATGTTGACTGGCGTTGAGCCTTGGTGTGGGAAATCAGCTGATGAAATATATCGTTTAGTTGTGATCAAACAAGAAAAACCAGAAATTCCAAGTGGTTTGCCTCCTGCTGTTGAAAATGTAGTTCATGGATGCTTTGAGTATGACTTGCGTAATCGGCCTTTTATTGCAAATATTCTGGAGGCTTTGAAAAGGTGCTTTGGTTTGTTTCCTTGCCTACTTACTGCATGATTTGGGCATGAGATCACATTGTGACTTTCTTGCCCATGGACTGTGACATTTATAAATTATTTCCTTCCATTGCTCTTATCATTCTCTGAATCCATTTAGAATATATACTTCAAAATGAGATTATTCTAGGACTATGCAAGCTTATTTTGTTCTGATTTTCTTCTAATATATCTATCATCCTAGACTAAACAAAACATATGAAAAATTACTTTACTATATTATATTATATCATGTATTTATTTATTATTAGATTTTTAGTTTCCTTTCTTCTCACTGTTGGATTCCTTAATGCATGTACATACTGGTGTACCCAGAATTGTACACCACGGAGAAACTTAAGGATAGCATGTTATTATGAGACAATAGAACAAGATTGAGAAATCATATGGTAGTATCATTCTCCATGAGAAAGTGTGTTGAAAATTTCTCAAGAGTTGCATATCCATTGGTTTCTTAAGCCAGATAAAAAATGGGATTGCATTGCACAACTACTAGATCCTATTTAATGTAGACGACATCAAAGTGTAATTATCAATATCAAGGATTCAAAAAACGGATCGCCCGGCGCCTAGGCACCCAAGACCCTAAACACCACATGCTTAGGCCTAGAGGGCGGATGTACCTGGGTGGGCACCTAGGGCCGTGAGCTCTTTTCCAAATTTCTTTAGTATACATATGTTATGGGGTTTATTTTTAACCTCTTTAGAAAAACACCTTCAATCTCTTTGCTATACTTATTTCTAAGAATCAAACGTATTTTTGGTGGATTGAAAAAGTTTCCTAAACTTTTATTCTCATTGGAATTATTTTTAGGGTGCCATTGGAAGTATTAGAAGAATTTTTGCCTTTTTGGACTATTTTGTTGTGTGGTTTTATACTTTTGAAAGTCAATTTGTTGAAGACTTGGAGAGTTGGAGACTTGGATGTCATTATGGTTTATGGATATGGAATATGGAGAAAGGGAGAGTTGGAGACTATCAAACTATTACTCTTACATGGCTTATTAGACTCTTAAATGTTTTGTATGGTTTGAAACTTTGAATTTTGAAATGTTGAACAAGTTTATTCTCAACAAGTGATATGTCATACTTTTGTATATAAAAAAGTATATTACAATATTTTCAAATGCAATAAATTACAAAATTGACACAAATATATTCATATATGTGCGTTTGGACAGCAAATATATATGTATATGTTAAAAATGTGTACTACAATGCGCCTAAAGTTAAATTTGTACTATAGGGCATCTGCCTGGGCGCCAGGCCTGCAGCCTAGGGGCTGCCGACTGTTTTTTGAAACCTTGATCAATATAGGACTAAACACTAATCACTACCCGTGAGAGTTTTACATATTACTTATTGTATTATGTTTCATTTTCATAATACTCTGACGTGCACATTTAAGAATTCCAATTCAGGTTGTTTTTTGTTTTTATGATATTGTTTTTCCATGTCTTTAGACCAGTCATAGTATAATGCAACTTTTGTTTGGAATTGAAATATCTTGTGTTCTTACGATATTCCATATACGTAACCTTGAGCCCACTTCAAAATTTTACGCCGAGAGGTTTGGAATACGCTGATTTGCTGAGAGATTGCTGGTAGTTTCGCTAGTGTTCCTTTTTCATCAATGGTTTAAAGAAGAGATCCATGTTTTTCCATATCCATTAAGTTTGATGGTTTTTCCCACCCCTTTCCATAAAAATTGCAATTGCCTAGCTCGATTTCTTTTTAGTCGAATGAACATTACATCCATTTTGAGGTTCTTTGGATTGTTGCCATCTGAGTTCTTTATGATTCAGCTGAGTTGTCATATGGGTAGTTCCAATAATTAAGTTCATCTACCATAAGGGTGATCTTGACCCTCTCTGGTAGATCATTTCATTAGAAGTCTTATGTGCTCATGGTTTAGTCTCTCTTCATGTACTAATTTCATGATTTTGTTGTTTCCATGTTTACAGTCCGACTACTGTCTATGGTGATAGCAAGTGGATCGCTCTCACAGACAAAAACTTTGACAAGCAAAGTGGCAGGAACCCCACCGAGTGGTTCCTTTCAAAGGACCAACTCCAAGAGGGTGACATTGTGCGTTCCAGAAAGCCTTCCAACTCTTGTGGACAAGAAAATATGGATATCCCTGGAGGCAAAGTTGTGAGCCCTGAACGTGATGGTTTTGTCCTAGTTAGGGTTCACAGCTTCCATGACCCCTTGAGGGTTCACATTCACACTCTCGAAAGAGTGACCTCGGGATTTGCTTCAGGAGATTGGGTTCGATTGCGCAATGAGGACAACAAGAAACAATCTCCAATAGGCATTCTTCACTCGATTGATCGAGAGGGCAATGTGCTTGTTGGGTTCATAGGAATGCAAACTCTATGGAGAGGCCACTGCACTGAGCTTTTGATGGCTGAGTCCTTTTGTGTTGGTCAGTTTGTCAGGATTAAGGTGAGCTTGTTGGCTCCAAGGTTTGAGTGGCCTCGAAAGAGAGGTGGAGTTTGGGAAACAGGCAGGATTTGCCAAATTCTTCCTAATGGTTGCCTTGTGGTGAGGTTCCCTGGTAGGCTTTATTTTGGGGAGGTTAGTGACTCTCTTGCTGATCCATCGGAGGTCGAAATGGTGAGTTTTAGCAATTGTGTTGGGGTGGTTAAGAAATATCAGCACCTCGAAGACTATCATTGGGCTGTGAGGCCTTTGGTTATTGCATTGGGTTTATTAACTGCATTGAAAGTGGGGTTATTTGTGGGGAAAAGTGTGCGGAGGTCGAGGAGGAAGAGGGGTGGCATCAGAGGTGGTGCATCTGGTCAGGTTGATGTGAGAGATGGAGATGGTGGTGGCAACCCTGTGTGGCTTCCACCAAATGTGGCTCACATCCTTTTCTGTTCTGGTTGACTCTTGAAGGTATTTGAATATCTCTCTCTCTCTCTCTCTCTCTGCACAGGGTACCTGCCTCTGCCTGTCTATAAGTGCAGTTCAGCAGTGTGACTCTTATGTAATAGTCTTGGACTTGTGTTATCTGGTCAGGAATCTCAATGGCCTAGTGTAAATATGCTTTGCAAATTCTAACTTATTACTGAAAGTTGAACTCTTTAACTTATAGTTTGAACTATTATATACTGTTATATATGAAGTTTGACAGTTGGATGCAACAAAGTTCAACAAATATAATTTGGGTCTCTTTAGTCCATGACACATTTTTAACTGCCTGGTATCACATCCATCAGCTAAAGGTATTGTGACCCTACAGCAAATATAAACGGTCTCATTGTGTACTTATGTTGTTTTTAGGGTTCCGTTCTTTTATGCATAGACTTGGACCTTCTAAAGTAAGAATGACATGAAATTGTCACGAAATGGTAGTTCATTTCTCATGTTAATATCTTCAGTTTACCTGGAACCCTCGTCCACCAAGTGGACTGGTGGGTGGGGGATCTCCTGCGTCTTTTAACATGATGAGTACGTGTAGTAGGTAGGAATAGAACCCGAGATGTTATATGTTGTGGTTGCGCCTTGGATCCAAGTGTGGGTGGCATGATGTGTTCTAGTGAGCAGTCTGCCTGATGTTTCCCTTGTTTTTGTGATTTTTTTACTTGGTTATTCAGTGCAAGGTAACTAGTTAGGGGGGTATACTTATAACTCTCTCACTTCAAAATAAAAACACAAGTGAAAATGGTTCAATTAAAAATCTACTCCAAGACTTGATCTCGGATGTCCATTTTAATGGATGGGATTGTAAGAATTCTGAAGACGTGATTTTTTTTTTCTTTTGAAAATTGATGTAGGGGGGCACAAAAAATAGAAAAGAAAAAATAATCTGCTGGCTATGCGTGCGTGCTCTTATACGAGTGGGTGGGTGACTGCACATGCATATGCGTGTGCACAGTTGTCCCGGAGACTTGACCTTGAGTGAGCAGGAACATCACCCTGTCGTTCAGTGTTGTCATGGTGGGAGAAATGGGATCTTCCCTGGGAAGGAGGTAGGGAAACGGCCTTTATGACATATAGAAAAGTTATTTTGGTCTATTAAGGGTGAAGATTTTAAATTTTTTGTTACCTCTAGTCCGTATAAAGAAGGTGGGTTGTTTTAAGTATGTAGATAACATAAAATTTTGTCATATCTAATCATGAATTGAATCTTGAACTTATATTGGTGATCTTTGATCTTATTAAGGTATCACCATTGGTAGAGAAGAATGGAAAAAACACCAAATCATTGGATAAGACTTGGAAGATGATAATGAAGATTATGATGATTAGTAGCAGCTAGACTATTTTGCAGTTAAATCATCGTAATTTCTTTAATCAGGGTGAACGCTAAAACCTGAGTCAATGTGCGATGTTTAGTTGCAATCCCATTTTGTGACACTAGCATTCGACCTGGATTGTTGAGAGAAACTTGGAACGAATCAAAAGAAAGTACTGAATTTTACGAATCAAAAAGAAAGTATTGAATTTTGGATGTCTCCCTAGTAAGGTGCAGCCCCAAAATCCAAGGAGTTGAAATCACCCTAGCATCTCTTAAAAGCCTCTTTAAGGTGCAACTGCTATGAACAATGTTTCTGAACTCGTTGGGAGTCCACTCAGTCTGGCCGAGTTGGGTGTACAGCTTGAGGGTATAAAAACAATTTTAGAAAAAATCTAATTTTTTTTTTTTAAAAAAAATCCTCTCTCAAATCCATTTTCATTCCCTCCCCATTCTCTCCCCTTCGCTAGCATCTTTCCCTCAAAATAGATCCTTTCCCAAAATTCCTCTCTCTAGCATCTTTCCCCCAAAACACTGGTTCTCTCATGCTCTCATCCATGGTAAGACCTTACATACACTGATCGATCAGCTTGTTGCTTATTATACATTGATCCATGGGCTTTTGAAAAGAAGAATTGGAGAAGCCCTACGCACCCTCGTCTCCCCCAACAAAAGCAGTCTTGTCATCTCTACAAAGGCCACAATCCCCCACGGGATTTAACAAAATAATCGGTAGAGAGAGAGGGAGAGATACAGGTAGAGAGAGAGAAAGAAAGCTGCTGAGATTGGGGAAGAGAGGGAGAGAGGAAGAGGGAGAAGAGGGGGAGAGAGAGCTATGCGCGTCTTGTTTTTGCCCCGTGCCCTCTCTTGGGCACGTGGCCATCTAAACCATCTTTCCATTTCAATTTTTTTTTATTTTGGGATTTTAGTTTTTATTTTTTAGTTTGATTCTCAACTAAAAATAATAACTTTAAATTTTCAAAAGGTTATTTAAGAAGGGCAAGCTTTCTACGCTTCCTCTACAACATAAAACTTATATACTTCTCTTTATCCAAGTGTCTATTCTGATTGGAGGATTAAGATTGCCCCAATCACAATGTCACGTCTCTACACTATTTTATTTTATTTACTTTTATTCTACAAACAATTTTAACACCAAATTTTATATGTCAAATCCTTTATTAAACTTGCACTAGTGAAAAATATAAAAACAATGTTTTCAATAAAATAAAATAACCAAAATACCTTTGAAAGTCTCAAGGGGTATTTTGGTCATTATATTTTATCGAAAAATTATTTTTAATATTTTTTTATAGGTGCGCCCCAATGAGAAGATGACATGTACTAAATTTCATATTCATACAATTTGTATAAAAAAAAATAAAAATAAAATACTTTGAGATGTCGGATGTAAGATCAAACGGTGCCTGGCTCTCTTGATCAAAATTGGACAGCTGGATGGTAGGGGCAGCATAGATCTTCAATGTTGTAGGGGAAATATAGAACCTTTCTTATTTTAGAATCACCATACTAATGATGAATTTAGAATTTAGTACTCCAAAAGTTTTGACATTAAACGCTTTTATAAATATAATAAATTATATTAATAGTGAATTATTTGAAAATTTTGAGAAAGGCATTTTTATAATTTTAATTCACCTTTAAAGTCTATTCACCATTAAAAAAGTCAAATGAATATTTTGAATTTAAAATTGAGTTTTAGAGATATTTTAAAAAGACCAAAATACTCTTTTTAAAGTACATGAAATATTTATTATAAAAAGTCATTTTTGACTATGCAAGCGTATTTTATAATAAAAAATTTAGAGTAATCTATTCTTGGTTTACCATTAGTATGGTGTATTCTAGAATTACCATTTTTTAAATAACAAAAAGTTAATGTTAATTTTTTATGTAGTTATAGGTGCTCTGATCCCGATTGAGAAAACCATGGAAAACCAAAGTCCAATAGGACATCCAACCTAAACCTTGAACCAATCATGACCAAAGCGAATCACGCCCCAACACCCAAGTTACCTGACAGTCTGGAATCTTGGAAGACATCCTGAAAAGGCCCCAAAAACGAGACAAAATATGAAGTAAACAGTTTAGAACTAAGGACGACCAGTTTGGAAGCAACAACACAACAAGCAGAGCTCACAAGATTGAAAATTTCATTGATGAGAGTCTTAATGGCGTCAGAGAAACAGTAACTCGGACCACCAAATCGACGCGCCGACAAACACCTCAGGATGCGGGCACTGACGGGTGTTGACGGAAGCCAACGACTTGCCACTATCAATATCGTCGGCATCTGACTGGTCAAATCAGCCATCAATCATCCGACCACCAGGATGTACGAACTGGGCATAAGATTCCTCAGTAGGGTGACAGCCTCGGTAATGTTGTTGGCCTCAGATTCA
The DNA here is from genome assembly GCF_054954075.1 of Amborella trichopoda. NCBI lineage: Eukaryota > Viridiplantae > Streptophyta > Magnoliopsida > Amborellales > Amborellaceae > Amborella > Amborella trichopoda. The sequence continues at coordinate 36,403,297 of NC_142348.1, forward strand.
TCTAATGGAACGTCAAATTACCCAACATTGGAAATATCGCACTGAATGTTTGTTGACTTCAACGAATTTGGCACTTGTGTCAATGCTATTTCCACCATCGACAATCTTTGATTGGTCGGACCATCGCCTAGAGTTGGTTCTAGAGAAGGACACATGACAATTACCAATTGATAAAGGTTCTTGTTGTGTCAATGGATGTGTCACTGTCATGACCCTGTCCCTTGACCCCTATCATACATGCCAGAGGGCAACAAAGTGTAGGATCACGACCAGAGGATAGCGAATACCACTCAAGTGGGAGCGCGTTCAATGCTTTTTAGAAAATGATAATCACAACAAACCACAAAAAAAAGATAAAAACTCCAACCTAACCACAACAAAGGCATCTTATTACAAAAAGGAGCGTAACTCCCAAATCATAGAGAATTTCAATATAGTTCTGAAACTATTTTTGAATTAGACATACCCATCGTCTATTTAAAATAGTTCAAGATCATTTGGACACCATTTAGTTAGTAAACAGTCCATTACAAAAACATGTGCAGTTTCTGGAAATTCACTGCAACCACTAAAGTAACACATTCGCACAAAAAGGGGTATTTTTTCAAACCATGGGGAATTTCAACATTGCCCTAGCACTAAATTTGAAATACACACACTCATCTTCCATTTAAAAGTAGTTTGAAGTCATTTGGACACCGTTTGGTCAGTAAATAGTCCATTACAAAAACATGTACAGTTTCTGGAAATTCACTGCACCTACCACAGTGACACATTTACAAAAAAAGGGGCATATTTTTCAAACCATGGGGAATTTCAATATGGTCCCAACACCAAATTTGAAATAGATACACTCATATTCCATTTAAAAGTAGTTTGAAGTTATTTAGACATCGTTTGGTCAGTGAACACTTCATTACAAAAACATGTAGGGTTCTTGAAATTTCACAGTAAGGTTTTGGCATACATTATAGAATGATCAAGAACTTCCAAATCAGAATGGGTATTAACACAAAATCTTGTTCATCTTAAATTAGATACGCAAGGGTACTTTTCCACAATTTTCCATAGCCAATCAGGAGTATTTTCATGCTCAATTTATCATGCTAATGAGAACCACATTCCTGAGAAAACAAGCATATCTAACATAAATTTCATAACATGCAACCACATTTCATTTCACAATTCACAAGTATACTCAAGCTTAGCCTCATGCCTATTTTCATGCTTGCATAACTAAAGACATACAAGGTGTTTGATCCACGTACTTGGTGTGTAATGGTGTCCCCAAATCCCTCACATAGCCCCCCTTGAAGTTCACCCTACGTTCTCCCACAATGACTAGAAAGGACTGGAATTTGGCTTTCAAGGGTGAGAAATGAGCATGGCGTGGGGGAAAGAGAGAGAAAGGCTTAAATAACTCAAGGATGGGAGGTGGCAGCTGTTAGTGGTATAAAACCAATGGGCTACAAATACAATCTTTTAAAAACTTTCCATTGTATAAAAACTCAAAGGTTTAAATGCATGAATATCTCAATACAAAACCATAATACATATATTCCAGCCTACAAACATGGTTTATACACATTTGAATAATAAAATTCAACCTTAAGAGGTCCCTTACAAACCCCTTACTAAAAAATTCAATTAAACTGAATACAATATTTAAATATTCACATTGTACATATCTACAACATATTGCATGACTTGCACTAGCAATTCCTCATTTTATATCAAAATTATATGATAATTTCATCTTCATTCTTCATCCTCATCATATATCATAATATCTCATACACATCATACACTTGATCATAATAATTCAATAAGATTTCAATTCGTATAAACAATAATGCATATCATTAAAGCTCTTACCGCAAGATTAAAAAACAATCTCAATATTCACACAACATACTCAATTTAACCAATCATGAATCTATTTAATAATTGTAAATACATCAAATTAACATGCAAACATACATGGGGAAACGATAGCTCGAACCCCTTGTGCCCGGGCCACGAAAGGGCCTTTTGAAGACTTAATGTTGTCCCATTGTCTAAGGCCCGGGTGATAATAATAACTCAAGGAGATCAATCCAATGGGAAGTAAATGATCATATTTATTTCACTTAATGGGGATCAAATCATAAGAGAGACATGTATCAAAATAGCCCTTCAAAGTTTGAGAGAGATACTACACAAAATAAGGAAGTTATGGTGAAACTACACCATGTGGTCCATAAAGGACCACACGAACTTTTCAACATTAAAAAGGGAACTCAATAGACTGTTTTTTATGCTCAAATATGATGAAATAAACTTCTCATCAGTTGTATATTCTCAGTAAAGTTGAAACTATTCAAGATCATGGAGTAAGAAAGCTAGTCTAGACATACTATGTGTATGGACTATACTATTGCTTTGAGACTCTTCAAATATCAATTTTTCATGACCAAAAATGAAGAAAGCTATTGTAAATTAAGAATTACAGCAAACTTTGATAATGGAAATGAAGTAAGAATTAAAAATATGAGAAAAAAAATCAATACCTTAATGAAGCAATAGTATGTGCTTGATCACATAAATGATGGACTATACTCCATGGAAGGGTTTCAAATGAAAACTCAAGGAAGAAGATAATCTCATGGGTGACCACATTTTTGTCAAGGGCTCTCTCTCTCTCTCTCTCTCTCTCTCTCTCTCTCTCTGAAGTGGATACTCAAGTTAGGGTTATAATTGATCTCATAAGTTACTTTTATACTTAGATTATAAAGATGGATTTGATTTTGATCCTTGGTGGCTTTGATCAATGGCACATGAGAGGCTTTTATCGAAGCCACTCATTCATATCTTATTACCAAGATCAATAGATGAGCTTTTGACACCTCTCACTCCTTAAAACCTAGGTTTATAATCATTTTACTTGAAATCCTTAACTCCATGTTTTATTTTCCATTAAGTCCAAATTCATGTTTACACTTATGCTCATGGTTTTAAATAATTTGTGAGAGTCAATAAAATATAAGGACATGGACATAAATGTAATATGGGACATCCACACATATGAATAAAATATCTTATGACACCACCAATAGGATTTTAACAACACTAAAGTTTTATATGGGTGAAGCGCATAAGGTGGTGCCACATAAGATATACTTACATGCTACAAAATCATATGTGGATAATAATATGAATTAAATTAATTCTCAAAATTTCATGACTTCACACATGCCAAAAATGGCACATATGAGCAAAAAAAACATGTGACTTAAATCAAACTTAAGTTATAACGATATATAACACTTTAAATAACAAGATAACATGTTATAACATAATACCAACAAAAGAACTATGATAAATAGGTCCCCACATAGATATGATGTCATCCACGAGTAGGGAGGTGGGGTGCCACGTGGCATCCCTATGGCCACTTGGGATCCATGTGGTATTCCCATAGAATGTCCTTGTTTGATATTTATGTCAAACAAATATGAAAATCATATTTTCTTGTTTAAAAAAAAATTAAAAAAACCTCCAAAAATCTCAAAAATTCTTTATATAATTTTTCAATATTATTACACAATTTTTCATCGATATAAAATATTTTCCCATCAATTTTAGATTAATAGGAGCCAAAGGTAAATGAGATCTCAAGCAGACCCAATAGACCTGTGCTCCATAGTCTAAGGCATGGACACATAATTGGTCACATCAAAGTCGCTGAGGCAGAGCTTCCCATCACCAAGGGTTCAATGGATTACTGGTGCACTCTGGTGGGACATGTTCCTACTCAAATACAGGGGTCTTCTCAAAGCACTCCGGTGGGACATGTTCCTACTCAAATACAGGGGTCTTCTCAAAGCACATGTGCATTAGCTCTTCTAAGTCGGATAATATTATAGAAGAGTGGATTCCCCATACGACTGTGGGTGAACATGTCATGGAACGGTTTCGTGTCAAGATACGGGCTCATGTCTCATGACCCGACCATTCCATATGGGGCGATTACTCTTCTAAATACTGAGGTTATATTATTCTTAATTGGATTCTTCAAGCCCTGGCTTATAACATCAACTATGAGGCATTCTAATCAATATAGTCCTGACTGGGAGGTGACCCTCACACTTTCCTGAGAGTTTACACTCTCAAAGCGTATACTCTCAATGCCTCAAATACTCGGGGATATGAATCTGGGTCCAGTACGCCAAGCACCCAGATTCAGTCTCTCTCTAACTCCCACTTAGCGTAAGATTATTGGCTTTAAGGCCTTGAAAGGCCACATAGCCAACAACTTTTCATACAAATGGGACACGTGGTGAGTGGAATAGCATGCAAAGGACAGATGGAACCTAAGGGGCATGCATGGCTCGACAGTGTCATGCACGGCGGCCTTCTCTTCACACTGTCGAGCACGCCTCTCTCTTCTCACTTAGTCCGGTCAAATCTGGGTCGTTACAGTCCCCCTCGTTACATGTTTGACCATCGCCTCCCAAAACTGCACCACACTGTAAAATCATGGGTGGCATAAATGACATATTATGCACCATGTAATAAATAATAGGGAAACGTAGGTGACAATGGAGTTGGTGACATTGTCACTCTTGATCGGTCTAAACGGCCAAGATTTGACTCCGAACTGCAATGGTGATCAAAGGGGATGTTTGTTTGTAAATATGGGAGCAATTATCTGATTTAGAAAATGGATCACTGACGTATGCGCCTAGAGTCTGTTGTACTAATCCGAGACCCGGCTATACCTAAATCAAACCAAAACCACGGACCCGAAGACTTCGGCCCAGCTTAACCAAACCAACAAGCCCGAGTATCTTGACTTTTCAATCCCCCCCGTTACTCGTTTGTGCCTTGCTCGGCAAACCCCTGAAGGATCGGGGGGAGTCGTGTCATTACTGACTTTGAACTCTAGGTATCGGGTCGGGGGGCCCGGCTTCAGGTATACTGTTATTTTATATTATTTCTTATTCGATTCCGATTATATTTCTAAAACATCTTTGAAATCTCCCCCCTTTTCTGTCTGGACTTCATGCTCAACCATATCAGGAGGCCACTCTACTGACCATTCGAGCGGATTAGTTTCCTATAGCCTGACTCTCACCCGAACAACAATTTGACGGGACTCTTTTCTCTACCTAATCTTTTCGACGAGTTTATGCCTGAAAACAAGGCATGGACTGCATTCCCTACTAGAATTTTCGAGTATAACAATCTAGCACGTACTGCGGGGCTTGGCATGTTTGAATTGTTGAAGTGACTCTGTGAACTCCATCCTGAAGGGCCACCATCAATTCGAAACCCATTCCACCACGTCTCGGGCCCCTTTCGCACGTGGGGCATGAAACATGCAAACAATTTTGGAAATAGCATTGTCGCATGTTCCAATAACGTTTGCTTGGTTCCACCCCTCCTGCTTCCTCTCTGGCACGTCCCTGTATCCTGGTATTTTTTGAGGACTCAGGACCTTCCTTGAAAACGAGGCTAGTAGTGGCGTTGGCGAAGTTGGTTGTTGTCATGCCTCTGAGCTCCAGAAACCCTCCTCTGAAGGCCTTTTCTGCTTCCTGCTTCGGGTTCAAGAAGTGTTATAGTTGACGCTATTGTGATACTCGTTAACCCTAGCGTCACCTCGTTGTACCTGAAGCCCTAGAATCCATTCATTGGGTCTGAACGCACCGAGGCTGCCACCATCGTTAGAGACAATGGCAGCAACGTTGGCACTCTCTAGCCCTCTTTTTCTCGTGCCCCAGCTTTGCGTTTCTGTATCCAAATGGACCTTTAGGGGCCGTTTGGATAGTTGTATTTCTATTATGGGGAAATAGATTATGAGGAAATAAACAATTTCCGGTGTTTGGATGCACGTAGTTGGTAGGAAATGAAACACATTACACAAAATTTCTTTAATAATCATGAAATTTATTACCCACCCCAGTAAGTAAAAAATCTATTATGAGCGTAATGTGAAATGGCGGACCCGCTAGAAAAGATTAACTGCGTCCAATGAATTTGAACTCCCCCTGTCTCTCGCTCAAAAGACTAATTAATTGCACTCCACGTGGGCATCGAAAGACTCATATATTGCCATCAAGACTCTCTCTCTAACATAAATATTAACCGTTCATTTCTCACGTGCCCATTACAATGTTTTATACTCTCTAATAGTGTGTTGCCATAAGAAAAATACACTCTTCTCTCTCTCGAACATTGTGTCGCTATCAAAAGAGACTCTCTGTCTAGATCAGAGAACAGGCAAAGGTGGGCTAAAACATCTGTTTTTTTTTTTTTTTGAAGAAATTATCTGAAATGTTAAGTAGAAGATGGTGTAAAAATTGTCCATGCCATCAGTTGGATAAAAATGCCAATTTGCCATGTCCAAATTTGTACATGAAAATAGAGAATAACATGTGCAATTAAATTTTCATCTTTTTTACTCTAATAATTTATGCCATTGATTTGTCTTATTCAAAGGCATCAAAAGGAAAATAAAATAGAGAGAAAAGATCCTTGAGATTTAATGCTATAGTTGTAATTATGACTATATTCTTTCTTTAGAAAATTGTGACACCATTCACCTATTAATGAAATAACAATATGGAAAAGAATAAAATTAACCCATATGGATATTACCTTTAAATATTAGAAAAAAAATAGATTTAATTAGTATTTTATCTTAAAAAAGAAAGCTCTATATATATATATATATATATATATATATATATATATATATATATATATATATATATATATATATATATATATAAAAGACACTATTATACATAAAATTAGTGCAGTATTGCCTAGTCAAAACGTCGGTAATGTATTTTCAAAATTTCTTCTAGACATAGCTAAACAGTAACAATATATTTTTCAGGTTGCATCTAGATGCTATCCAAACAGTAACAATATATTTGTAGATAATATATTACATCGGTAATATATTACACGTGTAATATATTTCAAAGGCAAAATATTTTTAGGTACTTAGTATCACACTAATCCCTCACGCCCGTTGAACTGAAATTAGAGACACCAATCTTAATAACCTCATAAGAGTGATATGATCTCAAACCATAATCCCTCCTTGAATAGCACTATCAACCTCACATAGGAAACTGAGAAACCAAGTGCAGATACAAATCACTCGTACCAATTCTATCAGAAATTATATATTTCTTGTTCACTGCAACCCTAGAAACAAGCTAAACCAAATTTCGCAGAGAGCATTTGGTCATATCAAAACTAAACACCTTCCACTGAATCTAATGCCTAGATGACCAAACAAAATTTCTCATTCCACTAGCATGGACGATGTCCACATGCAGCTTGTTACTAACTGTGGGGCGTGTTTGTTTCATGGAAGAGGGGGTTGCCAAAGACCCTTCTTTGGCATCTTGGAAGCTGCCGCTTCCATGGGTAACCATGGAAGCAGCAGCGTCTACAAAACATCAGATTGACATTCACACTTCCCTCAAGCAAACGTTGCAAGAGTGCTGGAATTTTGGAAGACATGAGTTCCATTACATGCCCTGGGCTTCAGAACTCTTTTAAAATTGGGTGTGGTTTGCATAAGGTTGTGACCTTAAACAATCACATTAAGGTGCACCTCCAAATTTTATCTTAAGATGTAATTTTGGTGTTAATATTTAGGATGGCCTAAGAATCTATTTTCATAACATTATAAATTTTAAACTTAAAAAATTAGTTAAAATCAAATAGATCTATAAATACAATAAAATCTTGAAAATGGATGGTCTAGATAATTTGTTGCATGATGCCCTATTTTGGCATTCAAAATCTCTTCTTTTTTTTTTTTTTTCTGTATTGATACATCTCGATATCAACATTATCTTTTTAGATGATTTTCCAACATCAATACAACCTTTGTTTATGGATTTTTGAGGTGCACCTTGATTGTACATTTTAAGATTGCAACCTCGTGTAAATTTTTCTTTTTAAAATTTGTTTCTCTATTGCAAAGATTCAGATTTTTAAAATGTAAAGTACATAATAAGACTATTAACCATTAATCATTAGGGGTATTGCTATTAGCTGCTCTCAAAGCTCGGGAAAGTTTCACAAGAGCATGTATACTCTGCTCCTGTGGGAGCATAATGTACTAGTCCCTCAATTAGGACTTTATTCAGTCTTGAAATTTTTGGAAACAACTTGGAATCACTAGATTGTTGTCAAAAGAACAAATTTCAATTTTGAGTTTTTTTGGCATAAATCACGTCTGTACAAAATTGGATGGTCTCCATTCAATCTCAAGTTATTATTATTATTATTAATATTTTACTGGGATGAGTCTTTGGGTTGAGAAGGTTACATCCACAAAATTTAGGGTCCAAAAATTATTCGTATAATGTATTTTACCCAAGGGATTAAATGGACAATATACTCCTTATTAATGCATAGAATCTTTGGGTATTTCTCAAACTTTGTGGAAAATGAAACACCCCCCCAGCCTTCTCGTACTAAAGGTCAAAAATAATTCCAGTGCCTTGTAGAAAACGTTCACATTATGTGCATGTGGCACAAGGCATAACGGGCAAATATTATATAAATCTGTGCATATACAGCTGCAACCAAAATCTTCTCAGAGAAACTGATCCTGGTCCCATAAAGCACACAACTTCATGCACTTAAAATATTCTCTAAAATTTTAGATGATGCTCAAAATCTTCACAAGAAAGTGAATGGATGCACTAAATTCGGCCTTCAGAGAAGCTTTAACCAAATATGAATATCAAAATTGCATTTGCAAAAAAGGGTGCATCACGAACACAATCCTTTCCTGGCTTTCTATTTGTCAGATGTATTCTGAATACAAATTTTATGAAATGGAATTCTGAATACAATTTAGGTTAGCAAATTACATAAAACATCTGTAACAAAACCAACTATAGCAATCTCATTAATAAAACTAGAGGAGTGCTGGTGCGCTGCATAACCGTGTGAACCACCGATGCATATGGCAAGCCTCTTTGACATGAAGTGGATGAACAGTGAAATTCTAGCTTCACTGTATATCATAGATGATCTGTAATGACTTTGGAAGGCATTCCTGCTGAGATTATCCATTTAAACCTTTATGGCCTGGGAACTTCTTACTGTAAGAATGCAATGAAGAATTTACAGATGTTTGCAGACTACAAAATACTGTAGTAGTAGTGCCCCTTCATGTACTTCTCCATGACAAAATAAAACATGGCAGGGGGGGAATTTATACAAAAGAATATACAGGTTGGTACAAGTTGCAGGTATCATACAAATACAACATCAACGATGCATACCGGTAGGAAAAGAAAAATGAAAAGAAGGAACATCATTGCCATTAGCCTGCTAAAGCAGAAACAAATTCGTTAGGTATATACGCTACCAGTATGCCACTGATCGCCTCTCTCCCTAATCTTTCACAGCAATACCAGCATCTTCCAAGAGTTTATCTGTCAAGGCTGAAAGATGAGCAATGGCTTCTTTTGTTTTCAAAAAAGATTCAGTTGCATCCAAGCTTTCGTTCAAGGATGGCTCATATGAAGTTTCCGGATCTTCTTCATCAAGGATCTCCATTTTTGACTGGGCCATAGTTATATAATCAGGAGAATCAAACTTCAAATGAGTCTCCGTCCCTTTAAGAAGCGTTTGGCTCATATTTGCAAGGTTGCGGAGTGCACTAGTAGCAACTTCAACCTCGAGCTGAGCAGCCTCAAGCTGAAGCTTCTCCATAGTCAACTCCTCAATACTCCTATTCCCTATTCCGTCATCTGCAATGGCTTGTGGTTTTTGTAAACCATTAACCTCTTCCTGAACGTTTTCCTGTAACTTTTCTAATTCCTTCTCTCTCGTATCCCATTCGTTAAGAATTGCTTGGAGCTCCTCTTCTTTGACAGATAGAGCTCTTTGGGCACTCAGATATTCTGACTCTGTGTGTCTAAGACGCGCTTTAGTCATTTCAAGTTCAATCTCAGTTTCTTTATGTCTATCTCGCATTTGCTCTAGTTCAGAACCCTCCACACCTGATAGTAAGGATCCATGGCTTTCCAAGTTCCAAGTTTCTTCCCTAGCTGTATTGACCAGTATATTAGTGAGCTGCATGATACGCCCCACCACTGCTGCAGCTTCCAAATACTTCAACTTTGTGTCGTCGATCTCAAGTCTCATCATCTCAACAAGTTGGTCTTTCTCCTGCAGCCCCAGAGTTGCTTGTATAAGTTGTTCTTCCTTCTCTCTCATCAGCTTCTTCAAATCCCTGACCTCCTTATCCAAATCCTCTAAGTTCTTATTTGCAAGACTAAGCTCAACATCTTTTTCCTTCAGTAGAAGCTGAATGGATTCATGATCAGATTTCAAAAGCTGGATCTCAGATCTGGCAGATACTAATTCAGATTCCTTAACTTTGAGAAGTTTTAGGGTATTGTCAAGATCAGATATTTTCTGTTCTAGAAGTGCCGTAAGTGAACCAACATCCTTGGTTGTCTTCTCCAGTGATAGCTTCTCCCTGTTCAACTCATTTTGTAATTTCTCTATCATTGCTTGCTCCTTTGATATCTTTTGCTCAAGTTCCTGGTTTCGAGCCTCAGCATATCTCAGCTTCTTTCTCTCACTCTCAACTTCTAACTGGGCTTCTTTTAAATTGGTCATGTATGACGTTAGCAGAGATTTTTCTTCATTGAGATCTTCCAGTTGTTTCTTAAGTTCAACGCCTTGGTCATCCAGCCTCCTGCCAGAAGATGCAAGAGACTTTTGGGAAGCAATCAGCTCAGTCTTCACATCAGCAAGAAGCACTCTCACCCTCTTCAACTCTTGTGCAGTCCCCTTAGCTTCAGCCTTGTATTTTGAAGCTTCCTCTGCTATTTTTTTCAGTTCTTCCTGAGAAGACAGCCATTCTACAGCTCTCTGTTCCAAATTAGCCTTTGCATTTTTCAGCTTCTCCTCATCATTTTTTCGTTGCTGAATGGTGTCAGCCAACTCTTCTTCCTTTGACATGATCGCTTCTTTGAGATCTTGAACCTCAGCTTCTTGCTTCCTAATAACTTTATTGGTTTGTTCAAGAATTTGGTCTCTCGATTTGAGGTCTAAATTGATCCTTTCTACCTCCTCTGTTTTCTCTACTAACTCGTTTCTTAGTATATCTAGTCCGGCTTCCTTCAAAGAAAGAGCTGATCGAGCATTTTGCATCTCCCTATCCTTCTCTTTTACTAAATGCTTTAGCTCTTCAATCTGCTTTTCTTGAGAAGCAAAATCCTCTTGTGCCTTCTTTAGGTCTTCTTCCAATTTAGCTTGTTTAGCATGGGCAGCTATGATTTCTTCCTCTCGATGATCCAGGTCTTGTTTGACATCAGTTAACTTAGCACGATCCATCAACACCATCTTCTCTGCATATTGAAGATCTTCTTCCTTCTTCTTCAAGGCTGCCAAGGCAGCTTGAAGATCTGATTCAAGGACTTCAAGATTTATATCAAGTTTGATGTCCTTCAAAGATCTCCGCCGTTTACCCATTTGTTCCTCCAGTTTCTGTGTCTGAGCAAACAATCTCTCAAGTAGAACCCTGGCAGACTCAGAGGGCTCATGCCCATTGCTCCCAATGTTTGATGTTGGCTTATCAACAACTGATCTGATCAATGGCAGGCAATGTCTTTTCTTGACATAATGCACTATGGAAGTATTCACAATTTTTTCTTTAGAATAGAGTCGCACAGCACAATGCTGCAGATAAAAAAATATGAATGTAAAAAAGTATCCTAATTATAATCATAACATTATACAAGTAAATTTAAAAATTCAACAAACCTAGTAGCAGATTGATATCAACATTCTACTAGGCCCTTATTGATGTTCTAAAACTGAATGATCATGATAGATCTGCAATCTACAACCATTCATAACTCACATACAGAAATCAACTCTCTAAAGCTTTTAGACAAAAATAAAAAATGAGTGAACTCTTATTCTTTTTGGCTGATGAAAATGACTGAACTCATTCATCACTACTGATAAGAATAGGAAGGAGTAATGCTAGGAAATGAATAACAATCCAATATTAAACATGACAGTTACTATTGTTGGTGTTTGTGCATAGCCTCGAAATCCTTACCCATACATATATGTACACATGGTGAAACTAATTGGAATAATGGGCAATTGGGCATCACCTACATATGGGGTGCAATGAGGGAGATCTAATCCATCTTGTATAGTCCATATAAGATGGGAGCAAGATCGACAAGCCAAAACACCGGATCCACCTGTGAAACCCCACAAGATGGACCGGTGGACTTCGTTAGAAGGTTCATGGACGTTTGTGTTTCTTCATTCTTTTTAAGAGAAGAATGAAGCGACCATGAAAATGAGAAGCCCTTCCACTGTGGGATCCCAGTTTGGCTATGATCCTGTGTTGGGGGAGTACACCACAATAGTATGGGGGTCGATTAAAAAGTCAACACAATCATATTCTTTATATTTTTAAAGGAATACAAGCAATTCATGCATGTCAAACAAAAAAAAGCAATAAATTCACGTCCATCAAATAAAGGAAAAGGCAATAAATGCATATTAATAAAAAAGAAAGCACAAATTATTCAAATCCATGTACCATAAATTTCTCAAACGGAAAGATTCTTAAATCTATATCAATCAAAAAGAGAGTTTTAAATACAATACGCCCACAATCGAATCTGTTGTATGGAATGGTGGTTCCAACTTATGTCACAAATGGATATGAGATTTTGACACGTTATCTTTTTAAAAACATCTACGAGGAAGGGAAGATCTCGCTCTTTATATTTATATAGTTATTTGCTCTCTCTACCTCATGCTTTAGTTTTCCCCCACCAATGCCCACCCCCCTAATTGAAATGAATGGGGAGATATGAAGAAAAGGGTATATGGTTTGTATATGATTTGACCGAAATAATCTCCTTTCTTATCATATCATCATCATCATCAGAGCCTTTTTCCAACTACTTGGTGTTGGCTACACGAATCCTGATCCGCCATTCTGCTCTATCAAGGGCCATACCTTTAATGAAGCTATGAGTCCCCCATATTTTTTGTCACTACTTCCAATTATGTCCTTTTGGGCCTACCACTTGCTATTCTTTAGCCTCCCACTTGAACCAACTCGCACCTGCTAACAGGTACTGTATTGGATCTATGTTGTACATGGCCAGCCAGCCTAAGTCTACTATCTCTCATCTTATCACCTATTGGAGCCACGCCTAAGTTCTCCTAAATGTATTTATTTCGAATTATATCCCTTCTTGTCTTGCCATTCACCTAATCTCAACATCCTCATCTCAGCTACACTTATCCTATGGGTATGTTGTTTCTTGTTCGCCAAATATTCTGCCCTATAAAGCAAAGCTGGTCTCACAGCTGTCCTAAAAGCAAAGCTAAACCTATCATATGCAATGTAAAAATCAAATAAATATCTTTACTATATTATTGTGAAGGCCTTATCTAGGAGAAGACTCAAGAATAAATGTACAGTAATACTCAGTTTTCATTTAAGTAAATACACTTATAACAAATCGATCTCCAATACACTCTAGTCCACCTCTTTTTCATCTAGAGCCACCAGAATATTGGAATTAATCAAGAAGAACGATGCCCCTCTCCATCCAATGCTAGAGTTCTAACAAATATTTCATATTTGCTTCCTAGAAAAAATATCTGCCCATTGTATAAAATCCAGGTTCATCCACTGTTTTTTTTAGAAAGTTAACTTTGAATAAGAGATAAAAGAGTAAAGCAAAACATCGAGAATGGGCTATCCACAGGGTGGATAGTTCAAGATACAAAATGCTCTTTTGAAAAGGGAGGTGAGAGAGTAGAATAAAAGAGCCTTCTTTTAAAGGTTACTATGACATAGAGGCTAAGCAACCGGCAAAAAGAAACCGATCCCAAAAAGTCGATCCTATAATCCATCAAGGGCCACTGCTTCCTTAGCTAGAGCGTCTGCTGCCTGGTTTGACTCCCTCAAGATATACCTCCATAAGAAGCGTGTATCCCTGCAAAGGTGGTTAATGTCGTAAACAATATGCGCTAGAACCCAAAGAGAGGGGGGGGGGGGTATTTGTAGCCCATGCTATAACATTCTTGGAATCTCCCTCTATGATAACAGACTCTATCCTATGAAGACGAATAAGAAGAATAAGCTTAAGTCCCTGAAGTAGCGCAGTGGCCTCGGCCTCCATTGAATCAGTATGACGGATGTTCTTAGATATAGAAGTGATAGTTGAGCCCAAATAGTCCCTGAAGATGGCATCAATACTGGTAGAGGCCCGGTTTTACCCAAAGAGCAACCATCGAAGTTAAGCTTAAATTGGCCCTGGTTAGGTGGTCTCCAATTTGATGCCTGAGGTAGACACTTTCTACAATGTTGTGGGGTAGCAGTCCAGTCCCGGTAAAAGGCTGAAGGACCCCTTTAAAACTTTTGTGATTGGTTGCCCAAAACACTACCAATGATTTAAGCTTAACAAAAGTATTGTACGAGGAGTACTCTCCTCGAAAATTACTCTTGTTTCGCTCTATCCAAATAGCCCAGAAAGAGGCAGCCACCGCGGATTTCCACAACAAAATGCCTGCTTTAGGCCAAGGCAAAGGTTGTAGGGTGCTAGTGGTAAGAGGTATTGTAGCTAGTAGCACCCACTGAATATTGAAGAGGCTAAGAAGTTCTCCTCAAATCTTGAAAGCAAACAGGCAGTGCAGGAAAATATGGGCATTAGTCTCCTCATCGGTGAAACAGAGCACACATAAATTGGGTAGAGGGATTCCTGTTCTTTGAAGCTGGTTAACTGTGAGTGCCCTCAGGGAAAGATCTAGCCACATGAAGACCTGAATTTTCGGAAGGGCAAAAGAGGACCAAGCTGGGGGCACAATAGAGGAGGGAGATAGAGGGTAAGTGGGAGGTTGGATAAGTTTTTGTTCTTGTTGATCTTACATGAGAGAAATATTACAAGTAGTAAGATATAAGGCATCCCTGGAAGCCTAAATCCTGCCAAAAATGGAGGCATCGAGGCAACTAGGGGTAAACCATGGTATGCCTGAAGCTTTGTATCTCTGGTTGCAGCAATAGACATGGGTATGGGTCAGTGAGTCTGTCACACCCCAAGTTTTATAACATTAAAATTCTTGAGATGTGACAGTTTATTCTTAAGGAACAAAACAAATTCGAAATTTTTACTATACATTGGTCCAAACAAATTTACCATTCAAAATTTTTTTGTACGAAGTCTATTTCACATATTACAATAACATGAAGATCTATATATATACAACTTTGATAGACAAAGTTACAAAGACGAATTTATCTATGAGTACAAACTTCTTTCAAACTACTCTTGGTGTACATATGAACAATACGGCTACGATTACTCTGAAAAAAATTCACAATAGCTTGATGAGTTTGGCTACTCAGTAAGTGATTATCATTATCCTTAAATATCATGGTTGGAAAGTGTAAATATTTTCTAAAAGAATGCATATTAGGCAGAATTTCGACGTATTGATTTCACGCATTCTAATACATGCTATTAAACAGATTCATTTCTTATCTTACACATATCCTGTATTCCTTATTGGACAAAGAAAATAAGCATGATACATAAACCATATGCACATGATTCATATCAAGATCATCAATAAATCTAAATTTAGTAGTTTAAAACATTACTGTAATTAAGTATCAGATATTATCAAAGAAGCATTCACAACAACAGAAGTCTTGCAGTAGAAGCACTAACCCTTGGGTCTGAGGTTAGAACTTTTACCAACCCACAGGAAGAAGCACCACCAACAGATAAATCCGTTGCGTAGTGCCTCACACACGCACACAACCCCAGCTTGCTTTGGGGCTTTTGATTAGCATTGGCCTTGCAAGACACGGCTCTCTCATGTGCCCTTCTGACGAGAGAGTGTTACACTACCAAAGGGGTCCTAATGAGTAGTGCCTCACATAAGTTTTGGGGGAGCGACCACTCAAACACACACACTCCTAACTTTCATCCTATCATAAAGTTAGGGAATATCACAGCTGCCGGCACAAATATCTCATCAGATCATAACAGAGGCATGCACCCATATCTTATCGAAAGCATGTTACCATGCACACATATCTTATAAGAAACATGTTACCATGCACACATATCTTATCAATAGCATATTACCATGCATACATATCTTATCAGAAGCATGTTACCATGCACACATATCTTATCAGAAGCATGTTACCATGCACACATATCTTATCAGAAGTATGTTACCATGCACACATATCTTATCAGAAGCATGTTATCATGCACACATATCATATCAGAAGCATGTTACTATGCACACATATCTTACTAGAAGCATGTTACCATGCACACATCTTATCAGAAGCATATTACCATGCACACATATCTTATTAGAAGCATATCTCATATGTACTCAAAAGAAATATCAACATGTCTATGCTATACATATAGTCACAAGAGACATCACTATGTCATATTATCGTGCATATAAATTCAAAAGACATAATTATGTCAATTGCAGGCCATATATCAATGTAGTAGCTATCGAGAAACAATAATATCGTATTTTCAAAATATCCTAAAAATTATTAACATGAATTCACATGAAGCAATTTATAGCAATCACTTGCACACAACACTTGCACATAACACTAACACTTACACATACCACTTGCACGTAACACTTGCACATAACACTTACACATAACACTTACAGTATTTTCAAATAATCACGTTACAAAAACACGTAAAACTTATAGCGCAGAAACCCAAATTTTTAAACAATTGTTTTTCAAGAAAAGTAAGGCCACTTGCACATAACACTTATAGTAACTAAATAAATATAGAAATACGTAAAACCTACAATATCGGAAATATCACAAAATTAAATGCAGAAATATCTCTAGGAGTATTACAGAAATATCAATTTTTCAAATAATGAATTTACAGGAAAAATGAAGTCACTTATACATAAAACTTACGATATCTAAAATTCATAACAATAAACAAAAATATTACAATTTTATTGAAGGAGGAAATACTATAATTTACAATATCTAAAATTCATAACAGTAAATGGAATATTATAATTTTATTAAAAGCGAAAATACCAATTTTCAAATAACTATTTTACAGGACAATGAGATCACTTACATATATGTCACTCTGAGATGGATATGTTATTACCGTTGCCGGAGTAGAACTGGAATCAAGGGTGTTTAGTGCAGAGAGAGCTCATTGTAAACACTCACAACAAGAGAGAGAGAGAGAGAGAGAGAGAGAGAGAGAGAGCTTACTATAGAGACAGCTCACCGTTGCCTGTTTTCAACAGGAAGCCGAAAGGCATTAATCTTAAAAAAATCAAGTGAGTTGTATTAAAGAGAAACATCGTCAAAATTCCTGATAACAGGAAGCCCGTTACTGTTACCTGAGCCCATAAAAGGACCCAGAGAGAGTATGCTTCTCTTATTAACGAGAGTGTGAGAGAGAATCTAAAAATAAGAGAGAGAGAGAGAGAGAGAGAGAGAGAGACTAACTTAACACCTCATAATAATGTGTCAAAATAACAAGAATGGGGGTTGCAAAGTTGCCACGTAGGTGGTTGTACCAGCCACCTTTAACGTAAAAACTTTTGCAAAAGCTAGTGGAGCAAATGTCCACAATAACAAAATGGACCAGCACAATTTTAAGTGGTTTTGAAACACTTTATATTAACAAAAAGCTAACAATCCCCCACCTGTTTTCAAAATATCAAGATCTCTATCCAAACATATCAGGAAAGATGAAAAGAATGGTGCCTATGGTGTATTAATAACACAATGAACCATCACTCAAAATCATTTCTTTATGTAAGTATTTTGTTTTTTTTTTATTGTTATTGTTATTGTTATTGTTATTCAGTTTCAGAAAAAAGATTAGGGTCATCACATTCGTCATGCACCTCATAATCTTTCCTCTCATTGTACTTTTACGCCTTAACCAACACTCTAATGTTCAAATGAAGGACTTTCTTTGGGGTAAGTAATGGGAGACTTTGTTATCACTTACCAAGAAAAGCACTTTAAGATTCATCCATGTCTAGATCTATTGATTTTAGGCCTTAACTAGCAATCTAACGTTCAAATGAAGGACTTTCTTTGGGGTTAGTAATGGGCGACTTTGTTATCACTTATCAAGAAAAGAACTTTAATATTCATCCATGTCTAGATCATTGCTATGAGTACTATGTCCCATTCTCATCCCTTCTAGCAAGTCCTAGAGTTATGTCAGTAGCATCCAGATAGTTAGATGTATGCTTTCATTCATTTATTTCCTATTGCAATATATGGTGGCTGATGCAAGTTCTGTACCACTTAATTTCTAACCTGTTGTTGTGCAAAATAAGCAGTAATTGAATCAAATGATGGTTTTTGTGTCCACAACAACTTTCATGAAATTAATGCCAACACACAAGGCATTCACTTTTAAGAAGAAGAAGAAGATGAATAAGCAAAGCCTCAAGCAACAACCTCTCTCAATCTTTGTCAAGGTTATAACTGAACTATCTTTTCCTCAATCTCTGGTTCCATATCATTTCTAACACAAATAGAATGAGCGATATCAAAGAAAATGTAAAAACAAAATAAGATCTCAATCTCTGGTTCCATCTGTGGTATGCCGTTTTACCTGCAAAATATGGAGCAAATCGAAATAGAATGTGGATTGGAGGTGGTAGGGGCAATGTATATAGATATTCCTGCTGGAAAGCTATTTTTTTGTGCAACCCATTTTTAGATCGGAATATCCGATTGTGTGTAGGTATGGGCAATCAAGTCTTCTTTTGGCACCATAAGCGGCTTGGTGATAGTCCACATAAGGTGTCCTACCCAGAATTATTTAATAAGGTGGCGCTACCAATGCGAAGATGGCTGATATTGCTGTGGGACATGGCAACAATGTGGTTTGGAGCCTTAACTTCCCTTATAATCGTTTAGATGATGGACGGTCTACTCAGCTCATTAGCTTATTAGCAGAATTGGAAGATGAGATTGTGTGGGAGGTGGAGAATGATGGACAATTTACAGTAAGGTCCATTTATAGATTCTTGGTTCATGACCATTGGCATTGGTCCGTACCACAGATTGCTCAAATTTGGAATGGCCAATCCCACACAAAGTTCAAGAGTTCATTTGGTTGGAGGCTCAAAATAAGGTACTTACCATAACCTGATCAAAAGGGTAAAATCCTTTCAAATACATGCCCTATGTGTAAGAGAGATGCTGAATCAAGTGCGCACTTATTTTTGCACTACCCCTTTGTCTCTAGGATGTGGTATTGGTTTCTCATGCAACTTGGGGTTAGGGTGGCTTTGCCCCAAGATGTTTTGGGTGTGGTGACTCAATTGGTGTTCCGTGACCTTCCTAAGGTCGGTTCAGTGGTGTGCAAGATAGTGAGAGGGGTAGTCTTCTGGGAGGTGTGGAAAGAACATAATAGAAAAACTTTTGATGGGGAGGCCTTGCCTTTTGATAGAGTCTTCAATAATATAAAGCACTCTCTTTGGTGTTGGTTGTCAATTGCTAAGGAGGGCTGAGGCATTTCTGAGGCAGATGTTATGCTTAACTTGCCCAATCTTTTCCAGATGGATATAGTTAAAGTAGACCTCACAATAGATGGCTTCCTCCACTCTAGGGCTGTTGAAAGCTCAACTTCAATGGAAGCTCGTAGGGGAACCCCGGTGTGGCAGGTATTAGGGGACTCGTTAGAGATTGAAATGGCGTGGTGATATTTACTTTTACAGTTCCTATCGGGGTCGCCACGGCTAATTTCGCTGAGTTCTCAGCATTTCTCCATGGTCTGAAGCTTTTTCTGACTAGAAATTTGGGGAATTTTTGCATGGTGAAAGGGGACTCCTTGAATGTTATCAGTTGGTGTAAGTTAGAACAGAGTGTCCCTTGGGCTCTCAAATCGTTTTTATTACAAGTTCTTCACTCGACTGAGTCTTTGCATATCTCGTTTTTTCATGTTTTTAGGGAGGCCAATCATGAGGCTGATTGCCATGCCAAGAGGGGTGCTGCTCTGCCCTTGCTTGTTGTCTCTGATACTAGCTGTTGTAATTTACTTCCAGAAATAAAGCTTTTAACGTTTGTCAAAAATAAAATAAAAAGAATCTCTTATTTTTCATTTTTCTCATCTTGATAGTTTTATCTCATCCCTTAATCTCATCCATCTGTTTTATTGTATTGTCACTTTATCTCCCTATAGTCTATACACTATCCCAATATAAACAAATGGCCTACATAGCCACCTAGACACGCCCTTGGACTACTTCTGCACCTACTGTTGTGCAGCCTCCTTGATAGCCTAGGCAGTTGTCTAGAATCTTTGAATTTTGGCTGAGATAAAGACATTAAAAATTGGATAAAATTAAGAATCTCGATTTAACAAAAATTCCATCAAAACTTTTCACCAACATTTTTCATAAAATATTGTATTACAAATAAATGCCACCAACACATTCATATTTTAAAAATATTCTCCCAAAACAAACCGCATATCTCAAAATAATAAGTAAATTTAGAGTAAGAGTAACTCAATGGAAAATCATCTTTTTCTCTAAACCAAGAGCGCCATTACATAGAGGAGAGAGAGAGAGAGAGAGAGAGAGAGATTCAGCCAATTGGGAATTAGGTTGAGGTTCAAATATTTGTGTTTTCTTACACATGTTGTTTATTACATTTAAGGCTTATGTTACTCTTCATGTACAAAAATTTGTTTAATTTCACTTTTTCTGAATTTTTTGTTATTTCATTGGTGTATACAACACAATAATTTAGATAAACTATTGTTTCACATTTTTTGTGTTTTAATTGCAATCATATAGTGAACTTTTTTTTTTTACATTCTAGCAGTATTCCAAAACCTAGGGCTATTGTTCTTGTTATTTGTTAATTAAATTGAAGCATTTGGTAATGTTGCTGTTGTTTCATTTTATGCTCCCAATAAAATCATAGTACATTTTGTGTCTTTTTTTTTGGGTAATTATATTGTGTCATGATAGTGGAGGAAAACTATGTTGGTGTTTAATGGAACTTCAAACAAAATTTGTCAAGTAAGACCCTAAAGTTACTAGGTAAGGACATAATTATTGTTCAATGACTTTAATGTATCATTATCATTATCATCTACGCCTTAACCCAACTATTTGGAGTCGGCTGCATGAATCTTGTTCTGCCACTTTACTCATAGGTTCAGGATTCATAACAAGATTTGATAAAGTATTAAGCTGGCTGCCCCTACCTAACACAACCCTCCTCCTTTACCTGGGCTTGGGACCGGCAAGACCAACTTGGGGCCGGCCAAGGCAGAGTTATGTAACTTAAAATTATCCTTACAATAACTGCAAATCATATTTATCTTATTATGTCATCTTTACATATCCAATTTTTTCAATCCATTTTTTTGAGCCAAATTTGAAATACTCATGATCCTTTAACTCGAATAGTTTTTGGAGGTCTGTATTTTTTCCCTTGAGATTTTGGACCACAATTGATTTATCACTGAAATATTGGTTTGTCGATACATTGTTAATCCCAGACTTGCTAACTATGATTTGGACTACCGTTGCCAAAATGCAAGAAACAAATCTGGATAATGTTTGGGCTGCTTGGTTAGAGGCCTTTTGTCAATGTACTTCATGCACACAAGAATCTTATTATGGTTCCAACATATAAACTATTTTCCTCTTTGTCTTTAGCTACTATTGACTGTGATTGTTCCCTCCTCCCACTATGTTTCTATTGTTTCTCTGCCCACAGTTGGTAAAGCAAATTGTGTCCGACCCCTTGCATACAGGAAAAAAATAAATAAATGAAATCATAAGCCACCTTCTACCACTATGTGACATCATCACCTTCCATTGACAAGTTATTTTAAGGCAATTTGCCCTGGATACCCACTTCTGAACACAAGCTGATTGTCTTAGATACCCAGCTAGTCATTTGAGGGCTCAAACCTTTCCACTTTGAGCTTGCTTCGCTCGAGGAGCTAAATTTTCTCTCCTTGGTTCCGTCCTGGTGGGATTCGTTTCCAAATTAGGTCCATGGGTGGGCCGGATTTCAACATCAAGAAAATTACAATTTCCCAAATCCTCTACGAGAAGTTGTAGCAACCGACTCCCTAGAAATTATCAAACTAAAAGACCTCTTATTCCAAACTATAAATAATTGGGATTGAGAACCCAGAACTTTGGACCATGGCGAAATGAACCAAAGAACCCAGGCTAAGCTCAATAACCAGCTCCTTACTAAAAAGGGAGAGATTTATTCGTTCCAACATTCTAGGATTAAAATGGCTGAAATATGGGGACTTCAATAACACCATCTTCCACAAGATTGCCTATTGCAGAAAGCTCGACAATAACAACACACAAGACAAAGTTAGCAATCACCTCTTTGATCAACCCCCTCTAGCGGAAAATGCCATCATTGATTACTTCAAGAACCTCTTCACAACCCCTTCTTGGCCTAGGCCACGGATGGCTGACTTGTCTTTACACTGGGTTCCCCAAGACAAAGTGGTGTGGCTAAAGCACCTTTTCTCTGAAGAGGAGATCCTCATAGCCATTAGAGTCCTTGGTCAGGATCATGCTCCTAGTACCATGGATACCGAGTTGCTCCATTCAGGAATTCCTAAGACTCCCTAGGACCTAACTTGCTTTCCTTCTTCCAAGAAATCCATGAAAGAGGTATTATCCATAAGGCCAAGAATGCTACTTTTATCACCTTAATACCCAAAACCCAAGGGGTTAAAGGACTGAAAGACTTCATAACTATTAGCTTTATCAAGAGTTCTTACAAGATCCTTTCTAAGGCCTTGGCATCCAAGGTGAGAGACGTCCTAGGCTGGGTCATTTCATCGAACCAAGGGTCCTTTGTCAAGAACCATAAAATCCTCGATGGAGCCTTAGATGTCGACGAATGCATCCCTTCCAGGCATTTGTCCAAAATAACGGGCATGGTGATCAAACTAGATTGGGAAAAAGGCCAACGACGTCGATTGGGCCATCCTAGATGAAACCCTCCGTAGGTGGGCTTTGGGTACCATTGTAGTGCCTGGATCCCCAGATGCATATTGACACCCTTCTCCATCCTCATTAACAGATCCCAGAAGGTTTCTTCCCTTCTTCTATAGGACTAAGGCAAGGGCTGACCTTTCCCCTTTTCTATTTGTCCACAAAAGTCTTTTGCAAAGCCATTGCTAGGAGGTACCACCATGGTCTTCGGAAAGGTTTCAAAACTGGGAACCACGGCCTCTCTCACCTTCACCATGCTGATGATACCCTCCACAGCAGGTGAACTCCTTACTAATTTTTCTTAAATTGTTTGAAATGGCTACAGGCCTACGGGTAAACATGGCCAAGTCCAAGATGATAGGGGTTGGCAACTAAGGGCCATGTCATTTACAGCCTAGCTAATCAGTGGGGCTATGAAGTCGATGTCTTGCCTTCTACTTGCTTGGGCCTGCCCCTGTGAATCGGCAAACTTAAACTGCGATAGTGGGGCCACATCATAGAAACGTTCAACTACAAGCCCACTGGTAGGAAGGGGAGATTCCTCTCTTCTGCTAGTAGAATCACCCTCTTTAAAGAGACCCTCTCAAACTTTCCTATCTTCTGAGGGTCCCTGTTTCAGACGTTTATCTTAGTTGTAGATTGCCTCAAACAGCTGATGAGGAACTTCCTTTGGTCAGGTGAAGGGGGAGTAACAAGTACCACCACAATGCATAGGACAAAGCTTGCTTACCAAGACAGCAAGGTTGCCCAGGAATCCAGAGTCTCAAAAGACACAATTTGGCGCCTTTAGGCAAGTGGTGGGGGTGCTTCGTCACCACCACAAGACAACCACCTCTTGCAAGAGGTTATCTGCCACAAATACCGCTGCGAAAATTCTGGTGGCTTCCCAGGGGTTCGTTGAACAACAGATCGTCAGGAGTCTGGTAGTTTCTGCTACACAGCTATAGTCTATTCAAAGACCTCCTGGAGGGGACTAGAGTCAAGTTCTAGTCCGACATTCGAATAGGTAACTTCCCACTCAAAGACAGCTTCCACAACCTATTTCTTGGAGCTCGGGACAGTAATGCCACCGTGGTTTCAAGATACTGGGAAACTCAAGGGTCTAGATTCCCATCATCAGGCGGCTCCTATTGGAGAAGGAATCTGCTGAATTTCAAGCCCTATCCTGTCTCTTACAATCATCCCTCCCAAAGAGCCTTGACTGTGGATCAACTTCAAAGAAGGAACTGCCGATCCCCAACAGATGCATAGTGTGCAAATCCGAGGAAGAAACCAACACTCACCTCTTCATTCCACTGTGACTTCGCAAGTGCATTGTGCGGGGAATCCAATGCAACTCTTCAATTGGAGGTCGGTGACCTGTCCCCCACCTTTTCAGCTCCCTTACTTTTCCTCTTTGGTCAAAGTCAGGCATCCTTTTTTGGCAGGCTGTAGTGGCAGCCACCTTGTGGGTGATTTGGATCGACAGAAACCACAGGATCTTCCATGCTGAGGTGTCTACCAAATAAGCTTTGGTAGACAAGAACAGTGGTTTATCTTTTGGGCTACGAACCACAAATACTTCAAGCACTTTCCTCCTATTGACTTCCTCCACAAAATTACTTCCCAGGTAATCTTTTGGGCTTCCAACCACATGGCTTTCAAAGGAATCTCGGCTTTAACTTTCCTGCAAAATTGGGAAGAAGTCCTCCACTTACGCTCCCCTCGGGCAGCACACGCTAATAACTGGTCCCCACCACCGGAAGGTCTCATTAAACTCAACTTCGACGGGTGCTCCTTAGGTAACCCTGGACAAGTAGAAGTGGGAGGGGTCTTCAGAGACCACCATAACAATATCTTGGCCTCTTTTTTCAAAAACATTGGCCACACCGATTCCCAGTTTGCCGAGTCAATGGCACTCCTTTTGGAGCTCAAGTTCTTCAACCACAAGTGCGGTCAACCACTCATTGTCGAGGGAGATGCCCAAAATATAATCACTTGAGCTGCTAGACTTGCTCCCCCCCTGGCATCTTGCTTCGATTTATGATGAGATAATGCACATTTGCAGGGATACAGCCGTCTTATGGATGCATACCTGGAGGACGTCAAATGCTTTGGCGGACCAGATGGCTAAGGAAGGCGCATTGTCAACCACATGAGACACTCAAGCTTTTTGACTTACTGCAGTTTCGACAGGTTTCCCTCGATGTTTTGGACTGTCTGGGTCATCGGCTCCTCTCTTTTGTAAATCCTTGTAATGGGCACATTTTTGTAAATCTGATGTAATGGGCATTACTTTCTAGCCCCATCCATTTTTTGTACAAGAGCTCTCCTTTGGGGAGCCTAATATTTTTTGCCGAGAGACCTGATATGTGGGTAACCTTGACAGACTATTGTATTACTCCTCTTATCTTTTTACAACAGTTAACAATTTCACAAAAAAAAAAAAACGGTAGTTACATTGCCACTACAGTGGTAAAAAATGGCAAGGTATGTTGAATCTGAAGTCTCCTCAGATCCATCATGGTTCCCTTTGGAGGCCACTAGAGCCAATCAATCCAAGTTTAACTTTGACGGTTGCTCTGTAGGCAACCCGAGTCCAGCTGGTATAGGGGCATTTTAAGAGGTGCAAATGGCCTCACTCTTTTCCCATTGTCCAAACTATCGGCCACACAGACTCCAATACAATGGAGGAACTTGCCCTTCTCAAAGGCCTAAAATATTTTAAACCGTTGTAGAGCCCTATTTTGCTAATTAAGAGGGACTCCAAAAATGTCATCTCCTGGGCCTCAAAGGTCGCACCCCATCCATGGAGACTTGAGCACGTGTTTGATGACATATTACACATTTTCAGGCATATGCATGTCTCATGGAGGCACACTTGGCACGAGGCCAATTCAATAGGCATGTCAGGGACCTTTTTGAGCTACCGTACCCCTTTTCTTTTTTCTTCTTTCTTTGTATCTAAGGCTATGCCTTACTTTGCTGTACAACATTTTTTGACGTATAACCCTTTTTGTATAGAACACCCAGCCTATGGGATGCCATAACTGTTGCTTTTTCATTCCTTCTTTTCACTCAATACAAATGTTAATAGTTTTGGGGGCAAAAAGAAGAAAAACAACTTCCCCTAGACACCCATCTCTATGTAGATAATCGTGTAGTCTCACTTAGAAGTGACGAGCCTTCTCTAAGAAGACCTAGTTTCAGTGTTGCTAGATTCGCTTTGGAGCTTACTTCAGTTCGGTCTAAAAAATGAAGAGGTTTGGTGCTTCGGCTGATTCAGGAGAAGACTTCGGTTCTTTTTTTAAATATTTTAAAATAACTAAAATATATTTTTATAATTTTATAAAGAATTAAAAATAAATATTTAAAAATAAAAAATTAATAATAAGCAAATTTATTTCTACACTGAATAATAAATAAGGGAAAATTTTATATAGAGCCGAGGCTCTAAACAATCAAATTAGAGCCTACCGCAAAAATTTCACTACAAGAGGTTGTTTTGATGCTCAAATATCCTCAACTTGATCATCTCAACATCAAGATGCATGGACATGAGAAAAAAAATGGATTTCAAGTTTTGGAAATAGTGTATTTTGTAACTCATTTTTGGACCATCAATTTTCAAGATTTTCAAGTTTTCATAGATCTGTCGATCTTACACTATTTTTGAAGCTTTAAACTTTATAAATAAAGATGAAAATATACTATGGATTTAAATTTTAAAAATATAAATACCTTTTCACTTTTGACTTTTTGTGTCCTGTCAAGGTTGTCTTTCCTTCTTGTATTTCTCTCTAAACGTGGCATGTTGTTGTTTTAAGTTTACACATTTTATTTGTTCCTTGTTACTTTTGAAAGGCATTTGATAAGAACAAGTAACATCACTCTTCACTATTTGCTTCACGTCAGTGGTTAGGGAAAACACAAAGACTTCGGGTGCTTCACCTGAAGCGAAGCGAATTTAACAACATTGCTTAGTTTCCTAATGAATTGGCCATGGTGCCCAAGCTCTGATCTCTAGAGAACATCTGGTAAGCTACCTATCTTGACCCATGTTGGAAAACCTCAAACTTCTCCCTTCGAACGACCTGGCATCTCCGTGCAAACATAGTGTAGGTTAAAATACAATAGGGAAAAGCTTGTTCCTTTTGGGACAATCTCATTAGTCCTTTGACATGTTATCATTTAGCCAAGCTTCTCTTTAATAGAGTCTAATTACACATAATGCCCGATATCATCCGACCAGACTAAAATTCATTTCGTTACTCTCCTTGTAATCTCTTTGATAATGCACACGGTAGGACCATCATGTTGCCCAGGAGCTCATCCCTTTGAACAACAGCCAATCAGGAGGCTAGGCTTTAAAAAGGAATCTCCCCTTGGGTCCATCCTAAGCTAATATCTTTATAGAGAGATCTGCCCCATTGGCAAGAAGATATGTGAGAGGTATTGAGGAGGATGAAAAGGAGGGTAAGTGCAGAGCTTGAACAGAGAGTTTAATGGGTAGGCAAAAGGGTGCCCTCCAATATGTGGGGTTGCGGAGTGATTCTACAACTACATCCAGAAGTCATGTTAGTTAGATGATAGACACTATTGAAATCAATAGAGCAACAAAGATATAAAAAATACACAAATAATGCACTTCTTTAAGCAATAACTATGCAAATAATGCAATTACAAACTTATTTGAATGTAAAACTCGTCACAGCTATGCAATCAGTTTCACAAGAATTGATCCACCCCATCATATTATAAACAATAAATATGCAAATAATGCAATTACAATCAGTTTCACAACATCTGAATCAAAAGAATTGATCCACCCCATCAGATTATAAGCTCGAAAAACCACAGACTATCTAGCACCTTCATCTAGTTACTCCTTCACTTAATTTCGTAACAGAGACTAAGACCAAAGAGAGATATTGGAAAGAATAACGAGAGATTACCCAAAAAATGGCGGAAAAAAGGAGAGAGAAGAGGGGATACCTCTGATACATGAGACCTCCGAAGAAGCGAACTACTGAAAGATTTCCCATACAAAGGTGTGGAAGCCATCTCCTGCTTCAAAAGCTGGTGCCTTTCTACTGGCACTGTTCCATAAAACCAAACAGAAATGAGAAAAGCCCAAAACAACTCAATTTCAACTGTCTGCAATTTCCATTTCAAAAAGGAAAAACAAAAAAAACAAAAATTAAAGAACCGAAAACTGGAAGAGAACAAAGCTCAACATTAGAATCAGCTCCTTACAATAACCCGTCACAATCGCAAACCTTCTCTCTACGTGCCAGAGGCAAAAGCTTGAGAAAAAATTATTGGACACAGAAATTAAAAAAAAAAGAGAACAAAAATAGCAGAACCTCGAAAATAAAGAACAGAGACCCGAAAATCCTGCAATTTATAAAGCGACCAGAAAAAGTAATGGTGTAATGCGAGGTTCTGGGTTCTCACTTTGCTTCAGTTCTCGTCCACAAAGGTGTCCTAGACAGAGAAAGATTCCGCATGCTCCGGCGGGAGCATGCTATTTAAACATTTGTCTGCACTTCAGTTACTCTTCTCTCTCTATTCAGTCACGTGTAATGGATAACGTAACGCGGACCTTATATTTGAATTTTCATTTTTAACGAGGTACATTAGGCTTTCCTTAATTTCATAGGGCTGAAAAAATAAAATAAAGCTTCAAAAAATGATATAGATCTTGCCCATATTTGAACATTTATTTTTATGGTTAAATGGATAGTCTAGACAATATACACTATTTTTACATATTGAAATCCTAATTTTTTTTCACTAATGTTCAAGCCGAGATGATCCAGGCAAAAATCTTTGAATGTTTGAATCGCAATTTTGATGAGTTATGCGATAAGGCTTTACTTAATTTGAGAGGGTTGCAGTCCTATCAAACCATTTTCCTTTCCAAAATACCAAAATAATGCAGTTAAGGTTTGGATCATGAGGTTGTAGCAAAACCAGCGATGTTTGTGTCCTGGCACATATTGTGGCACGTGATGCTTTTGGTTGCAAAAACGGTTTTTGTACAGTGTTATCAAACCTTGGATTTTCGGCTTAATATTTAAGCGAAGTGAAGCGTGGTGCTACGACTTCAATCATACTCGAGCCGAAATTTAGATTTGCTTCATGACAATTCGGTGGAAGTTTCGGTGACTTCTGCCAAAGCAAATAAAATAATTTTTATTTTTTTGAATTTTTTATTTTACATTTTCTATTTTTTTTATGTATTATATATATAAGTATCTAATTTATTTATATTAAATTTTTTTAAAAAAATCCGAAGTCTTCTCTTGATTCGATCGAAACACTGGATTGCTTAATTTTCTCACCAAACCAAAGAAGATTCTTGGGCGAATACGACAACATTGGTTTTAAGTTTGAGTTATTTCTAAGACCAATTTTAGGAAATCGACAACTCCAATAATCAAATAAATTAAGCATGGTATGCTTTGTGAAGACAATAGGCCAAAAGGTGGCATTTGAACTTTATTTTCAAACAAAGACTTCGTTCCTCAAGAGGACA
This sequence comes from Amborella trichopoda, assembly GCF_054954075.1. Lineage (NCBI taxonomy): Eukaryota > Viridiplantae > Streptophyta > Magnoliopsida > Amborellales > Amborellaceae > Amborella > Amborella trichopoda. The sequence goes on from NC_142348.1 coordinate 36,432,893, forward strand.
TGAGAAACCAAATAATGAAAATTTAGCCCTCATTAGTTGTATTGCTCTCGTGACTATTGTGTTGGTTTTTTAGTCATAGTGTTGTATGTTTAAGTTTTGAGAAGAAAATTTTTGTTTGTACACACTTTGAGCTAGACCGCTCTATACATTCCATCAATTAAAACCATCAAAACAGTCAAATTAACTAATTCATTAATAAAACAGTTACTTTAAAGCCAAAATATTTTATCTTTGTATGGGAGTATACTGTGGATTTACTTCTATGTGTAAAACCCAATTTAGAAGTTATTTTGTGACCCTCCCCTCTTCAACCTATAGACTTTCATTAAAAACAAAACAAAACAAAAAACAAATTGAACTCTCTATATATCTGGAAGAAAATTAGTCTCAATATTAAACAAAGACCATATAATTTCTGAAGGGAGATATCTAAGTATAAAAAAAACTCAAAATTCAAATTTTTATTAAAATAATTTTCTAATGATTCTTAGGTAGCTCCTAAAATTTCAGTCTGAAAAATCCAAGTATATCTTTTAATATAGTATTGTTACTCAAAAACATAATATATGTGTTCTAATTTAAAAATACCAATCTGGTACAACTTGTTCATAAAAATCCAACACCTTGAGGTGCCTAAAAAAAAAAGGGGGACTTTAAACTCAAGTACTGGCACATCTCGAGCTATATAATTTCGCACATCAAACATCCCCAAGTGAGTGATGGACTCCTGGTATTGTATACAATGAGACCATTTACTTTTAGTACAAGGAGGTCACAATTATTTATAAGCATACGATGTGAAATCTGATAGTTTGGATGTGTTATAAAATTCAATAATTTCTTTTTTTAACTTTGAGCTTAGTAAACAGAATAAAAGCAACCACCCAATTTCACATCTAATAGTCAAGATTAATTATGACCACCTTATACCAACGATAAATGGTCTCATTGTATATTTTTTCTTGACTCCTTGTACCAAAAGCAAATAATCTTATTTTACACTTTTGTTAAATGGCAGCGGACGCGTCCTGTGGATAAGACGAGTATCAATATTTTCTAGGTGAAGAGTATCTGAATTAAAGGGGTATTTATAACATATTGATCAGTTAACAAAATCAATGCATAATTACACACAATAAGATACATATTAGAGTATGCAATACTGGGATGTGTATTTGAAAAGCATTTTCCAGATTTTGTGCAATTGTTGGGAAAAGTTTTTTTAGAAGATAATTTGTGGTTTCCATTCCCACTAACACCATTCCACTAATACTTACCAAAAAAAAAAAAAAACTAACTTCTAAACTATTTAAAAAAACAAGTAGGGGTCTGTCTTTCCCTCTGAACTACCCAAAAAAAAAAAGAAAAAATTGTGTATTTCAAGGGTAACACCTCAATGTTTAGGGATAAAGCGCAATTTTAAAGTGCATTCTTTTGAAATGGATGATCTATGAAACTATATGAAATAAGCAAGCAGGTTCTTATGCAAGGATACCATCAATTTACTCCCTCGATGTATTTATGGGGACTCAAATTTGAGTTACAGCCTCGTCAATGCAGCAACCAAGAAAGAAAACATTTTATATGTGAATAATAAAAAAAAATCCTAATATGGAGCAACAAGATCTAAAGTGGATTTTCAAATTTGGAATCCATGAAATTCTCTAAAGCTGGTCTTTTATATGAGAGATTAAGTATACAAAGTGTTCCTCCGAGGGCAGGGCTATATGTCGTCATTATACAAAGGAAAAACGTTTATATTTCAATGATGTACCTTGAAAATCCACTAAAAAAGGCTCCTCTAAAACCATATAATTGATCATCTCATATCAAGATATACATTTTTTTTTTTTTTAAAGTTGAAGCTCTAAAACTGGTGCATCTTGTAATACATTATGTATTCCGCCCATTTTTAAATATTTTAAATTTTGTGTAGATATCCTTGATCTAGACCTTGGTACTTTAGTTTTCATAATTAGAGGTGAAATTTTTTTTTTAAGCCATCATAAAGGTCTCTAGCAGCATAACTGTCTCTCTTAGCACGATTTAAAGGTTTGCTTATTTTAATTGTTTAAGATTGACTCCTTGTACAAATAACACCTTATAAAAATAGGGAGAGATTTAAAGGAGGTGGATGTGGAAAGAGTACTTGGTTTAGGTGGATTCTGTTGAAAATTTAACCTATGAGGTTATTGGCTTCTTGAGATCGATTGCGGAACGGGGAATCCCAATTACTGGGATCCCACTCAAGATCGTGTACTCAATTGGTCAAATGCGAAATAGATGCATACAACTATAAATCGAGTGCGAGAAATAAATCAAACATAAAAAATACACCACAACAACACATGATTTACGTGGTTCACCCCATAGGGTTACATCTACTGCCTCGGCAACTAGAAATCCACTATCACAATGAAGATTACAATTTTGACTTACAAGAGATAATACCTATCTCTAAACATCGGTAAAAAAACCATCACCGCTATTCCCTTCTATATTCGCTCTACCAACCGAGCAACACCGTCAATCAACCTCTTTCCCATCGCAATACTGCTATTGGAAAGATAACATCGAGAGCAATATAGAGATCTTATCTCTCTAGAAGTGGAAGTTAACTAACTAAAAATTCATGGGAATACCGCCTCTCTCTTGAAGGCTATGTCTCTCTCTCTTGGAGACCCATCTCCATATTGAAGATCCATTCCCATAACCTTCAAAAGGGTGACCCTCAAAGGATGAGTATTATGTCATCTTTCACTCTCTTATAAAGATTTCACTTTCTTGCTTTCCAAGAAAGTCAATTTTCTATTTCTCATAATACCATAATCTTTAGAAGAAAATATAGGTATGATGATTTAACTATCACCAAACCCAACAATCTCCACCTAAATAACAAAATCATCATAATTGCCTTGACAACTTTCATTGAATAGATTTATTGATTTCTTCATATTTGCCTCCATTGTGGAATTTTCATAAACACTTTGCCTCCATGTTTCTCCACTTCAAACCATGTATCCATAAAACTGTCATTCCTTTTTTTCTTGACATAAACCTTTGCCTCGTACACATCCTGTGCTTTGATATCAATTGAAGAGTTCTCAAGAACTCCGCGGCTTGCGAAATCGGGAATCCCAAACACTGGGATCCCATCCAAGATCATATACATGATTGACTAAATATGAAGTAGATGAATACAATTATAAATCAAGCGCGAGAAATAAAGCAAATATAAAAAGTACACCACAACAATACACGATTTACGTGGTTCACCTCGTAGGGCTACATCCACGGCCTCAGCAACTAAAAATCAACTATCACAATGAAGATTACAGTTTTGAGTTAGAAAAGATAATACCTATCTCTAAACATCAATAAAAACCATCACCGATCTTTCCTTCTATACCCGCTCTCCCATTTCGAGCAACACCGTCGATCAACCTCTTTCCCACCGCAATACCGCTACCGGAAAAATAACTTCGAGAGCAATATAGATATTTTCTCTATCTAGAAGTGAAAGTTAACCTACTCCAAACTCATGGAAATACTGCCTCTCTCTCGGAGGCCATGTCTCTCTCTCGTGGATACTCATCTCCATTTTTGAGATCCATTGCCATAACCCCCAAATGGATGACCCTCAAAGGATGGGTATTATGTCCTCCTTCATTCTGTTATAAAGATATCACTTTCTTGCTTCCCAAGAAAATTAATTTCCTATTTCCCATAATACCTTAATCTTTATAAGAAAATATGAGTATGGTGATTTAGCTATTACCAAACCCAATAGAGGTTTCTTCTCGTGAACTACGGAAAGTGACACGTGATTTATTTTTTTTGGGTACACTATTGAGAATTAAATTGACATAAATAACGAAATACAACATTCACATATGCAAAACAAAAAAATGGGGGTGTAAGCATATTTGGGTTGGGGCATGACCCCATACCACTTATGTGGAATTTCTTGCATCCTTTTTGGTTTTTCAATGGTTGGATTGATGCAACAAAAATATGAATTTACTAGGAATCAGATCAAGGCTAGGTAGTCATGGTGGTAGGGTGTCACAATTTAATGTCTTGAGTTCTATTTTTATCAAGAGTAATGAACCCTGTCCCTACTAAATTATACTGGAAAAAAAAAACTATATACTTACTATTTACCATCTATCAGATGGTCAAGCAAATAATTGTCTAATAATGTTAACATACTTGTGCATGTACTTGGTCAGAGTTTCACTTCCTCATGATCTTGAGTCCGTTGTTTCCTTTTCATATTCAATAAGTGGCTTGCGCTACCACTCACACCACGTTTTGAAGCCCTCATAGCTGGGGGATTTTTTTTTTCTTGTAGATTTTTAGATCATTCTTGTCATTTGCGATGTGGTTTGTATGAGGCTGAGGACTTAAACAATCAAAATAAGGCATAACATCAAATAGTGCTAAAATATGTTGTTTTAATATTAAAAATCTTTATAATGACTTGAAACTTTATTTTCATCTCTAATTATAAATTTAAATATTAAAAAATAGTATAGATTGAGCAGATATATGAACATTAGAAAAACTAGAAAATTGATGTTCTGGATAATACATTACAGGATGTACTATTTTCAGGACTTAAAATCTATTTTTTCTCATGTCCATAAATCTTAAGGTTGAGATGATTGAATTGAAGGTTTTTCCGCTTTAATTTGATTGTTTGGAGCCTCGCCCTTGTATAAACTTTATCCTTTACTTTGAAGATCAATTTAAAGTAGAAAAGGAAAAAAGGGTTATTTAGAGATCAAGAAATACTCCTAATTGATTCCCTTCAAACAATGACTTTGACCTGTCAATATGAGGGAGGATAGACATACAATTTTAAGAGCTCGAAGGCATCTCAAAATTGTTAATTGCCATCAATAATTACGTGCTGTACTTGATCATAGTTTCATTTCCTTATGTTCATGAGTTCTTTGTTTCCTTTTCATATTAATAGTTAGCTTGATCTACCACTCACACTACATCATCGATCCCTCACAGTTGGGGGGATCTTTTTTACTTTTTTTTTTTTTTATTATAAATTTTTAGATCATTTTTTACTTTGAAAATCAATTTGAAGTAGAAAAGAAAAATATTTATTTTGAATAAAGAAATGCTCTTAATTGATTCCTCCTCAAACAATTACTTTGACCTGTCATTTGGGGGATGATAGACCTACAGTTTTAAGAGCTCAAAATCTCAGAAGTGAATTAAGATTGTTTGAAACTTTTCAGATAGAGAAACCTCTTATCATTGGGGAGCCCTCTAAATAAGGAGAGAGGGAGAGAGTTTCTCCCAAGATACCGAGGTTCAAATAAGAATTTAGTGATTCTATCTATGAGGGGTTAGGATTTGGGCTTGGGATTAGATTGGTTAGGTTAAACTGGATTGAAAAATTCCTGAAGAGTTGGGTGTGAGCTCAAATACAGTAACATTATTAAATTTCATAACCATTTCACAGAAATTTATCTGTCATTTGTTTGTTGCTCTCTATAAAGGAGCGAGAGAGGGAGTTCCTCCGAAGATACCAAGGTTCATACAAGAATTTAGTGATTCCATCCATGGAGGGTTAGGATTTGGGCTTGGACTTGGGCTTAAATTGGTTAGGTCGTTTATGGTTACATTCCCTACTTTAAACTGGCTAGAAAAATTCCTCAAGGGTTGTGTATGAGCTCAAATACAGTAAAATTATTAAATTAGTCAACTCCGCCAAGGCTTCATGCTCACATGGAGCTATAAATGGGTTTGTATCTGGATCGATAAATCCTGGTTTTTTATTTGACCATCGGAGACATCACTTGCTAGGTCCACTTAATGGTCCAGGTCATCGAAGTGACACCTCGCAATGATAAAGAGGGTGGTTTTGTAGACTCTGTTTAAATGACTAACTCAACCCAAATATAGATCTAAACCCAAATAGGTTTGGATCCACTTGACTTGGATTTGAGCAGCCCGCACAGTCTTGTTATTGATTGATCATTTGACAGGACGACTACAAGAAGTTCTTACAGGAACCGTCTTGTGTCCAAATCCTAGTTTTGAAGATCAAAGTCACCATAGGAAGATCAAAATCATCATACCAAAGGAGATCGAGAAGTCCTTGAGGACAAAATAGGTTTTCGCTATTGCCTCCTATCACCACATGAGGCAAGGACCATGAAAAGCCCTTTTGAGTATTGCCTCGTTTGAGTCATGGAAGGGGCAGATAAGGGTTGAATTAGAGAAATTTTAGGCTTTTATGTATTGCATATTTGAATCACTTCTTGTTCACCTAACGGTGCTTGCATCTTTGATGAATATCCCAACGGAGTACATGATAAATTAACCTTAGAAGATGATCAATCAATTATTTAATGTAGTCTTTATGCACTCAAATATACATCTTAAGAGAGCTGGTGGCAAACCAACATATTTCATGACTACTACATTGATTAATACAAGGTTTTCTATATCTTTGTTAGTGGTAGAAGCTGAAGGATGGCATTGATCAACAAAGTGTAATTAAAGATCTAAGTTTCAATATGAGAACAAGTGGTCTATAGAGATAAGAACATTTAATAGAGTAAAATGATAGGAGAATGAATGAGCTCATCATGGCTAGGTACTCAGGGTTGCAACTTGACATCTTAAGTTCTATACCTACACGGTAAGGACCCCCTTTCCCACTAAAGTACCCAAAAAACAGAAAGAACTGTTAAATATGTGAACTTTATCAAAATACACCCCAAAGATGAACTATTCAACATTTACTTATTGCTTTTGATATAATTTCAAAATCCCATCAAAATTCAACATTTACTTATTGCTTTTGATCTAATTTCAAAATCCCATCAAAAGATACATGGTCATGCTTTGGAATGCTGAAAAAGGGAAAAATGTCAAATAATTAAAATTGTATGTGTATTTTGATAACTTTCCCTTGACACATTTTTATCATTTTAGGCCTCCAATTTCAGGGAAAAATAGGTGACAAGACATTTGGAGGATTTTAAACTTTTAATTTATGATTAGGTAGTTTAGTTATTTTCCTTTTGAAGAGTAATGGTTAGTTAAGGAGATGATTGGTAGAAATATCCTTTTCTAACGTTTTGATATTTGTCTTAGAGAGAGACACTCGGAAAGGGAAAGTGCCCTAGTTTTAGTTTGGTAGCCATTCTTAGAGCTTGCCCCATTTTTCAACGCTCTTTTGTAGTTGGAAAAAATTTATATAGAACCGAGGCTCTAAACAATTAAATTAGAGCCCACCTCAAAAATTTCATTAGAAGAAGTTGTTTTGATGCTCAAATATACTCAAATTAATCATCTCGACATCAAGATGCATGAACATGAGGAAAAAATGGATTTCAAGTTTTGGAAATGATGCATCTTGTAACGTATTTTTGGACTGTCAATTTTCAAGATTTTCAAGATTTCATAGATTTGTTCAATCTACACTACTTTTAAAGCTTCCAATTTTATAATTAAAAATGAAATATATTTTAAGGCTATCACAAAGATTTCTAATATTGAAATCATATTTCTCAACACTATTTGAGAGTGCACTTTATTTTGATTGTTTAGAGCCTCGACTCTATACAAACCGCACCCTTTTTACTTTATCAGATATATTTTCCCTTACTATTTGCATTTGATTTCTTCTGCAGCACCACATTGTTTCATAAATACATGATCCACCTAAAGGCTAACATTATTGTTGCCATATTTCAACATTGCATTCGCTATCAGTTTTCAACTCCATCGACCTCACTCTATGCCATTGCCAATGAGGACAATGTGTATGATATGCAAACATGAATGAGACACTGAAGCTATTAATGCTCCTGCATCATTGGAGAGAATTACGTTTACCCTACTCTTACATCTGGACATGGTCAACAGGAAATACTAGGGCTTTTGAACCAATCCAGGTAGGTTATTCATTTATTTGCTTTGGGTAGTTTAGTTGTAAGAATCGAACATGATACATAAGATTGCAATTGTCGGAAAATAACGAATTAAAGCCCAAGCCCGTTCCGTACTATCGAAATAATTTACATATATGATAGGAAAAGGATATGATGAGACCATTTACCTTTGGTACAAGGTGGTCACAATAAATCTTGACCATTGGATGTGAAATTCGGTGGCTACATTTATTTCATTGACCAAATACAAAATTCAAAAGAATTTTTCTCAAACTTTGTGATACACCCAAGCTATCAGATTTCACATCAGATGGTTGTAAGTGTTGTAACCTCTCTATTTCAAAGATAAATGGTCTCATTATATACAATCCTTATATGATATCTGCATTATAATTTATGGATTGCTCACTGCTGTAATTAGGAGTCAAACCCATCGGCCATTAGAATAGATTAGCTCAATGCCAGCATGCAAAAAAAGTTAAAGTAATTCCTTATAAAATAAATGAACAATAATGGGATAAGTTCTTGTAGACAAATAGTTGCCATAACATCCAATGCCACAGATAGAGAACATAATCCTAATTCTCATTCTTGTTTTTAAATCAAGATCCCTTCCTCTAAAATCTCTTCTGAATCCCTTGGGATAAATTTGGTTTATATGAAATATGTTGCTCATGTAACACTATTTATGCAAACAACTTACAGAAAAGTGTTTTTCATGCTTGTTTTTCCCATATTTGATAAATACATTTGGAAAACACTTTGCAATTAATAGTTTGTAAACTGTATTATGGAAACTTTTGTTACATGTGTGAAAACAAATCACACATGTAGGTGTTTTATTTGACTTTTCTCTTTTTTATTTTGGGTCATTGGATTGTATCTAATCCACTGGTTGTGGTGTTATTGGAACTTTACTCTTTTAAAGGGATTAAAACCCTTTTGTTTAGAGTGAGAAAGAGTGAGAAAAATATTGAGGGATTGGGCTGCAATTGGGTTTTCTCTTGAGGGTTACTGTTTGCCTTGTTTTAGAGAGAGAAAGTAAGCAAAAGCTTGAGCACATCGTAGGTTTGTTGTATGCCCTGTTTTAGTGAGAGAAAATGTCAAAGGAACCTATTTTTTGGTGTTCTTAGTGCCTTATTTTTGGGCTTTGTTTAAGTGACAAAGGGCTGCTAGAAATTAATGTTTTGAGCTCTATTTCATTTTGTAATATTCCCAAATAAGTAAGTAAAGCCTCATACCGTTTTCCTGTGGATGTAGGTCACGATTTGTGACCGAACCACATTAAATTGTTGTGCTCTTTGAATGCTTGTTGCTGGGTTTTTCATTCCATGTTCTTGCTTTGATATTGTGTAATTTCTATTACTTGTTTATATTAATATGAATGCACAATAGCTGTGAATGTTATAAATCCTTGTTAATTTTTCACCAATCAATCCAACAATTGATATTAAAGCCTAGGGTTTGTTCTTCATTATGTTTGTGAAGAAAGGGTTTTTTGCTATTATGGTTATTTGCTGTATTTTTCCTTAAAATGGAAAGGGCAATAGAATTTGAAAAAATAAATAAAAAATAATTGGGCAATATGGCAAATGATGATGAAAGCTTATCTTGTTGGGAAAGAATTGGGTCGGCAATTTCGAGGAAAAGAGGCCATGCCTGTTGGAATGGAGATTGGGAATAAGATATTCTTGATCGAAAATGTTTGGCAGCCATAAGACCATGTATTTTACCCTCAATTTTATTTGATGTTTGTCAATATAAAACATATGCAGAGCTTTGGCAATCTCTAGAGTAATCTTTTGAACAACCCTTTGGTGCAAATAAAATGCATGCGATGAACAAACTTTCTTTTTTGAAAATGAAAGAAGGTGCTATAATTAGATCGCATGTGAGTGAATTTAATTCAATTCAATTTCTGCACAATTGAAGTCTTTGAAAGTGAATTTGGATGAAGAAGCTTTATGTTTTCTTTTGTTGAGTTCTTTGTTTGCTAGTTGTATTACCGTGGCTACCACTATGACTAATACAATGGGTAACAAGTTTAATTTGAAAGATGTTGTGGATTGATTGTTGAATGAAGAAACTTGAAAGGCATTCATACAAATGCTTGCTGAGTCAAATCAAGCATTGACGGCAAGAGATAAAGGAAAAATCCAACATAGAGCTTGCACTATGGATTTCATAGGGGTAAATATCATAGCAGAGGCAGGTCTAAGTTACAGGGCAAGAAGGTTACTTGCTGGTATTATAAGACCCTTGGTCATACAAGAAAATATTGTTATGCTCTGAAAAATAAGCAAAAGGCCAAGGACAAGGATGGCCATGCCGAAGCAAGTACAATTTCAGATGGTGAAGATGGGGTCACTTTTAGTGTTTCATGTACAACACTGTCTATTGCAGCTACTTGGGGTTTTAGACTCTGGTGCTTCATTTCATGTTTGCCTAGAAAGATCATGTTTTTCATCCTACACAGATGCGGATGGTGACTTGGTTTATCTTGGTAATGATCGAGCTTGCAAAATTTTGAGCATTGGAGATGTTATTATCAAGCAATCAAATGGAAAGAAGCACACATTTGATAAATGTGAGGCATGTTCCTGACTTGAAGAAAAATCAAATTTCAGCCGGGCAATTAGATGACTAGTTTCATAGTGACTTTTGGAAATGAGTCATGGCAGATTTCAAGAGGTTGTATGGCCATATTGAAAGGGCAACGAGATGAGAGTCTCTACACTCTTCATGGTATGGCTCAAAGGGATGATGCTACAGGGAAGATCATTACTACAACTAGTAAGCAAGAGGACATGCAGATTTGGCATAGTCGATTGGGTTATCTCAGTGAGCATGGTATGAAGGTATTACAAACTCAAAATCTTATTCCCATTTGCAAGCATTCCTTTCTTGATCTTACTGATCATTATGCCATGGGTAAGCATCGTAGAGTTAGTTTCAAAAGAAATAAATCTCATAGAAAAAGTAAAGCATTAGAATTGATTTATTATGATGTTTGTGGCCCTATTAATGTTAAATCTCTTGGTGGAGCTTTTTATTTTTTCACTTTTTTAGATGATTATTCTAAAAAGTGCCAATTGTATCCTTTGGCATCTAAGGATCTAGTTTTTGAAGTTTTTAAAGTTTTCAAAGCCAAGTTTGAAAAAAAACTAGAGAGATTTATAAAATGCTTGCAAACTGATAATGGTGGTGAATATTGCTTGAATGCTTTTGATATTTTTTGTAGAGAGAATGACATTAACAGAGTAAAGACTGTTCTTGGGACACCACAACAAAATGATGTCATTGAGAAGATGAATATGACCATCATTGAAAGGGTAAGAAGCATGCTTTCACAATCTGGTCTTGGTAAGAATTTGGGGCTGAAGCTGCTAATACAGCTGTATATTTAATCATTAGATATCTCAGCGCACCCTTGAATGGTGAAATACCTGAAATTATATGGAAATGTAAAAGTGTGTCATATGAATAATTGAAAACATTTGGGTGTGATGCTTATGTTCAAGCTTAGTGAGAATAGAGCCAAGCTAGATGCCAAATCAAGAAGATGTGTTTTTTCTAGGTATAGTGATGATAATAGAGGTTATAGGATTTGTAATCCTATTACAAAGAAGACCATAAGAAGTAGGGATGTTCTCTTCAATGAGAATGTGATGTTTGCTGAAAAGAAACAAGAAGTAATCAAAACAAGAAAGACTTGCTGTGGATATACAAGAACCAAATCCTATCGTTTCACCTCGACGAGTGCAAGAAACTCAAGCTCAAGCTCAAGATGGTTTTAATGGACGTGATGATAGATATGATGAAGACACTAAATTAATTCAAGATGAAGAAAGACTACTAGTTACATCCAGAGTCAGAATTGAGAAGATCCACACGTCCTCCCAAACCCACACAAAGGTATTCTCCTTCCTTATATTATGCTTTATATACTGCTAGTGGTGAACCTGAATCTTTTCAAGAGGCTATTTATTGCCCTAATGTTGAAAAATAACATAAGGCAATGGAGGAGGAGATTGATGTTTTGCATAAGAATGATACATGAGAGTTAGTAGAACTTCCACATGGGAAGAAAGCATTGAAGAATAGGTGGGTATATGCAATTACGTGAGAGATAAATGGTCTTATGTGATATAAGGTCAGAGTTGTGGTGAAAGGTTATGGGAAAAAACCAGGTGTTGATTTTAATGAAAATTTTGTTCATGTCTTTAAACATAACTCTATTACAGTTGTTTTATCTTCGGTTGCTAACATGAATTTGGAGTTAGAATAACTTGATATTAAAACTGCCTTCTTGCATCTTGATCTTGATGAAGAAATTTATATGTGTCAACCTGAAGGTTTTGAGACAAAACTAATAATTACTTGGTTTGCAAGTTGAAAAAGGGATTGTATGGTTTGAAACAAGTATCTAGGAAATGATATAAGAAATTTGATAGTTTTATGCTAGGTGAAGGTTTTTCTAGATGCAATTTTGATCATTGTGTGTACTTCAAGGGTTTAACATATGATTCTTTTACTGTTTTGTTGTTTGAAGTTGAGGATATGCTTATTGCTAGCAATGATTTGAGTGAAATCAAACATTTAAATGTTGATATGTCCAAGTATTTTGCCACCAAAGATCTTGGACCAAGCAAGAAGATTTTGGGCATGCACATCCATAAACACAAAAAACAAGGTAAGCTTTAGTTAAGTCATTCTTAATATATTTTTATAGTTCTTGAGCGCTTCAATATGATTGACTCTAAACCTATTTCTACGCTATTAGCTACACATTTCAAGTTGTCTAAAAGGGACTCTCCAATGAATGAGATAGATAGAAGTAAGATGAAGAATGTTCCATATGCTTTTGCAGTGGGCAGTTTGATGTATGCAATGGTTTGTACTGGACCTGACATTGCCCATGTAGTGGGAGTTGTTTCCATATTTATGTCTAATCCAGGTTGGGAACATTGGCAAGCTGTTAAGTGGATCTTTTGGTATTTGAAGGAGATATGAAATGTATGCTTGTGTTTTGAGAACTCATCATTGGAAGTTGTTGATTTGTAGATGTAGATTATGCAGGATGACGTGTTACTAGAAGGTCTACCACTCGGTACATTTTCATGGTTGGTAGTGGTGTAGTCAGTTGAATGTCAAGGCTGCAAGATATTGTCACTTTGTCGTCAATTGAAGCTGAATATGTGGCATTGACAGAGGCAACAAAAGAAATGATTTGGGGTACTTGACCAGTTTGGGGTGAAACAAGATAAATATAATGTGCATTGTAATAACCATAATGATATTCATCTGGCTAAGAATGTAACTTATCAATCCAAGACAAAGCATATAGAGGTTAGATACCATTTTATTCGGTTGTCCCTCAAGCAAGAGATTTGCAAGTTGAAAAATTTCATTTGAGAAGAACCTTGCTGATATGTTGACAAAGGTTGTCTCAATTAAGAAGAATAGGATGTGTAGAAGGTTTTCAGGGTTGGAGGAAACATAACCTCGAGATGATGGAGAATGGTGCATTGGTGTTTTTTTAGAGGCTTAGTGATTTGTCTTCAAGTGGGAGATTGTTACATGGATGAAAACAAATCATACATGTGGGTTTTTTCTCTTTTATTTTGGGCCATTGGATTGCATCTAATCTAATGGTTGTGGTGTTGTAGGAACTTTACTATTTAAAAGGGATTAAGACGCTTTTGTTTAGAGTGAGACAAAGTAAGAAAACTATAGAAGGATTGAGCTGTATTTGGGTTTTCTCTTGAGGGTTGTTGTGTACGCTGTTTTAGAGAGAGAAAGTATACAAAAGCTTGAGTTCATCATGTGTTTGTTGTGTCCTGTTTAGTGGGAGAAAGTGTCAAAGAGAACCTATTTTTGGGTGTTCTTGGTGCCTTATTTTTGGACTCTATTTAGAGCGAGAAATGACTGATGGAAATTGATGTTTTGAGCTCGATTTCACTTTATAATCTTTTCAAATAAGTATGTAAAACCTCGTACCATTCTTCCGTAGATGTAGGTCATGATTTGTGACCAAACCCCGTTAAATTGTTGTGCTTTGTGAATGCATGTTGCTGGATTTTTCATACCATATTCTTGCTTTGAATTGTGTAGTTTCCATTACTTGTTTATATTGATATGAATGCACAATAGTTGTGAATGTTATAAACCCTTGCTGATTTTCACGAATTGATGCCAACAACCTTGAAAGAAATATGTTTTTTAACCACTCATCTGTATAACAAATTACACTATTATATCACAACTGCCTCTTTCTCCCTATCCTTCTCTCTTAAATGGAGAAAAATGTTGAAATCATATCATTATTTCAACATATATATATATATATATATATCTCTCTCTCTCTCTCTCTCTCTCGCATATTCCTTTTAATCAAGATAGGCTAATTTAGATTTAAGCTTATGTTGGGTAAGCCTCAAGAACTCCCCCAACTCCAAAGCCAAATGGAGAAAAAAATAGAAATTATGCCATTATTTTGACATCTCTCTCTCTCTCTCTCAAAAATGGAAAAAGGATTTCTCTAATTACTCAATAAATATCATACATGACCATCGTACATATATCATTACATGCTTTTCAAAATTCATCCTATAACATTAATTCATAAGCATTACTACAACAATGTTCATATTTACTTAGTAATGCAAATGAAGTTACAAAAGTTCCATTTCGATCTAGTTTTTTGAAAGATAAAAGAGGATGAATTAGATTATAATAATTACAAATGGTAGGACAAAGTATATTTTCCAACTACTACATTTCTTTGGTTGCTCGACTTTTGAATCAAATTCTAACCTAGAAGATGCAAATCGAGCCGTTCTTCTTGTAGAACGATCGTCACGACATGCTCATTACACTATGATGAAGAAATTGACAAAAAAACGTTGAGAATATAAGATCGTACGTTTTCCCATGTTTTGCCACGTCATAATCATGGCCCTAGAGTTCGATCCATGGCACAAAAAGGGTATCAAAATGATCATTTTCCCAAGCCAATTAAGAAAAGAATAATGTTTTGGTCGGATGAAGACCAGAAGGATCCCGAATGGATTTCAAAAGATCGTGAAGATTGCATAGGCATTATGGAGTCTGATTTAGAATTTCACATATTGTTGGTGCAGGGGCAAATTGTTAATTTTCATTAATTAGGTTAGAAATTGATCATCCACCCATGTTTGGGCCCCACTTCTATATAAAGACGTACTCTCTACATGTAAAGGACCTTTCTTTCATCAATTAAAAATTCCCTTTTGCTTGAGTTTTGGGTCACGGCTAGGAGAGACAAAGAGAGAGGAGAGAGAAAATCTGGACGGGTACTCCGCCTCAAAGGTAACTTTCTCTCTTCTCCTCTCTCTTCTTTCTCTCTCTTCTTCTTTCCTTTCTCTCTCTTCTTCTTTCCTTTCTCTCTCTTCTTATTTCCTTTTTCTCTCTTCTTCTTTCCTTTCTCTGACTTCTTCTCTTTCTCTCTCTTTTTCTTTCTTTTTCTCTCTCTTCTTTCTTTTTTCTGTCATGCATGGCAGCGAACATTGTCAAGCTCGACCTTGTCTCTCTTCTTCCTCTCTTCTGTTGTGCACGACAGTGAACATTACCGAGCGCCACCTTCTCGCTCTTCTTCCTCTCTTATGTCGTGCACGGCAGTGAACACTACCGGGCATGACCTTCTCTCTCTTCTTCCTCTCTTATGTCATGCACGGCAGTGAACAAGGTCGAGCATAACTTTCTCTCTCTTCTCTCTTTCTTCTGTCATACACGGTAATGAACACTGCTGATCCCCTCTCTCTCTTCTTTTTTTCTTCTATCGTGCACGATGGTGAACACTGCCGAGTGTGACCTTCTCTCTCTTCTTCCTCTCTTCTGTCCTGCACAGCAATGAGCACTGCTGAGCGCAACCTTCTCTTTCTTCTATCTTCTCTCTGTCTCGCATGGCAGTGAACATTACACCCTCTCTCTCTTCTCTCTGTCTCGCATGACAGTGAGCATCGCTGAGCGTGACCTTTCTTCTCTCCCCCTTCATGTCTTGCGTGACACCACACACTGCCGAGCATGACACTTCTTTCTTTCTTTTTCTTCTTTGTCTTGCACGACAGTGCATATTACCGAGCACGATATCTTTCTGCTTTCTCTTTCTCTCTCCCTTGCTTGTTTGATTAGAGGACAAGCTGAGTCTTGTACTGCCGTGCTAGTCTTGTCACCGAGCAGCTTAGCCGTTGTGCCGGTCTAGTTACCCTTCCCGTTTAACTGCCGTGTCAGACCAGCCGCTTTGTCAGACCAGCTATCGTGCTAGTCTCATCGTCGACCAGTCTAGCCGTCGTGCCGATCTAGTTACCGTGCCTATCTACCTACCGCGTCAGACCAGTCGCCACACCGGTCTTACCACTGTGCCAATCTAGCCGAATGGTCAAACTTCTCCTCTCTCTTTCACCTTCCCTCATATCTTTTCTTCTTCCCCTCTTTAAAGAAAATACTTCTTTTTATCCATCTCTGAAGGATCTGAGTGAAAAACAAATCAGCGTTTGTTCCTCTTTTCTCTCTTCTCAAAAATACATTTTATCTCTGAAATGTTGAGTGAAAGCCAAACGAGCCTTCGTCTCTCTTTTCTCTTTAAAATATACATTTTCTCTGGAGGACTAGTTGAAAGACATGCTAGCCTTCATTATTTTTTCTTCATTTTCTCGTTCTTTTCCAAAATACACATTACCTTTGGAGTACAGGGTGAAAAGCAGACCAGCCTTCAATTTGTTCTTTCTTTATTTCTTTGGAGTACTGGGTGAAAAGCAGACCACCCTTCAAACTCTTCTTTCTTTTTTCTTTTCTTCTCTCTTTTCTTTTCTCTTTCACTTTCTCTACCTCACCCTTTTCTTTCTTTCTTTACTGTAAGATATGTACTAAGATTCCCTCGTCAAGGAGATGCTGTAAGGCTATAGAATTGACACGGACTCCATCATGCTATTTTCCATTTCTTCAAGTTCCCATGTACCTGTGCGCTCACCCTATGACAAGGTTGGGTCCTCAGACCCACTTGTTTGTATTCTAATGTGTGTGTGTGGTCGCAGGTAAAAAGAAATAAGCCAAGGGAGACAATTGCGAACTGGCCATAAGCCAAGGGGCATTCTACGTGATTTAAGAGGGCGCCCATGCGAGTTATCCTGAGTGTGTCACAAACCCATGTGAGATAAGTCTCGCCTCACAACTAAATTTCTCTCTCACCAGATGGTATTCTTGCCTGCATCTTCCTTACACAATTCACGAGAGAGCGGTCTCAGGTCCTGGGTTCATCTTGAACCCGGAGCCATGCCACTAGGTCATCTCGACCCGGAGGGTGAGATCGAGGCATCTAACTAGCTTGGCGACTCCAATGGGGACACGCTACCCCATAGTCAGATCGTCCTTGTTTGGCTTGTCTTTCTTCTATTTCCTATTCACTATACACACACATGTCTTCGGGTTTGCATAACCATGTCATCTGAGTCGGGGACTTTCTGATCCCTGTACTCGTTAATCCATGTCGAGAATAAGTTCCCCGAACCTTGTTCTCGACCTTCCTTCTGAGTGTCGAACCCCGTGTCATGCTCCCAGGTCTTGACCTAAAAGTCCCTCACTCCCCATCTCCTAGCTTTGGTGGACCCCCCACCAATGCGCCGTGCATAGGTGGTGCACTAGCCACTACACACATCATGCACCCTGTTACCTACAAATCACATGCTGGTCCCATTGCTCGGGGCAGCCCAAAGGCCGACCTTGCCCTTCCTGCACATGGAAATCCAGCTGCCAATGCTCCTATGGGTCACCGTACGGTCACCCCTCACTTTTAGTTTCATCGAGCCCCTATAATAAGAGGCTCGACACACGAAGGAAGAGGCCCTAGGCCACTACCTCCCACACACGCATTAGAGCTCGTGGTCCATTCGCTCGAGCTACACCCCGGGGCAGCCCTCAAGCTGCCGTGAGCCACTGTCCGGGCTCAGGTCTTCTTGGACTCGACCATGTATGCCTGATGCATACATATCGCACTACTCAGGGTAGCCCTATGATTGCGCTGAGTACAGGAGAGATGACCCCCTCGTCATCCCTCCCAGCATATGCCTGCTCACTTTGTGAGGGATGGTCACAAATCCATTACCTCACAAACACATGCTTGCAATCCTCGGCCTCTTAAGGCCTGACCTATTGCTCGAGCCGGGGTTGACCCTAAGGTCACCCGGAACCCTGCTACAAGTGGTACACCTGAGCCCCTCCCTCGGACAACTCCAAGCTCTTGGTTGAAAGGTCACTGATGGTTGACTCCTCCCCCATTCATCCCTTCTCCTCCGAATGAGCCACTCAAGACTTGGTAATCGAAGGCTTTCCCTAAGAGTACCCTCTTGAAGTACCCTTTCCAGTTTGGCCCTACCTTTGGAGCTCACAAAAGAGCTTAGGGAAAGGCTCCCTTGGGCGATGAAGTCTTCCAGCCCATGTCTCTCCCCAAGCTGAGACAAAATTCTGAGCTGACTCCCTTTTCTAGCTTGCATTCCTTGCAGCATCTGGTGAAGATGGCTCAGTCATGTCTGAAGAAAGCGGACCATTCTAAATCATGGTCCCAGTCTCAGCTCTGAAGAGAAGTACACAAGAGCCTGAGAGCCAAACATGATCGAGGTCTGCGACTATTCCCAAGAGAAGAAGCCCAGACGCACGAGGAAAGGAAGCCTGCTGATCCCTTGGTCTAGAATCTCTTTTATCCACTACAGGCTGCAGCAGAGCCTAAGATAGAAGAATCCAGCATGGTTGTTAATGTCGTAGGAGACAACCCAACCGTGCAGCACTTGCTGTCTCAAGACTGTCGCGAATTGGTCCTGATCCGATTAGCATACAAAGCTCGAGCTCAGTCGGGGCATGCTGGACCCCTACTGACCTACTTGCTTCACCCAGTCAGGCATGTGTGCCAGACCTCGGCCTTGCACGAGATCAATCTCCCTCAAGAAACAGTCAGCGTGATGGTCGTTGATGAACCCATTGATGATAGAGAAGACTGTATGAATCGGTTCGAGGACATGATTCGTAAGATGATGGAGAAGATCAAACTAATGAAAAGTATCTAGCTCCCTGAGAACTCATCTCTGCAGGAAGCCAATTCTCCTCCTCCAGCTGAGCCGGTCCTAAGACAACCACTTCCCTCGCATGACCATTCTTCCTCTCAGCAGGTCTCTCAATCCAACATCAATGCCATGGTCACTCACAGTTTGCGAGGTAGATAGATCCTGGGCATCCAAGATACAACCTTGTATCAGAAGCCCTATCCATCTTATATTGACCAGCTCACATTTCCCCCTAATTACAAGAAGGGGCATATATATCTCGATAGTCTCAAAATGGCATTCGGGTTAACTGAAGCGGCTCATGTGGTAACAGTTCAAGAAGAAGACAAGCAAGAGTATCATCTTGATGAACTATCACCAGACTTTCTTCAGACACTATTTTGTATCATACTACAAATAGGGACATCGCACCAAAGCCGTTAAGGCAGCCTACGCACCTCGCTCGAAGGACTCAAAACCTCTGGTGCCCGTATCATCAGATATGAGGACATGACCTAGAAGGGTGCTTTGCCTTCCAAGCCATAATCATAGAGAAAGTCCAGGGAGAGCATGCCACTGACACTATCCTATGTAATGACGTTCGAACTGCCAGATTGCCAACACAGGAGGTCACTCAGGCACAGACCTCCGGTGAGAACGCACCCCTCGAGCCTTCGGACTTTGATGAAACCTTAACTTCACAACCATGGCAGGTCTATCGAGGACGAAGCAGGATGAAATCCATGAAGAGGGAAGCAGTCTTCCAAGCAAAGTTGGCTCCTAAGCCTCGTGAACCTAGTCAGCCTGCGCTCATTTCCAAAAATGGTAGAAGGAGATGAGCACCAAGAGCCGCTCGTCGAAAGAGGAAACTCCCTCAACCCCGGATTGAGGTCAAGTTCCTCAAGACCCTTCCTCCGTTACCAACCCTGTAGGACTTTTTCCCTGAGTTAGTTGCTCTTGCTGACCAAGACCCATAGTCCAGTCAAGAGGATGATCCTGACCCTTCCTTCGCTCAGGTTACCAACACGTCCAATAAGGGTGACAACATTAAAAGCACCCCCCAATGGTCCAAGTAGGGTGAAGATCTAAAAAACTCCCTGCACTCATCCAATTTCGGTGATGACGATAAAAGCTACCCGGATCGTCCAATCTGAGTGACAACCTTAAAAGCTCTCCCCCATCTTCTATCCTTGATTCTTCTAACCTTTCTTCTTCTTCTGCTAACAGGTCTTCTGTGGGTTCAAATCGCAAATGCCTAGACGTTGAAGCTCTTGACAAATAGCTGAAAAGTTGTAATACTAGCAAGCGGCATCGAAGGCAGCTGAAAAAGACGGTGGCCCAAGCAGCTGGTTTCCTGACAGTCGCTGACGCCTTAGCTTCTAGAGCATTTACAAAATCTCCTCCCATCATTGAGGAGCTCATCATGCACCATAGGAATCCTAAGGCTAAGAAACCCCAATGGCCTCTTGAGCCTGACTTTGAGCAATGACTTTGAGAGTCAAGAGGGCAAAGCTTCTATTCTCATGAAGCATGCCACATGGTGCAGATCTCTGAAGTAGTGACCAACACTAACCCAATCGGTCTAAGGTCAGGTAAGAAGTTGCAGCCACTTGTGCAGAAACCTCAACAACCAAGACTCTTGAAGGACCCTAGTTCGCTATACCCTAACACACCAACCAATCCACCACTCCTTAAGTTCCCGGGATCACCATTGGTCCCATATACCCAATCATCTCCAAATCCTCAATTTCCATCAACCTATATTTTATCAACACCTACCCCTATTTCACATGTTTGAAGACATTTTCAGCACCTTGAGTCCCCAATGCAAAATAAAAGAGAAGCCGATCAATAAAGCCCTGACTTACAGAAGAATTTTTGAAAGTCTCAGAATTGCTCCAAAAAGGGTGAAGATGTTCTTAAGGACATTAGAAGGCCACTTACCAAGTTTCATTGCAATCCGACATGTCTAGGGTAGCGCAGACAAAGAAACAATTTCGAAAAAATCGGTCTCTAGCACCCTGAAATGGACCCTATAACTACAACACTATCAACGGAGTGTCAAATGGTTGTGAGAAGATTGCCATTGGATCCGGAACAGTTGAAAACCTTTAGGGGTCAAATTTCGGCTTGAACAGACATTCCAGGACAAAGTTATAGGCAAAAGACTAAAAACGGAGAGGCTGCACAATATTCCTGTGCGCCCTCTCTGCACCAATCTCCATTAAAGGAGGCTGGTTTTCACAATCATGAATAGAAACTTTGAAGAATCATATCTCCCTTGTTTTGAGTGGATTCGACCCCAAATTTTGGGAGCGTGTTCGTCTCGTCAAGACGAGCATTTTGATATTGGCACGGCCCGTGACAACGTTCGAGCAGGGAGAAAAGCTAGAGAGAAGATGATGATTAGAGAATAAGAGTTGCAGAAAATCAACAGTAGCGTGTCTTACTCGAGCGGCCATATCATGGTGCTTGCTTGTCTGATCGATGCGAAACCAGTTGCATTGCATGCGTAAAGTCCAGGGCTATATCTGGTCTAAAATCCACACATGATGGACGATTATATTTGACATACAAAGGTGTTAATGTTGCTGCAGAATTCCGGCCGTAGGAATCCAAATTCCGACCAAAAACCCAAAATTGTAAAATCTTCGTTCGGACACAAAATCGAGCTACATTTGTTGCAACGCGATCGTGACAGCATGCTCAGTGAAATTCAGTGAAAAAACAAAGGAAATACATCAAGAAATAAGCACACTGTTGATTAGAAGTTTTCAAGTTTCATACAAATTTCAAGTTGCATGACCATGGCTTAAATACGTGATCCATGGCTCGCAGTTAGTATCCAATTAATCGTCATGCTGAGCCCAACAAGAAAGTAATTATATTTTGGCCATACAGGCGTCGGAGTAACCCTGAATCATCTTAAGAAAATCGAACACGTTCCATAGTTGCAGCAGTGACTGTTTTGGAATTTCGTCTATTGTTGGGTAGGGGAAAAACCGTAATTTTACAACCATTTTAAGATTTTATTTTAATTCAAATAAATTGTATTTTTTAGCAATTAGGGTAAGTTTTAGCCCAACTCTATAAATACATGTTAGCTCTCATTGTAAAAGACTGCAACGTCATAAATAAAAATTAAGAGTTTTAGTCTTGAGATTGTGGCACGTCTTAGAGAGAGAGAGAGAGAGGAGAGAGAAGAAAAGGTCCGGTACCCCTAAGTGAAGGTAATTGTCTCTCCTCCTCTCTTCTCTCTCCTCTTCTTTCTTTCTCTCTTATTCTTCTTCTATCTTTCTCTCTCTTCTTCTTTCGCTCTCTTTTCTTCTTTTTTCCTTTCTCCTCTTCTCTCTGTCTCTATCTCCTCTTCTTCTTCTCTCTATCTCTCTCTTCTCTACCTCAAACATGCACGACAGTGAGCATCGTCATGCATGTCTCTCTCTTTCTCTCTTCTTTTATCTTTCTCTCACTTCCTATTTTTGCCTCTTTTTTCTCTCTCAACATGCACGGCAGTAGGCACGGCCGTGCATGTCTCTCTTTCCGTTCTTTCCTCTCTTTTGCTATCTTTCCTCTCTCTGCTATCTTTCCTCTCTCATTCGCCCTCTTTCCTAATATTTTTTCTTTTTCTTAATCTTCTCTTTCTCTCTCTCTACATTCCCTTCTTTCTCTGCTCTCTTTCCTGATCTCTTTTTGCACTTTCCTCTCTTTCTCTCTCCTTTGTCTCTCTTTTTCTCTCTCTATCTTTCCTTTTGTCTCTCTATTCTTTCCTTTCTCTCTCCTCACCAGTCATGCACGGCGGCGTCGATCGCTGAGCATGACATCCTCCTTCTCCTGGAATATGCACAGTGAGCCAAGCCTTAACTCAAGTGACGGGCTAAGTCTCTGTCTGAGTTCCTCCTTCTCCATGTTGTGCACGACAATGCTCATTGCCGCGCACAACATTTCTTCTGGAGGTTGCATATTGGCCCATCTTGATGGGGAGGAGGTAATGCCTCCTATCAATGGACACTACCTAAAAAGGTACTACCTATGACTTACGGTCTCGGAGGCATGACCTTAAAACACACCCTTAGGTCTTAGTGTACGACCTTAAAACTCACTATCACTACGGTCTCAGAGGCACGCCCTTAAACACACCCTCAGGTCTTGGTGTGCGACCTTAAAACTCACTATCACTACGGTCCCAGAGACAAAATGGTGATGGGCCAAACTAAGTCAGGTTTCGGCCCGAGTCCAAACTTGAAATGTCTCCCTTCAACTCAGCCCGCTGTGCGCTGACTGTCGTGCGCATGATGCCGTGCACAAATCTCTACCCTGTCTGCCGTATGCATTCAACAGCCATGTGCATGCTGCCGAGCATGTCTCTCTAAGCAGACTGCCATGTGTGTTAACGTCGAATGCTTCCTACTACTGTGTGCGTCCTTTTGTCATGCGCACCTCAATGCTTGGGTTGCCATGCAGGACCCCCGCTTTGACTGCCATGCGTGTCTGTCTTCCACAGACCACCACCAAGCTCAACCCCTTTACCACCGAGTGCAACCCTTTTTCCACTGCGCACACGCCTGTTGCATGCGCTCCCATGCATGCCTCCCCTCCCATGCATGCCTCCCCTAGCCAGTCTGTACGTGTGCATGTTGGAATGCCTTCTTTGCCCCAGCACAGTCGAGCCCCTCACTGCTCTTCAACCCCAGTGAAGCCTTAGTGAGCCCACCATCTTCCCTAGTGAAGTCTCACTCAAGCCCTTGAGTCTGCCGTCCCTCATCATAGTTTCACCACCATGGTGTCAAACTCGTGTCTCCCATCACATGAGTAAACCCATTTAATCACCAAGGAGTCACACTCGCTTGTTAATCCCCAGTGAGTCCGCTTGCACCCACCATCCCTCATTTCGTCAACTTCATCATCTGAACCCGCTACCTATAAATGGTCTTGGCCATTTCATCCCTAGCGAGTCAAACCATCATCCACAGACTCATTCCCCATGAAGTCTTATTCACTTCACATTCCTCAGTGAGTCTACCTACACTCACCGCCTCTCATTGAGCCACCTTCATCACTTGAACCCAAGGTCCAGTTACACGACCTTAAACTGTAGCGCATGCCTTGACCGCATGATGTTAAACTGCTTTGCACAACGGTCCAGTTACATGACCTTAAACTATAGTGCTCTTCCTGGCTGCATGATGTTAAACTGCTTTGTACAACAGTCCAATTACACGACCTTAAACTATAGCGCACGTCTTGGCCACATGATGTTAAACTGCTTCGCACAATGGTCCAAGTTATACGACCTTAAACTATAGCGCACATGGCCGCATGACATTAAACTACTTTGCACAATGGTCTAGTTACACGACCTTAAACTGTAGCGCACATCCTGACCGCATAACATAAACTGCTTTGCATAATGGTCCAAGTTATATGACCATAAACTATAGCGCACTTCTTGGTCGCATGACAATAAATTGCTTCACACAATGGTCCGTGCTACAAGACCCTAAACGGCATAGAGAGGGTCCAAGTTATATGACCTTAAACTATAACACACTTTCTGACCGCAGGACGTTAAATTGGTTCGCGCAATGGTTAAGGTTATATGACCTTAAATTATAGCCTAGGTCCTTATGGCATGACCTTAAACATGCCCTCACAAAAAATGGGCACGGTGGAAACTCGAAAGGCCACCATGAGTAAAAATGATGGACATGCATGGTCATGAAACCATAAGTAAAAGCATTTCGTGAATAAAAACCTGGCACAGTGGAAAGCCGAAAGGGCACCGTGAGCAAAAAATGGAAAAAGGGTGGAAATGACCGTGAGGTCATGGGTAAAAGAACCCAATAAAAAGGAGGTTGGTGAAAACCATCTTTACGACACCACTTCCCTTATCCAAGTGAAAACTTGAATGCGAACTCGGACTAATAAACAGGTTGATGCGGCGCTCGCCTCCATAGGTGGCTTCAACCAGCATTCCAAGAAAAATCCTCGGTACCAGAATACCTTGGGGCCCAAAGAGGTACCCTGCTTGTCAAAGCAGACCTGGTATAACATCAAACAATGCCTACCAAGGGCTCCTAGGATGTCTATCCAAAGCAAGCTCCCGATGTGGATGATGGGCATTCCCAGAGGGGTCCCCCATTGGAAGAAAAACAAAAGTCTCTGATGTGGATGATGGGACTTCCTTGAGGGGTCCCCCATTAGAAGACATAAACAAAATTTGATTGATTTGGAAGAAAGCCCTTAAGCAAGGCTCCCGACTGTTAGACAAGTCAAGATCCTGACTGACTGGGTCTACAATCGCTTAAGAAAGCCCCCTAGCTATTGGAACAAAAAACAAAAGCTCTTGACGTGGATGATGGGCCTTCCCAAAGGGGTCTCCCACCAGTAGCTCTAGTCTCTTTTCCCCCCAAAAGTCTCAACACTTGAGTTTACAAGCCCTTAAGTAAGGCCCCCAGACATCAGAGCACATTGGTCACCCTTCTGGGAAGCAGCTTCGCATGAGTATCCCTTCAGCGGTCGTGTTGATCCGGTGGCCAGGAAGAAAGCTAAGGCCGAAGGACCATTTTGATTCCGAATGTTGCCCTTCTCACTTCTCTGACTGATTGGGAAGAAAGCCCTTAAGCAAGTCCGTCGATTGCCAAACAAGCCTGGATTTTGACTGACTTGGTCTACAAGCCCTTAAGCAAGGCCCCCAGCTATTGGACCCAAAAACAAAAGCTCCTAACGTGGATGATGAGCCTTCCCAGAGGGGTCTCTCACTAGTAGCTCAAATCTCTTCTCCCCCTAAAAGTCTCAACGTCTAGGTCTACAAGTCCTTAAGCAAGGCCTCAAGATGTCAGAGCACCTTGGTCACCCTTATGGGAAGCAGCTTCACACGAGTATCCTTTCGACGGTCATGTTGATCCGGTGGCCAAGAAGAAAGCTAAGGCCGAAGGACCATTTTGATTATGAATGTTATCGTTCTCACTTTTCTCGAAGCATAACATTCGGTGGGGCCAGCTGTTTGAGGATAATTTTCAACACTTATATCTGCGATATGAATAAGGAGAGAGAAGTTTGCGACTTAGGACCGCAGATACCAACATGCCTGTGCATTACTGAAGCCGTAGGTCAATAAGCCCTGATTTAAAATGAAATTTCCGACAGTCTCAAAATGGTCAAAGAATGGCCAGAAATGTGGGTATCCTAAGAATACCTGTCAAGTTTCTTCACGATCTGATGAGTTTAAGGCAGTGTAGACGCAAAAAACATTTTCGTAGTTGCCTTCAGCACGCTGAAATGGACCTTATAACTACAGTCGTATCACTGAAGCGTCAAATGATCATGGGATCACCAGCATTGAATCTGAAATTTTGAAAAACCCTGGGACCAAGTTTCGTCTTGAATGGATGTCTCTAGACTAGGTTATGGACAAATTACTCAAAATGGGTAGGTCGCATACTATTACGGTGCACCCTCAGTGAACTAGTTTTCATTAATGATAACTACATTTTTTAGATTTTGGATTAATTTTGGACACTCATATCTTCTTTGTCTTGAGTCAGAATGAGCTCAAATTCTCGAAGCATGTTCGTCTCATTGACTCGATCGATTTGATCTATGGTATGCCCCACGATATGATCCGAGTTGAGAGAAAACCTAGAGAGAATATTGGGATTCAAAGTGAGGTTGTAGAATTTTCAGCAAGTGCATGCCTTGATTGAGTGGCCACATCATGACGCGCGCACGTCAGATCGGTCTGAAACTAGTCCTGTTGCGGCCATAACGTCAAGGGATTCACACAAACTAAACCTTGCCCGTGATGGATGGTCATTCACTGCACGACAAGGATAAAGTTGCTGCAATTTCAGGCCACCGGAAACCAAATTCTGACCAAAATACCTAATTTGGAAAATGATTATTCGAGCACCAGCACCAAATTGAGCCACATTCGTTGCCAAATGTTCATGACGACATGCTCGTCAAAATGCAGTGATGAAATTGTGAATAAACAACGAGAAACGAGTGTGATCTTGAACCAAAGATCACATGTTTCTCGTAAATTTCACACCTTGAGATCGTAGCCCAAAAACCAGATCCATGGCTCGAAATGAGTATCAAAATGACCGTCTCCCCGAGATGATCAAGAAAGTAGTATTCTTTTAGCTGGATAGAGGCCGAAAAGATCCCGAACGGGCCATGTAAGATCGCAAGAGTTGCATGGTTGTGATAGGGACCAAATTGAAATTTCAGGAATTGTGGGCAAGGGGCAAAATTATTATTTTACCCTTATTTTCTTATTTTTAGTTAATTCATTTAAATTTTAGTTTTCAACAATTACGTCAAAAACTAGGCATCCACTCATTTTTGGATTGAAACTATGTATATATATATATACAGATGATGAGAACTTGTAAAGGACCCCTTGGTCAATTAAAAGTTTTTGGCTTGTGCTCATCTTTGGGTCAAAATTTTTTTTTATTGAAGAAAGAAAGAGAGGAGAGAGAAAACTTTGGCTTGTACCCCAGGGTCTCATTGTGGTAATCTTCTCTCTCCTCTCCTTTCTCTCTCCTCTTCTCTCACTTCCTTAGGACGGTAGGGTTTGGTGCTATCCCAAACTCTCTCTCCTAGTTCTCTCTCATATTTCTTCTCTCTTTCTCTCTCTTCTTTTTTCCTTTCTCTCTCTTTTTTTCTTTTCTCTTTCTTCTTCTTTACTTTCTCCCTCTTCTTTTTTCCATTTTCTCTCTTCTTCTTTCCTTTCTTTCTCTACTTCTTTCTTTTCTCTCTCCTTCTTTCCCTTGCCTTCTCTTTCTTAATAGATACTACAGCTAGAGCCCTTTCTCGAGTGGTGAGCTCAGTTGTCGTCCCTGTTCTTCTCCCTTCTCTCTCTTTCCTTCTCTTTCTTGACAGAGACAACAGCTAGAGCTCTTTCTCGAGTGGCGGTCTCAGCTGCCGTCCCTGTGTTTCTTTATTTTGTCTCTTGTTTCCCTTCTCTTGACAGAGACGACAGCCAGAGCCTTTTCCCGAGTGGGGGGCTCAGCTGCCGCCCCTGTCCTTCTTCTTTGTCTTTCACTGGGACGGCAGTCTAGCTACTGTCCCCAACTTTATCTCTCTTCTCTCTTTCACTGAGACGACTGTCTAGCTGCTTCCCAAACTTTTCCTCTCTCATCTCACTGGAATGACAAGTGTCATCGCAAACTTTCTCTCTCTTCTCTCTTTCGCTGGGATGAGCTGTCGTCCCAAACTTTTCCTCTCTCATCTCACTGAGACGATAGGGTCTACCCACCGTCCCCAATTCTTCTCATCTCACTGGGATGGCAGGGTCCACCTGCCGTCTCAAACTCTGACTCTCCCTTTCTTCTATGATATCACTAGGAC
Source organism: Amborella trichopoda (assembly GCF_054954075.1). Taxonomy (NCBI): domain Eukaryota; kingdom Viridiplantae; phylum Streptophyta; class Magnoliopsida; order Amborellales; family Amborellaceae; genus Amborella; species Amborella trichopoda. The sequence goes on from NC_142348.1 coordinate 36,461,250, forward strand.
GATAGGCTTTACTGTCGTCCCAAATTCTCTCCCTCTCTTTTCATCCTATTTCTTTGGGACGACAGGTTTAGCTGCCGTCCCTGCTTTCTCTTCTTCTCTCTCTTTCACTCTCTTCTCTTCTTCTCTCTTCCTTCTTCTATCTCTTTCTCTCTATCTTATTTCACCATCTTTGTTTCCCCTTCGAAAGATTAACGAAAGCCAAGGTAACCTTCACCCTCTTTATTTCTCTCTTTTCTTTCTCTCTTCTCTCCCAATTACCTTATTCTTTCTTCTCTCTCTCTCTGAAGAGCTAGGTGAAAACCAAACTAGCCTTCGTCCCTCTTTTCTCTCTCTACTTCCTTCTCTCTCTCTCTCTGAAGAGCTAGGTGAAAACCAAACTAGCATTCGTCTCTCTTTTCTCTCTCTCATTCTTCTTCTTTTCTTCTTTTCTTTGAAGAGCTAGGTGAAAAAAAAACTAGCCTTCGTTTCTCTTTTCTCTCTCTACTTTTTCTCTCTTTCTGAAGAACTACGTGTAACCCAAACTACCCTTCTTTTCTCTTTTCTCTCTCTCTTCTCTTCTCTTTTTGTCTCTCATCACTTTTCTTCCCTCTCTCATTCTCTTCATCTCACCCCCTTTCTCTCATTTCTCTACTAAGGAACGCTGTCAGGAGTCCCCTGTTAAGAAGACACCGAAAGGTTGTCTAATTAACATGGACTTAATGGCATCATTCCCTCATTTACCCTTCGAATGTGCAAACTTGTGAGTATTCACCCAAATACAAGGTGGGGTTTTTTAATCCACTTGTCTATAGCTTTAACGTGTGTGTGTGAATGCAGAAAGGAAGAAACAGGTCAAGGGAGGCGATTCCAAACCGACCTTAGGCTAGGGGGCATTCCTCGTGATCTAAGAGGGCATGAATGCAAGCAGCCCGAGCGTGGCACGAATCCACGTGAGGTAAGTCTCACCTCATGACCAAATTCCTCTCTCACCGATTGGTATTCCTGCATGTGTCCCCTTTATGCAGTTCTCAAGAGAGCGTTCTCTGGTCCTGGGTCCAACGCGAACCTGGAGCCATGCCACCAGGTCAACCCGACCCAGAGCTCGAGATCAAGGTTTCTAATTAGTGACTTGTGGCCCAATCATGAGGGAGCATCAATGGCACGTAAAACGACACGTCGTGTAAAAATAGGGGCACAAAAGCACAACTAACGTGTGAACTGAAATGCCGCACAAGCGAAACGTCACATGACTCAAAGGTATGAGAGTACGAACAACACATGAAGCGACGTGCCACACATGTGAAAGATCGTGTTTCATCCCGAGGAGTGACAATGGACACATAATCAAAGATTATGTGCAATCCCGATGCAGTCCCTTCATGAAGCATTTACTGCCCCGAATGCACGACTCCATTTATCAGGAACAACGCGCCCACCACCGGCAAAACGCTACTCAGGTACGTAATAATTCCCCCCAGCCCACACATGCCTCGTGCTCACTCAAGAGCTCATCATGCACTCACGCACTGCTACACTTGGTGGACAAGAGAACCACATTCCTTGTGCCAATCGAAAAAAAAAAAAACAGGGGTCCTTGAGAAAATCGAAAACAATGCACACCCATAGGGTTAGGACGAAAATCCATAATGGCGTCCCAACCATCCCAACTAAGGCAAGAAGTGATGGCCCTATGGGAAAGATGAGGGTCTTACAGACCATTGTTTGAAGAAATTTTTCAGCACCACGGATCCCCGATGCGGAATAAAAAGAGAAGTCGGCAATAAAGCCTGACAGATAGTGGAAATTTCGACAGTCTCAGAATGGCCCCAGAACAGGTTAAAATCTTCATAAGAACTCTAAAAGTGCCCTGCCAAGTTTCGTCATGTTCTGAAATCTCTAAGGCAGTGCAGACTAAGAAAGAGTTCCTGAAGAATCAACCTCTAGCACCCTGAAACGAACCCCTTATAACTGAAACCTGACTTTCGGAGCGTCAAACGGCCTTGGGACCAACGCTATTGGATTCACCACGATACTATAAAAGGTCAAATTTTAGCTTAAATGGACACTCTAGGAAGAAGTTATCGGTAAAAGATCAAAACAGCAGAAGCCGCACACTATTCCCATGCGGCCACCTTGCAACTAGACTCCATTAAAGGGGCAGTCACAAACAGTGACTTGCAACGCTCATATCTCACTCATCCAAGGTGGGGTCATGCTCAAACTTATTGGAATGTGTTCGTCTCGTCGAAGTGAGCGTTTCGATATGTGGCATGCCCCATGTCGACACCCGAGAAAGGAGAAAAGCTAGAGAGAAGTTGCCGATCCGTGAAGAAAGTTGCAAGAAAATCAGCAGCGACATGCCTCGCTCGAGTGATCAAATCACGAAGCTCGCGAACCAGATCAACGTGAAACTAGTTGCATCACATACGAAAGGTCATGGGTATCATTGGTCCGAACTCCGTGCATGATAAATGATCAGATTTCACAAACAAAGCGATGAAGTGGCTGCAAATTCCGGCGCTAGAATTTCAGATTCTAGCCAAACCTCAAAAGTTGCGAAATATTCATTCGGGCACGAAATCGAGTTGCGTTTGTTGCAACGTGACCGTGATGGCATACTCATTGTAATACAATGAAGAAATCACGAAGAAACATTAAGGAACGAGCACACTATTGATTCGAAGTTTGCAAGATTCATCCAAATTTCAAGCCACATGATTGTGGCTTAAAAACACGATCTGTGGCACGAAGTTGGTATCAAATCGATCGCCATGCCGAGACCTACAAGAAAATAATCATCTTTCAGACAAACGGGTATCAGAGCAACCCTGAATCCTTCATGAATGATCATGCACGTTCTAACGCAGCAGCAAGGACTGTTCTAGAATTTTTTTAATTGCTAGGAAGGGGCAAATCAGTCATTTTGCACCTATTTTCTTAGTTTATTTAGTTCAATTAAATCTTAATTTTCAGTAATTAGGTTTAATTTTCATCAATCCACTCATGTTTGGGCAAAACTCTATATATATCACATACTATCATTGTACATGGACTGAAGTTTGCTTAATAAAATTTCTATCTCTTATTATCGTTGGGTCAAGTTTTATGAGAGATAGGAAGGTGAGAGAAACTTTTAGGTCAGTACCCCTGAGCTTAAGGTAAATCTCTTTCTCTCTCGTCTTCTCTTTATTCTCCTTCGTCTAAGTTTTTCTCAAAGGCCATGCAGGGCATTGGTAGTGCCGCGCATGCCTCTTCCTTTCTTTCCTTTCCTATGGTTTCGCAGGTCGTGCATGGCGATGGCAGTACCATGCGTGAGTTTCTTTCCCCCTCTCTTCATTCATCTCTATCTCTCAACGAAGTTTGCAGATGGCACTGCTCATCGCTGTTCGCAGGCATGTCCTCGATGTCCCGCATAAGTGCAAACGGCGATGCCTATTGTCGCCCGCAGGGGTCTCATCCTGTTACATGCTTATCATAGACGGCAATGCCTATCGTCACCCGCGAAGGGCCATGACGATGCCTATGTCCGTCCGTGAGCTTCTTTCTTACGCCTTGTACGTATTACATACGATGATGCCTATCAACACTCACGAAGTGTCGCGGCGATGCCTATCGCCATCCGTAGGCTTCCTTTGTGCGCTCGGTGCCTATCGCTGTCCGCGAGCTTCTTTCATGCATTCGGTGCCTATCCCCATTCGTAAGCTTCTCTCGCGTCCCATGCCTATTGTCGTGCGCTTCACAGTAAGTTATCACCGCCAGTGGAGGGATGTGTTGTCTTCTCGTGTTGCCAACGACGATGCCTAATGCCATCTGAGGTTCGCTGCTTACCCCTTTCACCGTGAGCAGCATTGTCCAGCGCCATCCAGGGGCTGCGACACTATTACTCCACGACCGTGGGTAGCGATCTTAACACTGTCGGGATCCTCCCTCTTCACCGTCTTGCACTTTCTCTTTATTCTCTTTTCTTCTCTTTCTCCTCATTCTTGCTTGATTAAAGGACAAACTCAGTCTAGCACTGTCATAGTGGTCTGGCTATCGAGTAGTATTACCGTCATGTTGGTCCTGAGTACCATACCCATCTTGCTGCCACACCAGATTAGGATAGTCATTTCGACATTGGTTTCGAGTAGTATTGTTGTCACGTCGGTCTGAGTTACCGTGCCCATCTTGCTACCACTCCGAGTCGGTCACTGTACTGGTCTAGCTATCATGTTAGTCTCGTTCCCTTATCAAGTCCTCTTCTCTTTTCTTTCTTTTTTCGAACCTTCTTCTTCATCACCATAACTTCTTATCTTTTCTTCCATATGAATGTGCATTGCTCTAAGACAAGGGTGTGTCCTTCGGCGCACTTTTCTTGCAAGTTAACCATGATAGTGTTATGCAGATAACAAGGAGATTATAGCTCAAGGGAGGCGATTCCGAACCAGCTGAAGCAGCTGAGGGGTTTTCTGTTGTGATCTAAGAGGGCGACGGCGCGAATCAGCTTGAATAAGTCACAGACCCAGGTGAGGTTGCTCCCCACCTCACGAATAAAATTCCTCTCTCGCTAATTAGGCACCTTCCCTTGTTTTGTGAATAAGGTTCATGAGAGAGCGATCCCAGGTCCCGGATATTCCGAATTCGAGACACGTGTCACCCGATCACCTAGATCCGGGGAGGCGAGATTGAGGCATACGATCAATTTAGCGACTCCACTGGGGACCTATTACCCCTTCGTCAGTTTGCTCTTTCTTGATTACATCACCTTTTACTTTCTGCACTATATTTCATGGCATCTGGGTTATTCAACCAATTCATCCGAGTTGGGGATTTTCTCATCCTCGCACTCGTGGTCGTTCTAAGGAAGCGAGCTTCTAAAGCCTCGTTCCCTACACTCCTCTTGAGTCAGGACTCATTGTTCGACTCTCAGGTTCTTTCCTGGATTGGTGCGAGAAGGGATTTGAAGGCCCTTAACTCCCCACTTCCTAGCCCTGGTGGACCCTCCACGTAGGCCCTTCGCATTGGTGGCACACATGCACTGGCAAGTCCCTTGCCGGTCATATTGTTAAGGTACGTCTCAAGGCTGCTCTGTCTGCTTTCACAGAAGCCAAGCAGGTTGCCATCACTCCTGAGGGTCGCCGCAAGGCCACTCCCCATATTCCTTCACCACCCCGAACCTCTATGCCTAGAGGCTTGACACACTGCGGGGAGATCCTGCAGCCTCAACCTCTCGCACATACTTGAACGGTCATGGTCGGACCAATCGAGCCACACCTCAAGGCAACTTTCCTGTAGCCTTGAGTTTGTGTCCAAGGCTAGGCCTTCTCGGGCCGAACCCTTGACCCGCCATGCATCTACATCCCACAGCTCGGGGCAATGCCAATTCTATGCCAACTTGAGCACATGAGGGTCGTCCGCTTCGTCCTCCCTCTCAGCACACACGGCTTCACCCTGTGAGGAATGGGCTCCTTCTTTGTCCCTCACAGATGCGAGGTCAAAAGTCTCGGCTTCCAAAGGTTGAAGCAGCTGACCCAGCCCAGGCTGACCCCCAAGTCGCCTGGATGGCTACCTCCAAAGGTGCACACACACCAATTTCAAAGGTTCCTCCTTGATCCCGACTCAAACAGAGTCGTGAGCCAGTTCCTTCTTCTGTTGCTCTTCCTTCGCCAGGCAAACACCTTGAGACCTGGTAGTCAAAGGTTTTCCCTAAGAGTACCATCTTGAGTCAGCCGCCCCAGATCAGCCAGACCTCACAAGGGAATTCGGGGCAAAGGCCTGATGATAGACAGAAGCCTACATAATCCAAGGCGGCAGCCCGGATTGCCCTCTATCTTGGGACCTCATTCTTTGCTCCAGCTGATAAACACATCCCTCGCATGCTCAAAAAAGTTGGGGAAGTCCAAGTCACAGGCTTGATTCTGGATTGAAATATATTGTAGTCTTAGGATCAAGTAGAAGAGAGGCCTACATCTCCGAACTAGAGAGATTCTTGAGGTAGTTGAAGTTACCACTCTTGATGACCTCCTACCTCACAATCCCTTCTTCCCTCTTTGGATTCCAGAACCTGAACATTAAGTCCAAGATTGCTAGGTGGTTACCGTCCTAGGAAAAGATCGAGCTGCCACGAAGTCACAGTCCCTAGACCGTCAAGAACCGATCCTCACATGGTTGGCATACAAGGCTCGAGTCATGACGGGGCATGCTGAGCCCCTACAGACCAACTTGCCACGTACGACTCGCCAGCCCTGACAGTCCACGACTCCACCTGGCTCCGACCTTCTAGAAGAAAGGGTCAGCGTCATGGTGATCAACGAGCCGAATGGAACCCTTGAAGAGCGGCTGAACAGGCTCGGGTGATGATGTGGTCCATTCTCGAAAAGATGGATCCCCTAGAGGCCTCCAGGTCCCCTGCTTCCCTTCCTCACCACGAGGAAAATTCCTAGCCTGGACAGGACACAAATCTCGGGAAAACTCCCCCAATGGGCTCCCAAGACAGCTCTGCTCCTCACATGGTTTCGGAAATTGACATAGAAGCATGGTGACCGACAGTCTCAAGAATAAGGTCCCAGGCAGGAGAGGGGAGCCGCTTTACCAAAATCCATACCCCTCGTATATTGACCAGGTGCCGTTTCCCCAAAATTATAAAAAAGGGAAGCTCCCCTCGTTCAATGGTACTATGTCCCCGCACCAGCATACCGCTCACTTCCAAGCGGCTTGTCGAGAGATGGAAACTGACGGGAAACTCCTCCTTCGTCAGTTCATTGAAACTCTTGAAGGGCCAGCCTTCCAGTGGTATGCTAGGCTACCTCCAAGCTTGGTGCACACATGGCAAGAAATGAAGCAGTTGTTTTACCAGCGCTTCTAAGAAGTATAGGGAAACATGGAAACCATCGAGCTCCTCACTCTGACTCAAGACCCTAGTGAGCTAGTCGATAAGTTCATCTCCCAATGTAGAGAGTTGGCAACCTATCATGCTACTCCCATGTCTAACACTCTCATGATTGAAAGAGAAGCAGTTCAGACCTTCATACGAAATATGCTTCCCGAGATCACCCTACATGTTGAGGCCTCCAATCCACCCTCCATATCAGAGTTCATCTCTAAAGCAGTTCGTATAGAAGGTCTGTCCAAGCACCGTGGTGGATCTCACCAGTAGTCCTCTAGCTCGGGAAACAATTGGGGCAATAGAAATTCTCGCTCCAACAATCAAGGCAACTAATAAAAAACGGTGATTAGTGCGGCCGTCACCGTGACTGACACTAAGAAAGCCACCCCTCAAACTTTGGACCGCTCCAAGGCATAGACACATCAAGCTAGAGGAAAGCAGCAGCAGTCCTATAACAAGGTCTCACCCCCTAAAATTATAAATCGAAGTGACTACTGGATCCAACACCAGAACAAGGTGTACCCCTTTGAGAAGGAGTGGGTTCTTGCGCTGCTTTGATTACTACTAGAGAAAAACATGTTTCAGCTGCCGGAGATCAACACCCCAGAGCAAGCTAGACAGGAGACACACGAGAGGTACTACGCCTATCACAGGAGAGTAGGTCACCCCACTCAAGAGTGCTATATGGTCAAAGACATTATCAAAGCCCTTATTAATAAGGGCTAGATAAATCTCGAAGAGCTAAAGAAAGCATTAGGGGCAACTGAGGTTTCCCGCATAGTGACAATCCAAGAGGATGACGAGGCACCAGCTATCTTCCGTGCACTATTCTCAGTAATTCTTGAAGAAGGTCTCATCACGCCGAAGCTGACAAGGCAGCCCATGTTCCTGCCTCCATGCACTAAGAACCTCTAGTGTCTGTATCATCTGATACCAGGACATGACCTGAGTGAATGCACTGGCTTCCACGAGCTCTTGGCAAAGAAGATGCAATGGCACTAAGAAGTTCATGGTAACTCAGAAGGACAACCTCAAGTCCCTGCTCCACCAATGCAAGATGACCTCCCGACACAAGCTCAGCAAAGTGGGCTAGACCCTCTACAGACCCTCTTCGAGGCAATGCTCCAACAGGGTCTCGTCAGTCCCAAGCCCGCCAGGCAACTTAGGCATCTTGCCCAGGGTACAAAAAAAATTTGATGTCCATATCACCAGGTATGCGGCCATAAGCTGAAAGAATGCTCTGGTTTCGAAGCTGTAGTCATGGAGAAGTTACGGGAAGGCCACATAGTTTGCACCGTTCTCGCATAATGTTTCTAAGCCATCACTTCGGTCCAAGAGGAAATCCCACTACGGGTTCCTTATGAGCATACACTGGACCCTTCAGAACCCTCAACTTCTTAACCTTGAGAAGTCTACCATGGGCGAATCAAGTCCCTGAAGCGTGAGGCAGTTCACCAAGCTAGGGCTACTCATCAGCTCGATAGGATAGACTAAACACCTCCCAAAGGATCCAAAAGGAGACGAGCACCTAGGTCAGCTCACCGAAGGAATCATATTCCTTAGCCACCAGTCGAAGAAGAATTCCTCAAGCCCCTTCCTCCACTTCATACCTTATAGGACTTCATCCTAGGTGCAACTCGTCGTATCCCTTCATCCGATCAAGTGGACGTCCCCGAGTCATCAACTGCTCGAGAGTCGTCCAATATGGGTGACGACACTAAAAGCACCCCCCAACGGTCAGAGTCGGGGCAAGACCTAAAACACCCCTGCACATGTCAAATTTTGGTGACGATGTATAAAGCTGCCCAGGACATTCTAACTCCACTTTTTCTCCTTCTCCTCCCTCCTCTTCTATTTCTTTCACAGGTGCAGATCGGTAGTGCCCTAGACTTTGACACCCTAAATGGAGAGCTCGAAGGCACCTACATCAACAGATCACAACGGAAGCACCTAAGAAAGATACTGATCCAGGCAGTTGGATTCTTGTCAGTCGCCTATGCCCTGGCAGCCAAAGCCAAGTCTGAGCCATCTTCAAGTTCCTGTTCCAAGGAGGCCTCTCATATGGTGCAGATCTTGGAAGTACCATCCAGCACACAGAAAATGAGCGTAAGATCAGGGAAGAAGCAACAACCCACACCTCAAAAGCTCAAGGTTCTCAGGTTTCCTGATCCTTCACTTTTCCATAAACCTAAACCTCAAACCTCTACATCCCTAATACCAATCCCTACTACCTCCCCATCAGCCTAGACCGCACCGGTCGAACAACAAAGTCATCCAGTGTCACAAACCAAAACGCAACCAAAACCTACTCCTAAACCTACCCTACTACTCAAACCAGTGTCTGGATCAGGAACACAGAAGGCTAATGAGGATAAGGTGAAATATGATGTAATTGGGTATTTGAAAAAGCTTCCAGCCTTTCTAAGCATCTATGATGCCCTTATGTTGTTCAGAGACTACCGTATGGCCCTGCTTCAAGACCTTTATGACCCGAAAGTGTACGATACTGGAGTGGAGCCTATTGAGTTGGATCCAGCTATCTTGGGGTGATTGGCAATCACTTTTCCGAAGATGACCTGTAGTTGGGAGGCGAATTTCATAATCATCCCCTCTTTATGAATGGTGAATTACACGCCTGCCATATCAACCAGATTATGTTGGATGGATGGTCAGTAGTCAACTTGATCCTAAGAAGGATCCTCACCTGACGGGGATTAGGATCTGGCAACCTCACTCCTACCCACATCACTATGTAAGGGTTCAACCAATCAGGAGAAAAGCCGGCTGGGACAGTTTGTCTTCACATCAAGATTGGTGACCTAAAAGATTACGCTCAGTTTCACGTAATCGACACTCATACGTCTTACAATGTCTTGCTCGGCTGCCCTTGGTTTCATGATCAGGGGGGAGTCCCTTCCATGCTCCACCAATGCTTCAAGTACAGTTGAGATGGGAGACAACACATGGTCTATGCTGATAAGAGACCGTTCCCTGTAGCCAAGACTCACTATGCTGACGCTAAGTACTATTTCACAGACCTTCCAACATCAGAAAGGCCAAAGGATGATGATTGGAAGCCTGTAAGAGTGAGAGGACCCTCGTCTCATGAGGCTGGTGAGGACCTTAGGTGAATGATTACAGACATGTTCAAAGAAGAGGAAAGACAAGGTAATACCATCTCCTTGACTCGTATCTACCCAAGTATACCTTGCCACATCTCCAAGGTCATGACGTCATCTCCTGAAGATGAAGCCTCTTCCTCTACTTCTAATTCGCCAGAACAAAGTGATGAGCTAGAAGCAACCTCTAAGACTGAGGAATCCCTAGAGGTAGACCTTCCAGCACTAAGGGTCACCTATACGCCGAATCAGCAAAAGGTCCTGCATTTCCCCATTGCTCTTCTAGAAGTAGAACTGACATACCAACCACTAAGGAAAGTACTCCAAATCCCATCCTCCTTGAACAAGGAGATCACCAGTAACTAAAAGAAGGTCTTACACTTCTCATAGGCTCTCAAAAAAGTACAGGTGGACAAGAGTCAGCCTTTCGACTCTCAAGAGCAAGACCCCATGGCAGAGTTGAGAAGTGAGGTTTGCAGCCTCCAGAATCAGTTGGAGGTTATGCGTGTCGCTTCAAAACACTTAAGAGAGTTTTTCCCTGTGACGAAGACCTATAACGAGTTCAAAAGTAATCACCTTGAATCGAAGCCAAGGTTCCCCTAGATTGGAGTATTTATAGCGAACAGGCTCACCAAATCATGAGAACCATGGATTATGAACCCCTGTCGAATCAAACACTTAGGGGCGAGGAAGCAATTGCTCCCCCATTCGAGGTCATTGAAGCCACAGTAAGCTGTCATAAGACAAAGTAAGGAGTGGGCTAATCTTCTTTGTCTCACACTATGAAAGGGCAGAAGCAATAAAACAGAAAAAGAAGGAAGAATAAAAGAGCCACGCATCACACTGAAACAAAAGGAAGAATTTTTTTCATAAAGAAAGGGGTTATTACATGTGTCAAAAATATGAGAAAAAGAAAAGAAATAAGATGTCACGCAAGGCCTTACTCTCCACCCTTCTTGCTCGTTTACGACATCATCAAAGTAAGGGAAGACCTCTAGTGCACACCCTACAAGGGCGACCTACCTCAACTGTTGGATTGCACCATTAAGTTTAGCAAGTGGCAGACCCTTCAGTCTTTGCATGCCCAAATGAAGCATGTCCATAATTATGTCGGACTTCCCACTCAAGCTGGGCCTAGGCAATGCTGTTGAGGCCGCTGCAACGAAAGGAGTATCAGTCTCCACGACAGAACTCGAAGGGATGATAACCTTGTGAGTAACTGGCTCTTCTTGAGGGACTGTGAAGCCCAAGCCTCGTCGTTTGCAGGTGCGGAGGGGGCCCTAGTTTCAACCTTCTCGACCCTCACAGCCTCCTCGCCTGGCATGTCAGACTCGCCATTAGCAGGCTTGGTTACCCCAAGGACGACCTCTTCTCCTTGCCCCTTGTTTTCTAGAGCAATTGCAATATGCTCCAAAGCGGCCGCAGTCCTTTTAGGGCCAACTCCTTCTCCCTTCTCCCTCTCTTCTTGAACCGCCATCTCCACCTCGACAGGTTCGACACCTTTCCCCTCTTCTTCTTCTCCCTTGTCCTCCACAGCAACCACTTCAGCTATAGGCTCTCCCATAGGGCCTGCCTCCTATACAGCCAGGGGTACCGCCTCTAGGCCCTCAAAGTCTGACCCTTGAGGATGTCCTACCTCTGCATCCCCTATAGCTACATCACCTGGGGCAGCAACTTCTTATTACTTGGTTGGCCCCTCTTCAGTCCTTAGGGCACCAGCCTCTTCTATGATCACAAGCTTTATCGGGGCCTCCCTTTCCTCGGTAGGCATAGCAGCCTCTTGAGCTTCAACGAACCTCTTCACCTCAACTGCCTCATCAAGGTCGGCTTCATCAGCCCCATTCATCTCCATTGGGACTGGGCCCTCCCCTTTAGCGTCAGATGTTACTTCTTGATCAGAAGCAATTTCAATCGGTGAGGTGGGATCTGAGGTACCAGCCTGAGTCTTTGAAGAGCTAGAGGAGGAAGACGAATCCTCAAGAGTAGAAGGTCATGCAAAAATATTAGGAGACACATAAGACTCTGAAGAAGCAGCTGGCAAAGAGACATCTTCCGGCTCCCGAACCACTGGATGCTTGAGCCCCTTACACTTCGGAGCCCGACGAGCAGGTGCACGAGGAACGGTCGGGGCTGCTCACTTCCTCTTCTTCCCCTTCACTTGAGAGGGTGCGACAGTCTCAGAAGCACCCCCTTGAGAAGAGCTGGCAGGAAGCTTGCTGTGAGGGCCACTCCTTATTAACTTGTTCAAATCCTGGACTGGGCACCCTTCATACCCTGGAACCTTGCGACCCTCCTTTCATTTGAAGATAGCAGAGAGGTTATAAAAAATGCTCTCTTTCTTCTTCTCTATATTGAGAAACTGTGGTAAAGACTTGCCCACGGTAATCTGGCGAGGCCGCTCAATGACGCACCAGTTCCAAGGGAAGCCCAGGGTGAATATCTTCTTCAATAGAGGAGTCATCGTCACTTTCCTCTGCCGCGTGTCCTGGCTCCAACGGGAGTTATCCCCTTTCCAGGGGTGGTCGGATTCCCAATACCCGACCAGAGTTCAGGGGCCTCGATTGCTTGCACTATTTTGCCAAAATATGGCAGCACGTACTTGTTGACCTTCGTAAACTCCAAGCACATGGCCCAAGCTGTGTGAATGTGCCTCGGGAGCAAGGTCTCATGATAGGTCCCTAGCTGGTCTTTCTTCCTGCGGTTGGCTTTGCTATGCCGCTTCTAAAAGAACACCGAGAATGGACACCCTTGGTCCAGCCCATGCTGTTGGGCAAATCGATGAGGGAAATATCCCTCAAGCTTGGCACTATGAATGGTGCGGTAAGGTAGCACCCCACCTTTGACACTCATCATATACATCAACTCCTTATGGGTGGTAGGAGCACCATTCAAGCTCTTGCCCTGCTCATTGGCAAAAGCATGATCTGTGAGGTTCCCAACTGAGAAGGCTGGTCTACTCATATGAAGATGGTCATTGTAGAACAAGTTACGTGCATGAACAGGAGTGTGAAAGATTGCTTTCTGCTCAGCAATCCTTAGAAGAAACGGGGACATTATCTCATCCAACACCCTATTTTTGAGGTAGGTGTTGGGGAAATAAGCCCTGAGCCATCCATACACATAGTGTATGGGGAAAGGCATCTTGAAGTCCTCTGAGAAGGCTCCGTCATCCACTATGTTTTTCCCTCCTTCGTCGCCTTGATATATTTTTCCTCAGGACACGGCTCCCAAGCCATAATAGATGCTACACAAGGTCGGTTGTGCGAGCACTTACTCTCACCCCCTCGCCATGTCACAGGCTACATAGAACATGCTTGGACGTATAATGTCTGCTCCTCCAAGAAGAGCAAACTTACACAGAAAGAGCACTAGGTACGCCTTTAAGAAGATGTTGTCGTTCCCACGTCAAAGCGCAAATACTGGAGGGGTTCCCTCATTGATTCCTTCCCCTTTCTTTGTGGGCTTGGGGAAATCTCATTATAACAACCTAGATTTTCCCGGCCGAATAGTTTGCATGACAGGAAAAGGAGGGAAGGAAAGGGAGTGCACTGCAGTGGAAGGCGCACGACAGAGTGTGCACAACAGTGAACAGAGAGAAGAGAGAAGAGCACGCGGCGATGGTGAGGGGTGCGTGGCGATGGTGAAGAGAGCGAGGGATAAGAAGAATAAGTGTACGATGATAGGAAGTAGAGCACATGGCGATGGTGAGGGGCGCACGGTAATGGTGAAGAGCGCGTGACCATAGGAAGAAGAAGTGCACAACGATAGGAAGGAAAGCGCGTTGCGATAGGAAGGAGAGCACGTGATGATAGGAAGGAGGAGCGCTCGACAATAGGAAGGAGAGCACGTGGCGATAGGAAGAAGAAGCACGTGGCGATAGGAAGGAGAAGAGCGCAGCGATAGTGAAGAGCGCACGACGATAGTAAGCGCGCGGTGGCAGAAGAGAGCTCGACAGTGTGCCCGCGACAGCAAGAATGCAACGCCGCTTGTGAACAAGGGTCATCGCCACGAATGTAAGAAGTAGCGCCATGCGATGATAGGCCAGCACCGTGCATGTACAGCTGTGTGTGTTGTAATTAGACCATCGGGACTGTTGGAGTAGGATGGTCCTTGAGGGACTACCTCTTTTCCCTCTTTTTGCCCTTTTTCCTTCCCTCTCAAGTGTCACCCCCTTGTTGCCACCTCACCCCCTTCTTCTTGTCACTTGGAGGTGGCTTGTTGCCACCTCTCCTTCCCTCCTCTCAAAAGTCATTTAACCCCCCCGGCCTTCATCTCTCTCTCTCTCTATATATATATATATCTCTCTCTCTCTTAGAACCTTTCCCTTAGGACTTTCATGGATCACTTTGTGGCTTGAGGAAATGGTCTCTCTCTCTTAAAACCTTTCCCTTAGGACTTTCATGAATCACTTTGTGGCTTGAGGAAATGGTTGGAGTTTGGAGAAGAAAATTGTGGAAGGAAAGATTAGAGGGCACTTTTGTTGTTAAGGTAAGTGGATTACTACCCCTTGCATCAAGTTGTATGAAGCATGAATTTAAGCATGTATGAAGCATAATTTAGCCATGATTGAAGCTTGAGTTTAAGCACGAAATGAGACATGAGATTGTATAGAAATTGGGTAAAACAATAAGATAGCATGAACGAATTTGTGCTCTGGTTTTTCATAAATTTGGCATTTTTTGTATAAATGGTTAGGCACTGTTAATATTTTTGTTGAGCCAAAACATTTGTAGGTTGATGCTCTTGTGACTCGAGTTTAAGCTATATTTTGTTTCATGTTGATGTCTTCGATGGATTTTAAGTTATGATATAGCTTTTGGAACATGCCATGCCTACACTGTAAGTTTCCAAGGAATTCACTTGCTGTAGTGATAAGATTTTGAAAAAGTAAATGACATCTGACTGACCTCAAATTACTACTATTGCAAAGGTATAAGAGTCTAATTTGAGTTTTGTGTTTGTTACGAGTTGCGATTCTTGATATTTTAGAGGATATGCTTCGTTTTATGCCTACATGTCACTATTAGCAGACTGTGGTAATTTCAAAGAATGTTACTTCTGTTGTACTGAGAGCTTGACTAAGCAATTGAAGTCTAAATATCATCAAACCTTTGCCATTGGAAATATTTCTGAGTGTATTTCAATATTCATGTTCACATCTTGTTCTGATTCTTTATGTATATAAATCTATACTTCAAAACATGCCAGTAGTGTCACTATGGACAATTTTATTAAAAATGCAGAACTGAGGTATCTAATTTTATTGATTTTGACCAATCAATGAAGTCTGATTTCCTTAAAACCACCGCCATTTGAAAGATCTAGGAGTAATATTAAGATCACATGTGTATCACATTTTAAAATTCTCCATAATTTGAGAGTTATATGATTATTTGTGACAATATGTCACTGTGGATAGCTTTCTATAAAACTCAGAATTGATACCTCTGTTTCCATGGATTTTGACTAACCAAAAGGGGTCCCTTTTCTTCCAAACTACTTCCATTTGAACGTTCTTGAGTAAGCTTAAATTCACATTTTTAGCATTTTGAAATTTCTTCTCGATTGTGAGTTATGAAGTAATTTTTAAAGAGATGTCACTGTTTTTACTGTATAACAGATTTATGATGGAAAGTCTCTATTTTCTCAAATGTTTGGGGGGATAAACGAAGTCCAATTGATTTGAAGCCTCCCCCATTTGAAGAATAGCTGTGTTTAGAGTAAAATTGGTTCTGAAACCATCTTTAAATTCCAAACGAATTTAAAGTTATGACTATTTTTTATCAGATGTCACTACCTGGAATTGCATGAAATGTGACCTCAACACTGAGATTCTGTGACTCTGATAATGTGATCATATAAATTTGTTATTGTTTTAACTTGATACTAATATTGTTATTCTGTAACATTAACACTGTCATTCTGTATTATTGATGCTATTAAAAGGGGATACTGATATTGTTATTCTGCGACATTAACACTGTCATTCTGTAATACTGATGTTATTAAATGGCGATACTGATATTCTTATTTTGTGACATTAACACTGTCATTCTGTAATACTGATGCTGTTAAAAGGCGATACTGATATTGTTATTTTGTGACATTAATACTGTCTTTCTGTAATATTGATGCTGTTATTCTGTGATATTGATACTATCATTATGTGATATTGAGATATCATTATGTGATATTGACACTCTCATTATGTGTTACTGATACTGTCATACTGCAATATTGTGAATATGACACTAGGATTCTGTTATATGAATATTGATATTTATGTCATGAATACTACGCAATGGGTCCTCCATTGATAGTGAACTTTCTGATTCTGCTATATAAATACTGATGTCTGACTGCTACACAATGGGTCCTCCATATTATATTGGTACTATTATGTCATGACTACTACGCAAGGGGTCTTCCAATGGTAGTGGATATTCTGATTCTGTTATATGAACTCTGATATATGTGATTTCTGGCCACTACGTAATGGGTCCTCCATTGATAGTGGATATTCTGATTCTGTTATATGAACTCTGATATATGTGATTTCTAGCCACTACACAATGAGTCCTCCATTAGTAGTGGATGTTATGTTTCATTTTTGGTCATTGCGTAATGGGTCCTCCATTGGTAGTGGTTATTCTGTACCTCGATGCCTATGATAAGAGTGGAGTCGGGAGGTAATTGTAAATAACTGGGAGGGTCACGCCCCCCAATTGTCATAGGCACTACGCATTGGGTTCTCCAATGGTGGTGTAACACCCTCCCACTTGAAGGCATAAGGAGAGGGTCGTGTCTTTTAAGGCCGTAGCCTATCGAAAACCCCAAAGCGTGTTGGGATTGTGTGCATGAGTGAGGACATTATGAAGTAGGGCCCCCACTTATCATTGTCCTCCCTCTTGAATGAAAGTATAAGTCTCAAGTTCAGGAACGGCTTAGCCTGATTGATGTGGCTTCTACTTCGGGAGTATCTTAATCTTTTTTTTTTGTTTGAATTCAGTATTTTGTATGAACATCTAACTATAACTGTGATATGCATAAAGGTAAATGTCATCTTGAGAACAAGTAATGCTCCGATAAATGAATCTTACCCTCTTTACACAACAATTATATGTACTCTGATGTATGACCATATTTTGTGTGGCAAATGCAATTTCTAATGGACTATGGGCATGTTATTATGTATTTAATGATAGTCGGAAATGCTAGGGCAGTGATCTACTTACTGGGCTTATTGATCACTCCACTTATTTCATATGTGTAGAGTGTTAGTACCTGACCATGTGTGGCGGGCAGCTTACCGGTGATAGCAGGTGTTCAGAGTTCAAACCGGTTGAGGGCTTCTTTTGGCTTTGTAGGTGTCTGGTGGCGTTGCCACGTGTTGTTCTATTTTGATGTAATATTTTTAGATGAATGTTAGGCGTGTAAGCCTTAAAATTTATTGTAAAGACCTTTGAGAATGAATGAAGTTAATGGTTTTAATTTATTTAGTTTTCAGTGCTTGTTGGATGAGTTTTTATTTTTTTTTTCGTGGTTTGCTTTGATTTCACCATCTTAACACATGTTGATGCCACTCTCACCTGAATGACGTACGTGACCTCCGGTCGTGATCTCGCACTCTGTTGCCCTCTGGATTGGGACGGTAGGGGTCAGGGGGCAGGGTCGTGAGAGTTATGGTATCAGAGCAGCTAAGATAGGATTCTTAGCCTAGGGAGTTTAGAATTGTCTTTAGAATAGTTTTGGGTAGATTAGTAACTGAGTGCTAGTGTCGTTGGTCAAAGATGACGAGGACCCCGTATCAACAATGAGGGTGCACAATGAGAATGCAGAGGCCTTCGAGAAATTTTTCAAAACTTTAAGGGCCATGGCTCAAGCTATGAAAAATTGTGGGGAGTTCCAAATGAGAGTAGAAGGTAGAATAAGACCCGGGAAGTGCTCAACAGTGTGCAGTTAAGGTCTAGAAGATTCTTCTGAGTGATGTGAAGGAAAACTAGAGCTGTCATGCTCATATTACGGGCTGAACAACCACCTTATGATCCAGTGCCGTCGGAAAATAGGAGCATGTTATGTTGTGGCAGACTTGGCCACCAAGTCGAAGGCTGCTAAGTGATGAGGTCGAAGAAGCAGAAGTTAAAACCTCCACCTTCAAGATATTTGTAAGGTAAAAGAGATAAGAGAAGTTGTGAGAATCTGAAGACCTCTTGTGGGGGCGTCGAATAGAACCAGCTAGTGCATTGTGCCTCCTATGGGAAGGAGGGTCACGTGGCTTCCAAGTGCTGCTGACGAGAAAAGCATGCTTCAAGTGTGGCAAGTCAGGCCACCTGATTAGGGATTTCCCAATAATCAGAAACAAGTCTAAGCTAGGAACCCAGGGTTGGGTTGTTGCACCTGAAGGAGAGGAAGCTCTAGCCTCAACTTAGGAGACTAGAGGTATGCCTTTGATTTGTGATGTAGAAGTTAGAATTCTGAATCTTGATCATGTTTCCTCTCACTTTTTGCTGCACCACATTTTGCATAGAATATGAATGTTAAACCTGTACAACTTGACTGGACATTAGTAGTATGCACACTTATGGGAGAATATATAAAAAGCTGGTACTGTTTATAAACACTGTGAGATTTTGCTTGAAAGGTGTGTGCTTCCTATAGATTTAATACTATTAGATATCCAAACCAGCCTGAGTCAAAGTTTATTAGCATCAAGGATGTTTCCCCTCTGCATTTTATTTTAGCTATTCGGGCTTCTCGTTTAATTGCAAAAATATGTGTTGGATATCTAGCTTACATAGTGGAAATCGGGATGACCGGTCTAAGTTAGTAGAAATACTAGTCGTGAGAGAATACCTAGAAGTCTTTCTCGAAGAGTTGTCCTCTCTGCCCCCGGTCAGAGAAATAGAATTTGAAATAGATGTGGCTCCCATCTCTAAAGCCCCTTATAGGATGGCCCCAGCGGAACTAAAGGAGTTAAAAGAATAGTTGTAAGAATTACTGGAGAAGGGTTTCATTTGGCCTAGTGTGTCGCCTTGGGGTGCACCCGTCCTGCTTGATAAAAGGAAAGATAGGTCTTTGAGGTTATGTATAGACTATCGGCAGGTGAACCAGGTCACTGTGAAGAACAAGTATCCCTTGCCAAGAATAGACGACCTTTTTGACCAACTCCAAGGGGCCGAAGTGTTCTCCAAGAATTAAAGAAGAGGCTAACTACGGCCCCAATATTAACCTTACCCAAAGCAAATGAAGGTTTTGTGGTCTACATCGATGCGTCTCATAAGAGACTTGGGTGTATGTTATTTCAGTAAGGGAATGTCATAACTTATGCCTCTAAACAGTTAAAGTCACACGAGAAAACTTACCAAACTCATGATTTAAAGCTCGTGGCTGTGGTTTTACCTTGAAAGTTTGGAGGCATTACGGGGCCCAATTAAAGATATTTACAAACTATAAGAGTCTCAAGTATTTATTTTCGCAGAAGGAGTTGAATATGAGACAAAAGAAGATGGATGGATCTACTGAACGATTATGATTATGTCATTAATTACCAACCGGGCAATGCCAATGCAATAGCCAATGCTTTGAGTCGAAAACCCTTACTATCAGTAGCACATCTGATGACCCAAGAAATGAAACTGATAGAAGATGCAGTGAAGTGGTGCCTGACATTACCCTCTATTTTTGGATTAAGAATAACTGTGGCTATAAGAAGGAACCTCAGCTCTTTCAATAGATCAGGGTAGCTCAAAAGACAGACCCCCAGCTTATGAAAATTCTGGAAGACTTGAAGTAGAAAAGAAAGGATAATTTCTCTATCAGTAGTGATGATCTAATAAGATTTAAAGAACGAGTATGCGTTCCCAATGATGAAAATATAATGGGAGTCATTTTAGCAGAGGCACACCACTCCCGTTACACTATACACCCAAGGATCACAAAGATGCATCAGGATTAAGGAAAACTTTCTGGAGAAATAACATGAAGAGGGATGTGGCACAATTCATTTCTAAATGTTTGACCTGTCAGCAAGTAAAGGCTAAACACTAGAGACTTGCCGGGTTGTTGCAACCCTTTCTTGTGCCTGAATGGAAGTGGGAGCACATTACTTTGGACTTTGTGTCCAATTTGCCAAGATTAAGCGCTGAACATGACAGTGTTTGGGTTATTGTGGAACAATTAACTAAGGCTGCATATTTTTTACCGGTCCACACTACCTATACCCTAGACAAACTAGCTCAACTGTATGTTAAAGAAGTAGTAAGGCTGCATGGAGTACCTGTTAGTATTGTATCCTACAGGGACTCTAGATTTACTTCAAGGTTTTAGAGCAGTCTAGAATTTAGCTTTGGGGACAAGATTCACTTTTTGTATTGCTTTTCACTCCAGACTGATGGATAGTCAAAAAGGACCATTCAGACCTTAGAAGATATGTTGAGGGCATGTGTGAAAGACTTTAAAGGAAACTAGGATGATCACTTACCTTTAATAAAATTTGCATGTAACAACAGTTTCTAGGCCAGTATTCAAATGACAACTTTTGAGGCCTTGTATGGGAGAAAATGCAGATCGCCAGTGTGTTGGGAAGAAGTCAGTGAAAGGAGACTGTTAGGACCTGAAATTGTTCAAGAAACATTGGAAAAGATTACCCTAATTTGAGAAAGGCTCAAAACAGCTAAGAGTTGATAGAAGAGTTATGCCGATAACCACTAAAGGGACCATGAATTTGAAGTAGGTGATCGAGTCTTTTTGAAAGTGTCACCCAGAAAGGGAATTATGAGGTTCAGCAAGAAAGGGAAGCTAAGTCTACGATTCATCGGACCCTTTGAAATATAAGAGAGAATCGGACTCGCGGCATATCGACTGGCCTTACCTCCCGAGTTGGCTAATATTCATGATGTCTTCCATATTTCACTGTTGAGAAAGTATCAGTCCGATCCGTCCCACGTCTTAAAGTATGAGCTGATGCCAATCAGGGAAGACTTAACTTATATTGAGCAGTTAATTGAGATTCTGAACATAAGGGTCAAGTTTTGTGCAACCAAGAGATTCCCCTAGTCTGGGTTTTATGACAGTATCGTTTGAGGGAAGAATCAACGTGGTAACGAGAAAATGAAATCTGGGCTATGTGCTCGCATTCATTTGATTGACGATTTTGAGGACAAAATCCTTTTTAAGGGGGGTTGTTGTAACGACCTATATTTTCCTAGTTGAATAATTTGTACGACAAGAAAAGGGAGAGCGCTGCAGTGGAAGGCACATGGCAGAGTGCGCACGACAGTGAAGAGAGAGAAGAGAAGACAAGTGTGTGGTGATGGTGAGGGGCAAGCAGCGATGGTGAAGAGCATGCGGCGATAGGAAGAAGAAGCGCGCGACGATAGGAAGGAGAGAGCGCGGCGATGGTGAGGGGCACACATCAATGGTTTAGAGCACGCGGTGATAGGAAGAAGAAGCGCACAACGATAGGAAGGAGAGCGCGTGATGATGGTGAGGGGCGCGCGATAATGGTTAAGAGTGTGGCGATAAGAAGAAGAAGCGCGCAACGATGGGAAGGAGAGTGCATAGCGATAGGAAGGAGGAGCGAGTGGAGATAAGAAAGAGAGCACATGGTGATAGGAAGGAGGAGCGCGTGGTGATAGGAAACAGAGCACGCAGCGATAGGAAGAAGAAGCGCGTGGCGATAGGAAGGAGAAGCGCGCGACGATAGTGAAGAGCGCGGTGATAGTAAGCACACGGTGGCAAAAAAGAGCGCGACAATGTGCGCATGGTAGCAAGAACGCAACGCCTTGAGTGAACAAGGGACATCGTCGTGAATGTAAGAAGTAACACCATGAGATGAAAGGCCATTGTCGTGCATGTACCACCGTGGGTGTTATAATTAGACCATCGGGACTGTTGGAGTAGAGTGGTCCTTGAGGGATTACCTCTTTTCCCACTTTTTCCTTCCCTCTCCAAGTGTCACCCCATTGTTGCCACATCACCCCCTTCTTCTTGCCACTTGGAGGTGGCTTGTTGCCACTAGTTAAGTGCCTCGATCTCGCCCTCTCGATCTAGGTGATCGTGCGGCACGAGTCTCGAGTCTCTGATGGATCCGAGGCGCACTCTCAGAACCTTGCTCCAGGGAAAAGGCAAGTATACCAACCAATGAGAGAGGAATTTTAGGTGGGTTCGGGACTTGCTCAGGCTGGCTTGCATGGACACCCTCTTAGATTACAAAGAAGGCCCCCCAGCTACTTGAGCTGTTTTGGAATCACCTCCCTTGACCTGTAATCCTCCTGTTTTTCTACACAACACTTCTACGGTTAATTTGTAAGACAAGTGGGTCGAAAAGGACCCACTCTTGTCATGGGTAATGCACGTTCATGAGAGAAGGCGATGAAGTGCAAGGCTAGATAAAAGGTAGAAAGGAGAAGAGAACTTGACGAAAGGGCTAGACTAGCATGATGGCTAGAAGTTGTCGACTCGAAGTGGTAGCAAGACGGGCATGGTTCAAGGACCAGCACAGTGGCAATACTACTCGGAATCGAGGTTAGCATGTCGTCACTAGGCTAGACCTACCCCCAATCAAGTGAGAAGAGAGAGAGGTGGGGAGGAAAGAAAGAGACGGCGAAGAGAAGGGGAAAGTCGGACGTCGATAGTCATTGCGATGGGCAATGTAAGGAGGCAACACATCCGATGCTAGCTCCTGACAAGGCACACGACGATGGTTTCTCCTAGGTCGCATGGTGATAGGCGTGGGATGCAGGGGGAGTGATGATACGCATCGGACACATAGAGGAATCTCGTAGACTGTGATGGCTATTACCAAGGCTTTTAGCGGGTGGCGATAGGTATCACCGTCTACGTTAGATGCGCAGCAGAGGAAGAATCTTGCAGGTGGCAACACACTTCCCCGTCTAGGTTCTTTACTGAGACATCAAAGCTACGTTTATAGGTGGCGATGGGCAGCGCCGTCTACAGATTTCACTGAGAGAAAGAGACAGACGAGGAGGGGAGGGAGACTCGGGCATGGTGCTGCGATTGCCATGCGTGACTTGTGAGACCAAGGGAGAGGCATGCAAGGCTCTGCCACTGCCATGCAAGCCTTTGTGAGGGACTCAGACAACGAAGAGGGACCAAAGAGGGGAGAAGGGAGAGAGAAGATGAAAAGAAAAATAAGAGAGAGGAGATTTACCTCAACCTTAAGGGTACCGGTCAAAAGTTTCTCTCACCTCACCCTCTCTCTCAATCGTAACACCACAATGATAAGAAAGAGAAACTTGTATTAAGTGAAAACTCTCTCTTGTGTGTGTATGTGTTTGCCTCCTTTTTGCGTACACTAGTGGTATGTATATATAGAAGTCTACCCCAAACATGGGTGGATGATTAAAAGTAATCCCAATTGCTGGAAATTAAGATTAAATTGATTTAAAAGAAATTATAAAATAGGGTTCAAAATGACAGATTTGCCCCTTCTTAACAAGTTGTGGAATTTTAGAACAGCCCTGTGTTGCCCTAGGGCTTTCATGTTTGCATGGTTGATGCAGGGTTGTTCTAACACCCGGTTGATCGTAAGATGATTGTTTTCTTGTAGGGCATGACATGGCGATCGATTTGATACCAACTTCGAGCCGTGGATCATGTTTTTGTTGCACTATCATGTGACTTGAATTTTGAGTAGATCTTGAAACCTCGAATTGATAATGTGTTCTTTCCTTTATGTTTTCCTGTCTTTTCTTTGCTGAATCACACTGAGCATGCTACTACGTTCACAGGGCACCAAATGTAGCTCGATTATATGGCTGAACGAAATTGTGAAATTTTGAAATTTTGACCAAAATTTGAAGTCTGTTTGTCGGCTTTATGTGCAGAATCCGACCGTTCATCATGTATGGAGTTCAGGTCAAAGATGACCCGAGACCTTACGCTCGTAATGGAATTGGTCTCACGTCGATCGGGCTTGTGAACTGCATGATTGAGCCACTTGAGCGAGGCATGATGCTGCTGAAGTTTTTGCACTTTCTTCACGGATCAACAACTTTTCTCTAGCTTTTCTTCATGCTCGGGTATCGTCACGGGGTGTGCCATATATTGAATCGCTCGTCTTGATTAGACGAACATGGTCACCAAATTTGAGCATGATTCGACATGGGATGGCCGAGATATGAGTGTTGAAAGTCGCTGGCCATGACTGTCCCTTTAATGGTGTAGTGTTGTAGGGTGGCCGCATGGGAATAGCGTGCAGCTCCTTCTGTTTCACTCATTCACCTATAACTTCTTCCTAGAGTATCTGTTTGGGTTGAAACTTGACCCCTTGGGGTTTTCAACTGTGCTAGATCCAATGGTGGTGGTCCTACGACAACGTGAGATACTGAAAATGTAGCTCTATTTATAGGGGTCCGTTTCAGAGTTCTAGAGGCCGATTCTGCCGGAACTATTTCTTAGTTTGCACTGCCTTAGGCATGTCAGAATGTGACAAAACTTGGAAAGAGACTTTTGAGAGACCTCATGAGGATCCTGGCCAGTTCCGGTGCTATTCTAAGAATGTCAAACTTTACACTACTTGCTAAGCTTTTATTGAGCGGGGGCCTCATGTTAATCAAAAATACCTTCCAATAGTATGCACCGCCATATGTTGTGCTTCGGGACAATTAAGAAGTGTAATCATTTGGGAATTTTGAGGGATCTTCATAGAGTCCACACCCTCATGAGAATATCTGTGGTTCTGGAGCATGAGGCCTTTATCAAGACCTCGTCGTACAGAACCAGGGCTTTTTTGAAGGTCCAATGCTATGAACCTCTGATCGGTATTGCTACTACAGCAAGTTCGCCTTTCATGTGTGGGGTATCCCTGTGGGTCCTGTTTAAAGGAGTCCAGTCAGGGGCTTTTGGCTCGCTCGAAATTCTGGTCCCCTGCTGACTAAAGGGCTTTGACGAGTTGTACCCTGAATCTTGTGGCAACCATGGCCTTGTCAGTCTCTTACCTTCGTAATGGCCCTTAGCATTTTCGGAGGGATCTTTTCATCATCATCCTCACCCTCAAGGACTCTTTGGGGTTCTGGAGCATGAGGCCTTTGTCAGAACCTCCTCGTATAACATCAGGTCGTTTTTGAAGGCCAAATGCTACGAACCTCTGGTTGGCACTGCTGCTACACCAGGTTTACCTTTGATGTGTAGGGTATCCCTATGGGTCCCGTCTAGCGGAGTCTAGTCGGGGGCTTCTGCTCTACCTGAAAGTCTGGTCCCCTATTGACTAGAGGGCTTTGACGAGACGTACCCTGAATCCTGTGGCAACCTTGGCCTTGTCAGTCTCTTACCTTCGTAATGGTCCTTAACATTTTTGGAGGGATCTTTTCGTCATTGACCTCACCCTTAAGGACTCCCTATGGTTCTGGACATGAGGCCTTTGTCAGCACCTCTTTGTACAGAACCAGGCCTATTTTGAAGGTCAAACGCTACGAACCTCTGGTCGGCACTTTTGCTAAACCAAGTTTGCCTTTGATGTGTAGGTCATCCCTGTGGGTCCTGTCTAACGGAGTTCTGTCAGGGGCTTCTGGCCCGGTCGAAAGTCTGGTCCCCTGCTGGCTAGAGGGCTTTGACGAGACGTACCCTGAATTCTGTGGCAACCCTAGCCTTGTCAGTCTCTTGCCTTCGTAATGGCCCTTAACATTTTTGGAGGGATCTTTTTGTCATCATCCTCGCCCTCAAGGACTCTTATTGTTGCTGAACTGGGGAGGTCTTATGAGGCTCGCATTCCCTGACGAGCCTTTGAAATTGGGGAGATCTTATGAGGCTCTCACTCCCTGATGATCCGTGGAAACTGGGGAGATCTTGTGAAACTCTCACTCCCTGAAGAGCCACGAAAATTGGAGAGATTTTATGAGGCTCTCACTCCCTAACGAGCCATGATTGCTGGGGAGATCTTATGAGGCTCCCACTCCCTGACGAGCCATGGAAACAGGGGAGATCTTGTGAGGCTCTCACTCCCTGACAAGCCATGGAAGCTGGGGTGTCAGCTAAGACTGTAGAAGTACGTCAACTTGCTTTGTCGGTCCAAGTGCCCTTTCATGGGTTTTCACTTGAATAGGGGAAGTGGCACCGTGAAGACGATTTTCACCAATTATGTTATTTTCGGGCTCTTTTATCCATTACTTTGTGGTCATGTCCACACTTTTCATCCAATTTTTCTCAGGGTGCCCTTTTGGGGTTTTCACCGTGCCTGGGTTTATTTTTCTACGGTACTCTCTTACTCGTGGTTTCGTGACCATGCACATCTGTCATTTTTACTCATGACGTTCCCTTGTCCAGGTGTACACCATGCCCTTTTTTTTGACAGAAGGCAAGTTTTAGGGTCGTGCCTTTGAGACCTATGCGAAGCCTTTTAACGTCATGCGTCTAGGACGTACACTATAGTTTTAGGGTCATATAGCTGGATCGTAGTGGTAAGGAATGGCAGTCTGTAGAGGCCATAGAGTGAGTCTAGGGGTGACTTTGACTCACTTGGGAAGGTGGCATGAAGTTGCCTGTAGAGAGTTGATTGGATGGTAGGTGAAAAGTGGTAACCCATTAGTTGGCGGCAAGATGTCTCGCCGTTTGATGAGCATGGGTAAGACTTTGGGGAATGAAATGAAAGATGGTGAAGGTGGCCTGCGCACATGAATGGGCCAGCTAGGGAAGACGTGCGTGGCGATGCACGTAAACGGTGTGTGTTCGCACATGGACTCACTGGAAAGGCAATGGAAGTGGTGTAGGTGGCCGTACACACGAATGAGCCGGCTGGGGAAGATGTGCATGGTGATGCACGTGAAGGGCATGTGGGCCTAGGTAGACTTATTAGAGAGCAGAAGAAGAGGGTATGCGGGCACCAATGGCCCGATTAGGGAAGATGTGCATGGTGATGCACGCAAAAAGGGAGGTGTGCGTGCACATGAGATATCTTTAAGGTCACGCTTACTGGACCTAGGCGAAGTAGTTTAACGTCGTGTGGCTGGGACGTGCACTATGGTTTAAGGTCATATAGCTTGGACCATGGTTACGCAGTTTAAAGTCATGCAACTAGGACTGTGCAGTTTAAAGTCATGCGACGAGACCTCTGCTACAGTTTATGGTCATATAGTTTGGACTGTGGCTATGCAGTTTAAGGTCATGCAGCATGGATCACATGCGAGTCTTCATGTCAGTAGGGTTGCATGGGGGTAGGTATGTGGATAACAATCTGACTCTCTGGGGATAAAGATAGTTAAGGCTATCCACATGTGAAGAGATGTATATGGAGGTGATGACCCTACGAGCGGTAGTTAAGGGGAAAGGCTTCACTGGGGATTAGGAGGGCTAGTGTGACTATATGGGGATAATGAATATCGGTGTGCATGGAACTCCAAGAGGCCAGGGCACGAATGAAGCCTCCCCCCGGTGGGTTGAAGGAAGGATGTCCTTAACTCTCTGGTGGTGATGGGATGAGTACAACCTTTACATGCATCTAACTCCATTCAGGGTTCAGTTAGAGTTATGCGTATGGACCATTTGGCGTGTTGGGCATTAAAATTTTAGGGTAGCTCGGACCTTGACTATGCAGTTTAAAGTCATACTGCTAAGACCATGCAGTTTGTGGTCATGCAACTAGACCTCCTCTACAGTTTAGCATCGGTGCTAAACCTTTTAACGTCATGCGGCCAAAATGTGCACTATGGTTTAAGGTCAAACAACTGGACCTTGGTCATAAGTTTAAAGTCATGTGACAAGGACTTTGCAGTTTGAGGTCGTGCAACTAGACCTCAGCTATAGCTTAAGGTCATACAGTTCGGACCATGGTCATACAGTTTTGAGTCATGAGACAAGGACTATGGCGATGCAGTTTAAGGTCATGCAGCGCGGACCATGACTATGCAGTTTAAGGTCATATAGAGCGGACCATGGCGTTAAGGTCATGCAACACGGACCATGACGATGCAGTTTAAGGTCATGCAGCGCAGACCATGGCTATGCAGTTTAAGGTCATGCAGTGCGGACTATGACGATGCAGTTTAAGGTCATGTAGTGCAGACCATGGCGATGCAGCTTAAGGTCATGCAACGTCGACCATGGCGATGCAGTTTAAGGTCATGCAACACGCACCATGGATATGCAGTTTAGGGTCATGCAGTGCGGACCATGGCTATGAAGTTTAAGGTCATGCAGTACAGACTATGGCGATGTAGTTTAAGGTCATGCAACATGGACCATGGCGATGCAATTTAAGGTCATGCAGTGCAGATGGACCATGGCTATGCAGTTTAAGGTCATGCAGCGCACACCATGGCGATGCAGTTTAAGGTCATGCAGCGTGGACCATGGTGATGCAGTTTAAGGTCATGTTGCGCGGACCATGGTGATGCAGTTTAAGGTCAAGCAGCATGGACCATGGCGATGGAGGGAATATAGATATTGCTAGAAACTGGGCTTGCTGAGGGGCGAGGTCGTGGTGTAGGGAATGAACTTCCTGAGGATATGGGACGATGGTTCGAAGGGGAGTGCCACGACCTGCGTTTGATGCTAAGTGCAGCATTTGACCCGGATGATGGCGTTAGGTCCCTTTGTGAAGCGCACTGCAGTAGCCCTTGGGTCGACGTAGGGTGGTAACTCCTTGACGGGACGCACAACAATAGCCTCCTGACGAAGCATTCGGTGGTAGCCCCTGGATGAGACGCGCGATGACAACCTTCTGAACAAAACACGGGTGCTAGTCCCTTGAATAAAGTCTTGACGAGGCACGCGACGATGATAATTCGGGTCTCGGACTTGGCTGTCCCAGCTCGGTCCTGTCGCCGTCAAGAGCTAGGGACTGGAGCATCATTCTGAGTCTATCAGGGGTAGTCTCCGGTACTACGGGGTATAAAAGGGGGAGAAACCCCACATTATTATTTTATCAAAGGGTAAAATAGTAGAAAGGCCTTTTAGAGAGAGAGAGAGCCAAAGCACCTGGAGAGGGTTTTTTGGCAAGCACTTCCTGGCTAGAACTTGTAGAGAAAGGTCCTTAGGGATTTTTCTAGTGAACTTCACAAGGTGTGAAGCTTTGCAGCATGCTTGCGACAGTTTTTGGCCAGCATCGAAGCTTTCTGAGCAAGGAAGAGTATCTCTCGGGGCCTTGGCAGAATTTGCAGAGGTGTCCTATAGGAGTTCGAGTGCTTCTCTGGTCATTCTGCTACTGAAGGGGAGGTTGCAGAGAGCTCAGAGGGCTTTGCTAGCTCTCTGGTTGTCGGAGGAGAAGGAGAAGGGGTTGCATTGAGTTCACTAGAATTTTAGCTGAATTTTGGTGAGCTTTGGTGGCCTGCTGAAGTGGGAAACCAAGGAGAAGCGCAATCCGCAAGGTCACAGAGAAGCTTTCGAGGATTTCCGTTGGTTTTCGCCAACTCCGATAACAAGCAGAAGGTAGGAAAGGGTTTTCAAGGTGTTTTCTGCGATACTTCCAGCCATCAGAAAAGGGGAAAAATAGGGTCAGACGGGAGGTTTGAGTGGAAAGGTGTTTCTGACAGGGGGAAGCCACATCGGTAGGGGAAAGAACAGGGTCAGCCGAGGGATTCCGGCAATTGGAGGTGTGTTTTTGACGAAGCCCGAAGGATAGCAGGGAAGGTGAAGGGTTGCAAGAAGGTGAACAGTTGACGTGGGCAGTAGTTGGGGGAACCGAAGAGGCATGGGAGACAATGTCCCTCGGTAATTAGGAACAGTAGAAACCGAAGTACTTCAAAGTCGTGTGTGACATTAAGTTGCATGCGGTGCCGCCATCACATGTTCATAGGCCACACACAGCGATTGCCATGCTTGGGGGTATGAGGCTCGCGACAATAGTCCCGTGCGACATTGGCCTGCCCGTGGTGATGATAAGACATGGCATTGTGTTGCGCACGGTGATGACCTCGGACGACGATGGCTCGTGAGGGTCAAGAGTGATGGGAAACGAGGAGGCCTTGCCACTGCAGTGTGTGGGAAGGAAAGTCCTTCGAGACAGCCGTGAAGTCCATGTTGTTCAGTAAGCGTGTCCGTTATGAATAGGGTACGCTCTCCCTCATAGGCCAGTTCCTTGCCCTCTAGTCTGCCTTATGTATTTGATATACTCGTCAAATGAATTGATGTTGACTCAGAAGTGGCTGGCTTGTTCTTTTGGCATGTAACCAATTTCCTTGGCGAGATCGAGGCTAACTTCTCGAAGTGGTTTTGCCACTTCTTCATGGGGCAACCATTTCTTTGGTGGTTTTGCTTCTTGAGGAGGGCGTTCCTCTTGGCATGTAATTCTCCTCCTATCCTCAGATGCAAGAGCTTTGTAACTTCCCTAATAATGGGCCTTCGATTGTAACTTGCAACTTTTTCTAATTCAATGAAAGAAATGAATTTCCTTTGAGTTGGCTTGATGTTTCTCATCTTCATTTCTATCGTTTTGTTTGCATACATTGCGCCTTATTGCCATGTTAGGGATAATACTTCTTTAAATATCACCCGTTGATAGGGGGCATCTCCTCTTCTCCGTCATAGATCGTTACTACATGGGCCCTGCTTGGTGTAACCTTCTTGATTACGAATGGACACTCCCACTTGGGCTCGAACTTTCCTTTGCGGTGCCTGTGCATGACGATCGGTCTCTTGACTGCTAGGATTAGGTCCTCACGAGCGGAATGAAGACCTAATCCTAGCAGTCAAGAGATGCCCGAGTGCACTTCTTCGAGTACTTTTCTTGCCTCACGTGCGTCGACGCACTTGAAAGAGGACATCCCCATCAAGAAGGGTGTACTTGGTGGACATCTGTCGTATGTCAATGCTCTCCTCTTGATCTTGAGGTATCCTTCCATGCTTTATGAAGTCCACAATGGGCGCCCTCTAGTCTTCTATTTGTTCAACCTCTACACACATCGGGTCGAAGAATTCGGGCTCTTGCTCCTTGGCCTTAGCTTCTTTTCCTTGGGAAACCTCCTATTCTGGCTTGAGGACATCCCTACCCTCAAGGAGTGCCCCGAATGGGTAAGGCGGGCACTCAGGGAAGACATCTCTCTCATCATTACTTCGGTTCTCAAGTCAACATGTCTTCATTCGGTTACCCAGACTGGAGTGGGCTCTTATAAAGACAATTGGCTGGTGACGTCGAGATTTGAGAGCGCATCAGACTACAAGTTTAGCCTTCTTGGGATATGACTTAGGGAGAAGTCATCAAACTGAGCCATGTAAGTTTTGGTCGTGTCATGGTAAGGCTTGAGAGTCTCCTTCCTTACATCATAAATCCCCTTTAGCTGTCGGATGACCAGCTCAGAGTCGCCGAAGATGTTTAGATGTTCTAGGTCTAACTTCTGAGCGATCTCCAGTCTGACTATGAGGGCTTGATACTCAGCTTCATTATGAGAAAACGCCTCTGCAAGCGAGAAGGATAGAGGAATCATTCCTCCATTGGGAGTCAGGAAGACAACCACGATGCCCCCTCTATCAGACTGGAATTCTCCGTCAAAGTACATCCCTCAAGGCTGAGTTAGTGCCGCACAAAAAACTTCCTCATCGAGGAGATAGCTTGACAGGGGAGATTCTGAGGGGATTGAGTGAGCCGCAAGGAAGTCAGTTAGGGTTTGACCTTTAACTACCTTCTATGGTACATACGTGATGTCGAACTCCATTAGCAATAATGCCCACTTGGCTAAACATCCTGATAAACATGGCCGGGTCATAAGGAACTTGACTGGGTGCGCCTTGGAGGTTAACTTGACCTCATGGCCGAGTAAGTAGTGGCGGAGCTTCTGCATCACAAAGATCAAGGCTAGCCAGGAGCGTAGTTCATCTCGGCCCCTTGCATTCCTCGGCTGAGATATTAGAGTGTCGTCGCTTTTCCTCCATCATTGTTCTGTGCTAGGAGTGTCCTGAGTGACTCTTCAAGGGTGGCCACATATAAGATGAGGGGCCTTCCTAACACTGACGTAGAGAGTACTGACAGATTCAACAGGTATTGCTTGATGTCCTTGAGCGTAGCTTGTCACTCTTCGTCCCATATGAAGGGAGTATCCTTCTTTAGAAGGTGTGAAAAAGGTCTGCATCACCCTGAGAGGTTCGAAATGAATCTTCAAATGTAGGCGAGCTGACCTTGGAGGGACCGTAGTTCACGGAGGGTTGTAGACGGTGGGTTTGATTGTAGGATGGTAGGATCAATACCGAGGTGATGGCAGGGTCAATACAGAGGTGATGGACAATAATCTGGGTGTCTAGACCAGGCATCTCATGATAATGTCAGGTGAAGACGTCCCGATTTGCTCGAAGGAGGGAGATATAACTTTCTTTCTCTTCTGGGGACATCTTTGCTGAGGTGAAGGTTAGCCTTGGGTTGGCCTCATCCCCCAGTTTGATCTCCTCCAGTTTGTCAGCCGTGGCCTGATTGCCTTCTTCCCACTCTTTGGGAGCCTCCTGAAGTTCCTCGTCGGGGGACTCACAAGGGTTTTCTTCTATCTCGAGTGTAGTCAGCCATGACTCTGACATCTCAACCTCTAGGAGGGGCACAATGTGGGGGAGGGCTGATCTTTGATTAGTCTAGGCGATAGAAGGGTCAGCTTCAAGAGGGGATCCATAGTCTTATGATGGGGCTCACTCGGTGCTTGCCTCGAACTGGGTGACGCCTCATGCGCTTGGTTCATGTGGTAGGCTTCGTAGAGGGAGGAGCCCTGAGATGGCTTGGCTTTAACTTGGGTTGCCAGGGCGTCGACAGCTGTCGAGAATCCTGCCGCTTGGACCAGCATTTCTCCAAGGAATTCTTACTGCGGCATGGTGAGGTTGATGTCTCCAAACTCCCTATTTAAAGCATTGAAGTCCAGGCATCACTGAGTGGCACCTATAGAAGAAATAAAGGAGAGGGAAGGAGAAGAAGGGTTAGATCGTTTCGGGCAGCATTTTACGTCGTCGCCGGAGTTGGACGTTTGTAGGGGATATGTAAGGTCTTGCCCTGGCTTTGACCTTTGTGGGGTGCTTTTAACATCGTCACCCATTTTGGCTGGCTCCTGAGATATTGAGGACTCAGGGCCATCTACCTGATTTGGTGATAAGATGAGGCGAGCTGTGCCTGGGATGAAGTCTTGCAAGGTCGGTAGCGGAAGAAGGGGTCTGAGGAATTAATCCTCGGCTGGCTGCTGAGGAAGATGATTCCTTCTGTCGGCCAACTAAGGTGTTTGTCATCTCCTTTGGGATCCCCGAGGGGGTGTTTGGACCACTCTATCTGGCTAACGTGAGGCGGTAACCTGGAGGATTGCCTCGCGTCTCAGGGACTTGAGCCTACTTTGCCCATGGTAGACTTCCCAGGGCTGAGAGGTCAAAGGCCCTGAGGAGTCCAGTGCATACTCAAGAGGGGCCTGCAGCGTGGCTTCTCCTTGAAAGGGAGAGAGGGCTTGGACATGTTCTGGAAGAATCGCCTAGTCAATGCAACCTTGCTGGACTTCCTCCCCGACTATGACCTTGAACCCAGAGCAATCATTGAGTTCATGGCCCCACACTTGGTTATAGGGGCATCAGAGTTTTTTCATGCCTCTGCTGAGGCGGCTCAGCTGCTTGGCAGGCTTGGGGGTGACAAGACCCTAGTGAAGCATTGCTTCGAAAATGTCTTGAAGGGGGTCTTGCTCAACGCTTCCATGGGCTTGCGTTGGGAGGTCTTCTTGTGTAGGCGGGAGAGGGACTCGAGGGTGTCTTGCTAGGTCTCCTTGAACTTCCTGGCACTACTGCATCTTTTCAGTCAAGAGCTTATGGAAGCCAGTGCACTTCCCAATGTCATGAGCTTGTATCCAGTGATATGCACCCCAGAGGTTCTCTGTCCCTGGAGGCAGGAACTTAGGTTGTCTTGTTGGCTTTGGGGTGGCGATTCCTTCTTTGAGCATCATGGAGAAGAATGCACGAAGGATGGCAGGTGCCCCATCATCTTCTTGGATTGTGATTATGTGAGATGTGTCAGTTGCCCGAACGCCGTTTTCAATTCTTCGAGGTTTATCTGACCCATGTTGATCAAGGCTTCGATAGTGTGGTTGAGCTTATAGCAGACGTGAGTGGGGTGGCAGACCCTCTTGTGATAGGCGCAGTACTTCTTATTTGACTCTTGCCCAGCTAACTCTGCAGTACTGGCCTCCGGCAACTGTATCATGTTCTGTTCTAGCAACAATCGAAGTAGTGTGGGTGTTCACTCCGTGTCAAAGTGGTAAACCTTATTTTAGGGCTGGGCTAAGTAGTGGCTTTGCCTAGAGTTTTTAGGCGATGGGACGCTGTTGTAGGCCTGACGCTTGCCCTGGCCGGAGACGCTTGTGCCTTGAAGGGGTCTAAAGTTTGAGAAGCCGAGCTTTTGGTGTCAACCACGATGATGGCCACGTTGATTACTGCCTTTTGATTGCCCCGACCGTTGGAGCCTGAGTTTGAGCTGGCAAGTTGTTGCTAGGTGTTGTCATTCTTGAACAATCCCTCAATACTGACTGCCTTAGAGATGAGCTCTGACATGGAGGGTGGATTGGATGCCTCAACATGTAGGGCGATCTCAGGAAGTGTGTTCCGTATGTAGGTCCGGACTGCTTCCTTCTCGATCATGGGAGTGGCGTGAAAGGTCGCCAACTCTCTCCATCGTGTGATGAATTATCAACGGGCTCATTAGGGTATTGCTTCAAGGAGAGGAGCTCGATGGTTTCCACATTCCTTTGGACATCGTAAAAGCATTGGTAGAACAACTGCTTCATTTTTTGACAAGCTTTTACTAAGTTCGGTGGCAACTGCGCATACCATTGCAAGGCTGGCCCTTCAAGAGTTTCGATGAACTAGTGGAGGAAAAGACGTCCGTCAGTTGCCGTCTCCCGACAAGCCGCTTGGAAGTGGGCCGTATGCTGGTGAGGAGACGTGGTATCATTGAACAGGGGGAGTTTCCCTATTTGGTAGTTTGGGGGAAATGACACCTGGTCAATGTACGAAGGATATGACTTTTGGTAGAGTGGCATCTCCTGCCTGCCCGAGACCTTATTCTTAAGGCTATAGGCCACCATAGCATCTATGTCGGTTTGGGGGACCGTACGAGAAGGGGAGTTATCTTGAGAGACCAGTGAGGGAGCCTTCAGGTGAGCTGTGTCTTCACCGGTAGGGGAGTCAGGAGTAGAAGGGGCCCTGGAGGCCTCTAGGAGCTCCATCTTTCCCAGGATGGCTTGCATCATTTCCTCGAACTTGCTCATTCGCTCTTCCTGAGAGTTGTTGGGGTCATTGATCACTATGACACTGATCTTTTCTTCTAGGAGGAGGTCAGAGTCAGGTGACACAGTGGATTGTCGAGGCTGGTGAGTCACGCACGGCAAGTCAGTCTGGATGGGCTCAGCTTGCCCTGACTGGACTCGAGCTTTTTATGCTGATCTTGTGAGGACCGGTTCTTGACGGTCTTGGGACCGTGGCTTCTGAGTGGTGATCACCGAACAATACTCTTGGACTTGCTTAGGTTCCGGAGTTTGAAGAGGGAAGAAGGGATTACAAGGCAGGAGGTCATTAGGGGTGGCGACTTTGACTGCCTTGGAGGATTCTCTGATCAGGATCTGTAGGCCTTTCTTCTGCTTGATCCTGAGGCGGCTGTGGACCTCATTCTTTAACCGAGCCTAAGACCTAGACTACCCTGTTTATTTGGAACAGGCAAGGGCCATGTCTATGAGCTGGAGCAGGGAGTGGGGCGTAAGGATGGAGTGCAGCTTGGGTTCTTGTTTTGGAGGCTAGAGGCCTCTGTCCGACATCAAGCCATTTTCCCCGAGTCCCTTGTGAGGCTAGTGGCTAGGGTGTTCGGATGACTCGGGGCAAGCTCAAGATGGTACTCTTAGGAAAGACCTTTGAGTACCATGACTGGAGGTGCTTGCCTGGCGTCGGAAGAGCAGGAGAGGAAAGAGGGGCCGACTCGTGACTCCTCCTGAGTCAGGCTCCGAAAGGGACCTGCAAAGATGGTGCGTGTGCACCTTTAGGGTTAGTTGTTAGGGTGACAAGGGGGTCCGGTCAATGGGTTCGATTTGTGGAGGCTGAGGCCCACGAACTTGTGTTTGTGAGGGACGAGGCGGAAGCTTCTCACTCACAAGGTGAAGCTGTGTGTGTCGGGATGGAAGACGAAGCGGTCGACCCTCCTGTGCTCGAGGTGGCATAGAGCTAGCGCTGCCTCGAGCTATGGAAAGAAAATGCATGGCGCATGCAGGGTTTGGCCCAAGATGGCCTAGTCCTGGATGCGAGCTCAAGGTGAAACGAAGGTCGCCTTGAGGCATGGCTCAAGTTGATAGACCACGGGCCTTTGAGTGTGTGCAAGAGGTGAAGACCTCAGGGGCTCTACCTCTATGTACCGACCCTCCAAGTTTGGAGGCTCAGACTAGTGACGGAGCACGAGGGGTTGCCATGCGACGAACCTCAAGAGCGACAACAGTTTGTTCGCCTTTCATAGGGATGGACGGGGCAGCCTTATGGCGTACCGCAGAAGTATGACTGACAGAAGACTTGCCAGTTGCAGGGTGTGCGGCAGCAGAAGTGCCGCCCATGCAAGGGGCCTTAGTGGAGGGTCTGTCAGGGCGAGAAAGCGGGGAGGCAGGGACCTTTAAATCCCCTCTCGCACTGACCCAGGTGAAAACCTGGGAGCCGAACCATGAGTCCTAACTCAAAAGGAGAGTAGAGAAGGCGGCTTGAGCTGCTCGCTTCCTTGAGACAGCCACGAGTGCAAGGATAAGGAAATCGTCAACTCGGATGAACAGGTTGAACAACCGAGGTGCCATAGAAATGAGTGCAAAACGTAAAGAAGGAAACCGATCAAACAAGAGTGAACTGACTAAGGAGGAGTAAGTCCCCAGTTGGAGTCGCCATGTTGGTTAGGTGCCTCGATCTCGCCCTTCAGATCTAGGTGATCAGGAGGTACATGTCTCCAGTCTCTGGTGGACCTGGGACTTAAGATTGCTCTCTTAGAATGTTGCTTGAGGGCAACGGCAGGGGTTTGAGACTTACTTGGGCTGGCTCGCGTGGGCGCCCTCTTAGATCACGAAGAAGGCACCCTAGAGCTGGTTCGAAATCGCCTCCTTTGACCTATAATACTCCTGTTTTTCTACACAACACTTCTATGGTTAATTTGTAAGATAAGTGGGTCAAAAAGGATCCACCCTTGTCTTACAGTAATTCATGTTTAGGGGAGAAGGCGATGAAGTACAAGGTTAGACGAAAGGTAGAAGGGAGAAGAGAACTTGACAAAAGAGCGAGACTAGCATGATGGCTAGAAGTTATCGATTAAGAGAGGTAGCAAGATGGGCATGGTTCATGGACTAGCATGACGACAATATTACTCGAAATTGAGGTCCACGCTAGGCTAGGCCTACCCCCAATCAAGTGAGAAGAGGGAGAGGTGGGGAAGAAAGAACGAGATGGCAAAGAGAAGGGAAAAGCCGGATATCGATAGTCATCACGGTGGGCATTGCAAGGAGGCGGTGCATCTATTATGGACAGCGCTGGCTCCTAACATGGCACACGATGATGGTTTCTCCTAGGTCCCACGACGATAGGCATGGGATGCAAGGGGAACGACGATAGGCACCTGACACACAGAGGAGTCTCGCAGATGGCGATGGGTATTACTAGGGCCTCTAGTGGGCAGCGATAGGTATCATCGTCTATGCTAGATGCACAGCAGAGGAAGACTCCTACAAGCGGCAACACACTTCGCCATCTAGGTTCTTCACCGAGACATCAAAGCTACATTTGTAAGTGGTTATGGGCAGCACCGCCTACAGATATCACTGAGAGAAAGGGACAGACAAGGAGTGGAGGGAGACTCATGCCTGGTGCTACCATCGCCATGCACGACCTGTGAGACCAAGGGAGAGGCATGCATGGCACTGCCACTACCGTGCAGGCCTCCGCGAGGGACCAAAGAAGGGAGAAGGGAGAGAGAAGAAGAAAAGAAAAAGAAGAGAGAGAAGATTTACCTCAACCCTAGGGGTACCAGTCGAAAGTTTCTCTCACCTCACCCTCTCTCTCAAGTGTAACACCATAATGGTAAGTAAGAGAAACTTGTATAAAGTGAAAACTCTCTCTTGTGTGTGTTTGTGTCTGTCTCCTTTTTACGTACAATGGTGGTACGTATATATAAAAGTGTGCCCCAAACATGAGTGGATGATCAAAAGTAACCCTAATTTCTGAAAATTAAGATTAAATTGATTTAAAATAAATTAGAAAATAGGGTACAAAATCATATATTTGCCCCTTCCTATCAAGTTGTTGAATTTCAGAACAGTCTCTGTGTTGCATTAGGACTTGCATGTTCTTGCTTGGCTGATCCAAGGTTGTTCTGACGCCTGGTTGATCGTAAGACGATTGTTTTCTTGTAGGGCTCGACATCGCAATCGATTTGATACCAACTTAGAGTCGCGGATCGTGTTTTTGGTGCATGATCATGTGACTTGAATTTGAGTAGATCTTGAATCGATAGTGTGTTTGTTCCTTGGCGTTTTCTTATGTTTTCTTTGCTGAATCACACTGAGCATACCACTACGATCACGGGGCACCAAACGCAGCTCGATTCCATGGCTGAACAAAGATTTTGCAAGTTTGGAATTTTTGCCGGAATCAAGGATTCCGACGACGAAATTTGCAATCTATTTGTCGACTTCGTGGGTAGAATGTGACCGTTCATCATGTACGGGGTTCAGGTCAGAGATGGCCCGAGACCTTACCCACCATGGAATTGGTCTCGCGTCGATCGGGCTCGTCAGGCATGATGTTGTTGAATGTTCTGCACTTTCTTCACGGATCAACAACTTCTCTATAGCTTTTCTTAACGTTCGAGTATCGTAATGGGGCATGCCACATATCGCATCACTCATCTTGACTAGATGAACATGCTCACCAAATTTGAGCATGTTCAGACGTGGGACTACCGAGATATGAACGTCAAAAATCACTGGTCGTGACTATCCCTTTAATGGTGTAGTGTTGCAGGGTGGCCGCACAGGAATAGCGTGTGGCTCCTCCTGTTTCACTCTTTCACCTATAACCTCTTCCTGGAGTATTTGTTTGTGCTGAAACTTGACCCCTGGGGGTTTTCAACCATACCAGATCCAATGGTGGTAGTCCCACAGCAATTTGAGATGATGACAATGTAGCTCTAGTTATAGGAGTCCGTTTCAGAGTGCAAGAGGTCGATTCTGCCGAAATTGTTTCTCAGTCTGCACTGCCTTAGACATGTTGAAACACAACGAAACTTGGCAAGAGACTTGTGAGAGACCTCATGAAGATCTTGGCTAGTTCTGGGGCTGTTCTGAGACTATCGAAATTTCTACTACTTGCTAGGCCTTTATTGAGCGGGGGACCTCATGTTGATGAAAAATACCTTCGAACAACCACCTCTCCTTCCCTCCTCTTGAAAGTCATTTAATGCCTGCCTCAGCCCTCATCTCTCTCTCTCTCTCTCTCTCTCTCTCTCGCTTAGAACCTTTTCCTCAGGACTTTCATGAATCACTTTGTGGCTTGAGGAATTGGTTGGAGCTTGGAGAAGAAAATTGTGGAAGGAAAGATTGGAGGGCACTTTTGTTGTTAAGGTAAGTGGATTTCTACCCCTTGCATCAAGTTGTATGAAACATAAATTTAAGCATGTATGAAGCATGATTTAGCCATGAATGTAGCTTGAGTATAAGCACGAAATGAGACTTAAGGTTGTATAGAAATCGGGTAAAAGAATACGATAGCATGGACGTAGTTGTGCTCTATTTTTTCAGAAATTTGGCCTTCTTTGTATGAATGGTTAGGCACTGTTAATATTTATGTTGATCCAAAAAATGTTTGGGTTGATACCCTTGTGACTCTAGTTTAAGTTATAATTTGTTTCATGTTGACATCATGGATGGATTTGGAGTTATGAAATAGTTTTTGGAACATACCATGCTTGCATTGTAATTTTCCAAGGAATTCACCTGCTATTGTGATAAGATTTTGAATGAGCATATGATATCTGATTGATCTCAAATTACCACCATTGGAAAGATCTATGAGTCTAATATGAGTTTGGTGTTTATTACTCGTTGAGATTCTTGATATTTTAGAGTATATGCTTTGTTTTATGCCTACATGTCACTGTTAAAAGATTGTGATAATTTCAAGAATGTTTCTTCTGTTATACTGAGAGCTTGACTAAGAAATTGAAGTCCAAATGACACCAAATCACCACCATTAGAAATATTTTAGAGTCTATTTCAATATTCATGTCCACATATTGTTCTGATTCTCTATGTATATAAAGTTATCCTTCAAAACATGCCAGTAGTGTCACATGGATAGTTTTATTAAAAATGCAAAACTAGGGTCTCTGATGTAACGAATTTTGTCTAACCAAATGAAGTCCGTTTTCCTTCAAACCACTGCCATTTGAAATATTTAGGAGTAATATTGAGATCACATATTTAGTACTTTTCAAAATTCTCCTTAATTTGAGAGTTATATGATTATTTGTGACAATATGTCACTGTGGATAGCTTTCTATAAAACTTAGAACTGATACCTCTATTGCTATGGATTTTGATTGACCAAAATGTGTCCTTGTTCTTCGGAACAATGCCATTTGAACGGTTTATGAGCAAGCTTAAATTCACATGTTGAGCACTTTTTTAAACTTCTTCTCGATTGTGTGTTATGAAGTAATTTTAAAGGGATGTCACTGTTTTTACTGTGTAACATATTTCTGATGGAACGTCTCTATCTTCTCAAACTTTTGAGGGGCTAAACTAGGTCCAATTTCTTTGAAACCTCCCCCATTTGAAAGGTAGCTATGTTTAGAGTAAATTGGTTTTAGGACCATCTTTATAATCCAAACGAATTGAAAGTTATGACCCTATTTTTTATTGGATGTCACTGCTTAGAATTGTAGGAAATGTGACCTTGACACTGAGATTCTGTGACTCTGATAATGTGATCATATAAAATTGATACTGTTATAACACGAACTGATATTGTTATTTTGTGACATTAACACTATCATTCTGTAATACTGATGCTGTTAAAAGGCGATACTGATATTGTTATTCTGTGACATTAACACTGTCATTCTGTAATATTGATGATGTTAACAGGTGAAAATTGATGTTGCTATTCTGTGACATTAACACTGTCATTCTATAATACTGATTATGTTAAAATGCGATACTGATGTTGTTATTCTGTGACATTAATACTCTCATTCTCTAATATTGATACTGTTATTATGTGATATTGATACTATCATTTTGTGA
Source organism: Amborella trichopoda (assembly GCF_054954075.1). Lineage (NCBI taxonomy): Eukaryota > Viridiplantae > Streptophyta > Magnoliopsida > Amborellales > Amborellaceae > Amborella > Amborella trichopoda. Next base: position 36,502,418 of record NC_142348.1, read on the forward strand.
TATTGATACTATCATTCTGTGATATTGACACTATCATTTTGTGATATTGATACTATAATTCTGTGATATTGACACTGTCATTCTGTGATACTGATACTGCAATACCGCAACACTGTGAATATGACACGGGGATTATGTTATATGAATATTGATATATGTGTCATGAACACTGCGCAATGGGTCCTCCATTGGTAGTGAACTTTCTGATTGTGCTATACAAATACTGATATCTAACAGCTACGCAATGGTTCCTCCATTGGTAGTGGATACTATAATTCTGTTATATTGGTACTATTATGTCATGACCGCTATGCAATGGGTCCTCCATTGGTAGTGGATATTCTAATTCTGTTACATGAACTCTGATATATGTGATCTGGCCACTAAGCAATGGGTCCTCCATTGGTAGTGGATATTCTGATTCTGTTACATGAACTCTGATATATGTGATTTCTGGCCACTACACAATGGGTCCTCCAGTGGTAGTGGCTATTTTGTGCCTCGACTCTTATGATATGAGTGGCGTCGGGAGGTAACTGTAAATAATTGGGAGGGTAACACCGCCCAATTGTCATAGGCACTACGAATTGGGTTCTCCAATGGTAGTGTAATGCCCTCCCACTTGAGGGCATAAGGAAAGGGTCGTGTCTTGCATGGTCGCAGCATATCGAAAACCCCAAAGCACGCTGGGGATTGTGTGCATGAGTGAGAACATTATGAAGTAGGGCCTCCACTTGTCATTGTCCTCCCTCCTGAATGAGAGTAGAAGTCCCAAGTTCAGGAATGGATTAGGCTGATCGATGTGGCTTCTACTTCGGGAGTATCTTAATCTATTCTGTTTGTCTGAATTCAGAATTATGTATGAACATATGACTATAACTGTGATATGCATAAAGGTAAATATCATCTTGAGAACAAGAAATGCTACGATAACTGAATCTTACCCTTTTTACACAACAATTTTATGTACTCTGATGTATGATCATTCTCTGTGTTGCAAATGTAATTTATGATGGACTATGGGCATGTTGTTATGTATTATTGATAGTAAAAAATGCTAGGGTAGTGATCTACTTACTGGACTTATTACTCACTCCGATTATTTCATCTGTGTAGAGTGTTAGTACTTGACCACGTGTGGCGAGCAACTGACCGGTGATAGCAGGCGTTCGCAGTTCAAACTGGTTCAGGGCTTCTTTTGGCTTTGTAGGTGTCAGGTGGTGTTGCCACGTGTTGTTCTGTTTTGATGTAATATTTTGAGATGAATGTTAGGCTTGTAAGCCTTAAAATTTATTGTAAGGACCTTTGAGGATGAATGAAGTTAATGGTTTTAATTTATTCAATTTTTTAGTACTTGTTGGATGAGTTTTTATTTATTTATTGTGGTTTGCTTCGATTCCACCATCTTAAGACGTGTTGATGCCACTCCCACCTGAGTGACGTACGCGACCTCCGGTCGCGATCTCGCTCTCTATTGCTCTCCGGTTTGCAATGGTAGGGGTCAGGGGGTGGGGTTGTGACACTCATCATCACAATCCCCATAGAAGAACGCCACCCACTAGGTGAAGGAGACACGTCCTTTCTTGGACTCAGAGCCGAGCAGCTGGTAAAGTCCAAACAACTCTTGCAATCTTGCTGGTGGGTCTTCTTTCCCGACCCTCTCACGTCCAAAAATGATCTAGTTCGGGGGCACGAACTCGTCATACATAGCACTGATGAGCGGGAGCCCACCAATGAAGTACAAGTCTAGCAGAGACACGCCTGCTTCCCCGTGACCAAGCAGCCATGTATTACTGGCATGGCTCCAAGTTTCTAATAACACCTTGACTGTGTTTGAACAACGATCATATTATCCTGCAAAGCACTGAACGACGGCCAGCAGGGAAGCGTGTTTCAGAGTGTCCTTGTATCTACTCAACACCCTGACAGTCCAGGAAGAATACCCTTTTAGATACTTGTGCTCCCCTTGTGCTTAGAGACTAGCAGAAGACCACTTTAGGGCCGGGGTCTGCACCATTCTTTTGCCTAAGGTTGGAAAATCCTTGCATGAGGCTATATTTCTATGCAAACAGTAAAGGAAGCCTACGCTTTCTTCTATTCTTACATTCCCGTCGCCGTCTTCTCTAACCTCAAACCGAACGGGTTCAGTAACAAAGATGATGTTCAAAGGCTACTGCAGTTCACACAAAACCTCGATGAGCCAGATTGGCTCACCCCTCACCAAGCTTTCGCCGGTGAACTCATTTGTGCCAAGCTCCCCTACTCGTGGGAGGTTCTCCACATCTGGAATGGCGCATGAAGGTTGGGCCATGAAGACTAGAACAAAGGCCTAACTACCCTACACAAGTCACTAAGAGACAACCTTATTACCGTGCGTAGAAGGCAGGGCTATCGCCGGTTGCATAAGGCTTCCACAAAATGCTAAGGCGTAGCACCGGCTGCGTTCGTAAGGGACTATCGCTGGCTGGTCACTAAAGGCGTAAAGCCAACTGCTCTTACAAGAGGTTATCACCATGCGCAAAAGGTAGGGCTATCGTCGTCTGATTACCAAGGAGGCTATCTCTGTGCGTAGAAGGCAAGGCTATCGCTGTCTCACGACTAAGGGGCTATCGCCGTCTGAAAGCAGAAGCACTGTGCAAAGACCAGGACGAAGCGTGGGCTAATGCCGTCTGTGTCTAACATCTGTGCTCCAGCTATTTGCACATGTCACACACATGGCACACCACGTCCCTTGAAATTTGGGCACGCTGACTGACACTCGAGGCATGGGCTGTCACCGCCTGTGTAGAGGGTGACCGTTTGCAATCCCACGACCCTTCACCTCCCTGACCGTTACGGCCTTGCGACACCTCGGGTTCCCACCGGTGTTTCCTATCCTCGTCGGGAACTCACTCCTACTCTCTGGGAAACCCTTCCCCGCCTTCCCTTTCTTCCACCGGCTACCAAAACTAACGAAAAACCCTCAGAATTCTTATAGAAGCTCCCTTGTGACCCGACGGGTTTCCCTTCTCCCTTCTTTGAGCGCCTCAACTTGCCAAAATTTCAATGTGTGTTCGGTGAGCTCACTGTTGCTCCTCCTTCTTCTCTTCCGATAACCAAAAGATCGTCAGAGTCCCCTGACCTCTTTGCAGCCTTTCGGCAACCACAGGATGACTATAATATCACTGGAACTCTGGCAAAGTACCACTACGACCCTTGAAGTTTTGCCATAGTCTCGATGAAGCCCTATGAAGCTCCTTGTTCCCTGCTCAGAAGGCCTCAACACTCTCTGAAGAAGTTCGCAAGCGCTCTGCTAAGGCTCACGAATCGCTGAAGTTTGCTGAAGAACTCCTAAATGCCAGTACACTGTGAGTTTTGGCGGGAAAATTCTTGCCAGAAGTCTCTTGATGGAAGCTCTAGCTCTCTCTAAACAATCTCTTCACTGTTTTACCCTTCGATAAAATAATAAAATGGGGTTTTACCTCCTTTTATACTCAGCAGTGCCGCAAAGTGCCCCTCACAAGTCCAAAATGATTCTCCAGTCCTCTTCTTTAGACGGTGATAGGTCCAGGTCAGGTGGGTCAAGGCCGAGGCCTTAATGCAAGTCATTGCCGCTTGTGCCTCATGAACACAATGGTATCATTATGCCCACGTGATTCACTAAGAAGCTATCACTGTGCGCTTGACCAAGGAGCTAACGTCATGCGCTTCATCAGAAGCTATCGTCGTCCAGTTCGTCATGAACCTAACACCGCGCGCTTCATGAGACCTAATGCCACGCACGCTTCACAAGAGGCTAACGCCATGTGCATTATCCACAGACCTAATGTCGTGCGCACGTCATCTAGGCCTAACGTCGCGTGAGTCATCCAAAACTTAACACCGTGCGCATGCTATGTCACTCCCACCTGAACCATCATTCCGCCTCTTCATTCCCTGCACCGTAGTCCTCACTCCTCAGGGAGTCGAGTCTCCAACTACGGCTTTATTCCCCATGGAGTCACATTCCCTTGCCATCTAAATGGTCTAGGTGCATGATCCTAAACTGCATGGTCCAAACTATATGAGGTCTAGTTGCACTACCTTAAACTGTACAGTTCTCGTTGCATGACTCTAAACAGCATAACCATGGTCTAGCTGTATGACCTTAAACTGTAGTGCACGTTCTAGCTGCATGACGTCAAAAGGCTTAGCATCATGGTCCTATATGACCCTAAACTGTAGTGGATGTTTAGTTGCACGACCTTAAACTGCTTGGTCCTTGCTGCAGGACTTCAAACTGCATAGCCATGGTCCAAACGACAAGACCTAAAACTGTAGCGCACGTCCTTGTAGCAAGACGTTAAAACAAAGCGGCAAATAGTCCATTCGCATGACTTTCATCAGTGAAATAAATGCACCTCCCTCATCCCCAGTAGGAGTCACATCCGTATAACGGCTCATTATCCCCAGTGTAGTTAGGGAAATTCTTATCTCTTCAATCCCCAGTGGGGTTGCACCTATGCTCCGGCATATCATTCTCAACGAAGTTACATGTATATTATTGCTCATTATCCCCATGGAGTCATGCTTACCCCTTTAATCCCCTTAGGTCAGTCACGCACCAAGCTATCCTATCCTTAGGAGTTGGGTTACATTTGCATGAGCCATGGAGTTCCATATTTTACCTTAGGGAGTCATACTTGGCCCTTAATCCCCAGTGAAGTTTGCTTCTCCATCTAAACCTCTTGCTAGTTTTAACCATTTTTATCCCAAGGAGTCGGATTGCCACTCATAGGCTTATTTCTCACGGAGCTTTACGTACACAGCAACCCACCTAATGGTCTATGTGCACGACCCTAAACTAGATGGTCCAAACTCTATGACCTTAAACTATAGTAGAGGTCTAGTTGTACGACCTTAAACTGCACAGTCCCCATTGTATGACTCTAGCCTATATAACCGTGGTCCAGCTGTATGACCTTAAACTGTAGTGCATATCTTGATTGCATGACGTTAAAAGGCTTAGCACCTATATGACCTTAAATTGTAGCGGAGGTCTAGTTGCATGACCTTCACTTGCATGGTCCTACTTGCATGCCTTTAAACTCTATAACCACGATTCAAGCTATATGACCTTAAACTATAGTGCACGTCCTGGCCGCCTAACGTTAAAATACTTTGCCCAGTTCCAGGAGGCAAGACCTTAAAGACGCCCCCACACATGCGCATATGCCCTTCACATGCATCTTTACGCACGCCTTCCCTAACCGACCGGTTCGTGTGCGTGCACTACCTTCAACATTTTCCCAGCAAATCCACTCACTTCATCATTACTATTCATCATTCCCCAGTGAGTGTCACCCATGCTCACAAAATGGAGAACCATCCCGCCATCCATACTCATCGTAAGCTAGTGGGTCACCACTTTACATCTTCTGTTCATACATCTTCCACTTTTCATAGGTAGCCTCGTGCCATCTCCCCAAAGTGAGTCAAAACCACCACCACACTCACTCTATTGCCTCTACAAACTGTCGTCCATCCCCACTATGGTCCAGCTGTATGACTTTAAACTATTATGCACGTCCTGGTCGAATGACAATAAAAGGCTTCTCACAAGTCTCAAAAGGCATGACCCTACACGCCCTCAAAAAAAAAAAAAAGGGGCATGATGTATACCTGGATAAGGGAATGCCATGAGTAAAAATGACGGACGGGCATGATCAGTAAGCCATGAGTAAAAGAGTTTTGTGAAAATAAAAAATTGAGCACAGTGAAAACCCCAAAAGGGTACCGTGAGAAAAAACATATGAAAAGGGTGTACATAGCCTCAAGGTCATGGGTAAAAGAGCCCCAAAATAAAGGAGGTTAGTGAAAACCATCTTTACAACGCCACTTCCCTAGTCCAGGTGAAAACCCGCAAAGGGCACTTGGATCAATAAAGCAAGTTCACGCAGCTTCAGAGCCTCAGTTGTCACCCAATTGCCAAACAGACACAATTGTGGCTAATGAGGTCCATACAAAATCCTTTGATGTCAGGATTCAATCAAAAATGCAAGATGGCTCACCAGGGAGTGAGAGCCTCACAAGATCTCCCAAACATAAAAAAAAAAAAAAAAAAAAGAGTCCTTGAGGGTAGGGGCAATGAACAATAGATCCCTCCAAAATAAAAAAGAGTCTCTGAGGGTAGGGGCGATGAACAATAGATCCCTCAAAATAAAAAATAGTCCTTGAGGGTGAGGACGACGACTCAAAAATCCCTCCAAAATGCTAAAGAATCTCATGAAGGTAAGAAACTGACAAAGCCAGGGTGGAACCTGTTAGAGACTTCAGGGTGCTGCCTCACCATGAGGTCACCTCGCCAAAATCCCTCCCTAGCCGACAGGCCCAGACTTTCGAGACAAGCCAACAAAAAGCCCCCAACTGGACCCAGCAGAATGAGGGCCCACAGAGGTACCTTGATTGTCAAAAGAAAACTTGGTGTTGCAACAAACAAGGCCAACCAAAGGCTCATAGCACTTGGCCGCCAGATAGGCCTGATTCTGACCAACGAGGTCCACACAAAATCCTCAACTGCTAGAATCACAAATAGTCCCTTGAGGGAGAGGAATTTTACAAGATCCCTCAAAGTCTCTTCTCCTCATAAATTCTCCATATATGGACCTGTACATTACATCCAAACGTCTGAGCATCCTAGTTACTGCATTGCGTGGATCTCCTTGGCGTTCACGTGGTCCTGTGGCTTGGAAAAAAAAAGAAATAAATCCAAAGGAAATTTTTTGAATGTTGTCCTTCTCGCTTCTCTTGAAGAAAAACATTTGGGGGGGGCATGCTGTTTGAAGACATTTTTCAGCACCATGGATTGAGAAGCCGGTCAATAAAGCCTGATAGACAGTGGAAATTTTGACAGTCTCAAAATGGCCTTAAAATAGGTCTAGATCTTCATAAGGACTCCAAAACATCTCTTGCTAAGTTTCTTCGCATTCCAACATTTCTAAACAAGTACAGACTGAGAAATAGTTCCGGTAGAATCAACCTCTAGCACCCGAAAATGCACCCCTATAACTGAAACCCTACTATCGCAGGATCAAACAGCCATGAGACTATCGCCATTGGATCCGACATGGTTGAAAACCCTCAAGGGTCAAATTTCAGCTTAAACAAACACTCCAGGAAGAAGTTATGGGTAAAAGATCAAAACAGGAGGAGCTGCACACTATTCCGGTGCGGCTAGCCTGCAATTAAACTCCATTAAAGGGGCAGTCACGAATAGTGACTTTCAATGCTCATATCTCACATGTCCGAGGTCAGATCACACTCAAACTTATTGGAGCATATCCGTCTAGTCAAGACGAGGATTTCGATATGTGGCATGCCCCTTGTCGACACTTGAGCAAGGAGAAAAGCTAGAGAGAAGTTGCTAATCCGTGCAGAAAGTTGCAAGAAAATCAACAGCGATATGCCTCGCTCGAGCAGCCAAATCACAGCGCTCGCGAACCCAATCAATGTGAAACCAGTTGCATCATGTACGTAAGGTCCATAGCTATCATTGGTCTTAACCCCGCACATGATATGGTTGGATTTCACACATGAAGTCGATGAAGTGGCTGTAAATTCTGGCATCGGAATTTCAGATCATAACCAAAACTCAAAAGTTGTGAAATCTTCGTCCGGGCATGAAATTGAGCTGCGTTTATTGCCACACGACCATGACGACATGCTCAGTGCAATACAACAAAGAAATCATGAAGAAACATTAAGGAACGAGCACACTATTGTTCTGAAGTTTACAAGGTTTATTCAAATTTCAAGTCACATGATCATGGCTTAAAAACACGATCTGCTGCTTAAAAACACGATCGATGGCTCGAAGTTGGTATCAAATCGATCACCATACCAAGCCCTAGAAGAAAACAATCATCTTTCAGACAAATGGGCACCATAGCAACCCCCGATCATTCATGAAAGATCACGCACGTTCTAAAGCAGCAACAAGGATTGTTTTCAAATTTCCCCAATTGCTAGGAAGGGGCAAATCAATCATTTTGCACCCCAGTTTCTTATTTTATTTCATTAAATTAAATCTTAATTTTTAACAATTAGGTTAAATCCGCCTGTGTTTGGGCAAAACTCTATATATATCACGTACTATCATTGTACATGGACTGAACTTTGCTTAATAAAATTTCCATCTCTTCTTATCGTCGGGTTAAGTTTTGATAGAGATAGGAAGGAGAGAGAAGCTTTTAGGTCGGTACCCCTAGGCTTTAGGTAAATATCTTTCTCTCTCTTCTCTTCTTTCCTCTCGTCTTCTCCTTCTTCTTCTCTTTCTTCTCCTTCGTCTGAGTTTTTCTCAAAGGCCATGCATGGCAGTGACAGTGACGCGCATGCCACTTCCTTTATTTCCTTTCCTGTGGCTTTGCAGGTCGTGCAAGACGATGGCAGTGCCATGCGCGAGTTTTTTTCCCCCTCTCTTTATTCATCTCTATCTCTCAACGAAGTCCGCAGATGGCACTGCTCATCGTTGTTTGCAGGCGTATCCTCGGCGTCCCACGTAAGCGTAGACGTTGATGCCTATTGCCGCCCACAAGGTCTCATCTTGTTGCACGCCTATCGCCACCCACAAAGGGTTGCGGCAATACCTATCGTCGTTCGCAAGCTTCTCTTGCATCCAGTGCCTATTGCAGACGGCGATGCCTATCACCGCCCACGAAGGGTCACGACGATACCTATCGCCGTCTGCGAGCTTCTCTCTTACCCTTGTGCCTATCGCAGATGACGATGCCTATCGCCACCTGTGAAGGGTCGAGGCGATGCCAATCACCGTCCGCAAGCTTCCTTAGTGCGCTTGGTGCCTATCGTCGTCCGCAAGCTTCTTTCGTGCGTTTAGTGCCTATTGTTGTCCGCAGGCTTCTCTCGTGTCCCATGCCTATCACTGTGCGCTTCACAATAAGCTATTGCTGCCTACGGAGGGATGTGTTGTCTAATCATATTGCCAACGGCGACGCCTAACGCAGCCTGAAGTTTGCTGCCTGCCCTTTTCGTCGTGAGCAGCAATGTCCAGCGCCGTTTAAGGGCCGACTGTAGGTAGCGATCTTAATATCATCGGGACCCTCCCTCTTCGCCGTCTCGCGCCTTCTCTTCGTTCTCTTTTCTCCTCATTCGTACTTGACTGAAGGACAAACTCAATCTAGCACTGTCATAGTGGTCTGGTTGTCGAGTAGTATTGCCATCGTGCTGGTCCTGAGTACCATGCTCGTCTTGCTGCCACACCAGATTAGAACAGTCATATCCACCTTAGTTTCGAGTAGTATTGTTGTCGTGCCAGTATGAGTTACCATGCCCGTCTTGCTACCAATCCAAGTCCGTCACTGTACTGGTCCAGCTATCGTTCTAATCTCGTCCCCTTATCAAGTCCTCTTCTATTTTCTTTCTTTATTCAAACGTTTTTCTTCATCACCATAACTTCTCATCTTCTCTGCCGTATGAATGTGCATTGCTCTAAGACAAAAGTGGGTCTTTCGACCCACTTGTCTTGCAAGTTAACCATGATAGTGTTGTGCTGAAAACAAGGAGATTGTAGGTCAAGGGAGGTGATTCTAAACCAACTGATGTAGCAGTGGGGCTTTTCGTCGTGATCTAAGAGAGCGCCCACGCGAGTCAGCCCGAATAAGTCATGTACCCAAGTGAGGTTGGTCCCCACCTCACGAATAAAATTTCTCTCACTAATAGGGCACCTGCCCTTGTTCTGTGAACAAGGTTCCCGAGAAAGCGATCTCAGGTCCTAGGTCTTCTGAACCCGAGACACGTGTCACCTAGATCTGGGGAGGCGAGATCAAGGCATTCAACCAACCATTTCTTAGCCTCACTAGCAACAGGGATAAGAACTGAGCCAAAGAAAGAAAAGGTGACCAAACCATGGACAAGAAAAGAAAGGTGCATACATAGTGCAATAAGGGGAATGCAAATCAAACAATGCTTTATTTCATGAACAAAGAGGGATTACAAGATTATTGTTACAACCAAATCTGTGACTCCCAAAAATACATTTGTTTTGAAAGAAGGGCAGTGGTGTCATCCAGCGCAAGGTTTCATTATTTTCGAAAGAAGGGCGCCTCTTTCTCTTGCTTATTCCAGGGCAAAGGAAAAAACCCGGATGCTAGTTAAAAGGAGTAGTTGTGAGCGAAAACCTAGCCAAAACAATCCTGCCAGCCATAACAATGGTTCACCCAAGTGCTGAATAATGAAGCTAGCCAAATCACAATGAGGATGTTGGGTCAACAAAGGCTGCCACAATCCATCATCATGCCTAGATGAACGAGATTGGGTTTAGGCTCGGCAACCTCAACACCTTACGCACAGCCTTGGACCTTGCGCTCTGAAGCCCAAGCAAACAGAAGGGACTTGAAAGCAAAAACCCTCCATCTAACATGGGTTCGCCAGCCTTTTGTTGGGTCGAACACCTTCACCCAGAAGCGCAACACTTGGATTCACTCTAGGATCTGAGACCCAAAAGCTAGCCTTAGCAAAGGACATGGCCCCTCAGGAGGACCCAAAGCCTCTTCGCCCACAACTCCGGAAAGCATAAAGAAGAAGTTTTTCAAAAAATGCTTTCCCACTCGCTTCGCCTCGCCTTTCTATGGGCCCGTCATCAAAACCCGAGCTACACCTCGTCCTACCACACGGACACGTGTCATTACAACAGTGCCTCGTTTGACAGCCCTTCTTCACCAAAGCCCTTCTTCAGCAGTTAGCGGCCGACGAAGACAAGTTCTCCACACGCCTACAGGGGAGCCCGACCAAGTCGCATTCGCCTCCCCCGACGCATTATCTGCAAGGTTCGCTGCTTCAGTGAGCCTCCTCCAAAGAAGAAGCAGAGCACAATGGAAATCATCGCAAGTAAAAGATAAAGAGCTTCATATAGACATGGCCACCAAAGATATGGGAAAAATCGTCAAAATAAAAAAAATGGGCATAGTGAAAACTCGCTAGAGCGCCATGAGTAACAATGACAAGCGGGCACTTTCACGAAGCCGCAAGTAAAAGAATCATGCAAACAAGAAAACCAGGCACCACGAAAATGAGTAAAAAAAGCGAAACAGGTAGACGTGACTTCGAAATCATAAGCAAAAATGCCTCAACAAAAAGTCTTGGCAAAAATGACCGTCGTGGTGCCACTTCCCCGTAGTTCAATTGAAAACCTGCAAGGGCGCTTGAACTAAACACAAACAAAAAAAAATCTGGCCCCAACGCCAACAAAACTCCGACTAAAGGGATGAACACAAATCTCCGGCCCAATGCAAACACAAAAATCTGGCCCCAGCGCCAACACAAAAATCCTTTGGCCGAGCACAAATCTTCTGCCCCAGCGTCGACAAAAAATCTTCGACCAAAGGGCCAAACACAAATCTTTGGCCTCAGTGCCAATAAAAAAATCTCCCGCCAAAGGGACAAACACAAATCTCTGGCCCCTGCACCAACCAAACCCCAGCCAAATGGCTGAACACAAATCTCTGGCCCCAACGGCTACACAAAATCCAGCCCCAGCGCTAACACAAAAATCCATCCTCAGCACCAACATGAAAATTCGGCCCCAACACCAATACAAAAATCCGGCCCCAGCGCCAAAAAAAATTTGGCCCCAGCGTCAACAAAAATTCGGCCTCAGCACCAACACAAAAATTTGGCCCCTGCACCAACACAAAAATCTGGCTTCCAACTCGCAACTTCTAAACCTCCCACTCCCTATTCCTTAGACCATCTTGCATCAAACCTGCTGCCTACTCCCTAGACCACCTTAGTCCTTCCCTACACCATGGACCACTCAGTGTTAACTTGTATCCTCGAAGTGAATAAGGAGAGATCCAGCAGTAACCTGGTCCCGTCGTTGCCGAAGACGCTGTCAGACCACGAGAACCTTACAACAATAAGCCTAAAACTGGGTGACCTCTGAAAACGTGTCAGAATGGTCTCAAATTACATGAGAGGGTATTTGTGGATACCCTAAGGACACTTGTAATGTTTTGTCACGTTCTGACAAGTTTTGATATGATCAGGATGAAACTTAGTTTTCAAATCCAGATCTTATCATGTTGAAAATAGACCCCACAACTACAACCTTATTTTCTGGGTTTCAAAACAGTACCAAACCACCGTCATTGCATCTGGAATATTGTAAACCCCCAAGTACCAAATGTTGACTCAATCGGACCCTTCGGAACTATTCTAGGCCTAACTTATAATAAAATGGTGGGTTTTACACTAATGCAGTGCAGCCTCGGTGAACCAGTTTCCATTTATGTTAACTATGTTTTCTCATTTCGAGATGATTTTCAAATGCTCATAACTTGCTCTTTTTAATTCCAATTAAGCTCAAATTTGGACACGGGCTAGATCTCAACGACCAAATCGTGTTGACATATGGCACACATCATGGCATGGCCTGAAACGAGATAATTTATAGAGAGAAAATGGGCTCGAAACATAAAAATTTAAATTTTATGCAAGAGAACATCCAATTATTTGAGAGGCCATAGCTTAAGATCCTGATGTCAGATCGTCGTAAATCTGGGTCTGTTGCGACCGTGCTTTGAAGAGCTACAATTTGGTATAATTTTTATGTATGATTGGAACCCGTATGACATGAATTTTGGGGTTGAAAATGATATTATTTTCTAATCATCAGAATCCCATTTTTCGGTGACTTCCTAAATTTGGAATATGCTCAAACGAAAACCAAAATGGACGAAATTTATTGCAAAATGATCATTACAATATCCCCTTCAATTTGTGTTCAAAACAAAGGCTCTGAATGTCATAGATCTTGCCAAATTGGTGATGAAGAATTGCAAAGTTTATGGACTTGGCTGAATTTTGGGTTCTTCCTTAAAAGTCCGTTTCAAGATAATCAAAGGGTACCATAAGGTGCGCAAAAGTTCAAGCATCGATTCTACCACGATTGATCACCAGAATTACCACCATAGACGTTTGAAAAAGCTCCCGAGGCCTAGTAGTATTTTGGTCACTTGATAAAAAAAATGAGATTAATATTTTAATTCAGTAAATGTGTATTTTTTGACAATCTTGAGTGTTTTTTAGCATTCCACCCTTGTTTAGTGGTTGCTCTATATAAGGAAACCCAAGTCATTTGTAAAAGGGCTCTTTCATTTGTAATAAAATTCTTAAACACTTGAGCATTCTAGAGTGAGACTCTTGAGTTCTTAGTTCTTGCTTCTACTTGCTTGTAAGTTCAAGACCAAGATGAGAGGAGAGAGAAACATTTCCTAGAGCACCATACACCTTAGCCTATTCCCTACACCTTACCCCACATCATACACCATAGAGCACCATACACCTTATCCCATCCCTTACGCCTTACCCTACACTATAAACCATAAATCACCATACACCCTAGCCCATCTCCTACACCTCACCCTATTCCATACACCATAGTTGCCCGTGAATCTTAGTCTACTTTATACACCTTAGGTTTCCATACACCACATCTCAACCCAACCTACCTAACCATACGCCTAAGCCTTGGACACTAGTCTTAACCCACCATGCCCAAGCCTCTCTCTTGAATGTGCACACAAAGGGATACACACCTTAGCTCGAGCTCATACTAGGTTTACTCTCTCTCCTCTCTCCCTCTCTCTCATCTCTTCTCTAAATCTCTCTTCTTTCTTTCTTTCTCTCTTCATTGTTTCTTTCTTCTCTCTCTTATTTCTCACTCCTCTTTCTTTGTCTCTCTTCCTTTGTCTCTCTTCCTTTGCTCTCTCCCTCTTCCCTCTTTCTATCTCTCTCTTGCCCTACTGATCGGACTAAGGGCAGGTCTAAGCACCCCTCCCCTCCTTCTCTCTCTCTTCACTTACTCCCCCCTTCTCGTTCATAGCCACAGACCCGTGCCTAGGGCGGGCCCAGCTTCCCACCTCTTCTCTCCTATCGTCTCATTCAATCCCTCATTCAAAAGGTGATGGGCCCACGCCTAAGGCGGGTCCGTTCAGCTGTCTCACTCAACAATCCACTCATCTCTACCCATGCCTTCATCCGGCACTCTCCTCATCTCTACATGAGACGTCACCCTGCATTCTCCCATCTCTACCTGCGTCTTCACCCAGCAATCCCCTCATCTCTACCCACACCTACACCATCTTGCGCACCTCTACCCTTGCTTTGCTCATCTTGTGCACCTCCCACCTGCACCTTCATCTACCTTAGCTATTATCCTCCCCTACCTTCATCTACCTTAGCTATTATCCTCCCCTCACTCCGTCCACGCAATCACATTTAAACCTCAATTTGCTATCCTCTCTTCACATTTAAATCTCTATCCGAGCTTTCATCTCTCCTAACCCCATCATACCTCTATCACTCCCACACTTCCATCCGCCCCTAGCCCATCGTAATCTCCATATTGCCCTACCTCTTCATAACCATATCACCCCCCTTAGATCCCATTAACCTTTCTTTCACTTTCTTCTCTCAAAATCATACCTTTTTAATCCTTCATGTGCTGTATTTTATTTTCATTTTTATAATTCTTCTATCTCTCTATCTCTTTGTTGTTTGCTTCTTTCACTTCTTGAGCACTTGACTCGAGATCATTCTGAGATAGTGTTTTGAAGTTCTAACTCTTGGTTTGCCACTCTAACCACCATTTTGTATAGTAAAGTCAGGTCATACGAGACACTAATTCTCTTGCACTCGGTCACACGGACGAGGTCATCCTGAGTCAATCTTCTTTAGAGTTTTGACCCTCTCACTACTTTAACCACCAAGTCACAATGTGCTTGGGTTGTGAGAAGCTTCCTCTACCTTTACTCTCTTCTCTCATTTGACCATTTTCAGGGAAGTCTTCAGTTTAGTGACATAATTATAAGCTTAGTCTTGTAACTCCACTTTCCAAATCTTCTGGGTACTAAGGATTCAAGTCTAGTGCCTTCCTTGTCTCCAGTAATATTGCTTGGGAGAGGTTACGCCAGGAAGCTACCCGATTCTCTTTAGGCCGCATCTTCACTTCTCTTATCTTCTTCTTCTTCTTTCTTCTAAATGTCATTCACTCATTCTTATTATTTTTTCTCTTTTCTCTCTCTTATCTCTTTAATCACTCACACCCCAAAAGTAGAGCCACTCACCCATAAAAAGGTACATCAGAGAGGAGTACATTCTATCTGGATTTCATTAGCAGTTTTCAAGTGAGAATTGAGATGAAGTGTTGAGTTTCAACATGGGGCCATATCTAAACCGCGTTGCTGGATAGTCATAGGGCTTTTATTCATTGATCTAAGAAGGCAATAGCCCGGGCTTATCCAACGAACTCACAACTGCGGTAAGGTAGGTACTCGAGTCCATTTCTTCGTCGCATTAAAGTCCTCTCATAGTTGGACATACCTATTCGCACGTGACACACGAGTTGCATGCACACTCGTGGAAGTTAGGTGGTTGCTTGAGGGGGGATCTATTAGACCCGGGCCCACGAGGGAGCCTAAGTGAGGCAGATACAGGCCCGACTAAGTGGTGACTCCACTAGCGATAAGCCACCGTATAATTAGTACAGTCTGCTCTCAGACAAGCATTTCATCTCACTCTTTCTCAAAAACTGCCATGAAGTCCAATTACTCATCTTTCATCCGAATTGGGGAATTCATCATCTTGACATTCGTGAATGTACCTATGGGAAGTAAGATTCTCCAATCTACTACTCCCATGTATCTCTTGAGTGGTCTCTCTGACCCTACCACCCGAGCTCAGGCTAAGGGATTAGGAAAGGGTACTCAACCCCTTGTTCTCTCTCTATCGGCATCAAAGGAAAGTCCATTGGTGTCAATTGCATGAGTGGTTCTAAAACCACTGCCCTTCATTCTCACACTGCTACTGGTAGACACCCTATTAGTCAAGCTCAAGAGTGGTTCTAACATTACTCCCTCTCTTCATATGGTTGGTTCTTCTAAGACCACCACTTTAGTGGGTAACCCTAGGATCACCCCATCTTTGCTCCACATGGGTACTACTCGTACCGGTATGTTGCCTCATACACATCATGCTAGCAGTTAAACTGCTAGACCATCACATTTGAATGGCTCCAAAGCCATTCGACACACACTTAAACATGTCATGGCAAATGGCTTAGGCATTACTGTGATGAAACATGGTAAGTAAAAGCTACCCTTGATCGCTTCGCCTGCTGGTTAGGTGCCTCAATCTCACCCTTCGGGTCAGGATGACCTGGTGGCGTGGCTTCGGGTTCACGTCAGATTCGGTACCTAAGATCGTGCTCTCGAGAATCATGGAAAGGGGACGCGGGTAGGAATACCAACCAATGAGAAGGAATTTGGGTCGTGAGGTAGGATTCACATCACATGGGTCCATGACACGCTCGAGCTGCTAGCGTGGGCGCCCTCTTAGATCACGTGGAATGCTCCCTGGCCTATGGTCGGTTCGAAATCACCTCCTTTTACCTGTTTCTTCTTTCCTGCAACCACACACATACATTAAAGATACATACAAGTGGGTCAGAAGACCCCACCTTGTCTTTGGGTGAATGAACACAAGCGTGTACATTCAAAAAGGAAAATGGGGCAATGGTGTCATTGAGTCCATGTTAATTGGACAGCCATTCCGCGTCTTCTTAACGAGGGATTCGGACATAATTCCTTAGTGGAAAATGAGGGAAAGGGAGTGAGATGAAGAAAGTAAAGAGGGAAAAAAGAGACAGAAAGAGGAGAAAATAGGGAGAGAATAGAGAAATGAAGGAACGAATACTAGTTTGGCTTTCACCTGGTTCTTCAGAGAGAAAGAGTAAAGAAAGAAAATAGAAACGAAGGCTAGTTTGACTTTCAACTAGCTCTTCAGAGGTAGAGAAAGAAAATATTTTTGTAAAGAGAGAAAAGGGAAATGAAGGCTATTCTGGCTTTCACCTAGCTCTTCAGAGAGAGGAACAAGAAAAGGAATGACAAATGGGGTGAAGGTTAGCTTGGCTCTCACTAAACCTTCCAAAAGGGAGAAGAGACGAGAATGAAATAAGAGAGAGAAGAGAAGAAAGAAGAGAGAAGGAAGGAAGAAGAAGAAAGTAGAGAGAGAAGAAAAGAAATGAGAAAAGGCGGGTGAAGGTTAGCTTGGCTCTCGCTAAACCTTCTAAAAGGGAGAAGACATGAAAAGTAGGAGAGAAGAAGAGAAGAGAAGAAAGGTGAGAAGAGAAAGAGAAGAGAAGTAAGAATGAGAAGAGAGAAGAAAAGAGGAGAAAGAGAGAAGAGATGTAAAGGGAGAGAAGAGAAGAGAGAAGAGAAGATGAAAAGAGAAGAGAAAGACAAGAGAAGAGAAGAGAAATGAAAAGAAGAGAGAAGAGGAGAGAGAAAAGAGGGGAGACGAGAAGAGAGAAAAGAAGAGAGAGAAGAAAAATAGGCACAACGGGTTGACTGTCATGCCAAGATAAAGAGAGAAGAGGGAGGATAGAGAAGAGAGAGGAGAGATTTCGTGCACGACAAGATGATCCTGCCGTGCTAGATAGAGAAAAGAGAGAAGAGGTAGAAGAGATGTTGTGCACGGCGGGTTGATCCTGCCCTGCCAAAAGAGAGAGAAGAGGGATAAAAGAGAAGAGGGAGAAGAGATGTCGTGCACGACGGGTTGACCTGTCGTGCATGATAGAGAAGAGAGAGCAGAGGGATGAGAGAGAAGAGTCAGGAACGGTGGGTTGATCCTGCCATGCCAGATAGAGAGGAGAGAGAAGATGGATGTGAGAGAAAAGTCAAGCACGGCGGGTTGACCTTGTCGTGCCAGACAGAAGAGAGAGAAGAGACAAAATAGAAAAGCATGAATGGTGGCTTGTGCTGCCATCCAAGAGAGTGAAGAGAGAGAAAGAGAGAAGAGAGTGTAGGAAGGTATTTTTCATCAACATGGGGCCCTCGCTCAATAAAGGCCTAGTAAACAGTGGAAATTCTAACAGTTTTAGAATAACCCCAAAACTGACCAAGATCTTCATGAGGTCTCTCAAAAATCTTCTGCCAAGTTTCATCGTATTTCGACATGTCTAAAGCAGTGCAGACTGAGAAACCGTTCCAGCAAAATCGACCTCTAGTACCCCTAAAATGGACCCTATAACTAGAGCTAAATTTTTGGTGTTCCAATTTGCTATGAGACTAGCACCATTGGAATCGACATAGTTGAAAACCACTAGGGGTCAAATTTCAACTAGAACGGACACTCCAAGAATAAGTTATAGGCAAAAGAGTGAAACATAAGCATGTTATTCTCATGCGGCCACCCTGCAACTCCACGCCATAGAAGGGGCAGTCACGACAAGTGACTTTCGATGTTAGTATCTCAGTTGTCCCAAGATGGATTTCTCTCAAATTTGGTGAGCGTGTTCGTCTAGTCAAAACGAGCGATTTGATATATGGCACGCCCCATGACGACAATCAACCAAGAAGAAAAGCTAGAGAGAAGTTGTTGATCTGTGAAGAAAGTGCAGGAAATTTAGTAGCATTATGTCTCGCTCAAGCGGCAGGATCACGCTGCTCACAAGCCCAATCAATGGGAGACCAATTCCATTATGGGCAAAAGGTATCGGGCTATCACCGACCCGACCCTGTACATGATGAACAGTTGGATTCTGCACACGAAGCCGATGAAGTGATTGCAAATTCCGTCGTCAAAATTCTAGATTCCGGCAAAATTCCAATGCTGTGAAATCTTTGTTCGGGCACGGAATCGAGTCGTGTTTGATGCCTTACGATCGTAATGGCATGCTCAGTGTAGTTCATCGAAGAAATTACTGAAAAAATCAAGGAATGAGTACACTATCGATCCGAAGTTTCAAGATCCACTCAAATTTCAAGTCACATGATCGTGCACTAAAAACACGATCCGTGGCTCGAAGTTGGTATCAAATCGATTGTCATGATGAGCCTTACAAGAAAAGAATCATCTTACGATCAATCGGGCATCATAATGATCCCGGATCATCCATGCAAGTTTTATTAAGCTGGGGAAAATTTGTTATTTTGCACCCTATTATCTAATTTCTTTGAATTCAATTTAATCTTAATTTCTAAAAATTAGGGTTACTTTTGATTATCCACCCATGTTTGGGGCAAATTTTATATATACATACCAACATTGTATGTAGAAAAAAATGACACACACAGAGGATCCATCTCCTTGCAAAAGAGAGAGTTTTTACTGAATATAGTTTCTCTTTTTTCCCACTGTTGTGTCACGCTTGAGAGAGGAAGTGAGGTGGGGGAAACTTTTGACCGGTACCCCTAGGTTCGAGGTAAACCTTCTCTCTCTTCTTTGTCTTTTCTTTTCTCTCTCCTCTTTTATATCTTCTTCTCTTTCTTCGTCTTCTTCCCCATCTGAGCGTTCCTCGGAGGCCATGCACGGTAGTGGCAGTGTCGTGCATGCCTCACTGGTAGCCTCATAGGTTGCACATGGAGATGACAGTTCCATGCGCATGTCTCCTTCTCCCTTTGTTATATCTCTTTCACGAGGCCTACAGACGACATTGCTCATTGCCATCTGTAGACATATCCTTAGTGCCTCAGTGAAGGATGCGGGTAACGAAGCCTATCGCCACTCGCTGGGGCTTCACCCTGTCATGTGACAGTTGCAAACGACAATACCCATCGTCGTCCGCAAAGGGTCGAGGCAATACTCGTCATCGCGTACTGCTTTCTTCCGTGCTTCCCTACGCCCATTGCCATGCACCATGCGAGAAGTATTCGACGCAATACCTATGAGAAGTTATCGCCAGGCGCCTCATTAGCAGCCATCACTATTCGCTAGGGACATGTCGCCTCCTTATGCTATCAATGGCGATGCCCATTGCCGTATGGATTCTTCTTCCCTCTGTTGTTTCTCTCTCTTCTCTTCATCCTTTCTCTTCTAACTTGATTGAGGGTAGATCTAACTTAGTACCGCCATCTCGGTCTCGGTTTTGAGTAGTATTACCACCGTTCTGGTCTTGAGGACCATGCCCGTCTTGCTACCACTCCGAGTCGATAATTGTTTGGATGTCATGCTAGCTTCGCCTCTCCGTCGAGTTCTATCTTTATCTAAAACTATACGTTTCATCATTCTCTCACATGAACGTACTTTACCTTAAGACAAGGATGGGTCTCCTTGACCCACTTGTCTTACAAATTAACCATAGAAGTGTAGTGCAGAAAACAAGAGGATTGCAGGTCAATGGAGGCGATTCCGAACCAGCTAAAGCAGTTGGGGGGACTTTCTTCGTGATCTAAGAGGGCGCCTACGCGAGCCAGCTTGAGTAAGTCCCGAACCCACCTAAAATTCCTCTCTCATCGGTTGGTATACCTACCCTTGCTCTCGAGCAAGTTTTTAAGAGAGCAATCTCAAACCCCGGGTTCACTAGAAACTCGAGGTACATGCCGCCAGATCATCTAGATTTGGAAGGCGAGATCGAGACACCTAACCAGCTTGACGACTCCACTGGGGACTTACTACCTCTTAGTCGGTAGACCGGTATCCTCTTTTACTTTCTGCATTAATTTCTATGGCACTTGGGTTGTTCAACCCATTCATCCGAGTTGGGGACTTCCTTATCCTCGCACTCATGACTGTCCCAGGGAAGCAAACTGCTCAAGCTTCCTTCTTTACTCTACTCCTGAGTCAGGACTTACGGTCTGGCTCCCAGGTTCTCACCTGGATCGGTGAGAGTGGGGACTTAAAAGTCCTCACCTCCCGGCTAGTGGACCCTCCGCCAAGGCCTCTTGCATCGATGGCACATCTGCCACCACACATGTCACACACCCTACAATCGGCAAGTCTCTTGCTGGTCATATTACGGAGGCACACTGGAAGGCTGCCCCCATCACTAGCGAAAGGCAAGCAAGTTGTCGTCGCTCCTGAGGTTCGCCAAATAGCAACCCCTTATGCTCCTTCATCACCTCGAACCTCCACACCTGGATAATTGGCACATAGAGGCGAAGGTTCTGAGATCTCCACCCCTTGCACACACCCAAGGGCTCATGGTTCATTCATTGGAGCTATACCTTGAGGCAACCCTCACGTTGCCTTGAGCTCGCATCCCGAGCTAGGCATTCTCGGGCCAAACCCTGCATGTGTCATGCATTTTCTTTCCACAGCCTGTGGCAACGCTAGCTCTACGCCATCTCGAGCACATGAGGGTGGACCACTTCGTCCTCCCTCCAAGCACACACAACTTCACCCTGTGAGAGGTGTGCTTCTGCCTCACCACTCACAGACACAAGCTCATGGGTCTCGACCTCCTCAGGTCGGACTCATTGATCAAGCCTGAGTCTACCCCCAAATCACCCAGACGGCTAACTCTAAAGGTGAACACGCATCGTCTTGGCAAGTTCCTTCCCGACCTCAACTTAGATGGAGTCATGAGCCAGCTCCTTCCTCTGTCGCTCTCTCGACACCAGGCAAACACGTAGAACCCTGGTACTCGAAGATCTTCCCTAAGAGTACCATCTTGAGCCAGCCTTGGGTCAGCCCTGCATGTACGCCCCGCAAAGGAACTTGGGGCAACAGTCTGATGTCAAACAGAGGCCTTAAGCCTCCAAGGCAAAAATCCAGGCTGCCTTCCATCCTTGGACCCCACTCTCTATTCCAGCTCATAGACATGGCCCTTGCGTGTTCGAAAAGGGCGGGGCAGTCCAGGTCTCAGACTGGGTTCTAGAGTGAAGTCCACAGTCGTCTCAGGGTTAAGCAAGAAAGAGGTCTTCAGATCCTAACCAAAGAAGCCTCCAAGGCAGTCGAGGTTGCCACCTTTGATGACCTCCTGCCTCGTAACCCCTTTTTCCCTCTACAAACTCCAAAGTCTAACCGAGTCCAAGAGATTGCTGGGTCATCACTACTCATATGCCACGGTCCTAAGAATGTCAAAAACCGGTCCTCAGAAGATCGACATACAAGGCTCAGGTCCAGTCGGCACAGGATGAACCCCACCAGACTGACTTGGCACCCACTGCTGGCTGACCTCGACAGTCTGCTGTCTCGCCAGGTTCTGACCCTCCAGAAGAGACGGTCAGTGTTATGGTGATATTGAGCTGGACGACGCTCAGGAGCGGATGAACAAGTTAAAGGAAATGATGCAAGCCATCCTTGGAAAGATGGAATGGATAGAGGCCACCAGGTCCCCTTCTTCAAACGAGTCCCTGACTGGTGAGGACACAGTTCCCAAGCAAACTCCTCGATCAGTCTCCCAAGATGGTTCTACATCTCACGGGGTCTCCCAAACCGACATAAATGCTATGGTGGCCCATAGCCTCAAGAACAAGGTCTCAAGCATGCAAGAGACACTGCTCTATCAAAAGTCGTACCCTTCGTACATAGACCAAATACCCTTCCCTCCGAACTATCAAAAGGAGAAGCTCCCCAATTCAAAGATACTACGTCTCTGCACTAGCATACTGCTCACTTTTAGGTGGCCTGTTGTGAGATGACAACTGATGGACGCCTCCTCCTCCGGCAGTTCGTCGAAACTCTTGAAGGGCCAGGCTTCCAATGGTATGCTCGGTTGCCTCCCAACTCAGTACACACATGGCAAGAGATGAAGCTGTTGTTCTACCAACGCTTCTACAAAGTTCAATGGAATGTCGAGACCATCAAACTCCTCACCCTGATGCAAGACCCTGGTGAGCTAGTTGACAAGTTCAGCACCCGCTGGAGAGAGTTGGCAACCATCCATGCCACTCCCATGACCGAGAAGGAAGAGGTCCAGACCTGCATACGGAACATGCTTCCCGAGATCGCTCTACATGTCAAGGCATCCAATCCACCCTCCATGTCAGAGCACATCTCCAAGGTAGTTCGTATTGAGGGATTATTCAAGCATCACGACAACCCTCGTCAGCAACCTGCCAGCTCTAACTCTCGCTCCAACAGTCGGGGCAGTCAAAAGGCAGTAATCAGTGTGGCCCTCACCGTGGCTGACACCAAAGGCATGGTTCCTCAAACCCTAGACCTTTTCAAGGCACAGTCATCTCCGGTCTGGGGTAAGCAGTGGTCCTACAATAGCGTCCCGCCTCCTAAAAATTCTAGGAAAAACGACTACTGGGTCCAACACCAGAATAAGGTTTACCCTTTCGACACAGAGTGGATGCCTACACTGCTTCAACTGTTGATAAAGTAGAATATGATGCAGTTGCTAGAGGCCAATACTGTGGAGTCGGCTGGCTAGGAGGCAAACGAGAAGTACTGCGCCTATCACAGGAGGGTATGCCACACAACTTACAACTGTTATAAGCTCAATGTCACGATCGAAGCCCTTATCAACAAGGGTCAGATAAAGCTCGAAGAGTTGAAAAGAGAATTTGAGGCAACTGAGCTTTCTCACATAATCACGATCCAAGACGATGATGGGGCACCCATTATCCTTCGTGCGTTTTCCTCCATAATGCTTAAAGAAGGGCTCGTCACTCCCAAGAGTTCCTGTCTCCAGGAATCGAGAACCTCTAATGCGCATATCACCAGATACAAGGCCATGACGTTAGCAAATGCACTGGCTTCCCTAAACTCTTGGCATAAAATGCAACAGTGTCTGGAAGTTCAAGGTAACTCAGAAGGACACCCTCGAGTCGCTCTTCCGCATGAGCAAGAAGACCTCCTGACGCAAGGCAGTAGAGGCGTCCTGCCCAGAGCACAAAAAGCTCTGGTGCCCATACCACCAAGTATGGGGCCACGAACTCAACACATGCTCTGGATTCGAAGCTATAGTCATAGAGAAAGTCCAGCAGGGCCGCATCATTTGTGTGATTCTCCTGGAATGCATCCAGGCTGTCGCTCATGTTCCAAAGACACACCACTAGCCCCTCCTGATTATACACTGGACCCTTCAGAGCCTTCGACCTCTCAGCCCTGAAAAGTCTACCATGGGCGGAGTAGGCTCAAATCCTTGAAACGTGAGGCGGTCTACCAAGTAAGGTACTTGCCAGCCTGATAGGGTGGTCCAGACACCCCCTTAAGGATCCTAAAGGAGATGGCAGGAACCTAGGTCGGCCTGCCAAAGGAATCATCCTCCTCAGCCACTAGTAGAGGAAGAATTCCTCAGGACCCTTCCTCCACTGTCAAACTTGCAAGACTTTATCCCAGGCGTTGCTTGCCTCATCCTTTCATCCAATCAGGCGGACACCCCCGAGTCACCAATAGCTTAAGATTCCCCTAATATGGGTGAGGACGATAAAAGCACCCCACGATCGTCAAAACCGAGGCAAGACCTAAAATATCCCCTAGGCATGTCCAACTCCGGCGACGATGTAAAAAACTGCCTGAAACATTTTAACTCTTCTTCTCCTCCCTCCTCTCCTATTTTCTCCACTAGTGCAGCAAAACGGTGCCCAGACTTTGACACTCTAAACAAAGAGTTCGGAGACACTAGCCTCGCCCAGCCACAGCAAGAATGCCTCAGAGAAATGCTGGCTCAAGTGGCTGGATTCTTGACAGCCACCGACGCCCTGTCAACCCGAGCACAAACCGAATCATCTCAGGGTAAGCACCAAGTGATCCCAATCACGAGGTCATGGACTCCCCGTTCAAAGCTGACCCTTCCATCGCTTGGACTAGCCAGAGACCGGTACTCTCCCACACTATGCCCCTCTTATAAGCCAAGATGTTCGGGACATGGGCTTCTACATTCGAGGTTAATGAGAATCCTGGTGAGTCTCCTGACAAGGAACTCCAAGAAGCTCGAGAAGAGTGGGAAGAAGGTAGTCAGGCCACGGCTGATGAGCTCGAAGAGATCAACCTAGGGGATGAGGCCAACCTAAGGTCGACTTTTATCTTAGCAAAAATGTCCTTAGAGGAGAAAGAAAGTTACATCTCCCTCCTCCAAGCAAATCAAGACATATTCGCCTGACACTATCATGAGATGCCCGGTCTAGACCCTCAGATTATCGTCCATCGCCTTGGTATTGATCCAACAATCAAACTCATGAAGCAGAAATCAATAAGGTTTAGACCCGACCTCGAGATGCAGATTGATGCTAGTGCACATGCTCAGGCAAGCAGGATTCATACGTGAAGTTAAATCCCCAAATGGCTGGCAAATATTGTCCCAGTCAAGAAGAATGGCCAAATCAGGGTCTGTATTGACTTCCTCGATTTGAACACTGCTTGGCCCAAGGATGACTTTCCCCCTCCCGTTCACCGAGATGCTAGTCGACTCCACAGCTCATTACCAAATCTTCTCCTTTAGGAATGGGTATTCCGGTTATAATCAAATCAGGATGGCACTAGAAGATGATGAGGCCACTGCGTTCTTGACCTCAAGAGGCATCTTTTGCTACACTGTGATGCCTTTTAGGTTAAACAATGACAGTGCCACATACGAGAGAGCCATGATGACCACCTTCAAGGACATGATCCACAAGGAGGTCGAGTGCTATGTGGATGACCTGGGGGTCAAATCTGAAACAAAAGACGCTCACATACAAGACCTCAAAAAGGTATTCGAACGACTGCAACATCACCAACTCAAGATGAACACCTTGAAATGTACCTCCGTCTTACGCACAGGAAAGTTCTTAGGGTTCATCGTGAGGTACCAAGGACTAGAGATCGAGCCAATCAAAATCAAGGCAATTCAGGACATGCCACTGCCTACAACCCTCCATGAGACAGTTTGCCTACATTCGAAGGTTCTTCTCGAACCTTTCAGGGCAATACATGCCCTTTTCACATCTCCTAAAGAAGGACACTCCCTTCATATGGGATGAGGCGTGTCAAGCTGCACTCGATGACATCAAGCAATACTTATTGAATTCTCTAGTGCTCTATACACTAGTGTTGGGAAGGCCTCTCATCCTGTATGTGACTGCTCTTGATAAGTCACTCGAGGCACTCTTAGCGTAGAGCAATGATGGAGGGAAAGAGACAACACTCTACCATCTCAGCCATAGAATGCAAGGGGCCGAGAAGAATTACCCTCCCATCGAGAAGATGTACCTGACATTGATCTTTGTGGTACAGAAGCTCCGTCATTACTTTCTCGGTCACGAGGTAAAGTTAATCTCCAAGGCAGACCCGGTCAAGTTCCTTATGACTCGGCCATGCATGTCAGGACGTTTGGCCAAGTGGGCATTATTGTTGATGGAGTTCGACATCATGTATGTACCACAAAAGGTAGTCAAAGGTCAAGCCCTAGTAGATGTCCTCGCGGCTAACCCAATTCCTTCAGAATCTCCCCTATCGAGCGACCTCCCAGATGAAGAAGTTTTCTGTATGGCGCAAACTCAGCCGTGGGAAATGTACTTTGACGGAGCATTCCAGTCAGATAGAGGGGGCACTGGAGTTGTGTTCTTAACTCCCAATGGCCAAATGATCCCTCTATCCTTCTCACTTGCAGAGCCGTTTTCTCATAATGAAGCCATGTATCAAGCCCTCATAATTGAATTGGAAATCACCCAAGAGCTAGACCTAAAACACTTGAACATCTTCGGCGACTCTGAGCTGGTCATCCGGCAGCTTAAGGGGATTTATGACGTAAGGAAAGACACCCTCAAGCCTTATCATGACACAGCCAGATCCTATATGGCTCGGTTTGATGATTTCTCCCTGAGTCATATCCCTAGAAGGCTAAACTTGCAGGCTGATCCACTCTCGCAGCTCAGGGCCACCATTCAATTGTCTTCATCAAGGCCCACTCTAGTCTGGGTAATCGAATGGAGACACGTTGACTTAAGAGTCGAAGTTGATGCAGATGATGAGAGGGATATCTTCCCTAAATGCTCGCCTTCCCATTCAAGGCACTCCTCGTAGCTAAGGATGTCGTTGAGGCAGAGCAAGAAAGGTCCCAAGGAAAAGGATCCAAGGACAAGGAGTGCAAGCTTGAATTCTACGACCCAATGTGTGCAAGGTTGAACAAGTATAGGACTGGAGGGAGCCTATCATAGACTTCATAAAGCATGGAAGGCGACCTCAGGATCGGGCAGAACGCAACGGCAGATGACGAATGTCCACTAAGTACACCCTTCTCGATGGAGATGTCCTCTTTCGTCGGTCATTTGACAAAATTCTCCTCTGATGTGCCAATACACAAGAGGCAAGCAAAGTACTCAAAGAAGTGCACTCGGGTATCTTTGGGATGCATCAGTCCGGCTCTAAGCTCTATGAGCGTATATGCAGACTCATCTATTATTGAGCTTCCATGGTTGCTAACGCCCAAAACTATGCCAAAAGATGCCAGGTGTGCCACATCCACTCAAGCCTCATTCATCAACCCCGAAAGCCTCTCAACCCTACAGTGACATCGTGGCTCTTTTCCTAGTGGGGTATTGACATTGTAGGACCCATCGATCCCCGTTCTGCCTTGGGTTATGCCTTCATCCTGGCAGCAACAGACTACTTTTCTAAGTGGGCTGAAGCGATCCCTTTCAAGCAGGTTCCAAGGACCGTGGTAGCCAACTTCGTACGTCATCACATCATCTTCTGATTCGGAGTTTCGGACAGCGTAATCTCTGATAATGGCCCCTAGTTCAAAAGCCATCATGTTGATTGCCTAGCCAACCAGTTCAGCTTTGAGTGGAAGTACTCGACTATGTACTACCGTCGAGCCAACAGTTTGGCCGAGGCATTCAACAAAACTTTGTGTGGGGTGCTCCGAAAGTCAGTTTTAAAGTCAAAGAAGAATTGGCACGAGAAGCTGTCTGAAGCTCTGTGGGCTTATTACACCACCACTGGGAATGCTAAAAACTCCACGCCTTATTCCTTGGTCTATGGAGGTGAGGTGGTCCTACCCCTTGAGGTTTAAATACCCTCACTTCGTGTCACTATACATCAAGGACTGACTAAAGATGAGAGGGTTAAACTTTGTTAGCAAGAGCTGGATGCCCTTGACGAAAAGAGGCCAGAGGCTCAGTAGAAACTCGATCTCAATCAAGGAAGAATGAAGAGGGCCTTCGACAAGTCTGTCAAGGTCCGCTCCTTCGCTCGTGGGGATCTAGTCTTAGCAGTCAAGAGATCGATTGTCATGTAAGGGTGCTGCAAAGGAAAATTCGAGCCCAAATGGGAAGGTCCGTTCATAGTAAAAAAGGTCATGCCTAACGGGGCCTATGTATTGGCAAATGCGGATGGAGGAGAGGTGATGCCCCCTATCAATGGATGATACCTAAAGAAGTATTATCCCTGATGTATCCTTAAAATGCGATGTATGCAGCAAGAAAAGAAGGAAATAGAAAATAAGAACATTAAGGCTATGGAAAAGAAGTTCATCTCTTTCATTGCCTTAAAAAGAGTTACAAGTTACAATCAAAAGCCCATTACTCCTCACAAAGAAAAAGAAAAACCACTTGGATAATTTAGCTTCAATTCCACTAAAGAGGATGGTTACAGGCCAAAAGATGATGCCAACCATTTCTAAGTCAGCTTCAATTGATCTGACGCGGCATGGTTGGCTTCCAAGGGACTGGCCCACGATGAAACAACATGGACTTCACTATTGTGCTGGAGGATTTGGCTTCCAACAAACTGCAGCGGCACAACCTTCTCGTTTGCCATCACTCTTGACCCCCATGAGACATCGTCATCCATGATCATCACCGAGTGTGACTCAACACCATGTGCAGTCATCGTCGTGCACAACACAATGCCATGTTCAACCATCACCACGAGAAAACCAACGTCACGTGAGACCATCGTCGTGACCAGCATGCTCTTGAACGGGGTTATCACCGTGCATGGTCTAGAGACACGCGAAGGTGGCACTGCATATGACTCAATGTCATGCATGCCCTTGTTATACCTCGGATCCCACTGTCCTCAATTCTTAGAGGGCATTAACCCTTTTGCTTCTTCGGTTTCCCTAGCTACCTGCCCATGACGACCTTCCACCTTCTCACAACCTTTCATCTCCCTCGCAACCCTTTGGGTTCCCACCAGCATTTCCCCTCCTAGTCGAGAATCCACTCCCGTCCACTGGGAGAACCCTACCCCGGCTTCCACTAACTGTCAGAATTAGCAAAAAACCACCCAAATCCCTAGAACGGTTCCCTGAGGCCCTGCGAATCTCCCTTCCCCCAGGTTTCTCACTTCAGCAATTCACTAAAGCTCACTGGAATTCCACTGAGTTTTTTGTGAGCCCAATGCAGCCCCTTCTCTTTCTCCTCCAACAACCAGAGGACTGACAGAGCCCTCTGAACTCTCTACGACCTTCTCAGCAGCAAAACGATCGGAGGAGCACTCGAACCCCGGTAGGGCACCTCTGTAAATCCTGCTAAGGCCTTGAGAAGCCCTCTTCCTTGGTCAGAAAGCTTCGACGCTTGTCAAAAAGTGTTCGCAATAACCCTGCGAAGCCTCGCACTTCATGAAGATCGCCAGAAAAACTCCTAAGGGCCTGTCTCTACAAGTTTTGACTGGAAAGTTTATGTCGAAAAATCCGTTGCCAAAGGCTCTGACTCTCTATCACTAAAAAGTGTTTTACCCTTTGATAAAACAATGAATGGGATACTCCCCCTTTTATACCGAGCGATGCCACAAACTACCCTCGACAAACATGAAATGCCATTTCAAGAGCTAGTTCCTACGGGCAGTAAGACCAGGTTGGGTTGGGTCAAGCTCGAGACCCGAAAAGGTCATTGCCGCAAGCTTCATTCAAAGACAGTGCAGCACGCTCCATCAAAGGACTATCGTCGCATGCCTTGCCTGGAGGCTATCGCCACACACCTCGTCAAGGGGTCATCGCTGCACGCCTCTGCAAGAGGTCATCGTCGCACGTTTCATCAGAAGCTACCGTCGTGCGCTTCACCAAGGGGCCTAATGCCGTCGTGCGCTTCACTAAGGGGCCTAAGCAGGATCATCATCCTGTACTCTCAGGAAGTTCATCCCCTACACCACAGCCTCACTCCTCAGGGAGTCCAGCCTCCTGTGACGGGCTCTACTCCCCATGGAGTCACATTCCCTCACCACGGCACGGTCCATGCTGCATGACCTTAAGCTGTACAGCCTAGGTCTATTTACGCAACCTTAAACTATAAGGTCCAAACTATATGGCCTTAAACTGTAGCGGTGGTCTAGTTGCACGACCTTAAACTACATAGTCCTCGTTTCATGTGTCTAAACTGTAGCGAAGGTCTAGTTGCATGACCTTAAACTGCATGGTCTAAACTAAATGACCTTAAACTGTAGCAATGGTCTAGTTGCACGACCTTAAATTGCATATTCTTTGGTTCATGACTCAAACTGTATGATTATGGTCCAGCTGTGTGACCTTAAACCATAGTGCACGTTCTTGCCACATGACGTTAAAAGGTTTAGCATGACGATCCAAACTACATGACCTTAAACTGTAGTTGAGGTCTAGTTACACGACCTTAAATTGCATAGTCCTAACTGCATGACTTTAAACTGCATAGCCACGGTCCGAGCAACAAGACCCAAAAAACTGTAATGCACGGTGCGACAAATGGCCCATGTGCATAGCTCCAGCCAAGAGATTGACTATTCCTTTGCTAAATGTGTATCTCAACAACATCCCCAGTGGAGTTAGATACACGCAGGGGTCGTACCTACCCCCTTAACCGCCAATGGGTGTGCTCCGCACCAACATCCCAGTATGGGTCACATCCTACTATGTCTCGCTATCCCTAAGGAGTTAGAGTAGGCCATCCTTATCCCTTCAAACTCAATGAGGTTCATCTGGGCTTTGGCTTGTCATCCTTAGTGGAGTTACGTACGCGCCCATTGTTCATTATCCTAGTGGAGTCACACTGACCCTCCTAACCCCTAGTGAAATATCTTCCATCTGCCACTCCTCGAGTGCTATCATCTCCATCTAAAACCTCTCTTATTGTGTATAACCTTAACCACATTTTTCCCTAGGAGTCAGTTGGCTATCCACAACTCATCCCCCATGTAGTTTTACCTACATGATGACTCACACACTGGTCCATGTTGCATGACCTTAAACTGCACAGCTATGGTCTGTGCTGCATGACCTTATATTGCACAGCCATGGTCCAAAGTACATGACCTTAAACTATAACGGAGGTCACGTTGCACGACCTTAAACTGCAAGGTCCTAGTTGCATGCCTTTAAACTGCATAACCACGTTATATGACCTTAAACCATAGTCTCGTCCTGACCGCATGACGTTAAACTGCTTTGCCCAAGTCCAAGAGGCATGACCTTAAAGACACCCCCACATACTCGAACACACCTTTTACGGGAGTCTTCATGTACGTCTTCCCTAACTGACCTATTCATGTGCACACACCACCTCCATTTCCTCCTCGGTTAGTCTACATATGCACACATACACCCTTTACGTGCATCTTCATTCAAGCCTTCCCTAGCCGACCCATTGGTATGTGCGCACCACCTTCACCATCATTACCATCCTTTACCCCAGTGAGTCTTACCCATGCTCACCAAATGATGAACCCTTCTGCAAGCCATACTTGTTGTCAGTTAGTGGGTCACCATCATCAACTCTTCACAAGGCAACTTCATGCCATCTTCCCAAGTGAGTCAAAAGTAATCCCAAAGCTCACTCTATGGCCTCCACAAACTGTCATTCATCACCACTACGGTCCAATGTACGACCCTAAACTATAGTTCCACATGATGTTAAAAGGCTTCGAACAGGTCTCAAAGGAACGACCTTAAACACGCCTTCTAAAAAAAAAAACGGGCATGATGTACACCTAGACAAGGGAACGCCATAAGTAAAAATGACAAATGAGCATGGTCACGAAACCATGAGTAAGAGAGTTCTGTGGAAAAAAAATCCAAGCACGGTGAAAACCAAGAAGGGCATCATGAGTAAACAAGGATGAAAAGGGTGGATATGACCGCAAGTCATGAGTAAAAGAGCCCAGAAATAATAGGAGTTGCCGAAAACTGTCTTCACGACACCACTTCCCCTGTTCAAGTGAGAACCCGCAAAAGGGTGCTTGGATCGACAAGACAGGATGACGCATGACTGCCGCTTCAGCCGATGTCCAGTTTTCAAACAGTTAAGATCCTGGTTGCTGAGGTCTGCCTAAAATCCTCACATGCTAGCATTTAATTGCAACACCTTATGGCTTATCAAGGAGTGAGAGCAACATAAGATCTCCCAAGAAGATGGCTCATCAAGAGGTGAGAGCCCCATAAGATCCCCCACGTTTCAACATGGCTCATCAGGGACTTAGAGCTGCATAAGTTCTCCCAAAAACATGGCTCATTAGGGAGTGAGAGCCGCATAAGATCTCCCAAGAACATGGTTCATTAGGAGGTGAGAGCCGTATAAGATCCCCTACATTTCAACATGGCTCATCAGGAAGTGAGAGCCGCATAAGATCTCCCAGCAATCATGGCTCATCAGGGGGTGAGAGTTGCATAAGATCCCCCACATTTCAACATGGCTCATCAGGGAGTGAGAGCCGCATAAGATCTCCCAGCAATCATGGCTCATCAGGGGGTGAGAGCCGCATATGATCCCCCACGTCTCAACATGGCTCATCAGGGAGTGAGAGCCGCATAAGATCTCACCAGTTCAACAACAAGAAGAGTTCTTGAGGGTGAGGACGATGACTAAAAGATCCCCAGAAAATGCTAAGGACCATCACGAAGGCAAGAAACTGATGAAGTCAGGGTCTAACCTGCCACAAGCTTCAGGGTACCTATCATCAAAACCCCTTAGCCTACATGAGACCAAACTTTCGGGATGGGTAAGAAGACCCCGACTGGACCCCGCTAGACGAGACCTACAGAGATACCTTAAGCATCAAAAGTCAATCTGGTGTATTAGTTTGTAGCATTTGACTTTCAAAAAAAGGCTTGATAGTCCCTTGAGGGTGAGGACTTCGACAAGATCCCTCCAAATTCTCTAATGATTGCACTTTTCGATTCTCTCGAAGCACAACATTCAACGGGGCATGCTGTTGGAAGGTATTTTTCATCAACATGGGGCCCCTGCTCAATAAAGGCCTAGCAAACAGTGAAAATTTTAATAGTCTCAGAATAGCCCCAGAACTATCCAAGATCTTCATGAGGTCTCTCAAAGTCTCATGCCAAGTTTTGTCACATTTTGACATGTCTAAGGCAGTGCAGGCTGAGAAACAATTCTAGTAAAATCGGCCTCTAGCACCCTAAAATAGACCCTATAACTAGAGCTATATTTTCAGTGTCTTAATTTGTTATGGGGACCACCACCATTGGAATCAGCATAGTTGAAACCTAGGGGTCAAAATTTAACTTGAACGGACACTCCAGGAATAAGTTATAGACAAAAGAGTGAAACGGGAGGGGCCGCACGCTATTCCCATGTGGTCACCCTGCAACTCCATGCCATGAAAGGGGCAGTCACGATCAGTGACTTTCGGTGCTCATATCTCATCCACCCTGCAACTCCATGCCATGAAAGGGGCAGTCACGATCAGTGACTTTCGATGCTCATATCTCACCCGTCCCAAGTCGGTTCACGCTCAAATTTGGTGAGCATGTTCATCTAGTCAAGACGAGCGATTCGATATGTGGCACGCCCCTAACGACAATCGAGCACGAAGAAAAGCTAAAGAGAAGTTGCAGATCCATGAAGAAAGTACAGGAAATTCAGCAGCGTCGTGTATTGCTCAAGGGGCCGGATGACGCCGCTCGTGAAATCGATCGACGTGAGACCATTTCCATTTCGGGCATAAGGTCTCAGGCTATCACTGACGCGAACCTAGTACATGATGAACGGTCAGATTCTGCACATGACATCGACGAAGCGACCATAAATTTTGTCACCAGAATTTTAGATTACGACCAAAATTCCAAAGTTGTGAAATCTTCGTTCGGGCACGAAATTGAGCTGCGTTTGTTGCCCCACGATCGTAATGACATGCTCAGTGTAGTTCAGTGAAGAAATCACTGAAAAACATCAAGCAATGAGTACATTATCGATCTAAAGTTTCAAGCTCCACTCAATTTTCAAGTCACATGATCACGTATTAAAAGCGCGATCCATGGCTTGAAGTAGGTATCAAATAGATCACCATGCCGAGCTCTATAAGAAAATATTCATTTTACGATGAACCGGGCATCAGAACGACCTCTGATCATCCATGTAAGATCACGCAAGTTCAAAGACAACACAGGGATTGTTCTAGAATTCCCCCAATTGTTAGGAAGGGGAAAATCTGTCATTTTGCATCCTATTTTCTAATTTCTTTTAATTCAATTTAATCTTAATTTCCTATAATTAGGGTTACTTTTGATCATCCACCCATGTTTGGTTCAATATATATATATATATATATATATATATATATATGTACCAGCATTGTACGTAGAAAAAAAGGACATACACACAGGATTCATCAACTTGAAAAAAAGAGTTTTTACTGAATATAGTTTCTCTTTCTTCCCACTATTGTGTCACTCTTGAGAGAGAAAGTGAGGTGAGAGAAACTTTTGACCGGCACCCCTAGGTTCGAGGTAAATCTTCTCTCTCTAATTTTTCTTTTTTCTCTCTCTCTCCTCTTTTCTCTCTTCTTCTCTTTCTTCTTCTTCTTCTTCCCCGTCTAATCTTTCCTCAAAGGCCATGCACGGCAGTGGCAGTGCCCTGAATGCCTCTCTGGTAGCCTCACAGGTCGTGAATGGCAATGGCAGTTCCATGTGCGTGTATCTTTCTCCCTCTGCTTTATCTCTTTCACGATGCCTACAGACGACGCTGCTCATCGCTGTTTACAAAAGTATCCTAAGTGCCTCAGCGAAGGACACGGGTAACAAGGCTTATCGCTATCTGCAGGGGCTTCACCCTATCGCGTGACCGTTGCAGACTGTAATACCCATCGCCATCCGAAAAAGGGTCGAGGCAATACTCATCGTCACGTGCTGGCTTGTTCCGCGCTTCCCTGCGCCCATTGTTGTGTGCCTTGTGAGAAGTAATCGCCGCGAGACTTATGAGAAATTATTATTGTGCACCTCGTTAGGAGCCATCAATATTCGCTAGGGACATGTCTCGTCCTCGTGCTGCCAACGACGATGCCCATTGTCATCTGGATTCTTCCTCCTTATACCGTCTCTCTCTCTTCTCTTCATCCTTTTCTCTTCTCATTGGACTGAGGGTAGATCTAGCTTAGCACCGCCATCTCGGTCTCGGATTTGAGTAGTATTTATGTCGTGCTAGTCCTAAGGACTATGCTCGTCTTGCTACCACTCCGAGTCGATAATTGTTCGGATGTCATGCAAGCTTCACTTCTCCATCGAGTTTTTCTTCTCTTTTCTATGTTTATTTAAACTTTATTCTTCATCATGCTCTCACATGAACGTACGTTGCCCTAAGACAAGCGTGGGTCTCCTTGACCCACTTATCTTACAAATTAACCATAGAAGTGTTGTGCAGAAAAAAAAGGATTACAGGTCGGAGGTGATTCTGAACCAGCTAAAGCAACTGGAGGGCTTTCTTCATGATCTAAAACGGTGCCCATGCAAGCCAGCCTGAGTAAGTCCCGAATGCACCTAAAATTCCTCTTTCATCGATTGGTATACTTACCCTTGCTCTCAAGGAAGGTTATGAGAGAGCGATCTCAAACCTCGGGTTTACCAGGAACCCGAGGTATGTGCCGCCAGGTCATTTAGATCTGGAAGGTGATATCGAGGCACCTAACCAGAGAGAGACATGGACGGCAGCTTGTACTGCCGTCTAAGAAAGTGAAGAGAGAGAAAGAGAAATAAGAAAAAAGATAAATAAAATAAAAAAAGAGAGAAAAGAAAGAAAAAAAGAGAGAAAAGAAAGAAAAAAAGAGAGAAAAAAAAGAAGAGAGAGAAAAGAAAGAAAAAGACAGAAAAAGGAAAGAAGAATAGAGAAAGAAGAGAGGAAAGAGAAAGAAGAGGAGAGAGAAAGGAAAGAAGAAAGGAGAGAGAAAAAAGAGAGGAGAGAGAAAGAAAATAAGAGAGGAGAGAGAAAGAAGTGAGGAGAGAGAAAGGAAAGAAAAAGAGAGAAAGGAAAGAAGAAGAGAGAGAAAAGAAAGAAGTGAGGAGAGAGAAAGGAGAGAAAAGTTACCTTGACGGCCTAAGGGTACCCGCCCAAAATATTCTCTCCCCTCTCTCTCTCTCTTCAATAAAGAAAATCATGAATAAAAAGTTAAGTAAAAGTCAAAATTTTAATTGATCAAAGAGGGGTCTATTACATGAGAGCATCACGTACTTATATATAAATTGAATTCAAACCTGGGTGGATACCCAATTATTAACCTAATTGCTAGAAAATAGTATTTAATTGAATTAAATAAAATAAGCAAATAGGGGCAAAATGACGAATTTACCCCTCCCACAAATCCTAAAATTCCAATTCAATCCTTGTCTTGGACATGCAACCCTTGCCATCTTCTAAGATCCGTTTGGGGTCTCTCCGGTCTCTATCCGGCTAAAAGATTATTGCTTTCTTGATCAGCTTGGGGAGACGATTGTTTTGATATCCATTTCGAGTCATGGATCGGGTTTTTAGGCCATGATCACGAGGTGTGAAAATTATGAGAAACGTGCGATATTTGATTCAAGATCATGCATGTTTCTCATTATTTTTCCATGATTTCTTCACTGTATTTTATGAGCATTCCATCATGAATGTTTGGCAATGACCGTGGCTCGATTTGGTGCCCGAACGACCATTTTCCAAATTAGGTCTTTTGACCGAAATTTTCGTTTTCGGTGGCCAGAATTGCAGTGAATTTGTCACTCTTTTACGGTGAATTTGATCATCTATCATGAGTGATGTTCAGCCCTAATGAAGCCTCCAATACTATGGTCGTAACATATCTGGTTTGAGGCCGATCTGATAAGTGAGTGTCATGATGTCGCCATTCGATCGACGATACCTCTTGCTGTAAAATTCTGCAACCATGCTTCCGATTGCAATCTTCTCTCTATTTTTTCTCCTGGCCCAGGCCACGACATAGGTCATGCCATATATCGAAACGTTCGGGCCGACGAGACGAACATGCTCCCAAAATTTGTGCTTGATCCGACCTGGGACAAGAGAGATATGACCTTCCAAAGTTCACCTCGAAATCACAAAACTCAGTTTTCATTAACGAACACTGGTTCAATGAGAGTGCACCGTAATGGTGTGTGACCTACCTGTTTTGGGTAATTTAACCATAACTTGGTCCAGAAATGTCCGATCAAGCTGAAACTTGATCCCTAGGGTTTTTGAATATTCCAAATCTAATGGCATTGGTCCCACAGTCATTTAATGCTTTAGGGATAGGACTGTAGTTACAAGGTCTATTTTCAGCACATTTGAGGCTGATTTTTCCAACCTATTTCTGCATTTACACTGCCTTAAACTTGTCGAATCGTGATGAAACTTGACAAGTGTTCTTAGGAGACCCTTAAGCACAATCTTGAACCTTCTTGGGCCATTCTGAGAGTGTCAAAAATTTCACTTCTGGATCAGGGCTTATTGTCCTACTGCTTCCGTAGTTAACAGGCATTTTGGTACTTGCGGACCTAAGTCTTGAATGGCTCTCTCATTATTCACATCGGGGATATAAGTTTTGAAAAATACCCTCAAACACTTACTTCAGGTTTTTTGGGACCCGGGCCCACTAAGAGTGTTTCCTTATCCATTTGTGCATTGCATATTATTCGCCCTGCTCGAGGCAATCTGAATGCTGCACCCAAAAGAACACATGGCCCACGACTCAATCAAGGGTCACAAATGAATATGCACATGCATACAAATGGCCCTACAGCCTCTCAAATCACAAAGGTTAGCATTTCAAATGCCAAACTACTTGCTTCATTAAGGGTTGGCTTCCAAGTCACCCTCAATACTCTTATGGATCGTGCACGCACATGCAGGTCCAATGTTGTCGCTGGTTTCAAGGGGAAAGGACAGCAACACATGCTCTCTTTTACCCCAAAACCCATGATAACTTGGTACTCGAAGAAGTTCCCCTTGAGTACACTTTGTCCACTCCTTCTTCTTCATATATACGAGTTGGTCCTCTAGGCTAGACTCAGGGCAAGATTGCACCTCCAAGGCCAATGGAGTAGTCCCTCCCTTCTTCGATCAAAACCAAACTTCCAGGTTGACCCCAAGCTCCCTGCTCTTGGGGCACCATAGCTTTCCTCAATTGGTTGACTTTGTTCTATTCTCCTTGAGACAGGCTAATTAATTAGGGCGTCATATCCAATTCCAGTTTTGGGAACAGATTTGCTGGAGCTTGTGAATTAAACAATATAAAGGCATGAAAGTGCCACTCAAAAAGAAGAAATCAATCTTCAACCTCAAAAGACTTACTAAAGAAGAACTCGTTTTATCCACTAAGGACTGCAGTGGAACCCGAAATGAGTGGCATCTTTCAATGTTCGGTTATAAAAGTTCAAGAAGATGAACCCAGTTCGCTTGAACCACGGCCCCAACGCCGTCTCGAGCCACAACAAAGGAAAATATGGCCCCAAGGTCGTCACGAGCCTATCAGAATTGAGCCATGGCCCCAAGGGCCAGTAATTACTCGATCCTTAAGGCAATCCCAGATCCAGTTAGGACAGTCTGAACCCCAAGGCCATCAAGGGCCAGTAATTACTCGATCCTTAAGGCAATCCCAGATCCAATTAGGACAGTCTGATCCTTTATTACCTGGATTTCCAGATCGGGGTACGAAGAGGACCAGGACTAGTTCCACCTCGGAGTCACTAAGCTCTAATGAACAAGCTGATGTCATAGTAGTAAGTCAGAATGGCGATGGTCCTGAAGACCTAATGGTGCATTTTAATGAAACCCTAAACAACATATTGGACAAGCTTAAAGGGTTAGATTATGCTTGATCAGTAGGGGCATCTTCACACGAGGAAGCAAACTCTCCTCTTAAATCCCAATTCGAAGAAGAAGGGCAGAGACCTCCACCTCCTCCTATGGCTCAAACTCCAAGGCCTCCCATAACCCCAGTCGTTCCTGATGGCCAAAGTAATATAGCTTCTCAAACTATTTTCCAAGCAATTACGTAGGAAGATATTCAAAACATGATCAATCAAAGCATCAAGGCTTACAAGCTTCAAAGCCCCATGAAAATACTCAATATAAGAAGCCTTACCCACCTTTCATTGATAAAGTCTCTTTTAGCCGTGGTTATCAAAAATGAAGATTGCATGTCTTTGATGGCACTGGCTCACCACCACAACATGTGGTACACTTTGTGTTAGCATGTCAAGAGTCAGCTTCTGATCCCAGACTTCTTCTTCGACAGTTTGTGGAAACTCTAGCTGGGCCTACCTTCAAATGGTATGCATACTCACCTCCAAATTATGTTCATTTTGGGGATGAAATGAAACACCTATTCTATAAACGTTTTTATGAAGTGGAACACGAAGTTCAAGCTATAGAGCTTCTCACTATGACCCAAGGAGTGAATGAACCAGTAAACAAGTACATTCAGAGATGGAGGGATCTCGTAGTGTACCAAAGTAACCACATGCCTAAGAATGATGTTGTGCAAACATGCACTAGGAACATGAAGAAGGAAATCTCCCTTCATGTCAAAGCTTCTAACCCACTAACTTCTCATACATGATTTCAAAGGCAGTGAAAATTGAGAGTCTACTTAAGCATCATGGTAGAACTCAGGCTCAGACCTCGAGGGGAGGTCAAAGTCTGAATTTGAATAATAACAGGTATAATTCCCCTACTAGCCAGCAGCAAGACATGGTCAGTACAACGGTTATTTCCACACCTATTCTTCCTAAACCCCCAACTAATGTCACACCTCTCAAGACATTAGACACTTCACAGGGAATAATACCATTAAGGGGTCAGGGGAACCCCAACAACGATAATTCCAACCTCAGGCTTATAATGGGGCGCCTCCACCACAAAACTTGTACCAACCCAATGACTTTGAGCAAAGATTGAAGAAGCAATATAGTATTAACAAATCTTGGGTACCAGTTCTCTTAAAAATTCGGTTGGAATAGGGTACGATAGTTCTTCCTGAACCAAGGAGACTAGACCAAGTGGGACTCACCAATCACAAGAATTATTGTACCTACCGTCGAATGTTAAGACATCCCGTGCAAGATTGTTTTAATCTAGAAGACCACATTGAAGCTCTAATTTAAAAAGGAAAAATTCATTTTCAAAGTCTCATAAAGCTTTTGAGACTGCAGAAGCTTCACATGTGGTCACCGACACAGAAGAACGAGTGCAGACCTTGCAACCTAAAGAAGTACCTTTTGATATTCTTCTTGACCTTTTTACAATGTTGTCATTATAAGGGTCGATCACTCCACTTTCTTCAAGACAATCCAAGCATTTGGCTCAGGGGACTGAAAACCTTTGGTGTCCATTTCATCAAGTATGGGGCCATGAGATAGCTCAATGTTTGAGTTTTAGGTCATTTATGCAATAGTCCATAGTTGATGGATGAATTATTGTCAATATACTAATCCTAACTCATGAACCACCTACATTAGTAACCTCTGAAAATGCCACAAAAACAGCTTCTACTTCTCACAGTGAGAAGGAAGAAGAGAGAATTCAATCAGATGAGTCCATAAAGGCAGGTGAAATAATGGAAGCGTGGCATATGGTCACAGTTCAAGAGGAACGTCCTCGCAGTATCCCCATTGATGAGCTATCCTCTGATATATTCCCTATCATCGATATGCTGGTACAACAATAGATGATTACACCATGTTTGCCTAAGAAGCCAAAACACCTCAAGTGGTATCAGTATTATCAAAAGAAGGGATAGGACTTGTTACATTGTTGCTGATTCTGAGCTATATTAGATGAGCTCAAAAGAAATGGTGAAGTGTTCATAAATGGCACACCACCTCCAGATCAAAAGGTTTCTCAAGAGTTTGAAGCCTT
Source organism: Amborella trichopoda (assembly GCF_054954075.1). Classification (NCBI taxonomy): domain Eukaryota; kingdom Viridiplantae; phylum Streptophyta; class Magnoliopsida; order Amborellales; family Amborellaceae; genus Amborella; species Amborella trichopoda. Next base: position 36,543,145 of record NC_142348.1, read on the forward strand.
GTTGCATAAGATAGCTAAGCAAGTTCACACTCGCAGCCATGAAACCTCGAAAGCTCCTTGTAACAACCCAAGATTTTTTCGGGCTCGGGGCGATAAGGAAGAGACACACGCGGTGGTGAGATTGGTTGCCGCCATGCATGAAGAGAAAGGCAACGCCGGCTGTGAAGAGAGAGAGGCAACATCGGCTGTGAAGAGAGAGAGGCAACGCTAGTTGTGAAGAGAGAGAGGCAGCGCTGGCTATGGAGAGGGAAGGGCAATGCCTTTATGGGAACACTTATAGTTGCATGTAAAGAGTGTCTTGAAAAACCCCCTAAATTGGAAGTTATGCCCTTGCTAAGGGGAGTATGTCACTGTTGGCAGAACTACCCGAAAATTGTGCTTGCTAAGTGAGAATACTAATTATTGAGTGCCATGTGATATTCAAGTAATGAATCTGAATGCTAATTAGTGAATGCTATGTAATATTCATGTGATGAATGTGAATATTATACGATGAGTGACAAATAGTGAATTTCATGTGTTAATCATGTAATAGGCGTAAATGTCAAGTGATGGATGTCAAGTGAAGTGTGACCTGATGTTATGCTTCAAGCATGACCCTTCTGTGTTTGATAATTGTAAGAGTGATTTAAGTGACTCTACGCATGGGTCCTTGGTAGTATGATAGTGAGGCTCGCAATGTTCCCCAACTCCCTATGATAGGAGGGGAGTTAGGTTGGAAGTGTAATGGCGGGTCGTGCCCCCCGAATTTTTGTGCATTATAAAAAGAGTAGTGAACCGTGCCTTACAAGGCAAGTGTCTATCAAAAGCCCCAAAGCGCGCTGGGGACTCTGTACTGAGTATGAGGGCATTACTGAATGGGTCACTTATTATCATTGTCCTCCCTCCTGAGTGATAGTAGAAGTCTTAAACAATGGGATTGGCTTAGCCTGATGAATAGGGCTTCTATTTTGAGAGTAGGTGAATTAGGGAGTGAGTGGTTAATGTTAGAAGTGTGAATGTGAATGATAATAACCATGTTGACTAAATGATAGCCATGACATTCGATATGCCATCTGTGATAGATTTATGGATAAGTTTGCAAAATTGAATGCCATCTCTACTGTGATTTGCCCAAGTTGAAAGAGTTATTCATGACATCTGGATGGATTTATAACTGATGCATAGTAGCTAGATTCTCTTACTAAGCTTTATAGCTCATTCCTATATAGTTTTTCCAACCATGTAGAGTAGAAGTCACAGGTTCAGATCAGGCAGTTGGGACGGCATATTGGTAGCCGAGGTCCTACACTTGTCAAGAAGACTTTTTGCTCGTATGTGTTTATTGGTCGTGGGCCAAGCTTTTGTTTGTAATGAAGTTACAAATTTTTGTATCTAGGCCTTCGGTGCCTTGAACAATTACATTACTTCAAGTTTTATCTGATAAAATTATAAGTTTCAATTTTATTTTTGCCCCAATCTTGTGTATCTATGAGAAGAGTTTCTTTACCTTTCTCGATTCATGCTTTGATTCCGCATTTTTTACACGTGTTGATGTCACTCCCACCTAAGTGACGTACGCGACCTCACGTCGCAATCCCGCACTCTGTCGCCCTCTGGTTTGGGTACGGTAGGGGTCAGGGGGTGGCGTCATGACACTCCTATTCCCTAAGAGCCTATCAAAATACCTGAGGCATGGCAGGAACACCATGGCTGTGGTAAGAAGAAAAGCCTCAAGAGGGAAGCTATTCGGCAAGAAAATGTGGTACCTATGCCACAAACGCGCATGACCATACTCGTTAAGAAAAAGAAGAAGAACAAGCGGCCTTTTGGGGTTTTCACCAACTTCTGTTATTTTTGGGCTCTTTTACCTATGACGTCATGTCCACCCTTTTCATCCATTTTTGCTCACGATGCCCTTTTGGGGTTTTCACCGCACCTAGATTTTGTTTTCGATGAACTCTCGTACTCATGGTTTAATGACCATGCCCGTTCGTCATATTTACTCATGGCGTTCCCTTGTCCAGGCGTACACCATGCCTGTTTTTTGTGAAAGAATGTTTTTAGGGTCGTGCCTTCGAGGCGTGTGCGGAGCCGTATAACATCATGCGGCCAGGTTGTGGACTATAGTTTAGGGTCATATAGCTGGACCATAGTGGTGGTGAATGGCAATGAGCGTGGAGTAGATGGCATGAGGTTGCCTATGAAGAGTTGATGATTAATGAATGGTGGGTGAATAATGGTGACCCACTAGCTGACGGCGAGTGTGGGTGGCGAGATAGCTTACCATATCCTGAGCATGGGTAAGACTCATTGGGGAATGGTGGAAGCTGATAATGATGAATGGACTCACTGGGGAGGTAATGAAGGTGGTGCACACATACGAACGGGTCGGTTGGGGAGGATGTGTGTGAAGATGCATATAAAAGGGGTGTGCGTGTATGTGGGGGCATCTTTAAGGTCATGCCTCCTAGAGCTGTGCAAAGCAGTTTAATGTCATGCGGCCAGGATGTGTACTATGGTTTAAGTTCATATAGTTTGGACCGTGGTTATGCAGTTTAAAGTCATGCAACTAGGACCATACACTTTAAGGTCGCGCAACTAGACCTCTACTACAATTTAAGGTCATATAGTTTGGACCATGGTTGTGCAGTTTAAGTCATGCAGCATGGACCAGAACTGTGCAGTTTAAAGTCATACAGTTAGAACTATGGCTATACAGTTTAAGGTCATGTAGTACGGACCATGGCTGTGCATTTTAAGGTCATGCAATGCGGACCATGGCTGTACAATTTAAGGTCATGCAATGGGGGCCATTATGTGGGTCGCTGTGTGGATGAAGCTCCATGGGGGACAGGTCTGTGAATAGCAATCTGATTCCCTGGGGATAAAATAGTTAAGACTATTCACAAGCGGAGAAATTTAGATGAAGATGGTGGCCCTACGAAGAGTGGCAAGCGTAAGCGAATCTTCTCTAGGGATTAGGAGGGTCAGTGTGACTCTACGGGGATAATGATGGGGCTTCATGTAACTCCATTGAGGGTGAGAAGATAAGCATGGACCTAAATCTTGGGGATAGTGGGTCACAATAGGATGTGACTCTCACTGGGATGTTGGTGCGAAACTGACTCATTGGGGATTAAAGGGGTAGGTATGACCTTTTGCAGACATCAAACTCCACAGGGGATGTTGATGAAATACACCCTAGCGAAGAGGTAGTCCATCCCTAGGTTAAAGTTATGCGTGTGGACCATTTTTCACGCCATGCGTTATAGTTTTAGGGTCTTGTAGCTTGGACTATCGCTATGAAATTTTAGAGTCGTGTGACTAAGACCATGCAGTTTAGGGCCGTGCAACTAGACCTCCACTATAGTTTAGGGTCATATAGTTTGGACCATGACGCTAAGCCTTTTAACGTCATGTGGCCAGGACGTGCATTATGGTTTAAGGTCATATAGCTAGACCATGGTCGTACAGTTTTGAGTCATGCGACGAGGACTAAGCAGTTTAAGGTCATGCAACTAGACCCTCACTACAGTTTAAGGTCATATAGTTTGGACCCTGTCGTACAGTTTTGAGTCGTGCGACGAGGAGGACTACGCAGTTTAAGCTCATGCAACTAGATCTTCGCTACAGTTTAAGGTCATATAGTTTGGACCATAGTGGTGCAGTTTAAAGTCATGTAGCACGAACCGTAGTGTGGTGAGGGAATGAATCTCCATGGGGAACAGAGCCGTCACTGAAGATTGGGCTCCTTGAGGAGTGAGAATGTGGAGGGAATGAACTTCTTGAGGATGCAGGACGAAGGTCTAGATGGGAGTTCCATGGCATGCACATGGCACTAAGTGTTGGATAGTGCATGCGGCATTAGGCCAAGATGATGTGTGCAAGGCGTTAGGTCTCTTGGTGAAGCTCGCGGCAGTAGCCCTTGACAAGGCGCACGCCGATGACTCTTTGACGCGGTGAGTGGCGATGACCTTTGGGCGAAGGCAAGCGGCGATAGTCCTTGGGTGAAGTGAACGACGATAACCCTTATGGGCCTCGGGCTTGGCCTGCCCTAGCTTGGTCTTATTGTCGTATGGAACTGAGAACTGGAGCTTCATTTCATGTTTGTCAAGGGCAGTTTGCGGTACTGCTGAGTGTAAAAGGGGGAAAATCTCGTCTACTGTTTTACTAAAGGGTCAAACAGTTGAAGAGTTTTCTTAGAGAGAGAGAGAGAGGGCCTGAACTTATGAGGAGAGATTTCTCAACTAGAACTTCCCAACTGAAATCTGCAGCAGAAAGGAAGCTCTTTTTGGCAAGCTTCAGTGGGTTGTGAGCCTCCCCTCTGTGAAACTCGAAGGATTGCGATGGAGGAGAAGGGTTTTAAGAAGGCTTATAGTCACCACGAGAAGATAGATGGGGAAACCGAAGAAACACGAGGGTTAATTCCCCCTGGGAATTTGGGACGGTGGGAATCGAGGTACATCAAGGGCATGTGCACCATTAAGTCGCATGCAGCGCCGCCTTCGCATGTCCCTTGGTCACGGTCGGCAATAGCCACTTTCAGAAGCGTGTTGCTCGCGGCAATGGGCTCATGTGGCATTAACTTGCATGTGGTGATGGTAGGACATGGCATTGTGTTGCGCACGGTGATGGCTACACATGGTGTTGAGTCGTGTGCGGTGATGACTATGGACGACGATGTCTTGCGGGGGTCAAGAGTGATGGAAATTGAGAAGGCTATGCCGCCGCGATCTGTTGGAAGCCAAGGCCCCCAGCACAACCGTGAAATGCATGTTGTTCCAGCATGGGCCGACTCCTTGGAAGCTAGCCATTGGCCTGTAACCATCCTTTTTGGTTGCACTAAAGCTAACTTTTCCAAGTAGTTTTTCTTCTTCTTCATGAGGAGATCATTTCTTTAGTGGGTTTGCTTCTTCTTCATGAGGAGAGTGTTTCTTTCTGGCTTGTAACCGTCCTCTAATCCTTAAATGCAAGAGCTTTATAACTTCCCTAGTAATGGGCTTTTGATTGTAACTTGTAACTCTTTTTAATGTAATGAAAGAAATGGAATTCTTTTGAACTGGCTTAATGTTCTTCTTTTCCATTTCCTTAGTTTCTTACTGCGCACACCGCATTTTAGGGATACCTCAAGGATAGTACTTCTTCAGGTATCGTCCATTAATAGGGGGCATTTCCTCCTCTCCATTTGAGTTTACCAATACATAAGCCCCGTTTGGTGTGACTTTTTTTACTATGAACAGACCTTCCCACTTGGGCTCGAATTTTCCTTTGCGATGCCCATGCATGACAATCGGTCTCTTGACTGCTAAGACTAGATCCCCACGAGCGAATGAGAGAACCTTGACAGACTTGTCAAAGGCTCTCTTCATTCTTCTTTGATTGAGCTCGAGGTTCTGTTGAGTCTCTAGTCTCTTTTTGTCACGGGCATCGAACTCTTGGTAACGGATCTTGATCCTCTCATCTTCAGTCAGTCCCTGATGTATAGCGACACGGAGCGAGGGTATTTGAACCTACCTCGAGGGGTAAAACGGCCTCACCTCCATAGACCAGGGAATAGGGAGTGGAGTTTGTAGAATTCCGAGTGGTGGTGCAATAAGCCCATAGAGCTTCTGGCAGCTTCTCGTGGCAATTTTTCCTTGACTTCGAAACTGACTTCCGAGGTACCCCACACAGAGTTTTGTTGAATGCCTCAGTCAAATCGTTGGCTCGAGGGTAGTACATAGTCGAGTATTTCCACATGAAGCCAAACTGGGTGGCTAAGCGATCAACATGATGGCTTCTGAACTGGGGGCCATTATCAAAGATTATTTGGTCCAGAACCCCAAATAGGTAGATGATGTGGTGCCGCACAAAGTTGGCCACAGTGGTCCCTGGAACATGCTTGAGAGCGATCACTTCAAGCCACTTGGAAAAGTAGTATGTCGCTGCTATAATGAAGGCATGACCCAAGGCAGAAGTTGAGAAGGGTGTACTTGGTAGAAATCCATCATATACCGCTATGATTGGCTCCCTCCAGTCTTTGACTTGTTCAACCTGTGCACACATCTGGTAAAAAAATTCGGGCTCTTGCTTCTTGACCTTGGATTCTTTACCTTGGGGCATCTCTTGCTCTGCCTCAATGACATCTTTGGCAGCGAGGAGTGCCCCGAATGAGTAAGGCGAGCATTCAAGGAAGGCATCCCTCTCATCATCTGCGTCAACTTCAGTTCTTAAGTCGACGTGTCTCCATTCGGTTACCCAAGCTGGAGTGGGCCCTGGTGAAGACAATTGAATGGTGGCGTCAAGCTTTGAGAGCGCATCAACCTATGATTTTAGCCTTCTAGGGATGTGACTAAGGGAGATATCATCCAACTGGGCCACATAAGATTTGGCCATATCATGATAAGGCTTGAGGGTATATTCCCTTACGTCATAAATCCGCTTAAGCTGTCGGATGACTAACTCAACGTCACAGAAGATGTTCAGATGCTCCAGGTCTAGCCCTTGGGCGATTTCCAGTCTGATTACGAGGGCTTGATACTCAACTTCGTTATGAGAAAATGCCTCTGTCAGTGAGAAGGATAAAGGGATCATTCCGCCATCGAAAGTTAAGAACACAATTCCGGTGCCCCCTCTATCAGACAGGAATGCTCCGTCAAAGTACATTTACCACAGCTGAGTTAGCGCCGTATAGAAAACTTCCTCATCTTAGAGGTCCTTTGACAGGGGAGATTCTTAAGGGATTGGGTGAGCTCCGAGGAAATCTGCTAGGGCTTGACCTTTAACTGCCTTCTACGGTACATACGTGATGTCGAACTCCATCAGCAATACTACCCACTTGGTCAAACGTCCTAACAAGTATTGCTAGGTCATAAGGAAGTTGACCGGATTTTCCTTGGAGATTAACTTTACCTCGTGACCGAGCAAGTAATGGCGGAGCTTTTGTACTGCAAAGATCAAGGCTAAGCACATCTTTTCGATGGGAGGGTAATTCTTTTATGCTCCTTGCATTCTGTGGCTAAGATAATAGAGCGCTATCTCTCTCCCTCCATCATTGTTCTGCACCAGGATGCCCCGAGTGACTCATCAAGAGCGATCACATAAAGGATAAGAGGCCTTCCTAACACTAGAGTTGAGAGTACCGGTGGGTTCAACAAGTACCACTTGATGATATCGAGTGAAGCTTGGCCTGCTTCATCCCATGTGAAAGGAGTGTCCTTCTTCAAGAGGTGTGAAAAGGGTCTGCATCACCCAAAAAGGTTTGAGATGAACCTTCGAATGTAGGCGAGCTGTCCTTGGACAGACTGCAGTTCATGGAGGGTTGTTGGTGGCGGCATGTCCTGAATTGCCTTGATTTTGACTGGCTCGATCTCCAGTCCATGGTACCTCACAATGAACCCTAAGAACTTTCCTGAACGTACCCCAAAGGCGCATTTTAGAGGGTTCGTCTTGAGTTGGTGAGCCCGCAACAATTCAAAGACCTTTGTAAGGTCTTGTATGTGAGTATCCTCTGTTTTAGACTTCACCACCAAGTCATCCACATAGCACTCGACCTCCTTGTGGATCATGTCCTTGAAGATGGTCATCATGGCTCCCTGGTACGTGGCCGCGGTATTCTTTAACCCGAAAGGCATCATAGTGTAGCAAAAGACAGCTTTTGGGGTTAGGAACACAGTGGCCTCCTCATCTTCTGGTGCTATCCTGATTTGATTGTAACCAGAATATCCATCCATAAAGGAGAAGATCTGGCAATGAGCCGTGGAGTTGACAAGTATCTCGATGATTAGCAGGGGGAAGTCATCCTTGGGGCAGGCGGTGTTCAAATCGTGAAAGTCAATGCAGACTCTGATTTGACCATTTTTCTTCTTGACTAGGACGACATTTGCCAGCCACCTTGGGTATTTGACTTCACGTATGAATCCAGCCTGCTTGAGTTTATTCACTTCAGCATCGATCTGCATCTCGAGGTGGGGTCTAAACCTTCTTTATTTCTACTTTATGAGTTTGATGGACGGATCAATGCCGAGTCGATGGAGAGAAATTTGAGGGTCTAGACTTGGCATCTCATGATAATGTCAGGCGAAGACGTCTCGATTTTCTCAAAGGAGGGAAATATAATTTTCTTTCTCCTATGGGGACATCTTTTCTGAGATGAAAGTTGTCCTCAGGTCGGCCTCATCCCCCAGGTTGATCTCTTCGAGCTTGCCAGCCATGGCCTGACTGCCTTCTTCCCACTCTTTTGAAGCTTCCTGAAGTTCCTCGTCAGAGGACTCACAAGGATTTTCATTGACCTCGAATGCAGAAACCCATGATCTTGACATCTCGACTTCTAAGAGGGGCCGAGTGTGGGAGAGGATCGATCTCTGGCTGGTCCATGTGAAAGAAGGGTCAGCTTCGAATGAGGAGTCCATGATCTCGTGGCTAAGATTACTTGATGCTTGCCCCAAGCTGGGTGCTTCATGCACTTGGATCATGTGGCAAGCCTCGTGGGAGAAAGAGCCTAAGAATGACTCGATTTTGGCTCAGGAGGATGGGGCGTTGGTGACCGTCGAGAATCCAGCCGCCTGGGCCAACATCTCTTTGAGGCGCTCTTACTGTGGCCTGGTGAGGCTGGTGCCTCCGAACTCTCTGTTTAGAGTGTCGAACTCTGGGCATCGTCGAGCTATACCTGTGGAGAAAATAGAGGAGGAGAGAGGAGAAGAAGAGTTAGATTGTTCCGAGCAGCTTTTACGTCGTCGCCAGAATTGGATGTTTGCAAGTGGTATTTTAGGTCTTGCCCCGGCTTTGACTGTTGTGGGGTGCTTTTAGCGTCGTCACCCATATTGGAGGATTCTTGAGCTGTTGGTGGTTCAGGGATGTCCGCCTGATTGGGCGGAAGGATAAGGAGAGCCGCGCTTGGGATGAAGTTTTACAAGGTCGGCAGTGGAGGAAGGGGCCTGAGGAATTCTTCCTCGACTAGTGGCTGAGGGATGGGATTCCTTCGGTGGGCCAACCTAGGTTCTCGCAGTCTCCTTCTAGATCCTTGAGGGGGTGTTTGGACCACTCTCTCTGGCTGGTGAGTAGTTCTAGCTTGATGGACCGCTTCATGCTTCAGGGATTTGAGCCTACTTCGCCCATGGTATACTTCCCAGGGTTGAGAGGTCAAGGGCTCTGAAGAGTCCAGTGTATGCTCACGAGGGGCTTGTAGTGTGACTTCCTCTTGAACGAGCGCGACTCTTGGACGCGTTCTGGGAGAACCATACAAACGATGTGGCCTTGCTGGACTTTCTCAATGGTTATAGCTTCGAACCTAGGGCACTCGTTGAGTTCGTGGCCCCACACTTGGTGATATGGGCACCAGAGATTTTTCGTGCCCTGAGCAAGATGTCTCGGCTGCCTGGCGAGCTTAGGAGTGACAAGACCCTATCGGAGCATTGCCTCGACTAGGGCCTGCATAAGGTCTTGCTCGACATTTCCCCGATCTTACGCCGGGAGGTCTTCTTGCACAGGCGGAGCTGGGACTTGAGGGTGTCTTTCTGGGTTACCATAAACTTCCCGACACTACTGCATCTTCTCGGCTAGAAGCTTATGGAAGCCGGTGCACTCGCTGACATCATGACCTCGTATCTGATGATGTGCGCACCAGAGGTTCTTAGTTCCTAGAGGCAGGAACATGGGCTGCCTTGTCGGGCTTGGGATTGACGAGTCATTCTTTAAGCATTATGGAGAAAAATACACGGAGAATAGTGGGTGCCTTATCACCCTCTTGGATCGTGACTATGTGAGAAACCTTAGTTACCCCGAACGCTTTCTTCAACTCTTCGAGCTTTATCTAACTCTTGTTGATAAGGGTTTCGATAGTGTCGTTGAGCTTATAGCAGTCGTGAGTATGGTGGCCTACTCTCTTGTGATAGGCACAGTACTTCTCATTCGTCTCCTGCCCAGCTGACTCTGCAATATTGGCCTCCAGCAGTTGGATCATGTTCTGTTCTAGAAGCAGTCGAAGCAGTGCTAGTGTCCACTCCTTGTCGAAGGGGTAAACCTTATTCTGGTGCTAAGCCTAGAAATCGTTTTGCATAGTACTTTTAGGAGGCAAGACGCTGTTGTAGGACTGTTGCTGGCCTCCGGTTTGAGGCATCTGTGCCTTGGAGAGATCCAGAGTCTGAGGGGTCGCGCTCTTTGTTTCAGACACGGTGACGGCCGCGCTGATCACTGCATTCTGGTTACCCCGACTGTTGGAGTAAGAGTTTGAACCAGAGGGTTGCTGACGAGGGCTGAACAACCCCTCAATATGAACTGCCTTAGAGATGAGCTCTGACAAGAAGGGTGGATTGGATGCCTTGACATGCAGGACGATCTTAAGAAACATGTTCCGTATGCAGGTCTGGACCGCTTCTTTCTCAGTCTTGGGAGTGGCATGGAAGGTTGCCAACTCTCTCCATAGGGTGATGAACTTGTCAACCAGCTCACCAGGGTCTTGCATCAGGGTGAGGAGTTCGATGGTCTCCACGTTCCTTTATACTTCGTAGAAGCATTGGTAAAACAACAGCTCCATCTCTTGCCACGTGTGTACCGCGTTGGGAGGCAGCCGAGCATACCACTAGAAGGCTGGCCCTTCAAGAGTCTCGACGAACTGGTGGAGGAGGAGTCGTCCGGCAGTTGTCATCTCTTGCCACGTGTGTACCGCGTTGGGAGGTAGCCGAGCATACCACTAGAAGGCTGGCCCTTCAAGAGTCTCGACGAACTGGTGGAGGAGGAGTCGTCCGTCAGTTGTCATCTCTTGATAGGCTGCCTGGAATTGAGCAGTATGTTGGTGCGGCGACGTAGTACCGTTGCACAGGGGGAGTTTCCCCTTTTGATAGTTCAGAGGGAAGGGTACTTGGTCAATGTACGAAGGGTATGGCTGCTGGTAGAGCGGTGTCTCTTTAATTCCTGGGACCTTGTTCTTGAGGCTATAGGCCACCATAGCATCTATGTCGGTTTGGGAGACCACACGGGAAACAGAACTGTCTTGGGAGACCAATGAGGGAGTTTTCCTAGGAACTGTATCCTCGCCGATTAGGCAATCGGTCTCATGGTGAGAGGAAGTGGGCCTAGAGGCTTCTAGACGTTCCATCTTTTCAAGGATGGATTGCATCATTACCTCAAACCTGGTCATTCTATCTTCCTGGGCTTCGTCCGGGTCATTGATCACCATGACACTGACGGTCTCGTTTGGGACGTCAGAGCCAGGGGGAGGATCGGACCACCGGGGTCGATGAGTCATGGTTGGCAAGTCAGTCTGCAGGGGCTCAGCTTGCCCCAACTGGATTCGAGCCTTGTATGTCGATCATGTGAGGACCGGTTCTTGATGGTCTTGGGATCGTGGCTTCTAGGCAGTGATGAAGCAGCAATCCTCTTGGACTCGCTCAGGTTCTGGAGTTTGAAGAGGGAAAAAGGGGTTACGAGGCAGGAGGTCATCAAGGGTAGCGACCTCTACTACCACGAAGGCTTCTTTGGTCAGGATCCGAAGGCCTCTCTTCTGCTTGACCCTGAGAAAGCTGTGGACCTCATTCCAGAACTGAGCCTGAGACCTGAGCTGCCCTGCCTTCTTTGAACATGTAAGGGTCGTGTCTATGAGTTGGAGCAAGGAGTGGGGTCCAAGGACAGAAGGCAGCCTGGGTTTCTGCCTTGGAGTCTGGAGGCCTTTATCTAACATCAGACTGTTGCCCCGAGTTCCTTTTGTGGGGCCCATATGCACGGCTGACTTGAGGCTGGCTCAAGATGGTACTCTTAGAGAAGGCCTTTGAGTATCAGAGCTCGAGATGCTTGACTGGTGTTGGGCAAGCGATAGAGGAAGTAATTGGTTCATGACTCCGCCTGAGTCTAGACCGGGGAGGAACCTGCGAAAGCGGTGAGTGTGCACCTTTAAGGTTAGCCGTCGGGGTGACTTGGGGGTCAACCCGGGCTCGATCAATTGGTTCGACCTTAGGAGGTCGAGACCCACGAGCTAGTGGTTGTGAGGGACGAGGCAGAAGCTCATCTCTCACAGAGTGGGGCTCTGTGTGTTGGGAAGGACGACAAAGCGGTCGATCCTCATGTGCTTGAGGTGGCATAGAGCTAGCGTTGCCCCGCGCTGTGGAAAGCGAATGCATGGCGCATGCAGGGTTCGGCCCAAGAAGGCCTAGCCCTTGATGGGAGCTCAAGGCAACGTGGGGTTGCCTTGGGGTGTGGCTCGAGTGGATGGACGACGAGCCCTTGGGTGTGTGTAGGAGGTGGAGGCTATAGCGTCTCCACCTTGGTGTGTAGAGCCTCTAAGTTTAGAGGTTCGAAGAGGTGAAAGAGTATAAGGGTTGCCTTGCTGCGAACCTTGGGAGCGACGACAATTTGCTTGCCTCTCGCAAGAGTGATGGGGGCAGCCTTCTGGCGTGCCTCAGCAATATGACCGGCAAGAGACTTGTCAGTAGCAGAATGCATGCTATGTGCAGTGGCTGACGTGCCACAGATACAAGGGGCCTTGGTGGAGGGTCCACCAGGGCAAGGAAGCAGGGAGTCAGGGACTTTTATGTTCCCTCTCGTGCTAACCCAGACAAGAACTTAGAAGTTAGATCATGGGTCCTGACTCAGAAGGAGAGTAAGGAAGGAAGCTTGAGCAGTTTGCTTCCCTAGGACAGTCACGAGTACGGGGATAAAAAAGTCCTCGACTCGAGTGAATGGGTTGAACAACACAAGTGCCATAAAAATTAATGCAAAAAGTAAAAGAGGATACTGGTCAAACAAGAGCGAACCGACTAAGTGGTAGTAAGTCCCTAGTGGAGTCGCCAAGCAGGTTAGGTGCCTCGATCTCGCCCTCCCAATCTAGGTGATCTGACAACACGTATCTCAGGTTTCTAGTGAACCCAAGATTTGAGATCACTCTCTCAGAACCTTGCTCAAGAGCAAGGGTAGGTATACCAACCGATGAGAGAGGAATTTAAGGTGGGTTCGGGACTTACTCGGGTTGGCTCACGTGGGCGCCCTCTTAGATCACGTCAGAAAGTCCCCCTGCTACTTTAGTTGTAATCTCCTTGTTTTTATGCACAATACTACTATGGTTAATTTACAAGACAAGTGAGTAAAAGAGACCTACCCTTGTCTTAGAGCATTGCACATCCGCATGGCAAAGAATGTGCGGGGTTAGAGTGATGAAGTGGAAGTTTCGAGCAAAGGTCGAAAAAAAGAAGAAAACTTGATGAAGGGATGAAACTAGCTTGATAGCCAGATAGTGATCGACTCAGAGTGGTAGCAAGACGGGCATGGTACTCAAGACCAGCATGGCGGTAATACTACTCGAAACTGAGACCAATGTGGCGATGCTAGGTTAAGTCCACCTCAATCAAGTGAGGAGAGAAAAGAGTGAAGAGAAAGAAAGAGAGCGAAAAGAAAGAGAGCAAGTTGGCAGAGGGGAGAGGGTCCTGAGAGCGCTAGGCATTGCCACCCATGACTGCGTGGTAATAGTGTCACGACCCTGGAATGGTGCTAGACACTACTGTTCACGGCTAGAGGGTGAGTAGAGGACTACGGACGGCGCTAGACATCACCGTTGGCAACATAAGAAGGTATCGCGCCCCTGCACAGGCGGCGATAACCATTTGCGAAGCACTCGACAATAGTTCTCATGAGGCGCACTGTGGAAGGCGTAAGACTCAAGAAGGACAGCGATGAGCAACGAACGCACAGAGGGAAACTCAAGGACGACGATGGGCACTGAGTCCATTAAGGAAGCTCGCGGATGGTGATAGGTGCTGCCGATGCCTCTATCGGGCGGCGATAGGTATCGTCATCTACGAGAGGCACGCAACAGTGGAAGACCCCTGTGGGCGGCAACGAGTTTTGCCGTCTAGGCTCTTCACTGAGACATCGAAGCTATGTCTACAGATGGCGATGAGTAGCACTGTCTGCAAGCCTTACTAGGAGAGAGAGACAGACGAACAGAAGGGGAAGAAGATTCGTGCATGGCACTGCCGTCACCATGTGCGACTTGTGAGACCATGGGAGAGGCATGCACGACACTGCCACTGCCGCACATGGCCTCCACGAGGAACTCAGACGGAGAAGAGGAAGAAGAAAGAGAGGAAGAGAAAGAAGAAGAAGAAGAGAGAGAAGAAAAGAAAAGGAAGAGAGAGAAGATCTACCTCAAGCCTAGTGGTACCAATCAAAAGTTTCTCTCACCTTACTCTCTCTCTCCAAACGTGATCTAACAATGCTAAGAAAGAGAAACTGTATTAAGTAAAACTCTCCTTTTTGTGAGGGATTGAGTCCTTTGATGTGTACAATGATGATACATATATATAGAATTTGCCCCAAACATGGATAGATGATCAAAAGTATCTCTAATTTCTAAAAAATTAAGATTGAAATGAATTAAAAGAAATTAGAAAATAGGGTACAAAATGATAGATTTTCCCTTTTCTAACAATTCATGGAATTCTAGGACAGTCCCTGTGTTGCCCTAGAACGTGCATGATTTTTCTTAGATGATCCGAGGTTGTTCTGATGCTCGGTTGACCGAAAGATGATTGTTTTCTTGTAGGGCTCAGCATGATGATTGATTTGACACCTACTTCGAGCCATGGATCGTGTTTTTAATGCACGATCATGTCACTTGAAATTTGAATGGATCTTGAAACTTCATATCGATAATGTGCTCGCTCCTCGATGTTTTTCGATGATTTCTTCGCAACATCACACTAAGCATGCCATTACAATCGCAAGGCAACAAACGATTCTGTGATCGATCAAAGATTTTGCAACCTTGGAATTTTGGTCGGAATCTAGAATTTCGGCGATGGAATTTGCTGTGGCTTCGTCGGCTTTCTGTGTCGAATCTAATCGTTCATCATGAACGGGGTTTAGGTCATTTATGGCTCGAGACCTTACGCATGTGATGGAATTGGTCTTGAGTCGATCGGGCTCATGAGCGATGTGATTCAGCTGCTCGAGCGAGGCACGATGCTGTTATGTTTCCTGCACTTTCTTCACGGATTAGCAATTTCTCTTTAGCTTTTCTTCGTGCTCGGCTATCATGACGGGGCGTGCCATATATCGAATCTCTTGTCTTTATGCAACGGACATGCTCACCAAATTTGAACACAATCTGACTTGAGATGGGTGAGATATGAACGTCGCAAGTCACTGCTCGTGACTGTCGCGTCCATGGTGAGAGTTGTAAGGTGGCCTCACGGGAATAGCGTGTGGCTCCTCTGAAGTGTCCGTTCGAGCTGAAATTTTAACCTCGGGGGTTTTCAATCGTGCCAGATCCAATGGAGGTGGTCCGACAACAAATCGAGACACCAAAAATGTAGCTCTAGTTATAGGGTCCGTTTCAAGGTGCTAGAGGCCAATTCTGCTGGAACTGCTTCTTAATCTGCACTGCATTAAACATGTCAGAATGCGACGAAACTTGGTGGGAGACTCTTGAGAGACCTTATGAAGATCTTGACCAGTTTCGGGGCTATTCTGAAAGAATGGATTATTTTTCGAGACAATGAGGTCACTTACACACAAAACTTATAAAATAAAGATCCTAGACAAAATATCACTATTTATTAAAAACAGACTATTTTTCAGGAAGACAATATCACTTACTTAAAATATTTTGAGAGGGAGCTTCCGATAAAAATTCGGCTAGAGGGAGAGAGAGAGACCTCGCCTCTCGTATTTAAACTCTTACGACACCTTATAATAATATTTTATTAAGTTACACCTCATACACGAGGTCTAACGTTTATATTACCTCTTATACGCTTAAAGCCCACGTCCACTGGACATGGCAAGGAAACAGCAAACAAACAAATTCAAACTAAAAGCTTTGAAAATGGTGATGGTTCCTAAGGACTATCATGCTCATTTGGACCATCGCTTATTAAAAGTTCTTTTTTTTTTTTTTTTTTTTTTTTTTTTTTTTTTTTTTTTTTTTTTTTTTGAAAGTTTAAGATTGTTACATTCTCCCCCCCTTAAAGAAATTTAGTCCTCTAAATTTATGTACCCGATTACTGAAAAAGATAGGGATATTTTTCTCTGATATCGTCTTCTCGTTCTCAAGTCGACTCTTCTCTTGAATGGTACTGCCATAATACACGGACTAAAGGAATCTCCTTCTTGCACAACACTTGTACCCTTCTATCTAGTATAAAAATTTGCTGCTCAATGAAGGATAGGTCCTTCCTGATAGGTAAAGGTTCATATTTTAAGAAATGAGATGGGTCGGGCTGATATTTTCGTAGTGAAGATACATGAAAGACATTATAGACATTTGCCAATTCGGGTGGTAAGGCAAGTCTATAAGCGACACCTCCGATTCTTTTCAGGATTTCAAATGGTCCGATGTAACGTGGGCTCAGCTTTCCTTTCTTGCCGAATCTCATAATGCCTTTTATTGGTGAGATTTTTAGGAAAACTAGATCACCTTCCTCAAATGCAAGATCTCTCCGTCGGTTATCGGCATAACTCTTTTGTCAACTCTGAGCTGTCTTGAGCCTTTCACGAATTAATGCTATTTTATCTGTGGTTATCTGGATAATTTCTGACCCCAAAAGATTTCTTGCACAAGCCTCGTCCCAACAGATGGGTGACCTGCATTTCCTTTCATACAGGGCTTCATATGGTGCCATCTGAATACTGGCTTGGAAGCTATTATTATAAGAAAACTCAATCAGGGGTAAATGGTCATCCCAGCTTCTTGTAAAGTCAATAACACAGGCCCTCAGCATATCTTCCAAGGTTTGGATGGTCCTCTCCGATTGTCCATCAGTTTGGGGGTGAAAGCAGTACTAAAGGTGAGTCTTGACCCCATCGCTGATTGTAGTCTAGCCCAAAATTTAGAAGTAAACCGAGTATCCCTATCCGATACAATACTGACAGGAACTCCATGCAACCGCACTATTTCCTTAATGTACAATTGGGCCAGTCAATCCAAAGTGTACGTCGTGCGAATCGGTAGAAAATGGGCAGCTTTGGTCAACCGGTGCACAATGATCCAAATGCTATCATGTCCTCAATTTGTTCTAAGCAAGCTAGAGACAAAATCCATAGAGATGTGCTCCCACTTCCATTCTGACACGGGTAAAGGCTGCAACAACCCAGCGGGCCTTTGATGTTCAGCTTTTACTTGCTGACATGTTAGGCATTTAGACATCAATAGTGCTACCTCTTTTTTTATATTATTCCACCAAAAGATTTTCTTCAGGTCCTGATACATTTTAATACTTCCGGGATGTATCGTATAACGAGAATGATGTGCTTCTTCCAAGATAGCTTTCTTCACACTCTCATCATTCGGGACACAAACCCGACCTTTGAATCTTAGCAAATCCTCACTACATATAGAGGATTCATCTCTCTTTCCTTGCTTCACCTCTTCTATAATTGTTATAAGCTGAGGGTCTTTCTTTTGTGCCAATCGAATCTGTTGGATTAATTGGGGTTCTGCCTTAATGTTGGCAATCATACTTACCACACCATTAATGGACGGAGTTGGTGCCAATCTACTATTTCCTCTAACAATCTCATTTCTTGGATCATTAGATGAGCTAAGACTCCCGTAGATTTTCTACTTAGAGCGTCGACCACAACATTAGCTTTTCCTGAATGATAATGGATTGTACAATCATAATCTTTTAAGAAATCCATCCATCTTATCTGTCACATATTTAAATCCTTCTGAGAGAAGAGGTGTTTCAAACTCTTATGATCTGTGTATATTTCGAATTGATCATTATATAGATAATGCCTCCATATTTTCAAAGCGAATACTATTGCTGCTAGCTCCAAGTCATGAATTGGATATTTTTTCTCATATTCTTTCAACTGTCTGGATACATATACCACTACTTTCCCATATTGCATTAATACACAGCCCAAACCTTTATGTGAAGCATCATTATAAATCACAAATCCCCCACTCCCCTCAGGAATAGTTAAAATAGGTGCTGAAGTTAATCGAACTTTTAGTTCTTGAGAACTCTCCTCACATTCACTTGTCCACTCAAATTTGACATTTTTCCGTGTCAATCGAGTCAATGGGGTTGCGATTCGATAAAATCCTTCTACAAATTTTCTGTAATATCCTGCCAAACCCAAAAAGCTTCGAACTTCAATCACATTACTTGGTTGTTTCGAATTAACAACGCCTTCAACCTTTGAAGGATCAACTGATAGACCTTCCTTTGATATAACATGTCCTAAAAATGTCACTTGTTCAAGCCAAAATTCACATTTACTAAGTTTTGCATACAATTTCTTTTCTCTTAATACTTGCAATACCATTCTTACATGCTGCTCATGTTCCTTCTGATTCTTAGAATAAATTAAAATATCATCGATGAATACCACAATAATTTATCCAAAAAGGGCTTAAAGATCTGATTCATCAAATCCATAAATGTAGCCGGTGCATTAGTTAATCCAAAAGGCATGACTAAAAATTCATAATGGCCATACCTTGTTCTAAAAGCTGTCTTGGGAACATCTTCACTTTTAATCTTAAGCTGATGGTATCCAGATCTAAGATCAATTTTTTAAAACACTTGTGATCCTTGTAATTGATCAAATAAATCATCAATTCTAGGTAATGGATACTTATTTTTCACTGTCACTTGGTTCAACTGTCTATAATCAATACACAATCTCATAGTCCCATCTTTCTTTTTGGCAAACAGTACTGGAGCACCCCAAGGTGACACACTGGGCCTGATAAAACCTTTATCTAATAATTCTTCCAATTGTTGTTTCAGTTCTTTAAGTTCTGCAGGTGCCATTCTGTAAGGTGCCTTAGAAATTGGTGCTACCTCTAGCAATAATTCAATGGAGAATTCAATTTCCCTGTCAGGCGGTAATCCAGGCAATTCTTCTGGAAAAAGGTCAGGAAATTCTTGGATAACCGGAGTGGTACCAAATTTATTTCTTCCTTCCTATCTTCTTTGATATAGGCAAGAAAGCCTTGACACCCTTTTCGAAGGAGGCGATTAGCTCGAATACAAGAGATTAAATATGATGGACAGTATTCTTTGATACCATTGAAGTAAAATACTGGTTGATTCAGAATGCTAAAGGTAACCATTTTCTTATAACAATCAATACTTGCATGGTATGCAGAAAGCCAATCCATGCCTAAGATTACATCAAAATCTTGAATTTTCAGGAGTATTAAATCAACCAACAGTTCCTTTTCTTCTATCTTTATGACACATGATTTGTACACTATATTGGTGTTAATTGAATTTCCCATCGGTGTGGCTACCTCTAGAATATATTCTAATTATTCTGGTTCTACCTTTAAGTGGCATGCAAAGTGTTGTGACACAAATGAATGAGTAGATCCAGGATCAATCAAAACATGAGCTACTTTTTGGAAGATAGTAAGAGTACCTTTGATCACTGATTTTGAGGCCTGAGCGTCTTGCTCGGTAATCGCAAATACTCTTCCCTTCATCTGAGGCTTTGGAGCTATCTCTCCTTGCTTTGAAAGCTGTTGCGTCTGTAAGCTAGGACATTGTCTAATCTGGTGTCCCAATTTTCCACATTTAAAACAGGCTCCGGTATTCCAATAACAAGGGCTTGATCAATGATTTTTCCCACATTTTCTACATGGTTTTGAAATGGCGAGGGCCTTGGCTTTTTGTTTGGCCTTTCAAACTGTTGTCGATTAGATGATGTAGGTCTAACATGACTGTTCTAATTTTTCGTCTTTTGGTAATCTTCAAAATCTTTTTCAACAATTTGGGCTCGATCCACTATTTCAGCATAAGTTCTCAATTTCAAGACTGATATTCTGCTTCTAATAGCTGGCCTGAGACCCCTTTCAAATTTCTTCACCTTTCTTGCCTCATTGTTAATCATATGTGGTGCAAACCTGGCCAATTCAGTAAACTTGGCCTCGTACTGTGCTACTGTCCTATTTCCTTGGATTAATTCTAAAAATTCCATTTCTTTTTGGTCTCGAATAAAATCTGGAAAATACTTTTTATTAAATGCCTCAAGAAATACTTCCCAAGTCAAGGGTTTATTTTCTTTGACCAATACTCCTGTTGCCATTCGCCACCAGTGTTGTGCCTCACCTTCTAACATAAAAACTGCCAAGGCCACCTTCCTATCATCAGGACATTCCATAACCTCGAATATTTTTTCCAATTGCATAATCCTTTTGATTGGTTATTTTTAAAATGTTATTGAAAGTGACTGTTATTAATGGTTTAAGTGAAATTCATATTAATGATTTTAGTGATATATTGAGTACATGATATTGCTGCTTTCGATT
This sequence comes from Amborella trichopoda, assembly GCF_054954075.1. NCBI lineage: Eukaryota > Viridiplantae > Streptophyta > Magnoliopsida > Amborellales > Amborellaceae > Amborella > Amborella trichopoda. The sequence continues at coordinate 36,563,360 of NC_142348.1, forward strand.
GTTTAAAGACATTTAGAAATACTTTAAGTATACAAGTGGACTCATCCGGTTCGCCGGTGAGGTATAAGTGGACCTATCTGGGACGCCGATAGGGATTAAGTAGACTCATCCGGTACGCCGGTGAGGTATAAGTGGACCTGCAGGGATTAAGTGGACCTATCTGGGACGCCGATAGGGATTAAGTGGACCCATCAGGACGCTGATGGGGTATATAGGTGACCTACTTGGGACGCCAGTAGAGTATTTTGTGAAATCCTTTGAATTATGCACTGCCGTTAAAGTGTTATATGCATTTCAATCATTTGGATTGTGTTTAATTGTGCATTTCTGAAGGTGAAATTGTTATCTATAAATGCTAGTGCTCGCATTATTTTTTATTGACTTCCATTTTGAAAGTTTGTTTATATTTTTCATCGATGATTATTTTTAGGATTATGATGATCACTTACTGAGTAGCCAAACTCATCAAACTATGGTAAACATTTTTTCAGGATAACTACGGAGTCATTTTGAGTGCTAGTCAAGATCAACCTTGGAAGATATTGTTGTTGTGCTAGCTTTCTTTTGTTACTTCGTAAGACCTCGCCACTGTAAATTTGTTCTATCAAGAGATGCATATATGTTTTGGACTGTCACATCTCAAGAATAACAGTATTGTAAATTCTTGGGCTGTGACAAGCGGGCTCTATATGATCTGAGTCGAAGAATGCAAAGGGCTCAAGAGAACTACTCTCTTATAAAGAAGATGTGTTTAGCCCTAAGTTTTGTAATACAGAAGCTCATACACTCTTTGCTGGCACTTCGGGTTCAACTCATCTCTCGAGCTGACCCCATTAAATTTCTCTTGTCACGCCCTTGTCTGTTAGGGTGATTCGTGAAATGGTCACTACTACTCATGGAGTTTGACATCACATATGTTCCACAAAAAGCTGTCAAAAGTCAAGCCCTTATAGATATTTTGGCTGCAAACCCTCTCCTAACTAATTCTCCTTTATCTGATGATTTACCAGGTGAAGAAGTATTTCAATTTGAAGCTTCATATGTTTGGAAGATGCACTTCGATGGGGCATTTGAATTTGAAAGAGGTGATGCTAGAGTAGTGTTCTCCACCCCTTGTGATGGCCTTGTCCCATTATCATTCTCTCTCCTAGAGATAGAGTCACACAATGAAGAAGAATATCAAGCACTCATAATAGGCTTGGAGATTGTTTTCCATATGAATTTAAAATACTTAACCATTTATGGAGATTCAGAGTTGGTCATCAGATAGCTCAAAGGGGTATATGATGCAAGGAAAGATAATATCAAGCCTTATTTCAATACCGCCAAGATATTAATGGCAGAATTTGAAGAAGTTTCTCTTGAGCATTTTCCGTGAAGGCTTAATGCACAAGTCGATGCACTTGCCAAGTTACGGGCAACAATTCAAATCCCACTGAAGGAGCCAACTCTAGTATGGGTAGCTGAGTGGAGATGTGTTGATTTTGTTAAAAATCTTGACAATGAACATGAAATGCAGTTGTTCGAAGAATGCCCTCCTTATCCATTTGGGGCTCTAATTTTAGCTAGAAAAGCCATGAAAGCCTCGAGCAGTTCTTAGAAACCTCATGTGATTGAAGAGAAAGAGAAAGATGAAGTGGTAGAATCTCAAGATCCTTTGTATGCAGAAGTAGAGCCAGTAACAGACTGGCGCACCCCTATAAAAGACTATTTACAGCATAACTAGCTTCCTGAAAACCCTATTGAGCGTAACAAGATCCGAAGGTCAGCCACACGATATGTATGTCGTGATGTTATCTTGTTTCGAATCTCTTACAATGACATGCAGCTTTGGTGCATTATAGAAAGAAGTAAACCATGTGCTCAAGGAAGTTCATGCTGGAGTTTGTGGGATGCATCAGTCAGGCCCTAAGTTGTACAAAAGGATCATCAGGATAGGCTATTACTGGCCTACCATGAGTGTTGACTCGCTTATGTTTGCAAGAAACTGCCCAGTATGTCAAATTCATTCGATCTTCAGTCATCCAGCTCTTGAACCTATTCACTCGACACTGGCATCATGGCCCTTTGTTCAGTGGGGTATGGACATTATAGGTCCTATTGAGCCGCCTTCTTCGTTGGGGCATGTCGTTATACTTGCTACCATAGACTACTTCTCTACGTGGGCTGAATACATCCCACTTAAGAAAGTCCCAGGACTTACAGTGGCTAATTTCGTGCACCAACATATCATATATAGATTTGGTGTACCTGACCAAATCACCACAGATAATGGTCCTCAATTTCAAAGCTATCACTTTGACCGTCTAGTCAACCAGTTCAGGTTCAAGTGGAAATATCCGATCATGTACCGTCCAAGAGCTAAAGGTCCGGCCGAAGATTTTAACAAGACCCTTTGTGATGCCTTAAGAAAATCCTTTTTTAACACAAACATGGATTGGCATGAAAGCTCCCTGAAGTCCTATGGGCCTATCGTACTACAGCTTCAGGTCCAACCCAGTCGACACCTTATTCTTTGGTGTATGGGGGGGAGGTTGTGTTGCCTTTGGAAATACAGTTGCCTTCACTCAGAATAGCCCTCTATTTTGGGATGACTGATGAAGAACGAGTTGTTATTCGGTGTCAAAAACTAGATGCACTCGATGAAAAGAGACTGCAAGCACAACAGAGCCTTGAGATTCACAGAAACTGTATTCAATGAGCCTTTGATAAATCGATCTGAATAAGGTCATTTGTTAAGGGAGAATTGGTTCTGGCAGTGAGAAGACCAATCATTACATAAGGTTAAATAAAGGGGAAGGTTGAACAAAAAAGGGAAGGCCCATTTGTGGTGAAAAAATCTTTTCCTAATGGAGCCTATGTGCTGGTTAATGCTGAAGGTGAAGAAGCTATGCCCCCAATTAATGGGAGATATTTTAAAAAGTATTATTCATAGACATGGGCCCAAGATGCATGACCTTAAACTGCATGGCAACGGTCCAAGCCGCATGACCTTAAATTGCGTGGCAACGGTCCGAGCTATATGACCCTAAATTGTAGAACACGTCCTAGTGGCACAACATTAAACTTCATCACATATGGTCTTGAAGGCATGACCTTAAAATTGCCTTCATTACGTCTTGGTGGATGACCTTAAAACACACCAATCTTACAGTCTCGAAAGAATGACCTTAAACTTGCCTCCAATAGGTCTTGGTGGATGGCCTTAAAATACACCAAATCGACAGTTACGACGGCATGACTTTAAACACACCTTCCCATGGTCACGGCAACATGACCTTAAAATTGCTTCCTAAAAAAGACAGACTTGACGAAAAGCTACAAGGGCATTTTGGGTAAAAGAGTCAAAGAAAAGAGAAAAAATGGCGGGCGTGATAATAGCATCAACTATTGCGAGCAAAATATATCAAAAAAAAAAAAGTGGCACGATGAAAACCAAAGAGGGCATCGTGAGTAAAAATGTAAAAATGGTAGACATAGTCTAAAAACCATGGGCAAAAGTGCCACAAAAAAAATGTATATGGGGTCCTTGTGAAAACCAAAAATGACACATACCCCAAGGACTTGGATGAAAACACGAGAGGGTGATCAATTCACATATGATGGAGATCATAATGCTCCCATTCGAAGCAGGCCTCCAGGTTCATCTCTTACCCCCCTTCTAGAGGAGACAAGGGTTGGTCACAAGGGATAAAAGAAAGATGCAAACCATAAAACAAGAGAAGCATACAAGTTAAAGAGGAAAGAAGAGAACATTCATTCCATATATGAGAAGATTACAAAATTGTGGTGACAGTTATAAAAAATCGACAAAAAGAATGAAAAGAAGACATAATAAGAAAAAAATATAAAATAATTCATGAGACCCTAGAAGTTTTCAAGGGCTTCACGAATCTTGGTCGTCAATTCCTCTAAAGACTCCAAGGCTATCTTCATTTGCTCTTTAAGGTGAGAGATCGCCTGAGTAACCTGACTTGATATTGTGTTAGTCAAAGCCACCTCGGATTTCAATGTCTGAAATTATTGAGACTTGCTTTGAGCCTCTACTCTCTTTTGATCTTGCTCGGTCTTCAACTGATGGATATAAGGGTCCAACCTTTCCCTTTCTACTTCTGCAGCCTTTATCTTAGTAGAATAGGTTGAGTCTTCTTTCTTGAAGACATCTTGATAAGAAAGGAGAGATGACTTCTTCTCATCATAGCTTCGCATGACAATTTGATGCTGAGCTAGAATCTCCTCTAAGGAAGCCAGGCAAGTTCTGTAGAGTGTTTGCAGTTCGGATTCGCAATGTGAGTCTTCAATTCCCCAATGTTTCGCATTGTGAGTCTTCAGAGAGGGAACATTCCTTTATCCCTTGGAGACTTGACCGTAACAAGTTTCTCACCAGCAAACCTTCCAGCTTGGTACTGAAGAAGGCAAAGACGACGAACCGTCAACAGTAAAGGAAGGAATTTCAGCGATGATAGCTGGTTCCTGAGAGACGAGAGCCAAAGGCTCACTACAAGGAATATGAGGTTCAAATGAAGCCTCTACACCGGGAGCTGCCGAAATTGGTACTTTTAGAGTAGGGACCACCATAAGTTCCAAAGTCGCACTAAAAGGGACATCTGGTTGAGGCTCTGCTTCTGAAGTAGTTGAAGTAGGAATCTCTGAAGTTGTCACCTCAATATCTGGAGCTCCATCAATTGCTTCAGTCTCATCTTCAAGAATATTCCCCTCCGTAGCAATGGTGCAAAGAAGGACTCCCTGACTCAATAATGAGAGAGTCCGAGAGTGCATTATTGCAGACTCAGTGGGATTATCAGCAAGAGTTGCCTCTGTTTCTACTGTGAGAGGAGGAACACTCTCTGATTCATGACTTAAGCTAAAAGAAGTCAGACCAGATGAACTTGGTCGAGCTACAACAACTTCAGGAACTGTTCCTTAAACATGAGCTATTACCTCTGATCGCAAAATTGGGGTCGGAGTTTGTGGCCTAGGAAGTAATTCAACTCTTGAAGCAGCTGGAACTGAAGGAGACACATCTGGGATTGACACAGACAAGTACTCTTTATAGGGACTTCAGATCCTGCAACAATACTGGGTTTAAGACCATCTACAATCCTGTTCTTCTTCGTCCCTTTCTACTTTTCTCTCTACTCTGGGAATGCTTCATCCCTTGACGGTGAAGAAGCATCTTTGGTCTTTTTATTACTGCGAGGTCTAGTAGTTGGAGCATAATGAGGCCCACTACCTATTAACGCATTACGGTCTTGAACAAGATGACCTTCATAATTAGGGATTGCATGACCCTTGGCCCACTGGAAGATTGAACAAAGGTCGTCAAATAAAGACCTACTTTTACCTTCAAGGGAGAGATACTACATGCCAGTATGCTCCATGGACAGAGATCGAGGTATGCCAAGTTCCTTCCAGTTCAAAGGGTGATCAAGTTCATGAACCTTGAGGAGGATAAGAGGCACAAAATGCTTCTCATGCCTAGTCTTACACTTGACGCTTTGTTTGCCAGTAAGAATGGTTGGTAATATTCCACCACCCCTAGTAACCTTCAGTAGCATTGCCTATACGACTATAATGGGGAATGAAAAACTTGCTCAAGCCAATAAGACCCAGGCAAGTTTCCCAATCCATCCTCATGTTGCTATCTGTCTAAGATTCACGGCTACCACCTGGAACATTATGGTCTTGCTGAGACCCCTTCTACCCATATTTCTTCTCAAAGGGTAGAGTGAAGGAGCACCTTAGTCTAAGCCATGTTGACGTATAAACCTGTGGAGAAAGTAGCCTTCAAGCTTCCTATCTTCAACACCATTATATGGTAAAATACATCCCCTAACACTTAGGAGATACATGATTCCCTTCGTCTCAATGATATGCTCATCAAAGACAACACCAAAAGCATCAATGTAGACACGATCTGTGGGACCACTTACAGGAAATGGGCAATCACGAGAAAAGAAAGAACTGTCCATCAAGAATTTATGTGCTTCACCTGGCCCTCTAGAAATGGCTTTTATTCCTACAATCCTTAGCATTTGAGGGAAAGTATGCCCCAAAAGGTCTTCATTAATGTCATACGCTCCAGCGGTATGGGGATCAGACTCCTTAGGGAAATATGTTGAAATCCAACCAAAGATATAATGGACAGGAAAACTCATCGTGAAACGAACAGGAAGGACTTCCCCAGCAAAAGACACACTCTTGCTATCTCTAGAAGAAGCTGTACCGCATGAAATTTCTCCTAAGTCGTGGTATATGCTACAGAGTACTGGTTGGGCCCAATCATACTACCTGCCCTTGAGCAAGCCTACAGGCTACAAAGAAGCAATTAGGATGAATGGCATTACTCTTGACCCTAGCAAAGCGAATTTACACAACAAAAGGGTAGATATGCTGCAAGGTACCCATGATCCCTTCCAAACCTTATAGGGGGATCACAGGTTCCTTAGTCACTTTTTCTTCCTCTACCCCTTGTTCATCGTCGCCCCAAACGACACTGGAATTTGGTTCTCCTTTGTCCATACAGTTCCCATGAAAGAAGTCCCTCCATGCATTAAAATGCACTATGTTGGATTTGGTCTTGGCTTATGAATGAAGAAGCTTATAAATTTCAAACAATTCACGAAGGCCTGAAGGAGGTGACTTGCCATTGATGGGCTGGTTCCAAAAAATTACTTCATTATTGGGTATGAATTCTTCAAACATAAACCCTAGCATGGGAATTCCACCAATGAAGTACATATCAAGGAGGGTGATTCCTCCTTTGTCATGGTCAAGGTGCCAGTTGCTAGTCTTGTGGAACCAGGTTTCAAGTAGAGCCTTGATGGTGTTTGAGCACCTGTTATAGTAATCACCTGAACAATGGCAAGCTGCAGCTAAGCCACATGCCTCTAAGACCTTGGCGTGTGACTTGAGGACGTCAATGTCTATGTGGTATACCCTCACATATATTGGTCCTCTCCTTCGAAATGGAGTCCACCAAATGCCCAATGAAGACCCTTCTTCTCCAACATTCTCTTTCTTAGAGTGGGGAGATTTTGACTAGAATCAAAATTCATGTGAAGAGCATGGTTCATGGGTATGCCATCTCCCTGAATTGTATGATCACCGCTTGCATCTCCAAAACGGCAGTAGGTGATACTTAAGGACCATTCGAACTTCTGAGTGATTTCAAGAACTCCAAGGGTTGTAGACCATGTGAAAGCAGCGCCTGTATATGCATTAGTGCCCATTTCTCCAAGGTGAGGTAATTGGTTCACGTCAAGAATATTGATTGCAAAAGAAGCACAAGAGAAAGAAATAAGGAATTGAGCAAGCTAACAGTTTAGAATGTCAAGGTTTTTCCAGCGAGGGAAAAAAAGAAAGCACAAAAAACTTTTGCAAAATTTAGGCAGCATCTCCCCAATATGCAGAGGGTTGACAAAGAAGGTGTTTGGCTAGTCCAAAGCACTCGAGAGATTCTAAGAAATCACAAGTTTGTGGATAAAATTCCCATCATGAAAAGTGACCCTGAAGAGCTCCCTTTTCTATCATACAAGTACTCAAGAGTTCTCAATAATGCATAACCACGCATGAAAAGTTCTTAGGAATGCATGACTATGCTAAAAAATGTGTAATTATGCGTGAAAGTGTTCAAAAAATGCATTAAAGTGCTCAATTATGCTCAAAAGATACATAAAAATGCATAAATATGCATTGGAGATGCTGAAAAAGTCTGGTTTTGATGTAAAAATGCACTTGAAATGCAAGTGGCAGGTAAGGATGCTACGAGAAGGCTTGGTATGCCAAGGCATGCATAAAAAACATATGAGAATATGAGAAAACGTTACACGGGAATACAAAGGTTCACTCCAAGAGGTGTTTGGTAAAGCATGTTCATGGTGCTCAACGTGATTTTTGTTGTGCATAATCTTTGCGCACGGTGGTGATGTCCAAATACGTTCCTGAAACACAAATATGCTTATGAAACTTCAAAAGATGGACATGGTCCGTGATGGGATAACCAGCCACTATTCATATAGTGCAAGATAGTGTTCATAATGAACACAGTTCAAGATGGTGTTCGTAATGACCAAGTATGTTCATGATGCTTGGACGTGGTGATAATGCTCAATAACACTCAAAAGCTCGAATATACTCACAACGTTCAAAGAATTAGTTCAAAAGCACTACGAATGTTCATGGTATGGGTTTATGATGAGCATGACCGTGGGGTTCATGATGCCTAAGATGTGTCCATGATGCTCAAGATTGATGCAAGATGCATTAGGAAAGTATGAAATGATGCATGAGGATGCAAGATGCTAAGAATGCTTAAAGAAGGCTCAAAAGATGACCAAGAGGGGTAATTAAAACATAACACATATAGTGTGCAATGGAGAAATAAGAAGAAATAGAAGAAGTAAAGATCATCAAAAGACATGGAAAATAGAAAGAAAAGAAAGGGGATGGTTACCTAGAGAGTTAGAAGAACTAGCCATGGCTCCAAGAAGGTCCCCTTTAAAATTAATTTTGGGAGGGTCTTTCCCTTACTTTCTCTCTCACGAGTAAAAAAAAGATTGGGTAAAAAGTGAAAACCCCCGAATTACCTAAGCCCGTCAAATCCTCACTCTCTCTTCTTCGTCCGAGGCGCAGGCATGTCTAAAAAAGCTCCTCTCACTCTTCTTCGTCAAGGTGCGAGTGTGTCTAAAAAAGAGTCTCTCTCTCTTCTTCGTCAAGGCGCAGGTGCGTCTAAAAAGACTCTCTCTCTCTTCTTCATCAAGGAGGGGGCATGTTTAAAAAAAAAAGACTCTCTCTTTCTCTGCTTCGTCAAGGTGCGGGCACGTCTAAAAAGACACTCCCTTCCTTTTCGTCAAAGCGCCCGGACTCGCGTCTTGGCACGGGCCCATCTCTCCCCCTTTGCTAGTTTCTCTCGGACTCGCGTCTTGGCACGGGCCCATCTATCCCCCTTTGCTAGTTTCTCTTGAGTGCCCTTTAAAAATGCATGGACCCAGGCTTAGGGCGGGTCTATCACTCGTTCTCCTCTTATCTCTCTCACTCACTATCCACGACACAGACCCATGCCCAGGGCAGGTCCGTCACTTCCTCATTATATTTCTCTCTTATTCCTCCCTCTCATGCACTCAAACACATGGACCCACACCCGAGAGTGAATCGATTATCTTTTCTCACTTCGTCTTCTATCACTCTTAACCAACTTAAACGAGCCCATGGTTCAACTGTGAGCTCAGCATATACTAGTGCACATTTGACACATGGTGATCAAAGGGGCTACGCTACTTGTTCTACCTACACACACTAAACCCCCAGCAGGTAAGCTTGAGCTATGTGAAGCCCAAAACTCTAAGCTCATTAGCCTCATCTTTTCAAACCCTTTCACTGCAAACCATGAACTTCTTGACCCAGTATAACCTTGGCTGGGTTCAGTTTAATGAGTTTTGATGGACTCTAAGGATGTTCTTATCTTTCATGAACCTAATTCCCAGAGACTCATCCTTAAAAGTACATGATCCCCAATGGAGATATACTGAGCAGTTTAACAAGGATGTCATCAAACACCAGAGATACAACTTTGCATAGAACTTCAAAATTGCATTTAAGCCTATCATTTGATTTATGCATGGTGTCCACTAAAGACCCTGAAGACTCACAAAAACCATGGGAGTCTCAATTACCCCATCAACTTAACTTGTTATCCCTGAAAATAAGAAAATACCTTTCTCATTGAAATTCCGTTCACCAACTCTAACCTCATCATGAACCATTCTAGCAATCCTTTTAGTTGGGCTTCACCTCGAAACTTCATTATTCCCATGGAGCCACATCAAACATACTTTATTCACTTTGACATTCATGAGACCCCATGAGTAATATTGTGCTCAAAGAGTCACTAGAACCCTTGATGGTCCATCATCCCCAATGGGTCACTACTTCCAGTGGACTATTAAACTCAATGGATCATTAACCCTAAATGGTTCATTATCCCCAATGGACCGACGTCCCCAGTGAGTCACTACTTACGGTGGTCCATCTAACTTTGAATGGTTCATCAACCCCAATGGACCAACATCCCCAGTGAACCACTACTTCCAGTGGACCATCACCCTCAATGGTCCATCTTCCCTAGTGGGCCACTACTTTCAATAGATCATTACCCAAATGGTCTATCAACCCCATTGATCTATGATCTCCGGGGGTAAGTCTTCATCCCCAATAGATTATTATCCCTAGTAGTGTGGATACACCATGACCAATGTGTTATACCTTCATCACCCAAGGGAGCCGTCCAACCCCCAAGGAGGTAACCATTTATTTATCTTGAAAATATATTATCCCCAGGGAGTTTTCATGCATCGGTTATCTACTGGGCCACTTAAAACACCTATACACAGTAAGTGTGAGTCATTCATCACATTGCAAAACTCAGAACATCTCCAATGGTGTTCACTTCCCTAATAAAAGCCTCACCCATAGCATTTGTTACCCCATTGAGCCTTGTACAACTATAAACCCCTCTATCCTATGCATCATCGAGGAGGAGGTATTCTCTTAAAAAGAAAGAATCCGGGCATGACGAACATCCGATGAGGATAGTCATGAGAAAAATGAGAGCTCCAGGCGGACATAGCCATGGAATTATGGGTAAGATTGCCAAAAATAAGAAAATGGGGTATGGTAAAAACCTGAAAGGACACCATGAGTAAAAATGAAAGACGGGCGTGGCCATGAAGCCATTAGTAAAAGTGTTATAAAAATAGAAAACTGGGCATGGTGAAAACCCAAAAGGACACCATGAGTAAAAATGGAAATAAAAGATGGACGTGGCCTCTAAGTCATGGGTAAAGAGCCTCAATAAAAGAATAAGTTGGTGAAAATCATTCTTACGGTGCCACTTTTATCTAGTTCAAGTGAAAACTGAAAGGACGTCTAGACTAATAAACAGGTTGATGCAGTATTCGACCAAGAAGACTTCAACCGATTGCAGCAAAATTTTGATGGTTTAGGAATCAATACCCCTCATGGGTACCTTACCATCGAAACTAAAAAGAATTTAAAAAAATCCAGCAAGTCGGGTTAGCTTTGTTGAGGACCCCTGAAGATCAGAAGAATCATCAAGATGGCAAGTCTAGATATCCATTTATTGAAGAGATTCTCCAATCCAAGATGTCAACCAAAAACTGGAAGAACACGTTGACAGTTTGAGATAGAAGTTCTTATAAGGCACTTGATTGCATAGCCCAGATCGATGCCCTGGTTCTGAGGGTAATCATCTTAACTAAGGCTCTCATTGCCGATAGGTTTACACTTTCAGGACAGACCACCAAAAAGCCTTTGACTAAGCCTGGTACATTGGGTGTAAGCCCCAAAGAGACTGTCTTACTAAGGCTCCCATTTCCGATAGGTTTAGACTTTTAAGATAGACCATCAAAAAGCCTCTGACTAAGCCCGATACATTCGGTGTAAGCCCCCAAAAAGACACCCCAGTGCCAAGTTCTGGTGAAGCAGTTTATACGTCCCATTAAGGACCCTCCTCGGTTGTCTATCAAATCAAAGGTTCAGTGTAAAAGGGGAAGGAAGCCCTTAAGGAAAGCCACCCGCCACTAGCCTCTCAAAAAGGGAGGGCAAGGGATCAATGTAAAAAGGGAAGGAAGCCCTTAAGCAAGGCCCCCCGACACTAGCCCTTAAAAGAAAAATCTGACGAATTGAGAAGGAAGTCTCCAAGCAAGGCCCGACTACCGGACACATCTGGATTCTGATAATATTAGGAAGGAACGTTTTAAGCAAGTCCCCCAGTTCTTGGAACCAAAAATACCACTGGATTGGGATCAAGCCCCAAATGGCACCTATCAGCCAGCTCATTAGGAAGTATTGTTGAGTTGGGAAAGTAAGCCCTTCCACAAGGAACCCAGTCAGCATGCTCTCCCAGAAAATAGACTCTAGCAGTATTGGGTCATCAAGCCCTTTAAAAGCCCCCAATCGCTAGAATCCACTTCGGTCATCCATCAGGGAAGAAGATTGGCATGGTATCCCCCTCAATGATAGTGTTGATGCCAATGATCGAAAAGAAAAATATTGTCGAAAGACAAAAAATGTGCATTAGTAAGGATTTGAAAGATAAGTTTTAGAGAAGTTTTGTTCTCAATGTTACACTTCTTGCTTATCTCGAAGAGTAGCATTCGACGAGGCATGTTGTTATACGTCTTTTTTAGCGTACTTGTATCCCTGAGGCGAATAAAGAGAGAGCCAGTAGTATCCTAGTCTCGCCGGTGCCCAAGACACCGTCAGACCATGAGAACACTGTAGTAATAAGCTTAAAACTAAGCGACCTCTAAAGAAGTGTCAGAATGGCCTCAAATTTCATGAGATACCCTAAGGGCACTTGTAACATTTTTTCACGTTCTGACAAGTTTTGATATGATCAGGACAAAATTTGATTTTCAAATCCAGTTCCTTTCATGCTGGACATAGACCCCACAATTACAACCCTATTTTTTGGTGACAAAAGAATAGCAGGCCACCGCCATTGGATCCGGAACGTCGAAAACCCGCAGGTACCAAATTCAGCTCACCGAGACCATTATGGGCTTAACTTACCTTACGGTGCAGCCTTGATGAACCAGTTTCGATTTATGGAAACTCTGTTTCTCATTTTATGATGATTTTCAAATGCTCATAATTCACTCGTTTTAAGTCCAATTAAGCTCAAATTCAGACACGTGTAGATTTCGACGACCCGGACGTTTTGACATATGACACATGTCATGGTGTGGCCCAAAAGGAGAGAATTTCAAGAGAGAAGATGGGCTCAAAACATGAATATTCAGATTTTATACAAGATAACATCCAATTCTTTGAAACGCCATAGCTCAAGATCCCACTGTCGGATCGTCGCAAGTATGGGTCTGTTGAGACCATGCTTCGAAGAGTTACAGTTTGGTATAAATTTTCTATATGATCGGAGGCTGTTTGACAAGAATTTTGAGGTCAAAAGTGACATACTTTTTCGATCGTCGAAATCCCATTTTCCTGCGACTTCCCAAATTTGGAATATGCTCAAACGAAGACCAAAATGGAGGAAATTTATTACAAAATAATCGTGACAGTGTTCTCTTCAATTTGTCATTATAAATGAAGGCTTGGAATGTCAGAGATATTACTAGATTTGTGATCAAAGAATTGTAAAGTTATAGACTTGGCCGGATATTAGGTTCTTCCTTAAAAGTCTTTTTAAAGATGATCAAATGGTATCAAAACTACGCAAAAGTTCAAACATCGATTCTACAATGATTGATCGCCCAAATTACCACTATAGAAATTCGAAAAAGCTCTTGAGGCCTAGCAATGGCAAGAGACCCCACATGGAGGGATCGTTTTGTCATTTGTTGAAAAGTAATTACGGGTATATTGGTCATTTGGTCCAAAAACGAGATTAATATTTTTAAAACAAGATTAATATTTTAATTTATTAAATATGTATTTTTTGACAATCTTGGGTGTTTTTGAGCATTTCACCCTTGTTTAGTGGTTGTTCTATAAAAGAAAACCCAAGTCATTTGTAAAATGGCTCTTTCATTTGTAAAAAAATTCTTAAACACTTGAGCATTATAGAGTGAGATTCTTGAGTTCTTAGTTCTTTCTTTTACTTTGCTTACATGTTTAAGACTATGATGAGAGGAGAGAGAAAACAAATTTTAGAGAGAGAAAATACCCCTAGAGCACCATACATCTTAGCCTATTCCCTATACCTTAACTTACACTATACACCATAGAGCACCATACACCTTAGCCTATCCCTTACACCTTACCCTACACCATACACCAAAGAGCACCATACACCCTAGCCTATCTCCTGCACTTCATCCTCTACTATACACCATAGTCCCCCCTGAATCTTAGCCTACTCTATACACCTTCCTATACACCACACCTCAACCCAACCTACCTAACCACACACCTAAGCCTTGGACCCTAGTCTTAACCCACCAAGCCTAAGCCTCTCTCTCTAATATGCATACAAAGGAACCAATGGATATGTACCTAGGTTTTAGCTTATCCTTGGTCTACTCTTTCTCCTCTCTCCCTATCTCATTCTCTCTCCTCTCTTCTCTGACTCTCTCTTTTTTCTTTCTTTCTCTCTTCTTTCTTGCTTCTCTCTCTTCTTTCTCTCTCTTATTTCTTTATCTCTCTTCCTTTTCTCTCTCTCCTTCTTCCCTCTTTCTTTCTCTCTCTCTCTTGCTCGAACTTAGGGCTGGTTCAAGCACCCCTCCCCTCCTTTCCTATTCTCTCTCTCTCTTCACTTACTCCCTCCTTCTCGTCCAAAGCCACGGACCCGCACCTAGGGCTGGCCTAGCTTCCCTCCTCTTCTCTCCTCTTGTCTCATTCAATCCCTCTCTCAACAAGTGACAGACCCGCACCTTAGGCGGGTCCATTCAACTCTCTCACCCAACACTCCACTCATCTCTATCCGCTCCTCCGTCCAGCACTCCCCTCATCTCTAGCCACACCTTCACCCAACACTCCCCCATTTCCGCATGTGCCTTCACCCAGCACTCCCCTCATCTCTACCCACGCCTACATCATTTTGCACACCTCCGCCCATGCCTTGCTCTTCTTCCTTACCTCCCACCTGCACCTTAATCGACCTTAGCTCCTATCTACCCTTACCTTCAGACGTCTACCCGCGTCATTACACTCAGATTTCCATCTGCCCTCATCTATTACTCACACCATTCGGACCATCACACTCAAACCTCCATCCCCCCCCCCCCACCCCCCCTCTTCTCATCTAAATCTCTATCCACGCTTTCATCTCTCCTAACCCCAACACACCTCTATCACTCCCACACTTCCATCCCCCCCTAGGCTATCTTAATCTCCATCCACCCTTACCTCTTCATCACCCTATCGACCCCCTTATATCCCATTAACTCTTCTTTCACTTTCTTATCTCCAAATCATACATTTTTAATCATTCGTTTGCTTTATTTTATTTTTATTTTTATAATTCTTGAGCACTTGACTCGGGATCATCCTGAGATAGTGTTTTAGTGTTCTAACTCTTGGTTTGTCAATCTAATCACCATCTCGTAGAGTAAAGACTGGTCGTAAGAGACATTATTTCTCTTACACTCGGTCACTCGAGTGGGGTCTTCCTGAGTCAGTTTTCTTTAAAGTTTTAACCCTTTCGCTACTCTAACCACCAGGTCACCATATGCTTGGGTTGTAAGAAGTTTCCTTCCCCTCTACTCTCTTCTCTCATTTGACCAATTTCAGGTGGCTATTTGGTTCAGTGACATAGTTATAGGCTTAGTCTTGTTACTCCACTTTCCAAACCCTCCGTGTACTACGGCTTCAAGCCTGGTGCCTTCTTTGTCTCTTAGAATACCTCTTGGGAGAAGTTACACTTGGAGGCTGCCCGATTCTCTTTAGGTCGCCTCTTCACTTCTCTTTTCTTCTTTTTTTCCTCTGTTCTAAACGTCATTCACTCATTCTTATTCTTTTCTTTATACTCTCTCTTTCTTATCTCCTTAATCACTTACACCCCAAGACTAGAGCCACTCACCCATAAAAAGGTACATCAGAGAAGAGTACATTCAATCTAGATTTCTTTAGCAGTTTTCAAGTGAGATTTGAGGTGAAGTATGGAGTTTCGAGAGGGGGTCATATCCAAACCGTGTTGCTGGATAGCAGGAGGGCCTTCATTCATTTATATAAGACGACAATAGCCCTGACTTATCCCACAAACTCATGACCGCGTTGTGGTTGGTGCTCAAGTTCATCTCTTCATCGCATTAAAATCCTCTCATAGTTGGACATTCCTATCCGCACATAATACACGAGCTGCACGCATCCTTGTAGAAGTCAGGTAGTTGTCCAAGGGGGGAATTATCAGACCTAGGCCCCCGAGGCAGCTCGTGGCAGGCGGATCCAAGCCCGATCACTTAGATCATACTTCCTATTCCCTACTTCTTAGACCATCCTTCATCAAACCGCTTCCATATTCCATATCTACCCATACACCACACCTATTCATACACCACACCTAGGCTCATCCATAACCAAACCTAAACCCCAACCCTCTACCCCAAGGTTCAAGCCCTCAGGAGCCTTCAAGGGACCATCAAGGCTGCACCAAGCTGGCAACCTGAGCCTAAGTACTTGGTCTTGTCTATCTCATCTCTCTTTTCTTTCTTTCTTCTCTCCTCTCTCTTTTATTTCTTTCTTTTCTCTTTCTCTCCTCTCTCTTCTCTCTTTTTCTCTCTCTTCTCTATCTTCTTCCTCTTCTTTCTCTCTCCCTCTCATGGACACACTGTGAATCCGTGCTCCCTCTCTTTCTCTCTCTCCTTCTCTCCTCACTCACTCCACGAGCCCACAGTGGGCCTGTGCTTCTTTCTTCCTCTCTCTTTCTTCTCTTCTCTCTCTCCCGCCTCTCTTCTCTTCTGTCCCTCTCACGGGCCAGTGGCTGGCCTGTGCCCTTCTTCCCCTCTCATTCTTCTCTTCTCTCCCCTCTAACCTCTCTTCCCTCCCTCTCACAAGCTCTCAGCAACCGCTGCCTTCCCTCCTCTTTCTCACCTCTCCTCTCTCTCACCTATCCTCTCTCTTTTGTGGGTCCGTGATTCCCCTCTCCCTCTCATTCTCTATCTCTCTCTCCCTCTTACTCTTCTCTCTCCCCCTCTCATGGACCTGTTGTGGGTCCGTGAACTCCTTCTCCCTCTGTCTCCTCCCTCTCTTTTTCACACGGACCTGCTATAGGTCGGTAACTCCCAGCTCTCTCATCCTCTATCACTCTCTCATTTCATCTCTTCTACTCTCTCACTCGATTTTTCTTTCTCATTCCTTCTCTCACTCTCTCTCTTCCCCATCTCAACTCTCCCTCTTAATTTTAAAATTCTCTCTCTCTTTCTCACTCAATTTTAAAATTCTCTGTCCATCAATTTTAAAACTCCCTCTCTCTCAATCTTAAATTCTCTCTCTTTCTCTCTCTCTCTCTCTCAATTTTAAAAATCTATCTCTCATTCTATCTCTCTCTTTCATCCTCTTCTGTTTCATCACTCACTTCTCTCTAGCACAGACACTTTAGTTAGGGTCTTTGAGTGACGACTTTGTGAAGGCTTGACCTTTATATCGTCCTCCTGCCCCCTTCAAGTTGTCTAGATTGTGAGAAGTTCTCTCTCTCTTCTTTCTATCTTTCTATTCATCTCTCTCCTTTATCCTCTTCTTGTCCCTCTCTTTATTGTTTTCTTCTCTCGTTTCTCTCTAGCTCAGACACTTTAGTTAGGGTCTTTGAGCAATGAATTTGAGAATGGTTGACCTTCGTATCATCCTCTTACCCCCTTCAAGTTGTCAGGGTTGTGAGAAGTTTTCTCTTCTTCTATCTCACCTCTTTTTCTCTCTCTTCTATCCTTCTTTCATCCTATCTCATTTTCTTTCTCTCTACCCCCTTATTTCTGGTTACACTCCTTAGACAGCTCTTTAGGTAGTGATTTCTCGTCAGGCTAGACCAGCAGAATCCACTACCTCAAATCATCCGAGGTACTTTAGAACTTAAATCCTTCTTGTCTTCGGTAATACCTCTTGGGAGAGATTACATCGGATGGCTACCTAATTTCTGGGTGAGCTCTCTCTTTTCCCTGCTCGATTATTTCTTCTCTTCTCTCTACTTTCAACCCCCTTAACCTTTAGACTAGAGCCCCCAATCTACCAAATAATTGACTGCTATGAGGAGATCTCAAGAGGTGCACCATGAAAACCATTGTTAGTATGTGACTTTAACTGTTGTAAAGTAGAAGCCAAATTTAAACCGCACTGCAAAGACAACTTGAGGGCTTTTGAAATGATCTAAGAGCGTCTAAGGCCTGAGCGTGGCCCACGATTCCAACCAGTGAGGTAGGTGCTCGAGCCCCTTCTTGTCATCTTAAAATCCTTTCATTGTTGGTAACTATCTGCACCTTGCGCATACACACGCGTGGGCCCCACGGTTATTTGAGAAGAGGTTCTCAAGCTAGGTCGCTCCGGGCACCTGAGCGATGAAAATCTAGGCTCGACCACCTCTTTTCATACCTCTGATCGATATCGTTTAAATGTCAAATGAAGCAGAAAGAGATATTTTTACTGAAATTTCTCGTTTAAACATTAAGAAGCAAAGTTTAGTTTTTTATCAAACATGTATTATAATGAAGTTTAAGTTATGTAAAAATAAATCTACACATCGCGTTGCACAATAAACTTTGGGATTGTCCACAAAGACACCATTTATCTTTTATAAATGTAAGTCACAATCATTCTTGTCCCTTAAATTTTAAAATAGGTGGTTCTAAGAGTGTCATTGAATAGACACAAATTTTCAAAAAATATTTCTCAGACTTTGTGACTCACCCCACATCATCCAATTTGACATCTAATGTGTGAGAATGATGTTTCCTACATATAGTCCTTGTTAGGTTTTAGAGTGATTTTGATCGGAGCCTTTGGTGCTAGTGTTGCCGCCCTTGCAAACCAATTATTATTTTTGGGTAAGTCAGCGGGGGAGCAGACTCTCTGTCCAATTTTCATTAATAATAAAGGAAATTACAGCTCATAGTTTTTACAACCCAAGAGTAGGGAAGTTGTTCTACATCATGAAGAAATACAAAAGAAAGAAAATATGGGGATCTAGATCACCAAACAATGGCATTTGAGAAAGGGGTGGCTTTTTTGAAAAATAAATCAGCCACCATGTTAGTCTCGCGATAAACGTGGGTGAGTGACCAAACATGACCAGAGAGCTTTTTGGGTATTTATATTCTCAATTCCCAAGTAACATATAATCTTGACAACGACATTAATATCAAGTTTGAATTAGGTCAATTTTATGAGCGCCCAAATAATATCAGCATCATAAATACTAACTTTAGAAAAAAATAATTTGTCAAATGCGTATCACATATTATGATCTATTTTTTTGAATTTTCTCTGCTGAACTGGATCCCCTGGGCCAAGATTTATTATTTGAGTCGTATGAATGGAAATATATGATAAGCTTTCATGCTTTTTAAAGGTGTTCTAGAAAGGCTTTTTGGGTGAAATCAAGATCATTTTCAATTATTTAATGGGCCTCCGTCGTCTTTGGTGCAATGGCAGACATTAGGCTCCCATCAGGGAGAGCAAGGCTCCTGGAAAAGCCTTTTTTTGGGGGTGCAGGATCTCAACGTTCGAATCGTATTGCAAACCAAGGACAAGAACTGCTGTACTTTTCATTAGTAATTCGCTCATAAATTTCCAATTAATCAATTTAATATAGGGAAAAATTTACGTCCATACCCTTGTTTTAAACCATTATAACGAAATGGGTCCAAAATAGGTTGTTCTTACTCGGAAGGATGGCCCCTCCAAATTTTGTATTTTTGGACAATTTTGCCGCTACTCTGATTTTTAATCATAGGACAGCTTGGTAACATTATTTGCCCATTTTGACCTCATTTTTTGAAGGTTTAAAACGGTCCGTTATTTTTCTAACATCGAATTGCATTTAGGCCTCATTTTTTGTAGGTTTATGGCGGTCCGATGTTTTTAACGTCAGATCGCATTTAGACATCATTTATTAAGGTTTGCTCATTGGATCACATTTAGAGGTCAATTTTTTAAAGTTTAAGATGGCCATAAAATCAAATAAATAAATTTAATATGTGGTCCGATGTTTTTGAAAAAAAATAAAACTTAGAAGGACAAGGGCCTCCGCATAAATATCATATGTTTTGGATCATTTGTAATAATGGTAAAATATAATGGTATGGACGTAATTTTCCCTAGGATCGGTTGTGGTTTGTACAAGGTTCCAATATTAAACAAATCAAATTGAGATGTACTTCCAGAGTTTGTCGTGAAATGCAATTTAGGTATTGAAAATTCTTCAGATGGTGCGAGAATTCATTTTAATCTCTAGTTACAAAATTTAAATTAAAAAAATAGTTCAAATAAAATAGATCTATAAACACATGTAAATCATGAAAATGGACAGTCCCGATAATGTGTCACAAAAATATCTTATTTTTAAGACTTGAAATCTGTTTTTTCTTTTTTAAATATATACATCTCGATGTCCAATTATTCTCTAGATCCACTAGCTCAAGATCCACATAACCATTACAAGTACCGAATTTCATATCAAGTTTGATTGATTCTTAATGTGTGTGTTACTTCTAGGGTTGGAATACATTTTCCAAGGGAAAATTTTGAAAAGAAGGTTACAAAACTTCATTCATTCAAAATGTTAAGGCCAGAAACCTTAGCCGTGGTCCTCCACGACCTTTCCTTGTCTAGAGCGTACTAAGTAGCATGCTAAAGGGTACGGTGGTTACTGTTGTTGTACAGTATGGTTGATTTGGATGTATTGGGAAAAGTTTGGAGCTTCCCAAACTTCCTTGCATGGTAAAAAGTACAACAGTCATTCCACACAGTGTATAGATCATGGAGTTGGTAGGAATGTTTTATAAGAGTTGGCAATGGAAAATTTTCTAGTGTTTCACCCCTAAATGATATGAATAATTGTTTCATACGGGTTGGACCTCATTTCTACGATACGCGGTCCAGAAGTGTAAAACATCCTTCTTTAAGATAGATGAAAATAGGTTGTCCATCTAAAAACAATTGTAACTAACAGT
This sequence comes from Amborella trichopoda, assembly GCF_054954075.1. Classification (NCBI taxonomy): domain Eukaryota; kingdom Viridiplantae; phylum Streptophyta; class Magnoliopsida; order Amborellales; family Amborellaceae; genus Amborella; species Amborella trichopoda. The sequence goes on from NC_142348.1 coordinate 36,583,999, forward strand.
CCAACTGTTTTTTTAATATAATTATTATTTCTAATTTTTAATACTTTTTTTATGTTTTTTCAAATTCATGATCTTCATGTTAAAGATTATATATTTTCTAAACATTAGAATCAAATTATATTTAAAAAATATATTTATTGCCAAGCCTGCATTTCTACAATATGCGTGTTGGACACATGCTAACCACTTCCAAATAATATTTCCATGTAATAATAGCACAGACATGAGATTCAAAAAATATGTTTGTGATGAAAAATAGAAAACCCTAGGCCTACTTTAGGATCACTCGCTGTCCAACAGCTAATCTTCCTTCTACAACCACCATCACAAAGTGACAAAACACTGGGCGGCAGGCCTTTGATGGTGGCTCATGGTGGGGTTCATAACTAGGTGTTTGGGTCTTATATTTGTTTTTGGAAGGTAAAGTTCTAATCTATTGGGAAATTTTTCCCTAACCCATCTGTCCTTTTTTCTTACTTTCACGTTCAAGTGGGTAAATTAGGAATTGGATTTGGGCTTGAGTGGTTAGCAGCTAACGCTTTGCAGCACTACATCTCAAGTTCATTTCCAACAACTGAACTACCAAAAAAAAGGAAAAAAAAGAAAACGTTTGAGTGTGTAAATTGGGATTTCCAACCTTGGACCTCAGTGATGTGGACCTTACATCTTATATCCCATTGAGTCGACAAGCAAAATCACACCCTACCCTCTTTTTATTTGGTAAATTTTGGGAATTGTTTCGAAAGTTCTAGAATCCAAAATTTGCTAACTAATTTAGCTTGATGCTTGCTCACATTATAGGAAAAACTTATGTCTTGTGTCAATATGTCTTCCAATACTAGTTTTTTTCATTTGTCCACCATTATCAGGCGGAGGAGCGACAGGATAACTTTGCCTAAAGATCGACATGGGATTCCTATTGTTTCAGGAGATGGATAAGTTATTCTTTTGAGTGACTTTACATTTATCAGTGCAAATGGAATCTATTAAAGCTCTATGCATGCCCCAAATGAATTCAGCTTTAGTTTTAGTCCTTGCATGCTCTGTGAATCGATATCACTTGCAACATGACTTGGTAGCCTTATTAGTAAGATTGAATACCATCAAACAACATAATGGTGTCCTTGAACAGACATATCGGCGAGAGCTTCTCTTCACCGTCGACAAATGTACAACTATCTTGGTTACTGATATGGGTCCTCACATCCATAAATCCAATCATCCATTCTAGTTACCGTGTGGTATTGATGCATCAACTGCATCAATGCAAGTCAAGTGTGCTTGTGCAAGAACAGTACTAGGATTGCTGGTACTTGGATGTATGACTTATCTGGAAGCCCTCATACTACTGAATTGAATCATAGAGAGGAAAATATGCACTACTTGTTTGTGTACAGTTACCAAAGTGTAAGGACATTTTGGCCTAAGTGAGCGACCCTATCTTTTGTAATGGGATTGAACGCATTTTAGGGTACCAAACTAGAAGAATAGTTAAGAAATTTCTCAATCGTGAAAAAAGTAAACGACCCCACATTTGCCTCCTTAGGAATAAATGTGGTGAAATGATGCTCGTGATTTCTCTATAAAGTAGAAGGACCCAACGTACCCTACTGCAAACAAACTAAAATAATAATAATAATAATAATAATAATAATAATAATAATAATAATAATAATAATAATAACAATAACAATAACAATAACAATAACAATAATAATAATAATAATAATAATAATAATACTAATAATAATAATAATAATAATAATAATAATAATAATAATAATAATAATAATAATAATAATAATAATAATAATAATAATAATAATAATAATAATAATAATAATAATAATAATAATAATAATAATAATAATAATAATAATAATAATAATAATAATAATAATAATAATAATAATAATAATAATAATAATAATAATAATAATAATAATAATAATAATAATAATAATAATAATAATAATAATAATAATAATAATAATAATAATAATAATAATAATAATAATAATAATAATAATAATAATAATAATAATAATAATAATAATAATAATAATAATAATAATAATAATAATAATAATAATAATAATAATAATAATAATAATAATAATAATAATAATAATAATAATAATAATAATAATAATAATAATAATAATAATAATAATAATAATAATAATAATAATAATAATAATAATAATAATAATAATAATAATAATAATAATAATAATAATAATAATAATAATAATAATAATAATAATAATAATAATAATAATAATAATAATAATAATAATAATAATAATAATAATAATAATAATAATAATAATAATAATAATAATATCATTGCTCCTATAACAAGGTTGCAATGGGATCGGCTTGTGTTTGGACCGGGCAAGGCCTTGGCCTGGCCCTTATCCTTATAGGGCAAGCCCAAGTTTGGCCCTAGCCTTTTTAGATCTGGGCCGAACCAGAAAAACAAGGGGACAAAAACAAGAGGGCTGGTATGTCACTCGCACTAACCCTAGCCTAGCCCACGGGCCACAGTTTGTGTCCTAGGCTTCACTTATAATAATAGTAATAAAAAAAAAAGGCCTGTCTGGCACTGGCCCTAGCCTGGCCCATGGGCACAGTTTGTGGCCCAGGCCCTACTTATAATAATAATAGATAAAGAAAAAATAAATGGTCATGTGGAAATAGAGAAAGTAAAATGCATATAAAATGGAAATACAATGACCCCTTTAAAAGGAGTGGCACTAGCTTAACGGGGGTGACCCAATAGGACAAAAGGTTACAGATCGGATCCCCAGGCGATCCGTAACCTTTCATGTGATCCCAATTGTACATGTATGGCTTCAAGGAGATGAGATTTATAACCCATACTACTACTGTTCTTCCACAATTAGTGCTAAATTGAATAGTTTTAAATTATGATTTGCACATTGATGATGGCTTTTAGTGCACTCTACGTCTTTTGTTCTTTTGTGTTTTACTTTTATTTTTATTTCTTGGTAAATGTTTTACATGTTTCAAAGAAAAAGTAATGCTAAAAGATAGTCCACTCTGTCGGGAGTATACTGTCTATTTATTTCCTCAAGTAAAATCCTATCTAAGATTAATTATAGAACCCCAAAATCTGGGGATATAATTTATTCATCACATAGATTAAACTTAATAAAAAATATTTCTAATTGAATCTTCTAACCACTTGAAAAAGAAAAATCTCAACATTGAATAGAAACCGTCCAATTGTTAGAGAGTGGGATCTAAGTACCAGATAAATCAAATTTCAAATTTTTTCTTTTGAGTAATTTTAAATAATATTATGTAGTGAGCCTTAGGTGGTTGCCAAATTTTCATTTTGAAAAATCCTGTGAAGTAATCCATCTGTTCGAGGGAGTACAAGTTAACTATTATCCCGAGAGTGCATAGTACACATGCTGTAATGCCAAAAGTAATTGTCCTTTATTGTTGGATATATTTTTTCTTCTTTTGTAATGTTTACATCCATATTAGGTTTTAATGAACTCGTGTCCTTTTTCTTGGTGTTTTGCTTTTATTTTGAAATTTTTGGTAAAAGATTTACCTGATTGTGAGAGTAAGTTATTGACATTTGGTTTATTTTTACTTTTTGTGTAACTTATACATTGATCATGGTTTTTAGTGCACTTATGTCTTTTTCTCTATTTGTATTTCACTTCTATTTTCAATTTTTTGTTAAAACTTTTTATCTTCTTATAAGCAAAAATCACTGACTTTTATTACTATGGGTAGTTCTTATTTTGATTTGTACACTGATGATTATTTTTAGTGTCTTATTCTGATTTAGGTTTTACTTTTATTGTTCACATGTTTCTTAGGAAAAAAGTAATTGGATTTTTCATTAAAAGGGGTTAAACATTAAATAGTGGGGTAGACTTCGGTGGAAAAGTAGGGCTAAATAAACGGGATTAATAGGGAGGTGGTGGGTGACGTAATTGGAGAGATAATAGGAAGGCCGGGGGACCATATCACAACCCCTTTTTTCCATATCCTTTAATATTTGTAAACAAAGGGGTTGCCTCCACATGGTGGCATGTGATAGGGATGGGGGTCCAAATTTTCTTTTTTGCATTCCCCTCTCCTCGTCTTATGGTTTTCAATTTTTTATCATTTCCTCCTCTCTATATATATATATATAATTCTCCTCTCTCTACTCTCTCTCTCAAAATTTCTCTTTCGCCTCCCCTATTATGGTGTTCTCCCTCTCTCTCTCTCTAAGCGTGACAATGGGGAAACCAAGCCCGGGCTTGGCTTCCCATCTCTCAGGGGAGGCAGCCAACCTATGCTCTAACCCACCTTTTACCATTATAGGGTTGGGCCGAGCTGGGCCAAAAACAAACAAAGGTTGGCACTAGCCCAAGCCTAGGGCCACAACAGTGGCTCTAGTGCCAAGCTGACCGGATCAGGGAAGGCAGATCAGCCCATTGCCGACCTACTCTCTCTCTACACACTCTCTCTCTCGAACTTTCTTTTTTGCATCCTTCGCCTCGCCTTCCCTTTTATTATAGTGTTCTCTCTCTTTCTGTGCCAACAGGCCAAGCTTTCTTTAGGGCGGGCTTGGCCTTCATCACCCCAGCCCCTCTCTCTCAGGTTGGCAATAGGCTAGGCCAGCCTTCGCCCTGACCCAGCCCTTATCCCTCTAGGGCCAAGGCAGAGCAAGGCCAAAACAAATAAAGGCCGGACCGAGCCAAACTGAGCCGGCACTAGCACTAGCCCAAGTCTCGGCCCACAGTTGTAGCCCAGACCCGACTTTTTTTGGGGCAAGCTGAATGGACCCGGGCAGGCGGACCGGCCCATTGCCGGCCCATCTCTTTCTACTCTCTCTCGAAGTTTCTTTTTTGCGTTCCGCCCCTCACCCGGCGCCCTCCCTTATATTATTGTGTGATGGTTTTATTTTTTATCTTACCCCACCCTTCCTCTCCTTCTCTCTCTCCTTGTCTCTCTATCTGCCCTTTGGTTTGGAAGGTGACCCACCACGCACTACAAAAGTAGGCTCAAAGCCCGGTTTGAAAAGCGAATCCAGTATTATGCACCCTATGATTCTGGGATAGAGGTGGTCCACAACGTTTGGTTGGCTTTGGCTTCAAACCCTTTACCCTCACTGCAACAACTTACCTCTTTCCTCCTCCTCCCACCTATTTTATGTCGAGCCTCCTCTTTGGAGAGATGCACCTGTAGAGAGAGAGGGATGGACCTTTAGAGAGAGAGAGGGACCCTTTTGTGGAATGAAAAGAGGAGGCATCTAGAGAGAGAGTGGGGCATGTAAAGAGCAATGTGGTGGAAGAGATGGAGAGAGAATTGGAAGTCCTGTCATGCTTTTCCACAGCTTTCTTGAACTTCTTTAGTCCTTGAATGGCATCTAGAAGTTCAAGGAAGTTGTGGGAAACCATGGCAATAAGGATTTTTTAATTGCAGGAGCACCCCACCTTTCATGTGTTTTTCAACAGGTAATATACCCTTGAGTTCACACCCCATCTCATTCTTGCTTCAATTTAGGAATTAGGGTTTTGGTTCGGACCCGTTTGTTTCAGACCCGAGATCCATTATTGCAGTTTATCCGAATCCAGTGGTTCACATTGACAATTTGGACTGATGATTCAAAAGGAGAGGTCCAAACTCTATATGGAGATGAAATCAAAATGCATGTCAAGTATTGATTCATTTCAGTTTCATTTCTGGTTTTTGGGTGATAATCTCATCACATTTTTTATGATTTTTTGTTGGATCCTCTTCCATGCAGGGGTATAAAAGTCTAAAAACACATGTATTTTATATTATTGTTGCTTTGTATTGTTTATTACAATCCAATTTTTCAGATTTGAAAAATAACAAACGGAAAGGAAATCGAACTTATTGTTATAATTTTTTTTGTGATGAATTATTGGAAGCTCAGCTAGAGATGAGAAATATGGACAGTTTGGGTACGGCGGCCCTCTACATTCTCTGCAAATAAATCTCCTCGGAAATTGAGAACAGGCTTCTCTCTCTCTCTATCTCTCTCTCTCGTGAAACCATCCAATTTGGTTTGAAGCTTAATTGCTCATGTTTTTACAGTGACGTGACTGCCAAAAGTAATAGCTACACATGCATCCAAGATTCACACATGACTCTCGAGAGTTCTACTTAAGAGGCCCCCAAAACAAACCTGACCACACAATCCTTCCTTGCTCCACTTTTGTAATCTCAAGTCTTACCCCCCTCATTATGCAACATTGCAACCCTAGAGAAGTGTTCTTTTTTACGTGAAAGAACTCCCTTTTGTGAATAGGTGCCTTTTGTGAATAGGTGCGAGAGTTTTTTCATGCTCATTGGTTCCAGTATATTTTTTCATATTAATTAGCTACTATTTGATGTATAGAAACTCCCACACATTGTCGCATCAAGGAGTTTTTTCTCCACTTGAAAATACTTTCTCAGAGGTATTTTCACACGTACCTAGCGTGCCCATATCTTTTGGAAATTTAATTTTCTCTCCTTATTATCAATAAATCTTTTTTTTTTTTTTTTGACAAATACTATCAATAAATCTTATGTTATAATGAAACAAGCAACTCTTCTTCTTCTTCTTCTTTTTTTTTTTTTTAATTTTTTTTTTTTTATAGAGAAATGAATTGTAAAGGAAACTTCCATCTTATGATTGCAAGAGATCATAAATGAATGAAATTGATATTTTGGTAGTTACCAAACTGCAAAATTTTATTTGGGAGCCCCATATTGTCACCAAATTGAGAAAAGATGTCATTTAGTGGTTTGCACGTGCCATGCAGGCAAGTTGCACGCTTGTAGGGCCCTTCTTCTTCTCCTCCTTTTTTTTTTTTTTTTTTTTTTTCTTTTTTTTTTTACGAGGATGGATGGAGCGTTGTGACGTGAAAGGAATTGTAAAGTTTAGGGACATTTGTCCTGCTCCTTGTCTGCCTACTTGTAGAAATATTCATTGCATTTTTCAGGTTGTATTATTGCGAATATTTCCTTTGAGTATGTAATTTCAAATCCGATTTGATTGCTGTAAAAAAAAAAAAAAGCAATTGTAAAAAATTGCATATGCTGCATTTTTTTTGGGTCTCTTATATCTGAATACCACAAGGCTCTGATATTTTGAGATGAGGTAACATCAGGCTAGAAAATTCGCAGGTTTGATTTCCTATTTACCACTGGCCTACATTCTTTTTATTTTATTTTATTTTCTGTACTTTTTAGTTCATTGATAAGATTGGAACTCTAGATATCCCACTCGTCCTTACTTTATTTGTTTTTTGTAGTTCTTTGTTTTTCCTCTCTCTCTATCTCCCACAGATTATATATATATATATATATATATGTGAACCATTTGGTCCACAGAACAATTGTGTGCTAGATGGCCCAGATTCAATCTTCCGCTACCTGCACTCACTGAAATGGGTGGGGACATTTTTGTCTGCTTTGGCAAATTTATTTTTTAAAATTTTTTGTTTCACCAGATTAGTGCTCCACTCTCAAAAATTCAAGATTGATGTGATTTATGAAAAAAAATTAAAATTCATAAAGCTCCTTAGCCCTCTAGCTCATGTTTATTGTTCTATAGGCCAGGCAGCACACAAGTACATCCACATATATTTATGTATGTATGTGTGTGTGCAAAGATAGATGTGGTAGCATATAATCTAATGTATCTACAGTGGCGCACATTGTTATGCAGGTGATTGAGGGCAAAGCAGACGCACACATGGAGAGGTATTGGCATTGTCCATTTTTACACATGTTGGAGTATTTCCTAACATATATGTGAACATAGGCTTGCATGTAAATAAGGGCAAACACATCTCTACACACTCATGTGTGTAAATAGGAAATGTGATATGCACAAATGAGGTCAAGCACACACCTACCAAGCTACATCTATATAGTCGGACCAACACGCTTGTTGCACACACTGCCCACTCCAATTCATGCAAATTTATGGCAGCAAACACTTCAACAGAAAAACAGAGAAGCATGAAAGCCTTAAATGCCCACTCCATTGGATTAACATGCAACAGTATTGTTTGTCAATATCATATTGTTAGTAACTTGCTTAATTTAATGGACAGCAACTATACATCCCCACCCATATATATTTTACCTATGTTTCTCATCTCTGAGCCTTCCGATCTGAATAGATGGTTGGGAGAGCTTCAGTAATAATATCATAAATGAGCAATAATCGTTTGATCTAGATGTGATGTCTATTTCATTTTTAAATTTTCTCTAAAAATCATATGAACACGAAATTTGGTGTTGTCATCATCTCAATGGGAGGCATCTAAGAAAAATATTACAAAAACATTTTTAAAAACTAAAATGACCAAAATATCCCTAAAACTTCTAGCGGTATTTTAGTCATTTTATTTTATTGAAATATAGTTTATATTTTTCATAGTACGAGATTAAGAGAGGATAGGATGCCCCAAGTTTGGTGTCAATATCATTTCTAGAAAAAATTGAAAATAAAATAGTGTTTAGGTGAGGCATTGCGAGTGGGACCATCTCCACCATCCATTGAGATCGGACGGCTAGGAGATGAGAAATATAGGTAAAATATATGTGGGTGGGGATGTATAGTAAGTGTTCCCTTTTGTAACCATGAAGACCAAAAATAGTGCTACATATAAATACTTTATCCAATAACAAGCAAACCCCTTTCTTCTTTTTGCCAGGTGCTGGGGCACCTGGCAAAAAGAACCACTCAATATACTCTAGAACGCACCTGATTTTTCTTTTTGACTAAACAACACACATGATATGCTATGCAACTTTTCCACATTTGGTTTACAATCTCTTGCTATCTTTATCACATACCAATTTCCATGCTTGTATGGTGTTGCGCCATCAAATTGGGCACCAATTGTTGCTTCACAACTTGCCTTTAACCCTACCAATATTGCCAAAATATTTGGCCAATTATCTTCAACTAGAAATCTCCAAACACCTTCCACAACGAGTAAAAAGAAACGATTTATTTTTTCCGAATTAAAAAAATAAAAAGTAAAAATAAAAAGAATAAAACCATTTACCCCAAGAAGTTCCCTAGTAACAATTCACAATGGGAAATTTTATTTAGAGCTGAGGCTGTTAGCAATCAAATTAGAAGCTACCTAAAAATTTTCACTAGAAGAGGTCGTTTTGATGTCCAAATATCTTCAAATTAATCATCTCAACATCAAGATGCTTGGACATGAGAAAAAAATGAATTTCAAGTTTTGGAAATAGTGTATTTTGTAATGTATTTTTGGACCGTCAATTTATAAGATTTTTCAAGTTTTCATAGAATTGTTGATCTACACTATTTTTGAAGCTTTAAACTTTACAAATAAAGATGAAAATATATTTTAAGGCTATCACAAAGATTTTCAGTATTAAAACCACATTTCTCGATACTATTTGAAGGTAGGCTCTAATTTGATTGCTTAGAGCCTAGGCTCTATACAAACCAGACCCATTCAGAATTAGGTCTTTCATTCTTTATATGTTGGGAGAACCTTAGAAAGTCGATGTTGTACCTCATAAGCAAAGGCATCATCCTAACACATATTTTAGCTATCTCTTAAGGGAAAGGGTTGTATGCTTCCTCAGCAGCATAGAAGTTCTCTCCTCCTTTTTATCCATCCGTCCATTCTGAATGGAGGTCTAAGATTGTTCCAATCACAATGTCACATCTCTACACTGTTTTATTTTTAATTTTTTTCTATAAACTGTTTTGACACCAAATTTCGGACGTCCATTCCTCTATTAAACTCGCACTATTAAAAAATATAAAAACAATATTATCAATAAAATAAAATGACCAAAATACCCCTAAAAATTTCAAGGGGTATTTTGATCATTATATTTTATCGAAAAATTATTTTTAATATTTTTTATAGATGCGTCCCAATGAGAAGATGGAACGTACCGAATTTCATATTCGTACAATTTGTATAAAAAAAAACTAACAATAAAATACTTTGAGATGTCGGATCTAAGATCAAAAGGTGAGTGGCTCTCTTGACCAAAATTGGATGGCTGAGACGTCGGATCTAAGATCAAAAGGTGAGTGGCTCTCTTGACCAAAATTAGATGGCTGGATGGTAGGAGGAGGTTAGAACTTCTATGCTGTAGGGGGAGGATAGAACTTCTATGCTGTAGGGGAGCAAAGAAAGCTTGCCCATTCCTTAAAAAGGTATACACATGTCCTATAGTTGTACATAACAAATTTGTCTAATATTGTCATTGCGTAATAGTGTAGGGATAATTTCGTCAAACAACCAAAATACAATATTTTATATAAAGTTTAAAATAAATACAGTACATAAAGTTTTGTGCCCTGTGGTTGGTATTTAAAAGTATTTCTAACAAAGTTTTCCTTCAAAATCATTCTTAGTGCTAATTTATAGGGAAACTATGTAAGTTTAAAAAATGTGCCCAATATTTCATATTTTAGGCCCAGGTTCTACTTCTTGAGAGTGCATTTAGCATTTCATATTTCTGTACATCAGGCTAAGCTTAAATTTGGAGTGCACATATCGCGATCATAGAGATATTTTAAAAGTAATTATATAAATTAAATTGATAAAAATATCAATAAATTTTTCGAGGTATAATGGCCTATTTATTTATTTTAAATTATTGTTTTTGTATTGTTTTATAGGTGAATAATGGTTAGAAGTACAAATACAAAATTTTTAGCTTAATTCAATATATAAGAAAAAAATAAAGTTAAGATACTATACATGAATCAAAATAAATATTAGTTAACTTTTTTTCAAAGAAAAAAAATCACAAAATACGGGGAATATCTATTTAAATTTCCCTTTATTATATTGTGTTGTCCCTGAATTTCCTGAAGCCCTTAGTTAAACATAGTGTTGTGGATTATATCATAAGTTAATATAGAGATCCATTAGTCTGCTAAAAATGTTGACATTCAAAGTTGTTTTGGGGGTCTGTCAAAAGTTTAATGGAGAATGTATGACCACTAAAATTAATTCCTGGTTTAAATTCATTGATTGTTAACTTTGAGTCATGGACCACTGAAAAGAGTATTTTGTTGGTATACCATATTGGGCCTAACTTGCAAGAAAAGAAAAAAACGTAAGAAAGGAAAAACAAAATAATCTCCATTAGGTCATATTAAGGCTAAATATTTTGCTACCATTTATTGATCTTGTGGTAATTCAGGTTCTTTTGGAAACCCACTCATCTTTGTTTTAAGACATCATACATTTTTCTTTGTTAGCCTGCAAACATTTTTTGTTCTAGAAACCATCATTATTTCTTTCAAGGTCTTTTAATCCCCTTGTGACCTGCTACCAGTCCTTGTGACTCGTTTTTCTTATCATTATGGTGTACAATTATACCAAAAAGAGAGTAGTTATCGCTATTTAAGGAACTAATATTTATGGTCATTCCTGATGAACTTTAAGGGACTATGTTGATGTACTTATTCTACAGCCCACTTATAAGAAGCAGAATGATTGTAATGTTGCATATAATTGTATTATGACATGGATAGCAAATTTAGTTACACAGAAAATTGGCAGAACATCACATGTCATTCTAATGCTAAAACACTGTTGAGTTACTTGAAAAATATTTACTATCAAACCGATACCACTCTCCTATATACATGTGAAAAGATAGTATGAAGACACAACAAGGGGACCTATCTAATTAAGATTATTTCAATACTCTTTTAGACATATTAAATGAGATAAGACTCAATGGACATAGAGTCATCTACCAGTGCTATAATTGAAGCAAAGGATGAATGTCATCCGTTGTAATCAATGGATCATGCCCTATAAGATCTCCTTGATCAGAAAACTCGCTTGGGCTTCCTTGGGGTTCTCAGATCTAGCTCACAAGATGTGAACTTAGCTATTCGCTGACCCAGTGCAATGCAACATATGTAAACCAAAGGGAAACACTAGTTAGGGTGTAATTGTTAATAATCGTTTACACCCTACAGCATGCGGAAAGGCTCTTGCATATGGTTCTACACAGTGGGCTACAGTAGCACCTACTCCTGGTCCAAACATCACAAAGGACCTATTTCAATTAACTCCCCTTCAGCCTCCACATCTATGCCTCCATACAAACCAACTTTTGCTTTTGTTGACATAAAGGAACTCGAGGATCTTGCTTATGCTTTAGCAGCTATGGGCTTTTCAAATTATCTCACAAACACTTAGATCAAAGACTCAAGTGCATCTAACCATTCAAAACAATAACCCTTTCAGTTATCCTCCTTAAAACCCCATTTTTGCTGGATAACTTATTTTGTAGCTTATGGGTTCCCTTTGCATGTTATCCACTAGAGTCGTACTACTATATGTTGTTCATCTAATAATCCCTTGTGATTTGAAGATCTCCATCATGTGCTTAGCCTTCCACTGAATTTAATGTTTTTTAATAATTAGTTGCCAATAATTTTATTGTCTCTTTCTATAATAAAGGTTATGCTATGCCGGATCAAGCTATTGAGAAGTGATAAAAAGAGGTACTAAGAGGGGTGGGCTCTTTACGGTCAGCATCATTAAGGTTCCTTCTCGCATTTGAAGGGCCCCATGTGTTTGTTACCTTTTCCCTATACAGAAAAAATAGTCCAATCTAATTTATATCTCGATATTTGGCATCATAAATTAGGACAACCAACCTTAAAACATACCTTTTTTTTTAATTTTTTTACTTTTAAATATTAGTTTTATTATAAAGATATCGATAAGAGTATTTGTTAAGAGAATAGCAAGTTGCCATAACACTTACCATTACTTTTCCCTCTTTATAATAATAAAATTATCAACCCTTCTCTTTAGTGCACTTTGATGTGTGGGTTTCGTCAATTCATAAATTTTTAAGTATGTGACATTTATTGATGATCTCTCCAAGTATACATGGGCTTACCTTCTCAAACACTAGTCAATTATATTTAGCATCTTAAAAGTTAAAAAACTTGGATAAGTTGAGAAATAACCAATTTGAGGAAAACGTTATAGTTTTCATATTTGATATATGGGGGAAAATCTATCCATTGGATTCCAAGCATCTACATCATTCGAGTCTTATCCCAATTATTTGGGATCAGATATCATAATAGGGATGTGGCAAAAGTTTCTTAGTAGCTGCCCACATTAACACAACCCTCCTTCTTTCTCCTCCATTGGGATCGGCAATGGCAGAGTTCAAGCATATCCTCTTGTAAATGGAATTATGCATCATCAGTTGTACCCTCATTCCTATAGTAAATTGCACTTATTAGAAGAAAACATTCATATGTTATTGAAATTGCTTGTTCTCTTCTTGTAATCTCCCCTTCCCCCCAAAAAAATATTCGGGCTGAGGCCATTTCATTGTCTAGCACATTAATCTTCTTCCCATACATGTTTTGCATAATATCTCACGTTTCCAAATATTTGTCAAATATCCCCTAACTAACATGTGTCTGGGTGCCTTGTTTCGTTCCTCTTATATCTCTTGCAAGAGATATACTCTTTTTAAAATTTGTAAAATGCATATTTGTTAACTACACCGATCAGTAGGGCATAACTTCTATCTTTCTATTAATTGTGTTAGAATATCACGATCTAAAATTTGTATTGAACACCTACTTTTCATCAACACCTTTCACACCCTTCTAAATATGCAATTGCATTCAATTTTCTAATTGACCAAGGGATTTGTAATCCCATGTTTTATGAACCATCCACTTATTTTTAAGGATCTAAATATTAGTGGTGTTGTTGTACTATTGTGAGCGAGGAAATTGTAGCTTTAGAAACAAACCACTCTTGAAATCCTCAAAGAAATGCATGTATTAACAACAAATATGTTTATAAGATTAAGTTACAAGCTTGTGGGATGTCACGAGTAACTCATCCTATGGGGTGGTGATTTTGGTGTCACCAACCCTAACCCTCCGTTCTTCTTTAGTGTTGTTCTCTTTGCCAAAAATATGGAAAGCAAGGAGTAACGCTAATGATGGAGGACCACATGCCTAAGCTTTACCATTAAGATGTGAGAGGAGAGAGAGAGACAATTTTTAGGAAGCTTACAAAAGTTGTAAGAGGAAGATAAATGTTTGTTAACAAAAAAACACAGATCTAAAGAAGTTCAGACGTAAGGGAAACAGCTGAATAAATGAAGCACCTCAACGTACTCTCGTGTAAATCAAGGGCTCGTTTGGTTTATTGGATTAGATTTTGAGGAGTCATTTTATCTGAAAAAGCGGGATCAATCGTGTTTGGTTCGCTTAGAATTGACATTTCCGCTGAAATTGAATTTTTTGCTAGATTCTTGAATACTCATTTTTAGCCAAAATTCTAAATTTTGGAAATCTCAATTCCACATTTCATGAAAAAGATCAAGAATAAAAATATATTAAAATTTTAGAGAAACTATATCAAAATTTAAAGACAGAAAACACGTTACAATTTTAGAGAGGGAAACCATATCAAATTTTAGAGCAAGAAAGTATACCTAATTTTTTAGAGAGGGAAAATATACAAAATGTTTTAGGGAAAAAGTTCTAGAGAAACCATATTAAAATTTTAGCAAGAGAAACTATCTCAAATCTTAAATTTTAGAGAGAGAAACTATATTAAATTTGAGAGAGATGAACTATTTAAGACTTTGTAGAGAGAAATACCTCAAAATACTTAGAGAGAAAAATTATCTCAAATTTTAAGATTTAGAGAGAGCATATTAAAATTTTATAGATTAGAAACTTTATCAAATTTTAGATATATAAACTACCAAAAAAATTTTAGAGAGAGAAACTATCTCAAATTTTAAGTTTGAGAGAGAGAAAATATCTTAAAACTTTTGAGAGAGAAACTATATCAAATTTTAGCTAGAGAAGGTACTTGAAATATTTAGAGAAAAATTATTTAAAAAAATTTAGATGGAGAAATTAATTCAAGTTTTAAGTTTTAGAGAGATAAAGTACATTAAAATTTTTTAGAGAGAAACTACTTGAAATATTAGAGAGAGAAGCCATCTCCAATTTTGAGTTCTAGAGAGAGAAAATATCTTAAAACTTTAGAGAGACAAACCAGATCAAATTTTAGATAGAGAAAGTACTTAAAATTTTTGAGAAAAAAACTATTTGAAAAATTTTAGATAGAAAAACTATCTCATATTTTAAGCTTTAGAGAGAGAAGTATATTAATATTGTAGAGAGAGAAAATACTCGAATATTTTAGAAAGAGAAACTATCTCATAATTTTAGTTTTAGAGAGAGAAAACATCTGAAAATTTTACAGAGAGTAACTATATCAAATTTTAGAGTGAGAGAGTACCTAAAATTTCTTAGAGAGAGAAGCTATTTTAAAAATTTTAGAAAGAAACTATCTCAAATTTTAAGTTTTAGAAAGAGAAAGTACCTTAAAATTTTAGAGAGGAAATTATATCATATTTTAGAGAGAGAGAAACTACATGAAATTGTTTAGAAAGAGAAACTCTCTGAAATTGTTTAGAGAGAGAAACTATCTTTAAAATTTTATAAAGAGAAACTATCTCAAATTTTAAGTTTTAGAGAGAGAAAGTATCTCAAAATTTTAGAGAGAGAACTATATCAAATTTTAGAGAGAGAAAGTATATAAACTTTTAGAGAGAGAAGCTATCTCAAAATTTTTAGTGAGTGAAACTATTTCAAATTTTAAGTTTTTGAACGAGAGTGTATTAAAATTTTAGAGAAAGAAACTATCTCAAAATTTTTAGGGAGACAGAGATAGAGAGTTTGCATTTCCAAGAAAACGATATTCCAGACAATCCAAATGGGGAATTTGCATTTTCTTGATTTCTATCAGATGCGATCCAAATAGGAAATTGACATTTTCAGGAAATCTCAATTCCAGGATTGACTTTTCCCAAGATTGAAAAAACTAGGGATCCAAACGGGCTTTAATGGATATTGTACATAGCCCAAAAAAATTTATTGGATATTTTTTAACTTTGGAACTAAATTGTTTCGCTATTTTAGAACTTTGATATGGAAAAGGATGCAGTTAGCATGCAGCCAGACCGCATATTATAGAAATGTGGGCTTCGTAAATACATTTTTAAAATATATTTGGATCTTAATTTTTAGAGAATATATAATCTTTAACATTGAGATCATGAATATGAAAAAGTAAATAAATTTTGAAAACTCAAAATAGTTATTATATTAGAAAAATATTTGGACCCTTAATTCCAATTGTTTTTAAGTGGACCACCTATTTTCATCCATCTTTAAAATGGATGCTTTATACCTTTGGAATGCATATTATACAAATGCGGTCCAGCCCGCATGAAACAATTGTTCTATAGAAAATAAAGGTGAATAGTTTTATTTTTGAACACTTAGAAAACTAGTCACAGTATTGGTTAGTTTGGAAAACTTAAGAATTAATTCAGGGACTAGAAAGTAATTATGGGTGTTTAAGCGCGGTCTACGAATTTCAGGATTAACACCTGGTTGATTTTGGAAGAATATGAATGAGGATGCCCTTGCGGAATATTTTGGATTACTTAAAGGGTATAGTTGGCATACGGATGCATCCATAGTTGTAGACGTAAGGTGTACCATCAAAATTTATCATGGTATATAATTTTGATGTAAACTGTTCGGTGGATTATCTCAAAATCTATTTTTGTATCTAATTATAAAATTTTAAATTTTAAAAATGGTTAAAATCAAGTAGATCTATAAACATATGAAAATGGACGGTGTAGATAATATGTTGTAAAATGTACTATTTCTAAGACTTAAAATCTTTTTATTTTTTATGGTCATAAATCTCGATGTCGAGATGATCAATCAAAGGGTTTTTCAACATTAAAACTACCTTTTCCGATTGATTTTTTGAGGTGCATTTGAAGTTCTAAAGGGAGATGGTTGCCACCGCCACAGGGGGTATATAAATTAAATTTCGATGGCAGCTCGATAAGCAACCCGGGTGTATCTGGCTTTGGAGGAGTGATTCGAGATTGGGATGGAAATGTGGTTCTTTCTCATGCAGGTCCTCTTGGTGTTCGAACTGCTAACTTCGTAGAACTCTCTACCCTTCGTTTTGGTCTGCGTACTATTGTGGGGTATGAGTTCATTCTAGGGGCGATTCTCTTAATGTGATATTGTGGTGCAAGAAAGAACAACTTCTCCCGTGGGAACAAAAACCATTATTATTGCAAATCTTGGATTTATCCGCTTCTCTCTCTGTTTCCTTTGTTCACATTTATAGGGAGGCAAATGCTTTGGCAGATTTTTTTGCTAAAGGTTGTACTATTCTTTCTGATGTATCTTATTTGGAATCTGTAATTTCATTCTAGAGCAATAAAATTTGGCATCCTTAAATAAACTTTTTCCTTACTTAAAACCTATGAAATGCGCGAGCACACTTGGGATCTATTTCCTCGGTTAAAGACCTGTTTGAGAGGATGTTTAATTTTTTGAAGTTTTACTATGCTTGTGTGCGCGAGCACACTTGGTATCTATTTCCTCGGTTAAAGACCTATTTGAAAGGATTTCTTCAGTCCGAAATTTTGGAAACTTTTTAGAATTACTGGATGAGTATCTTCAAAAAGAAAAAAATTCGAATTTTGAGTTTTTTTGACACTTATATCCTACCCTTCAATAATTGGATGGCCTGTCTAATATTTGATTTATTTTTTTTTTCTAATAGATAGATAGTTTAATTTGGGTTTTATTTTATTTTATTTTTATTTTTTGGTATTCAGACTAATATATGGGTTTAAGATATTACATCCCCGAAATTTAGTTCCTAAAATTACTTCTATTTTGGGTTTTACATGAGGGAGTAAATGGACCATATACGCCCACGGGAGTACAAAATCTTTTGGCAACTTTATTTAGGGCTTCCAAACCTATGCAATATGGCCAATAATGCCGGTTGGGAATTTTTTTGCTAGATGGATGGAGAAAGGACCCTTACCCATAGTAGAAATGAAACTTAAGATATTGTTCGGATTTGAATAAGTATAATGAAGTAATTTCAGTTTCACAGTTTATATTGATATCCTGATGACATGTTTGGGAAATTTTAGCGGGTTATTATTACATTCCGAAATATTTCATGCTCCCCTTGGAGCATACGTCTATATATTCCTTCAAACAAAACCTTATCTAGGAGTAATTTTAAAACCCTTAATTGGGTTCGTGGAGTCTTCAACTTGTAAACCAACTTCAATTTAAAAAAATAAAAACTAAAAATCTGATTGAACTATCTATATAATTGAAAAATAATAATATATTAAGATTTAACAAAGACTTTTTAATTTTTGGAGGGTGAGATATAAGTGTCAAAAAATTCATATTTTAAAATTCAAATTTTTGAAAATAATCATCTAATGATTCTTAAGTTGCTTCCAAAATTTTAGATTGAAAGACTAATTGTTCCCAAAATTTTAAATTGAAAAAGTAGGTGTACAATATCCTTCCATGAGAGTGTAGCATGTACATGTTCTGTCTGCATTTGTCTCTCTAGGTTATGAAACTTTAATATTAAATACTAAACTTTACTCTCATGTCTCCTTGAAATAGCTTTATTATGAAAATGCCTCTCAATTTTTGTTTTTTGGAGCAGTTTACATACGGTCGCAACCTTAAACAATCAACAAAAGGCGCACTTTTAAAACTTATTAGAAGATATAATTTTAGTGTCCAAATTTATTATGATAACCTAAAAATCTAATTTCACCTCTAATTGTAAAATTCTGAGCTATAAATTTTTTTTTTCAAATTAAGCAATATATAAGCACTTAAAAATCTTAAAAACAGACGGTCTATATAATATATTACAAGACACATTATTTTTAGGACTTGAAATCATATATCTTTCCACATCATTACATCTTAAGGTCAAGATTATCAATTTGAGGGTTTTCCAATACTTAAACATATAATGGATTTTTTTGGGTAATTATCGCAAATATACCTTAATTTTAGCTTAATTGAAAAAAAAAAAACCCAAACCTTTGTAAATGTCGTCTACACCCTTTTTCTCATTTTTGGCCTTTTTGGACCTTCACGGTAGTCGCATTACCGTGAAAAATATTATGGTACTTTAAGTACCATAATAGTTAGTGCATTTTATACGGTACTTTAATTACCGTAATACTTAGGGAGTTTTATATGGTACTTTAAGTACCGTAATACTTACACCATTTTATACGGTACTTTAAGTACCGTAATACGTAAGGCATTTTATACGGTATTTTAAGTACCGTAATACGTAGGGCATTTTATACGGTATTTTAAGCACCGTAATACTTAGGCATTTTATATGGCAATTTTAACACGTAATATCTCAAATGTTTATTATGGTACTCAAAATACCGTAATTATCTCCCGCCTTTTTTTAAGTCGGTTTCTATCATAAAACCCTACTTTCACGATTTCTTTATTATAAACTCCTCTTTCCTTATCTTCCTTAGCCTCCTCTCTCTCTCTCTCTTTCTCTCTCTCTCTCTCTCTTATCAACTACTGATCTTCCGTAGCCTCCTCTCTCTCTCTCTCTCTCACTCTCATCCATTGAGCTTGTAAGCAATAATAATAGGTGACAATAGAGTGAAAATCATTCCACACTTTAGTGGCTTTTCAAGAGGAAATCTAATGATGGATGTATTTTCTATGACAATGGGGACAAGGAGGTTATATTTTTTAGGGGGATCTCATCATTTGACCAAGTAAAAGATCACTTGTCAAAACTATCAAATTATGCCCCAAGTACTATGACTATTAGGTATATTGACCCAGGGTTATCAAGTAACAGTAATATGATACGTATTGATAATCATGACGATATTGCAAATATGATGGAAGGGTCTTTTTCCATTGCTGTGTATGTATCAAACAGACCTATTGAGTCCGATTCCATTATTGAGTCTGATTCCATTGAATATTGACCACCAACAGTGTCTGATAATGGTCCATCAAGATTAGCCATATAAGAAGTTTGCAATGGAATTTATTATTATTTTTATTTATTTGTATTTTGTTATGGGTTAGGATAATTCTCAATTGTTCTTCAAATTTTATTTCAATAGCAGTACCCGACTAGAGCACATATCAAATAGACTTATTGAGTCCGACTCCATTGAATATTGACCACCAATAGTGCCTGATAATAGTCCATCAAGATTGGCCATGTAAGAAGTTTACAATAATTCATTATTTTTTTTATTTATCAATATTTTGTTATGTATTAGGATAATTCTCACTCATTCTTCAAATTTTGTTTCGACAGCAGCTCCCAATCAGAGCAATTAGTTCACAGTGAAGGTGTTGCTGGCATAGATATAGAAGATGAGCATGATTCCGAAATCGAGGAGCATATTGATGACATCGATCTGATAGGAAGCTCCTCAAGATTAACCGTTACGAAGTTGTACTTCAACAAGGTCAGGATTTTGATGATGTACAGACATGACATAATCACCTTATTGATTATGTCATATCACAAAACTTCAATATGAAGTATATAAAAAGTGAAGAGAGACGTGTATGGGCGAGGTGTACTGCAGATAGGTGTCCATGGTAAGTGCGTTGTTGGAGGGTTAATACAACAAACTTCTTTAGGGTGAAGAAATTTGTAAACATGTACTCATGTGCCGGTGGACATGGTAGGGTTCATCAGCCGCTTGCTCGAAGCCATTGGGTGGCAAGTAAGATCAAAGACCGTTTGAATGATATGCCCAATCTGACATATGGAAATGTGTTTAATGATATACAACGTGATCATGGTATCATGCTATCTTACCAACAAGCATGGCGGGGCAAAGAGGTTACGCAAGAGATAAATGAGGGTTCCCATGTGAAGGCGTACACGAGGATCTCACCAAGTACCTTCATAAGATCCAAATCACTAACCCTGGAACCGTAACGATTATTCAAACAAATGATCATGATAGGTTTGAGTGTGTATTTATAGGCAATCGTCCATGTTTGTATGATTTTATATATAGTTGCAGGCCACTGATGGGAGTAGATATGACATTTTTTAAGGGAATATACAAATGTATAGTATTGCTTGCAGTTAGGCTAGATGCGACTAAAAATATACTTCCTATAGCATATGTAGTGATTGAGAGTGAAAATACTCTAAGTTGGACTTGGTTTCTAAAGCTTATTAATGAGCAGTTTGACGCGAGGCCTGACTTGCCAGCACTGACCGTCATCTTAGATCGCCAGAAAGGGTCACAAGCTGCAATTGAAAAAATATTCCCAACTAGTGACCAAGGCTATTGTACGAATCACCTTACCAATAACTTCAAAAATAGCTATAGAAATTCAGCGTTCACAAAACTTTATTAGAAAGCTGAACGTGCAGTGTCTATTTCAGACTTCGATGAATATACGGCAAAGATTAAGAGTGCAAATGCTGAGGCGTATGATTGGATAATGTTACAGTATCCAATATATTGGGCAAATACATATTTTCGGGGGTGTAGATACAATCATCTAGTATCGAACATCTCCTAATCATATAATCGGTGGATATTAAATGCTCGGGAGAAGCCCCTTATTAAACTCCTTGAATGCCTAAGGGTTAAGCTCATGGGAAAATTTTCAATGAAGATAACCATGTCTCGAGAATGGAGCGCCATGCTTACACGAAATGCCTAAGAGGTAATAGACAAGAGGAAGGATAAGTCCAGATTCCTTCATACAATCATATGGGCACATGATGGTATGTATAAGATTAATTAGGATAGGAAATATGTTGTTAATCTGACAACACATACATGCAGTTGTCAGGTGTGACAGGTTAGTAGGTTGTCATGGAGTCATGTGATCGCTGCTATAGATCACAGGCATGAAGATGTTACAAAGTTTTGCGGCGTTTATTTCACAGTTCAAATGTACTGTGGAGCATATTCCCTTCCCTTCAACCCAATGCCTGATGCACTAGATAGATATTGTCTATACAATAATAGTGCCGCCGGTTACAAGGCTAACTACTGGTCGACAAAAGAAACAATGTAGATAAACAAAATACAATGAGATTAGGCCTCTTAAGTGTAGCAGATGTGGGGTCATGGGCCATAACTGAAAGACATGAAAATCAAATATATAAAATAATGTGAAGAGGCCATTAGTACCATTTCATCTTTTTCTGATATGCCATTTTGTGTCTGAATTTGTAAAGAGGCCAGTACGTGCTGATATGACTTTTTGGTTCAATTAATGAAATATCAAAAGTTGTTGATTTTGATGAGTTCTTGTTCAATTTTTAAATGGTATTTGATCAAGCTTATTCAATTTTATGTGTTGTTTAGATCACTTAAGTTTAATTTTTAAAAAGTATGTGATCAATGTTTAAATCACTTAAGTTAAATTTTGTGTCTAATATGTATTACGGTAATTCTTTTATCGTAAACAAGCATTAGAGCATTATAGTACTCAAAATATCGTAATGCTCAAAACACCAAAACATTCTAGAGGGTTTTGGAGCATTATGGTCTTTGGTGTACCGTAATGCTCTAACGTTGCTTTATAGTAAAAAAATTACCGTAATAAGTATTACTGTAATTCTTTTACTGTAAAGATGACTAAGAGCACTATGGTACTCAAAAGACCGTAAAGCTCAAAACTCCAAAAATTTTCAGAGGGTTTTGGAGCATTGCGGTCTTTTGTGTACCATAATGCTCCAACGCTGCTTTATGGTAAAAACATTACCGTAGTAAGTATTACAGTAATTCCTTTACCGTAAAGATGAGTTAGAGCATTACGATACTCAAAAGACCATAATGCTAAAAACCTCAAAAAAATTCCAAAGCGTTTTGCAGCATTACGGTCTTTTGTGTACCGTAATGCTCTAACGCTGCTTTACGATAAAAATATTACCGTAATAAGTATTACGGTAATTCTTTTACAGTAAAGATGTATTAGAGAATTACGGTACTCAAAAGACCGTAATGCTCAAAATCCCAAAAAAATTCTAGAGGGTATTGGAGCATTACGGTCTTTTTTGTACCGTAATTCTCTAACATTGCTTTACGGTAAAAACATACTGTAATAATTATTATGGTAATTCTTTTACTGTAAAAATGTGTTAAAGCATTATGGTACTCAAAATACTGTAATGTTCAATAAGCACTACTGGCCTCCTTACACAATATGGACACTACTGGTCTCTTTACATAGTATAGGCACTACTGGTCTCTTTGCAACAAAAAAACATATTATTATGTATGCCTTTGTTGTACTGGCAACTTCTCACCACACTGTGGCAACTGCAATTTTGTATTTGAGGTGCTCTCCTGCTATGAACTTCTCTCCTCCTGTCTTGCCACACGAGAACGTAGCTGCCATCTAGGTTCCTCTGGTTGAACCTGTACGGGGATGAGTTGTGTATTACTTGGCCACTCATCTGGTCAAGCTGGAAGCCATACCATTGATACATTATTTTCCATCTCATCATCCAACTCCAATTCCTCATATGCATCCTCATCCCTTGTTGCTTTTGGGTCATAAACTTTCAGCAATTCTAATGCTTCCCCAACTAGGTCCCAATTTATCGAATTGTAACCTTCATGTACAAGTTGAGCTGCATGGCTGATATCCTTAGGCTGCATCAAGTCATATGAATATGAAAATAAATTATTAAGACTTCTAAAATTAGAATATCCTGAATAAAACAACAA
The DNA here is from genome assembly GCF_054954075.1 of Amborella trichopoda. NCBI lineage: Eukaryota > Viridiplantae > Streptophyta > Magnoliopsida > Amborellales > Amborellaceae > Amborella > Amborella trichopoda. The sequence continues at coordinate 36,607,681 of NC_142348.1, forward strand.
CAATTCTCAAATATTATTAACATTCTATCTTTATCATTGTAACCTCGAGGTGCATATTTGGAGGGACGTTTTCTAAATGGATTATGGAGTAGGAGCCTAGACCTAAGCCTATACCACTCAATGTATTATTGTGTCAGCTTCCCATTGAACATATCTTCATATGTCTGACAAATATAATTTAACTTATTCTCAACATATCAATTTGACTTCGAAGCTCATCTGCCTAGTTGTCAGCCATCTTCCCCCTTTTCTCCCTCCTCTCTCACTGCAAGGGATCAATCGGTATCCCTTGGTGAAGTCTAAACTGCTGGAGCACGCGATCTGGCATGTGCCCCTCACAAATGTTCCACATATGAGGTATGTGCAGTACAAAGCAGTCTGACGGACAATAAGCCCATAATCTCTATCCCCTTCAATTTCCTCTCCTATGTCAGGATAATCATTGTATAGGATCCATATTACCTATGACAAAAAAAAGACAAATTTTAAATTAAATAACCTGCACAAAAAATTAATTAAAATATAAATAAATAAAATCAATGATAATTATTCTATCCTAACATCATTTCTCCATGTGTTATCAATCTCTTGTCACCTCAAGAGGCCAAAGTTGTGAGCGTTATCCCATTCTCTAGGAGGGGCCCACTTGAGGGATTTAGGTTGCCCTGCCCTTCTTTTATTTCTTTGAGAATTGGGAGCAATAATTTGAAATGCTCGTACACCCAGCACTAAAATGCATGTATAAAACAATAAAAATTACAACAAAAAACATCTATCAAACTTTAAAAAAAACTATCAAAACATTAATATCCTAGCATTATCAGTGAAAGAGTGGCTGATCCAATTTGGTGTTGATGACCAAGATGAACAACTTTAGACAAGCCTCGAAACAAAAAAAGCTAGGGCAACTGCACCCCATGCATATTGACCAGCTACTTCCACATCCTCAAAAAGCTATAAATATATTGTAGACACTATACCATCTGTGTAATCTGCAAAGATTGTGCAGCCGACTAGATATAGGAGGTAGGCACGAGTGTCTCATAAAAGAGTGGTGCGGTTATAGTTATTTGGCAGCTGCTTAAAAGTGTTCCTCAACCATATCAGCCGGATAATAGAATGGTTACGACCAGGTGGCAGCAATCTTATAATGCGGGCTATATAATCCCTGTAGTTCTCCACTCTCCTCAAAGTGACAGCTACATCAGTAACCTTTAACCGGAGAATTTTCTATACATCTTCAAGAGTAGGCATCATCTGTCCGACGGCCGTATTGAACTACCCGGTGCTCGTCTCTACGAGCCACCTCTCGATAATAGTAGCAATATGTCACGGTCGTGGTGAGTCATCGGTATTATGGTCAAAGGATACAATCCTGATCTCCAGACCAAATTGATTTGATTATTGTTTGTTAAAGGCCACAAAGAAGCTGCATTGGGCTTCTCATCAACCTTGAGGGGATTTTCCCAATTCTGAAATGGAATTTGTGATTTCAGATACCAAAATAAATGATTTGATTAATTAGCATGATAGACAGAGAATATAATTTGAAACAGTTATACATACATCTCCTTTCCAGATCTTCTGTGATATATGTTCTCTTTTTTCTATTAAGCAATGTAATAATCATTAGACCTCCAGGGAATGGTGCATCTTCTACCATGGTCTATGTTAAAAAAGCCATCATAAATAACAAACTCATGGTAAATAGACTACTATTAGTCTATCAGACACCTGACCAATAACATTCAAAGTAAAAGAATAATATAAAAAAGAACTATTAGTCTATCAGATACCTGACCAATGATAGACAACAATTTTGCATGCTTGTACACTTGATCAAATTTTAGCTAGACTATTGTCTAACATTCAAAATTTATTTGGGTCCAATTTAGAAGAACTATATTGATATGCAGCATCTTTTAAATAACATGATTTGAAGATGTAGAACCCATTGAAGTTGTTACTATATCATGATTCGCATTCAAATTGGGACTCACATTTAAATGATCGTATCACTCATTTTATTCAATTTATGAATCGGATGAGTCAATTGCTCTAGTGAATATCATTGGTCTAGTAGTTGGAATAGGAATATTCTACTTATTAACAGATAAAAAAGATTGTATGTGTGATTTAAGTAGGTTTAATCACAGTTTTTTACAAACAACTGACTGGACTCTTTTGGTACAAGTGAATCAAGTAGGTCTAATCACAGTAATTACTACAAAAAACGCACAAAAGAGCTTAAGCCCTAGGGGTGAGTATATATCCTGAATTTGGTTGTCTCAAACGATGAAGATATAAATCCCCAAAGAAAAGAAGATTACAATATAGAAACAATACAATCGATACGCACACCATCATACGGTATGCTCCAAATGTGGAATTAAAAAATAAACATATAATATCATTTATAAATTTGGAGAAAGATTTCTTACCTCAAAGATCTGATGAGGTGACAGAAATGAAGGAGAGAGACCCTTGAGAGATTGAGCCCCACAAATCTTGAGGTTGAGAACCGTGAAGGTTGAGAGCCCTATCATGGTAAAATCAGAACCGTAAAGGAAAAAATGGCTTCGGGTTAGGGTACATAGTGTGCAAAAGTATTACGGCATTTTGAGTGCCGTAATAGAAATTAAAGTTCTTATAGTTAAAAGAATACCTTAAAAATAACTTTAAGTATTACGGTACTTAAAGTACCGTAATATTACTTCGAGTTATTACGGTGTCTGAATTACCGTATAACTTGCAATATGTATTCCGGTAAAACAACTACCGTGAAGGTTATTTTCTTCGTAAAAAAAGAAAACAATGAGGAAAAAAGGTGTAGTTGAGGTTTAACAAAGTTAGGTCTTTTTTTTTTTCCCAATTAGGTGAAAATTAAGGTATATTTCTGATAATTTCTTTTGTTTTTTTAAGTACACCTTATTTTTACATTACAAGGTTGATGCCTTATATAAACTTTTTCCTTCGTTTTTGGGAAAATATTTACAAAATGTTGCAAGCCTACTTGAAAAAATATTATTATGAAAATTTTACACCTTAGTTTTACATTACAAGGTTGACACCTTATGTAAGCTTTTTCCTTCGGTTTTTGGAAAATGTTTACAACATGTTGCAAGGTTAATTGACAGAGTCAATTTTATTTGGATGTTGCACATTGGATTTAATCTTAAAAGACATGCCATGTATTTCCATTGTCTTAAAAGAGATGCCAAATCTATGTCGTCTAAGTAAAATGGACGGGATAGGTTGCAACATGTACAACCCACACACGTTTCTTTACCTTCACACATTTTTCTTCCTTTTTCTCCAAAATTCCCCTACTTGAGACTTTTTGTATAGAGGCCTAGCTTCAATGACACTTCTTTTGCAATTTCAATGACTTGCACAAAAACAATACCTTACAAGCAAAAGTTACAGCAATATAGACCTCTTGGTGTAGACAAAATTAACTTTTAATACCTCACTTGAAAATAACTTTTAATACCTCATCTTTCATCTTATACATGTTCATTAATAGTACCTACTTGGAGATTGACAAAATACAATAATTACACTAGTTATGCATGAAAGTTTCATTTACCCAAAAAAATAAGCATGAAAATTTCAGCAATAGGACTTCAAATAATGTATCCAATTATATAAACCAAAATACAACGCAAAGTCAATCTCCAAAATACATATACTCAACTAAATGTGTGCATAGAGACCTATTAAACATGAAAAAGCAAAAAGAAAGTTCAAATTGCCTAGGTCACTGCTACGGGACTTTGTCACACACCACATCAATGCTTACTTTTGATAGTAGAAGATTAATAGCTCAATTCGATCGAGTTTTAGGGATGCTAATACATATTACGCTCTCAACAAAAATGGTAAATATCATAGGAAACTCGACCAAGGGACTGATGTAGACTCGCACACAAAAAAGAGGTGGGGTGGTAAACTAAATGGAATGCAATGGACTAGTATGTGGAATTTAATTCAAGCAAGGGGAAATAAAAATTTTGGCATAGTTTTGGTTTGTAAAATTGATATTTGGAGGTAACGAGGACCATAAAATGCTTGCATTTCTGGACTAAAAAATTGCATAAAATATTCTCAAGAGATGCTCATATATATAATGGAAGAACTATGGCAAAATATAGAGTGGGATGCTAGAAGTCATGCCAATACATCTAGACAAAAGAAGAGCATGGAAGGAATGGGTCATCATTATTATTTTGTGAATTTTTCCTACTTAGGCTGTGTGGATCGTATGATATGGATTATGCAAACTAGAACCAAATTAAGAATATAAGGAATTTAATAGAAGAAATCTTGAAAAATATTAGCTCTTTTTCTTTGTTCTTTGACAAGATCATTAAGCCTCTATTGATATAAACACAAGAACATTATAGTTACAATGGAAGACAGTCACTAACTACCAACCGAGGACTATGAACTCCATGTTTCGCTAAGAAATCAGCAACATGATTACCCTCCCTATAAATATGATGGAAATCAGCTCAGAGACCCAATAATAAATCCATCATTTCCACCCAAAGATATTTGAATGACCTGGGAGGCCTACAATTTCTCTTGTACTAGTTTATTACATTGAGAGAATCTCCTTCTACAACAAATCAGCACCTTTAAGCCACACAGTAAGGCAAATAGTTCCACCTTATTAGCCGTGACCAAAAGGACGAAATAAGTAACAAATAATCACAGCATTAGAATCTCGAAAAATACCTCCAATACCAGTCGCTCCAGGATTTCCAAAGAGCTTCCATCTAGTACACCCACTAGCTGGTGGTATCCATCTCTCCACTTGTGATACAGTTTTAGACCACTACCACATTACATTCATAAAATTCACCACAACATCCACCTTTGATACACCCTCACCGAAAACCACGATCAAGTAATATACAAAATCTTATCTTTAACTTACTGCAAATCTGTTATCCTCCCTTCTAATGTCCTCCTATTTTTTTCCAACCAAACTTCCCATAATAATGTTACTCTCTTAACATCCCATAATTCCTTACCTTTCATTGGAACACCTGCAAATGCTAAGTGGTCCACAATATTCACTTGGCACCGTGGCAAGCGTATAGAAACACCACATAACTGAAAGGCCCATCTTCAAAGGGAGCATGTAAAATTACAATGAGTAAATAAATGGTTACGATATTCTTCATCCTCCTTGCACAATAAACAAACGTTTAGAAAAAATCTTCCCTTGCTTCCTAAGATTATCCACAGTTAAAGATCTTCCTTACAACATGACCCACAAAAAAAACTTTGATCTTCGGAGGAACATGCCATGTCCATATCATGTTGAGGTTTTTATTATTCCACCGAATTCGATAATGAAAGCGAAGTCTATATGCAAATTTAACATAAAAAACCCATTCATTCTCAATCTCCCATATTACCTCATAATCACCTTCTCTGGAAATGTAAATGTGCTTTAATTCATCCAATAGTTTCGTCATTTGTAAAATCATATAATCAAACATTATATTATATATGCACTATATATTCCATACTACATTTGGCTCTTGTCTATCATAGACATCACACATCAAAGCATCATGATTGGAAACTTTAGATATGTTAGTGGTATAAGACCAATGGGATAGAAATACAATCTTTTAAAAAATTGCCATTGTATAAAAACTCAAAGGTTTAAATGCATGAATATCTCAATACAAAACCATAATACATATATCCTAGCTTACAAATATGGTTTATACACATTTGAATAATAAATTTTAAACCTAATAGGTCCTCTACAAATCCCTTACTTAAAAATTCAATTAAACTAAATACAATATTCAAATATTCACATTGTATATCTCTACAGCATATTGCATGACTTGTACTCGTAATTCCTCATTATATCAAAATTATGTGATAATTTCATCTTCATTCTTCATCCTCATCATATATCATAATATCTCATACACATCATTAAGTATAATACTTCAATAAGATTTCAATTCACATAAACAATAATGCATAGCATTAAAGCTCATACCGCAAGATAAAAAAACAATATCAATATTCACACAACATACTCAATTTAACCAATAATATCCATTTAATAACTGTAAATACATCAAATTAACATTCAAACATATATGAAGAAACCATGGTTCAAACCCCTTGTGCTCGAGCCACAAAAGGGCCTTTTGAGGACTTAATTTTGTCTTATTGTCAAAGGTAATAATAATAACTCAAGGAGAGCAATCCAATGGGAAACAAATAATCACATTTATTTCACTTAATGGGGATCAAATCATGAGAGAGAAATTTATCAAAATAGCTCTTCAAAGTTTGAGAGAGATACTATATAAAATAAAGAAGTTATGGTGAAACTACACTATGTGGTCTATAAGGAACCACACGAACTTTTCAATATTAAAAGGAAACTCAATGGACTATTTCTCATGATCAAATATGATGAAATAAACATCTCATCAGTTGTATATTCCTAGTAAAAAATTTCAGAAAAATAAGATCAAGAAATCAAGTTGAAACTACTCAAGATCATGGAGTAAGCAAGCTAGTCTACATATACTATGTGTATGAACTACGCTATTGCTTTGCGACTCTTCAAATATCAAGTTTTCAATACCAAAAGTGAAGAAAAATACAATAAATTAATAGTTACAGCAAGCTTTGATAATGAAAATGAGGTAGGAATTAAAAATATGAGAAGAAAAATCAATACCATAATGAAACAATGATATGAGCTTGATCACATAAATGATAGACTGCTCCATGGATGATGGACTTGATCACATAAAGCTCAAGGAAAAAGGTAGTCTCGACATTTTTGTCGAGGGCTATCTCTCTCTCTCTCTCTCTCTCTCTCTCTCTCTCTCTCTTTGAACTGAATACTCAAGTTAGGGTAACAGTTGATCCCATAAGTTATTTTTATACTTAGATCATAAAGATGGATTTGATCATAATCCTTGATGCCTTAGATCAATGACACATGAGAGGCTTTTATCCAAGCCACTCATCCATGTCTTATCACCAAGATCAATAGATAAGTTTTTGACACCCTTCACTCCTCAAAACCTAAGTTTATAGTCATTTTACCTTGTAGCCCTTAATTCCATGTTTTATTTCCCATTAAGTCCAAATTCATGTTTACACTTATGCCCATGATTTTTAAATAATTTGTGAGAGTTAATAAAATACAAGGACATGAACCTAAAGGTAATATGGGACATCCACACATGTTAATAAAATATCTTATAATACCACCAATAGGATTTTAACAACATTAAAGTTTCACATGGGTCGAGCCCATAAGGTGGTACCACATAAGATATACTCACATGCTACAAAATCATATGTGGATAATAATATGAATTCAATTAATTCTCAAAATCTCATGACTTCACATATGCAAAAAATGACACATATGAGCTAAAAAAAACAAGTAACTTAAATCAAACTTAAGTCATAACAATATATAACCCTTTAAATAACAAGAAAACATGTTATAACATAATACCAAGAAAAGAATTAATGACAAATAGGTCCCCATATAGATATGACATTAGCATGATGTTATCCACGAGTGGGGAGGTGGGGGTGCCATGTGGCATCCATATGGCCCCTTAAGATTCATGTGGCATCCCCATAGGATGTCTTTGTTTGGTATTTAAGTCAAACAAATTTGAAAATCACATTTTTTATTGTAAAATCTGAAAAATTCTCCAAAATATCAAAAATTCTCTAAATGATTTCATAATATTATTTCTTAATATAAAATATTTCTCAAAATTCTCTAAATGATTTCTTAATATAAAATATTTTCTGGTCAATTTTAGATTAATTTGGGCTAAAGGTAAATGAGATATCTAGACTTATAACACTAGTCGAAGTCTTACATTAGGCTAACCCGAATGACGTTCCATCGGTATCTTAAGCCGACCCAATAGACCTATGCTCTACAGTCTATGGCAAGAACACATAATTGGTTACATCAAAGTCACTGAGCTAGAGTTTCCTGTCACCGAGGGTTCAATGGATTACTGGTGCACCCTTGTGGGACATGTTCCTACTCAAATACAATGGTCCTCTCAAAGCACATGTGCACTAGCTCTTATAAGGCGGATAATACTCTAAAAGAGTGGCTTGCCCATACGACTGTGGGTGCATATTCCATGGAACTGCTCGTGTCAGGATATGGGCTCATGTCCCATGAGCTGACCATTCCTTACAGGGCGAATACTCTTTTAAATACTCGGGTTCTATTATTCTAGATTGGATTCTCCAAGCCCTAGCTTATCACAGCAACTATGAGGCATTCTAATTAATATTTTTCTGACTAGGAGGTGACCCTCACACCTCTTTGAGAGTTCACACTCTCAAACGTATACTCTCAATATCTCAAATACTCGGGGTATATGAATCTGAGCCTCAGTGCGCCAAGTACCCAGATTCAGTCTCTCTCTAACTTCCACTGAGTGTAAGACTATTAGCTTTAAGGCTTTGAAAGGCCACATAGCCAACATTCTCCCACTTCGCCTTATAAACGATTCTTTCTCTTATTCTTATACATGATGATATAATATAAAACATTCATTCTCTACCATAAAAATAATACTCGTATCAAGCAAGGGGGCAAGTATTAACAACCAAGTCAACTTTCTCAATCTCATATTATGCATAAGCGTATGTCATTGTATGCGCCATAAGCATAGTCAATTAACATGGTCCACTAACATAATCAATAGTTATGAACTAATAAAAGCAAGTGTGGTCAAACATATGCAATCACAAGAGAAAATTGTCAAGAATTCTTTCTATGTCTGGTGTATGTCACATAAACCACAAATCACAATTTAAATGTCATGTTCGATCTCCTTCCTCCACATATTTAATCAAATATCATGTAGTTTATGTATCAACATATCACATCATACTCACACCAATGTTTGACATACTAATCTACTAGGTGCTAATTGCGGAAGTAACCCTCATCTTCAACAATCACATATTCTAAGAATGTAATGGATATTTTTAAAGGAAAAGAAATATGGGAACATGGGTATGACAAAGAGTACAGTACTTTTATGTGCATGTTTATGACAATTTATGCTCATAAAGATTGACATATATGTTCACATCTATCTTCTTACTTTCTCTCTCAACATTTATTCATGTGCTCAAAAGTTCACAACTCTATGTACATATCAATTCTCAAGTAACACAGATTTTTACTCGAACAAAATTTTATTAAAATCATGCTTTAATCTCATACATTGTTCTCAAAGTTTCTTTAGTCACGAATTGGTACTTTATCCATTCAAATCCAAGGTGTGGGACTAGTGCTTGGACTTTCAAGTATTTCACCATTCAATACATTCAATCTCTTATTGATAGTATACCCGGATTAGATGGCTAGCAGGTGCCGTCATGAACCTATTAATTTGATCCAATCCCAAGATCAAGAGAGATCCAATTATACATGTTCGAGTGACCAAGCACATTATAAGTTCGAATCAATTAGGACAATATCTCATGCAATGTGGGACTTATCAAAGTTTATAGGATTTTTCTCACATTTAATCTCACAAATTATCTCATGATAAACAACCAATTACATTAAGTCATATGCATATAGTCCATGTATAGATAGTCACTATCAGTGTGACTAGCCCACAAAATGAGGTGTCCTTATCATCATATAATCATATTATAATCTACATATAAATATGCAGCTCTACATAAGGTCTCACATACTATTAAAAACATTTTCAAGTGGCTCTTGCGTACAACATTAAAAGACCTACTAGCCTCTTAGAGACTGGTAGAAGCTATTTAGTGGATCATCTATGTGAAAGTGAATGCATATGATCACCATGGCATGAAATGCATGTATAAACAAGTGATGATCTATTACCATAATGTCACACAATTAATCTTTGAAAATTCAAAAGTCTATCAAAGAGATGCCTCACAACTCTAACAAGTGACATGTCTCTAAGTGACTTAAAACTTCTCACTGTGGCACTAAATAAAAACAATAATACTTATAATACAGCGGAAGAAAACGGCCCATGGGTTCATAAAATAATCAATTTTCAAATAAGAGGTCAAACACTCCTTTCGGCTTTTATTTACAAATCATTCTAATTCAATGCCTCTTCCAATTTTATCATTAGTGAAATTAATGTGAGATATAAGTGTTTCCAAAATCAATACCAAGGTGTTCTCTCTTTGAGGATGGTATGGTTTTACTATTTAGACTTACTAAAGATGCTCCCACTGAAACCAACAAAGTTTCCTTTCAAAACAACTTGAATTTATGTCTTAGAAAGCAATTTACTTTTAAGTAAAAATTCAAAGGTTTCAAAAATGACTTCATTCAAAGATTGATGACTATGAGATACTCCAAAATATTATGACAAATGATTTTGTGGTCATACCATATTGTTAAAAGAACCTCTTTTAGGGTGATCTTCCAAAATGAAAGATGCATGAAGTTTAGCATAGTCATAACTCTTTAATAATAAGACAATACAAAGTAGCAATACACAAAATGGGGTGGAATCCCCTCTATGGTTTTTAACATCCTCTTGTGCTAAACAATTTTAAATATAGAAATCTTCATTTAGAAGAACAAATGTTTAAGATAAAATCTCTTTCATCGCATTTTCTTAACCATTACAATCGATTGATCTCAATTTCCAAAATAGTGAAAAACATGCTACTATAAAGAAAAATGTTATCTCATACATGAAAATCCTTTTTCATTACCGTTGAGCCTAACATGCCATGTAATAATCCTCATATGACATTCATAACATAATACCACATTCACTTATTCACATAAGAATTATGGCGGGATTATGCATCCCTAAGTACTCATACTATGATAGTATAATACATCACATTATCTCATCATTTAGGAAAGCTCAAAATAATGAAGCATGTAGCTTGAGGCACTATAAGGATTAGTCAATGTTATATTCATGATACATCTCATGAGTTCTCAAATCATGAAGCAACTCACAAATAATAAACATTTCTCATATCTCATAATTCTTAAGCAATCACAAGTGCAATCCTTACATGTCATATATCTTGAATTAGCCATATCCATAGGATCGGTAATTTGAATAATAGATCATAGATCTAGAATCAAATTACTAAACATATTTCATGTCTTACGCTTATATAAGAGTGGACACAAGCATTCAAAATCTCAATATATAAGTATCGACCTAATTCAAGTTTATAGCTTATGTGACGAGTTCAAGTCTTCCAATTATCAAACTCATATAATATACCAAGATATTCTACCAATAATTACTCACATGATATTATAAAACCAAAATAGTTGTTTTCTAATAAATGAATTCTCAATATATTAAAATCATGCTCATAAGTAGAAAGAAGTCGTACCTTATGGTTTTAAAGTGACCAAGTCATAATGTGTCAATACCTTTGTCTTCGATCTGTGATTTGGTTTCACCCTTTATTTCTCTCTTTTGTAACTATGATCATTGTCTCATCCATCGACATGTGTCTTTAGTCTTGTTATCGACTTCATCACGCACCATCCGGGACTAGCCCGGATCTAGACCAAAACTCGGGTATTAAAACTTAACACTCATGAGTTGGTAGGATTTATATGATGCTCCCACTGATCTAAAACACCCTAAGAACTCACAAGGACTTTTAACAACTTATACTTCATAGGGGGATTACAAAAATATAAAGTATCAATGCCCTTCTCACACATTGGATATAAGAAATAGTGTTTTTCTGGTTTTTCATGATGAGCACGGTCCAATTCAATGAAAGCAACTTTAAATTTACACATCATTTAATTATGAGACTTATTCTTAAACAAAATAAACTCAAAATAAGACAACTTTTATTTAGAAAATAGCATTGAATAACGGCCCGAAGTAGATCAAATAACATGATTCTCATAAGATCAATTTCTGCTTTCTGTAGCAGACATTATAATATGATTCCCCTCAAGTAAAATGACCATAATTTTCTAAATATAAGGAATTTTCCTATGAGCCGACATGTACATTTAAACTAGACTCAATTCTTCAAAAGTACAAAATGGTCCTAACTCAGTCCTATAAGTTTTGATTGATCAAAACCTCCATTGGAAATGATATAAAGCTCTTGGAAATGTCTTTCTCAGATCTGACACACTTTAATAAACGGTCAATAACTTCCAAAATATATACAATATGGTCATGAGACTTTTTCTATATGAAAATACACTCAATAACACAAAATTCTACCTAATATGATTCGCTTATATAAAGTATTTAATGCCCTACCATTCCCTCACAAATATACAACAGTTCTGAAAAATATTTATTCACAGTTCTCATGTCAATGACACAATCAATTCTCAAATTCAAAGCATAGATATCATGGCAATCATAATCAAGTGTTTATGCAATTTAAAAATTAAATTATACACAACATAGGAGGATTAAAGGACCATATTAGATCCCTGCTCTGATACCATTTGTTGGAGGTATAAGACCAATGGGCTAGAAATGCAATCTTGTAAAAAATTTCCATTGTATAAAAACTCAAAGGTTAAATGCATGAATATCTCAATACAAAACCATAATACATATATTCCAGCCTACAAACATGGTTTATACACATTTGAATAATAAATTCTAACCCTAATAGGTCCCTTACAAACCCCCTACTCAAAAATTCAATTAAACTGAATACAATATTCAAATATTCACATTGTATATCTCTACAGCATATTGCATGACGTGTACTCGCAATTCCTCATTATATCAAAATTATATGACAATTTCATCTTCATTCTTCATCCTCATCATATATCATAATATATCATACACATCATTGATCATAATAATTCAATAAGATTTCAATTCACATAAACAATAATGCATACAATTAAAGCTCATACTGTAAGATAAAAAAACAATATCAATATTCACACAACATACTCAATTAAACCAATAATGAATCCATTTAATAACTGTAAATATATAAAATTAACATGCAAACATCCATGGAGAAACTATGGTTCGAACCTCTTGTGCCAGGGCCACGAAAGGGCCTTTTGAGGACTTAATTTTGTCCCATTATTTAAGGCACGGGTGATAATAATAACTCAAAGAGATCAATCCAATGGGATGAAAGTGATCGAATTTATTTCACTTAATGGGGATCAAATCAAGATAGAGACAATTATAAAAATAGCTATTCAAAGTTTGAAAGAGATACTATATAAAATAAAGAAGTTATGGTGAAACTACACTATGTGGTCTATAAGGGACCACACGAACTTTTCAACATTAAAAGGTAACTCAATAGACTATTTCTTATGATCAAATATGATAAAATAAACATCTCATCAGTTGTATATTCTCAGTAAGAAATTCCCAAAAAATAAGATCAAGAAATCAAGTTGAAACTACTCAAGATCGTGGAGTAAGCAAGCTAGTCTACACATACTATGTGTATGAACTACACTATTGCTTTGCGACTCTTCAAATATCAAGTTTTCAAGACCAAAAGTGAAGAAAGCTACAATAAATTAAGAATTACTGCAAGCTTTGATAATGAAAATGAGGCAGGAATTAAAAATATGAGAAGAAAAATCAATACCCTAATGAAGCAATGGTATGGGCTTGATCACATAAATGATGGATTACTCCATGGAAGGGTTTCAATTGAAAGCTCAAGGAAGAAGATAGTCTCATGGTTGACCACATTTTTGTCAAGGGCTCTCTCTCTCTCTTTGAAGTGAATACTCAAGTTACGGTAACAATTGATCCCATAAGTTACATTTATACTTAGATCATAAAGATGGATTTGATCATAATCTTGGATGCCTTAGATCAATGGCACATGAGAGGCTTTTATCCAAGCCACTCATCGATATCTTATCACAAAGATCAATAGATAAGTTTTTAACACCCTTCACTCCTCAAAACCTAAGTTTATAGTCATTTTACCTTGTAGCCCTTAACTCCATGGTTTATTTTCCATTAAGTCCAAATTCATATTTACACTTATGCCCATGATTTATAAATAATTTATGAGAGTCAATAAAATACAAAGACATGGCCATAAAGGTAATATGGGACATCCAAACAAGTGAATAAAATATCTTATGATACTACCAATAGGATTTTAACAACATTAAAGTTTCACATGGGTCATGCCCATAAGGTGGTGCCACATAAGATATACTCACATGCTACAAAATCATATGTGGATAATAATATGAATTCAATTAACTCTCAAAATCTCATGACTTCACACATGCCAAAAATGACATATATGAGCTAAAAAAAACAAGTGACTTAAATCAAACTTAATTCATAATAATATATAACCCTTTAAATAACAAGATAACATGTTATAACATAATATCAATAAAAGAATTAATGACAAATAGGTCCCTACATGGATATGACATCGGCATGATGTTATCCACGAGTGGGGAGGTGGGGGTTCCATATGGCATCCCTATGGCCCCTTGGGATTCATGTGGCATCCCCATAGGATTTCTTTGTTTGGTATTTACGTTAAACAAATTTGAAAATCACATTTTTTATTGTTTAAAAAATCTGAAAAATTTCTCCAAAAATCTCAAAAATTCTCTAAATGATTTCTCAACATTATTACACAATTTATCATCAATATAATTCTTTTCTCGTCAATTTCAGATTAATTTTGGCTAAAGGTAAATGAGATCTGTAGACTTATAACACTAGTCGGAGTCTTCCATTGGGCTAACTCGAATGACGTTCCACCGGTGCCTCAAGCCGACCCAATGGACCTATGCTTTATAGTCTATGGCAGGGACACATAATTGTTTACATCAAAGTCGTTGAGATAGCTTCTCGTCACCGGGGTATCAATGGATTACTGGTGCACCCTTGTGGGACATGTTCCTACTCAAATGCAGGGATCCTCTCAAAGCACATGTGAACTAGCTCTTCTAAGTCAAATAACACTATAGAAGAGTGTCTTCCCCATATGACTGTGGGTGCACATGCCATGGAACGGCTCGTGTCAGTCCCATGAGCCGACCATTCCATACATGGCGAATACTCCTTTAATTACTCAGTTCTATTATTCTAGATTGGATTCTCTAAGCCCTGACTTATCAAAGCAACTATGAGGCATTCTAATCAATATATTCATGACTGGGAGGTGACTCTCACACCTCTCTGAGAGTTCACAGTCTCAAAACGTATACTCTCAATGCCTCAAATACTCGGGGTATATGAATATGGGCCCCAGTACGCCAAGCACTCAGATTCAGTCTCTCTCTAACTCTCACTGAGCGTAAAACTATTGTCTTTAAGGCCTTGAAAGGCCACATATCCAACAAGAATATAATATATTGAATTTGATTTTCAGCGGCATGTCACCAATCCATTTATTTGAGGGCGGCCTCTTCGAGTTCTCCATCAGGGACTTGGTAGTGTTGTAGTAAGTTTTGAGGCTATCTTTTCTTACATAATACACCCCTTTGAGTTGTCTTATTACTAGTTCAGAATCTCTGAAGATGGCTAGGTGTTATAGCATCATGTGAACAACAATTTGTAGGCCTATAATGAGCGCTTGATACTCGGCTTCATTGTGGCGCTCCAGCCCTTGAAGAGAAAAGGATATTGGGATGAGATCATTCTGGGGATTAAAAATACCACTTTATCACAACCCCGTTCTGATTGAAAGGCTCCATGAAATTACATCTTCTGCTCAAGTTGGAGCTCGGCACAAAGAATTTCCTCATTTGGGAGGTCGTCAGACAGGGGAGAATCTGTCGGGAGGGGATGTGTAGCCAAGATGTCTTTTAGTTCTTGGCCTTTGACATCTTTTTTCAACACATAGGATACGTAAGGAGTAGTGACCACTTTGCAAGGCTTCCCAATAAGCAAGGGCACGACATGAGAAACTTGATAGGGTTGAAATCATGAAATGAGCTAGACTTGGTGTGCCAATAAATAGTGTTGAAGCTTTTGTACTGCAAAGATCAAGGTTAGACACCTTTTTGCAATTGGAGAATAATTCTCTTTGGTTCCTTGCATCCTTCGGCTAAGGTAGTACAAGGTTGTTTCTTTTTCCTCCTCATTATTTTGTGCGAAAGAAGCACCGAGCCACTCATCAAGATTCGTCACATAGAGAATGAGAGTCTTCTTAGGAATAGGGGCAGAGAGCACAATAAGGCTTAGCAGATGGGTCTTGTTGTCTTCAAAGGCTCCTTGACATGCTTTATTCCATTCAAATGACACGTCTTTCTTTAACAAGTGGGTAAATAATTTATATGATCCTGAATAATTAGAGATGAATCTTCAAAGATTCATCGAAGATGGCATCTCTTGAATAGCCTTGATTTTAACAAGTTCGATCTCCAAGCCTTGATATCTGATAATGAATCTTAAGAACTTCCCTGATCGCATGTTGAAGGTACACTTTAGGGGATTCATCTTGAGTTGATGAAGGAGAAGGCGCTCGAAGACCCACCCAAGATTCTGTATGTGGCTACTTCCTTTGTCTGATTTTACCATGATATCATCAACATAGTATTTCACTTCTATTTGTAATATATATTCGAAGACAGTGGTCATGGCTCGTTGGTAGGTGGTTCCTATGTTTTTCAACCCAAATAGCATGATCATGTAGCAATAAACCCCTTGGGAGTCAAGAAAGCTGTGGCTTCTTCATCTTCAAGAGCCATCCTTATTTGGTTATACCTTGAATAACCATCCATAAAGGAGAAGGCTAAAAAATTGGCCATCGAATCGGTAAGCATCTTGATGAAGGGAAGTGGGAAGTCGTCTTTCATATATGCTGTATTCAAGTGGCAATGCATACCTGAATTTGTCTGATCTTTTTCTTGACTATGACAACATTAGACACCCATTTTGGGTATTTGACTTCGTTGATGAAGCTTTCAGCCTTAAGCTTGGTTACCTCGGCATCAATTTGCATTTCAAGGACAACTCAGAATCTTCTTGACTTCTGCTTCACGGGCAGATGGGTATGTCCTAAGCAGTTGCACCGTGACTTGAGGGTCAAGACTGGGCATCTGGTGGTAGTGCCGTACATAAAATCCCGATTGGATTAAAGGAAGTTGGCATATCCTCCTTTTCTTTCGGCAACAGGGCTGCTGAAATGAAGTTTGACCTCGGGTCAGTTTCATCAACCAGGTTTATCTCCTGTAAATCATCAGCTATGGCTTGTCTGTCATTCTCTAACACTTTGGGAGCTTCTTCCATCTCCTCCTCATCAGAGGGTAGGGGATCAGATGGTTGATCAATCACCTCCAACACTTCCATCTTTTGGTCAACGCTTGAAGACTCTTGTTCAGCTTCTTTTCCCTCGAGAGTCTTAGGATTTTGGAAACCATGGGGGACTTCCACCTTCCCTAGGTCAGAGCCAGGGCAGCACCGATGAGATAATGTCATGTGTCATACTGTGCACGAATCGAAGTCATAATGAATACAACAGTCATTTAGTTTCTCGTAGAGTTTGTAATCAACAATTTTCGAGGGAAATGGTTCATTTTGTGCTTCATGGATATGTCGCAGTCCTCCTTATATGTCAGAAGTAGGATCTTTTCGATTTTTCAGTTTTTATAGAACTCCTCTTTTGGCACTTTGATAGCATCTGAATGTACTTGAGTTATACCTCCAGCTGTAGGGAACGTTCGGCATTGGTGAGCAGATTGAAGGAGGGTTCAATGTCAAGGACATAGAACCTCACTATATACATGATTGGTCCAATGTTAAGAGTTAGAGGGATGGTCCCTAAGGTTTCTCTCTGAGCCCCATCATAGGCTACAACGGAGATGTTTGAAGCTTCAATGTTTGATTGGGATAACCCTACTCTTAGAATAGTTTTCCAAGGGTAGATATTTAGAGATGCCCCATTGTCAACCATCACTCTCCTGATCTCATAACCACACATGAAAACAAAGATATGAAGTGAATGAGTGTGGAAACAGTCAAACCCCAGAAGTATATCATCATCAGTAAATATGATAAGGGTTGGTGTCGTTAAAAGGTTGATCATACTACTCAGTTCTTCGAGTCTAGTGTTAGTAGGGACATGAGTCCTGCCTAGCACTTCCTTGATTTGCGCTTGGTGAACGAGTAAGTTCTTCAGTGAATCCATGATAGAAATGGATGCTGGAATTTTACTGAGATGAGCTGGCAAGTTATATTGGGTTATAAGCTCAATTGGGTGATAAGCTCAACTGTGTCTGTTCCCTGTTCATTTGAATTTTCATTGGGATTCAGATCAGCATTGGGAAGATTCCCTAGCCTTTCTTGTAGAGTGTCAGCTATCAATCGAGGTGGTTTAAAATGGCTTTCCTCTCCTCATGACGTGGTCAACCTCTTGAGAGTTTTTATTGGCCACGGCGATGAAGCCTAGGGCTAGAGTTTTTTGGATGTTTGGCTTTCTCATCTTGTGATGGAATGTAGTCCCAGTTAATTGAAATCATGTTTATGCATGGATCTCAGCTGATTACAACTCCTGCATTTTTTAAGATGGTGTTTTTCAACATTAAAGTCTTCTTGAGGTGGCTTGTCTTCACTCATCATGATGAGAACTGAGCTAAGTCTTACCTCTTTTGGGGCTTCAATTTCAGCTTTCTTACCATTATCTAGGAGAGGATTGACAAATATTTCAAGTTTCTTATTAGAGGCCTCCACCCGTGTATCGTTGGGAGTGTGGTTGATACCACCCTTATCTAAGAGTTCCTGGATGGTGCACTTCAGGTTGTAGAAGTCTTCAGTGCTGTGGGTGTGGTTTCTATGGTACTTACTTTGTATTTGGTTTGGATAGGGTCGGGGTTAATAATGAACCCCGGTTATAGGATTTTAGTTAATATCATGGAGAGCGATTCCTATAATGGTGGAAGGTTAACTTCTGAAAAAGGTTTCCTGTTTTCAGTGTTCCATTAAAATTGTTGATCCTACTAGTGCCCCTGGGCTGATTATTTGTCTTTTGTGCTTGGGTCGAAACCGGTGCCACGACAATCTGATCTACCTGGGTAGTGG
Source organism: Amborella trichopoda (assembly GCF_054954075.1). NCBI lineage: Eukaryota > Viridiplantae > Streptophyta > Magnoliopsida > Amborellales > Amborellaceae > Amborella > Amborella trichopoda. The sequence continues at coordinate 36,626,751 of NC_142348.1, forward strand.
TATTATTTTCTTATTATTGTTGTTACTACCCCTTGGTTTAGCTTACGATGGTGCGACCACTGTCAGGTTTTTTGGTTTTGAACTGGTAGCGACGACCTTCAACATTTCATAAAAAGAAACTTGGTCTATCGTCTATTGAAATGAGAAAAGTCGCAGCCCGTGGTTGAAGAAATTTATGTACTCAGGAAGAGAGTTCTTCAAGCACATACTCATTTAGGCGGTCTCAAGAAGTGCATAATCAATGACCTTTGATATGTAGATCCTTGAAATTGATTAGCAAAGTTGGCGAACAACTCACCAACATTTTGCTTGATGGCAACCAACTCCGTGAGGGTCATTGGTTGTTGCTTTGTCCCTTGATATTATGCGACGCATATTGGAACAATTCGTCAGGAGTCTATTCAGGGTATTTAGATATCACTTCTCAGAATCGTGTTAAAGGTGGTCCAGAAAGGGTGTACTGAAACGTGGCCTTGAGACGCAACAATTTCTACTCTAATGCTGGAAGAGTCGATTGGCAAGAAGTGATGTGATTGTTTGAATCACCCTTCCCGCTGAATGTTTTTTCAAATTTCAGGAACACAAAACTTGGAGGAAGGTTCGAATTGCCTGAGAACGTCCTTGACATAAGATCATGGAGTGAGTATATTTGGAACGCTGATCAAAACCATGATCTCTTTAAATGTAGTTAATTCGTCTTTCGATTGGGTGAGCTCAATGGCTTCACCGGTTTTTTGATGCTCCGAAAAGTGTGATGCTTAAAATGTTTAAAAATGTTTAAACAAAAATTAGACTCCAAACAGAAACCAAAGGACATCACCTTCGGGGCCAAATTCGCCCGTGTATTCCATGTCATAGAAACACAGGTTTTTATATTTATTTTCTGGGAACAGAACAATTCCAAAGTTTTCATCCTCTTTTACAATTTACATTGGCTAAAGAAATGGAAAATGAGCCGAATATATTTGGTTCTGGCCTTAAAACCTATACATTCGTTTCTAAGGAAGAAAAATATATAGACATATCAACAGAGAAGTTAATATCAAGGGTATATTAGCCCATATACCTATGGCTATACGCAAGCATATTAACCTTCAAATCTGGTCTTCCTTAGAGAATGGTTCACAAGTGGATTGTAGAAGATGATCATCTCTCTATTTGTGTCATGAGTATCTCAATCTCTTTTCCTACTCTTGATTCTTACTGAGGTAAAACCCGCCAGAACGCCTGTCTTTAGAGAAAAATGCGAACTGCTAAAATGTGTATAAATCAAAATGTGTGAACCCCTCTTCAATTGAGAGATCCCTTTTGTTACTATCAAGTTATGGTTTTTCAAGGGATAACCATGTATTTCATATCTTCGAATCCTCACCCTTCATCCTCATCTCAAACTTATCTTTTCATTTAAATCACATAATTTACAGGGTGCACATCCTCATCTTCACAACACTGATTCTGTTGTGTTTATCCTTTCACGCTAATTTGAATTGATGATAATATTCTTGTTTGATTTGTTCACACAAGTATCTCTTGATGATAATTACTCTTTCCAACTAATACTTATCTTGAATTTTTATCATTCAAACCTCGGGCTTGGCAATGATTTCGTGGGAGAAAAATTAGGAATTCATCATTGATAATAGTGGACGGCAGATGAAACCACTTATGTTGTTCAAATTAATCCATACTACACATTTTAAGTGTGATAAAGCAATGAGTCAAGAATCCAACGGTTCTGCTTTCATAAGAAAACTCCTCGTATCGATGAAGAAATCTCCACTTTGGTAAACAAATGTCTAACGGTGCATAAACGTTTTAAGGCTTTAACTGATGAGCGATGTGGATGATGGGTTAATCCATCCCCAGACGGCATAAAATTTGGGGATATGTGGATGATGGGTTAAATCATCTCCAGACAACTTTAGCTATCAGAATATGTGGATGATGGGTTAAGTCATCTCTGAATGGTAGGATTTGTGGATGATGGGTTAAGCTATCTCGGAATGGCAGAATATGTGGATGATGGGTGAAGCCATCTCCGATTGGGTTAAACTGCCAGGATATGTGGGTGATGGGTTAAGCCAAATGGCTTAAGCTGTCGGGATATGTGGATGATGGGTTAAGCCATCTCCGAATGGTTGAAACTGTCAGGATATGTGGATAATGGGTTAAGCCATCTTCGAACGACTTAAACTCTTGGGATATGTGGATGATGGCTTATGCCATCTTCGATTAGCTTAAACTATTAGGATATGTAGATGATAGGTTAAGCCATCTCTGTACATTATGAAAATTCAGGGGTAGGGTTATAATGCCTCAAACATGGATCCCTGAGAATCATGACTTGATTTTAGAGCATGAAGTTCTAGGGTATCAGTCAAGCCATATCTCAATTGACGATGGATACAGACATGGGTTTAAGCCAAGTCCAAACATTGTCCAAGTTATATCATTTTTGGACTTTAAGGCATATTAAAATTTAACATGAATATCGTTAAGGACATATCTGAGTCGGAGTAATCGAGAACCATGCTCATATTCGATCATCTGCTAAGATAGTTATCCAACATTCATTACCGACGCTGCTTCAATTTGACACACTTAGTATGTACGAGGACAAAGAAACATATCTTCAAAGGCAAAGCTTATTTTCTCGTTCATCCATCATTGATTAAGATAACTTATCCAACGTGTGTTTGCACCTCTTATCGAGCATTCATTAGAATGTATCTAGTATTGTATAAGACTAAAAGTTTGCCTAACAAAACCACCTCAGACATTGCACGCATGATAGAACCTCGAAAAGTCTGTAGAGTCTAGCTTATCTTGGGTGGATCTGCTGAGACCATACATCTTACACCTTCTTGATGAAGGCGACGCATGTGCGCCTCATTCCAAGCACCTTAATTAAATGTGGGAACGGATAACTATCCCACCCCATTCTTCCACACATCAGTCATTATATCGCGGGGAGAAAAACCCCTCGACTTCTTCATAGGGCTTATAAATTCATCGGACATTAGAGCCTCATCAGTCCATCTCGGCTCATCTAAGGGGTTATGTCCTTTATGAGCCTTCTTCCTTTTCCCTTTACTTTCTAACTTTGGTAGTAATGCATGACATTTTAAGGTTTCAAAGTAATTTTTGCAACATCATCTTAACAAAATGAATCACTTCACAACAATTATATATATCCTTCGAATATAGACTTGAAAGGGGCATATCGCTTCCCATATTCTTCACAAAAGGGTATGAGTGGCATGGTACTCAAAGCCCTAAGATCCTAAAAAAGGTACTGTAGTTTAGAGTCATTCAAGAGGACAATGTGAAAAGCCTTCCTAACTCTTACAAAAGAGTATAGGTAGCCAATTCTCAGAGTTCTAAGACCCCAAGAGAGTACTGTAGTTTAGAGTCATACAGGAAGGACTATATGGAAAGCCTTCTTAAATGTTATAAAAGAGTATGGGTGGCCGATGGTTAAAGTCTTAAGACCCCAAGAGGGTATTGTAGTTTAGAGATATATGGAAGGACCATGTGAAATGCCTTCCAAACTCTTATAAAAGAGTATGGGTGGCCAATGCTTAGAGTCCTAATACCCCAAGAGGGTATTGTAGTTTAGAGTCATACAGGAAGGACTATATGGCGATGTTTTAGGTCATACATCGTGGACCTATTGATATGCCTTTTAAATTCATGCTTCTTGGACTGATAAATAGTTTAGAGTTATATCTCATGGACTAACAGATAGTTTAAAGTCATATCATGGACTACGGATGAGTCCTTTTAAAGTCATTCATCAAGACCGTATCAATGGTACTTTAATGTCATGTAAAGCGGACCATTTCTTGGAACAATTTATAGTCATGTATCAGGATCATTATATCCATCAATATATATTTATGAAGTTCCGACTATTTTGCAGTGGCGATTTTTCAATATCAATGCCCCAGTGGTCTGCGAAAGGACTTGCTACATGCTGAACAATTTAGAGTCTTGCAACTAGGACTATGCGATAAACAGTTTAGAGTCATGCATCACTGATTGTATCTGTCACGACCCTGCCCCCCCGACCCCTACCATACCACGCCGGAGGGCAACAGAGTGCGGGATCGCGACCGAAAGTCATGAACGCCACTCAGGTGGGAGTGAACTCAACTCATTTTAAAGGAAGGAAATCAGAGCAAACTACAAAATCACACATAAACTCCCACAAGGGCCACAAAGAAGGTCAGATAAATAAAAACTAAAAGGTTATATACATATACTAACTCCAAAATATTACAATTGGTCTAGGGCAACAAGGCCTCACCAACATTACATAACATATACAATTTGAAAAAACCTGTATGACCAACAACCAATAAACACCTACAATACTGAAGAAGCTCCCTCGACGAGCATAGATTTTCACTTGCCAACCTCGATCAACTCTCGTGCGTCCTCAACCTGCAGCTGTCAATCTACAAGGAGGGAAATAAATGAAATGAGCTATAAAGCTCAATAAGTGAATCATAACACCATGCTTCCCTACCTATGAATATCATTTCATAATGTTCACAAGATATTGTAAAACCCCTTAATAAACATGAGTCATATGTCAAAGCCACATCTATTAAAGTGCCACAGATAATTCATAGTACTACAATCATTATATTGTGTCACTAAATATGATACGGAACAAGATCATCTATTCATTTAACAATACCAATTCTAATAGATTCACTTGCTCACCCAAACACCACAATTACCAGTTAACTCACTCCCTAGCCCACCTACTCCCGAAATAGAAGTTCTACTCATCAAGCTAAGCCAATCCTATTGTTTAGGGCCTCTACCATCACTCAGAAGGTAAAACAATAACAAGTGGGTGGCCCACTTTGTATTGTTTTCACACACACTCCCCAATGCGCTTTGGGGCTATTGATAGGCTCTTAGCCCTGCAAGACACTACCCTCTTTTTGCGTCTCCGCTAGAGGGCACTACACTACCAAAGGGGTCCCAATGGATAGTGCCCATATATCTTGAGGGGGAATGACCCTCTCAAGTACATATTACACCCTAGTTCCTTTCCTATCATCGAGAGTTAGGAAAAAATTTCATCGTGGTGCAAGTCCATGCTCCCACATCACATCTCATCGTGGTGCTAGTCCATGCTCCCATATTACATCTCATCGTGGTGCAAGTCCATGCTCCCACATCACATCTCATCGTGGTGCTAGTCCATGCTCCCATATTACATCTCTTCGTGGTGCAAGTCCATGCTCCCACAACACATCTCATCATGATGCATCACACTATCAATGGATGATCCATTGCATAGTGATTTATATCACATTTATCAGTATCATATCAAATCACATCACACTATCAATGGATGACCCATTGCATAGTGCTTCATATCACATTTATCAGTATCAGTATTCGCATCACAGTATCAGTATCAGTATCGGTATCACTGTATCAGTAACAGTATCACAGTTTTAGTAACAGTATCAATATCACAGTATCAGTATTACAATATCAGTATCAGTATCCATATCACCTTATCAGTATCAGTATCACAGTATCACACATTTAGTATCACTCTATCACATATTCAGTGTCACAGTATCACATGTTTAGTCTAACACTATCACATATTTAGTATCATAGTATCACATGTTCAGTCTCACACTATTACATATTCAGTATCACAAGTTCAGTCTCATACTATCACTTATTCAATATCACAGTATCACATGTTCAGACTCACACTATTACATATTCAGTATCATAGTATCACATATTCATATTTTCTGCAATTTCAGATAGTTCTTTCGATCCATTTAAAATTCGGAGACAGTTCCAAAACCAATTTTACATTAGACGCACATATCTTTCAAATGGGGGTAGTTTGAAATACTTTGGACCTCGTTTGGCCCTTCAAGAGCTTAGTACAATGGAGAAATGCTATTTGAAATCTACTACACAATTATAATAGTGACATGTCCCTCTTTGAAATGTTATAACTTTCAATCCCTTAAGTATTCTAAGATAGTTTCAAAGTCAAAATTTTAGTATAGACACATATCTTTCCAACAAGTGTTGTTTGAAAGCATTTGAACTCCATTTGATTATTCAAAAGTTCATGAAAACGAAAATAACAGTTCTTAAATCTTGCCAACAATGACATATTCTCACAATTTCATGCATAACTTTCAATCTAGAAGGAATTTCAAATTACTTTTAACATGTAACTTTAAGCCAGCTCGATATCTTTCAAATGGAAGTAGTTTGAGAGCAATTGGACTTCATTTGATTAGTAAAAACCCATGACAACAGTAGTGATAATGATAAAACTTGGTGAAACTTTTTAACAGTGACATACCTACACATTTTAAGACATAACTTCTCATTTATAGGGAATTTTAACATTATTTAAACATGAACATTTCAGTAGACTCATATATCTTCCAATGGCAGTGATTTGAGATCATTTGGGCCTCATTTGTCTGCTCATATATTCATTATAAAAGCATAGAAACTTCCTCTAATTTCATAGTGTGTACAAGACATGCCTCATCAAATACTCAAAAACTTTTCCATTCACAAAAGATAACAACATAGAGTTCCTTCCTTCTTACAATAGATTTACAGACGCATTTTTCTATCAATTTTCACAAATAACAGAGTCATTTACATCTCTAAAATGCATCGAGCAATAAGGCTTCAATCTGTAAAAAGAGTGCATGATTCTACTATCATGTAATCACTTCTTACCTCAACATTCACACTTAAATTTTCCCTAATCTCATGCCTCAAAAATATCGGTACAAGGATGATTTAATCCACTTACTTTGTGTGAAAGGTGCCTCAAAACTCCTTTTGACAGTCCACTCAAGCTTCCATCAGATGCTACAAGGGGTCACAGTGGGCACAAAGGTGAAAAGGCTCAAAGTGTGGGGCTCTAATGAGAGAGAGAGGGTGAGAATGAATGGCACATGAGAGAGAAGGCTTAAGTACCTTGCTGGCTGGGGTGCCTGTCTCAGCCTGGACAAGTGGCAAGCGCCACACATGCACAAGGACAAATGACATGTGTAGCAGCATGCATCAAGCAAGTGGCAGTCTTATTCATACACGGTGGTGACAAGCACAGAGCTACACGTACTGCGTTAGTCTATTTGCTCCATCTTACTGCCGTTCGAGAAAATTTCTTCTTCCTCTTCTCACATTCACGACGATGCCTCTTTTCTTTCTCTTCATGTGCTGTGTTACATACGTGGTGTTGCTCTTTCTCTCTCTTCACATGTAGCGTTACCCTCATAGCACTGCTCTTTCTCTCTTTTCACTCGCAAAGTTACCCTCACGGCGTTTCTCTTTCTCTCTCTTCACGAGCTGTGTTACACTCGTAGCACTGCTCTTTCTCTCTCTTCACACGAGACATTACACTCGTGGCACTGCTCTTTGTCTTGGTTTTCCCCATTGCCACACCCATCTTCTTGCTGAGAAAAATTCTCAGTCGTTACAGTATCCGCTCTTCAAGGATAATATTTCTTCAAATACCTCCCATTAATTTGAGGCATGGCATCCTCCTCTAGTTTAGCATAGAGGAGGTATGCCCCAGCGGACTATGCCCCAGCGTCCATCCCATTTGAGCTAAATCTTGGATTGAGGTGCCCCAAAAGGGCTTGATACGGCCAAAACCAAGTCACCTAATTTAAATGATCTTAACCTTATCTTCTTGTCAAAGGCTCAACTCTTTCTTGCCTAGTAAACCTCCAATTTTTGTTGAGCTATGAGTTGCTTTTCATCATGGGCATTTATCTCATCATGTCAGAGCTTGACGCGTTCATCATTGATTAGCCCATAATGGACTGCCACCCTCAAGGAAGGTAATTGAACTTCCAAAGGAAAGACAACTTCTGCCCCATAAACTAATGAATATGGGACTGCCGTGGTGGTATTCTTCCGTGTTATTCGATATGCCCAAAGTACCTCGAGGAGTCTCTCCTGCAAATTATGCTGGCTTTTCTTCACAGTCTTTTTCAATACCTTGTAAAGGATCTTATTAAAGGCCTCAGCTTGTCCATTAGCCCTTGGGTTATATATGAATGAATACCTCGAATTGATATTGAATTGGCTGGTCAATTGATAAATGTGATTGTTCTTGATTGGAGATCTGTTACCTGATATGATTCTGTCTGGTATCCCGAGTCGATACACAATGTGATGGCGAATGAAATAGACCATAGTTTTGCTAGTTACCCTTCGAAGAGCTACCCACTTGGAGAAATAATCAGTGTCTGCCAATATATAAAGATGGCTACTTGCCGAGGTTAGGATAATGGGTCCACAACGTCCATTCCCTATTGGGAGAAAGGTCAGGTCATAAGAGTTGGATGCAATGGCTCCGATGACTGGTGAATGTAGTCTGCATGTAGTTGACATGCATGATATCTTTTGGCATATCTGAATGCATCCTTTGCCATAATTGCTCAAAAATATCCATTCGGTGCAGTTGGGGATATAACTTAGGCCCAAACTAGAGCATGCTGCATACCCCAACGTGCACTTGTTTCAAGGCTGCCTGGCCCTCTTCATGAGAGAGACATTTTAGAAACATTCTATCATATGACCTCCTATAAAATTAGTCACTGAGAAGACTAAATCTTATGGCTCGCCAATAAAATTAGTCGTGTATCAGATATTCTAAGAAAGGCTGATGCCAATCTGGTTCGGGTGCTCCCACAACGGCAACAATATTAATGGGGGTAGGTTCTTCCACTAACCTTCTCATGGACCCTTGAGGGTACGGGGGAAACTCCACCCATAAATCTTCTTCATCTTTAGGATCTGCTCTTTCTTGTCATTCTTCTATGGAGACATGTAGCAGAACCTCAGGTTCAACAACCATGGCCAATATGTTATCTTGAACATTCGATCCTCGGGTTATGTGAGACAGAGTGACTCCGTCCATCTTCCCCAGGAGATACGTTGTGGTATTGTTGTATGGCTTGAGCTCGTCCTTGTGGACCTCGTATATCCCTTTCATTTGCCGAACTATCAACTGGGAGTCACCAAAAATGTTGGAAACCCCAAGTCCAGCTCTAGTGCCATATCCAAACTAATGATCAATGCTTGATACTTAGCCTCATTATTTGATCGTTTAACGAGAAGGACTATGGTAAAATCCCTTTGTCAAGTGTAATGAATAACACACCCGCTCTGGCACCATTTGCTTAAGAAGCACCATCAAAGAACATCTGCCATTGAGCGAGTTCATCCATACACATGACTTTCACATCGAGTAAGTCTTCATTCAAGGGTGACCCTTCAGGCAAGGAATAGGAGACTAGGAAGTCCGCCAAGGCTAAACCTTTAATAGAATTTTGCGGGACATAAATAATATCAAACTCCATAAGGAGTAATGCTCACTTAGATAGTCATCCTAACAAAACAAGCCTTCTCATCAGGTATTTGATTGGGTCAGCTCGGGATATCAACTGTATTGGATGTGCTAAGAGGTAGTGCTACAACTTTTGGGCTGCGCATACTAGTGTCAAGCACATCTTCTCTATGGGGGAGTAATTATACTCAGCTGGCATCATAGTGTGGCTTAAGTAGTATAATGCTTCTTCTCTCCCTTCAACATTATGTTGGTCCAGGGGAGCACCCAAAGACCCTTCTAAAGTCATCACATATAAGATGAATGGCTTGTCCGCCACGAGAGCCGTAGGGACCAGTGGACTTAACTAGTAATCGTTGATGCCATTGAAACCATTTTGATAGGACTCATTCCATTCAAAGGGATCATCCTTCTTCATAAATCGAGAAAACGGTTTGCAACATCCTGAGAGGTTGGATATGAACTTCCGGATGTATGCTAGACAACCTTGGAGAGATTTCAACTCTCACAAGCTCTTTGGCTAGGGCATCTCTTGTGTGACACGTATCTTCATACGGTCTATTTCAATTCCTTAATGTCTCACAATGAAATCGAGAAATTTCCCAGATTTTACTTCGAATGCGCACTTCAAAGGATTCATCTTTAGTTGATGTTTCCTTAATCTCTTAAATACGACTTCCAAATCTACAAGGTGAGTTGATCGATCCCTTGATTTGACAACCAGGTCATCGACACACATTCCACAACATCATAGAGAATGTCCTCAAATACGATTGTCATGGCGCGTTGATACGTGGAACCAGCCTTTTTCAATCCAAACAGCATCACCTTATAGTAGTACATCTTCTTTGCAGTTCTGAAGGCTGTCAACTCCTCGTATTTAGGAGCCATCTTGATCTGATTGTAGCCAGAGTACCCATCCATAAACAAAACGGCCTCACATGTTATTTTTGTGTCGATATTATTTATGTGAGAGGTAAGGGAAAGACATCCTTGGGACGAGCCGAATTGAGGTTGTGGAAGTCAATGCAGAATCTTATCTGCCTATTCATTTTCTTCACTAGCACTATGTTAGCAAGACACTTAAGGTATATCACCTCCTTGATAAACCTTGCTTTTACCAATTTGTTAACTTTGATCTCAATCTAAGGTGTTGTGTCTGAGTGGAGCTTCCTTTGAGGTTGCTTCACCGGCTTTATGTGAGGATCGACAACAAGCTCATGAATAGCAACTGTGGGATCCAATCTGGGCATCTCATGGTAATTCTATGCGAAGATGTCTTGGTCAAGGTGGAGGAAATTCGTGTATTGTCTCTATCCTTTGAGCCCAAAGATGAACGCAGGAATGTAGGTCTATGGTCTCCTTCTTCGCTGAACTCGATTTTGATCACCTCGTCGACCATTGCCTGTCCTCCGCCTTCTAGTTGTCGAGCAACAGGCTCTATTTCAATGTTATTGTATGAGTCTCGACTTTTATGGTTGCTCACAGATGTCATGACACAATAGACCGTCCACTTTCTTTTATGAATGCCCTTCGAGCCAAATTTGATGGTCAAGGTGTATCAAGCCCTTTAGTTTTAAACCTCCTACAGAACACACTTTCGATTACTTAGAAGGTTGCTATCATTCCCTTTCCATTATTCAAACCTTGAATGGTGAACCGGTCATGGTTCATGTTCTTCATGATCTGATAAGCCTGAGGGCTATATAGCTTCCATTGCAGCTTCCATCTTTCAAGGGAAGAGTCTCGTACTCTTCTTGACGTACCTTCTTGAATCTTGTCTTTTGGGGCAAATTGATCAAACCATCACTGACATTATACAATATATCTTGCTTAACATTTACTGACATGATATAAGTGAGTGGTCTGCCCCCACTTCAACATCCTTCAAGGGCCCTAATCAAGGATTGCCTGATGCCATGATCCTTGTCGGAATCACTTTCACTCTCTGATACCTTGCATAGTAAAGATATGAATTTTTTAGATTGTAGAATCTGATATCTACATTGTGAGATTCTACCTTGGTAAAAGAACTTTTGTCTGCATGGACCGTATGTTGCTTCCCTTCATGAAGCATTGATGAAGGGTCGAGGGGATGATGTCGCTGTCATGCAACCAAGGGTGTCCCAACAACACATTATAGGAAGCTTCGATCTCAATGACTTGAAATGTAATATATGCCTCCAGTTCCCCAGTTCAGAGTTTCAATCTGATACTCCCTATGGCTTGCTGAGTAGCTTGGTTGAAACCTTGTATTATCATGTGTCATACTTGCAAGTTCTTGACATCCATCCCTACGGATCTCACTATTTTCAAAGGAAGTACGTTCACGGCTGATCCTCCATCTATCATTATCCGGTTGACATGGGTGCCATGTTGGGTCTCGTCTACATCAAGGGGCGGCTATGATGTTTTGTTCCCAACTGTAAGTTCACATTAGAGAAGGTGACCAGCATGGCATCAGGCAGAATTGTCGGGTTAAGTTCAACTTGATCGACCTCAGTTAAGAATTCTTTCGGAGACGAAAGGGCATGTATAAGGGCCGCCTGAAGTTCTTTAGAAAGCATGAGAGTGTCATAGATGCTTATGGCAGTAGGTATTATTCTTAGATGGGATGCCACATTATAGTCACCGGCCCTTCCATCCACCAGCTATTTTGCATGACCTGTGGAATTGGATGTTTCGACCTGTACCTCCATGGCAGGAATCACCCTCTTAAGAGAGACTCCTTAGGAGGTTTGATTTTAACAGTTGTTCTACCAGATCTTAATTCTAAATGCACGGCCTGGGGTGGTTGCACCTCTATCTTGTCTGGTCGGATGACCATGCGGGGACTCAGGTTCGGGTCCGGTTCGAGATCGCTCTCTCAGGAACCGCGGCACGTGGGGTGCACGTGTGGACAGATACCAACTAATGAGAGAGGATTATGGGGTGTGAGGTGGGACCTACCTCACAGTGAATTGTGACACGCTTCGGCATTCACGAGTGTCCTCTTAGATCATGATGGAAAGCTCCCTAGCTTGAGGCTGGTTAGGCTTTAGCCTCCTTGCTCGCACTCTGCGACTCATGAACACACACATATAAGGTTGTGAGACAAGTGGGTCAGAAGACACTGACTTGCCATTAGTGTAACCACTAAGAATTTTTCCCTGCAAGAAGATGGGCGAGGCAACGGGGAGAACCAAGAGAAAGAGCAGCACCGCGTGTGAAGAGAGAGGAAGAGCAGCACCGAGAGTTTAACTCCGTGTGTGAAGAGAGAGAAAGAGAAGCACCGTGAGTGTAATTCTGCACGTGAAGAGAGAGAAAGAGCAGCACCTTGGGGGTAATGTTGTGCTTGAAGAGAGAGAAAGAGATAACACCATGCGTGTGAGAAGAGGAAGAATAAATTTTCACGAACGACGGTAAGATGGAGCAAATAAACTATCTCCATGCGTGTAGCGCCGTGCCTGTCACTGCCGTATATGAACAAGACTACCAATTGCCAGATGCATACTGCAACACATGCACCACTTGTCCTTGTGCATGTGTGGCGCTTGCCACTTGTCCAGCCAAAAATAGCCACCCCAGTCTGCAGGGTACTTAAGCCTTCTCTCTCATGCGTCATTCATTCTCACCCTCTCTCTCTCTCACTAGAGCCCCACACTTTGAGCCTTTTCACCTTTGTTCCCACTGTGACCCCTTGTAGCAACTGATGGAAGCTTGAGTGGGCTGCCAAATCGAGTTTTGAGGCACCTTTCACACAAAATAAGTGGATTAAATCATCCTTGTACCCATATTTTTGAGGCATGAGATTAGGGGAAAATTTAAGTGTGAATGTTGAGGTAAGAAGTGATAACATGATAGTAGAATCATGCACTGTTTTAACAGATTGAAGCCTTATTGTTCGATGCATTTTAGAGTCGTAAATGACTCTGTTATTTGTGAAAATTGGTAGAAAAATGCCCTTGTAAATCTATAGCAAGAAGGAAGGAACTCCATGTTGTTATCTTTTGTGAATGGAAAAATTTTTGATTATTTGATGGGGCATGTATTGTACACACTATGAAGTTAGAGGAAGTTTCTATGATTTTGTAATGAACATTTGAGCAGCAAATGAGCCCCAAATGACCTCAAATCACTGCCGTTGGGAAGATATCTGAGTCTACTGAAATGTTTATGTTTAAATATGTTAAAATTCCCTATAAATGAGAAGTTATGCCATAAAATGTGTAGGTATGTCACTGTTAACAAGTTTCACCAAGTTTTATCACTGTCACTAATGTTGCCATGCGTTTTTACTAATCAAATGAAGTCCAATTGCTCTCAAACTACTTCCATTTGAAATATCTTTGAGTTGGTATTTCAAAATTCTTTCTAGATTGAAAGTTATGCTTGAAATAGTGAGAATAGGTCACCGTTGGCAGAATTTACTAGATTTTTAGAATTGTTATTTTCGTTGTCATGAACTTTTGAATATTCAAATGGAGTTCAAATGCTTTTAAATGACCTTTGTTGGCAAGATACATGTCTTTAATCGAACTTTGGCCTTGAAACCATCTTAGAATACTTAATGGAGTGAAAGTTATAACTTTTTAAAGAGGGACATGTCACTGTTATAATTGTGCAGCAGATTTCAGATAACATGTTTCCATTGTACTAACCTCATGAAGGGCAAAACAAGGTCCCAATGCTTTCAAACACCCCCATTTGAAGATATGTATGTCTAATGTAAAATTGGTTTTGGAATTGTCTACGAATTCCAAATGAATTAGAAGTTATGACTCTATTTATGACCGGATCTCACTGCTTGAAATTGCAGAAAATATGAATATGTGATTTGATATGATACTGATAAGTGTGATATGAATCACTATTCAATGGGTCATTTATTGATAGTGCGATGCACCACGATGAGATGTGATGTGGGAGCATGGACTTGCACCATGATGAGATGTGATGTGGGAGCATGGACTTGCACCACAATGAAATATTTCCCTAGCTCCTGATGATAGGAGGGGAGCTAGGATGTGATATGAACTTGGGAGGGTCGCTCCCCACCAAGATATATGGGCACTATCCATTGGGACCCCTTTGGTTGTGTAGCACCCTCTAGCGGAGATGCATAGAGAGGGTAGTGTCTTGCAAGGCCAAGCACCTATCAATAGCCCCAAAGCACGCTGAGGTGTGTGTGTGTGTGAAAACAATATGAAGTTGGGCACCCACTTGTCATTTTTTTCCCTCCTGAGTGATGGTAGAGGTCCTAAATAATAGGATTGGCTTAGCCTGATGAGTAGAACTTCTATTTCGGGAGTAGGTGGGCTAGGGAGTGAGTTAACTGGTAATTGTGCCATTTGGCTGAGCATGTGAATCTGTTAGAATTGGTATTGTTAAATGAATAGATGATCTCATTCCGCATCATATTTAGTGAAACAATATATTATTGTTGCACTATGAATTATTTGTGGCACTTTAATGGATGTGGCTTTGACATATGACTCATGTTTATTAAGGATTTTTATAATATCTTGTGATCGTTATGAAATGATATTCATAGGCAGGGAAGCATGGTGTTTTGATCCACTTACTGGGTTTTATAGCATTTCGTTTACTCCATGTAGATTGATAGCTGTAGTTTGAGGACGCGCGAGAGGTGATCGAGGTTGGCAAGTGAAAATCTATGCTCGTAGAGGGAGCTTCTTTAGTATTGTAGGTGTCCGTTGGTTGTTGGTCATACAGCTATTTTCAAATTGTATATGCTATGGAATGTTTGTGAGGCCTTGTTGCCTTGGACCAATTGTAATATTTTGGAGTCTGTACTTATATATATATATATATATATATATATATATATATATATATATTCTTTTTAGTTTTTATTTATTTGACCTTTTTCCTGTGGCCCTTATGGGAGTTTATGTTTTATTTTGGGGTTTGCTCTGATTTCCTTCCTTTAAAATGCGTTGAGTTTACTCCTACCTGAGTGGTGTTCGTGACCTCCGATCGTGATCCTCACACTCTATCGCCCTCCGACATGGTACGGTAGGGGTCAGGGGGGGAGGGGTCATGACAATTAAGGTATCGGAGCAGCAAAGATAGGTTTCTTGGCTTAGAGAGTCTTAGAAGTGTCCTTAGAGTGGTACTTGGACAGGTTAGTCACTCAGCTACCTCCATCCCAGATCAAAGTGACATTGGACTGATTGAAAAGTTTAGGAGACTTGCCCCTCCCCCATTTTCGAGACATGGAGGAGTGGAAAAAGATGAAAGATGGAGGAGGCAAGCTGAAAGATGGACTGCGGCGGCTTCTAAGCTTAAGAAGAACCAGGGGGAACTGGCTCAAGAGGTGGGGGAGATTCTAAAACTCGAAAGGATGGTATCCCCGACACTGAATCCATCCATTGGTCCTTTACTTGATTGTTACTCGGATCGACCCTCTATATTTGGCTTTGCCGAAGGCCTCCTAGCGAAGTTAAAGAGCGATTTGGCATATCGAGAAGGCTTTCACCCAACTCTCGAGTCACATTCACTAAAGGAAGGGAAGGATGCTGCAGTTGGTGGGATTTCTCTTCGTGACAATAAGGCTGGTATGATTGTCCGTAGACGTCATATTACAGAGACGGAGACCCCACTGTCTCAAGTTCACGAGGAAATGAGTGACCTCCATTGACTAATTTGGAATCAGGCACTTTCCCCTTATTAGCCATGCATGCAGGTTCTCTCAAGGTGGCTGAATAAAGTGATAGACTGGGAATCAAGCAACGTCTATTCACCGAGATTGGTGCTCATAAGGAGTGAAGGGTGGATCACCCTTGCTTTCCCTTATTTTCATTGCCAGTGCTTATTGAGACCCCAGTTTTTGTTTCAACGTAAGGCTTTAGGCCAAAGTTTGAAGATGCATGTTTTGTCTCTTGAAAAGGTGCTTTGGGATCGCGAGTCCTCAACTTGTAACCATCTTGCAATGGAATGAAAGCCTTTTCCTTCTTGCTTTAGACATCAACTCTTTTCTTTTTCCTTCATGACTTCACATGTTTTTTCACATCTCCACGGTATGCACATCTCTGTTTTTGGTTGCAGCTTCTTTAAGAGTAGTGAGCTATGGAGCGCCTCTTTTGGGGACATGCTTGCCCTCCACGAGCATATGACTTAAACGCCCTTTCGGGTTTCCGTTCAAGTCCTCAAGGTGTACGCCATTTCTGGTTTTCACAAAACCCCGTGACGTTCTTTTTTTTGTGGCACTTTTGCCCATGGTTTTTACACCATGTCTGCCATTTTTTCATTTTTACTCACGATGCCCTCCGGGTTTTCATCATGCCCATTTATTTTTTATTTCTGACGTCTTTTACTCATGATAGCTGATGGTGCTACCGTGCCCCGTCGTTTTTCTTTCTTTTCTTTTGACTTTCTTACCCATGATGCCCTTTTGGGTTTTCATCTTGTCCATCTTTTGAGGAGGCAACTTTTAGGGTCATGCCACCGAGACAGTAATGGTAGAGTGTGCGCGTTGGTGACAATCTGGCTCAAAGAGGGAAGATAGAGACGGTGGAGGTGAAGCGTTTTTTGGTGACTCAAGGAAGATCAATCTTAAGGAGGGGGAAGCTTCATGAAGTAAAGGAAATGGATGTGAAAGTTTAGAAGATGGTGGTGATGAATCGTGAATGGTCGTCACACTGATTATATGACAGTCCTCATGTTGCTGGGCAGAGGAGTGAGAAATTTTGGTGTATCCAGCCCCCTTCCTTTCGTCGTATTGGACAACGGTTACCTCAATGGCTTTGAATGGAACAATCATCCTTTTGTCGTATTTTAGTCCTTGGTTGTTGGCTCATAACTCATCTTCCTCATGATTTGATGAGTTTGGTGACTATAGAGATCCCATTCTGGCAGCACCTTGGCATCTTTGTAGGGCGGTCTTTTAGTGGCCCCAAGAACCTCAAGACTTTGGGTCTCTGAATTGAATGCCAGCAATGGTTTCGAGGCTGTAAATTTCAAGGGGACCTTCTCTACTTTGGTCTTTCCATTTCTAGTGACTTCCAGTTGACCAAGGAGTTCTTGAGCTTACTTCCTTAGGTCAGCAATGGTGGCCTGATCTAAGTGATCGATATGAGGAAGAGGGGTGTTACTAGGAGACAGAGCCGGTGATGAGGGAGTCTCAATTGTAACCTGGTGAATCAGATCCCCTCTTGTCAAGGACTCTAAAATGTGCAAGACTTTTTGGGAATCGAACATCTAAGCTGACCTTTGGGTAAGGTAAGTGTTGTCCTCCCCTCTTAAAGAGGTTGGGATGCGCAAGACCTTGCAGTCGTCCTGGCTAGTCTCGATGATTCGGTGCGATGCTTCTGCATTTAGGAGGGGAATGGGAATATGCAGGACCTTTTGATAATCCGGCATGTAAGTGGCCTTGGGTGACAGAGTGTCAATATCCATGACTCCCTCAATCTTGGTAGCAGGTTCTGGTTCTGTTGTCACTATGTGTGACTCTAGAGTCGGGAAAATGGGGGATGAGGTTTGCCCCTCATGGTATTCGAGTGGCTCTTCTGAGGGAGAGCAGGGGACATTTGCATGAATTAAAGTCAAAGGGAGTATCTTGCCATTCCTTTCCTCCTCTTGAAACATGCCAAGGAGCATGTTTTCCACATCCTCTACATTATCATGAGAAGATCCTTCCACCTTTTGTGGGATTGGCTTCTGCAGTGGTCACAGTCTCTTGAGGTTACTCTAGGTTGGCAAAGTAGTACTTTGCATATGCATAATGGATTTCAGCTATGAGAAAAGGTATTTTATCAGCATAAACCGTGTATTGTCTCCCTTCCCGGTTGTCTTTGAAGCATTTGTGCAATGTAGATGACACTACCCCTTGATCATGCATCCAAGGACGACTAAGTAAGATGTTATACGAGGTATCCATCTCAATAACATGGAGCTGAGCATAGTCATTCAAATTATCGATCTTGAGATGGTGACGAATAGTGCCAGCTAGCTTCACCTTTGACTGATTGAACCCTTGGACCATTAGGGTCGTCGATGTGAGATATTCGGGCCCCAACCTATGCTTGTAATAATTCTTCTTGGGATGAGGTTTATTGCAAAACTTCCATCGAGCATTATTCAACTGATAGGATGGGCATGCAAGTCACTAGTCATGAAGAGGGGGGCAATTGTGGAATTTTCCTCCCAACTGAAGGTTGTCGTCAGAGAAAGTGATGGCCATAAAGTTATTAAGGCTTGCTGGATCCACTTCGATCCACTCAACTTCGCTCTTGTATACGTCAGGACTGGAGAGAGCTTGTATCCAAGCCATGCGGTAATCACTTGATAACATGAGAGCATCATAAACACTCAATAGGGCAGGGAGTCTCCTTATGTGTCCAACCACATTATAGTTTACCTTGTCATCATTTAGTTCATGGACTCTTAGGTTCGCCACTAGCTTTGATGGTATGGGAGGTTGTGGAATGGGTTTAGTAGGGTTGTTTGTGAGTGTGGGTTGACTTAATTGCACAATCAGGGTAGATTGAGCAAGTGCAGATTGGCTAGATGGTGCAACTAAGAGGGGTTGGATAGACTGGCTTGATTGCGCAACCGGAGCTGGTGTAGATTGGTCAGATGGGTTGATTGGAATGGGCACAGGCTGGCTTAGTGGTATAGCCATGGCAGGAGGTGGTAGAATCGGGGCTGGTGTGGCTTGAGAGGGTTGAGGGTTTATGAGAAATGTTAGGGATGTATTTGGGTCTGGAACTAATGGTGGTACAGGGTATGTGAGGAGGGGTGGTGGATTGAATGGAGTATTTGGGTTTAGCATCAGTGGCAGACATGGGTATTTCAAGAGTCTTAGATGTTTTGGCTTTCGTATGAGAGGCTAAAGCTTCTTCCCAGATCTCAAATCGATCTGACTGACATTGATTATTCCCTTAATGACTTGCACCATATGACATGCTTCACAAGAAGAGTAACTCTGACCTTTCGTATCTCTCGATTGTTGCTCCAGGTCAGGCTCAAGGTGCCATCGAGGCTTTTTAGGTCTTGGGTTCCGATATTGCTCAATTAGCTCTTCAGGAGTGGGCAATCTTCTTGGATCTGGAGGTTAGTGCATCAGTAAAAGTTAAGAATTCAGCCGCTTGTGCTAACATCTTTTTCAGCTGCTTGCGATGCCCCTTATTAGTGTTACAGCTCTTAAGTTCCTCATCGAGGGCCTCAAATTCTGGGCATTAAAGAGTATCTTCTGAAAGAGATGGGAGGAGAGAAGAAATGTTTAAATAATCGGGGATAGAAGAGGGGAGAGAACTTATGGCGACCTCACTCAAGTTGGACTAAGCCAGGTAGCTTTTGGGGTCATCATCTGTATTGGACTCAAAGAGGCTTTTAACGTCCTCACTTTCATTAGACGTGGTTGGGGTCTTTTTACGTCATGACCATTATCCTACGTGGGCAAGGAATCTTTAAGGGCTTTACTCTGCATGAACCATTGAAGGATGCTTTTTAAGTCCTCACCTTTATCGGACGAGTGGGAGGAGACATGGGTAGATGTTCCCTTTTGGATGATTTCCCAACCAGTTCGCAAGTCCAGACCAAAGTCATCATCAGACAATGTGATCAGTTCAAGGAGGAAATCCTGCAAAGTTGGCAAAGGCAGAACATGTGGGAGGAATACGACTTCAAGAGGGCGTTGCGGTATTCTTCTCTTTCGTCGAGCAACTAGTGTAGTCCGCTCACCTCTTCCTTTCTTATTGACAAGAACTGGCTAGAGAGGCATAGGGGGTCTAGGCACCATTTTTGCTTGACGAATTGCCTCCCTCCTCATGGACTTCACTCTGCTTCGCCCCCTATAACTTTGCCAGGTCTGCAAAGTAGAGGGCTCATCAAAGTCAGGAGACTCAGGAGGTTCACTTTTACATGAAGTCTGTTCTTGAGCGGCCTCTTGTATCATCAGGCCAGGTTCTTGAGCATGCGTTTCGTGACTTGGGACTGAGACTTCGACGATAATTCACCTTTTTCTTTTCTTCTCTTCAATCAGGAATTGGAAGCCAAAACATTGAGATATGTCGTGGCCTCATATTTGATCGTATGAGCACCAAAGATCTTCAGTCCCTTGAATTATGTGCCTGTGTTGCCGAGATGGACGAGGAGAGATAACACTTTCTTGAACCATCATGGTGAATATGGTGGGGAGAAGGTATAGTGGTAACTCATCCAAATGCAACCCTTGAACTTTCTCTTCTTTTCGGACCATGACCATGTGGGAGGCTTCAGTGGTCCCAAACGCCTTCTTGAGGATGTCCAACCGTATTTGACCTTTCTGAATCAGTACCTCAATGTGGTCTTTGAGAGTGAAGCAATCTTCAATTGGATGCCCAAGCATCCGGTGATATGCATAATACCTCTTGTTATTTACCAGTCTGGCTTTGTTTGGCCTTTTTGCCTCAGGAAAGGCAATCATTCCTTGCTCCAGTAACATCTAGAGGAGTGTTGGCACCCACTCCTTGTCGAAGCTATAGACTTTGTCCCTCTTTTCTTCCCAGTAGTTCCTTCGATAGAGGCCTTGAGGTGGTGACACCCTGTTATAGGACTGTGATTGTTGTTGTCCTTGTTGAGGGGTCTCTTGAGTTTTCAAGGACAATAAGCCCCTGGAAGTATCCAAAGTCTGGAGAGGGGCCTGGTCAGCAGCCTGTTTGGATGTGGAGATAGTGACTGTGGAGACAGTGACTACTGCACTAATCGCACCTCTTTGTTGGATGTCCCAAGGGCTAGTGCGATTATTATTGGCATCACAATTGACTCCCCCATTCGAGATTCACGATGGGGTTCCCCCATGCTGCTTAAACAAGCTTTCAATACGAATTGCCTTGAAAATCATATCCAAAATGATAGTGGGGTTTGAGGCTTCGACTAGCAGCTAGATCTCAAGCCGCATATTACGGACACAAGTCTATACCGCAACGATCTCTGCCATAGGGTTGCTTTGGTATTCAGCAAAGTCTTTGCATCTGGCGATGAACTGATCAACGGGGCTCGTTTAGGCCCTAAGTCATGGTAAGAAGCTTAATGATCTGTACTTCCCTCTCAACCTCGTAGAAACGTTTGTAAAACAAATTCTCCATCTCCTCCCAGGTTTGAACAGAGTTTGGAGGGAGATGGGCATACCATCAGAATGCCGACCAGTCTAGGGCTTCCACGAATTGATGGAGAAGGCGTCTGCCATCCACAGCTGACTCTTGACATGCCAACATGAAGTGTACAATATGATGATGGGGTGAGCCAATACCGTTGAAGACTGGGAGTTTCCCTTTTTGGTAGTTCGCTGAGAACAACAATAAGTCGATGAATGCATGGTAGGGCTTTTAGTAAAGAGTTGTTTCTCGCATCTTGGGAATCCGTTTGTTTCATAGGATGTGGTAGACCATGGCATCTATGTCAGCCTGTGTAACTGGGTGAGGAAGAGCTTAAGATGGCATTGGGGGACAGCCATAATTCAGTGGTGGAGGAGGTTGCCTGGGCAGCTCAACTGTGGAGTGGGGTAGCTGAGGTGAATTGCCCCCATGATGGGACGAGTTTGCTGGAGGCTTGGCATTTTCCACCTGACTAAGCCTATCCACCATTCGATTGATGACTTCTTCAAGCTGGGCTATGCGATCTTGGGGCTTGTCATTGGTCTGATTGATAATCATGAGCTCAACCCTCTCCTCGAGAAAGGAGGTATCAAGCATAGCAGGGGCTTTGTACCGCCGGGTGACTCAGTCCGCGAGGCCAGTCAGACCCCGACAGAGCTTACGCTCTGGTAATAGACCAGGTCCTCATCTACTCACGACGGTCTTGGGACCATGGATTCTGACAGCTGGGGCATCTCCCACAACTTCGATAGCCATGCATTGCTCCCCTTCTTGTTTTGGATTCCATTACCATCTGCAATGGGTAGAAGGGATTCTCTTTAAGGGAATGGGTTCAAGTGCTGCCGGTGTCTTGGGCTTCTCCCTTTGAATGAGCCGCATGCCGTTCTTGTGCTTGATTCTCAGATTCCAGTATACCTTCTCCCAAAACTGGAATTGAGAGCGAGATTGTAGATGGTTGGCTCTTCTGAGGGAGGCTAAGAAGGAGTGAGGACTTGAGAGGGCCGGTTCCATGGCTTCTTTGGATGGCCTTGGTTCGATCGAGGGAGATGGGGGAGACTGAACTTTCTTGACCATTGGAGCTCTACCCCGGGCTCGCTTTTGAGAGCCAATGATCATGGGGATTGCTGAGGGGCCTGGAGAAGGGTACTCGACGGAAATGTCTTTGAGTACCATGGGGCTAAAGATCTTGGCTGAATAGGCGGAGCAAACAAGGGATCGGGCATACACCAACGACCTTTACCCTTGGCATGCGAGGTAATCCGGGAGTCGCATACTTTACAGAGGGCTTCTGGGTGACTTTGGGGTCGACCCTAGCTCGATTAGAAGCCTAGCTTCAAGAATGTTGTTCCTTCGAGCTGTTGTGCATGATGAAGTGGTCTTGTGACCGCCCTTCATGGGATGTGCAGATATGTGCGAGTGGGGTCGACGTGGTGGTCATTGCTTGTGTGCTCGTGGAGGTGGGGTTTTGGTGCCACCCAAATCTGGGGGATAGAGATGTAGCATGCTTGGTGAGGCAACCTTTAAGTTGCCCAGGTGTGTGGGGCTAGGTCCCAAGAGAACCCAACTTGTGATGGTTAATCGAGGAAGTCCTAGGGCGGCCCTGATATGTGGACCTAGCGGCTGAGCCACTAGTCGTTCGAAGTTGGTGAGAGGGAGTGGCATTGAAGCCTCTCTTTTGTGTCGAACCACCAAAAGTGATGGCTCGAAGTGACTACGAGTGGGGAGTGGCCTCATGGCAACCCACAAAGGCAATGGCATCCATTCTTTTATTACAGAAGATAGAGAGGTGGCCTTTCTCCTGCCCCGAGCAGTAGTACCAGCAAGTGACTTGCCGATAACTGGGTGAATGCTGTGGGAGGTGGTTGTAGTACCACCAATGCAAGTAGCATTAACAGGTGGTCTGTTGATGCCGGTAGATAGGGAGGAAGGGACTTGAAGGTCCATCCTTACCCCAAGCTGAGAGAGCGAAACTTGATTGGCGCTTAATAGAAAAGTGGGGAATGATGTTTGCGGAATTTTGTCCCCAAGGGACAGACTCACGAGTGTGGGGATAACGAAATCCCCAACCTAGTTGTAGGGATTAAATAATCCTGAAGACAATTGTGTGCGTGTGAAGAGCAGAATGCTTGACAAGCAAACTAACCCACGATGGGGTAGTGATGTCCCCAGTGGAGTCGCCAAGTAGGTTGGGCCGGATGGCCGCGTGGGGACCCAAGTTTGGGTCCATGTCGAGATCGCTCCCTTGAGAACCACAGTGCATGGGATGCATAAGAGGACAAGTACCAACTAATGAGAGAGAATTATGGGGTGTGAGGTGGGACCAACCTCACGGTGGGTTCGTGACACGCTCAGGCATTCGTGGGCGCCATCTTAAATCATGACGAAAAGCCCCCTAGCTTGAGGCTGGCTTGACTTTAGCCTCCTTGTTCGCACTTTGAGGCTCATGAACACACACATATAAAGTTGCCAAACAAGTGGGTCAGGAGACCATGACTTGCCATTCGAGATATATATAGGAAGGTGACATGATACGAGACTATTTGTCAATTTGACATCCTTTGAGCATCATCTTGTAAAATGGTCTCATATAAGCATACAAATACATGAATAAATATAACAAAATGTTATGAGTGAGATGATGATAGAAGAGATAATGTGGAGGTTGAAGAAGTAGATCAAAGGAGGAATTTCATAAGAGATGGGAGAGAAAAGAAAAGGGTTTTAAGAGAGGGGGAAGTGGGAAGAGATAATGAGACAGGGTGAGAGAAGAAGGATGACGAGAGAGAAAATGAAAAGAGAGAACAAGAGGAAGAAGGTCAAAGAGCAGAAGAGAGAAATGAGGAAGAAAGAAAGAGAGAGAGTGAAAGCAAGAGGGAGAAAGTGAGAGAGACCAAGGGGAAGAGAGAGAGTAAGACAGAGATAGAATAATAGAGAGATATCACGAGGAGGAAAGAGAAAGTGAATGAGACAGATCGAGCGGAGGAGACAAAGATAGAGTGAGAGAGTAAGAGCGAGAGAAAGAAAGAGAGAAAGAGAGAGAGCAAGAGTTGGAGCGAGAGATAGAAGGAGAGTTAGAGGGAGGGAAGGAGAGAAAGAGTGATCAAGAGGAGGAGAGAGGGAGAGCGAGAGGATGAGTGAGAGAGAGAAAGAGAGAGGAAAAGACAGGGAGCTGGTGGTTTAGCCGTTGGCCCATACACGAGAGAGAGAGAGAGAGAGAGAGAGAGGGAGGGAGGGAGATGAGTGGGCTGGCGTCTTAGCTGTAGATTTGGTAAAAGAGGGAGAGTAAGGGTGAAGGAAGGAGAGAGGGAAAAGGGTGGGAGCTAGAGAGAGAAGGAGAGCAAGAGGGAGAGTGAGAGACCGAGAGGAGGAGAGAGGGAGAGCACAAGAAAGAGAGAGGAGGAGAGAGAGAAAATTGAGAGTAAGAGGAAGAGCGAGAGGGTAAGAGAGAGATAGAGTAAGAGAGATAACACGAGGAGAGAGAAAGAAAATGAGAGAGATCGAGGGGAGGAGAAAAAGAGCGAGAGAGTGAAAGAGAATGAGAAGAAGAATGAGGTGGAACGACAACTTAACTGTTGGTCTGATCGATCATGAGTGAGAGAGAGGAGAGAGAAGAACGAGAGAGAAAGAAAGAGAGACAAAGAAAGCAAAAAGTATGCCACCAGCCCAGTTAGCTATGAGAGAGAAAGAGAAAGGGAGAAAGGTAGAGAAGAGAGAGAAAAAGGAAAAGAGAGAAAGAGAGAGGGAGAGAGAAGGGAGAGAAGAGAGATGAAAGGAGGCGGGCCAGTAGCTTAGCCACCGGCCATGAGAGAAAGATAGAGAAGAGAGAGAGAAAGAGAAAGAGAGAGAAAGAGAGAGGGATAGGAAAGGGAGAGAAGGGAAAGGGAGAGAGAAGTGAGAGAAGATAGATGAAAGGAGGCAGGCCTGCGGCTTAGCTATAGGCCTGGTTAGCTGTGTGTGAGAGAGAGAGAAAGTAGAGAAGAGAGAGAGAGAAAGAGGAAGAGAGAGAAAGAGAGAGGGAGAGAAGGGAGAGAAGAGAGAGGGAGAGAGAAAGGAGAGAAGAGAGGTGAAAGGAGAGTCATCGGCCCAGTTAGCCATGAGAGAGAAAGGTAGAGAAGAGAGAGACAGAGGAAGAGAGGGAGAGAAGGGAGAGAAGGGAGATGAAAGGAGTCGCCACCAACCTTGTTAGCTGTGAAAGAGAGAAAGGTCGAGAAGAGAGAGAAAACGAGAGAAAGATTAAGAGAGAGAAAGAGAGGAAGAGAGACAGGAGAGAAGAAAGAGGAAAAGAGAGAAAGAGAGAGGGGTGACCTTGTGGAATTCTTGGACTGAACCGGTGGCTAGGTTGGGAATGAGAGTTCCAAGCGAGAAGTAGAAGATTTTGAGTGAGGAGTGAGAGTTCTAAGGGTAGTGGCTTATGGGAAACGTTTTCTCTCTCCTTTCCTCGAGTGAAGAGGGTAGAGAAAAATATTGCAAAACCAATTGATTTTTTAGCTTAAGGGCCATATCTCAATAATTCTCCTCTTTTCTGAACTTAGGGTTACAGATAATTGTATAGCACTCCCTTTGAAACGAGGGTGGATGCTCAAAACTAACTAAAATTGATAAAAAAATACATTCTTTGAATTAAATTCGAATCTCGTTTTTGGGGAAAAATGAGTATTTTGTGTATTTCGCTCTAACTCATAGTCTTAAAAATGTCAAGATGGTCCCTAAAAGGGGCCATAGGCTCTGGTTGTCATTCGGGCCCCATTTTGGGTCTTTTCGAAAACCTTTTGATGAAAAGAATGTCGCGAAAGTGATGGTCTCAACGAGGCAACCATTTTAGCATATCTTTTGATCCTTGAATTGAAGTGCTGAGCTCTTGGTGAAATCCGTCAAACTTTGGAGATTTTACCATCTTAGATCTCAGATCTTGTCCATTTCTTGGCGTTTTAGTTTGATCTTTCCATTGTGGAACGATGGAGAAGTCGTCACGGTCGTTTAGTGTGAAGAATAGCTCGATTTGATAACTAGACAACCACTTTTTGAATTGAGGAAGTTTGCCGAAATATGGCTTCCAGTCGATGGAAAATATCCTTTCTTGCAACCTCGAAATACAGCCTTTTCGGTCTCTTATCACGTATGATGTTTACTTTGGATCGAAGCCCTCGAGGTCGAAGTCTCAATGAACCTGCTTTCAATTCGATCCAAGGTTGAGCGTTCGTTATATGACCGTTTGATTGAATGGATCTCCTTCTTGTAAAAAATATGTACAGCATAAGTTTTCTTAAGTGGCTTCTCCCTAAGATTTCTTCTGTCTCGGGTCGTGTAATAGGTCGTGCCACATATCAAAACATGTGTGATTACGAGACGAAGATTCTCTTGAAATTTGAGCTTGATCCGACTTAAGATGAAGAAGTTATGACTTTTCAAAGATGATCTCAAAATCATATTACACAGTTTCCATAAATGGAAACTAGTTCATCGAGGGTGCACTAGAATAGCGTGTAACGCACCCTTTTTGGGTAAGTCGGCCACAGGATGGTCCAAAAATATCTAAATGAGTAGAAATTTGATATTTGGGGGTTTTCAGACCTTCTGAATCCAATAGAAGTGGTATGGTGTTTATCTGAAGCTCCGATGATGGGGTTGTAGTTATGAGGTGCTTTTTCAAGATGTTGGAGGCAAAACCTGAACACTGGTTTTGTCTTTGATCAACTTTATCGTCGTCAGATCACGACGAAACTTGGTGGGTGTCTTTAGGGTGTCAATTGTTACCTCCATATGCTTTTTGGGACCTATCTACATCCACAGGCATTTTAGCGCCCGCAGGCCTAGGTCGCGATTGGCTTCCTCTTTATTCGTATCAAGGAAACAAGTGTTGAAAAATACCCTAAAACATGGGGGTTTGGGTCAGCTTCGACTATCCATCACATTACAAGCCATTTCTAGAGGGGCTTCGCTCTCCACCCCTTGTTCATGAAAGCCATTCATCATTAGAGGCCTGGGCATGAAATCATTCAGGGTAGGATGCGGTGATAGAGTTGACTGATAACCATCATTCACATTCCTTGTTCGTTTTCTACTCCAGTTTGTGGAACCTTTAGACAAAAGTGGACGAGCTTTCTCTTCATGCCTTGCTGCTATCAACATTTGTGATAGCGTCGCATCTAATGCATCAAGGCCAGCCATTTTTAGAGCCTCGATCTGCATTCGTTTCTTTGCACTACGGCTAACATAGGTGCTCCAGCCTTGCTCTAAAACTTCCTCAGTATCAGCCGTAGAGTTAAGAGCCCAGAATATTCTTAGCATTGCTCAATGATTTTCGGGTAAGGGCACCCTTCAACATTTTCCAATATAGGGACTTAGTGGACATGGTGCTTAGGAGGGGCACCGTCCATGACTATAATCTCATTATCTATTTGCTCTTGTATAAGATCGCTTATGGGAAAACATTCTTCCAACCCGTGGGTATAAGAATCATGGTATCTACAATATGGAGCTCCCCATGAAGAAGGCTTCCCTATTGATGCCCTCTTCCTTTTTAAAGGAGTGATCAGTCTTACAATAAGGATCTTGTTATATATGTACAATACCATGATTCTATTGAAGCCAAAAGGCTCTTTATATAAGACCTTCATTGATCGCTAGAGCTCGCATTTATTGGTCGTAAGAGAGATCATGTTAACTTCCCTAGTTTCGAAGGTTGTCACATCTCGCTCATCTGGTTTGAGCTTTTCCTCCTTTATAAGATTATTAATGATATCCTTCAAAGGGAAGTAGTCCTTTACCACATGTCTCAATATTTGGTGATACACACCGTAGTAGGGCCAATCCATTTGGCTAACTTGATGAGGATACCTCAGTGGAAGGAGTGTGATGGTTCTGACTACCAAGAGGTTTTCTAATATCTCATGGAATTGATACTTATCAAAAGAATATTCCCTCTGAATACATTCACGAAGTGCGCATTTTGTCGCACTTTGTCCCCCTCATCCACGTCTGGACGATTGTGGAGAATCATAGATTTTGGGTGGTGGGTAACGTTTTCCCCTTCCTCCCTGGGCAACTATAGAGGTAGTCATAGAAATCTTGGCCTCGTGACTTTGGCCTTTCTTTTATCAGAATCTCTTCTAAAGGTCAACGGCTTCAAGCCAAGCCGAAAGCTTTCCAAGAGACTTTTGAGGTTCAAGGCACTGGAAACTAGGTCACTAAAAGTTCGAGGATAAGAAGTATGTATGGGTATTGCGATCTCGAGCCTCATGTTCTTGATGCACGTGTGCACCTCTTGAAGTTCAGGGAGCGAGGTCGCTTGCCCTACGCTAAGGTTCCACCACTTGGCAACGTATTGTTGCACGGGTTCATGGTCCCTTTGTCTTATGTTGAGGAGTTCGAACAATGAACCTCTCTTTTGGTGCTGTGGAATCCTGTCAAGAATTCCTCTTAATTTGTCTCCTTGTAAATATGGTCCCAGAAGGTAGTCACGAATCCCAAGTAA
This sequence comes from Amborella trichopoda, assembly GCF_054954075.1. Taxonomy (NCBI): domain Eukaryota; kingdom Viridiplantae; phylum Streptophyta; class Magnoliopsida; order Amborellales; family Amborellaceae; genus Amborella; species Amborella trichopoda. The sequence continues at coordinate 36,655,690 of NC_142348.1, forward strand.
TGGCTGGTCCTGAAAATGGCTATACAAATTATCTCATCAGGAGGTACTCATTATTGGCCATGTCTACACATACTGACACAAAGGGAGCAAAATGTTGATGAGGGGAGCCTTGACCATCAAAAATTGGAAACTTGGGGTGTTGATACCCCGGGGGATATGGAACTTCATCGATGCATGCAGGGTACGAATTTTGATATGTCTATTGACTATATACCTAGGAGATGCAGCGATTGTGAGTTCTCCACCCCCAACTCATGCACCGTTTCTATAATCAAGGTAGTGTTGGTGAGGTGTTGAGGCTAGCATGGAATATGACCAGTTCTCCATGACTGGGTCTGAGGACTGTTGCCCTGAAGGGTTGTCGGAAGTGGGAGTCACTCGAGCTGCCTTGAACATCTCAAGTTCACCAGTGCTTGGAGCTCAACCTCTCTTTGGGTCAACATAGCCTTCAAACGCACCTTCTCCTCGAGCACAACTATGTCATCACATTCACAATGGGCTCTTGCTCAAACAGACCCTTAGATTCACTGTCTGAGAACAGCATCATCGGTTCTGGTAAGTTGAAAGGGAGTGACGAGGTGTTGAAAGAAATGGAAGAGTCTTTCCGTGCCTTGGCGACGCTGTGGGTAACATGGGGTTTAGTGCTAACTTGTTGGCACTTCACCCTTTTCGTAGGAGGCTTAGTGGGTGGGAGTCCCTCATTAGACAAGAGAGATGATATGACATCCAACCCAAGGGTAATCTTGCTTCCCCAAGGTTCTTCATCTTTATCAACCTTTTTGGAGGTTACACCTGTTACGTTGTAAGGCCATACCTAGAAGAGATCATCCCCTAAGTCATGCATGATCTTCTTCTAGAGTGGCTTTGATTTCAAACCCATAAATTAGAACTGCATATCGACCATGGAGCGGTCGTTCGACCAAGTGGCTTCCCTTGCTCTTTTACAAACGTATTGATTAAGGACCTCGTGCAAATGCTTAAGGACTGCCTTGACATGCATCTTTTCAGCTCGCTTGTACCTCTTGGATTCAACCTTAGAGATACAAGGAGGAATGCGATCATCATGTGCCATGTTTCAAAACTTTAAATCGCAGAAACAATTGCCTTCTTGAGAGTGAGCGACATGTGAACCACGAAGGTGCAAACCACTAGAATGCCTAACTATCGGCGTATGAGCAGCTTATGGCAAGTTGGGCTAATTAGTATCGCGAAGATCCCTAATCGTTGGTAGATGAGCATTCCGAGACCCAGGCAAGTTAGTATCGCAAAAATTCCTTGCCGCCGACATATGAACAGCGTATGACGAAACGAGTTGGTTAATATCGCGAAGATCCGCGACCTGCAATCGATGAGCATTCTAAGAGCCATGCAAGTTAGACTTGCAAAGATGCCTAACCGCCGGTATATGAGCAGCGTATGACGAACAGTGCTAGTTAGTATCATTAAGATTTCTAACCACCAGTCGATGAGAATTTCGGGAGCCAAGAAAGTTAGTATCGTGATGATGCCTAACAACCAGCATATGACGAATCGAGCGGGTTCTTTTCGTGAAGATTCTTAACCACCGGTCGGTGAGCATTCTTGGAGCCAGGCAACTTAGTATCTAGCAAAGATGCCTTATCGTCGGCGTACGACCAATGTGTGAAGAATCGAGCTAGTTAGTATCGTGAAGACCCCCACCCACCGGTCGGTGAGCATTCCTAGAGCCAAGCAAGTGAGTATCGTGAAGATGCCTAACCATCGACATATAAAAAATGTGTGACAAACAGGGCTGGTTACTATCTCGAAGATTTCTAATCGCTGGTCGGTGTGCATTCCTGGAACCAGGCAAGTTAGTAACGTGAAGATGCCTTATAGACGGAATATGAGCAACGTGTGACAAACTAGGTTGGTTAATATCGCGAAGATCTCTAACCAGTGGTCGATGAGCATTCTTGGAGCCAAGCAAGTTAGTATCGCGAAGATGCCTAACTGTCGGCATATGAGTAGCGTATTGCAAATTGGTATGTTTAGTATCTCAAAGATTTCAAACCATCAGTCGATGAACATTCTGGGAGCCAAGCAAGTTCGTATCGTGAAGGTGCCTAATCACCAGCGTATGAGCAGCATATGGTGAACCGATTCGATTAGTATCGTAATGATTCCTAACCATGGTTGGTGAGAATTCCTGGAGATAGGCTAGTTAGTATCGCGAAGATGCCTAACCGCCGATGTATGAGTAGCATAAACAGTCGTGTACGGGATCCGTATGATCAAATGCAGAAATTAGAAAACTGAAGGAGATGAAATGGAGGGCTTAGAAGGCAAGGACCTTGATCTGATCTTTGCAGGAGTGGCACGAATATCCTTCCTAGACACGGGGGCGGTGGACTTCTTGAGGCACAATTACCGTGTTTGCCTTAAGATTCTACCCTCCAAGGCAAAGTTATTCATCGTCGTCCGTTGAATTTTGTTGGGGTTAAGATTACCCTCAATAGTATGCTACCTTGGACTAGGTCTAACTGAGGCTGGGAATTCCTTATTGTCCTAGCCTTTGACGTTCATGGCTTGAACTCTTGTTCTACCATCCTCTTTTCCGTAATACATGGACTAGCCATGGTTTTTGTGAAGGCAGATTGGTCTGTCATTGCAGAGAAGCCCAGTGAAACCTCAACAGTCCCCACCTAGAAAGATGTTACTACTACAACCATTGTTACCTTTGATGACTTGTGATTAACACAGGGGTTCACTCGTCAAGATAAATAAATGAGACACGAGAGTGGATAAGAGGGAGATCGTGACTCCGGATATATCCTAGAGAGAGGTTCGACTTCCTAGACCCAACCAGAGATGAAAGGAAAATTGTTTCGCAGTGGAGTTGCCAGAGATTTGGATGCTCCAAAAAGTGCGGTGCTTGTTTAAACAAGCATTAGACTCCAATTAAAAACCAGAGAACATCAAACTTGGGGCCAATTTTTCCTGTGAATTCCATGTCATAGAAACACATGTTTTAATATTTATATACTGAGAACAAAATAATTCCTGAGGTTTAATCCTCTGTTACAATTTACATCGGCTAAAGAAAAGGAAAATGAGCCGAATAACTTTGATTATGGCCTTGATACCTCTACATTCATTTCTAAGAAAGAAAAATATGCAGACATATCAAAAGAGAAGATAATATTAAGGGCATATTTTCCCATATACCTGTGGCTGTACACAGAGATATTAACCTTCAAGTTTGGTCTTCCTTGGAGAACGGGTCTCAAGTGGATCATAGAAGATAATTATATCTTTATTCATGTCTTGAGTATCTCACTCTATTTTCCCACTCTTGATTCTTACTGAGGTAAAACCTGCAAGTATGCATGTCTCTAAAGAAAAATGTGAACTGCTAAAATGTGGGTCTATCAAAATGTGCGAACCCCTCCACAATCTAGAGATCCCTTTTTGTATTGTCAAGTTATAGTTTTTCAAGGGATAACCATGTATTTCCTATCTTTGAATCCTCGCCTTTCATCTTCATCTTGAACTTATCTTTTTGTTTAAATCACGGAATTTAAAGGGTGCACATCCTCATCTTCACAATGCTTATTATCTTTTGTGCTTATATTTTCATGCTGATTTGAATTGATGATATTCTTGTTGTTTGATTTGTTCACATATGTATCTCTTGATAATTACTCTTTTTAACTGATACTTATCTTGAATTTTGATCATTCGAACCTTGGGATTGGCCGTGATTTCGTGGCAGAAAAATCAGAAAGTCGTAATTGATAACATTGGATTGTGGATGCAACCACTTCCATTCTTCAAAAATTAATTCACGCTACACCATATAAGCGTGATAAAGCCATGAGTCAAGAATCCAATGGTTCTTCTTTCATTAGAAATCTCCTCGTATCGAGGAAGAAATCCCCAATTTGGTGACCAAATGTCGCACAGTGCATAAAGATTTTAAGGATTTAACTACAGAGTGTTTGATGGTATTTTTGACACACGTGTATCCCTGGTACAAATAAAAGAGAAGCTAGTGACAATTTTAGCTTGCAAGTACCAAATATGCTTGTGGACTACAATAGTCCTGACCAAATAAGCCTCGTGTTTCAAAATCCCTGATAATGATGCCAGATCAGCCCCAAATTATTCACATGGTCCATTTGTGGCCATGCGAAGCTGCCCCTCAAGTTTCGTTCAGTTCTGATGCAAATTATAGAAAGCAGGTGGAAATCAGTTTTCGGCCCAGGCCCCTAACATGTCTCTTGTGCATCATAGTCAATAATATGCTCTAGACACCTCCAATGGCCATGGGACCACCTCTAGTGGACTTGGGCAGTTAAGAATAGTCACCTTGCAAAATTTCAGTGCAATTTGACCCTCTTGTGTCTCGCTGCCCAAAAATGGCAGGTTTCTAACAATGAATGGTACACCATCCTAGGTCGTACCTTACATTAAAACCAGTTACTATTTATAATAAATGTGCTTTTCAAGGGAGGGATGGATTTTGTGATGATCATAACTCCCTCACCTTGAAGCCAATGGTCCCGAAATTCAGGTATGTCTTTCCTTTCACTTAGAACTACATTTTTGTTGGTGAAACGCACCATGAGGTGACCCGAGCATGATGAAATCAAGGAAAGAAAATCGCAAGAAAGCAGTGAGAGAAAGACAGCAATTTTCAGCACTATTCATGCTCAGTCAACAACCCATAACATGGGATTTTGAGCACCAATGGCTTCAAGAACAGGTTCATTGCCACCGTGACTTAAAGGGGTTCGTTTTGAGTGCTCATAAACTCAAAATGGGAGCCCGGAAAGCATAATATCAAGGTTAGAAATATGGCACATTTTTTGGCACCAGAAGTCCACTTTCTGGCAACCTTCAAAATTGCTAATGTGATCAAATGCATACCAAATCATGGGGCTTTTATCACAAAATGATTCTAATGACTTCCCCAACAATTTGTGATGAAAATAATGACAAAAAACAAGGCAAAACAAGCATGGTTCAAGCAAGAAAAAATCAAGTTTATGGGTTTTGGCCGGAATTCCAAAACATGGACACAAACCCATCTCGAGCTTGTTAATGGGTATCAGAGCGATCTCCTCAACAAGCCTAACGTCACTATGGAATTTTCTCGATCAAAAATTACGTGCAAGATTCTAAAATCAAGCCTGAAGCATGGCTATGGCAAGAGGCTGCTCTTTGAAGGATGGTTTTGCCATTTTCAAGTTTGCGGCTAGGGGCAATTTGGTCATTTTTTTCAAAAAAGGGATTAATTCATTAAATCATTTTATTTGTAATTTTCAAGAATTTTTCCTTCTTTTGAGCATCTACCCATGTTTCAAGGGGATTATGCTCATTTGTAATCCTATGCACACAAGTTATAAAAAAGAGAGTGTTCGTGACCTTGTTTTTATTTATACATGCTTGCCCTTCATGTTTGAGAGAGAGAGGAGAGACAATATTTGTGTCCTTTTTGTGCTTCGCCCCTAGACCACCAACTAACCACTTAGTAACCTCCCAAGTCTATAGCTCACTTCAAACCATAGGTCCCTCTCCTAACCCCCTCTACCAAACCTAGGTCCATAAGTTCTTAGCCCGTTTGCACCTTCTCTTAACCTCAAGGTCCAAGCCCGTGAGAAGAGGACTCAAAGCGGCTAGGTCTACAATTAGGTCAATAGACCCTCTCTTCCTTTTTTTTTTCCTTTTTCTTCCTCTTCTCTCCTTCGTCGGGACCGACAATCACTGCTGGTTTGTCACTCTCTTCACAACGATCCTTTTTTTTTTTTAACTTTATCTCTTCTCTTTCTTCTATATTTGTCTCTCTCGAGCAATCATTATCACCATTGCTCGTCCCTCCTTCAATACTCATCAAGAATACTCTTCAAGGACAAGCTGGAGTTAATGAACCACTATTTAGCAATCTTACATATGTGTGTGTTTAATAAGGCGCAGTGTATTATAATCGAACCGAGCTGAGAGGTAGGGGGCTTTCACATCTATTCTAAGAGGGGTCCTGAGAGCTCAAAGGTGTCCACGAACCCAAACCATGACGAGTTACATGCCAGAATCTCTCGCAGCACTAAAATCCCCCTCACTGTTGGTCACTTTTCCATGTGCCTCAACGCACATAGTTTTCTGAAGGACCGGTTCCCGAACCCAGGTTGAGTCCGATCCCGAGCCATGAGATAGAGGCTCAACCAGCTAATGACTCCACTAGGGACACGTCACCCCAAAGTGGAACTGGTTTGCTTAACCAAACTTTGTGTACTATCTACCACACATTTTTCTATGGCACCGGGGTTCTTCAACTCCTACTTCCAATTTGGGGATTTAATGATCCCCATACTTAGAAACTTGTCCACTAGGAATGGGGTTCCTAAAACCCCACTCCATACCTTTCTCTTTCGTGCAAGCCCAACTACCCCCTCCTGGGCCCCGGCCCAGACCCAGGTGAGAAGGGACTCGATCGTGCCCTTCGTGATCAACAACCCTACCTCTAGTGTTGTTTTCATTGGTGGCTCGAAGGCGATCCCCTTTGTCACTCACCCTGTGACTAGTGGCAAGCCCACGCGTCCTATTGCTCGGGGGAGCCAAAAGGCTACCCCAGTTCCTCTCGCAACAGGCAGCCAGCCTATCGTTGCCTCTTTGGGCAGCTAAAAGGCTTCCTCCTTTGTTTCACATGCGTGTGTCAGCGCCCCGTGCACCACCTCCCTGTTCACACACCATACGGGCGGTTCGTCCGACAGCCCCTCACAAGTGAGGCGCCACAAGGTGACCCCACCCACTCACTCATCTCGAGCTGGCAACTTGTCGGTTCAACACATAGGGGAGGCCCTAGGGCTCGTCCCTCACACACACTCCAAAGGACTAGTGGTCCACCCGCCGATCCCTCTTCTCGAGACGGGCCTCTTAGGACTTGGCCCTACAAAGAAGCTTGACCCGATGGCCACCCCACCCACCATACTAAGTCTGCTCGGGGTGGCTCAAAATCCATCCCCCGAAGAGCACAAGACCAATGGGCTACCCATCAGTCACAACCGCACATGCATGTCCACACAGTGGGTGGGGGGGGTCACAATGGCACCACTCCACACACACTGCAAGGCAGGGCCAACACCTCTAACGCTGGGCCCTCTGCCCCATGCCGGGTTGGTCGCAAGGCCACCTCAAGCACCCCTTTTGACTGTGCACGCACATGCAAGCCAGCCACTGCTCCCATGCACCCTCTTACCCCAAAGGGTGGGCTCAGAGCGAGATCCCTCCACCCAAGAAAACCGATCTGCCCCCATTTCTTCGCATCAATCAAAGGCCCTTCAAGCGGCCCTGAAACCTCCTCCCCCAGGTCATGATACTCTTCCTCAACTCATGCAGATGATCTTGACTTGCATAAGGAGGGCAAACCACATTGAGTCCCCCTCTTAGTTCCATTTCTGGGAGAGGGTCTACTAGAAGTTGCAAATCTGTCATAAGAGCAGCCTACGGATTCCCCCAATGAAGAAAGTCAAGACACCTGCCATGGCCAGGCCTCACGACCTCTTAAAAAAGAATCTGTTTTATCCCTCTGCGGGCGGCACCCCCACCAAAGACAAAAGAGGTGGTCCAATGCATGGTTATTGAGGTCATTGAGGATGAGTGTCATCCCCTAAGATCGTGGTCCCATGACCGTCATGAAGCAATAGTGATGCGTGCCCTCAATTAGGCTCAAATTCAGTCGGGACACCCTCAACCTCTTTTAACCGGCCTCCTTAACCAAGCCATCAGGTTCTATCGGACCCATACCACCTCTAAGGCACCCCTCCTGGAGGAGAGGGCAGACATTATGGTGGTCGACCATGCTAAGGATCCTCCTCAACACTCCTTACCCCATGACCTGATTGCCCAAATCAATGAGACCCTCCAATCAATTCTAGAACATTTTAAAGAGGTCGAGAATGGAAGACTCCAAGGGAATTCATGTCACCTTGGGGTCACCTCACCTCCACCACCCCCTTCTGTGGGTGAGGAAATAGACCACCACCTCCTCTAGCAACAAAAACCCCTCCCATGCTAACCACTCCTATCCACTAGACCATCTCCCCTGCATTCACTCAACAAGATATACAAGCCATGGTCAACCACACCATCCGGAGCTTGTAGATCCTTGGTGCATCTAAAATAACTCCGTATCATAAGCCGTACGCAGTCTTTATCGACCAGCTCCTGTTTTCGTCCAGTTACCAAAAGGGCTGGCTGCCGGTCTTCAATGGTACTGGCTCCCTTTTCGTGTTCACATGCTAAGAGTCAGCATCAGATAGTAGGCTACTCCTTCGGCTGTTCGTGGACACCTTAGATGGACCAGCCTTCAAATGGTTTGCCGGTTACCACCGAACTCTGTCCACTCTTGGGATGAAATAGAGCACATGTTCTACAAGAGCTTTTATGACATCGAGAGAGAGGTGCAGGCCATAGACCTCCTCACCATCACTCAAGAACCAAATGAACTGGAAGACAAGTTCATCCAAAGGTGGAGGGATTTGATCATATATCAAAGTAACCCCATGCCCAAGTTAGATGTAGTTCTGACCTACATTCGCAACATACGACCAGAAATATCTCTGCATGTTGAAGCCTCAAACCCACGTACCTTCTCTTTGATGATCTCAAAAGTTGTGAGCATTGAGAGTCTGTTCAAGCATCATGGTGATGCACAGTCCTCGAATGGAGGGACAAATCAGAACTCTAGCAATAGCTGCCCTGGACCTCGGAGCAATCAGAAAAAATATGTGGTGAGCGCCTCAGTCACTACCACACCAATAATGCAAAGCCACCTACTGGCTCGACTCCTCTCCAAACCCTAGACATGTACCGGGGCATATTGCAATCTAAGCCCCTAGGAGAACCTCAGCAAGTGCCCCAACAGCCTCAAGCCTATAATTCGGTGCCCCTTCTTGTGAATCTTTATCCGAAGGACATTTTTGAGGAAAGAAAAAATGGGAAGTATAGCTTTAGCAAGGAATGGGTCCCAACCATGGTCGATAAGCTATTAAACCAGGGGATGATCACCCTCCCTGTGGCAAGGAGGCCGGATGAATATGGTCTTACCAATAACAAGAAGTATTATGGCTACCACCACATGGCGAGTCACCTAATTCAGGAGTGATTCATCCTCAAGGATCATATTGAAGCTTTGATCCAGAAGGGGCAAATCCACTTGGGGATGCTCTAGAAGGCATTCGATGTAGTCAAAGCATCCCATGCGATCATGATTGAAGATGACCAATCTCAAAGTTTCCACCTAAAAGACCTCCCCCCCACAGGCATATCAGTCTTGTGTGAAGTCATGATCATGAATGAGATGATCTATCCCCTTCCCCCTAAGGAACCAAGGCACATTCTCCCCAGATGTGAAGAGCTCTAGTGCATATACCATCAGCATAGAGGACACGATGTCTTTGAATGTCATGCGTTTATGACCTTAGTAAAGAAGCTCATCATCAGAGGTGAGTTGTTCTTTTCATTGCCACCCTGCTCTGATGATGAACTCGACCCGGTCTCGGAGTAAGAAGCACAAGAAATCAGCAAGGTCGAGTCGCCATGAGACAAGCCTTCTCATGAGTTATTTGACCTAGGTGACTTAGACGAGCGCTCGACATCCCAGCCATGGAAAGTCTATCAAGGGGGAGGCAAGATGAAATTACTCAAGCGAAAAGCAGTTCACCACGCCAACATGGCACCTAAACCACGCTGACCACGAAAGCTCCCCCCCCCCCCAATCAACAAGAAGGGGAAGGCCAAGCTAGCTCCGAGGTCTTGAAGCAGAAGAAGGAGGATACCTCGACCCCTGGTCAAGCTAGAGAGTTCCTTCCTCCAGTTCCATCTCTCCCAACTCTATATGATTTCCTCCCCCAACATGTCCTGTTACTCTAAGGTAGCCAGACCATGAACTAGGAGGCATGCCAAGAGATACACTTCAAAAAACATCCTCCCATGCTACGCCTCCCCCGTCTGATAAGGGTGACGAATCTAAAAGCACACCTCCATGTAGGATAACCGCCTTAAAGATCCCCTACAAAAGTTCAACAAGGTTTATGACTCCAAAAGAGCCTCGATTACATCCAATGAGAGTGACGACATTAAAATTTCTCTTTGAGTCTAATACAGATGATGACCTTAAAGGCTAGCTAGTTCGGTCCAATTTGAGTGATGACCCTAAAATCCCTCTCTTCTTCCTCTGTCCCTGATTCTTCAGACCCTTCTTCTCTCATCCCATGCCTCTCAAAACTCTCCCCCGAGTGTACAGACTTTGATGCTCTTAATAATGAGTTCAAAGACTACAACATCAACAAGAAGGACTAGAAGCGGTTGAGAATGATACTGACACAGTCTGCTGATTTCATAAGTGTCGGAGATGCCTTAGCTTATGCCGCTCAGAAGAAGAAACCCCTTCCCACTTCAAGGAGCTACTAGAGTGCTTTCGAAACCCAAAACCCACGAAATCTCAATGGCTCCCTGAACTCAATTTGGAACAGCAGAGGAAGGGTACAAGAGGAGAGTTGTTAGGGGCCTCGATCTCGCCCTCCGTACCTTTGGGGATCAGGCGGCACGTGTCTCGAGTTCAGGGGAGCGCTGGGACGTTTTTTAAGATCGCTTTCTCAAAAACTTGGTTCAAGAATGGGGGCAGGTGTTACCAATCGGTGAGAGAGGAATTTAAAAGTGGATTCGAGACTTACTCGGGTTGACTCACATGGGCGCCCTATAATATCATGAAGAAAGCCCCTCAGTAATAAAACTAGTTCGGAATCGCCTCCCTTGGATTGTATTCTTCTTATTTTCTACAATCACACACATATATGGTAAAGGTTATAAGACAGGTGGATCAGACCTCACCCTTTTCCTCATGATGAACGTACACAAGTATAGGCATTCAAAAAGAAGAAAAGAAGAAAGAAGGGGAGAGAAGAATTCGACTAAGCAAGAGGATCAGAATGGTGACTAGACTGATGAATAATTAGTGTGACGTGGTAGTAAAAAGGGCTCGGTGACCAAGACCGGCTCACATGATTACTATTAGGCGTCGTTACTAATACCGATTAGCTAGGCACGATGGTCAGCTTGTTGTGGCAATAACGCGGGCGCAGTAATCCTGGCACAACAACATTATGACTAGACGACAGGACTACCATGAGAGGCTAACCTCAATCCCTCTTAGTCGGACGAAGGAGTGGCAGAATTAAGACTATGAGGAAAGAATAAGGTTGGAACATGATCGTGACGACATATTCAGTGTGATTCAATGAAGAAATCACAAAGAAACATCAAGGAACATGCACACAATCGAACCGAAGTTTTCAAGATTCATCCAAGATTCAAGTCTCATGATCGTGGCTCAAAAACATGATTCATTGCTTGAAGTTGGTATCGAAATGATCGCCATGCCGAGCTCTATAAGAAAACAATAATGTTTCCATCAAACAAGCATCAGAACGACCTTGGGTCAGCCACGGAAGATCACACAGGTTCTCGGGCAGCTGCAGGGACTATTATGAAATTCTACACATTGTTAGGCAGGGGCAAAGCAGTCTTTTTGCACCCATTTTTAGAATTTCTTTAAATTCAATTAAATTTTAATTATCTTGAATTCTAGGTAGTTTTTCGGGAGTACATCCACGTTTTCACTAAATTCTATATAAACAGGCACTGCCTCATTGTACAAAGGACAGATTCATTCTTCATGGATCAATCAATAAATTCTGATTTTTGCTTGAGTTTATGGGTACGTCTTGGAGAGAGAGAGAAGAGAGAAGAAAAGGGCCGATACCCTTCGGGTAGGTAACTTTCTCTCTTCTCCTCTTTTTCTCTCTCCTCCCGTCTTTCTCGTCTCTATCTCTTTCTTTCTCTTATTCTCATTTTTATCTCTCTTCCTCTCTTCCTGTCTCTATCTCTTTCTCTCTCTTTCTTTTGTCAATCGACGAAGCCTAGTGTCGGTTGGTGTTCTCCCACTCTCTTTTGTCAATTAGCGAAGCCTAGCGTCGATTGGTTTTCTCTTTCTTCTACTAATCGGCGAAGCCTAGCGCCGGTTGGTTCTCCTTCTCCTCTTCTATCAGTTGGCAAAGCCTAGCACCAACTGGTTTTGTCCCCTTCTTCTGTTCATCGGTGAAGACTAGTGTCGATTGGTTTTTATCTCTCTTCTTCTCATCTCCCCTCTTTTCTCTCTCTCTCTTCTGTCAATCGGCGAAGCTTAGTGCCGATTGGTTTTCTCCCTCTCTCTTTTGTCATTCAGTGAAGCCTAGTGCCGGTTGGTTTTCTCCCTCTCTCTTCTGTCAATCGGCGAAGCCTAGCACATATTGGTTTTCTCTTTCTTTTGTCAATCAGAGAAGCCTAACGCCGATTGGTTCTCTCTCTCCTCTTTTTTCAGTTAGCGAAGCCTAGCACCGACTGGTTTTCTCTCCCTTCTTCTATCAATCAACGAAGCCTAGCATCGATTGGTTTTTTTTCTCTTCTTCTGTCATTCGGCGAAGCCTAACGTCGATTGGTTTTTCTCTCTTCTTCTATCAATCGACAAAATTTAGTGCCGACTGGTTTTCTCTCTCGTCTTCAGTCAATCGATGAAGCCTAGCACCGACTGGTTTTCTCTCTCCTCTTCTGTTAGTCGATGAAGTCTAGCACCGATTGGTTTTCTCTCTCTTCTTTTGTCAGTCGGTGAAGCCTAGCATTGAGTGGTTTTCTCTCTCTTTTTATGTCAGTCGGCGAAGCCTAGTGCTGGCTGCATTTTCCCTCTCTTCATTCTAATACAGTCGGCAATGCTCAGCACCGATTGTGCCTTCCTTCCCTCTCTCTCCTTTATCCTCTCGTCTTTTATACTCTTCTCTTCCTTTCTTCTCTCTCCTTTCTTTCCCTTCTAATGTACCTTGATTTCGTGTCCAGATGAAGATTTTGTCGTCTTGAGCTTTTGACCAGAATCTTGAAATCGGGCGACCAAAATTTACGGCAGTTTTGATGCCTTCATGTGTGAAATCCAACTGTTCAACATACATGAGGTTCGGACCAGAGAGAGCCTCGGACCTCACACATATAATGCAATTAGTTTCGTACCAATCGGGTATGCGAACTTCGTAATGTGGTGCTCGAACGAGGCGTACTGCTGTTGCATTTTCTGCAACTTCTTTCATGGATCAACAACTTTCATTTAGTTTTTCTCTCTGCTCGGGTGTCAACATGAGGCATACCACATATCGAATTGTTCGTCTTGATGAGACGAACACGCTCACCAAATTTGAGAGCGACCCGACTTGGAATGAGTGAGATATAGGCCTTGAAATTGACTAGCTGTGACTATAAAAACAGCCACCTTTAATGGTGTTTTGATGTAGTGAGGCCACACGAGAATAGTGTGCGGCCTACCCTTTTTCAGTATTTTACTCATAACTTTGTCTTGGAGTGCCTAATTAAGCCGAAACTTGACCCATAGGGGTTTTCGAACGTATCAGATCTAATGGAGGTGGTCCCACAACTATTTGACGCACCAAAAGTATGGCTCTAGTTACAGGGTCCATTTCAGGATGCTTGAGACCAATTTTGCTGAAATTGTTTCTTTGTGTTCACTGCCTTAGACATGTCTGATCGCAATGAAACTCCGCAGGTGGTTTTTTGAAGTGCTTATGACGATCCTAAACAATTCTGGGGCCATTCTGATTCTGCCAAGAATTTCTATTGTTTTGTAGACTTTATTGACCTGCTTTCTACCACAGACCAAGGTGTTGAAAAATACGTTCAAACAGAGAGGCCTCCTCTTCATCTCACAAAGAATACAACATGGTGTCAACTGTGGAGGAAACGCTCGAGATCTATCAGATCAACTTAAGGTCGGGGAGGTATCTTATGCCATTAACCCTAAAGCTGAAGCAACCAAGACTCCTACATTACCATGGTTCACCACTGGTCCCACACCTAAATCCACCAGCTCTGCCTCCCAAGCCTACACCCCCACTAAAATACTCGAGTCGACCTCTCATTCCCCCTGCTATGCCCCTTTAGAGAACCTTGACATCCTCAAGCTTCACCCAATCCCACTCTGATCACACCCACCATGGCCATCCAAACAACCTAGACTACCTTTAATCCTATTGTATCCACCACCAGCCCTCCATTACCCAGACCTACTCCACCACTACCCACACCCCAAAAGAAAGTGGTGAATATGATAATACATGACCCGGAGGATAATAAAGTCAATTATGATGCGTTCGGGCACCTTAGGAGACTCCCCGCTCTCTTGAGTGTTTATGACGCCCTCATATTCACAGGAAACTTTCGGTCGACTCTGATTCAAGCTTTGTCTTGGCTCGAGGTATATGAAACTGAGGTTGAGAATTCTTACCTACATGGGGTTTGGGGACAAGGATGTCAAACCTTCTATTATAACAGTTCAAGGCTTCAATCAGTCGGGGGAGAAACCGGCTGGTACCATTCATCTCCATCTTAAAATCTATGACCTAAACAACTATACCCAGTTTCATGTGATAGAAAAATATACTTATTACAACATACTACTGGCCGTCCGTGGCTCCATGACCATGGAGTGGTCCCATCTACCCTCCATCAATGTTTCAAATATAGTTAAGATGGGAGGCAGTATACAGTCTATGTTGACAAGAGCCTGTTCCCCACTACCGAGTTGCACTATACCGATGTAAAGCACTATTTCACCTCTTGAGTTCAACCTGAACAAACAGTGCCACTAGGAGAAGCTAAACCCAGTAGCACCTTAGGAAGGGTCGAAGGTTCCTCTCATGAGGATATTAAGGATGTGGCAAGGACCCTCACCAATATGTTTAGCGAAGAGGGGAGAAGTGGTGGAGTACTCCCCTTGATCCCCGTTAGCGTGAATCTCCCTTACTCCCCTTCGAAAGTGTCACCCCAATTTTTTGAAGGACAACCCTCATCCTCTACTCCCCCTCCCCCAGAGTGTCAAGAAAAGTAGTCCACGAGGCAGGAAGAGGCCATGGATGTCGAGTAAGAAGAGCAGCCCACAAGCCAAGAAGAGGTCATGGACATCGAGACCCTCACCCCGAAGGTCACTTACACCTCTGAGAACCGAAAGGTCCTGCATATCCCGGCCGCCCTTGGTTAGGTGCCTCGATCTCGGGCTCCAGATCCTTGGAGGATTGAGCGGCACATGTCTCGGGTTTCGGGAGAGACTCAGGACGTTTATGAGATCGCTCTCTCGAGAACCTCGTTTGAAAATGGGGGCTGGTGTTACCAACTAGTAAGAGGGGAATTTAAAGGCGGGTTCGGGGACTTACTCGAGCAGACTCATGTGAGCGCCCTCTTAGATCACGAAGAAAGCCCCCCAGTAATGAAACTGGTTCGAAATAACCTCCCTTGGCTCGTATTCTTCTTATTTTTTGCTTTCTTGTAATCACACACATATATGGCAAAGGTTATGGGATAGAGGAGTTAGGCCTCACCATTTTCCTCTTTGATGAACATATGCAAGTATGCATATTCAAAAAGAAGAAAGAAAGACAAGGGGGGACAAGAATTCGACAAAGCGAGAAGATCAGAGCAGTGACTAGGTTGGTAGACAATTGGCATAACGTGGTGGTGAAATGGGCTCGATAACTGAGACTGGCTCACGGAATCACTACTAGACGTTATGGCGAATATCGACTAGCTAAGCACGATGGTCGGTCTGTCGTGGCAGTAATGCGGGCCAAGCGAACCTCGCACAACAACATTACGGCTAGACGACAGGACCGCCATGAGATGCTAACTTAATCCCTCTTGATCGAGTGAAAGAGTAATCAAGGAATGATTAAACAGAAGAAGGGAATAAATGGAATGAGAGAGAAGAAGGAAGAGAGGAAGGAGAAGAAGGTAGAGGATATGCAGTCGGCAGTAGACATTGCCGACTGTTTCAGGAGATGGGAGAGAGAGGAAGCAGTTGGTGCTAGGCTTCGCCAACTGTGTTAGATGAGAAGAGAGGATGGGGACAAACTGGCCTTAAGTCTTGCAAACTGACAGGAAAAAGAGAGGGAAAACCAGTCGGTGCTAGGTCTCGTCGATTGACAGAAGAGGAGAGAGAACATCAAATGGGGCTAGGTCCCGCCGTCTGATTGAAGCAGAGAGAGAAGACCAACCGGAGCTAGGTCCTGCCAACTGATTGAAGCAGAGAGAAAAGACCAACCAACGCTAAGTCTCGTCAACAGATAGGAGAAGAGAGAGAAGACCAACTAGCACTAGGTCTCACCGACTGATAGAAGTAGAGAGAGAAGACCAACAGGCGCTAGGTCTCGCCGACTGATAGAAGAATAGAGAGGAGGCCAACCAGCGTTAGACCTCGCCAGTTGACAGAAGAAGATAGAAAAGACCAACTGGCGTTAAGTCTCGCCAGTTGACAAAAGAAGATAGAGAAGACCAACTTGCGCTAGGTCTCGCCAGTTGACAGAAGAAGATAGAGAAGACCAACCGGTGCTAGGTCTCGCCAGTTGACAAAAGAAGATAGAAAAGACCAGCCGGCGCTATGTCTCGCCAGTTGACAGAAGAAGATAAAGAAGACCAACCAATGCTAGGTCTTGTCAGTTGATAGAGGAAGATAGAGATTTGAAGAAAACATGGGAGAGAGAGATAGAGACAAAGAAAGAGAAAGAGAGGGAGAACGAGATAAAAGAGACAGAAAGAGAGAGAGAAAGAAAGAGAAGAGAAAGAGAAAGAAGAGAGAGAAAGAAGAGAGAGAAAGAGGGAGAAGAGAAAGAGAGAGAGAGAAGAGAGAGGAGAGAGAAAAAGAGAAGAGAGAGACGAGAGAGAAAGAGAGATATAGAGAGAGAAAGAGAGAGAAAGAGAGATAAGAGAGAGGAGAGAGTGAAAGAGAATATCGTGAGAGAAGAGAGAGAAAGAGAAAGAAAGTTACCTGCTTGAAGGGTACCAGCCCTTTTCATCTCTCTCCTCTCTCTCTCCAAGATGTACTCACAGGCTCAAGCAATCAATCAAAATTATATTGAATCCTCCAAGACTGAATCGAGCATTCCGAGTCCGTTTACAATGTGGCAGTGCCTGTTTATATAGAATTATGCCCAAACATGGGTGGATTGATCAAAATTAGACCTAATTGATAAAAATTAAGCTTTAATTGAATTAAAACAAATTCTAAAAATGGGTGTAAAATGACTGTTTTGCCCTGCCGAACAATGTGGGGAATAACATAACAGTCCCTACTGCTGCCCGAGATCTTGCGTGATCTTCCATGGCTGACCCGAGGGTGTTTTGATGCCCATTTAATTGAAAGATTATTGTTTTCTTGTAGGGCTCGACGTGGCAATCGTTTTGATACCAACTTCGAGCCACGAATCATGTTTTTGAGCCATGATCATGAGACTTGAAATTTGTTTGAATCTGAAAAACTTTCAATCGATAGTGCGTTAGTTTCTTGATGTTTTTCTGTGATTTCTTCATCGTAGTGCACTGAGCATGTTGTCACAATTGCGTGGAAACAAACGGAACGCGGTTTGGAGCCCGAACGAAGTATTTTGCAACTTTTGAGTTTTGGCCAGAATCTATAATACAACGGTCAAAATTTCAGTTACTTCATCGACTTCATGCATGAAATTTAACCGTCCATCATGTACGGGGTTCAGACTAATGATAGCCCTTGACATTATGCACACAATGGAATTAATTCGATGTCGATCCGTTGCGGGAGCATCGTGATTTGGTCTATCGAGTGAGGCGTGTCACTACTGAATTTTTTGCAACTTCGTCATGGATCGGCAACATCTCTCTAGCTTTTCTCCCTGCTCGAACATTGTCTCGAGGCATGCCACATCGAATTGTTCATCTTGATGAGACGAATATGCTCACCAAATTTGAGAGTGATCAGACTTGGAACGAATGAGTTATAAGCCCCGAAAGTGACTACATGTGACTGTAAAAACAACCACCTTTAATTGTGTCTTAGTGCTGTGTGGCCACAGGGGAATAGTGTGCGGCCCCTCCTATTTCAACGTTTTGCTCATATCTTTATTTTGGAGTGTTCTATTAAGCCAAAACTTGCTTCGTAGGGATTTTCAACCGTTCCAGGTCAAATGGCAATGGTCCCACAGTGATTTGAGACACTGAAATTTAGTTCCAGTTGTAGGGTTCATTTCAAGGTGTTAAAGACCGATTTTGCTGAAATTGTTCCTTTGTGTTCGCTGCCTTAGACATGTCTGATTGCGATGAAACGTGGCAGGTGGTCTTTTGAAGTGTTGATAAAGATCTTGACCAGTTTTGGGATCATTCTGAGACTGTCGAGAATTTTCACTGTTTTGTAGGCTTTATTGACTTGCTTCCTACCAGGGACCAAGGTGATGAAAAATACGTTCCAACAGCTTGCCCCACCAAATGTTTTGCTTCAAGAGAAACGAGAAGGACAATCATTTGGAAAGTTTCCTTAGGATTTTACTTTTTTTCTTCCTAGCCGCAGGACCACGTGAACGTCAAGGAGATTCACGTTATGGTGTAACTAGGCTGCTTAGACATAGGGATGCATTGTTCATGGGTTTAGGGTCATGTAGTATGGATCGAGGTAGAGAAATTTAGGGAGTGAGCAGTTTAGGGTCATGCAATATGGACCGAGGTTGAACCGTTTAGGGTCATGCAATATGGACCAAGGCTGAGCAGTTTAGGGTCATGCAGTATGGACCACAACTATAGTTTAAGGTCATACAGTTTAGACCATGGATTTTAGGGTTGTGCATCTAGACCATCGCTACAGTTTAAGGTTGTATAGTTTGGACCATGGAGTTTAGCGTCATGCATCTAGACCATCCCTACAGTTTAAGGTCGTATAGTTTGGACCATGGAGTTTAGGGTCGTGAATCTAGACCATCACTATAGTTTACGGTTGTATAGTTTGGACCATGGAGTTTAGGGTCGTGCATCTCGACCATCGTGTAGGTCTCCACGTAGGTGGGGCTGCATAGGGAATAGGTCTATGGATGGTAATCTGACTCCCTGGGGATAAAATGGCTAAGGTTATTCACAAACTAATAGCTCAGATGGAAATGGTGGCCTGATGAAGGATGACCAGCAGAAGTGGGCCTCGCTATGCTTTTAAAGGGGGTAAGCATACGTTTTGAGTGAAAGATGAGTCTCTATAACAGGTAACCTAACTCCCTGGGGGTAAGGTAGCATAGTGTGAAGCTGACCCATTAGGGATTGGGGAAGTAAGAATGACCCTAAGTTCACTGGGGATGATGGGCTGCATTATAGGTGTGATTCATAGTGGGGGATGAGGGACAACTCCTTACTCTATTGGGGAAGTCATAGTTTAGGTGCAACGGCCTAGGTACAAGTCCACTAGGGATGACACATCTTGGCTTGGGAACAACTCCACTAGGGATAGTGATAGTGCATACACTGCTTGAAATATGGTTGACGCCATGTGTAGCGCGGATGGTTTATTGCACAGATTCCACCGGTGCTGAGTTCTCACAACACAACCGGCGTTGTTCAGTTGACGTTGTGAATGACTTGTGGTATTATCTGAAGACAACCAGTGCTGAGTTAACCGGCGCTGGGGTCGTTTTGGAGACATACTCAGTGCTAAGTCAATCGGCGCTAAGGTTGTATTTAGAAACACACCCGGCGCTAAGTCAACCAGTGCTAGAGCTGTATTTGGAAATACACCCAACGCTGCATCAACCAAGGCTAGGGTTGTATTTGGAAACACACCCGGCGCTAAGTCAACGGACGCTAGGGTTGTTCGGAAACACACCCGGCACTAAGTCAACCGGTGCTAAGGGTGTATTTTGAAACGCACTCGACATCAAGTCAACCAGCGCTAAGGTTGTATTTGGAAGCACACTCAGAGCCAAGTCAACCGATGCTAAGGTTGTATTTGGAAACACATCGGGCTCAAACTCAATCGATGCTGGGGTTGTTTGAAAATTTACCAGGAGCTACGTTAACCAGCGTTGGGGATGGATCGATGAAAGTTATCTCGGGCCTTGTGTCGAAGCCCGACCCGGCTCATTGTCGCTTGGCATCCCTTGGACGCAACTGGTATTCCGAGTTTGTGAAGGACTTTTGAGGGCAGTGTTGTCTTTGCAAGGGGGTAAAACCCCGTTTTCCCTTATTTTCACCCAAGGTAAAAACTTAAGCAAGTTTTCCTTAGCCGTGAGGAGAGAGTACTCGGTTGAAGTTTCCAATGAGCAGTGGACTTTCAGCAATATTTTCTTCAGGGAAGGTTCTTTAGCAGGCAGAAGAATTCCAGCAAGGGTTTTGTAGAAAAGACCTTCGGCGTGCGAACTTTGCTCAGAATTTGGCGAAGTTCCATAGAGAGTAGCAGAGAAAGGAGACTCCTCCAGGAATTTTTTGCAAAGGGGCAGGAATTTGGGCTGCCTTTTTCCTTTCACAGCAGCGAGTATTTTCGCGCATCCTAGGAATTTTCCAGGGATTTTTAAGGGGTTTCCCAACGGTTGTGGTAGCTTTTCGACACCACTCGTGGTGTTGCAGAAGTTCTAGACACTTTCAAGAGGTTTACCGGGGTTATCTCCACTTTTCAACACTGTTAGCGGTGTCACAAAGGTTTCCCGGAGAGGTTCTGGTGAAGTCCAAGCCAAAAGACTTAAGCAAAATCTGTTTTCCTGTGAGTTTTCAATGGTGTAGGAGTAATTTCGGTGGAAGACAAACAGTCGTCGAGGGTGGGCCATATAGCTGCAGGAAGTGAACCATTACGAGGAAGGCGTACGGTTGCTGAATACATGGTGATGGTTGCCCTTTGTCCTTGGAAATTGTGTGACCATTTAAGGAGGTGTGAAAACGAGTACTCTAGGGAGGCGAACAGTTGAGATAGGGCCGACGCTAATAGAAATGCAACTGGAACTAAGGTAACCGACGCTGATGATTTGGAGTGCTGATACAACAGGCGCCGACCCTCAAGCGAAACAGTCGGCGCTAGGGGTTGGGCACGCAACCGACGCTATCCTCTAGACAACCCAGCCGGTGCTGGCTTCAATCGATGCTGATTAGCACTTGTGGCTAATCATGATGTGAAGAATGATGCTTCCATGTGTCGGTAAGTAACATGTGAGATTCGCGGCGCTCGTTGATGAGCTATGTACGACGATGTTCATGGGTAGGAAAAAAGTGGCGAAGGATGGGGCGAGGCTTGTGGTATCTATTGGAAGCCAAATCCTCCAGAATAACAATGAGGTCCATGTTGTTTTGTGGAAGGGCATCCACTGTGAACAGCTCATACTTTCTGTCATAGGCCAGCTTCTTGCCAGGGCAGCCCCTCTTGTATGGTTGATATACACGTCGAATGAATCCTACGTCATATGTTCGACATACATGTCAAATGAGGTATCTGGCTTGTATGTTTGACATACACGTCGGATGTACTGAGGCTAGCTTCTTGGAGTAGCTATGCTTTGTCTTCTGGTCTATAACCATCCTCGTACTAGTCAGATGAATTAAAGTTAACTCTCCAAGTGGTTTCGCTTATTCTTCATGAGGAGGCCCTTCCTTTTGTGGGCATGCTTCTTCCTCATGGAACAGGTATTTGTTTTGGCCTATAACCGTCCTCTTACTCTCAGATGCAAGAGCAAGAGTACAAGTTTTGGTTTGTAACCGTCCTCTTATCCTCGATAGAAGAGACTTGTAACTTCCCTAGTAATGGGTTCTTGTAACTTGTAACTCATTTTTACTGCAATAAAAATAAAAAGAGTTAGCATTTTGTTTGGACTATCTTCTTTGTTTTCATGTTGAGTCCCTTTCTTTTGAATACACATCATGGATAGTACTTCTTTACATATCGCCCCTTGATAGGGGGCATTGTCTCTTCTCCATCAGGACATGCCAATATGTAGGCTCTATTGAGAGCGACCTTTTTTACTGTAAAGGGACCTTCCCACTTATGCTCAAACTTCCATTTGTGCCAGCCATGTATGACAATAGACCTTTTGACCGCTAAGACTAGATCACCACGGGCGAATGAGCAGATCTTGAAAGACTTGTCAAAAGCCCTCTTCATTCTCCCTCGGTTGAGTTCCTTGGTGAATAACGACTTAGAGTGAAGGGATTTGTATTTCGAGAGGTAAAACTGCTTCACCCCCATAGACCAGAGAATATGGAGTGGAATTGGTAGACTTTTGTGTAGTGGTACGATAAGCCCATAGTGCTTCGGGAAGCTTCTCATGTCAGTTCTTCCTTGTTTTTTATACCGACTTTCTTAGAACATTTCACAGAGTCTTATTGAATGCCTCAGCTAATCCATTTGCCCGAGGGTGGTACATAGTCGAGTGCCTATATTCGAAACTGAACTGGTTAACTAAGCGATCAATGTGATGACTCCTAAATTGAGGGTCGTTGTCTGATATTATCTGATCGGGCACTCTGAAGCTGTATATCATATGATGTCGAACGAAGTAGGCCACTGCTGTCCCAGGAACTTGCTTTAAGGGGACTGCTTCAGCCCACTTAGAGAAATAATTTGTTGCCGCAAGGATCAAAACATGGCCAATTGTGGAAGGAGGGTCAATAGGCCCTACGATGTCCATACCCCATTGTGAGAGGGCCATGATGCAATCGTAGGGAGTAACGGCTCTGGAGCCTGGTGAACCAGGTTGGAATGTATTTTGCATACTTGGCACTTTTTAGCATAGCTTAAGGAATCAGCTATCATGGAAGGCCAATAGTATCCCAACCGGCGTATTTGTTCATAGAGCTTAGGACCGGATTGGTGTAGTCCACAAATGCATGAGTGGACTTCTTCTAACACCTTACTTGCTTTTTGGATATCGACGCATCTAAGAAGAATGTCGTCAAATGACCATCTGAAGAGAGCATCTCCTTCGAGGAGGGTATACTTGGTGGACATTCGATGTATGCTCTTGCGTTGGGCACGATCTTCCGGGAGCCTGCCATGTTTTAGGAAATTGGTGATGGGCTCTCTCCAATCTTCTACCTGCTCAATTTTTTTTCACATTGGGTCAAAGAATTCTAGTCCCTGATTTGACCCTTAGCTTCTTGACTATGTGCTATTGCTTGTTCTGTTTTGATTACTTCTTTAACCGATAGAAATGCTCCAAATGGATAAGGGGGCCACTCGGGAAAGATATTTCTCTCGTCATCCACATCGACCATGGTTCTTAGTTCGATGTGTCTCCATTCTGCCACCCAAACAAGCGTGGGCCCTGATGAGGACAACTGAATTGTAGCGTCGAGCTTTGCAGGTACATCGGCCTGCAAATTTAGCCTCCTGTGGATGTGACTCAGGGATACAATTTCAAATTGGGCGATCTACGATTTTACAGTATCGTGATAAGGCTTGAGAGTGTATTTCCTCACATCATAGATCCCTTTAAGTTGATGGATAACCAACTCAGAGTTGCCATAGATCTTAAACTGCTCCAAGTCGAGATCGAAGGTTAACTCTAGTCCGATTATAAGGGCTTGATATTCTGCCCCATTATGATAATCGGCTTGTGCGAGAGAGAAATAAAGTGTCATTACTCCTCCTCTCAGAGTCAGGAATACTACTCTGGCGCCTCCTCGATCTGATTGGAAAGCCTCGTCAAAGTATAATTCCAACATATGAACAAGATCAACACATAGTACTTCTTCATCGGGGACGTCGCTTGATAAAGGAGATTCACTTAGTGTGGGGTGTGCCACGAGAAATTCAGCCAAGGCCTAGCCCTTGATGGCCTTCTGTGGGACATACATGATATTGCTACATGATATCGAACTCCATCAGCAATAATGCCCACTTAGTTCCCACATATGATTCCCACATATGAACATGTAATGAGAAACTTTACAAGATCAGCTTTCAATATAAGTTTCACTTCATCACCGAGCAAGTAATGGCGGAGTTTTTGTACTACGAAGATTAGGGCCAGACACATCTTCTCAATAGGGAGATAATTCTTCTTGGCCCCTTGCATCCTACGACTGAGATAATATAACGCGGTTTCTTTACCTTCCTCATTGTTTTGTGCCAACAATGCTTCGAGGGACTCGTCTAAAGCAGTCACATATAGAATGTGGGGTCTTCCCATTACTACTGTCGAGAGTACTGGAGGATTGAGTAAATAATGCTTGATGTCATCAAGGGTTGTCTGACATGCTTCATCCCAGATGAACAGGGTATCTTTCTTTAACGGGTGTGTAAAGGGTTTACAACGACCCGAGAGGTTCGAGATGAATACATGAATGTATGTCAGTTGCCCTTGAAGGGAGCACAGTTCTCGAAGTGAATTCGGTGACGACATTTATTAGATTGCCTTGATCTTAACTGACTCAACTTCAAGCCCTCGATGTCTGACGATGAACCCCAAGAATTTTCCTAAACGCAAGCCGAAAGTGAATTTCAGCAGGTTCATTTTTAGCTGATGAAGACCCAAGCATTTGAACACCTTTTCAAGATTTCTCATATGAGCATCCTGCTCTTTGGATTTTACCATTAAGTCATCCACGTAACACTCCACCTCTTTGTGCATCATGTCTTGGAAAAAAGTCGTCATTGCTTTCTGGTATGTGGCGCTGGCATTCTTTAATCCAAAAGGCATCATTGTGTAACAGAAGACCCCTTTCGAAGTTAAGAATGATGTGGCCTCTTCATCGTCGGGCGCCATCCTTATCTGATTATACCCGGAGTATCCATTCACAAAGGAAAAGATTTGATAATGAGTCGTGGAGTCTATGAGCATCTCGGTGAATGGCAACGGCAAGTCATCCTTGGGACAAGCGGTATTCAAATCGTGAAAGTCGATACAGATCC
The DNA here is from genome assembly GCF_054954075.1 of Amborella trichopoda. Taxonomy (NCBI): domain Eukaryota; kingdom Viridiplantae; phylum Streptophyta; class Magnoliopsida; order Amborellales; family Amborellaceae; genus Amborella; species Amborella trichopoda. The sequence continues at coordinate 36,680,417 of NC_142348.1, forward strand.
TGATTTGACCATTCTTCTTCTTGACCGAAATGACATTTTCTAGCCATTTCAGGTACTTGACTTCACGGATGAAAACTGCTTGTCAAAGTTTAGTTATCTCGAAATCTATCTGCATTTCAAGGTCAGGCCTGAACCTTCTTGATTTCTATTTGAGAGGTTTGACAGTCGGTTCAATGCCGAGATGGTGAATGACGACTTGAGGGTCTAAACCGGGCATCTCATGGTAATGTCAAGCAAAGATGTCTCGGTTCATTTTCAAGAAGGCAATGAACTCCCCTTTCTCGTCCAGAGATATTCTTGCTAAAATGAAGGTAGGTCAGGGTTCCGCTTCATCTCCAAGATTTAGTTCTTCGAGTTCGTCAGCTGTGGCCTAACCGCCTTCTTCCAATTCTTCTGGAGCCTCATGCAACTCTTCACCATTGTTTTCAGGGATCTTTTGATTGTCCTCAAATGAGGAGACCCATGATCCTGACATCTCTGCCTCCGATAGAGGCCCATAGCGGATTATAATTTATGCATCTTTCCCTGTTTGAGGAAGGGAAGGTTCTTCCATAAACAGGGGTTGTCTCTCGGACTGCAAGAGTTCGTCTTGGAGATCGCAAGGAATTTGGGATTCAACAATCGTAGTGTGAGAAATATGCCAATGTGAATCACTCAGCCTTTGAGCAGCTATTTGTAGTGTTTGGTCCACGCAGGTTGGTTTCACAGACTTGTACCATGTAGCAAGTTTCCTGAGAGTAGAAACTTTGCCCCATCAACTCTCTCAATCTCTGCTCAAAGTCAGGCTCAGGGGGCCACTGAGGTTTCTTTGGCTTCGACTTCTTGTTTTTTTTTGTGATAGGTGGCTCTGCCTTGGCTTTAGTTGCTAGGGCATCAGCAACTGTTAAGAATCCTGCTGCCGGGGCCAAGGTCTTCGTCAATCGTTTCCATTGCGTCCTGCTTATATTGATTCCTTAGAATTCTTGGTCGAGAGCCTCGAAGTCTGGTCACATCAAGGTCGTACCTGCAGGAGACATAAATAAGGAAGAATGAGAAGCAAGAGAAGGAGGAGTGGGGTTAGAAGGCGGGGGACTTTTAAGGTTGTTCCCCTCATCAGACCGATCTGGGCAGCGTTTTATGTCATCGCCAGAGTTGGACAGTTGCAGGGGATCTTTTAGGTCTTTCCCTTACTTAGACCTCTAGGGAGTGCTTTTAACATCGTCACTCTCATTGGACGTGTGTAGGGGGACTTTTAAGACTTTCCCTTGCTTAGACCGTTGGGGAGTGTTTCAATGTCGTCACCCTCATGGACGTTTGCTGAGTGGAAGATGGAACGGGGACGTCTTCTTGATAGGATGAAGAAGGACAAAGGATCGTGATGGGGATGAATTTCAGCAAAGTTGGCAATGGAGGAAGGGGCCTGAGAAATTCCTGCTTGATTGTGGGTTGGCGGTTTTGTTTCTTCAGCGAGCAGCCCTTGGTGCCCGTCTCTTTCTGGTTTTCTGATGTGATGTATGATTCATCTCGCTAAGGTGGAAAACCACTCTAGCTTGACGAGTTGCTTCTCATCTTAAGGACTTGAGTCTACTTCGGCCATGGTAGAACATCCATGACTGAGAAGTCGAGGGTTTTGCAAAGTCTAAGTCATTGATCGGAAGGTCCTACCTTGTGAGATCATCTTGCCTCGATGAGGAAGTGATTTGGCGATCACTTATGAGAAGGTTGTAAAATTCTTAACACTCTCGCATCTTCTTTGCGAATATGTCAAGGAAAGCTATGCATTTTGACAAGTAATGACCTCTTATCTGATGGTATGGACACCAACGATTTTAAGTCCTCTTAACAAGGCGAAGGGATTGCCTTGACTGCTATATTGTGATTATGCTTTCCTGAAGCACTATAATGAAGAGGGCGTAGAGTGTACCTGGCATTTCGTCCTCCTATTGAATGATTACGGCAAGGGAGGCCTCAGTTGCCCCGAAGGCCTTCTTTAAATCTTCAAGCTTTATCTGACCTTTCAGAAGCAGGGCCTCAATGATAGTCTTCAACATGTAGCAATCATCTATGGGATGAATGATCCTCCGATGGTAGGCATAAAAATTTGCCTGAGTGTTAAGGCTAGATTGCTCAGGGAACCTGGCTTCTGGAAGCTGGATCATATTCTGCTTCAATAATAACTAGAATAGAGCAGGGACCCATTCCTTCTCGAAGGGATAGACCTTATTCCTATGCCTAGTGAAATAATCACTCCGATCAAAGTTGGCTGGTGGAGGTACTCGAATGTACGACTGTTATTGCTTGCCAGCCTGGAGTGTTACCTTCGCCATGGTTACCTCTTTAGAGAGGTCCAAAGTTTGAGAGGGAGCCTTCTTTGAATCAGTGACCATAACGGCTGCATTAATTACCCCTTTCTATTGGCTGTCCCATTTGTTATTTTAGCAACCACCATTGCCCCAATTGTTCGCTGAACTTGTAGATGGTTGTCATGCCCCATCATGATGGCGTGAAAAAATTTCTATTTGAACTGATTTAGAGATCAACTCTGACATGGAGGTTGGATTAGAGGCCTCGACATGTAGAGCGATTTCAGGTCGCATGTTCTGCACGCAAGTTTGGACTGCTTCCTTCTCGGGCATAGGATTAGGATGGCGGGAAGCCAAGTTTCTCCATCTTGATATGAATTGATCTACTGGCTCATCAGAATCTTAAGTCAAGATGAGAAGCTCAATGGTTTGAACTTCTCTCTCAACCTCATAGAAGTGTTGATCGAACAGTTTATGCATCTCCTCCCATGTATGCACCTAGTTTGGAGGAAGTCGGGCATACTATTGGAATGCTGGGCCATCAAGGGTCTCAACGAACTGGCGGAGAAGAGGTCTGCCGTCAGCTGCTGTTTCTCGACATGTTGCTTGAAAGTGGGCGATAGACCGGTTTGGGGAGGTGGTTCCGCTGAATAGAGGAAACTCCCTTTCTTATAGTCTGAGGGGAACGGGACCTGATCAATATAGGAAGGATATGGTCTTTGTTATGGCGTCATACCTTGTATGCCCAGAATTTGTCTATTCTTTAGGCTATGGGTGACCATAACATCAATATCTGACTAAGAAACTAGATGAGGGACAGAATTGTCCTGTGAGGTAGACAGAGGGGGCTGCCGTAGAGGTACACCATCAGAGCGATGGGAATTGGCCTCTTGATTAGTCGATTGGTGTGCAGTGTTAATACGATCGATCTTTTCCATCATCGCAGGCACCATATCCTAGAACTTGTTCATGCAATCCTCCTGCGCATCACCGGGCTCACTTACAACCATTACGCCGACCGTTTCTCTAGGGAAGTCAGTGTTAGCGGTAGCTAGAGGCTTGCGAGCTTAACTAGGGAGGTCAGTAAGGGGTCAGCATGCCCTGACTGAACGCGACTTTTGTACACATATCACATTTGAACCGATTCTCGATGGTCTTGGGACCATGGCCAGGGAGCCAATTCACGACGGTCTTGGGACCGTGGCTATTGAGTGGTTGGGTCTTCTTCTGTGATAGTAACCACAGCACAGGGCTCATTGAGCTCTTCTCCAAGCTTCATCATCTGAAATGGGGTAGAAAGGATTCAGGTGAAGAGGGTCGTCAAATTGGCAGTTTTGACTGCCTTGGTCACCTCCCTAGTCAAAATTCACATATCTCAAGCGCTTTTAGCCTTAAGGTTTTGATGGACCTCGCGCCAAAACTACGATCTAGGTTACAGCTGGTCAACTCCTCCTGCAAAGGAGAGAGCTATCTCCATCAGATGCGACAGTGGATGAGGGTCAAGAACTGGAGTCATCTTTGGCCAAGGAGGATGAAGGACTCGATCTTCTATGAGGTCCATGCCCCGAGCTCTCTTATGAGCTCCAGAGACATGACCAAAGTGTTGGGGCGGGTTCAGGATGGTACTCTTGGGGAAAACCTTCGAGTACCAAGGCTAGAGGTGCTTGCTCAATGAAGGAGGAGCAGGCAAGAGCATTGTCAACTCATGAGGAGACTTGAGTTGAGGACGAGGGGACATCTGAGGGTCAACCCTGGCTGATACAAGTGATATGGACTTAGGAGGTCGAGAACTACGAACAAGTATCTGTAAAAGAATAGGTGTAGGCCTGGCCCTTACAAGGTGTGCTTGTGTGTGCATAGGAGGAGGATGAGAAGGTTGCCTCCTGTATACTCGGGTTGACGCAATAATGGTGTTGCCCCAAGCAGTGAGATGCATATGAGTGGCATGCGTAGGATCTAGCCTGGAAAGGTCCGATATTGAACACGGTCTCGAGGCAACAGAAGGGTTACCTCTAGGTGTGACTCGAGTGGGTAACCCACGAGCCTTGTGGTGTGTGTGAGGAGTGGAGATAAAGGGTTTCCACCTCGACGTGTTCAACCTCTAGGGATAGAGACCAATGGTGTCGAAATGTGGGGGATAGCCTTATGGCGTCCCACAGGAGCAATGTCATTTCTTGCCTTTTGCAGAAAGGGATTGGGCAGCTTTTTGACGTACCTTAGAAACAAGACTGGTAAGATATTTGCCAGTAGCTAAGTGCATGTTGTGTGGGGCAACAGAAGTGTCGCCCAAGCAAGGCACCTTGGTGGAGTTTCCACCAGGGCAAAGAGATGGGGAGTGAGGGACCTTCAAGTCCCTCTTCACACCGATCCAGGTTAAGACCTGAGAGCTAGGCAAGGGGTCTTTGCTCAAGAGGATGGTTGAGAATGAAGTCGAATGACCTTGTTCCCTAGGGACACTCTTGAATAAGGGGATAAGAAAATCCCTGATCCGGATAAATAGGTTACTGAACCCAACATCCATAAGTGAATGTGAAAAGAGAATGAACAAAGATAAAGAAGAAACTAGCCAAACAAGAATGATCTGACTAAGGGGTAGTAAGTCCTCAATAGAGTCGCCAAGCTGGTTAGGTGTCTCGATCTCGCCCTCCGGATCCCTGGAGGATTGGGTGGTACGCCTCTCCGATTTCAGGAGAGACCCGAGACTTTTGTGAGATCGCTCTCTTGGGAACCTCATTCGAAAATGGAAGCAGGTGTTGCCAACCAGTGAGAGAAGAATTTAAAGGTGGGTTCGGAACTTACTCAGGCTGACTCATGTGGGCGCCCTCTTAAATCACGAAGAAAGCCTCCTAGTAATGAAACTGGTTCGGAATTGCCTCCCTTAGCTTGTATTCTTCTTATTTTTTGCTTTCCTGCCATCACACACATATATGGGAAAGGTTATGGGACAGGTGGGTCAGGCTTCACCATTTTACTCTTTGATGAATATGTGTAAGTATGCATATTCAAAAGGAAGAAAGATAGACGGGTGGAGGGGGGGGCAGGGTGGGAGAAGAATTCGACCAAGCGAGAAGATCATAGCAGTGACTAGGCTGGTGGATGGTTGGCATTACATGGTGGTGAAACAGGCTCAGTAACTGAGATCGGCTCATGGGATCGCTACTCGACGTTATTGCCAATATCGACTAACTAAGCACGATGGTCGGTCTATCGTGGAAGTAAAGCGGGCTAAGCGAACCTGACGCAACAACTACATGGCTAGACGACAGGACCGCCATGAGAAGCTAACCTTAATCTCTCTTGGTCGAACGAAAGAGTAACTGAGAAATGGTTAAAGAGAAGAAGGGATTAGACGTAAGGAGAAAGAAGAAGGAAGATAGGAGGGAGAAGAAGTAAGAGAAGATGCAATCGACGCTAGATATTGCCTACTGTTTCAAGAGATGGGAGAGAGACGAAGCAGTCGACACCAGGCTTTGCCGATTGTGTTAGATGAGAAGAGAGGTGTGGAACAACTGACGCTAAGTCTCACCATCTGACAGGAAAAAAGAGGGAAAACTACTCGGCGTTAGGTCTGGTCAACTGATAGAAGAGGAGAGAGAAGACCAACCAATGCCAGGTCTCGCCGACTGATAGAAGAAGAAAGAGAAGACCAACCGGCACAAGGTCTCTCCGACTGATGGAAGAAGAGAGAAGACCAACTAGCGCTAGGTCTCGTCTACTGATAGGAGAGGAAAGAGAAGACCAACCGGCGCTGGGTGTCACCAACTGATGAAAGGAGAGAGAGAAGACCAACCGGTGCTAGGTCTCATTGATTCGTAGGAGAAGAGAGAGAAGACCAACCTACGCTAGGTCCCACCAACTGATAGAAGTAGAGAGAGAAGACCAACCTACGCTAGGTCTCGCCAACTGATAGAAGTAGAGAGAGAAGACCAATCGGCACCAAGTCTCATCGATTGATAGAAAAAGAGACAAAAGACCAACCGGTGCTAGGTCTCACCGACTGATAGAAGCAGAGAGAGAAGACCAAGTGGCGCTAGGTCTCACCGATTGATAAAAGAAGAGAGAGGAGGCCAACTAGCGCTAGGCCTCACCATTTGACAAAAGAAGATAGACTAGACCAACCTGTGCTAGTTCTCGCCAGTTGACAGAAGAAGATAGAGAAGACCAACCGACGCTAGGTCTCGCCAGTTGACAGAAGAAAATAGAGAAGACCAACCAACGCTGGGTCTCGCCAATTAATAGAGAAAGATAGAGATGAGAAGAGAAGATGAGAGAGAGAGACATAGATGAAGAGAGAGAAAGAGAGGGAGAACGTGAGAGAGAAGAGAGAGAGAGAAAGAGAAGAGAAGAGAAAGAGAGAGAGAAAGAGAGAAAGAGAGAAGAGAGAGAGGGAGAGAGAGTGAGAAGAGAGAGAGAAGAGAGAGAAAGAGAGAAGAGAGAGAAGAGAGAGAAAGTTTCCTGCTTTAAGGGTATCGACCTTTTCTTCTCTCTCCTCTCTCTCTAAGACGTACTCACAGGCTCAAGCAATGAATCGAAATTTTATTGAATCATCCAATAATGAATCGAGCGTTTTGAATCTGTTTACAATGAGGCAGTGCCTGTTTATATAGAATTGTGCTCAAACATGGGTGGATTGATCAAAATTAGACCTAATTATTGAAAATTAAGATTTAATTGAATTAAAAGAAATTCTGAAAATGGGTGTAAAAGGACTGTCTTGCCCCTACCTAACAATGTGTGGAATTCTATAACAGTCCTTGCTGCTGGTCGATATCGTACGTGATCCTCCATGGCTGACCCAATGGTGTTTTGATGCCCGTTTAATCGAAAGATTATTATTTTCTTGTAGGGCTCGACATGGCGATCGTTTTGATACCAACTTCAAGCTATGAATCATGTTTTTGAGCCATAATCACGAAACTTGAAATTTGTTTGAATCTTGGAAATTTTGGATCGATAGTGCAGTCGTTCCTTAAGATTTTTCTATGATTTCTTCGCCGTAGTGAACTGAGCATGCCGTCACGATCGCGTGGCAACAAATGGAACACGATTTGTAGCCGAACGAAGATTTCGCAACTATTGAGTTTTGGCCGGAATATGGAATCTGGCGGTCAAAATTCCAGTTAGTTCGTCGGCTTCATGTGAGAAATTTGATTATTCATTATGTACAGGGTTCGGACCAATGATAGCTCTGGACCTTACGCACACAATGGAGTTGGTTCCGCATCGATCCGTTGCATGAGCGTTGTGATTTGGTCTATCGAACGAGGCGTGTCGCTGCTAAATTTTCTACAACTTCATCATAGATCGGCAACTTCTCTTTAGATTTTCTCCCTGCTTCTTGAGGCGTACCACATATCAAATTGTTCGTCTTGATGAGACGAATAAGCTTACCAAATTTGAGAACGATCAGACTTGGAACGAATGAGTTATCGGCCCCGAAAGTGACTTCCTATGACTGTAAAAGCACCACCTTTAATGCCTTTTTACTGCACTGAGGCCACATGGGAATAGTGTGTGGCCCCTCATGTTTCAATGTTTTTCTCATATCATTGTTCTATAGTGTACGATTAACCCAAAACTTGGTCCAGATGGGTTTTTTACCTTGCGAAATCAAATGGTGGTGGTCCCACAGTGATTTGTAACACTAAAAATGTATTTCTAGTTGAAGAGTCCATTTAAGGGTGTTAGAGACCGATTTTTCTTAAATTGTTCCTTTGTGTTCACTGCCTTAGACATGTTTGACCATAATGAAACTTGGCAGGTGGTCTTTTGAAGTGCTGATAAATATATTGACTAGTTCTGGGTTCATTCTGAGACTGTCGGGAATTTCCACTGTTTTGTAAGCATTATTGACCTGCTTCCTACCATGGACCAAGGAGATGAAAAATACGTTCAAACAACCCTAATAGAAGCTGACGTGAAGCCACAAGCTGTTGCTGTCAAGGAAACAGAACTCAAGGTTCTACATATCCTCAGGGTTTTGCACATCCCAGTTCCCAACAGGGAGGTCTCTTAAGCTCGTTAATTTCTAATTTATAAAGCTCCCTTAATGTATCAATTCTCTTAGTTTCAAAATCTTTAAACTCTCATTTTCTAAAACCTTAAATCTCCCTTGACTATTTCAAACACTCTAAACTCTTACTCTCTTCATCCTTAAAGCTCTTTAAAAACCCCAACTCTTAGATCTCTTAGGTTCCCCCTCAAACCCTCAATTATGTCTCTCAACCCCCTAAAATTCCAATTCTCTCTTAAAGTCCCTAAATCTCCCAAGTTATTTCTTTCTTAAACTCCCCAAGCTCTTCCTTCACCTCTTAATTCTCTTAAATTCTCTTTCAAATTCTCTTAACTCTCTCTATTTCACTCTACAACCCACTTTCTCCCAAACTCTTTCAAGCTCTTTAAACTCAAACTCTCTAAAAATCTCAATTCTCTCTTAATCCCTCATATCTTAGTCTCTTAAAATCTTTTACTTTCAAATTCTCTTTTCTCATAAACTCTTAAATTCTCAACTCTCCGTCTAAAATTCTCAAACCCTCTCACTCTCAAACTCTCTTCTTTCTCTCAAGATTACTTACTTACACTTCTCTCTAAATTTTTCTTTCAAAACTCTCAACCCCACTTTCTCATTCCCTCACTTTTTCATTTCTTTCGTTATCTTTCTTCTCCTCATTTTCTCTCTTTTTTTTTCCTATTTTCCATCGCTTCTCATGAGGGTCGCGCTTGGTTAAAGTCCTTTTGGGATAATCACCAAAATAGGGGCTTTCATGGGAGTTTTCTTCTCTTCTTTCTTCCTCCTCTTCCACTTCGTCGCTTCTCACGAGGTCACTCTTGGTTAAGGTCCCTTAGGGACAATCACCATGAGAGGGGCTTTTCAGGGGAGTTCTTTCCTCTTCTTCTCTTTCTTCTTCTTCTTTTTCTTTTTCTCTTCTGCATACATCTAGTCATTAGGGGGCTCTACTGAGGGTTATCCTGTTTAGGCTTGCCCCACAATACTCGATCCTCAAAGTGTCCTTCAGGGCATGCGAAATTTGGTTAGATGCCTTCCCTTGCCACCATAGATGCCTCCAAGGGGAGGTGACATGGGAAGGCTATCAAATTGCCCAATGACCCTGTTTTACCTTCTTCCCAACCATCCTTTTTTTTTAACTTTATCACTTCTCTTTCTTCTATCTTTTCTCTATTTTCTCTCTCTCGAGCTATCATTATCACCATCACTTTTCCATCATTCCATACCCATTAAAACAGCTCTTCAAGGACAAGTCGGAGTTAATGAACCACCATTTAGCCATCTTACATATGTGCGTGTTTAATAAGGTGAAGTGTGAATCAAGGGAATCAGCATCGAACAGAGCAAAGAGGCAGGGGGCTTCCGAGTATGATCTAAGAGGGCTCCTAAGAGCCCGGACGTGTCCACGAACCCAAACTGCGATGAGGTACATTATGGAATCCCTCGCTGCACTAAAATCTCTCTCACTAATGGTGACCTATCCGTGCGCCTCACCGAACACAGTTTTCAGAGGGAGCGGGCCCAGAACCTGAGTCAAGTTCAATCCCGGGCCGTTGAGATCGTGGCCCAAACAGTCGGGCGATGCAAATGATGGGTTAAGCCATCTCCAAGAGGCCTAAACTATTAGGATATGTGTATGATGCGTGAAGCCCTCTTCAGGCAGTTTTAACTAACGAGATATGTTGATGATGGTTTAAGCCATCTCCGAACAGCTTAAACTGCTGAGATACGTCGATGATGGGTTAAGCCATCTCCAAACGGCTTAAATTGTCAAAATATGTGGATGATGGTTTAAGCCATCTGTGAATGACTTAAATTGTCGGGATATGTGGATGATGGGTTAAGCCATCACCGAACTGCTTAAATTGACGGGATATGTGGATGATGGGTTAAGCCATCTCCGAACGGCTTAAATTGTCGGCATATGTGGATGATGGGTTAAGCCATCTTCGAACGCATTAAACTATTGGGATATGTGGATGATGGGTTAAGCCTTCTCCGAACGGCTTAAGTTGTCGGGATATGTGGATAATGGGTTAAGCGATCTCCGAACGGTATGAAACTTTAAGGGGAGGGTTATAATGCTGCGAACATTGATCCCTGATAATCATGGCTTGATTTCAGAACATGAAGTTCTAGGGTGTCAGTGAAGGCATAATCCAACTAACGGTGGCTACGGACATGGGCTAAGCCAAGTCCAAACATTGTCCAAGTTATATCATTCCTGGGCTTTAAGGCGTGTAAGACCTTAACATGAATATCTTTAGGGATATATTTGAGTCGTTTTTATCAAGAACCATGCTCATATTCGACTGTCTTCTAAGACCGTTATCCTGAAAATCCTGAGGGATAGATGTAGATGTGGTGAGAAATGAGTCAAAGAATCGAAACTGAATAGAAGGTTCAGTTTGTTACAGTTTCAGCAGGAAGAAGAAAAGTCACTTATTTCCTCATCTTCATTTATATCAAAGCCAGGTTTTCTAGCCTCGATAACCAGTTCAAGCTCATTTCTTTCGAGGAAAAAAATAAAGAAGGCACGAGTCCGATTGGGGCATGCTTCCTTAATGAAATTTAATCAAGCATACACTCTTCATATAAATACCAAGTTCAAGAGCTCCAACTTTCCAATCACTATTCTGCCCAAGCCTGGCTGAGGAAGAGTTTTGAGGAGTAAAACACAAATATGTTGATTCGGAACAGAAATATTATAGGCAATGATTAACAATAAAATCATAAATTTAAATTTCTAATTTATAGAAATTATAAATATAAAACAGAAGACCCACACCTAAGTTCCATATCTTTGCGTCCGTTATCCCGATCATTATTTTATTTTCCTACCCTAGAGGTAAAGCAAGGGGCCTTCCTTTTTGAGGTTGTTGTTGGCAAGGAGGGATTCAAACTCCTTACAATATTGTTCGTAGCCAATTGCTCTAATCCTCTGAGCTACAGGCCCCACCCCGTCTCCACTAGACCTGTTCACGAGAGCACCCAAAAAAAAAGAAACGAAAAACAAAGGCAATAGATAAATTATGATGAGAAATATCGGTCAGCCATAAACTTTGAGTTTGAGGATGAAATACCTCGAGAAGGGTTACAATGGAATTTCCCAGTCCTTGGGAGGTACCAAATAAATGACCATTGGAATCAGGGTTTTGGGCATAACGATTCCACTGCCCTGTAAAGTGGTCCCAAGCCTTGAGGAGATGGTAATACATCTAGGAAATTTATCCATCTGACGTATTCCCCTTGGATCCGGGAATAGCGACATGAACTAAATGTCTTGTCCCAGCAAGGAACTTGCTCCAAACAGTCTTGACAAATGATGATTAAGATAAGATTCAGCATTTTTGAACCACGAAACGCTTGGCTTCCATTTGGGTTGTAGATGTAGCCAACCCACTATTAAAGATATCACAGAAAGAAATAATAGAAAAGGAGCTCTAGTATAAAGATCTTCATTGGAGCGCAAGGCGATTGTATTCCACCACATGCATTACCAATTCCGCTTCATACATGATGCACTTAGTTTGTACAAGGATTAAGAAACTTATCTTCAAAGGTAAAGCCTATTTTCTCATTCATCCATCGTTGGTTAATATAACTTTTCTAGTGTGTGTTCGCACCTCTGATCGAGCATTTATTGGAATGTATCTAGTCTTGTATAAGCCTAAAAGTACACCCAATTGTTTGAACCTCAAATGTATATTGGTTGCCCTGAACTGATGGCACAATTTGAGGTGCAAGAGATGCAACTAATATGGGGTTGCCCTGGACTGGAGCAAGGCTGAGCCTTTGAGATGGCAGGAGCTTTGTTAGGAGCCGACATAAGCGAGGAGGCCTCAATTGGGGCATTCAGAGCCTGACATGGACGAGGCATCGATAGAGTAACTTGAGCCGGAGGATAATATGGGTAGGTCTGAGGAGCAACCTGGATTGGAGGAGCTAGGGGCAAGAAAGTTGGTGCCAGCGAACGGAAATGGATAGTTGGGGCCTGGTGTATAAGATATCCTGAGATGGCTAATGGTGCAATAGGAGGACTATGTGCGTACTGAGTTCGACTGATGATATGGGAATGGGGTGGCCTGAAGAGGTTGCACTGGGGGGTGACTATACTTGACCTGAGAAGGGTCATGTTTGGACAGACTATGGGATAGATGGCCTCGTGGTCTAGCCGCTTGTACGAGAGTTGGAGGATGAGAAGATTGGAGGTGCCCGCTCGCCGACAGGGTGGACCTCACATGAATTTGCTGGTCAGGGGCAGTAGAGGTTACCTGATTCTAACCTGACTGACGACTCAATTCCCTTGGTGGGACGTGTGGCTCAACATGTCTAGCACACCTCAAGAAAGCCTTGACTGAAGGCAGGTTCTTGAGATCTTCGACTACGAAGGTGTCCTAGAACTCAGGGAGTTCTAGATTGAACCTAGAGAACTCAGAGTGCATGCTCCTATTTGATGAGTTATAGCGGCTCGAATTTTGAGTTTTAGAGCCCCTTGAATGGGCCTTTCGAGGACCCAGACCTAACTGGACTAGAACCTCGCCCTGAGGAGGTTGACTCTGGCTAATTGACCCTTTGAGTCGAGCAAGTTAAGGGGGACTGGGGTGTTGTTGATGGTGTAAATTTCAGCAGCATCTCCCCTTGACCTGGACTTTTGTGTAGGTGGGTGGTGCACCCTTAGTTGGGCAGCATCAGCTTTAGAGCTAGACAGATATGGGTGGTGCGCCCCAAGTTGGGAAGCGTCACCCATAGACTTAGACATTTACGGGACGTGTGCCCCTTGTTGAGTAACTTCACCCCTAGGCTTTGATGATGATGTGGTGTGAGTTGTCAGTTGGGCAGCACTTCCCCTAGACTGAGAGGATGAAGGGGATTGAGCCATTGTTTGGGCAGCATGTCCCCTAAACTGAGAGGATGAAGAGGGTTGAGTCATCAATTGGGCAGCATGTCCCCTAGAACTAAACACTTGTGGGTGCTGCGACCTTGGTTGGGAAGCACCTCCCCAAGACCTAAAGGATGACCCTGGTTCTTTAGACCTAAGTTGAATGCCTTGACTATTTTAGGTAGCTCAAGCCATGCATAATTGTTGGATTGCACGCAATGACTGAACTACTGATTGGCTAGCTAGGCGTAGCTCTGAGTGTGGGATTATGCACCCACTAGAACTTGATCTTGACTTACCTAAAACAGGGTAGGCCTTGTGAACTGAGTCATAAGGTCTTGTGGATCAAGTCATCCTAAGAGGCCTAGATGATGCAGTAGAATCGGTCTCTGAATCACCACGAACTGCAAACATGACTATAAGACTATGCAACAAAAGAAGCAGTCGAAATAAGTTTGAAAGACTCTTTTTTACTTATATGTGTTGGCTGGGCCAAGTTGTGTTCGTATCTAAATAAAATGTTGAAATGTTAAGCTGATAGAGGTTCCTACATAAGATCCGGCTACAATGACTACAGTAGGTCGATCCTTTCTTAGATAATGATGCTCTAAAGATGATAAAATATGACCTTGGTTGGTCAACCATTAACCATACGCGAATTCAAACTCACTCCCATCTCATGCGGGCAACCATCCCTCTTTTGAATTTTAAATATACAATCTTTTGAGTTAGTCGAGTTGTCTGATATGAAAGGCCAAGGCATATCTTTCTTTTTCATTACCCGTTGGTTCACCTTTTTATTCATCCCGGTAAATATGCGTTCTTCACTTGCATAAAAGATTTCCATACCTTTTAAAGGTGATCATATTGAGGATCCAACAAACTTATTTCTTGGGAAATTCCTCACATTAAGGGAGAAATTATAATATCAGTAGTCGAATGTTGTTATGCCCGAGACATGAGGCTTTAAAGCTTCAACCATCGAGCTATCCAACTAATGCCAAATTTCAAGAAGAGGGTCAGAGTACTTTGGACATGGTCTCCTGAGAGTCTAAATTTGATCTCGAAGGCATCAAGCTTCAGAGTGTCAGTTAGGGCATATCCGTGTAGACACCCCATTTTAAATCAGACAAATTCTATGGTTTTCGGAACCCTTAGGACCACATTACCCTAATAGACCAAATTTAATTACTCCAAAACCACCCAAATCCTATACCAATTTGAAGTAGACCCAAGAGCTTTCTAACTATCAAAGAATCGCTTGAATCGGACCTACGGATAAAATGATATAATAAATGACAATTTAGTCCCTATGAGACCTAACTGTCGGGCTGTGGACCGGGCTATAACGGGCTTGACAAGCTCAAACGCGGGCTGATGATGCAGTCCATGCATTTGACAATGCAGTAAACACGTTTTCTTTAATTAGATAAGGTAAAAACTTCAAGATAAATCCAAACAATTCCAAAACAAACCCTAAAAAATTGCGAAAAATCACCAATTGAATCTTTCTTCCTAACCCAAAAGGAGAGAGAAAAAGAGACCAAAAAAAACATACAAATTCTTGAAATTAGGAAAAATACCCAAAAATACTAAAAATGGGAAAAACCCTTTGAAATTTCCTAAAAATTTAGGAAAAATCCTAAAAAATCTAAAACAAATTAGAGAAAATCTGAGAATTCATATTCAACCTTTAAAGATCACAAAACCCTTAGAAAACTAAGGAAGTTCTCCTCCAGACCCCGAGAAAGACCGACAGCTTAGGAAAAATCACCAATTGAATCTTATAAATACCCCTCTCCCTAACACAAAAGGAAAGAGAAAAAAAGATAAAAAAAACCTTAGAAATTTTTGAAATTAGGAAAATTAGGCAAAAATACCAAAAATAAGACACCCTTAGAAAATTCTTAAAAATTTAGGAAAAATCCCAAAAAATTGGAGAAAATCTCAGAATTAATATTCAACCTCTGAAGATCACAAAACCCTTAGAAAACTACGAAAATTCTCCTCGAGACCCTGAAAAAGACTAACATCTTTAGAAAAATCTCTAGATTGAAAACCCTAGAGAAGATATAAACCCTAGCCTCCTGAAGTCCTAAGCCCCAAGACTGAGAAAACCTAGACCTAGGGCGCAAAACTCCTAGATCAAAACTAGAATTAGGGCACAACAAATCTAGATATAACCCTTTACACCAAAGATCTGCTGGTCACTATCCGAATCAAAGAGGCAAAGAGGACCGGTTCTGATACGGGCGAGCCCTTGAAGGCTCGAGAAACCCGAGCCATCCGGCCCGGTTTTGTTTTATTTATTTCTCTCTCTTTCTTCTTCTTTTTACTGTTTTTCTTCTTTTATTTATTTTTGAACTGGATCATACTGGCTCTACAACAGATCTGAGCATAGATCTGCTCGTTTCTGAGCAAATCTGGCCTCAGATCTAAATTTGATTTGTCCCACTTTCTCTACCACTTTATTTACATCTTTATAATTAGTTTAAGGTGTTAAAATATGAGAGATCTTCAATGGAAGATATATCAGATTTTCATCGTAAACTGTTTGACGCCTACCGTGGGGCTGTTTCGAGCTTGATCCAAGCTTCAAAATATTATTTTCAATAAATTTTTTTCACTTTTTTCAGTCACAAAAGGTCTCAAAAGCCGGCTGTGACCAGAATCCATGGTTTCAATGCTCCAAAACCCTGCTTTTTCTGGGTGACACTCCTAGTGTCGCCCAAATTCAAAGTCTCAGAAATCTCTAGAACTTTGTGGATCTATTCTAGGGACTCTATTGTGGCTACAAAATAAATTCAGATCAAAATAAAATTTTTAAAAATGCAAAAAAAAATTTTTTCAGTTCAATCTAGGCTTTTTTATTGTACTTTATTTTAATTTATTTCATTATAAATATTTTATTTTTTTTGTTTTTCCGAGCTTAAAGTAGTCTTATTTAATCAATCTTAACAAGATAAAAAAATAAAAAAAATAGTTTTTTGGGCATCACCAGTTGTGTCAAGGGTGACACCACTAGTGCTGCCTAGGCAACACCACCTGTGTTGCCGAATTGCAAGTGTCCAAGAAAAAGTCTAGGTCCCTACAAGACCATTCTAGGGACTTTTGGCTCAATTTTGACCAATTATTTACCTAAAATAAATAAAATTTTAAAAATATTAAAAAAATATTTTGCTTCAAATAGATCTGTTTTGTTTCTTCCCTTTTGATTTTATTTTAGTTTGTCAATTTTGACTGAAATCATATTTTCCCTGCTTTCAATATGATTAGTTTAACTGTGTTTCAACAAAATTAAAAAGATAAAAAAATTAAAAAAAAATACATTAGGGTTGCTTACCCCTCCAAAGCTAGACCCACTCTTGGTCCGAACCAAGACTCATGCACCATCTACTCTAGATCTTAGTCTAGGTTCTAGCATAGGTCTAAGTTTAAGAGTTGCCTCTAGAGCTAGACTAGTCTTACCCTAGTTCAGGGTCTTAACCAAAATCCATTCAGTCTAGTAAGTCTAGGTTCCAGTCTAGTCTTAGCCTAAGTCTTAGCTAAGGATTTTGCCCCTAGTGTCAGGCTAGGTTTGCTCTAAGTCCTCGAGTTTAGATCTTACCTAAGTCCAGATTTTATAACCCAGCCAAAAGCAATCACCAGGACAGTCACTCAAGGTGACCACGATGACTGCTCCATGGTTGACTCTAAGCCTAACCTGCCCAAACCTAGGGACCAGTATGCTACAATCCCTTGGAGTTATTGACAGACCTTAGGACAATCCATTATCTAATGCCCAAGTCTTCAATTAGAGGCAGAGTCCAAAGCATCCACTCCTAATCCTAAGATCTGTGTGGCTCGAAAAGCCAACTCTGCCCGAAAAACCTTGAATAGGCTGAGAGTCCGACCAAGCATCATCCTATAGGAGATTTTAGGCAACCAAAGTAGAAGTCGAGTGAGGGAAGAAATTCATGCAACATTTAAAGCCAACTCCCGTAACGAGAACCAAAATAACTCTGAGGTGCAGCGATCTCAAAACCAAGACCCACTTAGGTTTAGGGGATCTAACCCAACCTCGAGGCATCATAGCACAGCTCATGATGTCCTGAACACTGTACGAAGCAGAGATGTCGACTCAAACCGACCCATAGGCGAGATAGGCATCCAAGCTGCACTCAAAAGTCTAGTTGACCTAGGTTACACTATTCATGCCCAAGCATATGGGTCAATCCCAAACCAAGTTAGTGGTATAGGTCAACCTTAGCACAGCCAAGTCAGTCAATTCTTCAATCGATCCCTCTGGTTCATCCGGTTCAACAAACCATGCAATATTCACAACCGGTGGCAACACCTTGGGGTCAGTACACCCTTCATACACCAATGTATCAAACGGCCTCAGTGACTGCGGCTCATCAATCTCAGGCTCATGCTAGCCAACATATACCCCAAGTTTCAACTTATCAGTCTACGCTTGAGAACCCACCAACCAGTGGGCCTATTGCCATGTCAAATACTTAACAAGAAGGCACCTTAAAAGCAATGTAGAATATGCTTGTAAGAATGGACATGCATAAAATTCTACCCCCAAAGGCCTATGTTCATGAGACCCTTGGAGGCATGGAAGACCTTCCCCTAGGATTTGCCGTCCCAGAATTTAGAAACAAGTTCAATGGGAAGAGCGATCCAGATACTCATGTCAACGTGTACCTCCTCTCCGTTCGAGCTTTGTGAGACAGACCTTACCAACTGAAAGCCATCTTTTCACAAAAATTGACCGGTGAGGCCTTGATATCGGAGAACAATGTCTGCTTGACCACACATTACTCAAGATGAAATGTTCAACCTATTCGTCTCTCACTACCACAGGTCGACACCAAGACCTCTCTCCCTGGGTGAACTCAGTGCAACAAAACAAAACCCAAGAGAACCCTTTGAGGATTTCATTGGTCGATTCCACGAGGCAGCATTGCGGGTCATAGAATGTCCACTTACAGACCCAACCAAGATCTCCATAGTCTTAAAGATTGCTGCTCCTGAGTACAGGACCATCTTCAGCTACGGTCTCATCCCCCACTCTTTCGACTCCATGATCGAGTGGGTGGCATGACATGAAATGGCCAGAGGGACACCCCTCAGCACCAACCCGTCAACAAGCCGATAACAGCTCCCCAAAATAAGAACAAAAACAAGGGGAATGCTTCTGATCAGGTTAATGAGATCGTCATTAACGGATCAGCCCAAGGTTCAACTACTCAACACAACAATCAGAATCAAAACCGAAGGGGTCATCCTAGAGCCAATGCTTAAAATAACAACTAAAGGCAAGACGATAATTTCACCCCTCTCAAAGACCCATTAGAAAAAGTGTTAGAATTACTCTTGGCTAAGAATATGGTTTATCTCCCGCTATCATCTGAACCACCATTTCAAGTCACAGATAAGAGCAGGTGGTGCAAACGGCATCAAAACCATGCTCATGATACTCAAAATTGCATATATTTGAAACGGGTGATTCAAGGGTTAATCAATAGGGGGGACATCATTGTCGCACCTAGAAATTAACCTGTCGAAGAGCCTAATCAAAAGATGGGTATCTTCACAAATCCTCTCACTAAACATATGATTAAAACGATTGAAAAGCTGGGAGCTCAAGACAACTCGAAACTAGAACGTTGTCATTCACATGATGGAGTGTGGAGACGAGAAAGAGGATCCCAGTCAGTTTATATTGGCTTATGATCATCATTTTCAAGAACCCGAAGAAGATCTTTTTAGCCTCCTAAAAGGAAACCCTTCATCTTCAAACCTCGATAACCTTCCTAAATGGGACCGATATGACGAAGATGACACACTAGAGATTGATATGGTCAGGACCAATGAAAAGGCATCATCTTCCAAACAAGGGGCCAAAGCCCCAAAGTCTCCCATTACTGTTGTTAGGGCTGACCCTATCGAGCTTTAGGCTAGCAAGATCGACTCCTTAACCCAAAGAGGCCGAGTACTCAAACCCATTCAATTGATGGTCGATACTCTTGATGAAAGAATGAGAAATACCTCAAAAACCAAACAACCAATTGGGTCGTAGATCACGAGTCGAACAAGGAAATTCAAGGATTTGCATCCACCTATGATCAACTAGCTCATCTCCAAAGAATTCAAGCTCAAATCTCCATCTTGGAGCTACTCGCCAATTTACCAGCACATAGAGTCTAGATCGAGAAAGTCGTTGCCAAGACACACATCCCGAGTAACACACATCCGGATGAGTTGTGCAGAATGATCAAACAGCTGATGGAACCAACGCCAATCGTGCTCACAGACGATGACATCCCAGCCAGCTTCAACCAATTTCACGTCCAAGCTCTGCACATAATTGTCTTCATGTAAGGATATGAGATACGAAGAGTGCTTATTGATAATGGAGCATCCTTAAACATATGCCCTATGAAAATAGTGAAGCAGATAGGAAAAATCCCCGATGACTTCGAGCCATGTCAACTAACTATCATTGCAAACGACAGAACCAAAATACAAGTTGAAGGCATATTGTCTCTCACACTCAAGATCGGCCCTACCTTCCAAGTGATAAATTTTTATATCTTTGATATAAAACCTTCTTTCAACATGCTGTTAGGAGGACCATGGCTGCATGAAAACCTCATGGCTGCCGCTACACTCCATCAAAGCCTCAAATTTCCAACTAAAAATGGTGTCGCAAAGGTATGTGTTGAACGCCCTGCTTTTCTCAATCTTAGTATACATAATGGGAAGCTAGTTGTAGGAGTTGAGCTCGAAGAAATCTCGCTCGCTTCCTTCGAGCAAGCTGATTGTGCCACCTTACGCCTAGAGTTCGACGACATTGTTTCTCAATTTTTACAAACTTCAGCATCGATGGATGACATTATCCAATGTCAACATCGATACGGTTTCAATCCCTCGAAGCTTGGCACATGCTCTTCTCCCAAGGCTTCCAACTAGGCTAAAGCTTGGGTAGTCAAGGGCAAGGCATAACAGAGGCAATTTTTGAATCATTCGAAGCCAAAACTGGAAATGGAGATTAAAGATATCTCGGGTATTCTCTCACCTTCTTGCAAAGTCGGATGAAGCCTTCAAGCTATTTGGGCTTTGTATCTGGAGGCATTCAAAGCCTTGATCCTCTCGATGCCCGTCCTTCAAAACGACCTAAGGTGATTCTTGAATCCCTAATAGGGAATAACTCTTCTTCCACATCTCAGCACACACAAGAATTGGGAATTGAAGGCCTTTTTGCTGACCTGGATTTGAAGGTATGCACAATCGGCTCTAACACAGCTAAGCATGCTCATCCGCCGATTTAAACCCAGGAACGAAATTGGTCGATCACTCCTCTATCTCGAGATCACTAGAAGCATACCAACGACACCTTCAAGTCCCAGTGCCTAAAAATGGATAGGAGCAGGGTGGCCATCTAACCACCCTGCGCGTCCAGTCCCCAACATTTCTCTCGCGAGTCCCATAAGGGACACCTCTTGTGGTATTTCAAAAACCTTTGAAAAATCAAAACATGATAAAACTGATAATAATGAAAAAGAATTTTAAAAAATGTCAAACACTCAAGATAGCCCTATAATGGTGCACAATACCCAAGATGACGAATTAGATGACCAAGACGAAGATCAAGAGAGCCAAGAGTCTGAAGAAATCCCACAACCTGAGGAACTCACTTCATATATTGAGCAATTCAAGAAGAAGTTTGATGGTGACCCAACAGCTATCATCGAAGAGATGATCGACATAAACCTAGGAACTGAGAAGGACCCAAGGTCAACCAAGATTGGAACATCCCTATCTCCTGAGGAGCGAAAAAAAATGATTTCCTTTCTCAAGGAATATCGCGACAACTTCGTCTGGTCTTATGATGATATGTTAGGGCTAGATCCCACATTGGTGCAACAACACCTAAAATTCAATGAAGGGGTCAAACCTGTAAGGCTGAAACTATGACGTCAAAAGACCCACCTTGAGCTCAAAACTAAAGAAGAAATCGACAAGCTGCTCAAAGTAAAGTTCATTACCCCTGTCGATTACTCAGAATGGTTGGCCAACACAGTGGCCAACACAATCTCAAAAATGAAATGGTCTCTAACGTGTGCAAAAAGTTTGGGATAACACAGAAATTCTCCACACCTTACTACCCTCAAGGAAATGGACAAGCAGAGGCTACAAAAAAAGGACTTCTCATAATTATCGACAGAATAATAGAAGGTGGCAAAGATTGGCAGGAAAAGCTAAATGACGCGCTGCGGGCCTCCCGGATAACTGAGAAGACTCCTACTGGCATGACCCCGTACTCATTGGTGTATGGTATGGAAGCAGTGTTACCCATTGAAGTTGAGATATCGTCTCTCCGAGTTCTTATTCATAAAGATTCAAATAAAGAACGAAAGATCGAAGCACAAATCGCTGCCCTCGTTAATTTGGATGAAAGAAAACTATGAGCAACAAAAAATATTGATGCTTACCAACATAGAATTGAGAGGGCATATCAAAATAAAGTTGTTTCTCGATAGTTCAAGGAAGGGAATATGATACTCGAGAAACTATTCCACACTCCTGCAAACCTACACCCTTTAGGCAAGTTCTCATCAATGAGATTCTTAGTAAGAGGTGATCTCCTATTTAAAAAAGTCCTCCGATGGCGTCATTCTACGGTGTCTTGACCAGCTAGAAATCGATCAAGTACTGACAGAGTTACATAATGAAGGTGGTCATTCTAGCGCAACTGCCTTAGCTCAGAAAATCAAGCGTCAAGGCTATTACTGGAGCACCATGGCTGCAGATTGTTGGATGTTAGTAAAGAGGTGTCACAAATGTCAGCTTTATGGAGACCTCATCCATGCACTGTCCGTACCCTCAACTCAACACCTCCTATATGGCCCTTTGACATGTGGGGTCTGGATGTCATCGGAATGATCTCACCAAAAGCCTCAAACGGCCACCGTTTTATATTAACAGCTACATAGTACTTCACCAAATGGGTAGAGGCCGCATCATTTGTCAAAATTGAGGGACAACATGTTGCCCCGTTTCATAAAAAACAATATTGTATTCAGGTTCGGTGTTCCTGAGTCAATTATTACTGACAATGGATCCAATCTCAAAAATGAAAAGGTCTCTAAGGTGTGCAAAAAGTTTGGGATAATGTAGAAATTCTCAACACCTTACTACCCTCAAGGAAATAGACAAGCAGAGGTTACAAACAAAGGAGATCTCAGAATTATAGACAGAATAATAGAAGGTGGCAAAGATTTACATGAAAAGCTAAATAACACGCTCGGGGCTTAACGGACAACTGAGAAGACTCCTACTGACATGACCCTGTACTCATTAGTGTATGGTATAGAAGTAGTGTTACCCATAGAAGTTGAGATATCGTCTCTCTGAATTCTTATTCATAAAGATTTAGATAAGGAACGAAAGATCGAAGCACGAATCGTGGCCCTTATTAATTTGGATGAAAGACGACTACGAGCAACATAAAATATTGCTGCTTACCAGTGTAGAATTGAGAGGGCATACCAAAGTAAATTTGTTTCTCGACAGTTCCAGGAAAGGGACATGGTACTCAAGAAAATCTTCCACACTTCTGCAAACCTACACCCTTTAGGCAAGTTCATACCTAATTGGGAGGGGCCATTCGTGGTCACCCGAGTGCACGTAGGGATTTCTTACAAGATCAAGAATCAGGAGGGATGCGAGCTCAATGGCCCCATCAATGCGATGTATCTCAGAAAATACTACTTGTTACCGGCTCAAAAAATTAGTGAAAACTTGAAAAGCATCACAAAAAAAAAAAATGGACGTGGTAAAAACCTAGAAGGGCATCACGGGTAAAAAGAAAAAATCTCCAAGAAGGAGCTTCTGATTCAAAAACACTCAAGTACAAACAAATACTTGCAAGTTCCAACAATACGGCACAAGCAGACCCTGAGGATGAAGACTCCTCCTAAACCCTGTAGGTTCCCATCATAACCAACTTAGAAAGATGTGGGGGCGTGATATAAATGGAAAACCAAATTGACTTCGACGAAACCTGCAATAACATCGGGATCTCTCCAAGATGGAAGCTCAATTAGAATCTTCTTGGACCCGCGAAGTACATGATGAAAGCTTCAAAGGTAAAAAGACAACTTCGAGACTTTTGAATTCATACGATCCCACAAGGAAATCATTTCATCATCTTTGGGTAAAATATAATAAAGAAAATTACCACCAAAGGAGCAACAGGTAGATAAGCTGTAAAGCCCAGCCCTTTTAAAAGTGTTTTTTCAATCTGATTGTTAAAACCCTCCATTTCCAAAACCCTTTTAGAAATGACTTGCTCCATCACTACAAGAGGTTAAACTGTTAGTTGATTTGGCCTCGTTCTCAAAGCCAACTTCCTATGCTTGTTATGAAGGTTTGAAACTAACCATGCACTCCATGGTTGTGTGAGTACAACTATCAACTACCACATATTGGAGATGGGTGAACCTCGCTAATGATGATATTGGCTAGTCAGGGAGCATTTTTCTCTCTACTAGATCCCCTGAGGCAAGCTCATCCTCATGTGTGTGTACGATATCCCAAAGTCCAATTCAAAAAATGTCAAACTCATACGATGTAAAAGAGCCGAGATAGGATAAGCGTCAAACTTGTACGACGTTAAAGAGCCGAGACAGGAAAAATGTCAAACTCGTTCGACCTAAAAGTGTCAAAATAGGACCTTCTAGCCCCGTATGATGTGAAATGTTGGTGTATCCAAAGCACAACCACCCTATTAAATAGAAAAATGTCAAACTCACGCGATGTAAAAGAGCCGAGACAAGGACCGTCCAGCCCCGTATGACGTGAAAGGTCGAGTGTATCCAAGGCATAACAAACCTATTTTAATAGATAAAATTCAAACTCATGCGACATAAAAGAGCCAAGGCAGATACCTTCTAGCCCCATATGACGCAAAAAGGTCGGGTGTATCCAAGGTACAACCACCCTGTTCGATGAATTCTGTCTATCTTCATATTGGCGTAAAAGGGTCAGGTGTATGGTCCATCGCTGCATGACACTAAATTGCTTAGAGGGCTCTATGGTTACAGGAGTTAAAACTGTTAACCAGCCTTGTTTTTTGAAATATCTTTCTCTTTTCAAAATTTTCACTATATGTCTTGTATTTTCCAAAAACTTTAATTTCTTTGTTAAAATTGCAACTTGTCCTTGCTCCGAGTTCTATTTTAAATCTCTCCCTACTTTCAAAAATTCTAAAAAAAAAAAAAAGTCTTGAAAAAACGTAGGAGCTTGGACACCCGTATATGATGCTTACCGTGTTGTCGCGATTCCCGCGTTGCTGCCTCGTCTCTTACTTCAAATTCGGCCAGACAAGTCTCTTTCTATAGAAAGCCTTTTCCTATAGATAGCCTTAGGAAACCTTAAGGTGATCAAAGAAAATGCCAGGGTTAAAAATTCAAACTATAAAAACCTCTGAAGTTAAGTGGCATGGCTAGAAAATCTAACTCGAGTTTCAAGCTTGTGTAACTCACCGACATCTCACATTGAAAACCCTAGGAGGAAAAATACCCTAGGTGGGTGAGCTCGGTGAGCGCAATGAAATGAAAGGATTGTTGGTGTGCCCTCTGACCACGTGATCTCAAGAGGAAATTTAAAATGTCTGCTTTATCTTTGACATTCATCTACCACTCACCTCTCTTTCAAATGACAGGGAATGCCAAAGGGGGACAATTGTAGACACCTCATTTTAAATCTGGCAAATTCTATAGTTTTCTGAACCCTTAAGACTATATTATTCTAGTAGACCCAATTTAATTACCCCAAAACCACCCAAATCTTATCCCAATCTGAAGTAGAGCCCAAGAGCTTTCCAACAGTCCAGGAATCGCTTGAATCGGACCTGCAGATAAAACGATATAACAAATAACAATTTAGTCCCTGTGAAACTCAATTGTCGAGCCGCAGGCCGAGCTGTAACAGGCTCGACAGGGCCATACGTGGGTTGATGATGCAGTCAACACCTTTGATGATACAGTAAATGCATTTTCTTTAATTATATAAGGTTAAAACTTTAAGATAAATCCAAAATTTTCCAAAAAACTTCACAATTTTAGAAAAAATCACCAATGGAATCATATTAATACTCCCTCTCCCTAACATAAAGGGAGAGAGAAAAAGAGACCAAAACAAATCTTAGATATTCTTGAAATTAGAAAATTACCCAAAAATACCAAAAATAAGAAAAAACCTTACAAAATTCCTAAAAATTTAGTAAAAATCCAAAAAAATTAGAGAAAATCTCGAAATTCATATTCAACCTCTAGATATCACAAAACCCTTAGAAAACTAAAGAAATTCCCCTCCAGATCCCGAGAAAGATCGACAGCTTAGGAAAAATCACCAATTGATTATTATAAATACCCCCTCTCCCTAACCCCAAAGGAGAGAGAAAAAAAGACCAAAAAACCTTAGAAATTCTTGAAATTAGGAAAATTACCCAAAAATACTAAAAATAAGAAAAACTCTTAGAAAATTCTTAAAAATTTAGGAAAACTCCCAAAAAATTAGAGAAAATCTCAGAATTCATATTCAACCTCTGAAGATCACAAAAGCCTTAGAAAACTAAGAAAATTCTCCTCCAGACCCCGAGAAAGACTAACAGCTTTAGAAAATTCTCTAGATTGAAACCCTATAGAAGATAGAAACGTTAGCGTTCTGAAGTCTTAACCCCCAAGACTGAGAAAACCTAGACTTAGGGCACAAAACCCCTAGATCAAAACTTGAATTAGGGCACAACAATCCTAGATCTAACCTTTACATAAGAGATCTACTGGTCATTATCCGAATCAAAGAGGGCTGATACGGGTGTGCTCTCAAAGGCTCGAGAATCCTAGGCCATCCGGTCCGGTTTGGTATTATTTATTCCTCTCTCTTTCTTCTTTTTTTAATTGTTTTACTTCTTTTATTTATTTTTGATCCGTTAACTTGTCTTAAAAATCATATTTTAATGCTCTGGATCATGTTGGCTCTGCCACAGATCTGAGAGTAGATCTGCTCGTTTCTGAGAAAATATGGCCTCAGAACTGAATTCGATTTGTCTCACTTTCTTTACCATTTTATTTACATCTTTTTAATAAGTTTAAGGTGTTAAAATTCAAGAGATCTTCATCGGAAGATATGTTAGATTTTCATCATAAACAATCCGAACCGATAATGGATATGGACTTGGGTTAAACCTGATCAAAATATCACCCAAGTCATATCACCATTGGACCTTAAGGCACATGAAGCTTTAATATATGTATTTTAGGAATTCACCATAATATGACTAGATTTCCTTTAACCTCCATCGGTCAAAACCCCATTATTTCAACGTACGACGAATCTTTTAAATAGTCACATCACATCTAACCCAAAACTCCCCCAATATCCAGTGGAGAGGCATTCATATGCCAGGGAATATATGCATTCTGAAGTTTTGTCTCAAATAGAAACGTTTTCATGATCTTTTATCACAAACCATAAGTTATAACGCATGCGTATAACAAACGATAGATGCCAATTTTAAGCCATATATGTTCCTCCACATATCACATGGATAGGCGTACATAGGGCTTTAGGAGTATATATATCTTAGAACTTGTCTCAATATGAGATGGCTTCACCATTTTATATCAACCTTGAATATGTTTAGCTGATGGGTTCTCAGCACTATCAGTCGTGAGTTAGAACCTTTAAGGACTAATCGACGACTCAAGATTCCCTTAGATATATCTCCAGACACCCTATTTTAAATCTGGCAATTTCTATAGTTATTTTAACCTTTGAGACTATATTATCCTAGTAGACCCAATTTAATTACCCCAAAATTACCCATATCCTATCCCAATTTGAAGTAGAAACTAAGAGCTTTCCAACGGTCTAAGAATTGTCTGAATCAGACCTACAGATAAAAAATATATAACAAATGATAATTTAGTCGCAGTGAGACCCAACTATTGGGCAGCCGGCCGGGCTATAAAGGACCCGACAAGCCCAGATGTGGCCTGATGTTGCAGTCAACCCATCTGATGATACAGTAAACTTGTTTTTTTTAATTAGATAAGGCTAAAAATTTAAGATAAATCCAAAAAATTTTGAAAAAACTCCAAACAATTTAGGAAAAATCACCAATCGAATCTTATAAATACCCCCTCTTCCAAACTCAAAAAGAGAGAGAAAAAGAGATAAAAAAATCCTTATAAATTCTAGAAAGGAAATTATCCAAAAATATCAAAAATAGGAAAAATTCTTAGAAAATTCCTAAAAATTTAGAAAACATCTCCAAAAATACCAAAAAATTAGATAAAATCTCAGAATTCATATTCTATCTCTTGAGATCATAGAACCCTTAGAAAACTAAGGAAATTCTCTTCCAGACCCTAAGAAAGGCCGACAGCTATAAAAAAAAATATCTAGATTGAAAACCTTGAAAAAGATAGAAACCCTAGCCACTTGAAGTCCTAACCCCAAAGGCTGAGAAAACTTAGACCTAGGGCACAAAAACCGTAGATTAATACTAGAATAAGGGAACAACAACCCTAGATCTAACCCTTTACACCAGAGATCTGTTGATTAACATTCGAATCAGAGAGGCAAAGAGGACTGGTTCCGATATGGGTGAGCCCTCGAAGGCTCAGGAATCCCGGGCCATCCGGCCCGGGTTGGTATTATTTCTTCCTCTCCATTTCTTTTTTTCGTTACTGTTTTGCTTCTTTTATTTATTTTTTATTTTTTAACTTGTCTTAAAATTTTCTATTTTAATACTCTAGATCATGCTGGCTCTGCCACAGATCTGAGAGTAAATCAGCACGTTTCTGAAAAAATCTAGCCTCAGATCTGTATTCGATCTATCCCACATTCTCTACCACTTATTTACATCTTTTTAATTAGTTTAAGGTGTTAAAATTTGAGATATCTTCATCGGAAGATCTGTCAGATTTTCATCGTAATAGTTTGGTGCCACCCGTGGGGCTATTTCGATCTTGATCCAAGCTTCACAATACTAATTTTATTCACTATTTTTCATTCTTTCAGTAATAAAAGGTCCCAAAAGTTAGCTGTGATAAGAATCCAAGGTTTCAGTGCTCTGAAACCTTGCTTTTTCTGGGCGACACTCCCAGTGTCACCCAAATTCAAAGGTCTCAGAAACCTCTGGAACTTTGTGGATCTGTTCTAAGGACGCTTTTGAGAATGTGAAAAAACATTCAGATAAAAAAAAACATTAAAAATACAAAAAATATACTTTTCAGTTCAATCTAGGTCTATTTCATTTTATTTTAATTTATTTCATCATAAATATTTATTTCCTACTTATTCCAAGTTTAACATAGTTGTATTTAGTTAAAATTAACAAGATAAAAATATAAAACTAATATAAAAATATTTTTTTTGGCGACACCACTAGTGCCGCCTAAGAGACACCACCCGTGTCACCCAACAGCACGTGTCCTAGAAACTTTCTGGGACCCCAGAGGACCTTTCCAACGACGTTTGGCTCCTTGTTGACCAATTTTTGACCTGAAATAAAACCTTTAAAAATATAAAAAAAATATTTTGCTTCAGATAGGTCTGTTATGTTTCTGCCCTTCTGATTTTATTTTAGTTTGTTAATTTTGAATGAAATTATATTTTCCCTACTTTCACCATGCTTTGTTTAACTGTGTTTCATCAAAATTAAGAAGATAAAAAAATAAAAAAAATACATTAGGGTTGCTTACACCTCCAAAGCTAGACCCACTCTTGGCCTGAGCCTAGACTTGTGCACCATTTAGTCTAGATCTTAGTCTAGGTTCTAACATAGTTCTAAGCTTAACAGTTGCCTCTAGAGCTAGACCAGGCTTACCCTATTTCAGGGTCTTAACCAAAATCCATTGAGTCAAGTAAGTCTAGGTTCCAATCTAGTCTTAGCCTAGGTCGTAGCTATGGTTTTTGCCCAAGTGTCATGTGAGGTTTGCCCTAAGTCATCGAGTTTAGACCTTACCTAAGTCTAGATTTTAGAACCCAGCCAAAAGCAATCACCATGTCAGTCACTCAAGGCGACCATGATGTCTGCTTCACGGTCGACTCTAAGCCTAACCTACCCAAACCTAGGGACCAGTATGCTGCAATCCCTTGGAGTTATCGACAAACCTCAGGAGAATTCAATATCTAATGCTCAAGTCTTCAATTAGAGGCAGAGTTCCAAGCATCCACTCCTAATCCTGAGATTTGCGTGGACCGAAAAGCTGACTCCGCCGAAAAAACCTTGAATAGTCAAGGAGTCCGACCAAGCGTCATCCTATAGGGGATTTTAGACATCAAAAGTAGAAGTCGAGTAAGGGAAGAAATTCATACAATATCTAAAGTCAATTCCCGTAACTCGAACCAAGATAACTCTGAGGTGTAGCAATCTCAAAACCAAGACCCACTTAGGTCAAGAGGATCTAACCCAACCTTGAGCCACCATAGTATAACTCACATTGTCCTGAACATTGTATGAAGCAAAGGTGTCAACTCAAATCGACCCTTAGGCGAGATAGGCATCCAAGCTCCCTCAAAAGTCTAGTTGACCTAGGTTACACTGGTCATGACCAAGCTTACGAGTTGATCCCACACCATGTTAGTGGTATAAATCAACCCTTAGCACAGTCGAGTCAGCCCATTCTTCAATCGGTCCCTCTGGTTCATCCGGTTCAACAAACTAACCAATACTCTCGCTGAAAGAATGAGAAAAACCTCAAAAACCAAACAATTAGCAGGGGTCGTAGATCACGAGCCGAACAAGGAAATTCAAGGATCTGCAACCACCTACAATCTACCAGCTCATCTCGGGAAGATCCAGGCTCAAATCTCCATCTTGTAGCTACTCGTCAATTCACCAGCACATAGAGCCCAGATCGAGAAGGTCCTTGCCAAGACACACATCCTGAGCAACACACAGCCGAATGAGCTGTGTGAAATGGTCAACCGGCTGATCACACCAACCAATCGTGTTCACAAACGATGACATCCCAAGCAGCTTCAATTGATTTCATGTCCAACCTCTACACATCACCGTCTTCATGCAAGGATATGAGATAGGAAGAGTGCTTGTTGATAATGGGGCATCCTTAAACATGTGCCCTATGAAAACAGTGAAGCAGATAGGCAAAAGCCTGGATGACTTCAAGCCATGTCAACTAACTATCACTGCTTACGACGGAACCAAAAGACAAGCTGAAGGCATACTGCCTCCCACACTCAAGATCGGCCCTACTGTCCAAGTAATAAAGTTTTATGTCTTGGATATAAAACCTTCTTTCAACATGCTGTTAGGAAGACCGTGGCTGCATGAAAACCTTGTGGTCACCTCTAGACTCCATCAATGCCTCATATTTCCAACTAAAAATGGTGTTGTAAATGTATGTGTTGAACCCCCTGCTTTTCTCAATCCTAGTATACAAAACCGGAAACTAGCTGTAGGAGTCGAGCTTGGAGAAATCCCGCTCGCTTTCTTCTAGCAAGCCAATTGTGCCACCTTACACCTAAAGGCCGGCGACCATGTTCCACAAATTTTGCAAACTTCTATATCGATGGATGACGTTATCCAATGTCAACATCGATACGGTTTCAAGTCCCTCAAAGCTTGGCACATGCTCTTCACCCAAGGATTACAACCAGGCCAAAGCTTGAGTAGTCAAGGGCAAGGAGTAACGGAGGCAATTTCTGAATCATTTTAAGCCAAAACTGAAAATGGAGATCGAAGAGGTCTGGGGTGTTCTCTTACCTTATTGCAAAGCCGGATGAAGCCTTCAAGCTATCCAGGCTTTGTATTTGGAGGCATTCAAAGCCTCGATCCTCTCGATGCCCGTCCTCCAAAATGGCCTAAGGTGATCATTGAATCCTTAACGGGAAATAACTCTTCTTCCACATCTCAGCACATACAAGAACTGGGAATTGAAGACCTTTTTGCTGACCTGGATTTGAAGGTATGCACAATCGGATCAAACATAGCTAAAAGTGCTCATCCACTGATTCAAACCAAGGAACAGAATTGGTCGAGCAATCCCCTATCTCGAGAATCGTTGAAAGCATACCAGCGGCACCTTCAAGTCCCAATACCAAAAAATGGATAGGTGCAGAGTGGCCATCTTACCGCCCTGCGCGTCCAGTCCCCAACATTTCTCTCGTGAGTGCCATAAGGGACACCTCTTGTGTTATTTCAGAAACCTTTGAAAAAATCAAAACATGATAAAACTGATAATAATGAAAAAGAATTTTCAAAAATGGCGAACACTCAAGATAGCGCAGTAACTGCTCACGATATCCAAGATGACGAATTTGATGACCAAGAAAAAGATAAAGAGAGTCAAGAGTCTGAAGAAATTCCTCAACCTGAGGAACTCACTTCACATGTTGAGCAATTCAAGAAGAAGTTCGATGGTGACCCAACGGCTTTCATCAAAGAGACGATCGACATAAACCTAGGAACTACGAGGGACCCAAGGTTAGCCAAGATTGGAACCTCCCTATCTCCTGAGAAGCGGGAAAATATGATTTCATTTCTCAAGGAATATCGTGATGTCTTCGCCTAATCATATGATAATATGTCAGGGCTAGATCCCACATTGGTGCAACATCATCTAATATTCAATGAAGGGGCCAAGCCTGTAAGGCAGAAACTCCGACGTCAAAAGTCCCACCTTGAGCTCAAAACTAAGAAGAAATCGACAAGCTGCTTAAAGTGAAGTTCATTACCCCCGTCGATTACTCAGAATGGTCGGCTAACATAGTGGTCATACTCAATAAAGATGGCAGGATCCAAGTGTGTGTTGACTGCAGAGACCTCAACAAGGTCGGCCCAAAGGATAATTTTCCATTACCAAATATAGATGCCTTGGTCGACAACACTGCGGGGCATGAGATGTTGTCATTCATGGATGGCTTCTCAGGATACAACCAGATCTTCATGACAGAAGAAGACCAGACCAAGACTTCATTCATAACACAATGGGGAACTTACTGCTACAAAGTCATGCGCTTCAGACTGAAAAATGCAGGGGAAACTTATCAGCGGGCAATGACTAGCATCTTCCATGAATTAATGCACACCATCATGGAAGACTATGTCAACATTCTGGTCAAGTCGAAGACCAGCCTGATCATCTCACCAACTTGAGAACCATTTTCAAGAGGCTACGGAAACAACAACTCAAACTCATTTCGCAAAAATATGCCTTTGGGGTTGAATCCGACAAATTTATAGCAAGCCAAATAGGCATTGACGTGGACCAGTCCAAAATACGACAAGCCATTGCTGACCACTTAGCTGAATACGCACTGCCTGATAACACTCCTGTCAACATGGATCTCCCTGATGAGAACCTCTTCATAATTGAGGACTCAATTTGGGAGTTATTCTTTGATAGTGCAAAGAATGGATATGGGTCAGGTATAGGAGTCATATTATGCTCACCCGATAAGATTTTAATGCCAACGTCCATCAGATTGAATTTCTCATGTACCAATAACATTGCTGAATATGAAGCCTTAATAGTTGGGCTCGAGAACACCATGAAAATGAAAATCCAAAAAAGATGAGTGATTGATGACTCCTTACTCGTCATAAACCAAGTTCAAGGGATTTGGAAGGTGAAAGAAGAAAAGCTCAAGCCCTATCAAGAAAAGGTGGAAAAGATGATCCCATATTTCAAGAAAATCACCTTTCAGCATGTAACTAGGGAAAATAATCGGTTCATCGACACCCTTGCGGCCCTTGCGACCTTGCTTCAATGATTAATATTCCTCCAGAAATAACCATGCTACCATCTATATCAGGAACAAGCATGATCCTTCCCCACCAAGGATCGAAGAAGAAATAAAGCAAGAAAATGAGAACAATGGAGAAGTGTCTCTCGTGGCTTCAGATGCCCTGGTTAAGGCAAAACCATGGTTCCTCGATGCTCTATCCTTGCTGAAAGATGGTTTATACCCTTAAGGAGCCACCAAAAAGGATAAAGAAGCCCTTCGAAGGTTCTCAATGGGATTCTTAGTAAGAGGTGATCTCCTATTCAAAAAGTCCTCCGATGACATCATTCTACAGTGTCTTGATCAGCCAGAAATTGACCAAGTACTAATAGAGTTACACAATCAAGGAGGTCATTCTGACGTAGCCGCCTTAGCTCAAAAAATCAGGGGCCAAGTCTATTACTGGACCACCATTGCTGATGATTGTTGGAAGTTCATAAACAGATGCCTCAAATGTCAGCTTTATGGAGACCTCATCCATGCACCATCCGTACCACTCAACTCAACACCGCCTGTATGCCCTTGTGCCATGTGGGGTCTTGATATCATCGAAATTTATCAAATCGAAAGCCTCAAACGGCCACCATTTTATATTAACGGCTACTGAGTACTTCACCAAATGGGTAGAGGCCGCATCATTTGTCAAAATTTAGGGACAACACATAGCCGTTTCATAAAGAACAATATTGTATTCAGATTCGGTGTTCCTGAGTCAATCATTACTGACAATGGATCCAATCTCAAAAACGAAATGGTCTCTAACGTGTGCAAAAAGTTTGGGATAACGCAGAAATTCTCCACACCTTACTACCCTCAAGGAAATGGACAAGCAGAGGCTACAAAAAAAAGACTTCTCAGAATTATAGACAGAATAATAGAAGGTTGCAAAGATTGGCAGGAAAAGCTAAATGACGCGCTACGAGCCTACCGGACAACTGAAAAGACTCCTACCAGGCATGACCCCGTACTCATTGGTGTATGGTATGGAAGCAGTGTTACCCATTGAAGTTGAGATACCGTCTCTCCGAGTTCTTATTCATAAAGATTCAGATAAGGAATGAAAGATCGAAGCACAAATCGCTGCCCTCGTTAATTTGGATGAAAGACAACTATGAGCAACAAAAAATATTGATGCTTACCAACGTAGAATTGAGAGGGCATATCAAAGTAAAGTTGTTTCTCGATAGTTCAGGGAAGGGGATATGGTACTCAAGAAAATCTTCCACACTCCTGCAAACCCACACCCTTTAGGCAAGTTCAAACCTAATTGAGAGGGGCATTCATGGTCACCCGAGTGCATGTAGGCAATTCTTATAAGATCAAGAATCAGGAGGGGTGTGAGCTCAACGACCCCAGCAATGCGATGTATCTCAAAAAATACTACCCGTAATGGGCTCAAAAGAGTGGTGAAAACTTGAAACGGCATCATAAAAAAAAAAAATGGACGTGGTGAAAACTTAAAAGGCCATCACGGGTAAAAAATAAGAAAAAATCTCCAAGAAGGAGCTTTTGATTCAAAAACACTCAAGTAGAAACAAGTACTTGCAAGTTCCAACAATAAGGCACAAGCAGACCTTGAGGACGAAGACTCCTCCTAAACCCTGCAGGTTCCCAACCTAACCAACTCAAAAAGATGCGGGAGTGTGATATGAATGGAAAAGCGAAGTGAGTTCGACGAATCCTGGAAGAACATCGGGACCTCTTCAAGATGGAAGTTCAACAAGAATCCAGAGAACTCTTCATGGACCCTCGAAGCACAGGATGAAAGCTCCAAAGGTAAAAAGACAACTTCGAGACTTTTAAGTTCTCACGATCCCACAAGGGAATCATTTCATCATCTTTGGTTAAAAAATATTAATGAAAATGACCACCAAAGGGGCCACATGTGGCAAAACCATAAGGCCTGTCCCTTTTAAAAGCGTTTTTTCATTCTGATTGTTAAAACCCTCCATTTTCAATACCCTTTTAGAAAGGACTTCCTCCATCACTACAAGAGGTTAAACTGTTAGTCGAACTGGCCTCGTACTCAACGCCAACTTCCTATGCCTATTATGAAGGTTTGAAACTAGTCAAGCACTCCATGATTGTATGAGTATAACTACCAACTACCATATATCGGAGATGGGTGAACCTCGCCAATACGATATTGGCTAGTCTAGGAGTCTTTTTTCTCTTGACTGGATCCCTTGAGACGAAATGAGGCAAGCTCATTCCCATGTGTGCCTATGATGTCCCAAACTCCTATTCAGAAAAACTTCAAACTCGTGCGTCGTAAAAGAGCCGAGACGAGATTAACGTCAAACTGCCGAGACAGGATAAACGTCAAACTCTTGCGATGTTAAAGAGACGAGACAGGACAAGAAAACATCAAACTTGTGCAACATTAAAAGAGCTGAGACAGGGGAAAAATAAAAAACGTTAAACTCGTGTGACGTTAAAGAGCCGAGACAGTAAAAACGTCAAATTCGTGCGATGTTAAAGAGCCGAGACAGGAAATCCATCAAACTTGTGCCACAATAAAGAGTCGAGACATGAAACACATCAAACTCGTGCAACGTAAAAGAGTCCAGGCAGATATCGTCTACCCCTGTATGACATGAAAGGTCGGGCGTATTCAGGGCACAACCACCATGTTTCAATGGAAAAATGTTAAACTCGTTTGATGTAAAAGAGCCGAGACAGGTACCATCTATTTTCATATGACGTAAAAGGTTCGGTGTATCCAGGGCACAACCACCCTGTTTTAATGGAAAAACGTCAAACTCGTGCAACGTAAAAGAGCCGAGGCATGTACCATCTATCCTCGTATGATGTGAAAGGTCGGGTGTATCCAGGGCACAACCACCTTGTTCGATGGAAAAATTTCAAACTCGTGTGACGTAAAAGAGCTAAGGTAGGTACCGTCTATCCCGGTATGATGTGAAAGGTCTGGTGTATCCAAGGCACAACTACTATGTTCGATGCAAAAACATTAACCTCATGCAATGTTAAATAGCCGAGGCAGGTACCGTCTAGCCCCGTACGACGCAAAAAGGTCGGGTGTATCTAGAGCACAACCGCCATGTTCGATGGATTCCGTCTATCCCCATATTGATGTAAAAGGGTCGGGTGTATGGTCCATCACTACATGACGTTAAACTGCTCAGAGGGATCTATGGTTGCAGGAGTTAAAACTGCTAACCAACCTTTGTTTTTGAAATATCGTTCTCTATTCAAAATGTTCACTATATGTCATGTGTTTTTCAAAAACTTTAATTTCTTTGTTAAAATCGTAACTTGTCCTTGCTCCGGGTTCTATTTCAAATCTCCCCCTACTTTCAAAAATTCTAAAAAAAGTCTTAAAAAAATGAAGGAGCTTGGACACTCATATATGATGATTACCATGTTGTCGCGATTGTAGCATTGCTGCCTCATCTCTCACTACGGATTCGGCCAAACAAGTCTCTTCCTATAGAAAGCCTTTTCCTATAGACAACCTTAAGAAACCCTAAGGAGATCAAAGAAAATACCAGGGATAAAAATTCAAACTACAAAAGCCCCTGAAGTTAAGTGGCATGGCTAGAAAATCCAACTCAATTTTTAAGCTTGTGTAACTCACCGACATCTCACGCCGAAAACCCTCGGAGGAAAAATGCCCTAGGTGGGTGAGCTTGGTGAGCACAATAACTTGGAGGGATAGTTGGTGTGCCCCCTGACCACGTGACCTTAGGAAGAAATTTAAAATGTCTACTTTATCTTTGACGTTCACTTACCCCTCGAAGGACAAGAAACTCTAACGTTTCTACTTCTTTGCCACCCACCTATCCCTCGAAGGACAGGGATTCCCAAAGAGGGGCAACTATAGACACCTCATTTTAAATCTGTCAAATTCGATGGTCTTTTGAACCCTTAAGACCACATTATTCTAATAAACCCAATTTAATTACCCTAGAACTACCCAAATCCTATCCCAATTTGAAGTAAAACCCAAGATCTTTTCAACGGTCTAAGAATCGTCTGAATTGGACCTACGGATAAAAGATATAATAAATGACAATTTAATCCCTGTAAGACCCAACTGTCGGGCCGCGGACCGAGTTGTAACGAGCCTGACATGCCCAAACGCAGGCTGATGATGCAGTAAACATGTTTTCTTTAATTAGATAAAGCTAAAACTTCAAGATAAATTCAAAACATTCAGAAAAAACTCCAAAAAAGTTTAGGAAAAATCAATAATTGAATCTTATAAATACCCCCTCTCCCTAACCCAAAAAAGGGAGAGAAAAAGAGATATAAAAAAACTTAGAAATTCCCGAAATTAAGAAAATTTCCCAAAAATACCAAAAATAGGTAAAACCCTTAGAAAACTCTTAAAACTTTAGAAAAATCCAAAAACTTAGAGAAAATCTCATAATTCATATTCAACCTCTAGAGATTACAAAACCCTTAGAAAATTAAGGAAATTATCTTCCAGACCCCGAGAAAGACCGACAACTTTAGAAAAATCTCTAGATTAAAAACCCTAGAGAAGATGGAACTAGCCTCTTAAAGTCCTAACCCCCAAGACTGAGAAAAATTAGACCTAGGGCACAAAAAACCCTAGATCAAAACTAGAATTAGGGCACAACAACTCTAGATCTAACCCTTTACACCAAAAATCTATTGGTCAACATCCGAATCAGAGAGGCAAAGAGGATCGGTTCTGATACGGGCGAGCCCTCGAAGGCTCGGGAATCCCGGGCCATCCAACTCGGTTTGGTATTATTTATTCATCTCTCTTTCTTCTTCTTTTTACTGTTTTGCTTCTTTTATTTATTTTTGATCTGTTAACTTATCTTGAAAATCTTATTTTAATGCTTTGGATCATGCTGGCTCTGCCACAAGTCTAAGAGTAGATTTGCTCATTTCCGGGAAAATCTGGACACAAATCTGAATTCGATCTGTCCCACTTTTTCTATCAATTTATTTACATCTTTTTAATTAATTTAAGGTGTTAAAAATCGAGTGATCTTCATTGGAAGATCTGTCAGAGTTTCATCGTAAATAATATCAAGCCTGTTACATGATGGATCTTGACCACATCATATATTTTATATCACATGGGGTATTTCATCTTCACTAAGCCTCGTATGAAGCTTAGTTGACATATTGTTATCAAAATGCAATCTGGCCCTTTTATGTGACTAAAAACACACCCAACAATGCCATCTTTCTATTCTTCATCTAATAAAAACTTGGCCTTACAAATTGTGTGTGCACCCCCCTTGTTTACAAATTTCGTCCAGGAAATTTTGTCTTGAAAATTCCGTCTTGCAAGTTCCCTATGCTCTATTTCATCTTGCATCCCTTAAAACCCACGTTCTTAGGCTTTTGAACTTTTGAGGTTGCTGAACAGTCTTCGATTATAAAGAATCCAAGCTCCACTTTTGTTGTGGCTCTCTTAGCTCATCAATTTATTCCCAAATATCTCTTTGCTCCAATGAATGTTACATCCTCAATGTCCAAGTATCCTCATCCCTCCACCCGTAATATAGGAAATTGTGTGTCTACTAAGTTGACACATAACAATATCTATTATGGGAACGTCAAATACTCTCTCATTGAGAGTTAAAAAAATTTTGGATTCATTAATTGTGATTGCCCACACCAAGTCAAAGGATTTCCTCTCCTAATGGTTAGAATGAAATTGAAAACCCAAAATACAAATCATGGCTAAAGTCTGACTGGCTTCTTAAGTCTGAATCACATGGATATTATCAAAAGAGTATTTTAGCCTTGTTATTCGCCTCAAGACTTCTGCAGAAGTTTGAAAATGCCTGAAGAATGCATATGCAGGTAATTCTCAAGCTAAGGAGTTCCAACTTATCCAACAACTCCAACTCTACAAGAAAGAAAAATCAACCATATTAGAATACATATGCAAATTCAAGAGTATTTGTAATGATTTGACAACTATTGTAAAACCTATACCAAATGAAAATAATGTTTTTTGGCTTCTTAATGGACTTGGTCCAAGATATAAGAGTTTTGCTACCATTATGCTTAATCCTTTGATTCCTTCATATTTTGAAATTGTACCTTTTCTTCAAAGCCGTAAGATTAGAAATCAACCCCATATATTTGAAAACACTCGGATCCAAATCAAATTATGCCATTTGTTAAACAACAAAACATTTTTAGACCCAATAGAGGTAACCAGAATTATAGAGGTAGAGGGAGAAACAACTTTGGTGGTCAACATTTCTTCAACTTTTGAAGACGTGCGTTTGTTCAAACTAGTCAGATCAATAATGTGGGTCGTAGGTACCCCAAAAAAATCAAGAAAGTGTTGGTACACACATAGATCAAGACTTTGAATGAGATTCTCTGATACAACAATCAGCTCAAACACCACGTGAAAAGCAATATGAGTGAAACTTGGACAAACAATATGTTGTCATCGATTCAACCACATGTACCAAGCAGAAGATATTTCTCAAGCCCTTGCTATAATGACTATAGTTAATTCACAAGACTAGAAAAGGTTCTTAGATACAGGTGCTCCCACTAATATCATAGGAGATCCAGGTAAGTTGCAAAATCTTTATCCCTATATAAGCACAAATACAATCATAGATGGGAATGGTGAACAATTAACTATTTCACATGCAAATAGTGCTATTGAGTTGGGAAAATTCGATGTTTCTAATGCTCTTTTGGTGCCTAAAATAACAAAGAACCTATTATATGTTAGTCAATTTATAACATATTTCTCTTGTTTTTTTGAGTTCATATCAAATGATTTTCTTATTAAAGAAATGAGCAAAGGGATAACTCTAGCCAACGGGAGTAGAAATGGAGGACTATATGCACTTGAAGAAGTGAAACAAGCTTTATTTTCTCATCGTAATAAAAGAACAACAAAATATGTGTGGCATCAACGCCTTGAACATCCTCAAAATAAGGTTGTTCGTTACTTAGAATCTAAACAGCCGATTAATATTGATGTATGAAGTAAATATCATTCCCGTACGTGTTAATTGTCTGTTGGGAAATAGTTGTAAGCTTCTTTTTAGTGTTGTTGATAAATCTCCACTGAACCTCTTTTTAAGATTCATCAAGAGTTATGGGGCCCTACTCCTTTTATGTGGCATTTGTTGATGATTATACTTATTTTACTTGGATTTATCCTTTGAAACGAAAACCTGAAACTTTCATTGTTTATGAAATTTCATCATATGGTTGAAAAATGGTTTGATAAAAGAATTCGAGTTTTTCTATTTGAAGGAGATGGTGAATTTGCTGAGAAAGAATTTATTGATCATCTTAATGAAAATGGAATCATGCAACAATTATCATGTTTGGGGATCCCAAAGCAAAATGGAATAACATATGAGAAACATATAAATATTGTAGAATTGAGACTTACAGGGATGCTTCATGAAGGAATTCCTAAACGTTTTTGGGTTGAAGCCTTTCATACTATAGTATTTATTATCAATAGAATTCTCTCTACTACCTTAAAAATGGATTCACCATACTCATTATTGTTTGGACCCTTTCCAGACTACTCCTCACTTCGAGTATTTGGTTGTCGATGCTTTTCATATCTTCGAGACTATGCTACAAGTAAATTTAGTCTATGTTCTCTTCCATGTGCATGTATTCTTGGGCTATAGTATCTAGAATAAGGACTACAAATGTCTACATCAATGCATAGGATGAGTGTATATCTCTAAATATGTTGTATTTGATGAAAATATCTATCCAAATTCTTTGTTTGATTGTACTTATGTTCAAGGGGAGCTATCCACCTATGCAGAATGGTCAGAGTGTTATGAGGCTAACAGACAGACTTCTTCCTCTTCTGATTCTTCATCTCCACAAAGCCACCCATATGGGATGCCCATGATGTATATTGTCCCTCAGGTCCTGCTTTGCCCATTACCAATGATGGTACCCCAACTTCTCTTGTAGTGGAAGATATCACCACTGCAACACTAGTCCAAGATGTGCAAGATGATGCAACACATAATTATGGTGATAAAAATATTGTCACTAGAGAAACCAACCAATCTAATTTTCTACCAACCTCTGATTGTCATCACATGGTCATAAAATCTAAATATGGTACTCGAATTCCTGAGATTCTCCCATCCATGGCAGCAATCTAAAGTGTTCCTACTTTTGAAGATATCCCTTCTGGACTTAAAACCATTAAGTCTACCTTGGGTGATCTGGGATGGCATCGTGCGATAGAAGAAAAAATTAAAGCTCTACACGTTAATTCAACTTGGAAGCTAGTTCTACATCTTCTTGGTATGAATATTGTTGGTTGTCATTGGGTCTATAAGACTAACTTAAATTCTGATGGCAGTCCAGAGAGACTTAATGCCAGACTAGTTGCTAAAGGATACAACCCAATTGTTGGAATTAATTTCTCTAAAACATTCAGTCCAATTATTAAGCCTGCTAGTATTTAGATTGTGCTCACCATGGTATTGTGTGCCACTGGCCTATCAAACATCTTGATGTGAAATATGCTTTTCTGCATAGTTTTCTGAAGTCACTTGTATTTTTGGCATAACCTCTTGGATTTTTGAGCTCAAAATATACAAATTATGTATGTAAATTAAAAATAGATTTATATGGCCTTAAGCAAGAACCTCAAGCCTAATTTGATAGATTTAGTTCTTATTTATTATCATTAGTGTTTTATTGCAGCATATTTTATTCATCTCTATTTGTTTCTCGCACTACTCAAGGCACTATTATCCTTCTCCTTTATATTGACGCTATTATTGTTATTGGTGATAATTTAGATCTTCTAGAATGGTTAATTTCCCAACTTGAAAGGGTCTTTCCAACGAAAGATCTTAGACCTCTTCACTACTTTTTTGGCATAGAGGGATCTTATTTGTCAGGTAGAATTTTTCTATCACAAAGCAAATATGGATGAAATCTTCTTAATCGTGATTAGATGCTTGGTGCCAAACCTATTTCAACATCAATGACAATGAAGAATAATATTTATGGGAATTCTTATCATTTACTGATCCATCTTTTTATTGAAGCAATGTTGGTACACTCTAATAAATTATTATAATACGGTTAGACTTTTCCCACAGTGTTAATAAAGTGTGTCAATTTATGCATGTCCCTACAATTGCACATTTTCAGGCTGGATTCTTCTTTATCTCAATGGTACATAATATTGTGGTATAAAAATATTATCTGCTAGTTCCCTAGAGTTATATATCTTCTCTGGTGAAGATTGGGGTGGGTGTCCAACCATTCATCATTCAACCACTAGTTTCTACTCCTATCTTGGTTCGAATTGCATATCTTGAAGTGCTTTGAAATAATTGATTGTGCCTCGTTCCAGTGTTGAAGCAGAATACCAACCTATCGTATCCACTGCTGCAAAATTAACATTGCTTTCTTTTATGGGTGTGGTTTCCATAAGATTGCAACTTTAAACAATCCAATTAAGGTGCACCTTCGAATTTTATCATAACATATAATTTTGATGTAAAATGTTCTTAGGATTATTTCAAAATTTATTTATATATCTAGGTATAAAATTTTAAATTCCAAAAATGGTTAAAATCAAGTACATCTATAAACATATGAAAATCTTGAAAATGGATGGTGTAGATAATATGTTGTAAGATGCATTATTTTTGAGTCTCAAAATCTTTTTATTTTTCGTAGTCATACATCTTGATGTTGAGATCATCAATCACATGGTTTTTCAACATTAAAACAACTTTTTCCGATTGATTTTTGAGGTGCATCCGTAGTTCTACATTTTAAGGTTGCAACCTTATATAAATTTTTTCCTTCTTTTATTTTTCAGGATATTGGGTTGCCTCTTCCTCAGCCACCAACACTTTTTTGTAACAATATAAGTGCTCTCTACATGATAGTTAATCTTTTTTTTCATGTACGTACAAAGTGCATTGAGTTAGACAATCATTTTATGTGTGAAACTGTTGCTCTTGGATTATTTTATAACTCGATTTGTTTCCTCTAACAATCAAGTAGCTGATATCTTCACCAAGCCTTGGTCACGAGATGTTTTTCGAGATCTTTGCTTAAAATTCAGGTTTCAAATACCTCCTAGCCGAGTTAGAGGAGAAGTAACAGAAACAAAATTTAAAAATTCCAGTTTTTGGAGAGGCCATAGTAAAAATATTATACTTTCCTTTTGAGAATGTAACAAGATAGGAAACTGTATATTGCATGTAACAAGATAGAAAAATGTACATTACAACATTGTATTACTATTATATATACAATAAAAGAACCAGCATAATTATAGTGTGTGGCACAATTATCTTCTCAAAAGTATCTCTCTCTCTAAAAATCTTTAGTTATAAACCAAAATTTTGAGCAATCAAATCTTCATTGGCAGAATAATTAATCAAGAAAGAGAATGCAAAGGTGGCTAGGTAGTGGCACATGTTTCCAGCTGTTCTTTTTCCGCTCTATGAAATTGTATTTAGATAATCAAAGGTATTCCTTTAAAGGAGATGTTTCTATGCTTCCCCTACAACATAAAAGATATATACTTTCCCCTCTATTCAACTGTCTAATTTAGATCAATTGAGACACTGACTGTTTAATCTAGATTTGACACCTCAAAATATTTTATTTTAAATTTTTTCTATTAAGTATATGAATATAAAATTTGATACGTGCCTTCATTTTAATGGGGCGCATCTAAATAAAATATTTTAAAAAATACTTTTGATATAATAAAATGACCTTGAAACTTTCAAGGGTATTTTGGTCATTTTTTATTGGAAATATATTTTTATTTTTTATAGATACGAGTTTAAGAGAGGATTAGATGCCCACAATTTGGCATCAAATGATTTGTATAAAAAAAAATTAAAAGAAAAATTGTGTAGATGTGTGACATTGTGAATGGGGCCATCTAAACAGTGCATTCAAAATGGACAGTTCGATAGGGGAAGAACATAAGTTGAAGCATAGCGAGCTTGGCATTCTCTTAAAGAGACGTAATTAACCAGCATCATATAATATTCTGAAGGATTTGCCCAAATTCATATATTGAAAACCCAGAGTGAATTGGTTGTTCTTTGCTGTATTTTATTTTAATTTTTAAATGTCTTAAAAGTTGAGCAAATATTCCCAAATGATTTATAGTCACCACCCAGTTGGAGTAGATTGTTAGTCAGTGAAATTCAGCTAGCCCACAATTAATGTGTTGTTGTCCCCACGTTTCTAAAATTGATCCGACTTCTGCGGCATCATGGCCTTCAATTCAAATATCACTCGGTACTCCATTTCGTCGCAAAGCAAGTCTAATCAACTGTTAAATCCTAACTATAGGCAAAAAGTTTGAGAGGATAGAGTGGAAATTGAGTCGGGTCGATCTGAACCGGGCCCGGTCCGGGTCCGGATCCATGTTTTGGACCGGCAGGTTGGACCCAGGTCTGGGTGCAAATGACTTGGACCCAATGATTATGTCACATCCAAGTGGAACCTAGCTGGGTCAGATCCGGGTCCACCCCTATAATAAAGGTCTGGTGAACTTCATTGCTATAGGAAAGTACCCTTCTATATCATGTTTGAGACGTTCTATACCTGGCTTCTCTATGGTTTTCACCTTTGAGAATGGTCCTCAAACTGCAATAAAATGGTCCACAAACTTCTCTCTGCCTGAGCCTTTAGAGCATAGGGTGGCAATCGAGTTGGGTTGATCTGAACTAGGCCAAGGTCCTGGTCTCGGGTCTGGGTTCAAATTACTTGGAAGCAGCAACCGTGATGGGTCCAAGCGGAACCTAATCGGGTTGAGTCTGGGTC
Source organism: Amborella trichopoda (assembly GCF_054954075.1). Lineage (NCBI taxonomy): Eukaryota > Viridiplantae > Streptophyta > Magnoliopsida > Amborellales > Amborellaceae > Amborella > Amborella trichopoda. Next base: position 36,725,196 of record NC_142348.1, read on the forward strand.
CATCCCTATAGTAGAGGGCTGGTGAACCTTATTCATTTAGGAAAATACCCTTCTATATCATGCTTGAGATGCTCTATACCTGGCTTCTCAATGGTTTTCACCTTTGAGAGTGGTCCACAAACTGTAATAAAAGGGTTTGTTGCAAGTGGTACCATTACTAAGCAATAACAAGGTATTCATGTCGCCCATTTACAGTTTTTCTTTACAGAAAGTGCTTTGAGCAACACGATACTCTTTATAAAACTCACAACACCATACTCAAAGCATTGAAAACATGTATTGAATCAGCCATGGAATAAAGCAATCTCCATGACTCACATTGTATGGGATTTGAAATTTTGTAGGGATTTGGTAACGACAAAATGGCCCCTAACAGGGGACAAAGCATTTTGGTACTGTAGTCAAATGTATGCTTTCTATCATTTTTAGGGTTCAGCTGCCCAAAAATTCCAAGAAACTGACATTGTACTAGAGAGGCAGGCTAGAAGGTCTAAACATTGAAATAAAGTTTCCTATCTTAAGTCAGTCTTTGGTCACAATATTAGATTGGTCCCTGGAGATTTTTCAATAATTCATGACATAAATACCAGTGAGGATTTTACATTTATTTATTCTTTTTTTTTTCTCTTAACTACCTCAACCATTAAAGAATAGATATTCCCCATTAATGGGTATCCTCCCATTTTTTTTCTTGTCCCTTTTCTTTTCTTTTTTTTTTTTTCTTCTTTTTTTTTTTTAATATGGATAATTGGGGCATAGACTTCTACCCATGATAATAGAACTCAATACATCATATTGCATAGCCTCGCTACCCTAGCCACCTTGCCTTGAGCCCATTCTTGCATCCTCCTCCCAACTTAGTGTGAGTAAGATTATTCTTAGCCAGCGTATATAAAAGAAACAGTTTTGAAAATGGAAATTTTACCCAAGGCATAATAAGTATTAAGTTGAAGTGTGTAGGTTCCTACTGATAGGGGTTATACACACACACAGTTGAATCATATAATATTAAGACTGTGGCACATTGCTACATATGCAAACAACCGAAATTTAGTTATTTCTGTTTCTATGTTATGTATTATTAATCCATAAGATAGGTCACAATCCCCAAAGTGCCTGTAAAGCTTTAGATATTAGAAAGCAGCATGCTCCATTTTTTTATTGAAAGCACGCGAACACATTGTGCAATTTTGAAAAGTCAACCATGAAAGCTCTAGTCACTATAAAATTGGGACATCATGAGACTCAAGAGCGACAGGCTTAAATATTTCTAATAAGCTCTGTAAATGCTAATTATCGTCTGCGAATTGAAATCACCTAGGCTTTTGAGCTAAAGACAAGCAAAAAAAAATGGATGCGCTAATATGCAACGGCTTTCACACTAGCCGTTGCTCATTGGCTTTTGAGCTATAGTTTGCTGGTCACACTAGCTACAAAGAAAACCATGTGTGTGCGCTAGTCGCTAGTCATCGTAGGCAACACATAAGAAGCAGAATTGGTTCTTCTCCTGTGTTGAAAACTTTATGTTTTGAAGCTTAGTTCGGGCTCACATTTTCCTCATATGACCAGTGTAAAAGGAACTTTTTTTTTCCTTTTTTTTTAAATCTTTTTAAGGACCTGGTTTCTATGCGGCCAAGCCCGCATATGCAGAAATTCCGACCAGCTAATAAATCTATGTTTGAGATGGATTTTAAGACTTAATTATTAACGACATGTAATCTCTAATGTGGAGATCATGACTATGAAAAATAAATAAATTTTAAAAATTAAAAATAATATTTCTAGTAAGAAAATATTTGGATTGTTATTTTTCATTATTTTTAGATGAAACACCTACTTGCAACCATCTTTAAAATCGATTTTTTACACTTTCTAGACGCATATGTAGAAATACAATCCAGCTCGCATGAAACAATTTTCCTATATTTAATATAGGAGTAGTTTCCTATGTTCCTCTTAACTGCATATAAGAAGGCACTTCACCCACTAAAAAATTACTAGCAATTGAACGTGTTATAAGATGAGGGCTTATTTAACTAATGAGTTAGAGTTTTAGTGATAGGTAATAAATATGCATTCTTAGTCGCTATAAAGAAAAAGTCCATGTAAGTTTTCAATCTTGTTCTATTGACCTAAGGTGCACCTCGGAAATCCTCTAGTAGAGAGTGTTTTGAAGTTGGAAAACCCCGCTCTTCTCGATCTCGAGATGTATAGATATGAAGAAAGAAAATTTCATATCCCAAAAATAGTTTATATTGTAATAAGTTATCTAGATCGTCTATTTTTAAACAATTTCCAAGTGTTAATAGATATGTCCAATCTATATTATTTTAGAAATTATAAATTTTATTATTAGGGATAAATAGACTTTTAAGCCATCATAAAGTTTCCAATGCTTGAAAAACATCTCTAGGCAAAATTTAGAGGTCCACCATACTTCTAGAGTATAAATTGGACACCTTGACCTCACTATTTGTTGATAAGGTTTATAATATGCGCACCTTATGTTATATAAAAATTAAAGAACACCTCTAAACTCTAACAGAAGATGCAGTTCTGGTTCTCGAAATCTTATGATGGCTTGTGAATCCATGTTAAGCCTTAATTATGAAATTTAAATTTCAAAAAATAATGCAAATCTAGTAAATCTATAAGCACCTGAAAAATCATGCAAAAAGAGAGTCCAAATAACTCGTTACAAGGGAAACTATTTTTACAACTTTAATTTTTTTTTTTCTTTTATATCCATATATCTCAAAACTGAGATAACGGATGTGAAGGTTTCCGACTTTGAAACACTCTTTCCCACTAGATTTTTGAGGTGCATCTTACTGCTAAAGTATAAAGTTACAACCTCATAATAAAGTTTTTCTAGGTTAAAACCTCAAAGAAAGCATGGTTTGGAATTCATCCTAAACCATAATTAGGAAGATAGGTAGGCAAGGAAGAGGAGATGCGAAAGGGAGGGGCGTTGAGACGTAAGGCTCAACAACGGGTTAAATCAAAAAGACCGGCCCCAACACTGTCGGCCAAATAATTCAAAAGTCTTATAAATGGGAGTGCTTATTAGGCTAAATTTAGTGTTTGCCAGCTATTAATTTAACCCGTGACACTATGCTATATCTAATTTTTATTTTTTATTTTCCTCTTTCCTCAAAAAAAAAAAAAAACAAAAACAAAAACAAAAATAAAAATTTTTTCATTATAAATATAAAAAAAAATAGGTACCCAAAACTCTTACATTACAAAAATAAAAAATAAAAATAAAATTTCGAGGTACCCAAAAACTCTCACGTCGTACAAGCAAAGATGTCTGCCACCCTAGGAAGACAAAACGACCTGCTTCCGGAAAAACGGGCCTCTTGTCACCAAACAAAAAGGAAGAGGCCCCTACAAAATTTGGGGCTCGAATATTTATTAAAATAATTAAATAAAAAGGGTTGGCGGGAAATTTTTTTTTTTTTTTGGGTGGTGTGGGACCCAACCCCACATGCTTGCATGTGTTCGTGCTCGCCAACTCACCCCAACAAAAACAAGGATTAAAATGACATGAATGGAATCATTTGGATTAATTAATTGAGGGCAGGGGAACATTCCACCAAACCCACGAGGGTGAGCGGGTCCTACCCTCCAAGAAAAAGAGATAAAACCCTAGGTTAGGATATGGGAATTTATATTCTATGGTCCATATGACCATAGAAATGATGTCGGCATAGTATGTTTTATAGTCCTTATGACCATTGAAAAGATGTCAATGTCAGTTTTATCACCGTGAAATCAAATGGTGAACTCCGCCATGGCCGGTCTCAAGCTGGTTATGCTGATCCCAAGTCGGAAAAAAAAGATAAAGGTTGTGTTAAGTTGGCAGTCAGCGTAAATCTTCCGCCACATCTTTTTTTGAATCCTGAACCAATGAGTAGATCCCCATAGGATACAGAGGTGCAAAATGTCATGTAGCTCGCCCTCTAATATAATTGCGGGCCACGAATAGATATGCTGCTACAAGACTTGTGACCATAATTCTTTTGTTTTTTTTTGGGTGACTCATGGCGCGAGGGCCTTACCTTTGGTAGGAGTTGAGCCTAATCACATGGAGCACATTAAACTTTTGTATTCCAAAAATGACCATTACAAAAATTTGTTGATCTAGACAATAGTTTCCGTTAGTATAAAAAATGCGTGTTGATAAAGAGTCTAAATCAAACGAATCCAATGGCCACTTACTTTTCATGATTTTCCATCATTATAATGGACAATAATAATAGAGATTGTATACTATGAGACCATTTTATTTCGGTACAAAGAAGTCGCATACACTTTTTAACAATTAGATGTAAAATCCAACATATAGGAATATTTATTTCAATTTTAAATCTAATTGTTAATAATAATTATGGCCTCCTCATATCAAAATGTAAATAATTCAATTTCAAATCTAATTATCGATAATAATTATGACCCCTTTATATCCAAAAAAAAAAAAAAATATCACCTGGCTATACAGTTTAACAGCACTCCTAAAAAAATTACAGTAGATTGTTAGCATCCTACAAATTTGTCGTCTTATGCAGGAAAAAGTGTATTACACTACACAACAACGGGGATAGGTGAAAGAGCCCTCTCTCTCTACCCTCATTTTCTCTCTCATCATAATAAAAATCAATCTTTAATTTGGATGGCGCTGGCAGCAGCAGTGTACTGGGAAAAAATAGGGTTTACTGCTTGCCCCAAATTCTTCTCGGGATTGGGAATCGTAGGTCTATAAATTTATGCCACACGAACCTTCTCTCTACTCCTATAAATACCCTCCTCTCCCCCTACCTATTCCGATCACCTTGTAGCTTCTCTTTTCTCTATCCTCTCTCTCTCTCTCTCTCTTTCTTTTCCTTCCAGTGGCTGGTAATTCACTTCACTCTTCCTTTGTCTTTCTCCCCATTTCTTTCTTGCTTCTTTTCCATCACTCCATTTCCTTTCCATCTTATTTCTCTCTCTCTCTCTCTCATCTTCGGGTTCTGATTCTTCAATTCTGTTCAATCTCTCCCCCACCGCCCTCGCTCTCTCCGATTTTGATCATTGCGAATTCTGCCGGTTCTCTTTCTTCTCTGATCCCCGTAGGTGAGAGAATTCTCGTCACCCATCTCTCTTTCTTGACTTTACGACCACCAACCTCTCTCACTCTCTCTCACTCACACTCTCTCATTGGAAAAGGGTGGAGATTATTTCGGTTTGATTGGAATGATGACTCTCTCTGTACTCTTCCACAGCTTTCTTGAACTGCGCCTGAGTCGATAGAAAGAGAAATTTAGGGTTTCACAATTACCCCAAGATTTCTTGTATCAGATGACGGTTCAATAAAGCTGTGGGAAAATGCATTGGGAGTCTCTGTGTAAGGGCTCCGTAATACATGCTTTGAAATTTTAGGGTTTTCCCATGTCATTCGAAGGTTCAACTCCCTTTCCCATTCTGTCATCTATTTTTATTTTTTTATTCACTATTTTATGGGAACCATGTTAGTTCTCTCTTACGTGGCCATAGATCTACCTCCAATTTTTAGTAATTTATTAGCACCACCTGTTTTGGGTTTCTGATTACTAAATGAATGATTTGATATTATTCCTGCTTGATTGTTTCACTTTAGAGGTTAACTATTGTTTTCTGATATCTCGGAGTAGTAAGTGTTAATTGATCTTTCTTATGTCTGATTAAAAGTTTGGTTGATGTTATGGTGCAATAAAGTTGCTTGGTGGATTTGTTGCCATGGCTTCATCTAATGAGGATTCCTAGCCCTATTAATAACCATGATGGTGTTAAAAAAAACACAGAACTTGGTGATGAAGGAGCTTTATATTGCTTGCTGCCGCGCTTTCCATACGGGCGTATATATCCTATGGCCATACCAGGTCCCACCTCTGAGCCGGCACCGCCTAACTGGTATTCGAATTGTATCTCTTGCTGCTTCCTAATTGTTACTTGGAAAATAACTTTTACATGGAGGGGCTAATTTAACCTACTGGAAAAACGAGAAAAAGGATTTACTTATCTATCGTTCCTACAACCATCAACTAATGTCTCTAACTGTAAGAAGTTGAAACTTTTTTTTCTTTTTCTTTTTTTCTTTTTTCTGGGTTTTTAATCACACATTTTAACACCAAATAACATTTCAGGTCTGGTTTGTTCTTAAAGAGGGTTTACAAGCATGTTAAGAAGTGCTTTTCTTATTGTAAAGCAAAATACCAGTATTATCAAAAATAAAATAAAGAAGAAAAGTTACTTGAATAAGAGGAAATTATTGTATAGATTTGGTTCACTGTGTGATAGAAGTTACCTGTATGATAGGCAAATGGCAATGAGGAGAAGACATGGCAAAGTCGCATGTTTGTTTGCCCTAGTGCATGTTTTTATCTTCATGGTCATTTTGTAAACATGTAACTACCAGACCAGGAGGTTTGCAGATACTTAAATACTATTTTATCCCTTGTTAAACTATATTAGTCAATTGGATTGTATTGTGCCTTTATATGTGGTATCTTTTAAAGAAACCTTCATACTTTTAGCGATGAAAGCCACTTTTTAATGTGATGCAATGAATTTGGTTTACTGGTAGTCATTCAATCAGATCTCAAAACACCTCCAAATCTACTTTTCCAAAGCAAAGCAAATCGTAATTAAACTAATGTTTCCTTGTCCATTACTAATCATCTCACACTTTTTATCTATTAAACAAATTTTATCATGAAAAAGAATTTTTCTAAATCTAAAAGTTAACATGACTTAACCAATGCCAATGGTGTCTTTCCTCTTCCCACCGGTCTTTCCATCTCTAATAGCAGTATATGCTCAACAAACTCCTAGTTTCTGGCCTCAGATATTTTGTGAAGTTTCTAATATATCATTGTTGGGAGTTCTTGGCTCCCTTGACATTCAAGATGTACAACATCACTAAAGCAAAGAGAAGTCAAGATTTGTGTAGCCATACCTAACCAAATACAGATCTAGTAACTATGTTGTTGCCCATTTTGGATTCAAAATGGAATTCAGACTCATCCACATCAGATGTTTTTTCTTCCTAAAAACCTTTGATACGAATAATATTCAAGCATGATATGCCCCAAAATAGGACCACTCAAGAAGAAAACTAACTGGATTACATTGTCATAATCCTAGAATGGTTCAATCTTCGCAAAGCATAATTCATAAGTTAAAATGGAGGCAAACAAGATTGGGCAACCTAGAGAGTAAAGACATTACAAGTGCCAAATTATCTAGGCTTTTTTCAAATTATGTTGGATTTTTTATAACTTTCTAGAGGGTCTTCCTAATTATCTAGAATTTTTGGAGAATTTCTTAACTATCTGGGAATTTTTCTTGCTAAATTTTTATGGATTTTTTAGCATTTTTAGTGTGTTTTCCTGAGATTTTAGAGGGCATATTTATAAGTTTTAGCTAGGGTTATGCTTGACATTAGTTGATCTAATCTCCTAGTTCTAGTTTGATTAAGATTAAGCTATTTTTCATTTTTTTTCAGAATATTCCAGTCAAATCCGATCCAAAATCTAGTCAAAATAGGCTTAGGTCACATTTTAGCATGTCTCGGGCCTGTCGGGCCACGCGACATGCAGTCTGTCACACAGCCTGACATGCGGTGATGGGTGTCGAGTTGCGCAGGGTGACTAAAATGTTATTTTTCTAAACAATTATCTCCGGGGCATAGTTTTCTAACCGTAAGTCGGATTCATGTGATTTTTTGATCATTAGAAAGCTCTTCTATAATTTTAAATCAAATCTGGTCAAATATGAGGTACTTTTTAGGGGTCTAGAAGGCAAGGAAGTCAGTGTCTCAGTTTTAGGTTTCTAGGTGTCAGACTGATGTTCGGGTCAATTTTATGGGTTCCTAAAGCTCATGGGTGTCTAAAGTAATTATTTGAGGGTACTGGGATAGGTTTTAGGTAACTGTGGGACAATTCTAAGGTTTTAGGATCGCTATGGATCACTAGGGGTATTGTGGTCCTTAGGACTTAGAATCAGGGCTTCTAGAAATTCCCTTGGCCAGAATTTTGAGGGGGGTGTCTACATTTTTATATATTGATCAAACCATCCTAGAGCTTATGACGACCTCTAAGTCTCATCAAGATTATGATGCAGTACTTAAAAACTAAATGTGGTGCTTTTCGCATGGTGACCAAACCATCCCGGTTCTTATGACAACCTCCAGATCCCATCAAGACTTTGGTGTGCTCCTTGAAAATTGAGAATTGGTATCAAATTGTTGATATAGAACTTTAAGATTAATATTAGAATGTCGTCATATTAATTGCCTTTTAATTTCTCATCTTTAACTTAGCTTAAGAGTTTTTGTGGAATTTCATATTTTAAAGTGCGAGGGTACAACTAGAAGGAGCATCATTATATGAGGTGCAATTTGAATTGCACCTCAACTAAGGCATTGTTTCGAATAGCACAACAAATGGGGCACAACTTTGAATCATTCCTTTATTTTCATGATAAACCTTTATAAAACCAAATGTAAAGATTTTTTAAGTTTGTTTTTAATATTATTTTTCCTATCTTAGTTCGTAACACAGTAGCCCTCGAGGAAAGGATGATTGATATTGAAGATGGTGACTTTTAATTTTAATGTTCCTTTTTTATGTTGCCGAAAAGTAAACACATATGTTATACCCTTTTCAATGATCGTGTTACTCTAATGATCCCTCTTCTTCTTACACTGTAATTTTGTACTCTATTATTATTTTTATTTTAGCTCGCTTTTTTTGTCCTCACTTTTATGCCCTACATGATATACTCGTATTTATTGTGCGATTGTCCCCTCTCAAGACTGCGTTATAGGAGTTCTAGTTTCCATTGGCTGAAGAAGTGGGTGGATGACATATGTCCATGTCACAGTAAGGAGCTATAGAGATATGGTTTAGCCCTCTTGTTGCCTGTAAATATTTTTATAAATTGGCATGTCATTCAGGTGATATCTGAGAGATGGTGTGCCTACACCTCGACATTTTGGCTAAAACCTAGTGAATATACCATCCTAATGAAAGAAGCAACAAGAATTTTAAGTTTGAGTTATAATGATCCCATTCGCTTTCCATAACTAGAACATAGCTATCAGGAATACTTCAAAGTATTTAAGGGATTGCTTACGCAGAAATTTGTCAGTAGTGGTGAGATGGTAAAACTAGATGCTCTAAGCAAGATTTGTTCTAGAACCCATTATGATCATCAGGAACATTATGTTGTGGAACTTGCCTTTTGCTTAATTGGGGAAGTCTTATTGCCCAACAAATCCCATAAACTTTATATCCCTTACGTTTCTTGTTGTCATGCAAAGATAGTTCAAAGTCTTTGGTCCCATCTATTTGGCTGAGCTTAATACAAAGAGTTAAATGCAGGGAAACTAACTTTGCTGGGTGTGCCATTTTTCTACAGGTAACTGATATCTTATCATTTCCCCTTTTTATCTTTTTTTTTTTTGGTTTTGTATATTTATTTTTTACTTTTACAGACTTATGTGTATGCTTATTTTTCGACCCTTAATCTTCCCTTGAGATCTCATTTCATAAGAGATAGTCTGCTAGCAACTCACAATAAGGGGGAAAGGTTGGTTGACCATTATAGGTGACGGGTGGACGAATTAGGTGATTTGACATGGATGTTAGTGCCCCCTCATAAATGCCAATCTATTTTCATTCCTTTTGAGGGCTCCAACTACTTTTGTATAGTTCCTAAGAAATTATTTCCTATCTACCGAGTATTGTGCCCATCAATTTGGTATGGCTCAAGATATAATAAGGGCTATCATTCCTATTCAGTTTTCTCACTCTATTCATAGTGAAGGGAACACGATGAAATTAGTAATGGCTTGGCATTCTTGAATTTAGGCTATTTGTGTGCCATGCAACCCTTTTCCATAAGGTAAAGCCACTGCTAGAAATGTATGATTGAAATTTTGGTTGAATCATGTGCCTCCATTTTATGAATCTCTTCCAAAAGATAAGATTGTTGCAAAGGGTAGAATTTTGCCTACAGTCAGGTTAGGTAGTTAGTTGATAGTCTCAAAAAGTATAGGGAGAGTATCCACAAACTTGAATTCGAGGTTGGGTATTGAACGAAGAAGCATCACAATGGAAAGAGCCATATGACTGGGAAATTTGCAAGAAAGAAAAATTGAGTAAGGAGTGAGAAGCATTACATAAAATCGTGAACAAATCAGATGGATTTGCTGATGACCCTCCTCTATTTGACAAGGTGAAAAAAGAAAGCCACTGGAAGAGAACTGCGAGCAAAACGACTCCGTCCATTGGTAATGCATGAGAGAAAATGATAGCGTTATTTATTAATTATTTTTTTATTGTTTTCTTTCTCTTTTTTTCTTTTAATAAGTTTGAACAATAAATAAGTCTTGTTTTTGTTTTTTTGAATGATTACACTTAATGGAGATTGACTGCAATATAATAATTCTCTAAGCCTTCCCTTTTATTGAGTGATTACAATTTAATTTGTTTTGTTTAATTTTAATTAATCAAAGGAGTCTATTGCAAGCTGAATTAGAAATAGAAAGAATGAAAAGCACATTAAGAGCATCCCCTTAGGATAGGCAAAACAAAGACGTAATGAAGTGATGAGCATAATGATCTTCCATTTTTTCCCACATCCAAGTATATTTCCTAAAGGAGTTGTAAAAGGTATTGAAACTTAAGGGGCTTTTCATCTTTTCTTGTCCATGTTCAGCACTCTTTCTCCATTCAACCAGCCATCTGGTTTCCCACCCATCCTCTGCTCATTCCTCTTGCTTGCTATACCATACCCAAATTGTTATTCTTGTGCTCTTGGGGTAGCTGGTTCGGAAGCTTTTTGTTGTTCCTCCATTGTTGTCACAATTGTAGTAGTAATTTCTCTATCTTCTAGTTGTAATTTTTTTTAAAACAATTTGGGTACAGCCTTTGTTGCTACCACCTTTCAATTGAGGGATTTTTACAGTTGTGCATCGAGCCAATCGCTGTGTTGGGCGGTCAAACTTCGATTTCATCTTCAACATAACAAATCAAGATAGATCTGGTTTTCATTAGTCGAATTGAGACATGTTCTCATAAATTCAATGATTATTGAGGAAAGTTTATTTTTTCGTCTTCTTTTTTTTTTACTTTTCTTTTTTATTCTTCATCTTGTTCTTGCCTATTTGTGTTGTAGTAATAACTCTTATTTATTTGTGGTCGAGTCCTGGGCATGAGTGGTTATGGTGTTAGATGTGTTCTAGAGGAACAAGGCTAACACAATGATTGTTATTGCTTAAATTTAGATCTATTGCTCTCTTGTATGTATTGCACACTTAATTTGTAGATTGTGAAAGTATTTCTCAGAACTTGTGGTTTTGATTTTGTCGGACATTGATGCAGCAAATTTTGAATTTGAGGGGTAAGTACGTGAATTTCATGTTGTAGGAACCATTTCATGTTTCATGCCTCTTATTGGCCTGTGCCATGTTAATTTCTCTTTGGGTAAAATGTGTCCATGTAATTGCATGTCTTTCTTCCTTCGTTTTTGTTAGGCATTCTTTATGTGCCAAGGATAAAACTTGAAACCAGGGTTGGACCATGGTAGTGCACTAGGATTTGGGGCAACCTTGTTATACCTACCCCAAGATGAAGGAAGAAGGGTAATGAGGTTCCAAAAGAGAAATCAGGTGTAAGAATCCCTTTAAGACTAATGAAAGTGAATTAGAAGTGTGATTTTGACTGCCCTGTGCCATGTTAATTTCTCTTTGGGTAAAATGTGTCCATGTAATTGCATGTCTTTCTTCCTTCCTTTTTGTTAGGCATTCTTTATGTGCCAAGGATAAAACTTGAAACCAAGGTTGGACCATGGTAGTGCACTAGGATTTGGGGCAACCTTGTTATACCTACCCCAAGATGAAGGAAGAAGGGTAATGAGGTTCCAAAAGGGAAATCAGTTGTAAGAATCCCTTTAAGACTAATGAAAGTGAATTAGAAGTGTGATTTTGACTGCCCTGTGCCATGTTAATTTCTCTTTGGGTAAAATGTGTCCATGTAATTGCATGTCTTTCTTCCTTCCCTTTTGTTAGGCATTCTTTATGTGCCAAGGATAAAACTTGAAACCAAGGTTGGACCATGGTAGTGCACTAGGATTTGGGGCAACCTTGTTATACCTACCCCAAGATGAAGGAAGAAGGGTAATGAGGTTCCAAAAGGGAAATCAGGTGTAAGAATCCCTTTAAGACTAATGAAAGTGAATTAGAAGTGTGATTTTGACTGCCCTGTGCCATGTTAATTTCTCTTTGGGTAAAATGTGTCCATGTAATTGCATGTCTTTCTTCCTTCCTTTTTGTTAGGCATTCTTTATGTGCCAAGGATAAAACTTGAAACCAAGGTTGGACCATGGTAGTGCACTAGGATTTGGAGCAACCTTGTTATACCTACCCCAAGATGAAGGAAGAAGGGTAATGAGGTTCCAAAAGGGAAATCAGGTGTAAGAATCCCTTTAAGACTAATGAAAGTGAATTAGAAGTGTGATTTTGACTGCCCATTAGGACATAGGTTGAGTATAAACAACTCATGGGCTGCTAGTCCTCAGGGATTAAGCAACACATAGCTCTACAAAGATGGAGAATCAAGGAAATGCTCCTCATGCCTAAGCTAAAATGAGTGGATCATTTCACCCAAAAAAAGAATGGATGGATCATAGCATGATCCGCTGAGACCACCAAAGTGCTTTAGCAACATCAAGTAGCATCATAGGTCATAGAAGGCCGAAATTCCACAGAAATTCAAGCTTCGGCCGGAACAAAGGTTTATCAACTGTGTTTAATGTATTAGAGTTACATGGCCATTTAAATGGCTTACGAGAGCATGTATAGGGTGTGGGGACCATTAGGACTTTTGGCCCACCACAAATAACTCCACTAGTTAGGGCATGGGGCCCACATGGCTATCTATATGTCGGGCACCACACTCCCTTCTTCTGGCCCTTTTGTGTGGCTGGTGTGCTACGCCACCTTATTAATTGGAAAAATAAATGAAAGTATTATATAGAGAATTTGTTTGATTTCAAATAGGAAAGTGTAGAAATGAATTGAATTTGATTTGTAAAAAGATAGTATGTTCTCTACACAATATTTGGGAATGGAGTGATGAAAAATGAGGGATAATGGTTTCACCTCATTTCTTTTAATCATGATGGCAGATCTAAAAAATAAATGGATGAGATCTCTTCACCCCATAGGTTTTCATGATCAAATATCACAATTAAATCTTATAATGATGGCAAAAACCTAACCTCAAAACACCTAACCTCTTATGATCAAAGGTCACAACTGAGTCTCATAATGATTGGAAAACCCTAGCCTCTATATTATAAATGCTCTCTATGAGAGGTTTTTTTTTTACACCTTTTGATTGGCCTCTCTCTCTCTCTCTCTACACTAGGGTAGGAACCCATCTTTATGTCTCTCTCTCTCAACTTAGCTTAGGGTTTAATTGTAGAAGACCTTAAGGGAGGCATGCCCAAGTTAAACGGGCCACGCCCTTGCCTATGTGCGTTGAGATTTTCTCATGTGTTGAACCTTGATCAAAAACCTTTCCTATATCATACTCTCAAGAGGTTTTGCCTAGGTGTCCCGAGCTATGAGATAAGGTTAGACCGAGATCCAGTGCGCCATTGGTGGAGAAAATCTAGTGAAGGGTATACAAAGTCTTGGGAGAACACCTTAGGCAAGGTATTCAAAATTACTTTATTTAATGCTTTCCTGATTTCATTCATAGTGTTAAGTAATTTTCATATTTATACTTACCCAAAAAAATAAAATCAGATTTATGTTATGAATGTGTTTTTGTTTTGATGCATCATTCTTTGGGTCACTTGTAACTGATTCGGGTGTTGAAAATAAAGAAAAAGAAAATTTTAAACGGTATACTCTTGTCCGGGTTACATAGTCTTACTTTCATAATACTGTTGGGGCCTGAATCAAATGCAATAGAAGATTAAAATGCATGTCATTTGGTAATAAAAAACCTGTGTCTAATGCCCAAGTCCTTATTTGGCCTTGAAGCTTAGGTCCATTGAACCTCGATCTTACTAGAAGAAAGACGAACTTTATCTTTAATAGTAAAGGTTTTTGGGAGAGGTAAAGCCTAGGCTTTGCTTAGTCTCTCTCTCTCCTTTGTTTAATCATAACAAGTCCCAGCAGCTCCAAAAATTGTGATTCATTAAATCAATGGAGGTTCTCAAGAGCCTTAGTTTTCAAGCGTCAACCAAATGGAAAGAGATTGAATGGACAAATTCAAGTGTCAACCAAATGGAAAGAAATTGAGTGGACAAATTTAGTGGATGATTAATAAAATCAAAGAGAAGAATATAGGTTTAGGGATCTGATTTTACTGCTAATGCTTGGAGGAACATTTGCGAGAACTGAAGAATGGCTCTTGATGATGATTAAAGCAGAACTCAAGTCTAGGGGCAAGCTCATCAATAATGGAGATCCAATAAGTCGATCCACTAAGTTAATTGGTCATGGCTTTTATCTATATATATATATATATATATATATATATATATATATATATATATATATATATATATATATATATATATATGGAAAAAATTAAGATTAGCCCACTAGCTCATATCAACATATGAGTCCAACGGTTTAAATTGAATCTGAGCCGATCTGAAGGTCACGACCCCATTTTATATTTTAATTTTAATTTTTTTCTACGAATTCAAATAACTTGAAATTTTAGACTTCCATTCTTGTCATCAAGGTGCATGTAATAAAAATATTTTAAAAAATAATTTATAAAAATAAATTGACCAAAATACCCCCTAAACTTTTCAGGGGTATTTTAGTCAATTTATTTCTTACAAATTACTTTCTTGATATTTTTATTAAATACTCGTATTTGTTAAGAATGCAAGTTTAAAATTTCAAGTGATTTGGATTCATAAAAAAAATTGAAATTGAAATACGAAATGAGGTCGTGACCATTAGATCAGCTCAGATCAGTCTGAGCCGTTGAGCTCATATGTTGATATGAGCTAGTGGGCTAATCTCTGTATTTTCATATATATATATATATATATATATATATATATATATATATATATATATATATATATATATATATATATATATATATATATATATATATATATATATGAATTTATGTATCTCATTTGAATGTGCGAATTTCATTACTTTATGTATCTCATTTGAATATATAATTAGGGGATATGAACCAGGATAACCTCATCTCAAGGTTTTAGAAAACGTGCCATGGGTCAGTGGCCATTTGAGCTACTGTTTTGTAGAAACCATTTCATCATGGATAAGTGAGATGTTCGGACTCAGTTTGAAAAAGATTTTTTTTTTTTTTTGATGAAAATGATAAAAAAAAAAAAAATTTGAAATATTTAAAATAATGAAAAAAATTTCAAAATTAAAAATTTTAAAATATAAAAGATACGAATAAATTATGAAATATTCAAACTATAGGAAATGGTTTGTCTTGGAAATAGCATGATAACCACTCCACACACCTATAAGCTTAGGTTGTGTCACTCGCTTGTGAGTATTCAACGATCTTAAAAAAAAATTTGTATCCTAAAAAAAAGAAAAAACTCCTTTTTAATGATTTTTCTCTTTTTTTATTTTTAGGGAAACAACTATATTAAATTTCCTTCATATATATTATTGTGTGGTTTCTATAAGGTTGCAACCTTAAACAATCCAATTAAGCCACCTCCAAATTTTATCATAACATTGTAATTTTGATATAAAAATTTTTTAGGATTATCTCAAAATCTATTTTCATATCTACTTATAAAATTTTAAACTCTAACAATGGTTAAAATCAATAGATCGATAAACATATGAAAACCTTGAAAATAGACAGTCTAGATAATGTGTTGCAAGCTGCACTATTTTTTAAACTTAAAATCTTTTTTTTTTTTAATATTCATACATCTCGATGTTGAGATGATTAATTAGAGGGTTGAAAAACATTAAAACAACCTTTTTCGATGAATTTTTGAGGTGCATCTGGGACTATACATTTTTTATGGTTACAACATTTTCCTATATATTATCATGCTTCTCTCTTCTCTATGGTCTATGCTAGTGTTATTCCTTGATAGAGTTGATAAAATGTTCTTGACCACCTCCCTAACATAAAATACCTCTGCAAATACCACAGCTATGTTAAATTGGCCGGAAGAGTGGGATATGAATAAGGTTATCTAGTGACAAAAACTTGGCCGTCTCATGAGTGGAAGTGATAAAGTGCATGCGCAATTCATGAGTAAAGCTTGAGTCCCTTGAGGGATTTTAGCATGTACAGCTTAAGAACAAGATGGGATACTTTCTTACCATTGGTGCGAGAGTACTTGGAGTTTGTAGCCTCTACATTTTGTTTCCATCTTTACTATAAGGCACCGAAGATTATTCAAATAAGGAAAAAATTTATCTAGGGATGCTACCTCATAGGTAAAACTACATATGTCCCTTAAAAATCCATCGCAAAAGGTAGTTTTAATATTGAAAAACCCTTTGATTGATCATCTCGATGTCGAGATGTATGACTATGAAAAATAAAATGATTTTAAGTCTCAGAAACAATGTATTTTACAACATATTATCTAGACCGTCCATTTTCAAGATTTTCATATGTTTATAGATCTACTTGATTTTAACCAATTTTTAAATTTAAAATTTTATAATTAAATATAAAAATAGATTTTAAGATAATCCTAATAAAATTTTACATCAAAATTATATATCATGATAAAATTTGAAAGGCACCATACCTCTATACCTACAGAGGCGTCCGTATGCCAACTGCACCTTTCAAATAATTCTAGGGATTTCCTTTCTAGGGCAAGCTTTCTATGCTTCCCCTACAGTATAAAACTTATATACTTCCCCCAATCCAACCGTCCATTCTGAATGGAGGGCTAAGATTGCCCCAATCACAATGTCACGTCTCTAAACTATTTTATTTTTAATTTTTTTCTATAAACTATTTTGACACTAAATGTTGGACGTCCAATCCTCTATTAAACTCGCACTAACGAAAAATATTAAAAAAAATATTTCCAATTTCTATACTTCTCTTATAGCATAGAAGATATATTTTTCCCCTACCATCCAGCCGTCCAATTTTGATCAAGAAAGCCACTCACCGTTTGATCTTAGATATGACGTCTTAAAGTATTTTATTTTTAGTTTTTTTATGTTTTTTGCTAGTGTAAGTTTAATAAAGGACGTCCAATTGTGATTGGGGCAATCTTAGCCCTCCATTCAGAATAGACGGTTGGATAAGAGGAAGTATGTAAGTTTTATGTTGCAGGGGAACCGTAGAAAGCTTGCCCTATCTTTTCTTTTTTTTTATCTTTTTTTTTTTTTTTTTTTTTTTTTTTTTGGGTCTCCCTTTTTGTTTTTTTCTTCTCTTTTTCCGGACGATCTTTTCTCTTCTTCTTCTTCTTCCTTTTACTCTCTTTCTTTTTTTGGATTCAAGACCCTTAGAATACCAATTATAGCATTGCATGTCTACTTCAACAACGTCTACCAGATTGCTTATCTACCATGTGGGACAGATATTAAAAGACTACAAACTCTATGTAACATTGGACAATGAAGTTAGGAATCGACCACCATCTCCTTAAACCAAATATAATTAACCATTGAAGGGGCTCCAAAGCTCCTACACATGCTTTCAAGTTCTTTCAAGTTGTGTATGTGCAAATGAATATGGTGGCCACAAGGCTTTTAGGGTCATGATTGGCTACTGTGACTATTACGGTGAGACAATAGTAAAAAGGCTACGTTCTTGGTTCAAACTTAGCTTGTCTATTCAAGTCATCAAGTAAGGCCTTTCAATATTTTAAGAAAAGATGTTAGCAAATGATTCATATGTTTCTACTGCTCTTTTATTTCCTTTTTTTCTTTACCACTTTCTCAAAAGGTTTTTCTCTTTTTCTTGAAGGAAAAATTACCCTGTTTTTTTTTTTAAGGGAAAAAAAAAGAGAAATGACTCATCCTTGTTTTTCTTCCTTTTTTTTTTTTTAATTACCTCCTTTTTTTCAAGGAAAAATTAAGGAAATGACTCAACCCCCGCCCTTTTTTTTTTGAGACAAAAAAATAAAGAGAAACCGATAAAACAATACAATTTCGTTGGACCATAAATGACATCTCAATCCCTTGCATCGACAAAAATTTATTTTAACCAATGTTTAAAAAAGCGGATCGGTGATCCGAATCGTTCACACCCATACCTGTGTCGGATTGGTGGATCGGTTCGGAGATTTGGCCGAATCTGCAATTTTTGTCTCAAAATTTTTTCAAAAAAGTCACTATAAATCTCTAAAAATAGTGTTCCTTTAGTTTCAAAAATAAAATAGGAGTGGTGCATTACGTACTTTCATTACTTTCTAAAAATAGGTGAATACTGAGATGTTGTTTTCTTGTCTGGAATGCATAATTATTAACTATAATATAGTATTATAATATTGCATCAAAATAATTTAAAAATATCATAAAACACTTCCATAAAATAATAATTTTCCATATAAAGTGAAATTAGTATCACATCAAAGTATCAAACATTTATTAATTCGCTTTACTCATTCAAAAGTATCACAACCTAACTAACTATAATATCATATACTGAAATTGAACTTGTAGGTTTATATTTTATAATTATTTTAGTATACAAATAAGAACATGTCTAAATTGTCTTATAATATCATCTAATTTAGATAATCTTATTTGCAGCTATAAGAAAAAATAATACATTACATAATTTATAATACAAATAAATTAATAAATAAGATACAAGATTTAATTATCTATGTATAATTATAAATTGTAATTTTATAATAAACATGATTCAAAAATTATTAAAAAATGCTTCCATATTATATAATTAAAAACAAAAATACAACCTCCAATAAATTTTAATTTTATGACATTAACAAGATTTAAAAAAAAATATTTTTAACTTAAAAATGGAAAATAAAGATAACAAATTAAAAAAAAAAAAAAAAAACCTCTCAGCAACATACATAACAGGTACAAAAGAAAATTGGTAACAAAACCTACTATACAGTTTCCATATTAGTCATTTAATTAATTTGCATGCCATATGGTAACAAATTTAATTACCAAATTAATTATATGCACAACAACAACAATAATAATAATAATAATAATAATAATAATAATAATAATAATAATAATAATAATAATAATAATAAAGGTGCGATTTGTATATAGCCTAGGCTCTAAACAATCAAATTAGAGCCTACAATCAAATAATCTCGAGAAATGTGGTTTCAATATTGGAAATCTTTATGAAAGCCTTAAAATATATTTTCATATTTATTTATAAAGTTTAAAGCTTCAAAAATAGTATAGATCGACATATCTATCGAAACTTGAAAATCTTGAAAATTGACCGTTCAAAAATGCATTACAAAATACACTATTTCCAAAACTTGAAATACATTGTTTTTCTCATGTCCATACATCTGGATGTCGAGATGATCGATTTGAACATTTTTGAGCATCAAAACAACTTCTAGTGAAATTTTTGAGGTAGGCTCAAATTTGATTGTTTGGAGCCTCGGCTCTATTTAAACCTTTCCCTAATAATAATAATAATAATATGATAACAAAAGTTTCCATAATAGTCATTTAATTAATTTGCATGCCATATAGTAACAAATTTAATTAGCATACTATATGCTAACAAATTTAACTTTCTCAATTAATTTACGCGCGCTATGGGAGGCAATTGCTTAAAGCTTAAACGCTCTCTCTTTGGCCCCCGCATAGAGCGTGCAGCAGGGGCCCTTGTGTGGGGCCACATATAAAAAAACTATTTTAGCATATCAAAAGTCCAAAAAAAAAATAAAAAAAAATGTGATGTTGCAAACCGGTTCTATGACGTCAGATTGATTTGTGACATTAGGCTCGGTCCGTGATATCATCCCTGCGAATTACGGTAAGGACTCGGTTGGATCCCCCTTTTTTTGTCGGATCCAAGACGGCATGGACGATACCCGATCCAGATCGCCCGATTTCATATCAAAGCACCAAATTTTTAAACACGGGTTATAATGTTCACCTAGAATATTTTCTAAGATACATCATATTCACTAGCTCCGTAAATTGTTCTCCCTTTGAACTGGTGAGATGGTATGCCCCCTTAGAAAGAACCTCATATATGCCATAAGACCTTCCCAATTAGGTTTAAACTTCCCCATGGGGTGTGTTTATGCTGCTTCTAGAAAGATGTTATGCTGGACAAGGTCTCCAAATTTGAACTATCTTTTCACCTTCTTTTCATGTCATTTGGTTGGTCTTCTTTGATAGCTTTGTCTATTCTCAAGGGGTTTAAGTCATTTTTCATCAAGCAACTCAAGTTACGACTGCTTTGTGCCCATATACTAAGGAATAAGGTGTCGCTTTAGTTTTATAACTCAATATGTTGTAGTTTCTCGATGTTCGTTTGAATATATGTTTGTTGCTTCTTGCACAGGGGGGTATGTTTGAGCCCATGACAATGCACTTGAATGTAATGACGATGAAGGGGGCGTGGATTAGATAATAGTGAACTTGGCATTTGTGGCACTTTTTCACAAAATGTAGCAATCTCTCTCTATCCTTGCCCAATAATACCCTTGATAAAGGATCTGATGGCCTAGCATTTGTGAATTGACATCTGCATCGCAAACTCCTGCGTGCATTTCGATCATAATATTTATATCTTCTATGGCATCATGGCACCTCTTAATCACCCCATCAATGGTGGTTAATTTGTATAAAGTGACCTGCCATCAACTTGATTATTTGCTTGTCCTTACTTGTGGTGACTTCAGGCAATGATCATCCTTCAAGTAATTAGAAATTTCAGTATACCGTGGTAATCCATCATCATATGGAATTTTTGCAATGACTCCTTCAGAATTCAACCTTACCAGGGGGGGGCTTAAGCTCCTGGGTCACGTGAGATCGAAGCAGTAACTTTGGTAACGGGTAAATTCGGCATTCTTGTATGCCCACTCATCTTGAAGGTCATGTGCAGGACAATAAGTTTGATTCGATAAAGAAAGGAACTCCCTTGCTTACTCTATAGCTTAATTGAGTTGCTCTAGCACATCAGCAAAATGGTTCTTTTCCCTTGGGATATATTTGAAAGTGATCCTTGTGCACCATGACTTTAATTATTCAACAACTTGCAGTTAGGATACTAACTTCTCATCCTTTGTCTTCCATTCACCTGTGTTTTAGTTAATTACCAGCTGAGAGTCTCCAATGACATCTAATTAGAAGATGTGGAAGCCCAATACTAATTTTAAAACAATAATGCATGCTTCATATTCTACCATGTTGTTTGTGCATGAGAACTCCAATTTGTGGGATCGGGGAATTACGATACTGTCAGGGGTATGGATGATCGCCCCCACCCCACAACCATTCGCATTCAATGCTCTATCGAAGTCGAGGGTGTATGTCTCAATTTCGTCCTGATCTTGTTCAATGCATAATTTTTTTATTTTTAGAAAACTCATCATGGAGGGGGTTTTCAGTGGGAATATGATGGCTTGCCAAGTGATCGACTATTGCATGCCCTTTCATTGATCTTACTAGATGTCAAATTTAAATAGGAGGAGCCACTGTGCAGCTCTGCTATAAGTCGCAGGCTTTTTGAGCAAATATTTCTAAGAGTCCATCTTGAAGAGTAATTTCACTTGGTGGGCAAGCATGTGATGCTAAAGTTTCTAGGTGCCCACACTAGCACTGGGCAAGTTTTTGCGATGGGTTTGTAGTTAATTTCAAACTTAACCGATCTCTTCTTTAATTAGTAGATAGTATTTTATTTCTTTCCAAACTCATCATACTGTGTTAGCATAGCCCCTAATGAGGTGTCTATTACTTAGAGGTATAGTCATAAAGGTTTGTTGGGTTCTGGTGGGCTTTGTATAGGGGGTTTGGCTAGGTATCGCTTGATTTGATCAAAGGCACGCTGACACTCTTGATCCAATATAAAATGGATGTCCTTCCTTAGAACATGATTGAAGGCTCACACTTCGCTGCTAGTTAAGAAATAAATAGACAAATGGCTTGAATATGCCCTTACAAGCTCTGAACTTTGTGAGTATTTCTTGGTAGGGGACTATCTCTTTAATTTTGGAGGAATCAACTTCACTCTCCCTTTGGCTCACAATAAACTAAGAAGCTTTCTAGAGTTTACCTCGAAAGTGCACTTTTGTAGGTTGTGCGGTAGCTTAAATTTGCAAAGGTGTTCAAATGCATGTCGAAAAACTTTCTTTTGAAGTTTGAGTTTGGTTAATGGAATAAATGTAGCCATTTAATTTCACATCCAATGGTCAAGATTAATTATGACCACCTTATATCAAAGGTAAATTGTCTCATTGTAGATTTATATATATATATATATATATATATATAATGATCCTATGAGACCCTCCCACACCCATACGAGGATCACCATTAAATTTGGCTCAGATCTCTAGAAAAGTCAAGTCTCACACACATGTGAAAATTTTTATAGAGATCTGTACCAAATTTAATGGTGATTATATGAGGTCCTACACACATGGGTGTGGGAGGGTCTCATAGGATCATTACTCATATATATATATATATATATAATCTAAAGTTCACAACCCTTCAAATCATAAACGTTAATGATATAATAAGTAAGGGTAATTTTGTAAATATCATTACAAGACAAGGGTTATTTTTATCATCTCCATAAGGAGCAACACTGGAAGTTTTACTAAAAGATAATGGCACTCTACAACTAAAGTTCTAGGACACTAACTTCCAAAATATCATTGTACATTTGTTAAAATTTTAAATTTGTATTTACTTAATGGTAAAGTTACCTATTTAAATAATTTTTAATAAAAAATTGATCGTTTTGATAAATACACCCATCACAGTCCCTTCTAACATTAACCTTTGTATTTTGAAGGGTTGTTAACTCTAGACAAATCCATCATGTATTTATAAATCTATTTAATTTGAAGTACATATGGAGTTTAAAATTTTATAATTAGAGATAAAAATAGATTCTCTTAAACTCAAAAAATAATTCAAATCAAGCAAATATATAAACGCATTAAATTCTTGAAAATTGACGATTCTTATAGCGTTAGATGTATTATTATTGTCACTTGAAATCCTTTTTTTCCATATCCATAGATGTCGATGTCAAGATGATCAATCAGATGGTTTTTTATGTTAAAATAGTTTCTAATGGAGTTTGGAGGTGCACCGTAGTTGTAAAATTTAAGGTGTCAACCTTATATAAATTATTTCCTACACAATATGAGGCTACGTCCTTGAAACGTCGACTAAGATCTCGACATCAGACATATTCTGAATCTGGTATTTCCCAAAGTAAATAAAATGTTACAGTTTAGGAACTAATTTGGCTTTAGCGTTTCGATTAAGTATGGCAAATCACTAACACATTGCCTGAGGGTGATCCCAAGGTCCAGGCTTCAAGTAGGCATATCTTGTGTCGATTTGTTTTATGTGCGCCTATGGTGGCCCTACGGGACCAAATTGCGCACTTGGTCCAGGGGCAATGAACCTAGTTAGATGGAGTTTACAACTCAACTTTGATTCACCTTGCTATCAATTTGGATAAAAATAATTTCATTTTGAGCCCTTAAAATCACATATCAAAATCTAATTAGTATTAAAGCAAAAATTTATTTGACTCTTTTAAAAAAATGTAGAAGCTTTGAAAGCTCTAGGATCAAACAAACCCTTAACACAATGTCATGTGAATTTGTAGACCAGAAATATCGGGTGCGGTGTGTATAAAGTTGGCACTTGACACCTTAAGTAATAAACTCGCATCTCTAAGATCATGCCGAAAGCTACAGTTTTATTATCAAAAAAAAATTTAACAGCCTGAAGATCTATTATCACCCTTAACTACAAAAAATTAAAGCTCCAAAAAAATGGTGTCGATCTAGCAAATTTACAAACATATGAAAATATTGAAACTAGATACTTCAAATAATGCCCCTTGAAGGTCCAGTTTATAAACATATGAAAATATTGAAACTAGATACATCAAATAATGCCCCGTGAAGGTCAACTGGAAGACTTTCTCGCATCGAAACAATCTTTTTTGTGTGCTTTTGATATGTGCTTTAGTTCTATAATTTTGGGTTGACATCGTATATAAATTTTTCCTCTAATCTCTAAATGTCAAAAGTATATAAAATTTTCCCCTAATCTCCATATTTAAGATGCCAATAATTCTTTCCAATTTTTCGTTAAACATGTAAAGTTATCCAGTAATTCTTTCCTATATTTTCAGAAGAGCAACAATGATTTGTCCATATTTGGAGAGAAGAAAAAGTTATTTGCGTGATGGGGGCTACAACGAGAGAAGTGTCTAGCCCCGTTAATTCATTGTGGCCCTAGGTGCTCGACGAACCAAAATGTGGTAAATCTAAGGGAAAATATGTCCGTAGACTCTAATTTGGTGTCTAATTTCTCATTGGACCTACAAATTTTAAAACTTTCTAGCGGCATAAAATTTTCACAAAAGATATCTTCTAAACCCCCTAAACCCAATTGACCTTTTTTTATCCCACTTTTTTGTCCCAAACAAATTTCATAAAGATGACTTTCTTTTTCTCTCTTTTGTTACCTCGCCTCTCTCTCTCTCTCTCTCTCAAGTTTTGGAGAAATTTGAATGGAACCATTTTCTATATTTTGTATTACCTAAACGTGGGGTATTTTTAGAGGATAGATTAGAATATAAGATGTTGCAATCCCTATCTATCTAACAAAAATAAAAAATGTACAATGCTTATTATATTAAATTAGAAGATGTATAGCAATACAAGATTTGAATTTCAATTCGAAAATTTTGATAACTCCCAACACTCCCTCTCAAGTTGGAGTGTAAAATTGATTATGCCTAACTTGCCTGTAAGAAACTGAAAATACTCTTTTCTAATAGCTTTTGTTAATATATAGGCTCATTGAAAACTAGTTAGGACATGAGAAGTACGAATGAGACCCTGTAGTATTTTTCACGAACTAGGTGACAATCAAGTTCAATATGTTTTGTTTTCTCATGGAGTACTGGATTGGCAACAATATGGATCGCAGTTTTGTTGTCACAATAAAGCATCATGGGGCTATTATGAGGAATGCCAAGATCAGACAAGAGGTATTTTAGCCAAGTACATAAGATACAACTACCATAGAACGATACTTCGCTTCTGCAGATGATCATGAAATTTCCTGTCGTTTCTTAGTTTTCCAAGATATGGGGTTGTCTCCTAATAAAGTGCAATAACCAGTAGTCGAACGTCTGGTCATTGGGTAACTAGCCCAATCAGAGTCACCAGAGGCAGAGACTTGAGCACTATTATTAGTAGAGAGTAGAATTCCTTGGCCATGTGTCTCTTTTAAATAATGAAGAATTTGAGTAGCAGCATCTAAGTGTGGTTTTCTGTGTTGA
The DNA here is from genome assembly GCF_054954075.1 of Amborella trichopoda. Taxonomy (NCBI): domain Eukaryota; kingdom Viridiplantae; phylum Streptophyta; class Magnoliopsida; order Amborellales; family Amborellaceae; genus Amborella; species Amborella trichopoda. Next base: position 36,750,746 of record NC_142348.1, read on the forward strand.
TTCATGAATTGACTGAGGATATGGAGAGAGTAGACAATGTCTGGCCTTGTAATTGTGATATATATAAGTCTACCATTCAACCGTCGATAAGGCATGGGTTCACCTAAAAGATGTCCATTTTTTGCATTCAATTTTAATTTTTATTCTATAGGGAAAACAATAGATTTTGCAACCAAAAGACCCATGTCTTGAAGAATCTCAAGAGTGTATTTCCTTTGTGTGAGAAGAATTCATTTCTTAGAACTGAGAACCTCAATGCCAAGAAAGTATATCAAATGACCTAAATCTTTGATATGAAATCAATCACTGAAAAAGGTCTTAATAGTATTAACGACATAAGTGCATGAATTGTCAATAATGTTAGTGAATAAAGAATAATCTGCCTTTTATTGAACATATCCTACTGCTAGTAATGCATCTGAAAATTTGGCAAACCATTGCCTAGAAGCCTGTTTAAGTCCATAAAGGGACTTATTTAAACAGCAAACCCAGCGTTCTCCCTTATGTGAAAAACCCAATGGTATCTTCATGAATACCTCTTCATGTAAATCACTTTGCAAAAAAAGTATTTTGAACATCCAATTGGTGCAAAGATCAATTTTTAATAGCAGCAATTACAAGAAGACAATGAACAGTTGTAAGCTTTGCTACGGGAGCAAAGGTTTCTTGATAATCGAGCCTCTCTTACCGGTTATACCCTTTAACAACCAATCGACCTTTGTAACGCTCGATAGACCCAGCCACTTTGTACTTTATCTTGTAGACTCATTTTCAACTAATGGATCTTTTGTCAGGGGATAGTTCAACCAAGGATAATGTGTTATTAGCTTCTAATGCAGTTATCTCTTTGCTCATTGCTTCTTTCCAATTAGAATCAGAGGATGCTTATTTGAAAGAAGCAGTGGAGGTAGAAATTCTAGCAACAAAAGTTTTGCAAGAGGCTGAAAGTCAGTCATAGGAGATGATGAAACTTAAGAGGATAGTAAACATCTTGAACAGGTTGAGGAGAAGCTGTAGCAGGTTGATAATGCACAACAATGGAACAATGGTAATCTTGTAAATATTTTGGAGGTTGACAAGACCATTCGGAATGTCAGAGGCATTTGGAGGTATAGGTGGGGATGAAGATGGTGATGGAATCGTGATATAGGTTGGAGATGAAGTTGACTACTCAACAATGTGGGATGAATCATCCCGATACGGTAATGTTATGTTGATAGGAATGTCAGGTAATGGATGTGGAAGAACAATGTGTGATAGGTTTTAGGATGATGAAGACTCGAAAAATGGGAAACAATGCTCATGAAAATTGACATCTCAGTTGGTAAAAACTTTGTGGCTGTCCAAGTCATATAAACATTTTTTTACCAAGAGGGTAACCAATGAATATACATCGGCTTGACCTGGTGTCAAATTTGTGTTGGTGATGAATGTTATAGGCATAGCAAAGGTAGCCAAATACCCTTAATTGTTTGTATGACAAAGGAGCATTGAAAAGAGCCTCCTGTGAGATTTTTCCATTTAAAATAAGGGCAACTAAGCGATTGATAAGATATGTTGTTGTAAGAATGCAATCTCCCCCAAAACGAAAGAGGTAAATTAGCCTAAAAAAGTAAAGTCGTGCAACCTCAAAGAGGTGATGGTGTTTATGTTCAACAATGCCATTCTGTTGGGTTGATGCGATGAAAGAGTGTTGATGAGACATCATTTATTTGAATAAAATTCCACATATCTTTGGAAACAACTTAGTTCCATTGTCTATTCGAATTGACTGAATTAAGCAATAGAAATGATTTTTAACCAAGCTAAAAAAAACACTTTAAATATTGATTTGTTTCAAATTTGTATCGCATTAGAAAAATCCAAGTGTTATGACTAAAATCATCAACCGAAGTCAAAAAATAGTACACTCCAAAAAGAGATGGGGTTGCATAACTACCTCATAAGTCACAATGATTGATTGAAAATGAGCACTAGTAGAAGTCTAATTACTAAAAAAAAAAGTCGTGATTGTTTTTCCATATGGCATACATGACAACAACAATTATTAGAGAAAAACATGTCTAAGTGTCTTTTAATAAGAGAATGTAATCGAGCATGAGAAGGGTGACCTAGGCGCCAATGCCACATATCTATGAGGGTCGAACTATGAACTGGGGGTGCAAATATAGCTTTGGATGAATGGAATATATAAAGGTCATTGTGCTCTCTACCTGCTCTAATTGTCCACCTCGATAACCGTCTTAAAAAATATAATGGTCGAAAAAAAAGGTTATTGAGCATTGTAGATCAGATGTAAGATTTTGAACAAAAAGTAAATTGTATGAGAAGAATGGTACACATAAAATATTGTGTAAAGTTATTTGCTCTGAAAGAGTAATAGTACCAATATAAAGAACAGGTGCAAAATTACCATTTGGCAGTTTCACAGGATTAGTGGATGATGAATGCCCAATGGATGAAAGAAAAGGTGGAGAATAAACAATTGGTCAGTAGCACCACTATCTATGATGCATGTATCATTGAATAAAGAAAAAGAAGAGTAACAATGATTACTTGCGACATTGGCCAAGTGGCTTGAGCTACCAGCCAATAGCACTTGCAAAAGTTAACAGTGCTGTTCAGATGTAAATCGAGGGTTTACTATAGATGTGAGTTTATTTCACAATGATAACATGTAATCCGCTTTCTAGACTTCAATCTTGCTTTATCCTTAGATAGATGAGATCGATCTTGGCCCCTAGTTTTTTACCTTCCTCGACTTGCGACAATAGCTTGTGAATATAGTAATTCGTAGGATTTTCTTCTCGTCTCCTCATTCAACAGGCTGCTAGTGATTTGACTTATGGTCACTATCCTATCCAGTGTTGAGTTACTCATAAAACTACCAGGGTATCCCAATTGTTCAGTAGTGAACTGAGCAATAACAGAGCTTGTAGCTTATCTTCTGGGGACAACTTCATCATTGCGAGTTGGTTAACAATGTTTTTCACCTTATTTAAGTGCTCTACAACGAATCCCCCGTCCCTGAACTTCATGTGTACCAATTTTCAGATCAAGAACACCTTGTTTCCAACAATCTTTCTCACTGCCAATTCATGTAGCTTATCTTATAATGACTTAGCCGATGTCTTCATCGATAAATGGTGGAACACATTTTCTCCATTGTTAGATAGTTTCAAGAGCTTTTCGGTCAAGTTTCTTCCACTCATCGTTTGTCATACCTTCGAGATTGCATTATACCCCTTCAATGAGCATGTATAAGTCCCTACAATATAAAAGATCTTCCCTCGTCAACCTCCAGATAATCCAATTATTCCCGTTTAGTGATATTATCCTACTCCCAGTACTAGAATTCATCTTTCGATCCACATACACCGGCCTTCCACACCCTTTTCCTTCTCCCTTTCTTCCTTTCACCAATGGTCAAGGAGAGTCACCAGCAGTCAAGGTTATGTCGACGATCAAGTCCCATCAATGATGAAGGTTCCATCGGTGGTCAAGGATCCGTTAGTGGTCAAGGTTTCGTCGATTCTCAAGGATCTGTCGGCAGTCAATGTTCATCAGTAGTCAAGGTTCGGTCGGCTGTCAAGCGTCAAGGTCAAGGTCCCACCAGTTATTAGGGTTTTGTCGGCGATCAATGTTCCACCAGCTGTCACAGTGCCCTTGGCGGTCAAGCTCCCACTGACTATCAATTTGTCGCCGTCAGTCAATATGAGATACCGACAAAGTGATTCATTGTTGATCAAGGTGGTGACCAACGATCCGATATCTTATTTATTATGTATAATAATATAAAATATTTACATATTACATATAATACAATAATATAAATATTATATATAATATAATAAATTTAATATAACATAAAAATATAATATTATATATAATATATAATCAATATATACTATATAATAAAAATTACATTAATAAAATAAATATAAATGTATAATATATAATATAACATAATATTATAAAAATATAATATTATTTATATCATATTATATTATATTATATCATATTAATAATACAATTATTGTGTATTTATATTTGCATACATTATCTAATATTATATAATATAATATTTTATAAAATATTATATTATGTACATAAATTATTATTTATTTATTAATATTATATATTATTGAAATATAATTTATATATCAAATATATTATTGAATATATAAATAAAATATTATATAATATATTATGTTGTAAATAGTTAATAGTGGATAGTGATCATAAGGAGCAGTAATTGATAAAAACGTTCGGAAATTTTAAGTTCCTACCTCCCCTTCCCCCAGGAACTTAAACTTTCACCTTTAAAAAGAGAAATATAAGCTTTGTTGAAAGCTATCTTTTAGAAAGAAATAGAAGTTTTTATGCGTCGAACGCATTACTCTTACAAAATAGGAAAGATTTTTTCTGGAAATCTATCACGCCGTAAAAGAAAGTTGTTCGTATCTCTCTATGTAAATGATTACTTACGCATCAGGTAGAGGAAATTTTTAAAACTTTGGGGAGAGACAACCCTAGCATATGTATGAGACTTTCTGGGAGGAGATTTGTTTCCTCAAAATCTATCTCGTCTCATGTAGTGATTATCTATTTTATGAGGGATTTGTTCTTTTCTTAACAAACCCACCTATAGAGGTGGAAATGGGTCAGGTCCAGCTGGACTTAGACTTGGACCCAGACCCTAATAGTATTCGTGTCCAAGTTTTGGACTCGGACCGGAACTGTCGAGTCCAAAACTTGGACCTGTACCCATACCAGTACCCATCGGGTCTCGAGTCTGGTAGGGTCCATTACCACCCTCACTACGAGTTTCTTTTTTTTTTTGTACACCCTCACAACGAGTTTCTTTTTTTTTTTGTACTTTTTTTACCATTATATACTTATAATATTGGCCACAAGGTCACAATCACCCACCATTAGATTTCAAGCTATCTGATTTGCCATTTAATAGCTCAAGATGACTACAAGTTCTTATTGTCTACGACCTTTAATGTACCCAAATGAGTAGGGTTAGAAGTATTTTATCTTCAACAATTTATGGGTACGGGTAGGATCCAACCGAACCCTACCTGTAGGGTCCAAATGTTGGACCCATACCCAAACCCGTGTTGGGTATACCCAACGAGTTCCAGGTCGAGCATTGCCACCCCTACCCACCTATCTCACACGTTGGGGTAATATTTTGATAACCACTTCCCATGACACTCCACTCTAATTAGGTATTGACCTCGAGGTCCTTTTCACATGGGATGGGACACCCGAGCATCTACATGTGCATGTCTTCCTTTCTACGAGTACCGTTCGTAAAGAAAAGCAAGGCATAGGCCCACTTATGCCATTCCTTATTTTATTAAAAATTATAATCCTTATCCTATTAGGAATTACTTGATTTTCTAAATATTTTATTTTCGTAAAACATGAGCTACACTGTCCAACAATCTCCCACGTAAATACATGTTTTTATTTTGAGTATGTTGCATCAAAACATTACTCCCAATTAGTTATCGATCATCAAGTAGCCACAAGCCCAGAGGAAGTTATGTACTAAAATGAACAATCCTAATCCTATTAGGAAATACATTATTTCCTAGATACTTGATCTTCACAAAACGTGGGCTTCACCATCCAATCTCGCAATTAAAGCTTTGTTTAACAAAACAGAATTTAAATAAAAACATTGTTGGCATCTCATTTATTGGGATTATGTATTTTTTTGGTATTTATTATTGAAAAAATTACATTTATATCCGTTATATTTTACGTTATTACGGTTACACCTAATAGTTTTTGTTATTACTCATCTGTCTGTTTTTTTTTTTCATAACGCTTTTTTAAAAAAAACGACACTTTGCCCTTTTTTGGATGTTCAACATCTGAATTTATGAAAATTTCGGATGTTCAACATCCAAAAATAGCCAACTAGAATTGTCACTTACAAATTTCGGATGTTGAACATCCGAAACTTTGCACGTCAAGACTTCCCGCGCATGGGTGGAAACTTATATATGTTTATTTTTATAAAGTTGGGAAAAAACGATCATTAAAAAAACATACCCCCTTTTACTATCCTTAATACAGTAACCCACAAAGTTGAAGAGATTGACTCACTATTTGGACGTGATTGGTACCATTCTTACTCTTTCTTTATACGGTTGATTAATTAAAGTTTATTTATGTATTATTATTTAGAATATTTAATTTTGTTAATAACATTTGTATTTGAGATTAATAAATGGTATTTGTTTAATATTGATGCAGTTGTTTTTTTATATAATTATTTGTTGTTTGTATCATGTTGATACATTGTATTCTTTGTTTTGGCGAAATAATTGTTAAACTTGTTTTTTTGTAATAAAATTTGTTGTTTATTTTGTGTTTATGTGAGCATTACTCACACACTATTGCAATCTATTATGTAAAACTCTGATTTTATGAACCCTAAAGTAGTTAGAAATATCCCAATTTTTGGTAATTTTTTTGTAACACTAATTTTGCTATTCATTTAATACATGAATATTGACAATCGCTACTGACAATTTTAGTAGTACACTATTTCAATGTATTGTGGAATACTCAGATTTTATGAACTTAAAGTGGTTAGAAATATACCAATTTTTGGTAATTTTTTTGTATTGATTTTTTATAATAGTAACTTTGCTATTCATTTAATACAGTAGTATTGACGATGGCTACTGAGTGAGTGCAATTGGTATTCCTATATGCGGGGTCATTTTAGACGAATGCAAATGACAGACGTGTTATTTATAAAGGAGAAAAATTGAAGGTCACCAAGTATAATAGGAATAGTTCATTGGAGGAACTAAAAAGTCATTTTGCAAATTTAACCAAGTGTGATCCAAACAAATTAGCTATTATGTACCACAACACAAGTCTACCTAGTGGGCTTGATTTAATTGATGTTAGTGATGATATAGATGTATCTTTTATGTTGGGAGGGGAATCTTCGAGAATTGTAGTATATATTGCCAAGGCATAACAAGAATTTGTTGCTGAGGGCCCATCTTCAAGGAATATATATATCTACAATTTTTTTTCATCTGTAAATTGCTTTATTTTAATCTTATACGTGTAGACATTGTTGCTTCATCTTACACTCTATCTTTTGTCAACAGTTGGCGTAACACTTTACCTGAGCAAGATCAAAACATTGGAGTGGTGCCTAACCCTGAGCTCGTACCAGAACGTGATATGGAGGGCATTGAACTACTAGAGAGTCTATGTAGAGGAGTTGGTAACGAGGTTCAATTGAATGTTGGGCAATTTTTTTAAAATGTTAATTACGGCAGGTGTGGGCAAGTTGCAAGGCAGATGGATGCCCATGGCAAGTGCGGTGCTTACGAGTTGGAGCACCGCATACTTTAAAGTGAAGTCTATAGTTAAGGAGCACACTTATAGTTGTCCAATGGGGAGGGTCCATCAGCCACTAGCTCGTAGTGATTGGGTGGCAAAAAAGATTAAAGGCCGCCTTCTTGACCAACCAAAAATTAAAGCAAAAAACATTGTAAAGGATGTTCAACTGATCACGGGGTCAGCTTTTCCTACATGCAAGCTTGGTGGGGAAAAGAGGTTACTAAAGAGATGATAGATGGATCACATGAACAACAATATCATGACCTCCCTCTGTATATTGAGAAGATCAGAAGAACTAACTCGGAAACCAAAGTTCGCATCCACATAGAAAAAGGCAGGTTCAAACGACTATTCATTACCTATCGTCCATGCACTATGGGGTTTGTCAATAGATGCAGGCCACTAATTGGTATTGATGAAACATTCCTACAAGGAAAGTATCAAAGCATTTTATTATGCGCTATCACGGTATATGCAAATAATGGGCTCTTCCAATTGGCATTTGCATTGGTTGAGAAAGAGAATTACCAGAGTTGGTATTGGTTCTTAAGTATATTGAGTGAGTGCTTAAATGGGTACCCTAATCTGCCTGCCTTAATCATTATATCAGATCGATAGAAAATCCTGCTAGAAGCAATAGAAAAATTATTTCCAATATGTCTTCCATCATTTTGTATGCGATATATGGGAGATAACTTCAAGGGCTTTATGAAGAGGTCAGCAAATACTGAAGTATTGCTGATGTTGTTTTGGAAGGTTGCTCGTAAAGAGGCTATTGGTGGGTTTGAAAAAATAATGTTTGATATACAGTGTGCCGACCTAGAAGCATATGATTGAATTAAGAATATTCCACCCAAATTTTGGGCAGATGCCTATTTTTCAGGGTCTAGATACAGTCATCTTACATCAAATGTCTTTCAATACTTGGATTTTATCGGCTCAAGAGAAGCCGATCATTACAATGTGTGAAGAAATAAGGATACAATTGATGACCAGGTTTGAAGAGAAGAAGGAATTAGGTAATGCTTGGAGCTGCATGTTAATACCAAAGGCCCAAGAATTACTTGACATGCGAAAGATGAAGGCTCGATTTTTGCACAAAGTTATATCAGCCATGGACACGCTTTTTGAGATCCACTATCTTGGGAAGAAGTACGCTGTCAATTAAGAAAATGGCAACTCAGTGGCATTCCGTGTGCCCATGCTATTACGGCTATTAACTATATGCATATGGATCACATTGTGTACTGCCTTAAGTATTTTACAGTGGAATACTATAGAAGGGAATTTGAAACTCCCTTTGCACTTGTCTCGAATGATATTGAGTTGACAGGTATTTACAACCGGACAATGTTGTTACCAAGCACTACACGCCCTCCCGGTAGGCCAAAAAAGCAACAAAGAATATCTGAGATGGCAGGCCTTTGAAATGCAAACGATGTGGCACAGAGGGTCATAATAGGAGGACATGCAAAGAACCGATAGAGTGAACTTGATGTTAATATTGTATTCTTGAATTCTGAATTAATGAATTAAGTGAAATATTGTTTTTGTTGTCAAATTTGTGTCAGTGCAATCAGAATTCTTTGTTGTCATAAATTTTCTAATGGATGAGTTTGTCAATCTTTGTGTCGAGATAGATGATTTCAATATTGGAAATCTTTGTGATAGCCTTAAAATAAGACAAATAAAATTCATATCCATGCATCTAGAAATGAGTTATTCTCATGTCCATGCATCCAGAAATGATGTCCATTTTTTTATCATGTCAATGCATCTTGATATCCATGATCAATGTGATGTCTAAATAATTTCGGATGTCCAACATCCAAAACTGACATATTTTCGGATTTTCAACATCCGAAAACTCACTGTGAATATCCAGGAGCTTTCTGGATTTTCACAATGCGTTTTCGGATGTTGAACATCCAAAAATATTATGTTTTCGGATGTTGAACATCAGAAAACGCACTGTGAAAATCCAAGAACTTCCTGGATATTCAGGAAGCTCCTGGATAGTCACAGTGAGTTTTCGGATGTTCCACATTTGAAAACTCATTGTGAAAATCCAGGAACTAAGTTTTCTGATGTTCAACATTCGAAAATATTACTTTTTCGAATGTTGAACATTAGAAAACGCATTGTGAAAATCCAGGAGCTTCCTGGATTTTCACAGCACCACTTTCGGATGTTGAACATTCGAAAAAATCATATTTTAGAATGTTGAACATCCGAAAACTTACTTCTTGGATTTTCACAGTGAACATCCGAAATTGTTTAGACATCACATTGATCATGGACATCACATTGATCATGGACATCAAGATGCATTGACATGATAAAAAAATCGACATCATTTCTGGATGCATGGACATGAGAATAACTCATTTCTGAATGTCCGGATATGAATTTTATTTTCTTATTTTAAGGCTATCACAATTGTTTCCATTGCTGATTTTATGATTTTGGATGCACAGTAGCTGTTATTTTCACCACCATCAATCACAAGAAGTAACGTAAATACTGTTAAATTAATAAATTCCATTAATCTTATATCGAATGTATATTGGATAGCTCTAGGCAGTGATATGCTGCTAAACCCAATATACATATGCAACCACTAACAATCAAATTTCACCAAGACTCCAAGTCTTCTCAAGATGGCCCATAAGCACAATAGTACACATTGATATCAAGAGTGACACTGAAGATTCTGCAATATATTTAATAAGTAGTAATAATACAAATACTATAGCTTTTCATAAAAAATATTCTAGCTCTATATGACCCTCAAAATGACCAATTACAAAATTGGGATCCTCAAAATGACTCATTACAAAATGACCCATTACACGTCTCGCCTTCTCTTAAGCTGATACTATTTATTTCGTGTGTTATATCTTTTGGGTTCCTCAACTGCAGGTTGTGTGGAGGGAGCTAGATCTTCTACAACTCGACTACTTTGACCCACTCCATCATCTCCGGCCTCGTCAGGTACAGCTTCGTCATTATATTGACGTTGTAAATGCTCCATCCTGGCTTCTACGTCACCAATATCTAGAGGCACAAACTTAGACAACTATTCAAACGCATTGTTAATGCGATTAAGAACTTCAGGGTACCACTTCTGTTTAAATGTAAGTATCTCTGCTAACATGATTGTAGATGCCTTAACTGCACTAGCCTGTACAACAAGATTACATAATTAGCATATTTAAACAATTGAATAGAACTAATAGGTAAATAAAATACTGTAAGAATTTATAGGTCAATATAAATGTACCAACTCGTCCTCATAACCTCGAGGTCTCATTATATATTATGGTTCATGAGCAGGAACCACTTCTTCTCCTTCATGGATATGAGATTGCAATATGTCTTTGGGTGGGTTAGCGACATTATGTATCAAAGGATAGGACACCAAGTTGTACCAGGCCTTCTACTCCTCTATGCCTAAACTATTATCAGTATCTTGTTGAATATCAGGCATGATGCAGTCATGACGAGACAACCAGTTAGCGATTTTATCTGCATTGACGTTTCGCCAGTCTCGTTGTCCAACTTGTCTGCTGGCCCTCTTACTAACAACCAAGGGATTCCTACGAATTCCCTGTTTTGCTCCAAATTGTCGGCATTCTCGATCTGGCATGTACAGCTCGGCAATATCGTCAAATATCAAAGTTGTTGGGCACATTCCAGTTTGAAATGCCTGTTGCCTAGCATCTGAAATGACCTCATCAGGGTTGAAATAGGGATTCCAGATTACTTGTTATATGAGATGCAATCAGTCAATAAAAATAATTACAATTACTTAAATACTATTGAAAGAAATCAATATCAAATTATACACTAACCTCATTAGGTTGGAGGTTATCAATTTCTTGTCTGATGGGATGTAAACGATCCATATTCACTGAAATCCCATATGGTCACGATGTTAATCATAACGCTACACATGTAGAAATTAGCTAGATAACAAAAAAATAATAATGACATACTATTGATGGAGAAGAACATTGCTACAATCCATTGATGAAAGAAGAACAGTGCTAAAATGAAATTGCTATGCTAGTGCAACTAAGGATCTTATACTTGAAAATCGAAATCAATTAGTGAATATGGTAGCCAAATAAAGAATTGATTCTTTGAGTCAAACATACAACTAAAAAGAATTCAAAGAGCTATTTAAAAACCACTAAACAACTTCCATAGATAGTTACAACGAAAAAACAGTCCCATATCCAGCTCTTAAATCCAATTTAATATCTCTACTTGAAGAACTACTATACAGACCCCTTAATTAACCAGATATGCACAATCCTTATCCACTTCTTTTATCAGTAACAATTTCAAAACCACGTGAAATACTACACTAAGTCCAATTCAATGGACCTTGGCTAAACAATAACCAAACCCTAGATGGATAAACAAAAAAAAAACATAATAGTCCCCTTCCAAGTAAACATCCTCGACAAAAAACTAAAGAATTCAACTTTAATGAGTAAAAAAAAATTTATTCAATTAGTCTTTTTATTTACAGCCAAATCTGAGAGGATTCTAAATGAAAACTCTCTCTGATCTAGATCTAGAAAGATTAGGGTTCTTTGAGAACTGTTAGTAGAACCAGCTTAAGATCAATTAAAATCTTTCAGAAAACCATAAAACTGAAAAAGAAACTAAAATTAAAGAAAATAAATAAAATAGCTTACCTTGCCTTGGCAACCCGAAGACCCGAAGTTGGTGTCCATATCAACACCATAGGTTGTTTACACTGTGTTATTTCACCTTTCTTCTTAAAGAATGCTTAAGTTTAGGTTTAGCAATGAAAATTAGGATTTCCTTATAGAGAATTTAAGTTGGTCAGATTATGATTTCCTAGATCTAGGTTTTAGGTTCTAGTTTCTAGGGTTTTTGCTAGCCTTTGGTTTCTCTCGTTATGGGTTTTTCTCTCTAAGTTAAGTATATGGTTGGGATTCCTAAAAGTCTCAGATCTATGAGTTTAGTACATTTTGTGCCTATTTATAAACTCTTCCACACATTTCCACGTGTTTTTTAGAAGTTTCCAATGTGTTTCTCATTTATATGTCGGTTTGATTGGATTTAAGTTGGTTTAGACGAGACCCTCAGCGGATGGGTCAATTTTTTGGTGGACATTAGAGTTCTAACATCTGAATAGATTTAGACGCCAAACCTCTCAGTGTTTTGGGGTTTATTTTACTCTGGATGCTTAACCCTAGGCATCTGAAAATTTTTTGTCTGACCTAAATAGAATTTCAGCAGAACAATTTTCAGGCTGTAACTTTCAAACCGTACATCGAATTTAGGTGAGACTACACCATTGGAAAAACCTTGATCTATTCTTCAATTTAGAGTAAGATTTAGCCTAATTTAGGTGAGTTTTAAGGAGTCTAGATGGCTAGAAATTTTGGTGTTGCTTTCAATTGTCGGGGTGCCAGATTGGTGTCCGTGCTAGGTTCCTATGTTTATAAGTATAAGGGCTATATAGGATGACTCTTTTGCTCTTGGATAAGTTCAAAGGTTGGGTTTCAGGTATAAAAAGCTAACTAGGCTCTACTAGGTTTATGGCGGTCCCTAGGTTTTAGGAACTCATGGAAAATTGTTAATTTTGAAATTAGGTGTCTATAATTGTCCCTATTTGGCACACCTTGTTCTTTGATGAGTGGCAACAAAGAAGTAGACACCTACAGACAATCTCTCTTATACATTTCTACCTCATCCTTAACAACCAACCTTGATGCAGCATCTAGGTAGTTCTCATCAGGAACCAATGTAACGAAGTAGGTAGACCATTTAGCATGTGTCTTCTCAATGCTTGAAAACCCTGTTGTTATTGTTTCTTCACCGTTTTTCTGGTCAGATGCTTTAAAAATCGGTTTTTGTGGCTATTATGTACTATTGGAGAATCATTCTTTGGAAAAATCATATGAACTATCTTCCCCACTGCCCGCCGCCCAGACTCTGATTCTTCCCTCTCGCGCTATGGGCTTTGATGCTTACGCGTGCCTTAGCACTCGCAATATTGCCTTCCTAACTAAGCTAAGTGGAGCTCTTACCCTGTCATATTGTTCGGTCCTCCCTTCTGCAACACTGCGTTAATAAAGCACGGGGCAATTAAGATGTAGAATACGTCCCCTATACTCTTTCAAGCTCTTAAGGTTTGGAATCTCAGCCATACTCCCCATCCTCCATTGAATTGGGTCTATCTTTTGATTCTGGTCTACCTCAAGAGATAAAGTAGCCTATAACTCTCCAATTCATTTTAGTAACCTATCCCGTATCTATTGATGACTAAAACCTCCCTTCACTCGTGGGACAGGGTTCTTCTTTCTATTCTGAGTTGGAATGGAATAACTTCCCCACCTCACTACTCAACCATAGCTTTCTACCTTTTGATTATGGTAATTTAGTCTTCATCATACAACACCCGTGCCACTTTCACCTGTAGTTGCAGCAGCTGTTTTGCTTTCTTTTACGGAAGAAGGACCAAGTAACCAAGCAACGGGAAAGCACGATAACGCGAAAGCCGTGTTGCGGTAGCACGCGCATCCATTTTCTTGTTGCGTGCTAGCTCGAAAGCCGTTGCTCGGTAGCACATACGTTTTCTTGCTCTAATCCTCCTTTTCAAGCTTCCCATCTGCTGATCAGGTGAGTGAGGTCGAAAGACTTCCCAGGTCGGGGGGTTTATCCGAACATCTAATCCATGCAGGTATGCCAAATGACTTTCTCTTTCTAACGAGGAAGGGAAATGGAATTGAGCAAACGATGTATAATAAGAAGTGGCTGTTGAACGAGGAATGGAAATTGAAAAGCTAGAAGTGAGAGAGGACAAGTAAACAACACAGCTAGCTAGATAGACATTAGCTCGAGAGAAGAGAGGGACATAAGCGCGCAAAGCCCTAGCTAATGAACGAAACAGTGCGTGTTACCTTGCTCTTGAGTTAAGCTACAAGCTTAGAAGTAGGAAAGGCGCAAAGGCTCTAATCAAGTAGGCACTCTAAAAGAAAGCTTTGAAAGCGGGCAGGCAAGGCAGGAATGCGTCTTCTAGAGCTACTCTTTTTACTCTCAACTAATACTTAAAAAGAGAGGAAAACACACTAATAGTACTACTAAATAGAGGGTTGAAGGAGAACTGAAAGACACCTTAAGTAAGGGAGACTTTACGACACTGCCGCTTGACAACTAGAATGGAAAGCCAAGTTGGCCTTTCTCGAAAACTCCTGGTATGGATTCTGATAAGAAAAGAAAACACCTAAACCTGACTCTAAAAAATTTGCCGGCTAGTCTGTATTTTTCATCCGCCTACCACCCCTGATTCACCATCCCCTGCTATGTATGAGTGTGACAGCTGCTCAGGTTCAGAGTGGTCTTTTGAGTAAAAATTGAAAACTTAATTACGGTAGAGGAACCTATCTATTAAAAAACCATGCACTTGACCACTCAAGCGCTTTGTAATCGAAAACGAGTGAGTACAAGGCATATGGCAATGTCATATATCCAAGAGGATTTCTTTGGGTTGGAGCCATCATAGGCTTGAAGCTCCTACTCAATAACATTGCCCAATTGAACTGGCTCCTACTCGATAATATTATCCAATTGGACTGGCTCCAAGTTCAGGGCATCAACGCCATCTCCATTAAAGACAAGATGGTGAAGAAAGCCAGTGGGGAGAAGCGGGTGGTGTCAAGAAAAAGAGAATAGAAAGCCACTGATGAGTATAGAGAAAGGAATTTGAGAGAGATCTTTATACAAAGTGAGAGTACATAGGATCAATGAGTTAAAGAGAGATTATTTGGGATACGATAACACATAGAAGGGAGGGAGGGAGGGAGGGAGAGGGAGGGAGAGAGGATGGGCCTCAGCGGAGAGAGAATGGGTTTGGGGCAGTGTTCGCAAAATTGAATCTGAACGGTTAATGAGACATGAGGCCGGAAGCAGTTTAACCGGCCTGACTGGTAAACCACCCGATTCATCCGTTTTTACCGAACAAGTCCTGGGCTGCCAAAAAATTGTTGAAAAAAATAAAAAATATGCAAAAAAAAATTTACTAAAATATGAAAATCATATAAATAATGATTAAATCAAAATGCATTCAAATGAAGTTAAAAATTAATGAAAAAATAGATTTTAAAAGTGGGTATTAATGAGCAAAACAATATTTAATAGTTGCCATAATATAAAAAATATTAAAAACTATATTACAAATCAAATTCCTTATTTTTTGGATTTCATATATATTTTTTTGAATTTTTATTTTTAAAATACCAACCGATCACCAAAACCGCCAAAAACCGAAACAGACTAGGGGCCGGTTCTGACCTAACCAGGCGATTACCGGTTAGATCACCCGGTCTTACTAACAATGATCTAGAGAGACAAGGCCTCCTTTGATACTTGATACTCAACCCTAGGAGAGAGAGATAGAGAGAGAGTGTGTGTGGGTCTCGATTGAGAGATAAGCCTCTTTTGGTACTTAAGACCGGTCGAGGGTACATTTTTTTTTACAGAAATCATATCCCGGAAAATTCAATTAATAGTTGAATTTTTTAATATACTGATTTTGAGCATTTATCTAGCTATTCAGGGATGCAATCAAACACGGTTTTTTACTATTAGTATTAACTTTTTTCTAAATTACTAAAAATATTCATCTATTTGAGTGCAATCAAATATAGCCTAGATACATGTTTCTATCTGAACTATTTTGTTTAAAAAATTACTACAATCAGTTACCAATCATCAAGTAATCACAAGCAATGAGGAAGTTATGCACTAAGGGGCCATTTGGATACCTGGAAATATATTGTCTGTAAAATATATTACTGACATAATACGTTACTACATAATACATTACCTGTAAATGGATTGTTACTGTTTGGATAGTATTTAAATGTAACTTGAGAAATACATTGTTATTGTTTAGCTATGTCTAGAAGAAATATAGGAAATGCATTACCTATATTTACCAGCAAGTGTCTATAAACTATCATTTTTGTCCTTTTTGTCAAAAAATTCCACTAATATACTAAATTAAAATCATCATCACACCATTCCAAAAAGATTTCTACTAATAACATTATCACCATTCCAAAAAGATTTTCTAATAAGAACTTGTACCATTTTACAGTCATACACTATTTCCTACTTATTTTAAGTGCATTTGGCACTTATATACAATCACCTATTTTCTAACATGACATTGGTTTCAACATGATAAGACATTAGAACAATATGATTGAAATAACATGATTTTATTATGATAAGCCTTATTTTTATTTATTTTTTATAGAAGTCTTTCAAATGTCTCTCTATATAATTTCAAATAAACAACAAATTTATGATACTAAATTCAAAATCTATAGGGTACGAGTTAAAAAATGGGAAGAAGTTTGATTAGTAAACTAGAAGGTTCGGTAATTGCAGTATAAAATTTATAGGTATTGGAGGAGACTAAAGAGGTATGTTATTTCAATTGAGGCTTTTGTAGTATCTTATGACGATTATGTTGTATGGAATTTTTATTATGATTGTGTTGTATAATTTATCATTGATTACTGATTTTTATTTTTATTATTTTTATTTTTATATGACATTGATGCCTTCAGATGAGAGGACGAGCTTAAAAAGGGAGGGATCACATCATGTTGTGTGAAATTTTTTATTATGATTGTGTTATGTAATTTATCATTGATTACTGATTTTTATTTTTATTATTTTTGTTTTTATATGACAGCTGATGCTTTCAGATAAGGGGACGAGCTTAACAAGGAGGGATCACCTAGTTATTATGAAGAGAGAGGGTTTAGAAGATTTTTTTAATCAGAATACGGTAGACAAAAAGGCACGCGAAAGATTTCCCAAAATTACCCGTCACTCTCGTAATAGATTTTTTACCTATCACTACGGCAATGGATTTTTTTATTTTTTGGAAAATCTCGCGTAATCTCTTTTCATTTGGAAAATCTCGCGTAATCTCTTTTCATTTACTTACAATTAAATGTACCCAAACAGTGGAAATGTCATACTTCCTTGTAATCAATTGTCACGTAATAGATTTTCAAGTACCCAAACGGCCCCTAAGGGAACTTCGCTTTCTCAATGGGCTTAGTCAATATATCTATTAAAAAGTTACCCATATAATTTTTTTGCAATAAAATTCTTCCATCTTTTATCACATCATGAACAAAGTGATATTGAGCATCAATGTGTTTAGTCGTATTATGGAAAGTTGCACTCATTATTACAAATCATAAACTTTAGTTATCACCATGAAGCGGTATCCTTTCGTACACACATGAGAATTCTCTAAGTAACATGATTAGCTAAATTGCTCCATTGGAAGTCTGAGTATGTGATATGTAGAAAACAAATCAATCACAGGCTGCAACCTTAATAACCAGCTATCTCTAATACCTCCAAAAGAAAAGGCCATTCGTCCAAGTTACCTAAATATTCTAAATCAACATAATTAACAAATTTCAAATGAATCCAATTATATCAAATACCAGTATAATTATGGGTCCACCTTATATCAATCCCGTGATCATGGCATGGATTTTCCTTGTTTCAACTCACAACTCATACTACTTGTTCTCTATCAGGTGTAGCGCTAACCATAGCAAATATAAGGCTTCGTATTAGTGAGGAATCTAGGACTCGAGATATGTCACCTCTGATCCAATGCTAGAGCATAGTTTTAAAGAGGTCTTAATAAACACAGGGGGGGGGGGGGGGGATTCTCGTTAGTGTAGTGTTTTGCATATTAAAGCTTCATAGAACTTTATCCATAAAACTCTTTTAAGTTAACCAAATCTTAATGTTCTACCTGATTCTAAGTACAATTATCCCAAGAATTTGATTCAGAACTTAGAAATCTTCCATTTTAATTTCCTTAACTAACTGAGCTTCCAGAGTTATAATATTCTTCTTATTTATGCTTAGAATAATCATGTATTGACATGGATTAAAACAATAATTAAGTTAATATTACCATAAGTGTGAAAATATGCATAATAACTAGTGTCACATTCATAAAAATTAAAGCTCAACATAAAATAATCAAATTGTTATTACCATCACCTAGTGTCACACCCCAAGAATTTACATTACTGTTATTCCTGAGATGTGACAGGTAAAACATATATACATCTATTGATAGGACAAATTTACAGTGGTGAGGTCTTACAAAGTAAATAAAGAAAGCTAGCATTCCAAGGTTGATCTTGACTAGCACTCAAAATGAATCCGCAGTTATCCTGAAAAATGTTTACCATAGTTTGATGAGTTTGGCTACTCAGTAAGTGATCATCATAATCCCAAAAATAATCACGTTTGAAAGATATCAATATTTTCCAAAATGAGATCTATTAACAGAAATGCATCAACAGTTTCACTTTCAATAAATGCATAATTAAATATAATCCGAGTAATTGAAATGCTTATAACACTTTTAACGGCAGTACATAATTCAAAGGATTTCATAAAATACCCTACTGGCGTCCCAAGTAGGTCACCTATATACCCCATCAGCGTCCTGATGGGTCCACTTAATCCCTATCGACGTCCCAGATAGGTCCACTTAATCCCTGCAGGTCCACTTATACCTCACCAGCGTACCGGATGAGTCCACTTAATCCCTACCGGCGTCCCAAATAGGTCCACTTATACCTCACCGGCCAACCGGATGAGTCCACTTGCATACTTAAATTATTTCTAAATCTCTTTAAACATTCAAAAGCAGCAATATCATGTACTCAACATATCACTGAAATCATTAATATGAATTTCACTTAAACCATTAATAACAGTCCCTCTCTATAACATTTCAAAAATAACCAATCAAATATTTTGGGCTCAAATTTAGAAAGGTAGCAGTTTGTAAAGGCATTCTAGCATAATTGCTAATTTAATATGTATAGAAAAACTCTTATAGAAATTCAAGAATACGGAATTATCACAATTTATGGGATATCAATCCACAAATAAACATTTCACTATAATACTATAATCAATTGCAAAAATGTCAATTTTTAAATAATAAGGCAGTCATGTGCACATGAATTTTACAATGTCTAAATATTCAAAACAGTAAAAAGAAATATCACAATTTTACTAAAAGCAGAAATATCACATTTATTTCTAACAATAGACAAGAAAAATAAATAAATTTATTTTTCTAATTTACAGCATTCAAAATTTCTAACATAGATAAAATATCACAATTTTTATTAAAAAGATTATTTTTCAAGATAATGAGGTCGTGTGCGCATAAAATTTATCGTGCCTAAAATTCATGATAATAAGCAGAAATAATTATTTCATTTTATTTTTAAAAAGAATAGATTATTTTTCGAGACAATGAGGTCACTTACACATAAAACTGATAAAATAAAGATCCTAGAAGGAAATATCACTATTTATTAAAAATAGACTAATTTTCGGGAAGACGATGTCACTTACACACAAAACTTATAAAATAAAGATCTTGGACGGAAATATCACTATTTATTAAAAACAGACTATTTTTCATGAAGACGATGTCACTTACACACAAAACTTATAAAATAAAGATCCTGGACGGAAATATCACTATTTATTAAAAATAGACTATTTTTTAAGAAGACGATGTCACTTACCCACAAATACTTGAGAAGGAGCTTCCGATAAAAATTCGGCTAGAGAGAGGAGTTCACTTTGTTTCGACCAGAGAGAAAAATCTCATAAGTTTTCTAAGGTAGGAGTCCTCATCTCTCTGAATTTAAATTCTACTAATATATTATTTTATTCTTTTATTACATTACAGGTGTGAGCGTTAGCTTACGCTTTAAAGACTAAAGCCCACGTCCTTTAGTGGACGTGGCAAGAGCAAAGAAGCAACAAAGCTTTTAAACGAAAAGCTTTGAAAAGTAGAGATAGTCCCTAAGGACCATCATGTTCAAACGAATCATCATGTATTAAAAGTTTATTTTCTTCTTCTTCTTTTTTTTTTTTTCAAAAGTTTACGATTGTTACACCTAGGCTCATGTTTCAATTCATATACTGATTTCTTATTTTCTATTTTACTACAAACCATTTTCTCTTTACCTTCCGAATGAAACCCTTAGGTTGGGTCGTAAAATTTATTCTTTAAAATCACACACAACGAAAGAAATTTTCTCATTTGATTATTCAAGCTTTAAATGGAGAACAAAATGTCATATACAAATACAGTGATATTGCATACAACATGAGAAAAAAAATCCTCAAAATATTACCTGACTTTTGAAGACAACCTTTCACAACTAATTTAGTGTATACTTATCAACAATATCATCAAGACCTTTTTTTTTTCTTGAAACAAACATTGACTTTTGCCCCTTTGGTAATTTGATGAGGTATCATTTTATTTTCCTCAAAGCTTCTATTTCTTCTTACAGGGATGCTCTCGATGTTGGGTGAGTGTAGCCATTAAAGACCTTATGAGTACTTGTAGTAAACATTTTGATATAATGAAACATGAACTCAGTGGGAGTATGGTACTTCGTGGATCATACTAAGCAGATAACATTTGTTGATAATGAACTAAGCTTTACGAACTAGGTCAGTCTGTTGGGAAAAACCTATATTATTTGGGAATAGAAAACTATCTGACAAGGGTTTTAATAGATCATCCCCTGATGAGGTCTGAGTATGCTTAGATGAGTGAACCGAGTGACTGCGTGGCCCTTGTGAGTGAGGGCCAAAGCCTCATCCACATGCCATCACACAGTATGCATATATGATAGTTGTTTCGGGAAAACAAGCCACCTTTCAATGTGAAGCTTATGCACATGCGAGAGATTCCTCTGTGCGCCATATGAGTTGTAGTCACATCAGGTCTAGGTGACATTAGTACGCCTCTAGGGGACAACCTGAAATCCACAAACTGGGATTACGGCCCTTTGCTCACTGGTTAAACTTTGGTGACCCACTAATGAGCCCCTACATGGACTGTAGGTTATGGACAACACTGGATCGGTTTGAGAAAGTAAGTGTGAACCGTAATCCACAGTTGAAGGTGGAGTTTCCCAATGTTTATTTAATTCCTAGACCATATGGATTATTTTCTCATCTAATGAATTTAATTATGTTTGTTTTAATGATATATAATTTTTAGTATTAATACTTGAATTTTTCTAGATCTCTAGATATTTTATTTATCAAATTTAGATTTATAAAGACATCGATATTGATTTTAGATTGAATTAATTATTTAAATTGAGTTTTATAAATTTTTAAATATCATATAATATTTAAATTAATTTTATTATTGTATGGGAAGCCCAATAAGCTATATGTGCCCACCATTGCAATGTGGGTGGGGCCCATGAGTGCCACCTAGGGTAGCACACCCCACTCCAAGGAGTTTTCCAATTTGTTTTAGAAAGCTTTGGCTTGAAGAAAAAGTTACATGATGTTTTAGAAAGCCTCTGCCTCGAGGAAGCTTTGAATGGATTTTTTGAAACATGAGAAGACTTGTGCATAATTTTGGTAAACACAATATTATGATTGAAATTATTTTATTTAATTTCTATTGATGGGAAAATAGTTTAAGAAATAGGGGATAAAGATTATAGCACATTTCATATGATTTTGATGGCCCATCTATGGAATGTATGGCTCAAATCTCTCACCCCACAAGTCACCCACGATCAACGGTGCATATTCAATCTTACAAGAAGAGGCAAGCCATGGAAAACCCTCAGAAACCCTAATCCTATTTTTGCACTATAAATAGAGAACCCCACATCCATAAATCTCTACACTAAAATATATCTTCTCTCTCTAATAATTCTCTCTGTCTAGAATGCGAAAATAAGGGGCACGCCCCACTTAGGAAAGAAAACTCTCTCTCTCTTATCAAAATTAGGGCCCAATTAGATTGAATTCTCTCTCTCACACACACACACACACACTCTCTCTCTCTCTCTCTCTCTCTCTCTCTCTCTATCTCTATCTCTCTCTCTCTCTCTCTCTCTCATCCTACTTTGTGATGATCTAAGGGTTGGGTAGTAGTAAGTAGATGTCTCTTAGACTAGATTTCGTGGGTTATACCTAAGTTTGAGATTTGTGATCAAGAGGAGTTCAAAAGTTCCATTCGAGGCTTTGACTTAAACTGGCTTTCCCGGTTGAGATTAAAGGTTGATCGTTGATACCATGTCATCGTAGTAAAGATGAAAAAATTCTTTGCACACACTTCGATATGGAGGATCTTTAAGAAGCTTCATAAGTATTGGACATCAAAAAATAATAATAATAAAATAGAGAACTATCCAACTTTCTCAGACAACATACTGTAAAAAGATACTGGAAAAGTTTGATATGGATAAGTGTAAGCTCATGTCTACTATGATAGATAAAAAGATGAAGCTCAGTAATAAAATGTGTCATAATTAAGATAAGGCTATAAAAGCCATGGAGAGTGTATCATTTAGAAGTGTGGTTGGGTCCCTTATGTACGTTCTGATGGGAACAAGGCCTGACTTGTCTTTCATCATGAACATAGTTAACTGATTCCGATGTAATCCTGAAGATGAGCATTGAAGGGCGGTTAAGAGAATCCTAAGATATTTTAAAGGGAATGTGAATTATGCACTTACATATAAAAGATGAACTGAAATTGCAATTGAGGGATATGCAAATGCACGCTATCTCACGAATTCAAATGATGTAAATTCTACATCTGGATATGTGTTCATGCTTGGAGGTGGTACAGGTTCTTAGAAATCAAAGAAATAAGACGTAGTGGCATTATCCATCATGGAAGCAAAATACATGGCATGTTGTTTAGCGGCCAAGGAGGCCATATGGATTAAGAAATTTCTTAATTGACTTGATTTTCACCTCGTGCGTTGTGAAGCAGTAAAGATTTTCTACGACAATCGAATGAGCCAAGATTCCATAAGAACTCCAAGCACATAAAACTATGTTTCTATCACCTGATGAATGAGGTAAGATTGAGAGAGATCGAGATTAGCTATATATCCACAGATTTGATGATTGCAGATCCTCTGACAAAAAGAGTTGGCCCTAATGTTTTTATAAGACATATGAGAGAGATGGGGATGAGAGAAAGTGAGGAAGAGAGAATGTAAGGCCTTCAAAGGTCAAGTGGGAGATGTTGGGTGAGTGTGACCATTAAACGTCTTATGGGTGCTTGTAATAAACATTTTTGATATAGTGGAACATAAACTC
Source organism: Amborella trichopoda (assembly GCF_054954075.1). NCBI lineage: Eukaryota > Viridiplantae > Streptophyta > Magnoliopsida > Amborellales > Amborellaceae > Amborella > Amborella trichopoda. The sequence goes on from NC_142348.1 coordinate 36,774,365, forward strand.
AGTGGAAGTGTGGTCCTTCGTCGATCATACAAAGAAGATAACATTTACTGATACCGAATTGAGCTTTACAAGCTAGGCCAGTCGGTTGGAAAAAACCTATATTACCTGGGCATAGAAAATTATCTGATAAGTGTTTTAATAGGTCATCTTTTGATGAGGTCTGAGTATGACCGGATGAGTGAGCCGAGGGACTATGTGACCCTTATGTGTGATGGGGGCCAGAGTCCCATCTGCATATCATCACACAGCATGCATATATAATAGTCGTTTTGTGAAAGTGAACCACCTTTCAGAGTGAAGCTTATGCATGTGCAAGAGATACCCCTATACGTAATACAAAAGGTGGTTGCATCAGGTCTAAGTGACCTTGGTATGTCTCTAGGGGAGAACCTGAAATCCACAAACTAGGATTACGATCCCTTGCCCATCGGCTAGACTTTGGTGACCCACTAATGAGTTTTTGCATGGACTATGGGTCATGGGCAACACTACCTCGGTTTGAGAAAGCAAGTATGGATTGTAGTCCAAAGTTGAAGGTGGAGTACCCCAATGTTTATTTATCTAATTCCTAGACCATATGGATTTTTTTCCCATCTAATAAATTTAATTATGTTTGTTTTAATGGTATATAATTTTTAAAATTGTTATTTGAATTTTTCTACATATCTAGATATTTTATTTATCAAATTTGGATTTATAAAAACAAGGATATTGATTTTAGATTGATTTAATTATTTAAAGTGAGTTTATGAATTTTTAAAAATCATATAATATTCTAATTAATTTGATTATTTCATGGGAGGCCCAATAAGCTATATGGGACAACCATTACAATGTGAGTGGGGCCCATGAGTGCCACCTAGGGTAGCATGCCCCACTCCTAGGACGTTTCCAAACTTTTTTAGAAAGCTTTGGCTAGAAGAAAAAATTATGTGATGTTTTCAAAAGCTTTTGCCTTGAGAAACTTTGAATAGATTTTTGGAAAGCATGAGAAGGCTTGTGCATAATTTTGGTAGCACAATATTATGATTGAAATTATTTTCTTTAGTTTCTATTGATGGAAAAATAGTTTAAGAAATGGGGGATAAATGTTCTAGCACCTTCCATATGATGTTGATGACCCATCTATATAATAGATGGCTCAAATCTCTCATCCCACAAGTCACCCAAGATCAATAGTGCATATTTAATCTCACAAGAAGAGGAAAGCCATGAAAAACCCTAAGAAACCTTAATCCAATTTTGCACTATAAATAGAAGATCCCATGCCCATAAATCTCTACACCCAAATCTTTTTTCTCTCTCTAATATTTCTATCTATCTCTAGAATGCCAAAATAAGGGGCACTCCCCATTTAGGAAAGAAAGCTCTCTTTCTCTCTCTCTTATGAAAATTACGGTCACACCCCAATTAGATAGAAGTCTCTCTCTCTCATCTTGTTTTGTGATGATCTAAGTGTTAGGTAGTAGTAAGTAGATGATATCTATCTTAAACTAGGTTTTATGGGTTATACCTAAGTTTGATATTTGTGATCAAAAGGAGTTCAAAAGTTCCATTTGAGGGTTTGACCTAAACTTTCTTTCTCAGTTGAGATTGAAAGTTGATCGTTGATCCCGCACCATAGGATAGTGGTAACTCGGTGTGGAAAGTAATAAGCCTGATTGAGGTAATCTCTAGTACTCTTTTTATGTTTCTTCTCAAATTTAATTATATTATCTTTATATTTCCAAGCATAAGAATTGTGGTTATTTTCTTTGTTTAAAAAAAAATGGTTTAATGGCATCAAAGTTTTAAGATATTGGATTTGCTAGTTTTATTTTCTTTGAAGTAAGAGTTTATTGTAATAAGACTACTTATAAGTGATCTTTTCCAAAAAAAAAGAAAAGGGTGAAAAAAAAAAAAAATATATATATATATAGGCCAAGAATATCACATTAGTCTTTCTTTCACTCGATTCACTAGAGTCATCAATTTTATATCCCTCATAGAAAGAAATTAGTTCTACATCATCTGTTAAGCAAGCATAAGATAAGACATAAACTTATAGAACATAAAAGCCCTTTCAAGTCTTTCAAATCTTCTCAATTCAACACTACCCGAGTATTCTTCTAGCTCTTGAGCACATTTATGTTTTTGGTTCTTACCACCACCTAGTTTTTTTTCTCATAGGTGTATTCTACCTTAAAAGTTTTTGCATCTAGCTTTTCTTTCTTTTTTCTACACGTTATTTTCATTAAGAAACTAACCTCCCTAATAATAATCTTGTGGTCAGTGAGATCCCATAATTGCCCCTTTGTGATATATACATAGCTAAGAAAAATATTCTTCTTGAATTTTGTGTCTAAATTCGTCTTCTTCTCCTTTGGAATCAATGCATATGCATCACATTACAACATACAGATGAAAAACTATCCAACTAGTTAACTTCTTCCAAGTATGTCTCACGAAAATTTAGATAACAAAGCCAAATCTAGTGGATAACCAAAACATAATTCATATTATTTACTTAGAAGGTATGTGTCACCAAAATTTAGATGAGGAGATTTTAAACGAGGAAGAGTGTTTTTATCCAAAAGTAACTTTAGTCTACACTCACTTATATGACCAAAACATATGTTTTATATCATGTAGAGTCTACATCTATAATATCAGCGTCTCCCAAAACTATTTCTCCAAAGTCCATATATTTTGCCTATTATCTTCTCTTTTATAACCTCTAGTGCTCTCTTTAAGATTTTCTACATCTATTACCACTTATAAACTTGAAACCTTGCTCTTTAAACCTTCTCAATAATAAGAGTCCTTCTAAGACTAGGAACATAGCTGATGCCTAGGACAACGCATCGGTCCCCATTGGACAGTTTGGTTTACTATCTCCAACTCCCATTATTTTACCTGAGTACCTCTATCAAATGGTTGTTGTTTATAAAACCAATCTCTTTGTCCACTCATGTGTAAGGATGTGCTTGAACCAGATAGCTGACACCGAAAACTTTTCTTCATACCCAGAAACATAACTTTCCCATTTCTAGAAATCTTAATTTATTCTCCTGGATTTTCTTGACTCATTTGAACTAGGCTACCTAGTCTTGTTGAACTTTGCTTTCAAATTTCCAATGTTAGGCGTGTCGAAGCTTTCGTAAAGACTCAAATGGCCATACAGCGAATCACTGCGTCTCTCCCGAGCTTGAAAGTAGCATTTCCACCCATTTATTCACTACATGTATAGGGCCTTATCATACATGGAAGAATTGAGGACTAACCTAGAAAACCAACCCAAAGCCAAGTCATTATAGTATAAAACTGGTGTCTTTCCATGCAGCAATGCTGCTCCCACATTCCCAACGCTTTAGAATCAATCTCCCTTATATGCCTTCAAATCTTTCTTCACATGACATATTTTTCGATAGCCCCCAATACTTCACTTTCCAATGCCTTTTCTAACTGGATCTTAACTACCTCTTTCATGCAGTTCTTTCCATTAATTTACCCTTTTGCAAACAAATACATCTTTAGAAGATCCTTGATCAAAATTTCACCTAACTTGCCGATACAAAATAGTCAAATTCAAGAGACTTCTCACTATCGAGTTCTATTATTAACCATCCCATGATTCCATCATGAAATAATGTAATATGATATTTCTTCTTCATCAATTTTCACATCTACTGCCATTACCTTGTTAATTAAGGTGGAATTCATTGAAGCTCCCCTACAATGAGGCACCTTTAGTCATCCTGAGGTTACAAAGTGGTTGGCACATAAAAGTTTTATGAGGAAGGGATTTACATTAGTAAATATTTTTTAAAATTTATCCTATAGATTCTCTGCTAGTTTTTCTTAAGAGATATTGAATAAAACAAACTCATCGAAGGCCAAAAGAATGTTTATCATAGCCAACCAATCCTCTCATCAAAATTCTCATTTGACATCAATTGTGGTCTCTATCTTTTCACTTCGAGGGCAGAAAGTCATCCTTCACTAACATCATGTGCATCTTCAACTTTCTGGTTGAGAAGTTGGAACCATTAAATTTTGGGATTTCATATTTGGTTGAACATACTCCAACTATCTTCAAGGATTTGCTATCTATCAAAATCTTCTTATTGAACAAAAAATACCAATTGTAAAGGATAGATAAATACCAATTGTACAGGATAAATACAAAAGTTTGGGTAAAAAATAAAAGGAAAAGAAAAATGCAAAAAATTAAGATAGCAAAATACAATGAGTTATGTGGTTTGACAATTGCATAAACTATGGGATACCAAATTTTGTATTTCACAAATAAGAAAAATACATCATTCAAGGATAGAGAATATAATATTTTTCGAACTGTTTCTCATAAGACCCCAAAACAAATTTTTTTCTCTCCTTATAATACCTTCCAGAACCCTACAAGAACTCACCCTTTTGTCTCTCCAAATACACATGTTTTATGTCTCTACAACTACATTTTATGAAGAGAGACAAGGGCCACACGTGGGACCTATTTTTTATATTTTATTATTTTATTAGGCTTTAAAATCATAAAGAATCATTATCCTATTAGAGAAAATACATGATTTCCTTAAAACATAGGCTCTACAGTCCAAGGATTTCTTAATGTTTTATTTTTCTAGTAAAAATAAGAAGGAAAAGTTTATTATATAAGGTGTCAATCTTATACTGTTGAAATAGGGCCCACTTTAAAAGCCTATTGAAAAAAGGTGTTCCAATACTGGAAAACCCTCAAATCGATCATTTCGACTTCGAGATGTATGGATATGAAAAAATATATATATATTTCAAGTCATGAACATGGTGCATCTTGTTACACCCTATCTATACCATCCCTTTTCAAAACATTTAATTATGTATAGATCTGGTCAATTGCACTTTTGTTTGAGTTCTGAATTCATAATTAGGGATGCCAATAAATTTCATAGCAAGGCTTTCCGACACTAGAATTGCATCTTTCGACATAGTTTATAGATGCATCTTACTTTGATTGTTAAAGGTTGATGCCTTGTACAAACTACACCACCGAAACAAAACATTCGTATGTTTAAGTTTTAATCATGAAATTTTAAAAATAATTTATCTAAATTTAAATATGGGATTTAAAAATTAACTATAAATTTAGTTGGTTACCATTCTCTTTTTTCTTATTTTTCTTATGTTTTAGGGACAAGGCAGGGAATTGCTCGACATGGAAATATTCCCCTACCCATGGTAGGAACAGAGTTCAAGACACTATATTGTCGTACTCTGGCCCCCTAACCGCCTAGCCCTTAGCAAATTCATAATTGGTTACCCTCAGCGTTTTTAGACTCGGTCGAGTTACTTGGCCTCAGCCTATGGGTGAGGCCGAGTACCCAGGACCGATTTTCTATATATATTGTTATTCGTAACCTTATTCAAGCTGCATCTAAATAGCTTGTTAGCCATCATATATGACATTGCTACCTCATGTCCTTGGTTCAAAGCCTCCGAGGCACAGATTTGAGGTCTCGACCTCTTGTAAGGCGCAGTGAAGGTATCCGATTATATATAATACTTTTATTATTTTCGCTCGAGTTACTTGGACTCAGCCGAGTAACTCGCTTTGACCAGGGTCCAAATACCGTGGCCGAGTTAATTTTTTTAACACTGTTTGCCTTGTGCATCGCACGAGCTGTCCAAGATCTTACAACGACGACACATGGTTTTCCTTATCACGAGTCCAACTCTATCACAACTGAGGGGTGTACAGTTGACATATCCTCGTATTTCCAGTAGAAGATGGGTGCATAGCTAGTTATCCTAGGGTTCAAAAGCAACATGTGAAGTGAATTTATATACCCAAAAATACATCATCCGAGCCGTTACATATCAAATTAGGACCGCTGGGTCTTTGAGAGGAGGAAAGACGCACCCCAGCCATCCACACTCAAAGTTGACATGTAATATAGGCCTATAAGTTTTCGCCTACAGTGTGTTTTTTTTTTTTTTTTTTTTAAACGGTCAATCTTCATTTTACAAAAACTCAAAAAGTACCAATATTTGAAAAAAAAATCACTAGAAATTAGAGAATTCTTTTGAAAACAACACTCGCTTTTCGTGCGCACGCGTGCAAAGGTGCACATGCATTACCATTCAGCTTTATGTAGTAGGGACATCTACAAACCCCTGATGTCCCCTGCATTATCACCTTACTTCTTTTCCAGTTTATGGGACTTGCACTGAATTATAATTTCTTTTTTAGGGTAGTATGATGGGGAAGAAAGCTTCATCCTTTGGTTTCATGTCCCTTTCTCCTACCACTTTACCCACATTGCTTCCATGTGTGAACTGGGGGGTGGGCCAGTGAGTACAGGGTGAAGCCCCCCTTTCACGTGTTCACAAAGGTAAAGCACAAGAAGATGCTTCATAAAGAACATCAAGAAGAGACACAATAAAATTCAAAAATCATTTTTTGGCCACATCTTGATTTGAAGTTTCACAATAGTGAATCTAAAACATGCAGTCCAAGAAGTGTGCTTTTGGCCTCTTCTGTTAAAAGGGTATTCACCTATGTGAATTCCCATTTCTTCATAACCATGTATAACTTTTCATTTAGATTTTGGTTGTGTATTTTAATCTCTTTGGTTTGGTCTCTAGTAGTGGAAAGGGAAAGATGGGAGATTCTATATGAGACCCAAAAAGAGGGGAATTTTTTAGTTGGAAGAATTTGAAAACTTTGATTGATGCAAGGCGTGCGAGCCATTGCAATGGACATTTCACTTTAAAACAATAGCAAAGGCGTTAAAAACGGTCACTATATTGTATATGGGTAACAATTTGGACAACCCATGTTTGGGTTTCTCTAATTGAAACCCAAAGCCAAAAAATTCATGCTCAGGGGTTTAAACCACTCTCCTCATCACACTGAAAAAGTCAAAAATAATATAAAAATAACTAAAATAAATAAAAAATATATAATATGTTATAACCTGACTCCCAAATATTTTATAACCATGGATAAGGCTCAGATAATAATGATAATGTGAATCTATAATCTCACTCCCATCTTCAAACACAGGCTACCCATTGATGACACTTCAATGTCATCTTTTAGAAACTCAAAATCTTTTTCTTTTTCTGCTATTATTCATTTAATAAGAATATAAGGTCCAAAAAACCCATCTATATGTTTTGGATTGAAAAAGTGAGTGGTGGGCGCACCATGTTTGGGTGATGGGGATGAGTTTACATCTTTTTTTTTCAAATATTGTACACATAGCATTGCGATCAAAATCATGCAGATGATAGCAAAGTTTGTGGATGGGAGTATGTAATTGAAGTATTGAAATGGAAAGGTTGTTAAAGCAACGGAAATGATTGTTCCCATTTGGGATTAGGGAAGAAAAACAAATTCAAGTGCTTCCTGAGGATTGGTATTGCCCCACAAGGCCTGAGCCCAAAACCACAAATTAAGTTGTAACCCTTTGGTTGAGAAAAAGAGGGGATACCTGCCAGGACCTATGGCCTTGAATAGACCATTTGCACTTAATTATTTCATCTTTGGATGTGTGTGTGTATGGGTGAAAAAAAAATAAGATAATGACAAGGGAAAGGCTTGTTCTTATGTTTATGTTTCTATCTAATTTGGCAGCTAGGAAACCCATTATATGCTTGGATGCTTCTCAAAGAGCACCATGGCTTTCTTTAACAAAAAGCAAACCATAAACCACCACATATGGTCTGTGGTACATGAATGGGTATCCATTGTTTTCTTTCAATGACAATATACCCCAGGATGACCAACAACCCCTGATGCAGTCATCCCTAGGATGACAATCACCGATCCGGATGCGAACAGGTCTACTTCCTATGGGTTTTTTCTGGTTCTTTCAGGGTCCGCGTAAAGCTTGAAGTCCCATATTATATTTAAAAAAGAGTTTTCTTATTTTCAATTTATTTTATTTTTTTGACTAATTATTACACTGTAGAATTAGTCTGATTCACTTATTCATTCCAGTTTTTTGGATGGTCGCTTCATCAGGCGAATCTGGTTTTTTAAACACCAGTCCGAACCAGTGTTTAAAAATTGCAAAGCCAACTCAAAGTTGGTGGGTGGGCAATTTTTGTTTGGGGAACCTCGGAATTGTCTAGTTCCCAATTTTTTTATTTATTTATCTTTTTACGACATTGTTATTGTGTAGACCAAAGGAATCAATTACCTGATGATTCAAGGCTTGATTTTGATTTTCTAATCACTATTTTTACACCATGTATTTAGTGTTAACTTAGGTTAAGTGGAATTGGAACCAGTGTAGAAAAAATCGAACCAGGACTGTTAACTAGACATAAGCACAGAAGTGGTTCAACCGAACTAATCGGTTAAACAGCCAATTCAACCGTTCTATCAAGGCAAGTCTCGAGGGTCAAAAGTGTTAAAAAAATAAAAAAAATACAAAAAAAAAACTCTAATAAAATATGAAAAATGTATTTAAATAATAAGTGAACAAAGCACATCCAAATGAAGTTAAAGATTAATGAAAAATTGATTTTAAAGAATCGATTTGTGCCCAGGGATATTTTTGAATTTTTCAAAAAATAAGGGAAATGTAAAAATAAGAATTAAAGGCCAACAAATTTCAATATTTTCCATAATGATGAAAAATATTAAAAAATACATTATAAATATTTTTTAAAATAACTAGCTGCTCACCAAAACCGGCCAAAAATGGAACTGGCTAGTGGTCGATTTTGATCTAACCGAGTAGCTACTGGTTGGAAGCCGCTATTTTCGCCTTTAGGCTTGGTGCCGTCCAATTTTTTCAAACAGCATGGATTAAAAGATAGCAACATACATAGTAGGTCCGTTGCTGTATTTTTTCACGAAAAAAAAACACCAGCAACATCCACAGCTTCTGAAGATTCGTGGCGGTTTTTAAGGCAAAACCGCCACAGACATAGCAAGTCCGTAGCGGGTGAAACACTATTCAATTTCGCCTATAGGCGTTTTTAAGAGTTTTCCTTACCGGCTAGACTGCCCGATTTTTTCTTCAATAATTGGAACTACTGAGGTCGCGTTGTAGATCGCACTACCTTCTTTGAAGTTCTTTCTGAACATTTTTAGAGAGAGAGAGGAACTCTTTGAGAAAATAATTGTGCCCTATACTACTCTTGTGATGGTTCTTTCATTGTATATATAATGGTAATGCAGTACATTTTTTTGTCTTGTTATATGCATTATATAATTTTCTATCTTGTTACATTCTCCTCTCAAAAGGAAAGAGCAATATCTCTTTCCTATTTTGTAATATACATGTTCTATTACTCCCCCTTAAACTCAGATGGGGAGGCATTTGAAGCCCGAGTTTGAAGTAGAGATCTTGAAAAACACCCAGTGGCAAAGGCATGGTGAAGATATCAGCTACCCGATTGCGAGAGAAAATAGAGTGATATGTAATCCAATAACAACCTTTTCACACACAAAATGATAGCCTAACTCAATGGTCTTTGTCTTTGTATTAAAAATAGAAGTAATTGTTACGTAGATAGCACTAATATTGTCATAAAAACGTGTTGGTGGTTGAGGAAGAAGTAACCTAATATCTCGAAGAATAAAAGAAAGTCATGTCAATTTTACAGTAGTGGATGCTATAGAACAATATTCCAATTCAACATTGAAACAAGCCACAATCAACTATTTCTTAGAACTCCAAGATATACAGTTAGAACCAAGATAGGTGCATAATCCAGTAGTTGGACACCCAATCCAGTTTGCATTAGAAAAGACATATAATTCAAAGGAACTAGTAGATATGATTATTATACCACATGATTGTGTACCATTGAGATAACGAAAATCTGCTTAACTATCTGAAAATGTGCAATTGTACGGGCATGCATAAATTGACACAATGTATTAACACTATGGGAAAGGTCTAATGTATTAGAGAGCATCAATAATGCTCCAATAAAGAGATTGATCAAGAAATAAATCATAATTCCCATAAGTATTATTCTTCCTTGTCATTGGTGTTGAAATAGGTTTGTTACCGAGCATTTGAGAACGATCAAGAAGATCCCGGGCACATTTTCCTTTCTTGAGAAAAAAATCCAACTTGAAAAATAAGATACCTCTATGAACAAGAAAGTAGTGAAGAGGTCCAAGATCTTTCATTGCAAATTCCCTTCTAAGTTGGGAAATGAATCAATCTAGAAGATCTGAATTATCACCAGTGATAATAATATCGTCAACATAAAAGAAAAAGAGAATAGTATCTTGAGTAGTGCGACAAACAAATAGAGATGCATTAGCTATCTGATATTATGAAGATCTTTAAAGAGAGAGACGAACTCTTTGAGAAAATAATTGTGCTCCACATTATTCTTGTAGTGATTCTTTCATTGTACATATAATAGTAATACAATAATATAATATATATTTTTCTATCTTGTTATATACAATATACACTTTTCTATCTTTTTACATTTTCCTTTAAAAAGAAAAGAGCAATGTCTCTTTCTTATTTTGTAATATACACTTTCTATTGCTTTGAGAAATATGATAGGCAGTCTCTTTCACATTAAAGTTCACCTCACATTGATCTTACTCTACACTTGGAGATTAGTTCAATGCATGTGTTAGTTAATTACCTTATGATGGATTCATGGAACCATCCTCGGCACGGCTCTACTACCCAAAGTGCCTTGCATGGTCAGTCACCAACAACTCTCATAAAGACAAGAAGGATTTCCGTGTCATGAGGCCCTCTCGTTTTGTTTTATGTATCAAGGTAGGTAAGTGGGAAGTTCCTTAAGTGGACAGGTATGTGCCAGTCCATGTTATGACGGACGAGCGATGGGGCGGGCCTGGGCCAAACCAGCCCTAGGCCGGCCCAAGTCCCTATGGAACCGGCCTAGCCACGGCCCGGACTGGACTAGACCAAAGAGGCCTTGGCCTAGGCCCTCCCCTACCAATATTAGGGCCATGCTAAGCCAAATTTAGTTAAAAAAAACAAAAGAAGAGCTGGTCCATGCTGAACCAAGCAAGCCATGACCCAAGCCCGGCCCTACTGTACACCGAGTTGTGGTTGCCTGGCCCTCAAGCCACATTTTGTTACCCAAGCCCTAGCTTTGTGAGGCCAGGCTGGGCCAGCAGGCCCATTGCCACCTTTAAATTAATATGTAATTATGTATGAATGTTGAGTGAAGTGATTGGTTTGGTTGGGGTGGAAATTGGTTACTAACCCTAGTCAAGCCGATGCCTGATTGTCTCCAACCCATGACCCTGCAATCAAACATGAAAGTGCATCATGAAATCGCCGGTTGTTTGTTAGGTGGCTATATCTCACTGAAATGTACAACTGCAACACAGTTACATATTTCCCCTCAATCCATTGCTTTTACTAACCATGTAAAAGGTAAAAAATGTCAAAAAGCTCTTCACAAATTTGTTTCATTGCAGCTTTAGTAAAGGAAGAAAGTGAGTAGTTGTCGACAAAATTAAGCAGGGAGCCATTGTAACGACAAAAATTGCAGGACCCATTGTGTCTTTCTTCATTCCACCAGGTTCTCTAGTCTGGGGAATTCTTGAGATCGTTTATGTGAAAAAGTAAAATCAGTCATGGCCATGCTCAGAACCTTACTCCAAAATTCAAAAGTAGCTTTGTTTTTTGGAGGGGAATTCAAAAGAAGCTTTCTTTGAGCAAAGGACGACCAGACGATAACCGTTCCGATTTGGTTGGTGGGACCACCTACCCATCCTAGTCACTGGCTGGCCGGCTAACCCACATAGCAATGGACCCAACCCGATGGGTAGACCCAACCTCGGGTCCAGGTATGGGTCCAAAGTTTGGACCTAAAGGTCAGGTCTGGGTCTAAATCATTGACCCATATACTATTCGGGGTCCAAGTCCAGGTTTAGGTCAACCTAGCCTCGACTTGGACCCAACCCAAATAATGTGGGTATATGTGGGTATTTATAAATGTTGCCAAGACATTTGTTTTTAGAGTTTTCGTAAAACAGTAAGAAACATGGGTATATGTGAGTATTCATAAATGTTGTGTAATACTGTAGATATTGCTAATAATATGGGTACATGATGGTAAAAATAAAATGCAAAAGAAAAAGAAAATAAAAGAAGCTTATCTAAATATATATACGGATATTCTAAACTTCACAACCCTTCAAATTATAAATATTCAAATATAGAGAGAGTTGTGAATGGTGGATTTATTAATTTTGTAGTCTATTTTTTAAAAAAAGTTACTTTTGTGGGGCAATTTTGTAAATATTACTACAAGACAAAAGGTACTTTGTCATCTCCATAAGATGTAAAATTGAAATTTTAACTAAATGACAAGGGTACTGTATAAATAAAGTTCAAGACACTAACTTCCAAAATGACATTGTATTTTTGTGAAAATTTCAAATTTGTCTTTGCTTACTAGTAAAGTTACATATTTAAATAATTTTTTAATAAAAACTAATAGTTTTTTTGATAAATACACCCATCACAACCCCTTCTAACTACTTGAACCTTTGTATTTTGAGGGGTTGTTAACTCTAGACAAACTCATCATCGCATATATATATATATATATATATATATATATATATATATATATATATAAAGTCTTCCCAACACCTATAGGGAAAAATAAACAGTGATTTTGCCTACTCTCATCACCGTCCAACGTTCATCACACGGTCATGATTGTCTGATAGTGTTTCATTTTTCATTGTTTTTGTACAAATCGAAATGACTTGAAAATTTGACACATATGCACATACTATTTATGTGCATCTAATAAAAATATAAAAAAAATAATTCGTAAATAAATTGACCAAAATACCCCCGAAATTTTTAAGGGGTATTTTGGTCAATTCTTTTCGTGTAAAATATTTTTTTGATATTTTCGTAGATTCACCTATTTTTTATGAACACATACTAAAAATTTCAGGTCAATCCAATTTGTAGAAAAAAAAATGAAAAATGAAACACTACAAGACAATTGTGACCGTGCAGTGAACTTTGAACAGTGATGAGGGTAAGCGAAATCACCGGTCATTTTTGTTTATAATCGTTCATCAGTGGTTATTTTTTTTTATAGTCGTTCTGTAGTATCTTCTATATATATATATATATATATATATATATATATATATATATATATATATATATATATATAAAAGTACGGTAAAAAATGTTCGATAGTATTTCAATTTTTATTTCTTTTTACTAATCGGAATGATTTAAAATTTGAAGAATGTGTACATCTTAGTGAGGCACACCTAATAAAAATATGAAAAAATAATTCACAAAATATAAATTGACCAAAATACCCCCAAAAATTTTTGGGGGTATTTTGGTCAATTTATATTTTATGAATTATTTTTTCATATTTTTAATAGGTGTGCCTCACTAAGATATACATACGCTCCAAATTCAAGTAATTTGGATATGTAGAAAAAAAATGAAAATTGAAACACTACCGGACAACTGTGACCGTGTGATGAAGCTTCGATGGTGATGAGGGTAGGCGAAATCATTGTTCATTTTCACCTATAAGCGTTGGGAAGGAAGAGTCTTTCATATATATATATATATATATATATATATAGGAAAGAGCTGGGGTTAGCTCACTAGTTCACATGAACATATGAGCCCAACAGCCCAGATTGAATCGGAGCCGATCTAACGATCACGGATGTCTGGTAGTATTTGAATTTTATTTTATTTTCTACAAATCTAAATCATTTTAAATTTTAGGCATGTGTTCATTAAAAATAGATGAATCTTTGAAAAATATCAAAAAAAATAGTTTACATGAAATAAATTACCAAAATACCCCCAAAATATTTTGGGGGATATTTTGGTCATTTTTATTTTACGAATAAAGTTTTTTATATTTTTATTAGGTTCAACTTGATGCGAAAAACACACAGCTAAAATTTTAAGTAATTTCGATTTGTAAATAAATAAATAAAATTTAAGCACTACCTGGCATCCGTGATCGTCAGATCGGCTCAGATTCAATCTAGACTGTTGGGCTCATATGTTCAGATGAGCTAAAGCTAACCCCAGCTTTTTTCATATATATATATATATATATATATATATATATATATTGTATTCTAGAATATCTGGATCTCTTTCTCTCTCCCCCTCTCTCTCTCTCTCTCTCTCGCTCTATATATATATATATATATATATTCTAGAATACACTATACTAATGATGAAATTAGAATTTAGTACTATAAAAATTTTGACAAAAAATTTCCTTATAAATATAAAAATTATATTAACAATGACTCATTTGAAACTTTTGAGAAAGATATTTTTGTACTTGTAAATTGCTTTTAAAGTTCAATCATTATCAAAAGAATACATAATGTATTTTAATAAAATACATTATATTTTTGAGATATATAAAAGTAAAAAAAATTAAAGAGCATATAATGTATTTCAATTTATTTACGTTTATATATATCTAAAATTTAGGGCATCATACTTATCACCATCACACGTCTATAAAAAATTATAACTAGATGATTTGAAATAAATAAAATTACCAAAATATCCCTTACTGATTTCGGTTATTTTCTATTATTGAATTAGTTTTCTTATATTTTTTGCAGCACCGTAATGGTGAGAAGTATTAATAACCCAAATTTAATAAAACTAAAATAAGATTTTCCATAAATTGCCCTTTTAATTTACGATGCTTATAGTATGTACCAGCGTTTTAAAAAACGCCGAGTCGAACCGGACTCGCCCGGTTCGACTCGGAAATAGTGAAAAAGGAACCGGATCGCCCAAAAATCGGAAATCGTCCGGTTCTAGAGAGAACCGGACGATTCTGTACAGTGAATCGCCGATTCACTGTACGGAATCGGCGAGTCCGAACAGTGAATCGGCGATTCCGTACGGAATTTTTTTTTTTTTTTTTTTTGGTAATCCATGATAGATTTTTTTTGTAATCCATGATCGAATTTTTTGGTTTTTTGTAACCCATAATAGAATTTTTTGTAATCCATGATCGAAATGTTTGTTTTCTTTTCTTGTAATCCATGATCGATTTTTTTGTTTTTTTTTTTGTTTTTGTAACGCATGATAGAATTTTTTGTAATCCATGATCGAATGTTTTGTAATATATGATCGAAATGTTTGTTTTTTTTTTGTAATCCATGATTGAAATGTTTGTTTGTTTTTTTTTAATCCATGATTGAATTTTTTGTTTTTTGCTTTTTTTGTAACCCATGATAGAGTTTTTTGTAATCCATGATTGAATTTTTTGTAATCCATGATCGAACTATTTTTTTCTTTTTTTGTAATCCACGATTGAATTTTTTGTTTTTTTTGTTTGTTTTTTTTTGTAATCCATGATCGAATTTTATGTAATCCATGATCGAATTTTATGTAATCCATGATTGAATTTTTTGAAAATTTGTGATTTTTTTTGTTTAATCCATGATCGAATTTTTTTTTGTAATCCATGATAGAATTTTTTGAAAATTTGTGATTTTTTTTTTAATCCATGATAGATTTTTTTGAAAATTTGTTTTTTTTTTTTTTTAATCCATATTATTCAAAGAGAAAACGAGAGAGATGATGATTCTGAGGCCACCCTATCCCAGCCATATTATTCACATATCGAGTCCCAACAGCAACAGTGTAGGGATGAGCACGAAATACTGTAAATTAAATGCTGAATGGCGGTTCATGCAGGGAAAGAACATATCAATATTCGCATATTCATTCAAAAACATGAAAATTCTTAATGGAGTACCCTCATTTTTTATTGAATTCCTAAAAACCAATATTTATAATGAATTTTAATAATTTTTTCGGATTTTTTTGAAGCTTTATTCTGACCGATTCACCCTATTCCGATCCGGATCGCCGATTCACCGATCCGGATCGCCGATTCGCCGATCCGGATCGCCTATTTGCCGATCCGGATCGATTTTTGAAAAGCCCGATCAGGGTCACCGATCCGGTTTTTAAACCATTGGTATGTACACATTACTTGCATTATTTGTAAAAGGAGATAAAGTTATTTGTATTATCACAGGAATATGTATTAGTGATGAATGATTTTAAAGAGTAGGTCGTTGGGTCGTTGAAGAATATTCGAGAAGATACCGAATTTAGGAGGGAAAAGGAAAATATCGGAGAAAGGATATTCTCGTAATATGGACAAAAAACAAGTACTATTGTGGAGTGTGACAAGTTAGAAGTCACGTGTTATGTTGTGCCCATTGCTTTCCATTCAATAATATTTGAACTTGCCACTCGTTCTCGTGCTTACGTACTGAGAGAGACAGTTTACAACTCACGCATAGGGTGGGAAGGGAACTCGACCCGACGCACCTGACCGGGGACCTGTCCAGTATATTCGACATGGGTCTGGTATGGGTCCAATATTTAAGCCCAAGGAGTACGGGTCTAACTTTTGGACCCGCCCCATTGTCACCCCTGCGGTTGTCTCTCTAGAGAAAAAATGCGGGTTCTTTTTAAGCAAGGAAAAATATGTAAAAAGAGTAATTACTTTTGATACAAAGAAGTTATAATGATTTTTGTCCATTAGATTTTAAATTAGGTAGTTACAAGAGTGTTATTCATTAGACTAAAAAAAAAATTTAAAAAAAATAATAAATAATAAATGAATAAATTCAATAAAATAAAATAAAATAATTTGACGAAGAGGCCATCAGATTTTAGTAGATTAATAAGCTCAAGTCCAGCATGAAAACCTAAAATTTCAGGATGGCTAAAGTTTAAAAATATACTTTACCAAGATAAAAATGTCCAAAAGTTTCTATTTGTGCTTAGTAAGCGTTTTGAAGCCAAAATTGAGTTTCGTATCGAGGGGTAAAAGTAGCAAAACTATTAATTAAAAAATAAAAATAGGTGAGAATCAAATGATTCAGAAAAATGTAAACGCAGAATGTTGAGTCAAGAATCTTATGTCAAACCAGTGATTGAAAAACTAGGGGCCTGGATCACAATCTCTCAATTCGGATTAAGAGCTCATAGTGATCAGTTGGTCTCTAGTTGGAATAGGGAATTGGCCCAGGTCCCATGTAATCGACCAGTTCTGTTAGAAAATTGGGTGATCCAAACTGACAAGATCATTAGGTTCCAATATTTTAAATTTTTATTATTTTTTTTAATTTTTTTTTATTAACCTATTCTCACCGAGAAGAATCGGTAGGTTTGCCGATCCATAGCAGCTTTTGGCTCATTCGAACCCATTTCGAGGATGATGGGTTTACGTGGAAGATATGGATTTTATCAAACTGATCCACTCTTATTTGGCTCATGGATTTTTAAAACACTACTCCTAACTCATAACCTGTATTCTTTCCCACTGAATTACCGGAAAAAAAAAAAAATTCCTAACCCGTAACCAGGTGTATAGTAACGTGGAATTCTAAGTTTAAGTTTGTTCGCTACTGTGGGGTGCATCTTCATCTCCATTAGGTATTTTAATTATTGTTGATTTCCCATGCTCTGTACAATTGTCATTCAGCCTACATTGCTTGACTCATTGTCAAAATAAATATTAAACTATCCATTATAAGGTATTATATTGAATCATTGAAATTATTGCGTTTTGTAATCTCAATCAATACAAATACAAACAAAACCCAGATATTGAAAGACAGAAAGGTTTCATTAGAAAAACAAAGAGCGAGAGAAAGAGAGGGTAAACTTACCAACCCTCGAAGACTTAGGATAGATAAAACTAGTGTTTCAATCTGGCAGTTTTGATCGTGAATATGAATTAAGAATCGGTATAAATCATTGCAGGTACTTATCAAAATGAGGAATTGCTTTGGTTCGTATGAACTTGCTCGGTTATGTTAGGAAATCGGGCGGTTTGGATCACATCATTCCTAGACATCATATTTTTATGTTTTTTTTTTTTTCATTTTTGTAGATCAATTCTCTAAGGAGAGAATTAGTTTGATTTGTTGAATGCAGACCAATTTTCCAGATGGCTGATTAGCCAAGCCGATATGGGTTTTTAAATATGGTGAGAACCAAAGAGAAGTTGTGGCTTAGTGCATAGCTAGAAAGAACATTTTTTTGGGTTTTTTTGTTGGGAGATTGTATAGAACGATACTATTTATTATTGGAACAAGGAAGTTATAATTATTTATAACCGTCCCATGTAAAATCTGATAGCTTGAGTGTATCACAAAGTTAAAAAAAAAAAAATTAGAATTTTGAAGTTGGCCAATGAAATAAATATTTTGACCACTTTGTACCAAAAATAGAAGGTCATTTTTTGTACTTTCCTTTGTTGGGAGCTAGTAACTAGTGGTTTTTTTGTTATTTCCAATAATAAAAATATAAACCAAAAGATTTTATACTCTCGTAGGAGTATAGTGTTCATATACTCTCTTAGGTAAAACCTAATAAAAATAGAGGTTTTATAACACCAAATTTTGGGAATGTATCCTCAACAAAAGAAAATTTCCAAATTCAACTGTCTACGTGCCAAAAAAACAATATTGTCTCGAGATTGAATATAGAGCGCCCAAAAAAAAATTTCCTATTGAAAATAATCCTCTAGCAACGGTTATGTGGTTGCTATATATTTAAAATAAACAAATTCCTTGCAAATAGGTATTTTGAATTAAGGAATAGATGTGTAGTATGCTCTCGCAGGAGCGTAGTATACGGGCTCGAAATTTAAAAGCACTCGAGGAAACATTTTGTCCGCGTTTCCCTCATCTCCAATTTTCTTCAGGGCACGCACATATCTTGCTCCAGATGAAGAACTACATGAATAAAAATTTGAAAAAAAATAAGTAAATAATAATAATCTAAAATGGTTCTTTGAGGCATTAAATGGAAGCTGTTCATTTAAAAAGGCGTTAAATCTAGCCTTTTAAAAACTTAATAAAATCAATTTCATTTCTATATTAAATATTTATTTGGTGATCAAGAACGAGCAAAACGCTATTATGTACCCGCGGGCTTAGAATGTTTATTTATTCACTCAGATAAAGTCGCACCTAGAATCAATATTAGGACCTCCATTTTGGGGATGTAATCTCTTCAACCTCAATAAAAAAGTCCCAATTATATCCTCCATGCACTTGAAAAAACAATGTTTAGATATTGAATGGAGGACATCTAATTTTTAGATGGCAAGATCTAAGGGTTAGAAAACTCAAATTTTATTTATTTTTATTTTTTTTTAAGAATAATCACCTAGTAATTCTTAAATAATTCTCAAAGATTGAAAGAATCTCCCAAGTGTATCGTATGACCAAAGGAATAAAAATAAACTATGCTCCCGAAGGTGCATAGTACACGGACGGCAAACCAATACCATTTTTGCTTATTCGAGAACTGGTCTAGGAAAACTAGTGGAAGGGCAGGGGGTCGCAAAACTCCTCATTGTTACCAGGTCCCCATGTTAATACTTGAAAAATATTATTACTTTTTAATCATAAGTTGAATGACTCATATTCCTTTTTATCTCCCAAAAGACAGTTTTTAAGAGATATTTTAGAATTCATTTCAATAAGAGATGCATGCCGAATTCGGATTGACATAACTTACACTTTTCCCAATTGCCGTTTATCAAAACCAGTGTTTAAAAAACTGGATTAGCCGGCTAATTGCCATATGGAAAACCAGCCAAGGTCAGCAAATCGGATCTGAATTGTTGAATTGGATTAATTTGCTCACATGACAATCAAATTCAGAAAAACGAAAAATTGAAGAAAGGAACAAATGCTAAAAAATATAACGTGTGAGAATTGAGTGATCTTGCTTATCCAAATCACCCAAATCCCCTATAAACTCAATCCTTTTCCCCAAAAAACTTGGCGAGTCAATAGGAATTAGACCAGTTCCAAGGAACTAGGTAGTCTGGACCAATTCCCTGTCCAAATCAGTAATTCCTCATTCTATGAGCCAAATTTTAAATATCTACCAAAAACATTTAGGTGAGGTATATGTGGGAAATGCTCGGGAGTAGAGGGAAATAAACTTTAAATATATATATTAAAAGGAAGAGTTTGTATAATGCAAAAGTAAGGTGCACCTTAAAAATCCATAAAAAAAAAAATGTGGTTCGAATGTTGAAAAACCTAAAATTGATCAGCTTAACCTTAAGATGTATGTATGTGTGAAAAATGGATTTGAAGTCTTAAAAATAGTACACCTTGTATCATATTTAAATTGTTCATTTTCAAAAATTCTTGAGTATTTAGATAATTGCTCTATCTATACTATTTTTTTAATCATAAATTTTATTTAAATTAGTAATAAACTAGATTATGAAGCTACTGTAAATATTGACTCCCGAATTTCATCATATTTTAGCAAGATTTAGAGGCATGCATTAGTCTAATTATTTTGTGAATGTTGTTTGAGGTTGAAACCTAATAGAAACGACACCAGTATAAGAAAAGGGTAACATTTGTATAAGGTGCCCTTGCATCGTCGAAGTAAGGAGTGCCTCTAAAATTTGATTGGAGATATAGTTCTGGTGTCATAAACTTTGTGATGATTTAAAATAGGGATTTTATGCAAATAGACTATTTATCTTTTATATATTGAGGTCACAATCATTTTTGCCTCTTAAATTTTCAAATGGTTGGTTGTAAGAATGTCATTTTATAGACAAAAAGCTTCAAATCAAACATTCTTAACCATCCAATGTGACATTTAATGAGTGTGAATGATTGTAATCTTCACATAGAAAAAGTAAAGGAAAAAGTATAAATAAGGATGCTACCTTATAATGTAAAACTACGGATGCCCCTCAAAAATCCATCGGAAAAGGTAGTTTTAATGTTGAAAAACCATTTGATTGATCATCTCGACATCGAGAAGTATCACTATGAAAAATAAAAAGATTTTAAGTCTCAGAAATAATGTATTTTACAACATATTATCTACACCATCCATTTTCAAGATTTTCATATGTTTATAGATCTACTTGATTTTAACTATTTTTGAAATTTAAAATTTTATAATTAGATATAAAAATAAATTTTGAGATAATCCTAAAAACATTTTACATCAAAATTATATACCATGATAAATTTTGAAGGTGCACCTTACCTCTACACCTACGGATGCGTCCGTATGCAAACTGCACCCAAAAGTAAATAGTCTCACAATCCCTTTAAAATATACTTTATCTACGAAATTTAAAATTTCAAAAATGTTAGAAAATGTATAGATCTTCAAAAATTTAAGGGAAATTATCACAAATATATATATATATATATATATATATATATATATTTATTTATTTATTTATTTTTGTCATTTAAAAGCACAATTATGGCACTTTAAGTACCACAAAAACTAACCTATATTATACGGTATATTGTAAAAACTAAAATCTACCCATGTTATACGGCATTTTAATTACAATAAAAACTATCCAATCTTATACGGCACTCAAAATCCCATAAACCCTTTTATCTTCTGTTTATATATATCTCTTTCATTTTGCTAATTCTTTTTTATGTTTATCTCTTATTTATCTCTAATTATTTTTATGTTTATATCTTCTTTCTCTCTTTAATTTTTTTTTATCTCTTTTTTTTCTCTCTCTAGCTCTCTTTCTCTCTCCAAAGGAATTTGTATAACAATCTATGCGTACCTTACCCTCCCCTATAAAAACTCCCTTTAACCCCATCTCCTATGAAAATTAGACGGAGTTAGTTTTGTATGGAATCACGTTTGTTGAGTTGATGAAGTCGAGAGAGAAAAGATTTAAAGAGAGAAAGGAGAGATAAAAAAATTAGAGTGAGAATGAAGAGATAAAAATATTAGAGAGAGACAAATGAGAAAGAAAATTAGAGAGAGAAAGAAGAGATACATATAAAAAAAATTAGAAAGAAAAAAAAGATAAATGTAAAAAGAAGAATTAAAAAGATTGAAAGAAATAAATATAAATAGAAATAAAAGTTTATAGGATTTTGAGTGAAGTATAACACGAATTGGTTTTTACTGTATTTCAAATACCTTATAAGGTATCATGTGGGTTGGTTTTTATTGTACTTCAAATGCCTTCTAACATTTACTGCCTATAACATTTGTTGTCCTTGGTTTTTATTGTACTTGAAATACATATTAACATGGGTGGGTTTATTAAAAAGTTAGTTTTTACCGTACTTGATGTATCAGTAATTATGCTTTATAGCAATGGTTTAAAAACCGGATCGGTGATCCTGATCGGGCTTTTCAAAAACCGATCCGGATCGGCGAATCGGCGATCCGGATCGGCGAATCGGCGATCCGGATCGGAATCGGGTGAATCGGTCAGAATAAAGCTTCAAAAAAATCCGAAAAAATTATTAAAATTCATTATAAATATTGGTTTTTAGGAATTCAATAAAAAATGAGGGTACTCCATTAAGAATTTTCATGTTTTTGAATGAATATGCGAATATTGATATGTTCTTTCCCTACATGAACCGCCATTCAGCATTTAATTTACAGTATTTCGTGCTCATCCGTACACTGTTGCTGTTGGGACTCGATATGTGAATAATATGGCTGGGATAGGGTGGCCTCAGAATCATCATCTCTCTCGTTTTCTCTTTGAATAATATGGATTAAAAAAAAAAAAAAACAAATTTTCAAAAAAATCTATCATGGATTAAAAAAAAAATCACAAATTTTCAAAAAATTCTATCATGGATTACAAAAAAAAATTCGATCATGGATTAAACAAAAAAAATCACAAATTTTCAAAAAATTCAATCATGGATTACATAAAATTCGATCATGGATTACATAAAATTCGATCATGGATTACATAAAATTCGATCATGGATTACAAAAAAAAACAAACAAAAAAAACAAAAAATTCAATCGTGGATTACAAAAAAGGAAAAAAATAGTTCGATCATGGATTACAAAAAATTCAATCATGGATTACAAAAAACTCTATCATGGGTTACAAAAAAAGCAAAAAACAAAAAATTCAATCATGGATTAAAAAAAAACAAACAAACATTTCAATCATGGATTACAAAAAAAAAACAAACATTTCGATCATATATTACAAAACATTCGATCATGGATTACAAAAAATTCTATCATGGGTTACAAAAAAAAAAAAAAAAACAAAAAAATCGATCATGGATTACAAGAAAAGAAAACAAACATTTCGATCATGGATTACAAAAAATTCTATTATGGGTTACAAAAAACCAAAAAATTCGATCATGGATTACAAAAAAAATCTATCATGGATTACCAAAAAAAAAAAAAAAAAAAATTCCGTACGGAATCGCCGATTCACTGTTCGGACTCGCCGATTCCGTACAGTGAATCGGCGATTCACTGTACAGAATCGTCCGGTTCTCTCTAGAACCGGACGATTTCCGATTTTTGGGCGATCCGGTTCCTTTTTCACTATTTTCGAGTCGAACCGGGCGAGTCCGGTTCGACTCGGCGTTTTTTAAAACGCTGCTTTATAGTAATAAAGTATATTTGTGATGATTTTTTAACATTTAAAATCTTTCAAATATGGAAAAAGTTTATATAACGATGCCACCTTATAATGTAGAATTACCGATGCCCCTCAAAAATCATTTAAAAAGGTAGTTTTAATGTTGAAAAACCCTTTGATTGATCATGTCGACATCGAGATATATGACTATAGAAAAATAAAAAGATTTTAAGTCTAAAAAATGATGCATTTTACAACATATTATCTACACTGTCCATTTTCGAGATTTACATATGTTTATAAATGATTTTAACTATTTTTGAAATTTTAAAATTTATAAGTAGATGTAAAAATAGATTTTGAGATAAGGGTGTGGTTTCTATAGGGTTGTAACCTTAAACAATCCAATTAAGGTGCACCTCCAAATTTTATCATAACATGTAATTTTGAAAAAAAATTCTTAGGATTATCTCAAAATTTTTAAACTTAAAAAATAGTTAAAATGAAACAGATATATAAATATATGAAAATCTACAAAATGGACGGTTTGGATAATGTATTATAAGACACTATTTTTTTGATTCAAAATCTTTTTTTTTTTCATATTCATACATCTTGTCAAAATGATCAATTAAAAGTTTTTTCAATTTTAAAACAATCTTTTCCGATGGATCTTTTGTGTGTATATATAATTCTACCTTTTTAAGTTGCATTTTTATATAAACTTTTTACTTGAGATAATCTTAAAAATAGTTTACATCAAATTTATAGAAAATGATAAAATTTGAAAAGGGCACCTTATTGATACACGTACGGATGCATCCGTATGCCAACAGCACCGTTCAAAAAAAACAGTGCACCGTTCAAATAAACAGTGCGGGCTGAGTCCAAAAGGTTAAGTTCTTTGGCGAAGTGGGTCGTAAAGGCAAAAGCAACGGCGAAGCGCTACACGCCACATGTAATGGCATGGTTGGAGAATACAGTTACTATTCAATCAATACAAAAGACTGACAATACTGATACGATATGTCTCCCCTCAACATGACGTGGATCCAGCGTGACAATTATTTAGTGCCGACTCTGCCACTGTACGGCGTGGCTCAGACGTGGCAGACCCATCCTCCGTCACATTTAACGGAGACCATGCCCACGCGTCCTGCTGTCCGTGACTCTAGAGAGAGAGAAATCAGCGGGTTGCTTTCAGAGAGAGACGGCTTGCATGCGTTAAAGAGACGGAAGCGGAAACGTGGGCGTTAGAGAGAGAGAGAAGGCAGCGGGTTGTTTCTAGAGAGAGAAAGAGTGGGGTTGCTTGCCTACGTTAAAGAGGGAGAGAGGAAACGGAAACGTGGGCGGTTAGAGAGTGAGAATGGCTCACTGTTTTCCGCCTCGTCCCTCCCCAATAAATTCCCCCCCTTCCACGCCCTTCTCCTCCTCATTCCTCCATTCACATTCGTCATCTGTCTATTCTGGTATCTCCCTGACCCTGCTTTACTCGCTTTCTCTCTCTTCATTTTTCTCTCTTATCCGTTTCTTTCTCTCTCCAGAGAGCGGTTGATTGAGAATCCCTGCTAATTATCTGCTCTGAATATTTCTAGCCGTTTATCGCGGATATCTGCGGTCCTCTCCGAACCCCTTTAGCCTCCGGCGGTTATCCCAGCTCCCAGGGGCCGTCAAGGTGAGAGAACCCTTTCTCTCCCTCTCTCTCTCTCTCTCTCTCTCTCTAGAATAGAGAGGATCTGTCTCTCTGTCTCTAAGTTTTATTTTTGGGTTTTCAGGTTGGGTCCGGTGATCTGAGGAAGGGGAGGTTTGCATATTGGGAAGCGAAAATGACGATCAAACCAGCGGTTAAGATATCTGATCGCAACCTCTCGGTGAAGGGGAGGAGCATTCTGTTGGATGTGCCTGAAAATGTACTGCTCTCTTCCGCTTCCGCCTCTGGTCCGGCTGAGGGAGTGTTTGTTGGTGCCTTCTTCAACGATAGTTGCAGTCGCCAATTAGTCCCTCTCGGGACCCTCAGGTATATACATTATAGTTTATGCTCTTCGTTTTGCTTTCTTCTTTTTTTTTTTTCGATTTTGAGAGAGAACAAGTGTATTGTTTTTTATCTGAGAAATGGAAGAACAAATGTTTTGTTTTTTATGTGAAAAAATGGAAGTGGGTTGTTGCAGGGAGGTGCGGTTCCTGTCGTGCTTCAGGTTCAAACTGTGGTGGATGGCCCAAAAGATGGGCACCTGCGGCGGAGATGTCCCCCAGGAGACCCAATTCATGCTAGTGGAAACCGCTCAATCCGAAGATTCAAACGAGCCCATCTACGCAGTCTTCCTCCCTCTCCTCGAGGGCCCATTCAGAGCTTCTCTTCAGGGCAATGAGAGAGACGAGCTGGCTCTCTGCATTGAGAGCGGCGACCCGGCCGTCAAAACTCCATCTTCTCTCACTCACACGCTCTTTGTTACGGCCGGCTCCGATCCTTTTGCGACCATAGCGGATGCCTTCCGCGCTGTGAAGCAGCACCTCAAGACATTCCACCTGCGCACCGAGAAGAAGGTCCCCGGAATCGTGGACTGGTTTGGGTGGTGCACCTGGGATGCCTTTTACCAGGACGTCACGGCTGAGGGTGTTGCAGCTGGCCTGGAGAGCCTGTCATCAGGGGAAACGCCACCCAAATTCCTCATAATCGACGATGGATGGCAATCGGTCGGGGTTGACCGGCCCCAGGAGGAAGCCAAACAGCTCCAACGCCTCACCGGCATCAGAGCAAACCACAAGTTCCAGAACGACGTTCAGGGCATTGAGCACATCGTCCAGGTTGCCAAGAAGAAGCACGGCCTCAAATATGTATATGTTTGGCATGCCATCACCGGCTACTGGGGAGGCGTCAAGCCTGGCATCAAAGACATGGAGCACTACGGCTCCGCCATGCAATACCCAGCCATCTCCCCTGGCGTTGTGAACAACGAGCCCTGGCTCCAGACCGATATCATAACGACCCAGGGGCTGGGCTTGGTGAACCCAAAGAATGTGTATCAGTTTTACAATGAGCTGCACTCCTACTTGGCGGAGGCCGGGATCGATGGTGTCAAGGTGGATGCTCAGTGCATACTTGAGACCTTGGGCGTGGGGCTTGGAGGGCGAGTCCAATTGACCAGGCAGTATCACCAGGCTCTCGATGCATCTGTCGCCCGGAATTTTCCCGATAATGGCTGCATCGCCTGCATGAGCCATAACACTGATGCCCTCTACTGGTATGCATCCTCTATCTTTCCTTCGAATTCCCTCTCTGGCGCTTGAATTTTGAGTCGTGGGCTGTGTTTGAGTGAAAATTGGTTGTGCAGCTCGAAGCAGACTGCGGTGGTGAGGGCGTCCGACGATTTCTTCCCCAGAGATGCAGTTTCCCACACCATCCACATCGCCGCGGTTGCCTACAATTCTGTGTTCCTGGGGGAGATTATGCTCCCAGACTGGGACATGTTCCACTCCCTCCATCCGGCCGGCGAGTATCACGCTGCCGCCAGAGCCATCAGCGGCGGACCTGTTTATGTCAGGTAACCCCTCCCCCCCTCTCTCTAAAGTCTGTTTTGAGTCTTGAGGCATGTTATCTATCTGTGTACTGATGGCTATGTTTGTGTTACAGTGATTCTCCGGGAAAGCACAACTTCGATCTGTTGAGAAAGATTGTTTTACCGGATGGAAGCATTCTGCGAGCACGCCTTCCCGGCCGCCCTACTCAGGATTGCTTGTTTGCCGACCCCGCTCGTGATGGAGTTAGGTAAGCAGAGAACTCTCAGTTAATCACCATTTTCACCATTTTTTTTTCAATGGAAAGTAAAAATTTGTTTAGTATTTTTAAGTTTTGTGGGATGAGGTTTAATGGGGAAGATGTTTTGGTTTACAGCTTGCTGAAGATTTGGAACATGAACAAATTCACTGGAGTTTTGGGG
Organism: Amborella trichopoda; assembly: GCF_054954075.1. Lineage (NCBI taxonomy): Eukaryota > Viridiplantae > Streptophyta > Magnoliopsida > Amborellales > Amborellaceae > Amborella > Amborella trichopoda. Next base: position 36,801,709 of record NC_142348.1, read on the forward strand.
GTGTTCAACTGCCAAGGTGCGGCGTGGAGCAGCGTGGACAAGAAGAATGTTTTCCATGAGACCCAAACCAAGACACTCACCGCATCTGTCAGACCTGGCGACATTCATCTCTTGCCTGAGGCCGCCCATGATGATTGGAACGGAGACTGCATTGTCTACAGTCACAAAGGTAATATTCTTCTCTCTCTCTCCCGGAAGCTCATCTCTCACTTTTATCCGAATTATTTGAAATTGGCTACATAAATCTTGTTTTTTGGGTAAAGTTTTAGTTTTGTACTCGTAGATTTAAGCTGATATCTCTATGCTGTGGCTCTTTATTGGTGCAGGAGAACTGATTCGCCTTCCCAAGAGTGCATCTCTGCCTGTTTCTCTCCAAGTCCTTGAACACGAGACCTACACCGTTACTCCTATAAAGGTAATTTACACGGAGAATAAACCACTATCTCATTCAACTTGTAATTCTTGTCTTTCCTGAAACAAAAACTTAGAGATTTATACGGTGCAATTCTTGTGTTTCATGAAACAAAAACTTAATATCTTGCGTCAACACTAACTCAAATGTGCTTCACAGGCTTTGGGCGGTGGGTTTGCATTTGCTCCATTGGGGCTCATCGACATGATCAATGCTGGAGGTGCAATTGAAAGTTTGACATACGAAATTAACAGTAGAGTGGAATTGGAAGCTGACTTTGGTGCAGTGGAAGGGGAAATGAGGGGCTTGTCTCTTGAGAACAAAGGCAATGAACCCATCGCCACAGTAAAGTTGCAGGTCAAGGGGTGCGGTAGGTTCGGTGCTTACTCGCCGTCCAAGCCCAGGTCCTGCTCAGTGGGTTCAGAGGAGGTTGGGTTCTCTTACGATTCAGCCACTGGCCTTCTCACTCTAAACTTGGAGATGCCAAAAACTGGACGGTTCCATGATGTGGTCATCCAAATTTAGAGAGAGAAGGTAGGGTTCAAGTAGAGAGAGGAAATAAGATGAGAGAGAAAAGATAGAGAGAAAAGATAGAAGAGAAATGGGGTTTTTTCCTTTCCTTGTATGGGAGGAATTTGTAGTAAGAGAATGTAGGAAATAATTGTAACGGGGAAGTAGCTCGGGCATTCCCCTCTTTTAAGGTGGATATATCTTTTCTGTGTATTAAATTGGGTTTTCTAAAAAATTAGGGCATTCTCCTTCTTGTATGAGTATATTTCTTGTGAATTCTCCTTCTCTTATATGAATATATTTCTTGAGCACTATTTTTTCTTTTATTTTTTAGTATATTTCTTGACCACTATTTTTTCTTTTATTTTTGAGTGATTGAGGCAGCGACATTTTTTCTTTTATATTTGAGTGATTGAGGTAATGATATTTTTTCTTTTATTTTTGAGTGATTGAGGCACGGATTTTAAAATTTTATGTAAAGTATGACATGCTCGACTTTAAAAAAAAAAGTTAACCTGTTCGTTTTTTTTTTTTTTTTTAATTGTTTCTCTATTAACCTGAATTTTGATTTATTTTATTTTATTTTTTGTTATAGGCTCGTGCTTTAAAGTTTCGGACTGCTGTACTAACCAAAAAAAAAAAAACTTAAAAAAAAAATTAAAATTTGAGATAACTAAAAGGCAATTTTGAAAAAAATAAAATAACAAATTGAACAATCTTCTTTGTTTTTTCACCTATAAGCTTAGCATTTTATACTTTACCTAATTTTTTGTTTTTGAATGTTATCATGCCACGCACTATACAATTGCCTTTCTCTTAATTCTTTTTTGAAAGTTATCATGCCACGCACTATACATTTGCCTTTCTCTTAATTTTTTTTTGAAAAGCCTTTATATAAGGTTGCAACCTTAAAATGTAAAATTACACCTCAAAAATCTATCTGAAAATGCTGTTTTAATGTTGAAAAACCCTGCAATTGATCATCTCGACATCGAGATGTATGATATGAAAGAAAAAAAAGATTTGACTACTAGAAATAGTATATCTTGTAATATATTATTTAGACCGTCTATTTTCAAGATTTTCCATATGTTTATTGATCTATTTGATTTTAGTAATTCTTTTAGTTTAAAATGTTATAACTTAAGTATAAATATAGATTTTTAGATAATTTAAATAACGTTTTACACTAAAATTATATGATAAAATTTGAAAATACATTTTAATTAGATTATTTAAGGTTGGAACCTTATAGAAACCACACCCTTTCTTTTTTGATTTAGTCAAATCTCGAGGCACCCTTTCTTTTTTGATTTAGTCAAATCTCGAGGCCTCATAAAAAAAAGCTTTCGTGGTTTGGCACTCGAGCACTCGTAAACAACATTCATCCTCTATTCTTGTTAAGAAATAGGAAAATTAGTGGTAGGGCTGGCAATGGGCGGGGCCCCAAAACTGAGAGCTTGGGCATTTCCTCTTTGGCCTAGTTGTTTTTCTATTTTATTTATTTTTGATGTGGCCCGGCTTTAAGAAGTTACAGCCGGTCCTATTGAGCAAGGGTAGGGCCAAAGCTAACGATGACCGAGCCCTTAACTAATAGTGGGTTGGTTCCTCTCCTTTTCTATTAGGTAATAGGCCAAAGGTAGGGCCAAGGCTAATGAGTTGGTTACTCTTCTTTTCTATTGGGTAAGTGGGTCATGCAAAAGCCAAGATTGTCAAAACCTAAATACATCATTGAATGTTCAAAAATGTATCATCACATACATCCAAAGCATAAATAACAATTAAATTGGGTGATCATAAATAAATGCCGTGTTTTGTCCAACTTGGGGTATACAATGAGGCCATTGACATTTACTCTATGTAAAAAGAGAAAGTTCAGTTTTTCTATTTTTTATTTTTTATTTTTTTTTCTTTTGAAGTTGATCAATAAAATATATGAAACCTATTAATTTTACATTTAATGGTCAAAATTAAGTGTGACGACTTTGTAATGGATGGTCTCGATATGTACTGGCACAAGAGACCACCAGTAAGGACCAATTTCGTGGGTTTCGCTTGGAACACATGTCGCCTCCTAGTTCAGGTGGCCCCATTTCTTTTGGCATATCCAAAAGATCGTTAAGCTTACAAAGAAGGAGGTTGCGTTTTGGCCCAAGAGTGAAAACAAAAAAATTTAGTCATAAGGATCCTACGAAGGTTACAATGACAAAATGTACAAAACCTGTCTGTTCCAAATCTGCTTGCCTTTTTCTGTAGATCTCTCTTTTTCTTTTATTTTTCTTGCATTGCTTTCTTCTGGAGAGTCCAAAGTTTGATGCCTGCCACTTTAGGTCTACTCTTCGATTCCTCTCTCTCTCTATATATATATATATCAACCTAAGTGCTTAATTTCATGGGAGTTCTCAAACCTACAAGGAGAGGACTTTCAAATCCAACTGTTAGAAAATTGAGTAGCCAAATATGCTCTCTGTACTTTATAATAAGAAAAGGACGAAGTTAGCATGCAGCCAGCTCGCATATTATAGAAATGCAGGCTTGGCAATAAATATATTTTTTAAATATAATTTAATCCTTATTTTTAGAGAATATGTAATCTTTAACGTGGAGATCATGAATATGAAAAAAAAAAAAATTAAAAACTTGAAATAACAATTATATCATATCAAGAGAACATTTGGATTGTTAGTTGCAATTTTTTAGACAGACTATCTATTAAGATGGATGCTTTATACCTTTGGACCGCATATGGTAGAAATGCAGTCCAGTCCGTATGAAACAATTAGTTATAAGAAAAAGTAATGGTTGAATAAAATATAGATTTTGGTGAGGCCAGGGCCTTATGAAAATTGGTAAGGCCACACTTGAAAAGCCCAATGAAGAAACCAAATTAGGCATAATAAACTTTGTGATGACATGCAAATCTACTTCTTCCAACGCTAGGGAATTTGAAGTGCTGGCTACTTTATTAGACTTGAAATGGATTGTCTATAAAAAAGAAAAGAGAAAAATTTCATGATGGAGCATTATTAGAGCTCAAAATCCGTTTTTTTTTTTTTTTTAAAGATAAATGATTGTTGAGGTAAAGATTATCGTTTCATGTTTTCAATACCAAAACTAAATTTGAATTGTAGCTTTATAAAACAATGGCTTCATGAATTTTTTTTTTCAATCAATGAAAACAAATATCATCTTCGGAGAGATTTGATTGTCTCGCTAAATTACCTTCAACACATTATCTTTTGCCTAAAAACATATTTAATGGAATTTTGTATCTGAAAGTTTTTCAATCATGGAGTCAATACTACCATTAAAAAATAATAGAGCTTAGTAGCTAGTAATCCCAATTTCCCTTGAATAATGACTCTTGTATCCTCCATATGAGGAAAAATCAAATATAGCACGTTTGGGGCTCAATTGTTTTTTTCTTGCTTTTGAGTTTGTTTCTATTTCGAACCAGAGATGATGTGAAAACTCAAGATAAAAATGTTGTCATCGCTATGTTTCGAATCAGAGATGATGTGAAAACTCAAGATAAAAATGTTGTCGTTGCTATGTTTCTTGAGCATGAGACTATGTACCCACCATTCTTTTGTTTAAGGGTGCGGTTTGTGTAGAGCTGAGGCTCTAAACAATAGTAGAGCGCACCTTCAAATAGTGTCTAAAAATGTGGTTTAAAAAGTATAAATATTTGTGGCAGCATTAAAATATATTTTCAACTTTAATTATAAAATATAAAGCTTCAAAAGTAGTGTAGATCAAGTATATCGATAAAAACTTGAAAATCTTGAAAATTGATGGTCCAAAAATGCATTACAAGATGCACTATTTCCAAAACTTTAAATCCAGTTTTTTCTCATGTCCCTGCATCGTGATGCCGAGATGATCAATTTGAAGATACTTGGGCATCAAAACAACCTCCTCTAGTAAAACGTTTTTAGGTGGGCTCTAATTTGATTGTTTAGAGCCTTGGCTCTATATAAACTTTTTTCTTTTTTAATACAAACATTAGAGAAGACTTAATTCTTCATTGAACAAATAAATTAAAGCGCTAACCATCTTAAAAAATCATTAATGTGATCAAATTGTCTTATTTGAGTCCCTTCTTCAACAATGAGAAACCTTGAAAAGTCAATGCGGTTTGGTAATTTAGCCCCAAATATGTTGGTTGCACCAAGTCATGAAACTGATTCTAGCTATTTAAGGTTAGCAGCACGAAACAACTAAATGATAATACAACTCGTTTCATTGGGTTAGCAACATGTTATACAATTTTTTAATTATAAATCCCTGTTCAACCAAGGGTATTTTTATAAGAAAATAGAACTGAGAAAGAGATAAACGCATGTCAATAGAGACATATACATGGTTCGGTTGTTCAACCTATATCCACGAAAGAGGAACAACCTTATTTCATTTATAGGATTATAATAGTTCCTCACCCTTACGTATAGATATAAGATAAACAAGAGTCAAAGGAAATCCCATGATACAAGCTTAAAGCAATGAAGGATCCCATAAATAGGCTAATTACAACACAACTAGATAAGGAAAGAATCAAAGCCGCTGGTGAAACATAGCTGGCATGGTTGGCACGACTAATATCCTTCTGCAATCTTCTCTACACTCCCCCTCAAGTTGGGATTGAAAAATGTCAAAGGATCCCAACTTGGACAAAATTTTAGAGAATTTCGACTTTGTGATAACTTTAGTAAATATGTCTGCCAATTGATCTTCACTTCGAACAAACAGAGTGTCTATGAATTTAACTTGAACCATATCAATTGCTATGTGTTTTGTTCTTTCATGGAAGACCGGATTAGAGGCAATATGGATAGCAACACGATTGTCACAAAATAGTTTCATTGGTAACATTGTTTGAATGCCCATATCATGAAGAGGATACTATAAGCAAATCAACTCGCTTGTTGTTGACGCCATGGGTTTGTATTCAACTTTAGCACTGGAGTGAGCTACAACACTTTGTTTTTTACTCTTCTGGGTGACTAAACTTCCTCCTACCATTGTACAATTGTAGACTTTCTATCATTAGGGCTACCAGCCCAATCAGCATCAGTATAGCAAAGAATATCAATATTGCCATTACGTTTCATTAAAATACCTCTTCCTGGGGTAATTTTAGGTACTTCATGATTCTATTAACGGCTTCCAAATGAACAATTCGAGGTGAATGCATAAATTGGCTTACAAGGATAATAACATGAGTAAGGTCAGGCCTTATAATAGTAAAATAAATCAATTTTCCAACTAGTCTTTGATAATGGCTAACATCATGAAGTAATTCTCCCCCTGAGCTAGTTAATTTTGCATTGCATTCAATAGGTGTCTCGACCGGTTTGACCCCCAATTTTTCAGTTTTTAGCACGTATTTTCTTTGTGAAAGAAAAATACCTTTATTTGAATATGCGACTTCAATTCTTAAAAAGTACTTAAGTTGCCCAAGATCTTTGATGTCAAATTCCCTATGAATTTTTTCTTTTTTTTTTTTTGAAGTTTTGAAATTCCTTCTTTATCATCTCCATAAATGACAATCTCATCAACATCGATAAGCACTATAATTGTCCCATTTTTGCTTTTCGTTGTAAAGATAAATGAATCAACATAACTTCTCTTAAAATCAATGCTTAGGAGAGCAGTGCTAAGTTTATCATACCAAGCCCGCGGAGATTGCTTTAAATATAAGGCCTTTTTTAGCTTGAAAACAAGACCATGGTTTCCTTTTTGTGGATGACCTGAAGGTAGATCCATATAGACTTATTCCATCATATCTCCATGAAGGAAAGTATTTTTAACATCCATTTGATATAAAGACCATCCACAATTCACAACAATAGATAAAAGGACATGAATCGTATCCATTTTTGCCATAGAAGCAAAAATCTCAATGTAGTCTTGTAGACACCCCATTTTAAATCTGACAAATTCTATGGTTTTTGGAGCCTTTAGGATTATACTTAACCTAGTAAACCCAAATATATAGTTCACACAACCTACCTTCTGATTCAGAATCAGTTTGCTTGCCCGGAACCCTTTAGAAACCTTGTTTGGACCCAGACTTCTATAAACACCTTGTTTTACTAAAAAATCATTAAAAATAGTAAAAAAATCCATTTTGGCCCAAATGTTTTCTGATAGCTTCACAAGAGGATGAAGAACACACCAGAAGTGAAAAAAAATCTCAATTTACTTGGGTGACACGACTCGTGCCGCACAATTCTGTGATCCTCAAAATGTGCATATTTGATTGAGAGATTTGTTTATTATGTGTGCATATCCTTCCCAACAAGCTTTGACCCCTATAAGGCCTCTTTTTGAGGTCCTTTGGGGGGAAACGGAGAGTAGATAGAGATCAGAGAGAAAAAACTAGAGAGAGTTACACGAGAGAAGAGAAACCCTAGAAACTGCTTCAGGAACTCGAGCCTCCTGAGAGAAAACCTAAGTCTAAGAAAACTTAGACCTAGGGAACAATCACCCTAGATCTACCCTTAGGGAACAACCACCCTTCTTCAACCAGAGACTTTCTGATGAACATCCGGATCAGAGAGACAAAAGAGGACCGGTTCTGATATGGGCGAGCTCTGGAAGGCTCAGTATCCTTTTCTTCCATTTTATCTATTTTTCTTTTATTTTTTTTATTTCATTTTGATCTTTTTAGTTTCTTAAAAATCATTTTTTTTATTGTCTTGGATCATAGTGGTACTGGCACAGATCTGAGAGTAGATCTGCTCATTTCCGGGCAGATCTGGCCTCAAATCTGAATTTAATTTGTCTCACTTTATTTACCATCTTGTTTCCATTATTTTTATCAGTTTAAGGTGTCAAGAACTGAGAGATTTTCCGATGAAAATCTATTTGATTTTACATTGTAAATAGTTTGGCACCCACCGTGGGGCCTTTCGAGCTTGATCCAAGCGCCAAAATACAATTTTTATTCATCATTTCTCACTGTTTTCAGTCACAAAAAGTCCCAGAAGTCGGTGGTAACCAGGATCTAGGATTTCAATGTTGCGAAAGCTAGATTTTTCTGGGCGACACATGCCGTGTCACTTGAGTGATACCACCAGTGCTGCCCAGATCCAGGGCGACACTCCCCGTGTTGCCCAAAATTCAAAAGTTTCATAATATTCTTAAACTTGGTAGATCTATTCCTGAGACTCTCTTGTGACTGTCCACAAAATTTTCGTGCAAAATACAATTTTTAAAAATACCAAAAAAATATTTTACTGTTCTGTCTACACTGTTCTACTTTACTCTGTTTTAATTTATTTCATCATAAATAAATTTTTTTCACACTTATTTCAAGTTTAAAGTAGTCTTATTTAATCAAGATTAACAAGATTATATATATATATATATATATATATATATATATATATATATATATATATATATATATATATATATATATAATAATTGTTTTTGGGCGACCCTATTTGCCTTGTGCGACACGAGGCATGCCGCCTGAGTTACACGAGATGTGCCGCCCAGGCGACACGGGCCGTGCTGCCCAAGTCTAGGGCAACATGCCCTCTGGTGCCCCTCGTCGTCCAAGTCAGATTTTTTTGAAATTTTGCAGGCTGGGTCCTAGTACTCTCTTGTGACTATCCACAAAATTTCAGAGCAAAATAAAAATTTTAAAAATACCAAATTTTTTTTTTCTTCAGATAGGTTTGTACTGTTTATGACTCTTTATTTTATTTTAATTTGTTAATTTTGATGGAAACCATGTTTTCCATGCTTTCACCATGCTTAGTTTAACTATATTTCATTAAGGTTAAAAAGACAATTTTTTTTTTTTTTTAAAATATACATCGAGGGCTGCTTGCACCCTCCTTAAACCGTGTCCTGTTCAAGTCACCCTCGACTCGGGCCGTGCTCGACTTAGCACAGACCATACCTGGTCTCATTGTTTTGACTTTACCTTCTTAGGGGTTGCTTACCCCTCCATCGATAATGTACTTCGAGCGAGTTTCACCTCGAACCGCGCATCGCTAAGCACGATAAGTGCCGAGCGCTCACTTATTTCCTTACTTGTTTTGTGTGCATTGTGTTCTTGACGTTATTTTAATTGCGTGATTCTTTACACACTTCAACACACACTAGATAGGGAGTGCCTGGGAAACCAGCAAACAAATATTTTAAAAACCCCCAAAATTTGTGTTAACAGCGTGGGGGGAACCTAGCTTTGAGAGTCAAGGCGGTTGGGATTTGCATAACTTTAACTGTGAGTGCCCCTCCCTAATCCTTTTCCTCAAAGCAACTCCACGTATAGTAGGACCTGATGAACATCCTATAACAGGAGGGCAGGACCTATGTGGGGACCTATACCAGCCTAGCCGCATTTCAATAGTTAGGAACTTACTCTCAAGCCAAGCCTACCTATAATACTAGGTCAAAAGTTTTTGTGTGTTTGCTTGCTTAGTTCTGTTGGTTAATCTTAGATCCCAGTCCGGACCTGCTTTTAGTCTGAGTTGAACACTCTGGGTCTAAGTCCAGGCTTGTACCCAGCTTACCCTAGGTCCGAACCAGGTTTCACTTTGGTCCGAACTTAGGCCCCCTTTGGATCCGAGCCGAAGGCTCGTTCCTAGTTCATCCTTGATCTAGTTCGGGTCCACACCTAGTCTGATCATCAAAACTCTCTGAGTCTAAGTTTAGGCTTATACCTAGCTTAATTCAGGTCCGAACCAGGATCACACCCAGGTCCGAACCCAGGCCCCCTTTTGGTCTGAGCCAAGGGCTTGTGCCTAAACCAACTTTGATCCAGTCCGGGTCCACACCTGGTCTGATTATTACAACCCTCTTAGTCCAATCCTTGGCTTGCACCCAGCTCAGTCCAGGTCCGAACCAGGCTCACACCCAGGTCCGAACCCAGACCCACTCTTGGCCCGAGCCAAGACTCATACCCATCTAGTCTAGGTCTAGGTTCTAGCATAGGTCTAAGCTTAGAGTTGCCTCTAGAGCTAGACTAGGCTTATCCTAGTTCAGGGTTTAAACCAAAACCCATTGAGTCTAATAGGTTTCATCCAGTCTAATCATAACCTAGATCTTAGTTAGGGTCTTGCCCCTAGAGACATAGCAGGTCTACCATGAGGCATCGAGTCTAGATCTGACCAAGTCTAAGAATTATGACCCATGGCAGAGCAAGGTCCAACCTTATGGCCCCTGCTTAGTCTAAATCCAGAGAACCTAGTCAGTCTGAGAGGCACTGTCACAGTGCTCGCTCAATGATCATTCGTAGCACTCGTGTCAGTGAGCCGACTCTCGACCCGCATAGAATTAAACCTAGCCGTCCAAGCCGCCTTCAAGGCCACCCTTTAGAAGTCACGAGCCAACATGTTAATAAGGTTCGTAATACCCTAAATAGTCAAGGGATCAGGCCTGAGGCAATCCTCCAAGACATCAGGGTTAACCTCAAATCCAGTCGACACAACAAGAATAATGCCCTGACCCAAATCTTTGAGTTAGCCGATCTCAATCATATGAACCCCGATGGTCATATAACAGCCCAACATTCCAGTCTTGGCAATCAGCCAGTTAGTGGGCGAGTGGGTTCACTTACAACTAGGGAAAGTATACCCAAGCAATCCATCACTAGTAAAGATCAGGGTTTTGATCTAACTTGATATAAAGACAATCCTAAAGTGCATGTTTACTTTCAAGACCTGCTCAATAGAGGATACACCATCCAGCGCACTCAGTCCAAGAAAGTCATGTCAGAAACTCAAGCCGTAGGCCAAGTCCAACATTTGGCTCAAACCAGGATAATCCTAAGGCTATTAGTCTGCAAATCCAAACCACTACGGGCCAGGGGTCTAGTTCTAATCATTACTCGAGCCCAAGACTACTTAGAGGGCAGACTCCCTTTGGCAATAGTCATGGCCTTCCTTCACTCTTTCAGTCCAGTGCTGGGGCAAGAGAATACCCTAACCCTAAGGATAGATCATCTAACTAAGGTCAAGGTCAGGTAGACCTAGCTTCCCAAGGTCAGAGGTCTAGTTGTGATAGCAGCTTGAGTCGTCCATCCCAGTTAAGTGGTAATCCTATCCTGCAGGCCTCCTTTCATGGCCAAGCTATGCAACCTTCGAGTAATGGACATGCTCTGACCCAATTCGGCTCGGGTGTGTCTACAAGCTGACAATCGGCACATCAAGTTCAACACATTCCTCAGGCTCAGTCCTTGGGGCAACCCACTACTTGGGCCCAACAGCCGGTTCATACGAGTCACATACCACAAAATCAGATTCAACAGACTATACAACTGAGCCAGCTCACAGCTACAACGACTACTCAATTCACTCGTATGAAACACCTCCAAGACTCTTTAGAGAAAATGAGAATATGAGATTTTTCAACTCCAAAAGCTTATATACAAGAAATTCTAGGACACCTAGAAGATCTACCAGTGGGGTTTGTGATGCCACATTTTAGAAACAGATTTTTAGAGAAAGAGGATCCTTAGGCACACATCAACGGCTACTTATTGATGGTCCACACACTGCGAGACCGACCCAACCAACTTAAGGTCATGTTCTCGCATAGTTTAACAAAAGAACCCTTGCTGTTGCACCAAAGATTCATGAAGGATGACCCACAAGCAACTCTTGACGAAATGTTTAGGCAATTTTCCTCCCGTTATAGTGGAGGAAGGCTAATGCCCGTCACCCTTGGTGAGTTAACTTCTACCAAACAGAAGTCAGGCGAGTCTCCTTCCCTATTTATAACCAGATTTAGAGAGGCCGCTATGCGAGTCATTGAAACTCCACTCCCTGAAGCCTCGAAGATAAGCATAGCATTAGAGAATATGACTCTAGAATATGTCACGTTCTTCAGTGTGGGGGCAGTCCCTTACTCATTTGATGTTATGACTGAAAGAATATCACGATATGATCGAGCCAAGGAAGATAAATCCGCAGATGAAAAACCCTCTCAAGAAGGAGAGGTGAACATGATCAAGAAAAACAACCCTTTTGCAAACCATTCACAAGGAAAGACTAAAATTCATTCTACCACATAGAGAATGAAGACTTCTACCCAGAGGGAATTCACTCCCATTGATGAGCCTATGACCGATGTCATGAAGAAGTTGCTTAAGGGAAGGCTCATAGAATTACCGACAAGAGACAAGATTCCTCCTTTCCATGGAGGCGATACATCTCAATGGTGCGATTGACATCAAAACTATGCCCATAACACTGAGGAATGTCGAGCTTTCGGACATAGAGTTTAGGACCTCATTGATAACGACACGATAAGTGTCAAAAAGAAAGAGACTAATGACATAGAAAAACCAAAAACTCTAGATGCTTCGACAAACAAATCTGATTGCAACCTGATTAACTCAAGAGAATCACAAGTTGTGCCCAAACCCGAAGACCATCCATAAAGGACTTGGAGTATAAGAAGAAATCAACTGAAAAGTCCAGTAGATGAAGAACAAAATAAGCATAACCTCACCCAAGGGTTAATGACTAAAGATCAAAGCAGCGAGGATGATCTTAGCTCCAAGCCCATAACCGAAGAAAGGGGAAAAGAAAGGGGTATCACATATGAAATTCCACTCTAAGATACACTATCAAAAGTGGCACATGAAATCCCCATCATCAAGAGTCACACTAGGGCATATGAATCCTTCAACCCGTACTTCCAAATTAACACAATAAATGGTTCATATATGTGTGACAACGAATCAAACTCACAAGAGAAATATGAACTCGAGCATAAGCTCAACCAAGGTTTTGATGCTATGGATTCCCAAGTCCATGACAACAAGAAAAACTTTAATTCGGGGACATTAACTCGTGAGGGGGAAAATGAGCAAGCATTAAAAGGAAAGTCTTCACCTTAAAACCTTGATGGCCCACCTAAGTGGGATCAATATGAAGAGGATGACATGTTAGAAATTGATGTGGTCTAGATCAACGAGAAGGGATCATCTTTTAAACAAGGGGTCAACACCCCAAAGTCTCTGATTACGCTTCCAAACAAGGGGTCAATATCTCAAATATCGAAAGAAGACAAACCTTTAGAAATTGTAAGGGGCCCACCTGGACCACCTGCACCAGACTTCTTGGCTAACCCACCTATATGGGATGAGGAGCCAAGCTTAGAAGATTTAACCGAGTTACCTCTTGAGGTGAACCCAGTTATAGAAGATGGAGAAGCCAAAAGCCCAAATTCGACTATTCCCAAAGATTTGGCATCTTCACTAGAGTTGATAGAGCTCGAACTTTCTAAGGGGCCCACTTGGGCCACATTCACAAGAGTTCATGAATGATCCACCAATCTGGGATCAAGAATTGAATATTGAAAATCCAACCATGTTACCTGCTCAAGAGGCAAGCTCTCTAAAAGTCATTAACTACATGAGCATGACTTCAATAACCGGAGGGCCACCATATCAAGAGAATTCATCTGTTAAGCACAAGTTCCCAACGGAATAGATAGCCCTGTAGGGGCAACCCCATCAAAATATTCAATAGGGGCAAACTCCTCTCATGAAGAGGATACAATAGGGGCAACTAATGAGACTGAACCCTTCTTCGTTGACTCCCAATATGTCGTAAGTCCATATATTACCAACTTAATCACTCTTCTGGTGTGAGAATCTCACCTAAGCTCGAGTACTGCGCATGGGCCTACTACAGAGTTAACCTCCGAAAAGCAATTTGAAATTTACAATGAAAAGGATTACTGAATAGGAGTCGGGTGATTAGTCACCCCTTGCAAATAACCAAATGAGGCATTCATGCCTCACACTTCAAAGACATTACCGCCTGATGTGAAACATCAAGTATTCCATTAATGGTAAAAGCCTGATGAGCCTATCCGTCCATACAAAAGATTGAGGGATTAGGAAACTGAGAGTGATTTTAAGTCCAAAAATCAAGGTTCAAGTGGAGCAGTTTAAAGGAAAAGTTTAACAGAAATTTAACAACCATTGTCAAAGAGATTTTGGATGCCAACCTGGGTTAAGGAAAATCAGAGGAAGACCGATATTAGAACCTCCCTACCACTTGGAGGAGGGAAATATGATTGAATTCTTACATGATCTTAAGGCGAATTGCTAAAAAAAAAAGAGGCACCTTTGACTCTTCTTCCTCCTCCTCCTCTTCCTTTGTCATTGTTCTCTTCATCAAAAAATAAACATAAAAAAAATTCATTGGGCTGAAAATCCAAAAGGAGCCCCAAGCATTGGAAAAAAGGCTACCGGGCTGAAAACCCGAAAGGGACCTTGGAGCGATAAAAAAAAAATCCCTGGGTTGAAAATCTGAAATGAACCCCAAGCATGGGAAAACAGGCTACCGGGTTGAACACCCGAAAGGGACCCCGGGGCGACAAAAAAAGAAGAAGTTCTTTCCTTCCTTCTACTCTCCAAAGTCTTTTCTCTCTAAACATCTCATCTTCCTCCCCTTGAGTCAAAGTGGTGTTAAAAGAAAAATCAATAAGCATTAGCCTGACGGAACGTTATTAAGGACCTAGATCGTCTGAAACTTTGAAAGGTGGGTGGTGGAAGAACAAAATTGGAAATCCAAAGAGATTCTGAACACCTAGGGGCAATATCTTGTATTTTCAATACTCTATTTAGCTCAAAACTCCCGATAACTCTCTTTGAATTGCAATACAAGAGCTGCGGTTGGAAGATAAATAATACTTTATGATTCCTCGTCTCGAAGATTTAAGCAAGGACTCGATAAGCTCACATAGAGTCCACCAAAGGGGTCACAAGTGGTTAAATTGTAAGACCTACATTAAAAGAAAACTACCGACCAACAGGGGCAGCAAACAAAAATAATAATAATAATAATAAAAACTCCACAGTCGTATGAGTATAATTGCCGACTATACCGTCCATCAATCACTACATGACGTTAAACTGCTTAGAGGGCTCTATGGTTGCAAGAGCTAAAATTGCTAACCAACCTTGTTCTTCGAAATTATCTTCCTCTTTTCAAAATTTTCACTATATGTCTTGTGTTTTCAAAAACTTTAATTTCTTTGTTAAAATTGTAACATGTCCTTGCTCCGGGTTCTATTTCAAATCTCCCCCTACTTTCAAAATTTCTAAAACGACTTTTAAAAAAGAAGGAGCTTGGACACCCATATATGATGATCACCACGTTGCCACGATTATCGCCTTGCTGCCTCGTCTCTCTCTTCGAAATTGTCCAGACCAGTCTCTTCCTATAGAAAGCCTTTTCTTATAGAAAGCCTTAGGAAATCTTGAGGAAATCCAGGAAAATGCAGATTTGAAACTGAAGATAAGTAGCATGGCCAGAAAATCCAACTCGAGTTTCAAGATTGTGTAACTCACCGACATCTCATACTGAAAACCCTTGGAGGAAAAATTCCCTAGGTGGGTGAACTCGATGAGCGCAATGGCTTGGAGGGATAGTTGGTGTACCCTCTGACCACATGACCTCAGAAAGAGATTATCTTTGACGTTCACCTACCCCTTGAAAGACAGGGAACGCCAAAATGTCTACTTTGCCACTCACCAGTCCCTTGAAGGACAGGGAGTGCAAAAGAGGGGCAAATGTAGACACCTCATTTTACATCTGGCAAATTCTATGGTTTCCTGAACCTTTAGGATCACACTTAACCTAGTAAACCCAAATCCATAGTTCACACAACCTACCTTGTGATTCAGAATCAGTTTGCCTTCTCGGAGCCCTGTAGAAACCCTGTTTGGACTCATACTTCTGTAAACGCCCTGTTTTACCAAAACAATCATTAAAAATAATTAAAAAACCTGTTTTTGACCCAAATTTTCTTTGAGAGCTTCATAAGAGATTGAGAAAGACACTCAAATTAAAAAAAAAAATCAATTTGGACAAGTTTTGATTTTGGTGACACAGGGCATGCCGCCTAGGCGACACAGGGCGTGTCGCCCAAGTCATCTTACAATTGCCCTATTTTACCAAAAAATCATTAAAAATAGTAAAAAAAATCCATTTTGACCCAAATGTTTTATGGTAGCTTGAAAAGAGGCTAAGGAACACACTAGAAGTGAAAAATATCAATTTCAACCAAAATTGTTGTGTCCGACATGGGGCAAGCAGCCCAAGTGACACGCCCCGTGCTGCCTAGTTCTGATCAGCCCCTAATCGAATTTTGACTTTTTCAATTTACTTGGGCAACATGACTCCTTTCGTCCAAATCCTTGATCCTCAAAATGTGCATCTTTGACCGAAAGATTTGTTTGTTATGCATGCATATCCTTCTCAACAAGCTTTGACCCTTATAAGGCCTATTTTCGGGGTCATTTGGGGGGGGGGATGGAAAACATATAGAGATCAGAGAGAAAAAACCAAAGAGTTACACAAGAGAAGATAAACCCTGGAAATTGCTTTAGGAACCTGAGCCTCCTAAAAGAAAACCTAAGTCTGAGAAAACCTAGACCTAGGGTACAACCACCCTAGATCTACCCTTAGGGCACAACCACCCTTCTTCAACTAGAGACTTTCTGGTGAACATCCCGATCAGAGAAACAAAAGAGGACCGGTTCTGATACAGGCGAGCCCTAGAATGCACAGAAGTCTAGGGCCATCCGGCCCTGTTCGGTATGATTTTCTTCCATTTTATCTATTTTTCTTTAATTTTTTTTATTTCATTTGATCTTTTCAGTTGCTTAAAAAGCGTATTTTGTGTTTTCTTGGATCATGTTGGCACTACCACAGATTTGAGAATAGATCTGCTCGATTTCGGGCAGATCTGGCCTCAGATCTGAATTTGATTTGTCTCACTTTCTTTGCCATTTGGTTTACATTATTTTTATCAGTTTAAGGTGTCAAGATCCGAGAGATCTTCCGACAAAGATCTGTTTGATTTTGCTTTGTAAACAAGCCTTACTCCATAGGCTTATGTGAAGCCCTTTCAACTAACCTAGCCATGTGCCTTTCTATGGTTCCATCGATATTGTACTTAATTTTAAATACCCACTTGCAAACAACATATTTTTTTCCATTAGGGAGTTGAACAAGATCCCAAGTTTGATTCGTGTTTAAGGCTTGTAATTCTTCTTTCATGGCCATTTTTCACAACCGTTGTTAATTAGCATCATGAAAGTTTGTTGGCTCAAAAGTGGAAATAGAACTGAGAAAGTTGCAATATTTAGATGAGATATTTCATAACAAATTTGAAGGATGCAAACAACATGAAAAGTAATAAAATCTTTTAAGGAAGAAGGGGGTTAAGAAATACGAGAAGACCTTCGAAGAGCAGAAGCTTGAGCAGGGAGATTGTCCACATGGACATCTTCTTGAGTAACCTCTTCATTTTCACCAACCTGATTAGCTTCTCCCTCACTTTCTTCTTATTGGATTTCCTCTCTTCTTTCGTCAGCATAATGGTTTTCAGTTCTAATTTTTTCTTTATTTTCTTGCGTCTCAAAAATATTACTAGGAATGGGCAATGGAAGTTTGCGTAAATTCTCCCCTTGAATCCTATTTTATTGGGATTTTTGAAAATATGATTCTCTTTCATCAAATTTAACATCTCGTGAGATGTGCAATTTTTTGGTTGTAGGATTGTAGCATTTGTATCACTTTTTTGTGGAAAAAGATCCAAGAAATATGCACTCAGTAGCCCTAGGATCAAGTTTATCCCGGTGTTGATCAATATTATATACATAACAAATGTAGCCAAACACACGTAAGTGAGACAAGTCAATGTTATTTCCTTTTAATAACTTAAGAGGAGACTTATTCCTGAGAATTTTCCTAGGAAGTAGATTAACAAGGTAACAAGCGGATAGGACCGCATCAGACCAATAAAATTTTAGTGCATTCATTTCAAATAATAGAGGTCTGGTAACTTCAAGAATATGATGGTTTTTCCTTTCTGACACACCATTTTGTTGTGGTGTTCCAATGTAAGATGTCTGATGTATAATGCCATTATGAGAGAAATATTTTGTGAATACATTATTCACATACTCTGTTCCATTGTCTGGGTGAAAAATCCTAATTTTGGCATTATACTGATTTGATACAAGATTATGAAATTCTTTAAACATAGGGAAAACCTCATTTTTAGCTTTTAACATATATATCTAGGTGCCACGAGTATAATCATCTGTAAATGTCACAAAATATTTGTAGCCACTATAGGATTCAACAAGGGCTGGTCCCCACGCATCAGAATGTATCAAGTAAAAAAGCTCATCATAATCATGTATTGAAGATTTAAAAAGTAACCTAGGAAACTTGGAATATTTGCAAACCTCACAATTATGAAATCTTGGAGTTAAGTTTGACATCAAAATTTTCAAAACATTTTTAGAGGGATGTCCAACTCTAGAGGGATGTCCAACTCTAGAGGGCCATAATCTACCAATATTACCATTATTAATTTTTGCAATCATAGCATAATTCTTTTGAACCCAAAAGTAAAGACCATGATCCATTTTCCCTTCACCAATCTTCATCCCTGTGGCCCGGTCTTGAAAGATAGCAGAATGAGGAGAAAAAATAATATCACAATTCAAATTTTGAGTTAGTTTGCTAACCAACAATAGGTTGAGAGGAAAAGAAGGCAAATAAAGAACCTCAGAATTGTGGGTTTCAGAAAAGAAATTTGTTCTTCTAATGCCATGAATAGGAATTAAAGAACCATTGACAATTGATACAGGAGTTTTATTGACCACCTGTTGAATCTGAGATAGGTAAGAAGGATTGCCTATCATGTGGTTGATTTCTCTTGAATCAATAACCCAAGTATTAAAACTCAAGGAAGACAGGAAGGTACACTGATTACCTTGATCAGAGGAGATATCATGAGAAGAGAATGCATCATTCTTATCCAATTGTTGAAGAATTTGGGTAAGTTTATCAATGGAAATATGAGAATTGGCAGAAGCACTCTGAGCCAACGACCTTCAGAAGACTTGTCACGTGTAGGTTTAAGATGAGGATAGAGGACTCAACACCTATCCTTTATGTGGTCAAGACCTTTGCAATGCTCACAACAAGAAGGTGGTCTTCCTCCATTTCCACGATCCCTTCTTCTGCCATGATATCCTCCTAGAGATCTCCCTTCAAAGTTTGTATTCGCAGGTTTTTTATTTATTTCAGTTTTCTCTTTAACGACAGTTATAACATATTTCTCACTACTCCTAGCTTCACTTTTTACTTTAACATTCATCACTCTTTTCCTAGTTTCTTCGTGTAATATTGTAGAAAAACTGATGAGAAGCTGGGCAGTTCAGATTACATCAAAATTTGGATCCTTACTTGCTCAAATCAGGTTTGAGAGCAACAAGAAATTGAAAGATCTTATCCTGATAAGCTCTCTTTTGAATAGTGAAAATATCACTAGTAGCAAGGCAATATGTAGATAATTCATCTCACATAGGTTTTAAAATACCCAACAATTCAGTAGCGGTCTTATTCTCTTGCTTGGTTTGGTATATCTCTTGTTTTAATTCAAATATTCGAGTGATATTGTTTTGTTGTCCATAAACTTCTTTTATGGAATCCCATAGATCCTTAGCATTCTTGGCATGAGTAAATATCTTTGTAATCTTAGGATCCATTGAGTTTAATATCCATGACATTGTAAGTTGATCATCTATTTCCCATTCTTCGTACTCAGGGTCATCACTACTCGGAGCCTTTTTCTTATCGTTCATATGCTCAAGTTTTGATTGACCCAGACAACCAAGAGCAAGAGAGACGGCTCTGGCCTAGAATAAATAATTTAAACCATTGAAGAGTGCCGAAGTTAATTTCATAGAGGTGTTACTTTCGGATTCATGCACCACAGTTTAACAGGTTCTGCTTTATTCTTTTCAGCCATGATATGAAAAAGAAACAAATAAAGTGTGAATAGCCACATACCAGTCAAAAATGACAACCGTTTTTTAAGAGAAAACTACAAAAAAACAAGCTTCTGACTGAAGTCACCGAAATGGAGCTTCACATGCTGAACGTACCAACAATAACAAAAAGAGATCAACGAGATAGAGAGTTCAAAGTTCTGCACCCCACTTTCACCCCTACGTAGAATCACAACGGACTCAACTTGGGAAAAAGAAGAAGAGGAAATCAGGTTTGCAACACCATGAAGAACTTGCACCATTGTCAAAGGGGTTTGCACCAGGTTTGCATCAGGGAGTTGTGCTTTTGCACAGAAAAAAGCTTGCACCAAGGATTTGTCTTTTGCACAATAAAAAACATTGCACCAAGGACTTGTCTTTTGCGCAGTAAAAAACTTGAAAAAATCTTGCATCGCCAAAAGGCAACGCAAACAGCAGATAGCAAAAACGACAAATCAGTTGTTCTAAAACAACTCAGAAAGGTAGGCACTGCACACAATGAAAAGTGTTTTACAGAGAGTCGAAAATATGACTCAACAAAAGATCTCAGATTGGGTTCATAATTTAACAGTAGGTCTTAAAAAATCTTATGCTCTGATACCATGTTAGAAAATAGAACTAAAAAAAAGATAGACACATATCAATAGAGACATATACGTGATTCGGTTGTTCAGTCTACATCCACGAAAGAGGAACCACCATATTTTCATTCATAGGATTACAATAATTCCTCATCCTGATACAGGATAAACATGAGTAAAAAAAAAAATCCCATGATACAAGCCTAAAATAATGAAGGATCCTGTAAATAGGGTAATTATGGCACAACTGGATAAGGAAAGAATCAAAGGCACCGATGAAGCGTAGCTGTCATGGCTGGCATGGCTGATATCCTTCCGCAATATTCTCTACAATAATAGAGCTTGGGAAACATGAGTGGGGCTAAATTACTTAAATGCATCTACTTATTCAGAGCTCCCATTCATTTTTAAAGGCGATTCAAACATTTTTTAATATATTGTTTAAGGAAATACTGAGTGATATGAAGTTCGTAAAGCAACCCTCTCATTGTAAAATGGAACGACATCACCAAATTAATCTAATCTTTCCTTTCTTTAAAAGGGATAGATTTTGGTGTTCCAGGGTGCTCATAAACCTTCTATGAGTTTTTCTTTTAAGGTTATTGGTTAACATGAGTACCTCTGCGACATGCAAATACGTTCTGCCACTGCCTCAACATGGAGGAATTTTTTTTGGGTGAAATTATTCATGGATGCTTGAGGATTCAATAACTACCCTTTGCAATTCATTTCTATTATAGAAAAATATATTTGTAGTTCCTAAAATTAGCCGACCCTAAATAATAGGAAAAATACTTTGATGTTAAAATAGTGTAGAATCGAATGCTCCAAGGTCCATTGTAATAAACGACCAAATTATGGCATTCAAAGATAATGCATATATTGAACTGCAAATCATCTCTTTTCTCCATTCATATGGTCTACATGAGAAAGCAAATTAGATTTAGAAAAAATACCACCATACACCCTAATTCGGTGTACCATTTCCCATTAGACCAATAAATTTTAAAACTTTCCAACAACATAAAATTTTCACAAAAGATATATTCTAACCGCCTAAATCCAGTTGTCATTCTTTTATCATACTTTTTTGTCCCAAACAATATAAAAAAATACGACTCTCTTTCTCTCTGTTTTATTACCGTCTTTTTTTCTTTTCTCTTTCTCTCTCCCTGTCTCTCATAATCCCTCTCTCTAGCTTTCTCGTACTCTCACCTCTCTCCCCTAAAAGTGGCCCTCTCTCTCTTCTCTTCTCTAAACCCTCTCCTCTCTCGCATCTCTTCTTAACCTTTTCCCTCTCTCTCGCCTCTCTCCTCCAAACCCTCTTTCTCTCTCTCTTACCTCTCACCCCAACCCCTCGTTCTCTTTCTCTTGACTTTCTCCCCCAAACTCTTTCTCTCTCTCGCTCTCTCTCTTGCCTCTCTTCTCTCTTCAAACTACAGGAGAAAGATCAGGTCTCTCTCGTTGGCTCCTCATTGCTTCAAATTATTCAGCCCTCATTTTAAGTTCCATCTCTACAAGCATGCTTTCATGGTTTACTTCATGCATGGTGACCCAAGTAGATAGCTCTCAACTTGGGTGGAATCAATTGACATTCCCTTACTCCTTATATCCATATGTCTCTCTCTCCTCATTGGCTAATCTCCGAGGTTTTTCTCTCTCTTCCCATCAAAACTCCACTATGCCTGCTTTGCTCTTGGACTTCATATGCATTAGTAATGGAGATGGTATTGATTATGAGCATTTTGGCAACTCTATTCACCATAATTGGGATGGTTGGTGATGATGCTTCTAGAGGGATGTGAGAGGATGCAAAGGGTAAGTTCCGATTAGGGCGATTAAGTTACGTTTTGATGGTGGCTGTAGTGCGATTTCATGACAATTTTGCTTTATGGCCATCATTGGCCTCATATTTCTTACTACTTTCATGTGTGGGATTTGCATGAATGCTTTGCTGCCCCTGATGGGGGGAACAGGTTTGGGGGAGGGGGGGGAAGAGAGAGAGAGAGAGGGTTTTGGGGAAGAGGTATGTGAGAGAGAGAGGGAGAGGGTTTCGGGAAGAGAGGAGAGAGAGAGAGTGTGTGTGTTGGGAGTTGCCAAAGTTTTCAAATTGAAATTCAAATCTTGAATTTCAGATCTTCTATTGTTGTATATTCTAATTGAATAGGATAAGCATTGTACATTTTCTATTTTTATTAGATAGATCCCTATAATCAAGGGATTGCAACCTCTTGTATTCTCTTGTATTCTCTACAAATACCCTACATATGGGTAATATAAAAGACAAAGAATGCTTCCATTCAAATTGCTTTAGAACTTGACATGGTATCAGAGTGTTTACTTTTTCTATATACTGATTCTATCACTCTTATCTTGATGTAAAGCTTTGCTAGCAACCTTTACCATTGGTTAATCGTAGAGCACCTAATGATTCGGAGGTTTTCTCATATTTTTCGTACTGAGGTTGATCTTTCTTGATAGCTTTTGCATGCTTCTTTTTAATCGCTTTTGCTTGCATTCATTAGTGGTTACAAATCATATTTTCTTGGGTGCTCTGTTTGTTTGTGTTTTTGCTTGTGCAATTTTTTTTCTACCTTCTCAATAGAAAGCTTGCATCTCTTTCTCCCTACCTTTGCCTATCGATGTTTGCATCTTTTTTTATCTCATGTGCAAATATTGAAAACTCTCTCTCTAAGTAACAACCTTTACTAGTTTACCTATCAAATTGTTCTCTCTTACTGATTTTAGAAAGTTTGCCTCTATCCTTCTCTATCTTTACATGTCTAATTGATTTTTGGCCAGATTTTTGTTTCTTCTCACTGTTTGATGTAAAAATTTCCTATGATTTTTTGGCATTTTTTATTTTTCAGCAATTGCTGCGTTTCATTTTTATGCTGGGTTTTGGTCAGAGGTTTTGTTCCCTCACTACTGTTTTGGTCTAGCATGATATCACACGCCCTACAAACTTCAAAGACACCGAGCACTTCCTCTTTCTTCAAAGTTTTGTGAGCTATGAATGATAACAACACTACCATGGATTCTTCGTTTGAAAACCAAACTCCTTATGGTACCGATTTTACTAGTATTCAATCCCCTTATTTTTTACATCATTCACGACAATCCAAGGACTATTCTTGTTTCGCATCCTCTCACAGGGGTAGGAAAAATTTATTCTACTTAGGCTCGTGCCATGCGCATGGCCCTAAGTGCCAAAAATAAGCTAGCCTTTATTGATGGAGCTCAATCTAAACTAGAGTCTTCTTCTCCATCTTTTCCTTTATGGGAGAGATGTAGTGTCTTGAAATTGTCTTGGTTTCTTAATGCCTTGTCAAAATATCTCGCAAAAAGTGTTGTGTTTGCCTCTACAACACTTGGAAGTGTGGACTGATCAGCGAGATCATTTTTCACCAAGCAATGGCCCACAACTTTACTAAATCAAGAAATTTTTAGCCACCTTCCAACAAAAGTAATTCTCAGTTGCCTCTTACTTCACACAATTAAAGAACAAATGGGATTAGCTAGCTTCTCTCCCTTCTTCTACCCCAGGCACTTATAAATCGTAATAATTATATACAACAATAATGACTTCTTCAATTTTTGATGGGTCTCAATGAGTTCTAGGTCGTGGTGCATAGTGACATTTTACTCATGGATCCACTACCAATTGTTGCCAAAGCCTACTCCCTTGTTCTTCAAGAAGAACGACACCGTAAGATCAATTTACATATCCCTACACTAAAAGCTACAACCTTTACTATGATTCAGTCTCATCCATTTGCAAAACCTACTGCAAACTATAATACTACCCAAAAAACCTCCAAGACTGGTACACGCCCCTTGCTTCATTGTGATTATTGTCACAAAGATGGTCACATGACGGATCGATGTTTCAAACTCGTGGGCTATCCAAAATGCCAAAACATGCCTTGTGCCTGCAATGTTGTATCCATTGCGGTTCATTCAAGAAAGAGTGTCAGAAACTCAAGAAATAGTAGAATGAGAACAATGCCAAGGATGATGGCAGGCAAACCGGTACATTGACCACAGAGTTGGCATGGTTGAAAACTATGGTGATAGGTACTTTAATATTGCATCAAGTTCATGCAACTCTGACTGTGTTGTAGATACTGCATCATTATTTCATGTTACTTTACATATATGTTATTTTTCTTCTTATAGAGCAGAAGACTTTGACTTTGTAAAGATAAGGAACAATGGTTTCTCAAAGATTGTGGGTAAGAGAGATAGATGAATATAGTGCAACAAGATGTCAGACATTTATCAAATAACCATTTGAACCTCATCTCAGGAGGGTGTTTAGATGATGAAGTGTATCATTCAATATTCTGTAAGGGATACTAGAAGCCAATGAAGGGATCTCTTATCACGGTGAAGGGCAAGAAGTGTTGTTCACTCTACATATCAGAGGTGCAAATCTCTAATGACAAAATTAATACTGCCATGGAGAACCCTCTCTAGACCTATGGCACAAGCATCTTAGCTAAGAAGCATATCATTCCCAATGTCAAGAATCCATCTCTGATTCCATGTGACCATTGTTTGTGAGAGAAACAACATAGAGTCTCTTTCTCTAGTAAGAGCTCTAAAGATAAGAAAATAATAGATCTAATGTATTCAAATGTGTGTGGCCCCATGGATATGAAGTTGCTTGGTGGTACATAATACTTTGTCACCTTTATCAGTAATGCTTCAAGTAAGGGGTGGGTGAACTTAGTGAAATCAAAAGATCAGGTGTTTGATATCTTTTAGAATTTCCATGCTAAGGTGGAAATGGAGATAGGCAAGCTTTTGAAATGTTTCGGATCAGACAATGGTGGGGGGTTACACCTTAAATGCTTTCAAAAGTTAATATGTCAAGTGTGGTACAAGGCAAGAAAAGATAGTGCCATATACGCCTAGCATAATGGTGTAGCGGAGAGAATGAATTACACCGTTATGGAAGGAGTTAGGAGCATGCTATCCACCACCAAGTTACCAAGCTATATTAGGGTGAAGCGGTCCTTACAACATGCAACCTAATAAATAAATTCCTATCATTTTCTTTTGGATGGTGAGATCCCAGGTAGAGTTTGGACCGAAAAAGAAATATGTTATTCATATTTGAGAGCGATCGGGTGTAAGGCATTGATGCACTTACCTAATGAATAAATATTCAAGTTGGATGAGAAAGTACTCCTATGTATCTTTTTAGGGTACCTAGATGAAGAGTCTGACTACATCCTATGAGATCCTGAGAATAGGAAGGTGAACATGAGTAGGGGTGTGGTCTTTCAAAAAGATCTTGTCATTGAAGATGTGAATAAGTCAAAAAAGGCATGAATCTTAATAATTCAGAACCGGTCATAGTTCCTCTTACTGTAGTACATGAAGAAAGGGGAGAAATGCAATAAGAAGATGGGTGGTTCTAAGAGTTTGACATGCTAGTTCCAAGTGATGTGGAGCAGTGGGAGCAGCTTGTTCAAGAACTGCCACCTACAGTTGAACTAAGAAGGTCTTCTAGGAGACATAAACCCTCTGTCAGATACCCTGCATCAAAGTATATCCTATAAATTGAAGGGGTAAACCAAAAAGCAATTAGGAAGCTTAAGCTGATGAACACAAAGAGAAGTTGGTTAAATTAATGAAAGAGGAGATGAAATCCTTATAAGAACCACACCTATGAAATTGTAAAGTTGTCTAAAGGTAAGAAGGCATTGAAGAATAAGTGGGTCTCTGGCTGAAGACTGAAAAAACAAGCTTACAACCAAGGTAGAGGTCTAGGTTGGTTGTGAAAGGCTTCAAGCAAAAGAAGGGCATCGATTTTGATGAACTCATTTCTCACGTGGTGAAAATGTCATCAATTTACATGGTGTTAAGCCTGGTTGCAAGCTTGAATCTTGAGATATAGCAGCTTAAGACTGTCTTTCTCCATGGTGATTTGAAGGAAGAGATATATACGGGGAAACTAGAAGGATTTAAGTTAAAAAGAATGAAGCGGATGGTTTACAAGCAGAAGAAAAGCCTATACAGGTAGAAACAGGCCCCATGGTAGCAGTACAAGAAGTTTGATTCCTTTATGGGGAGTCATAGGTATAAGAGGATAGCCTCAAACCATTATGTGGTCATCAAGAAGTTCTCTAATGGAAACTATAATATTTACCTTATGTTGATGAAATGTTGATTGCCAGTCCGGACATCAGCAAGATTGACAGGTTGAATGAAGAGTTGAGTAATACCTTTACCATGTATAAACAAGGCAAAACATATCGGTTCCCCACTTGGAAGCCACTTCAAGTTAAGTGCCCAGTAGAGCACTTCAAATGATAATGAGAATGAGAAAATGCAAAATGTTCCCTTCGTGTCGGTTGTAGGAAGTTTGATGTATGTCATAGTATGTACGAAGCCTGATATTGAACACACAATTGGTGTGGTGACAAGATTTATCACTAATCTTGGTAAGGAACATTGAGCAACAGTTAAGCAGATATTCAAATATCTCAGAGAAAAATCCAAAGTATATTTGATCATGGGGGAGGTAAACTTGTGTTACCAGGGTACTCAGATACATATATCTCCAGGAAGTCAACCTTGGGATACCTATTTAATTTTACAAAGGGAGCTATTTCATGGCAATCTAAGAGGTAGAAGTGTGTGGCTCTTTTGATCACAGAGGCAGAGTATATTGCAATTACATAATTTTGCAAGTAGATTATATGGATGAAGAGATTCCTTCAAGAGTTGGCTTGAAACATGTCACGTGTATCGTCCACTATGACAATCAAAGTGATATTCATTTGGGCGAGAATGTTAGCTTCCATTCTAAAATGAAGCACATTGGTGTGCGTTATAATTGAATTTGGTATGCCTTGAAGAAATAGAAGTTATTGCAATTAAATAAAATTCTCCAGATATAATGACAAAAACCTCGGCCAGAGACATGCAAGACTTATGTAGATTGCATGGGGGCAATCTAAGCACCTTGTTATCAACAAATGAGATCCGCCTTCATGGGACATGAGAGAGGGATTATTAGCGTGTCTTGTCCCATGTGCAAAGGACCCTAAGGTCAATACCCCAATAGAGTGGGATTTATGGGAATAACACAATGACTTGCATCGTTTTTAAAAAAAATGTTAAAGGAAATTTCATTGAGAGAATGAGAAATACAAAAACATGTAGCATATTTAAAAAAAAAAAAACGTTAAAGGTAATTTCATTGAGAGAATGAGAAATTACAAAGAAATGAACCAAAAAGGGAAAATTAATAATAAAAAATAAAAATATAAGAACATAGAAGAAGAAGGAAAGTGAGGACAGGAGAGAAAGAAATAGAGGGAGGGAGAAAAGAAGCACTAAGAAGACCCTAGTTTCGCAAGAGCATCAACATCGCCATTTCTTTCTCTATTGATGTAACTGAAGCGGACCTCTTAGGCCAATATTTCCATGCAGATTTCATCCAAAATTGGGGACCATTGCCAAGGAATTGAGGACGGGTGCGAACATCACTTGATCACATTAGCCAAATCACCCTCAATAATGATATGATTATGATGACTCCTGAGCCGAGAGACCCCTTCCTTGACTGCCGTTAATTCAGCCTCATTAATGTCACCACAGGCCAATTCCCCTAAGAACGAAAAGCTAATGTTCCCATCACGGTTTCTTAGATTACCACCAAAGCCAGCTTTATGAGTTTCATGTCTAACACGACCATTGGAGTTTAACTTCAACCACCCCAGTGGGGGGAGGTAGCCAGAG
Source organism: Amborella trichopoda (assembly GCF_054954075.1). NCBI lineage: Eukaryota > Viridiplantae > Streptophyta > Magnoliopsida > Amborellales > Amborellaceae > Amborella > Amborella trichopoda. The sequence goes on from NC_142348.1 coordinate 36,829,802, forward strand.
CGAAAGCTTGATAACTCTATGTTGCCGATGATTGAGAAGGTCTACAAAATTGGTGAAGAAGGATTCTTTGGGGTAGTATTTGAGACATAGACAAGCCTAGGCCCAAAGAATAGTGAGTTTCATAATTTTCTTATGGAGATTATCCTTATCATTAGAAACACCATAACAAATTCACCGATTTCTCTTTCCATAAAGACCACCAAAGCACAATTGCACAAAGAATGCACCAAAGGTGGATCCCAACTTTGGAGAAAGAGGGATTGAGTACATAAGCGAAGAAACCTTGAATATTTCTTGGCATGGTCCATCATTAATTGGAGATTGTAGAAACCCAATTCCAGAAAAAGGTAGCAAATGGACATTGAAGAAATAAATGATGACAATCCTCAGTTGCTAGATTACAAAGAAAGAATATATTAACCAGTATCATTCATTTTTTTCTTTAGCTGGTCTCCTGTAACACCCTACCTTGTTCCAGCAACCATAAGAAAGCTTTGACCCTTTTAGGGGCCTTAATCATCCAAACCTTAGTATATTTGTTGCTCATATCAAAGATCCTATCATTACTAACTTCCTGGTACAATGACTTAACCAAGAAACTACCACTAGGTGTAAGATTCCAATCTAAGGAGTCCTCTCTGAAAGGGAAAAAACGTAATGAAGTAAATTGTTGCATCAATGCTAGAAATTGTCTTTCTGTGGCCTCATCAATCCTTCTAACCTTAATATTAACCTTACATGAACAGTTAAGACGTTCACCTTCAACCATCTCCGAGATCGTCGCATGTTTGGCATCAGCCCAATGAAAAACTTCAAAAAATAGAATCTTTAAAGGAACATCTCCTAGCTGTTTCCCAAACCAAAATTTTGTTTTGTCTCCAATCCCCACTATCACCCTACTGCACACAAGAAAAGAGATCTAACTAATTTGATCCCTTTCCATATCATAGAAAGCAGATCGATTGCTAGTGAGTTTTTTGGGATAAAAACCAAACATTTCAGTGCCATACTTAGCAAAAACAACCTCCTGTCATTGAAGACGTGGTTCCAAATACAATTTCCACCACCACTTCGTGAGAAAGGCATCATTCGTATGCCTAAGTCTTTAGATACCTAAACCTCCCTTAGCCTTAGGTGTGCATACTTTATCTCATCAAACTAGATTGTGCTTTTTAGACATAGATGGACTACTCCATAGAAAATTTCTCGTCAATGATTCCAACTTCTTGAGCATCGAGACAAGTGCCCTGAAAATGGACATAAAATAAATATGAGTATTGGGAAGAGTTGAATTAATGAGGGTAACTCTATCACCAAGAGATAGGCGCTTGCTCTTCTGCTCATCAAGCTTTTATCCAAATCTCTTCACAATAGGATCTCAAGCTGATCTAAGGTGTCTGCCATTAGCCAAAGGGACACCAAGATATTGTGTAGGGAGCTCTTTTATATCACATTGTAACCAAGCGGCCCATCTCTCTAGATCTATAAGGGCACATTAATCTCAACAAGTTTTGATTTATGAAGATTGACTTTCGCACCAAAGATCAACTCATAGCACTTAAGAAAAAACCAGATGTTTTTCACTTGATACAGAGAAGCCAAATTAAGTAGAAGAGTATCATTTGCATATTGCAAATGAGTAAAAGGAACCTCACAACCATGAATTCTCAAGCCATCAAAAATACCAACCCTCGAAGCTGAATTCAACATAAGACTGAAGGATTCCCCTACCGATGTATAAATAAAAGATAATAAAGGATTCCCTTGTCGAAATCCCGTGGAAGCATGGAAGTATCCACACACTTTGATAATGAGGAGCACAAAGAAATGGGTAGAAGATAAACAACCTTTTATCCATTTTCTTCAAATAAGACCAAAGCCCATAAGTTTGAGAATATCATCCAAAAAATTCAACTCAACTCAGTCATAAGCTTTTTCAAAATCAAGTTTGTATAGAATACCCTTAGTACCTTCGAGTCTGGTGGAATGAATCACTTCTTGAGCAACAAGAAGACCAACCGTCGAAGCTGAATTCAATATAAGTCTAAAGGATTCCCCTACCAAAGTATTAAGAAAAGACGGTAAAACATTCCCTTATCGAAGACCCCAAGATACATAGAAGTACCACACACTTTACCATTGATGATCACAGAGAAATGGGTTGAACATTAACAACTTTTTATCCATTTTCTCCAAATATGACCAAAGCCTATAAGTCTGAGAATATCATCCAAAAATTCCGTTCAACTCAATCATAGGCTTTTTCAAAATCAAGTTTGCATAGAATACCCTTAGTGCCTTCAAGTCTGGTGGAATAAATCACTTCTTGAGCCACAAGAATACTGTCAGTAATCTGTCTTCCTTTAATGAAAGCAGATTGGGGTCCTTGAATCACCAAAGAGTTGAAGTTTTTGAGTTTATTTGCTAGAACTTTTGTGAGAATATTGTAACAAGAAATCAACAAACTAATAGATCTGTGATCCTGAAGTGCTTCTAAATTCTGCTATTTAAGAATCAATGATATGAAGGTAGAGTTAAGAGTTTATTGATTGTGCCATTTGAATGGAATTTTGAAAAAAAAACATAGAAAATAGTCTTTCACAATATCCCAAAACTCTCGAAAGAAGGCCATCTGGAATCCATCTCATCCAGGAGCTTTGTCTCTAGGTACGAAGAACACAACATCCTTAATTTCTTCAATGGCGAAGGGAGCCTCAAGATCACATGCTTTGTCAGAATCTAGCATCTTAAAAGGTACTCCCACCAAAGAAAAAGGAAGTCTAGGTTGAGAAGTGAAAGCCTTTCTACCTATCTTCCCTATTGCCAAGGTATGAAAGTACTTCGTATTATTGTCTCCCTCTATGGACTAACGAGATCTCGATCTCTGACACCAAAAGATCTCTTGAAGTCTCAATTAATCATCTAGAGAAGCCTTCAGAGTATCTCTTTGAATTTTCTGCTCAACAGATAAACCCTCGTGCAATTGGTCCTTCTTATTCAAGTCTGAAATTTGATTCTCAATAAGAGAGACTCTGACATTGATTGATCCAAATTTCGTATGATAGGGCATCATTGGAGGTGGTTATCAAAAGACAACTCGAACGTGTGAGACATATGGGTTTGTTAAGAAAAGAACAAATCCCACATAAAATGGATAACTACTACATGAGAGGGGGCAGAGATTTTGGAGAAACAAAATCTCATCCCATATAAAAAGGAAGCTTCACGTAGAGGCCATGGTTGTCTCCTCCCAAAGTTTTAACAAGTTCCTCTTCCTGGTATGTACGACGTCTTTTATAAAGAGAAATACAAAGAGGATTCTTTTAGTTGGAAAAAGAAGAAGAGAGAGAAAGTGATCCTTCTCTCCAAGAGAAGAAGAAGAGAGAGATAGAGAAGTCTGTTAGAGAGAAAAAGAGGAGCACATTTGAGTGAGAGAGAAGAACCTCAAAGAAGGGAAAACCTAGAGATAAAATCCTCCAGAAGAAGTCAAAGAGCCCAAGAAAGGCAAGAAAACTGGCTTCTTTGGTGATTTTATAACTATTACTTTTAATAGTGGATCTGATATCTTTTTCCTGTGGTTGTAGCCAAAAAAGGTAACCCATGTAAATCTCAGTATCTGTAAGTTATTGTTTATTTTATTTGTTTTATTGCAATTATTTTTTTCACCCATACACACAAATCTGATGTTTTTGTCCTATAAATTTGAATTCCGTTGCACGCATCTGCATCTTGACCAGGTGAACCCAACAATAGAGATAGAAAGGGTGAGTTGTTGTAGTCTTTTGGAGATGTATTTTAAAGAGAGAGAAATCTTATTCTAGGGCTTGTGAGAGAACTTGAAAACCCTTGTAATTGTCTTGCTTACAAGGTATTTTTCTTACTAGTGAAAAAGAAATATTGGTACGTCATGAATATAGGTAGTCGTTGAATCATACAAATCATTGTGTTTTATTGTTTTGCCTTTCTAGTTTCCACACAATATTTTCCCCTTTTTATTTTTGCCCTCGATTTTTATGTTCTATATGTAACGAGTTCATCATTTTACATCATTTCTGACAATTCATCTAAACTTAGTTTTCAACAATTTAAATAGTACTCTCCAATTCCATCTTAGCAAGGACAATTAGGAGCCATTCCCTTTTTTGGTGAACTTTTTGAGGCCATTTGTCTCTTCCAAGACATCCCATAAAATAATGAGGCCATTAAAATAAAAGTTACATGAAAATATGTTTATAAAAAACATTTCTAGATACAAAAAAAGGAATTTAAAGACTTTAGGCCCCTTTTGATCTACCACCATTTTATGATTAGGTTTTATCTGAGACTTAATTGTATTTTGGCTAAACACGATTTGATTTTTGTGTGTTTGGTGTTATCTACAATTTGATGGAAACATACAATTTAGAGGTCCCCAATTGTAATTGAGCTGCAAAACTACTGGGTGTTTTTGTACTTCAACAAAATACATTTAGAGCACAGTGCTCTTTTTTCAAGATTAATTACTCTCTTTTTTTTTTTTTTTTGGAATGGTTTAATTACTCACCGCCATCTCTTTGCCTCCCACCACTACCATCACTACCAGTGTCACCATCCTGTTGTTGCTGTCACTATACCTAAAGCATCACTATTGCAGATCACTGCTACCTCTGCCATTGCTATCACTGCCACTACTACCATTCACACCATTACTACTCACTTTGCCACCTCGACCACCTAAACCATCACCATTGAACATCACTTCCTCCACTCCACCGCTACCGCCTTCATGCAGTGCTACTACCACCACTATAGCAATGCCACTACCACCACTCACACCATTCCTATCCACCCTACCACCACGACCACCTCAACCATCACCATTGCACATCACTGCCTCCAGCGCTACCGCCTTCATGCAGTGTCACTGCCACCACCACCACTACCACTATGTAGGATACTAATCTAGGTGAAAACAATCAACACACCATAATTGAAAGCAATGCAAAATCTAGTTTAAAGCAGAGCAATCAAACAGCGCGTCTTAAAGGAACCATTACTTGTCAAGTTGCTAATTTGAATCGGGGAAAGTGCTTTGTGCGTCAAGGGACACAATTCTACATTTGTATCTATTGACGTATCACACATCCATTCCCAAGATGTATGTGAAAATAGAGGTAGGAATTGGGTTGAGTTTGGATCCATTTGTATCTACTGACTAGGTCCAAATCTGGGCCCAGCCTTTGGACCCAATGGGTCGAGTTTGGGTCCATTTGACATTGATCCGATTAGGATGGGGTCTGAATCTAAGTCCAGCTTAGACCTTGTCAGGTCAGATCTAGGTCAATGTCAACCAGACCCGAATGGGTATACATTAGTAGAAAATACAATTAAATTGTAAAATATATATTATGCTTCTATTTTTTTTATTTATACACTACTCGACCCAGTGGGTCAGGTCTAGTTCCGATTGACGTGGACCCAACCCAAGTCTGGGTCAGGTCTGGTTCCAACTCATAACTAGTAGGGTCGGGTCTAGGTCCAGGTCTGGGTTCACCCAACCTATTCCCAACCTTAGTGAAGAAGTGTTAGTTCTACATGAAAATAAAATTGATGATCTAAGTCTATTCTTAAAAAAAATCATTTTAAAATTTTGAAATTTATTTATTTTTGAATTCTAATGCTCCCCATGTTAAAAATTATATATTCCAAAAAAAATTAAGGTCAAAGTCCATCTCAAAAATAGAATATATATATATATATATATATATATATATATATATATATAGAGGAAGAGACTACTAAACACCTATGGGAGAAAATGAACAGTATTTTCACCTATAGGCTCAGCGGCGTCCGATTTTTTCGGACGGTGTGGATTAACGACCGCCAAAGGCATAATATGTCCTTAGCGGTCTATCACAGACATAGCATGTCAGTGACAGGATATTTTTCACGCAAATTTGACATAAAAAATATACAGGGACCGCCACAGCCCCTGTAGGTCCGTGGAGGTTTTTAGACAAAACCCTCACGGACATAGCATGTCTGTGACGGGGGCGAAACACTGTAGTAATTCGCCTATAGGCATTTTAAGACTTATATATATATATATATATAGAGAGAGAGAAAGAGAGAGAGAGAGGAAAAAGTTTATATAAGGATGTAACCTTATAATGTAGATCTACGGTTGCCCTTCAAAAATCCATCGGAAAAGGTAGTTTTAATATTGAAAAACCCTTTGATTGATCATCTCGACATCGAGATGTATGACTATGAAAAATAAAAAGAATTCAAGTTTCAGAAATAATGCATTTTACAACATATTATCAACACCGTCCATTTTTAAAATTTCCATATGTTTATAGATCTACTTGATTTTAATCATTTTTTAAATTTAAAATTTTATAAATAGATATAAAAATAGATTTTAAGATAATTCTAATAATATTTTACATCAAAAATATGTACCTTAATAAAATTTGAAGGTGCACCTTACCTCTGCACATAGCCTCTAAATCCAACACGTTGCAATTTGATTTGGCTTAATAAAATTTGGTGCATTACCTCTGCACATAGACTCTAAATCCAACACGTCGCAATTTGATTTGGTTTTACATATTTTTTTTAGGCTATTATTTAGATAGAATGAATATAAATGTTAAATTGAGCTTCTAATACAAGGAACCTCATGCATGGTGTTTTATGGACAGCTGTTCCCATTAGAATTTGGAAGTGTCTAATTATTTGGGCAAACAGAAGGCCATCTCATCATTCCAAACAAAAGGAGTAAATAAACAATAAGCAATCTCATCAAAATTCTATATATTCCTTGGGGGAATAATAAGTCAACTCAGTATGTGAATAAAAACCGGACACTAATATGTGAATTCAAACATTTATTGATTTGCTTCTACTTATCTATCATGATAGTGAAGGGTATTTCGTCTTGTTCCAATCAAAATTTTGGATCCATTGTTGTCTATCCCACACGTTCCGCTAACTGGTTTCTTTATTCAAAGCTTTATATCCCTCTCTCTATCTCAGCCACGACTCTAAAAACGCAATCATTGTTATAGACTGTGGAACATGTTTTTAAGTTGGGCGGTTCCTGACATGATTGTTTCTTTCCCCATTGATGAGTTTTTATATGACTCGTTTTTCATCCTTACCACGCGTCACGATAGAGTGGGCACTTTTGCTTTGGTGGGGTACATGCCACTATATTGGGCGTCTTGACTGTTGGGTTTATGTGGCATTTAAAGGCCTTATGAGTGCTTCTAAAATGAAATAATGTAATGGAACATGAACTCAGTGGGAGTGTGATCCCTCATGGACCATTCCATGCAAACGATGTTTGCAGATACCGGACTGTGTTTGACAATCTAGGCCAGTCAGTTGGGAAAAACCCATGTTACCTGGGCATGAAGAGCAAACTAAAGAGGGTTCATGGGTTAGCTCTTGAGGAGGTCGAAAAATATGCCCGGATGAGTGAGTCGAGGGACTGTGTGACCGTTGTGTGTGATGGTAGCCTACAGAGATTGGAGTCAAAACCTCATCCATGTACCATCACACGGCATGCTATCGATATATCGTTCGGGAAAGCCAGAAATCCACTTTTTAGGGTGAAACGTATGCATGTGTGAGAAATCCCCCTATGCGCCATAGAGCTGTGGTCTCATCAGGTCTTGGTGACCTAGACTTGTCTCTAGGGGAGGACCTGTAATCCACAGACTGGGATTGCTACCCCTTGGCTCACCAGCTAGACTTTGGTGACCCACTATTAAGCCCCTGCTTGGACGATGGGTCATGGGAAATATTGGGGCGGTCTGATAAAGCAAATGTAGTTCGTAGTCCACAGTTGAAGATAGAGTGCCTCCATGATTGTTGATTCGAATCTTAAATCATAAGGATCTATTTCCCATCAAATTAATTTAATTGTGTTAATTTAATTTTGGATATTTTATTTATAATTACGTTAATTTAATTTTGAATATTTTATTTATAATTTTTGGATTTATAAAATTAAAGATATTGATTTTACAATATTTTAATATTCACTAGAAATTATTTTGTTAATTTTAAATACATAAAAAAATAATAATCATGGGGCCCATTGTGCACATGGGCCTACCATGTTTCTAGAAGGTGGGGCCCACATGTGCCTCCCATAGGTGGCACGCCCCACCTCTTACTACTTTCTATTTTATGGAAAGTTTTATTTTTTGGTCCACGTGACTTTATGTTTTGGTAACTTTAAATTGTGACATGTGGTCAAATTATGGATTGATATGTATTGACCATATATTAACTTAATATAAAATTAGATATTGACTTGATAAATCTTTGATAGATTTTATGGAAAATATGTGTAGAGATGTGCTATTTTATAGAATGCACAATATTTAGTTAAAATTATTTTCTATTGATGAAAATTAGTTTAGGAAAAGGGGATAAGGGTTCATGCATCTTCTATAATGTTGATGACCCATCTATGGAATGAATGGCTCAAATCTCTCACCCCACAAGTCACCCAGGATCAATGGTTCATATTCAATCTCACAAGAAGAGGAAAGCCAAAGAAAACCTTAAGAAACCCTATCTTGTTCAAAGCTTATAAAAAAATGATTGTCTCTACCCAAAAATCTCACCTTATTCCATATTTCTCTCTCATATTCCACTTAGAATTTCTCTTTCTCTCTTAAGAAAATTTTCTCTCTCTCCCACATTGTGAAAGAATTTAAGGGTTTAGGTTATAGAGTTCATCTCTCTCCTATCTTTCAACTACGGATTTATAACTAAGGATTTTAGGGTTTGAGTTTATGATCAAAGGGGTTCCTATTCCATTGTGTGGCTTAACCAAAATTTGTTTTCCAGGATTGAGATTGAAGGTTGATCATTGATCCCGCGCCATCGGATGGTGGTGACTTGGTGTGGTATGTAATAAGGCCGGTTGAGGTAATCTCCGACACTCTTCTCTTTTATTTCTTGCAATCTTATTTTTTATTATCATGCATAGTGCATAATTATTTCAATGACATCAAGTTTTAAGATCTTGGTTTTATTTCCATGTTGATTTTATTTTGAAGTATATGTTGTTGTAATAAGACCATCTGTAAGTGATCTTTTATCAAACCAAAATGGATGATATAAAAAAAAAAAAATCCCCCATAGAAGATCACGTAGGTTTTTATTTCATTGGTATCAAATCTTTTGATACTTGATGTCATTAGTTGTCTTTTCTCTTTATTGTATCTCGATCAAACTTGGAAATGAGATATAAGAAAACTAATAAATTTTGTGGTCAAGAAATACACCTCGATTTAAGAATTATTAAAATATTCAAACACTGAAAAGACACTCTATACAATGGGTATTCTGGGCTATTTTGGATAAGTAATATGAAAAAGATAATTATGTATTTTTCTATTCCATACTTCAGTGATATTATATTATTTGAGATTAGGATCTACCTGCAAAATTTTAGTGGGAGATCCTAAGGTAATTGAGAGTTATGGAATCATCAATAAAGGGTGTCAGTTCTGACCCTACAAAATCTAAGAACTGTTCATTGAGTTCCGTAACTTTTCCCATCAATCATATGATTTTTTTTCTTGTTGAAATTTTACTGTGACTCACAAAATTGAGTTTACTTTAAAAAAAAAAAGGTTTCATCAAGAAATTCATTGTGGTTTGAAAGACATGATCAATTTATTGAAGGGTGCACAAGCGTTGTTTTCTGCAACGAAACTATTTCCATGGCTTAGAAGTCATGATTTTATTTTTATTCTTAACATAATTTTTTGTGGCTCACGCTAAGTTTTAAGACTTCCATTCTGAGTCTAGTTTCTAATAAAATTTATTTAAGAGAGAAATATCTATGGGAAGAGAGGAATAAAAATTTTAGATTGAAGAGAGGTCATCCTGAATTTTCTACAATTTGATATGTTCTTCATTGAGATATGAATAACTATATTTACCAAGCTTACTTAACATAGTGATATGAGACTTGTGCTACGATTATGTGTCTAATTTTAAACAAAATTTATTTCAAAGGAAATTTCCATGAGGGTAGAGAGAAAATGTAATTTTATTAGACGGCATTCATCCTGAAATTTTACAGTATAAGTTTTTTTTTATGATGTGTATGTCACCTTATTTATTTCTAATGTATTTTTTGGGATTCACACTATGATGTTATGATTTGGTTTTGAGTTTAATTTTCAATACAAGAGATTTCATGAAGAAATTCTCTAAGGCTTGAGAGCAACAATTTTTTATTGAGAGATGCTCAACTTAATTTCTGCTGAAAAAATTGCATTATGATGTAAACGTCACTAAAAGGTTGACTCACTAAATGGTGTGATTTAAGGATGGAACTGAGCACTATTTTATATTTTTTGAGCCTATTTCAATATTAAAAAAGATTCGGAGAGAAACTCTTTATAAGTTGAGAGATATCATATTTTTTTTGTGGGATGCTCATGTTCTATGCTGCGTAAATTAAAAGATGTGGCTTGTTAAGGCACATCTTTTGATTCCTAATTATTGAGACCTTTTTATGGCTTATTTTAAAAGGTTTTATAGTATGTCATGAGTATGGTTTATTATAGTACAACTTCAGAGAGATGTAATACAAAGTTGGCAAGATAAGACACTCTGTATGAAGAATATTCAATCGGGGAATATAAGAAAAAAAAAACGATACCTATAAAAGCATATTGGTTTTTTCGAGATGAAGGGATATAGAAAGAGACTTGGTGGTAACATAGAAACGAGTGGGAGAATTGACATTGTGATATTTAAAATCATGGGACAGAGAAGATTATTTCTTCACGGTGTGAGATAGGGAGAATCCAAGTGCCAAAAAGATGGACACTTCATGACATATCAAACCGATGACCAATATATTTTCCATCAGTTACGTGCTCTTTCAAGATCACAAAAGCTTGTCAAAGAAATAAAAGCAATGGATCAAGAAAGCCCAGGTACTACACTACATGGTTTTGAGGTATGAAATCTATCCCACATTACATGGTAAGGTCATATAGGGAAAGAGGATTCAATATCTTTTTATTTTATTTTCTTTGGTTATATTTTGGCTAATTGTTTTATGAATATGTATGGATATTAAGTGATATGTGCTAACAAATTTGAAAGAGCCAATTTTTTAATGCCCTACGTTTTAGTTCATCATTGTGCTAGAGTATGAACTTCTTAGTTTTTAATTGTAATCTTCCTATACATTGGACCTGGCTCAAATCTGATCGTCGATCTCAACATCAACTACTTATAAAATGTTTAAAAAAAAAATTCAAAGTATCCTAAGAATTTGTGATATTTTTTGTCATTTTTGAAATACTTTATTTTAAATTTTTTAAGGATGTAGGATAATAAGAAGTCTGAATTCTCAAAATTTGTGTTTAAACAAATGTATATATATAAAACAAAAGCTAAAATTAAATTAGAATAAATACTTTCAAAAGTATGATTTGAGCATAAAATATAAAATATAAGAGACTATTTTTTAATTATTATAATAAAACGAGTTATTTTTGCGTAGATTTCCCCATCTAGATAGCAAAGTTATCTAAAATTCAAATTTCCAATTGGAACCAACTGGAGGAAACCAACTTGGACGGGCCAAGGTCAACCTGGATCTCACTTGATGTAACAATCCAAATGTGGTTGGGAGTATCAAAACTTAATACTATCGCTGCCTATGTTTCTTGGTAGAAATAGCGAAACATGAGGGAATTGACAAATCATTGTTATTAAGAAGCACAAAAACGATTTCCTTGTAAGTTTTTGAATAAGGAAAGTGTACCATGCATCAGGGGATGCACGTCAACATATACATCCCGTGACGCACCAACCATCCATGGTTGGTAATGGCAGTGTTAGTGATGCTTTCTGGACACCCAAAATCAAGATGCAATATAAGAAATCAGAGATTTGATACAAACAGTCCTCAAGTACATGCAAGCTTAATGGACAAAAAGACCTTGTCGCTGGTTAATCAGTATGTTATATGTGGAAATAATTCTATAAGCATGACTTACCCTACATGGTCTCATATACCTTGACAGTTCTGTACTTAGTCATCATATATCTTGACCATCGGATATAAACAGGGACTGTCACAAATCTCATTCTGAGACTTATGGGATCAATGATCCAAGGGGCATTATATGCATCTCTTCTCTATTTAGGGGAAGTTTGGATATAAGTCGACAAGTTTTGAGGAATTCCATCAGTTAAAGGGATCGTAATAGTGAAATAAATTGGTCTAAGGAGATGATGACCTTAAACTTTCTCTTAACCCGTACCATGCCCGAGTAAAGGACTTGGGTTATGTTAGGTAGGCAGCCACAGTTCTATAGGACAGCTGTGAGACCATCTTTGCTCTATAAGGCAGAATGCTCGGTGGACAAAAATAATATACCCATAGAATGAATGTAACGGAGATGAGGATGTTCAGATGGATGCGTTGCAAGATAAGAAGGGATAGAATTCGAAATGAATCCATTCGAAAAAATTTAAGCGTGGTACCAATAGGTAATAAGATAAGAGAGCAGACTTTGGTAGGCTGGGCATGTGTGATGCTGACCCAACACAGTACTTGTTAGAAGGTGCGAGTTAGTTCAAGTGAAAAGAATGAAAAAGGAAAGGGATAAGCCCGAAAAGACATGGTTGGAAGGAGTCCAAAAAGATGCAGGGACTTTTAGCCTCACTGAAGATATGGTATTTGATGATGATGATGATGATGGTGAATAGTCGAATAAAGCTTCAAAACTATCACAAATCTTATTTTGAGACGAATTGATGGGATTAATGATCCCAGGGCCAATATATATGCCTCCCCCTCTCATATTTAGCAGTAGTTTGGATATAAGTTGATAAGTTTTCAGAGACTCCTTTAGTTAAAAAGTCTTTAATGGCCAAACCTATGAAAATGTCATCATATCATTTCAAATCCAAGTAAAACTTTGCAGATGACAATTATTAGTCATTACATGCCTTCAGTCCATGATTCATTAAAAACGGACATCGATTGATAGGATCTTCTGATCCACCGTCAATTAAACAAGTTTAACTAATGGATTCATCCACAACGCTTGAAAATTGGCCTGAAATATTTAAAAAAATCATATTTGTGGTTTAATAATCCCTCTATTCAGCAGTGAACTTCTATGGACATTGTTCGTTAAAGCACCACACAACAGCCATGATGATATCCAGTCGATAAAACTGCCATATCTCTCAATCTAGAAGGCCCTTTTTCATGGGACCAAAGCCCATGGAACCCAACCTCGGACTTCTACCATCCCTATGAAAGCCCCATCCTAAGAATCCTCCATGAGAAAAGCTATCTGAGCCGTACTACATGTCACTTCCTGAGTCATGTTTTAATCGACGAAATGCCTGTATCTCCTAGATTATTTGGAGTTCTCACCAAATTTGGGAAAGATGTTCATCACAAGGACCCTACAACATATTAAAATTTTGTGATTAAAGCTTTTAAGGGCATCAAGTTATTACTCTCGTCATCTATTGATTGTTTCTTAAAATGGTAGAAAAATAGCCTCAACTTCAAGGATGAATATCTCCCTCAAAATAGGTCCAATGGGATGAGACTTCAACCATTTGGTTCGTCTCTGAGTCCTCAATCTGCTTGCATAATCTCATGGCAAAGGCTTCTTCATTAGAGAGTTACATTCGTTTGATTTAAGCATAGTCAGATTGACAGACAATTTGATAGTTGAAAGACCAGTATAACTGATCTCCTATGTTTTCTCATGGTTCAAACTAATTCAAAATGAAGCCTATTTGTTTCAAATTTGAATACAAGTTCAAAAGAAGTTGAAGCCTATCCATACTAGTTGTTTTAAAGGATATTTCGAAATCAAAGGATTCAAGCTTATCTTTTGCAACTAACACAAGAGAGAAGTGGTCAGCTCGGCCCCCGTAGTTTGCGCTCAGCGCTTCGCGCCCCTTGTTTGTGCGTGTGTGCGCAGGTGGGTGACACTGAGTGTCCGTGCGGTATGTACAGTGCGGTGCGAATCAGCAAATTTAGGGTGAGGTGTTGCTTACCTTGAAATTTGGGGTGGGATACGTTCGGGAGTTTTGCCCTCTCAGATCTTGGCATGGCGTGCCGTAGAGAGCCTCTCGGTCGCTTTCGGGATCGGTTTGGTCCCACTCCAATGCACCTTCTTTCGCCTCAGTTTCCTCTCGAATCACACACTCTCTTGCTAGACGTGTCCTAGGAACTCCTTGGCCCGACTTGGCTTGGTTAGGATTGATACGTGGTTTGGTTTGGGGTTTGATTCAAGTGGGTTTGATGCTTGACTCGGATGGGTTCGAGTGGGTACAAAGTGGGTTCAAAGTGGATTAGCACGACTAGGGGTGTGTGGTGGGTTAGGTTAGGCTCAGAGGTAGGCTAGACAAATCGCTTGAGAGAGGGTCGATTGGGATCCAATTGAATTCCGACAGCACCTCCCCTAGGGAGGGAGTAGACAATGGCAAAGGGTACATGGCAAGTAGCCAAAGTAACCCGAAGAATTCTGCACAGGTCGGAGTGGGTCAAGCCCACCCGGGTGCCAATTTAATCTGTAGAGAAATTATTTTATTTTTGACAAAAAGATCAAGCGGGCACTTCCAGCGATTTAAAGGAGGATTGGCCTACATGGGCTAATTGGACTTTAAATCATAATTCAATCATCATCCACACAATCTCTATCGACTTTTAAATTAATTAGTTTTATAGCAATAGATTGGAGGATCTTAGATTTGAAATCCACTCAATTTTTCACTGTAAACATTACTATTCGAAAAAAAGATATTAGCAAATTTATGTTAGAAGAACAATGTCACAATAGCAAGTATAGAGAAATGATCGAATGCAATGGTTGTATCACAGTATTATGTTACCACACTTCAAAAAAACCATGTTTGTAGTAATTATATGACTCAAAATTTTTCACATGCACTATCTCCATCTCAATAATGAATCCAAAAAAAAACAAAGTTCAATTTGAACCCTAGATAGGGTCTAAATGAGTCCCATCCAACAATGAATCTAGACCATTCATTCATTTAGTGAATTTAAAATCTTTTTTTTCATTTTTAATATTGTTCTTCTAATGATAAAAATTGGAAAATAAAAAAAATACTTCTAAGGCCTAGATCTAAGCATCTTGCCAAAATGGACGACCTATGTTAATTGGGCTAAAATAATACTTTCTACGTTGCGTTTTCAAATTTTTCTTTTGTATGATTGTTCACTAGAATGAAAAGAGTGTATATTTTAAATTTTGGATCAAACAAATAGTGTTAACATGGTTATCGAAGGTTGTACATCATATTACTATGCAACCATTGCATGAAATCACTGCCCGCAAGTATAATATTAAAAGGTTGTGGTTTTTACAACGTTGAAACCTTAAACAATCCAATTATGGTACACCTCCCAATTTTATTATTATATGTAATTTTGGTGGAAAAAACTCTTAGGATATTTCAAAATCAAAGGATTCAAGCATATCTTTTGCAACTAACACAAGAGAGCAGTGGTCAGCCCGGCCCCCTTGCTTTGCTCTCAACGCTTCGTGCCCCTCGTGTGTACGTGTGTGCACAGGTGGGTGACCCAGAGTGCCCCTGTGGTATGTACAGTGCGATGCGAACCAACAAATTTAGGGTGAGGTGTTGCTTACCTTGAAATTTGGGGTTGGATACGTTCGAGAGTTTCGCCTTCTCAGATCTCGACGTGGCGTGCCTTTGAAAGCCTCTCGGTCGCTTTTCGGATCGGTTTGATCCCACTCTATTGTACCTTCTTTCGCCTCAGTAAGCACACACTCTCTTGCTAGACATGTCCTAGGAACTCCTTGGCTCGACTTGGCTTGGTTAGGCTTGATATGTGGTTTGGTTTGGGGTTTGATTCAAGTGGGTTCGATGTTTGGCTCGGATGGGTTCAAGTGGGTTCAAAGTGGGTTCAAAGTGGACTAGCACGACTAGGGGTGGGTTAGGTTAGGCTCAGAGGTAGGCTAGAAACATGGCTTGAGAGAGGGTTGATTGGAATCCAATGGAATTCCGGCAGCAGCTCCCCTAGAGAGGGAGTAGACAATGGCAAAGGGTACTTGGCAAGTAGCCAACCCCGAAGAATTTTGCACAGGGTCGGAGTGGGTCAAGCCCACCCGGGGGCCGATTTAATCTGTAGAGAAATTCTTTTATTTATGACAAAAAGATCAAGCCGGCACTTCCAGCGATTTAAAGGAGGATTGGCCTACATGGGCTAATTGGACTTTAAATCATAATTCAATCGTCATCCACACAATCTCTATCGATTTTTAAATTAATTAGTTTTATAGCGATAGATCAGAGGATCTTAGATTTGAAATCCACTCAATTTTGCGCTGTAAAAATTTCTATTCGAAAAAAAGATATTAGCAAATTTATGTTAGAAGAACAATGTCACAATAGCAAGTATAGAGAAATGATCTAATGCAACGGTTGTATCATAGTATTATGCAACCACACTTCTAGAAAACCATGTTTGTGGTAATTATATGACTCAAAATTTTACACACACATTCTCTTCATCTCAATAATGAATCCAAAAAAAAAAAAAATGTTCAATTGAAAGCTAGATATGGTCTAAATATGTCGCCTCCAACAACGAATCTAGACCATTCATTTGGTGAATTTCTAGATCTTAGCCTTTACAAATTTAAAATCCTTTTTTTCTTTTTTAACGTTGTTCATCTAATGATAATAAAGTCATCTAAAAAAATTGAAAAAGAAAAAAATATTTCTAAGGCCTAGATCTAAGCATCTTATCAACATAGACGGCCAATGTTAGTTGGGCTAAAATAATACTTTCTAGGTTGTATTTTCAAATTTTTCTTTTTTATGATTGTTCACTGGAATGAAAAGCATGTATATTATAAAATTTGGAACAAACCACTAGTGTTAAAATGATTTTTGAAGGTTATTGCATCATATTACTATGCAACCGTTGCATGAAATCACTGTCCGCAAGGAGAAATGATTTAATGCAACGGTTGCATCATAGTATTATGCAACCTCACTTCTAGAAAAGCATGTTTGTGGTAATTATATGACTCAAGATTTTGCACACACACTCTCTTCCTCTCAATAATGAATCTAAAAAAAAAAAAGAGTTCAATTTGAATCCTCAATATGGTCTAAGTGAGTTTCCTCCAACAACGCATCTAGACCATTCATTTGGTGATTTTCTAGATCTTAGCCTTTACAAATTTAAAATCATTTTTTCTTTTTTTAATATTGTTCATCTAATGATAATAAAGTCATCTAAAAAATTGGAAAAGAAAAAAATATTTATAAGGCCCAGATCTAAGCATTTTATCAAAATGAACGACCTATGTTAATTGGGCTAAAATAATACTTTCTAGGTTGCGTTTTAAAATTTTTCTTTTTTATGATTGTTCACTAGAATGAAAAGAGTGTATATTGTAAAATTTGGATCAAACAAATAGTGTTAACATGGTTTTTAAAGGTTGTTGCATCATATTACTATGCAACCATTGCATGAAATCCTTGCCCGCGAGTATAATGTTAAAAGGTTGTGGTTTCTATAAGGTTGAAACCTTAAACAATCCAATTAAGGGGCACCTCCCAATTTTATTATTAGATGTAATTTTGGTGTAAAAATTTTTTAGCATTATCTCAAAATCTATTTTCATATCTAATTATAAAATTTTAAACTCCAAAAATATTTAAGATCAAGTAGATTTTTAAACATATGAAAAACGTTTTTGGGACGTTCTAGATAATGTGTTGCAAAATACACTATTTTTGGAACTCAAAATATTATTTTTTTTGTTTTTTTTCATATTCATATATCTCGATATCGAGATGATCAATTAGAATATTTTTTAATATTAAAACAACCTTTTTCGATGGATTTTTTATGTACATCTTTAATTCTACATTTTAAAGTTGCAACCTTATATAAACTTTTTCCCTATTAAAAAGGGATATTAGTCGCTAATTGCCGGAATGGAGGATAGCGTGTTTTGACTGCATGGTGAGTTATTGTATAAACTCCATGAACCAAAAGCGTGATTCATACCCTCTAGAGGTGAATCTGGACATTTGAAATTCGGGAGATTGTGTCGTTTAAAAGTTTGAAGATTTGTATTTGGATTAGGTTTGATAACTTGTTTGGAATGCCATGGGACCATAAAAACTTGTGTTTGATAAACATTTTGACATTTCCGAACGTGGAAATTTTCAATTTTGATTCCATGTTCCACTATTTCAATTCTAATTGTTTATGCTGAGCTAAAATTTTGGTTATTAATAATTTTTAATCATTCACTCCAAAAAAATATATTAAAATCAAATCCAAAAAAATGAAAATGACCAAATTACCCATGAAATATAAGGTATTTTGCTCATTTTATTTTTTACAAATTAACCTTTTTTAAAAAATTTCATAATGTGCTCCAATAAGGCCTACTAATCTTGAAATTTTCATGTTGATTTTTAATAAAATAAGAAAAAGTACATGGGCGAGCTTCCCATGAGTAGTGTACCCTTCTCATTCAATGAGAAATTTGCGCTTATGTGCGAGTGCATTTTTTTCTTTTTTTTAGAAGTGCGCACTTCCGAACATTGCATAGTTTGTCAATCTAGGAACTGCTACAACACCCAGGAAGTTTCGGAATAGGTTTTTGTACTTCCCCTACAGCATAGAAGATCTATGTTTTCCCTACCATCCAGCCGTCCAATATTGATGAACAGAGCCACTGACCATTTGATCTTAGATCCGACGTCGCAAAGTATTTTATTTTTAGTTTTTTTTATACAAATTGTATGAATATGAAATTTGGTACGTGCAATTTCTCATTGGGGTGCACCTATAAAAAATATTAAAAATACTTTTTTCAATAAAATATAATGGCCAAAATACCCCTTGAATATTTCAAGGGTATTTTGGTTATTTTATTTTATTGAAATATTTTTTTAATATTTTTTGCTAGAGTGAGTTTAATAGAGGATTGGACATCCAACATTTGGTGTCAAAATAGTTTATATAAAAAACATTAAAAATAAAATAGTGTAGAGACGTGACATTGTGATTGGGGCAATCTTAACCCTCCATTCAGAATGGACGGAGTGATAAGGGGAAATATATAAGTTTTATGCTGTAAGGGAAGCATAGAAAGCTTACCTAGAAGTTTCAAATTCTGTCACCAAAAAACTCGAGCCGCCAAAGCGCTTGTCAAAACACTCTTCTAGATCCAAATATGAATCTTTTTGTCAAGCTTTCTATGTTCTCCAAATCATATAGGGTGGCATTTAACAGCCGGAAACTTGGGCACTAGATGCCAAGATTTCCAGGACACTATAGAAGTTAGGGAAAATTACAAAAAAAGGCTATACTTTTTATGCAACTTACCTTCAACCTATTTTTTTTTCTCATGTTTTTTCCCAAAATACACTTTCTATGCAAATAAAAATAAAAATAAAAATAAAATAAATAAAATAAAATAAAAATAAAAAAATAAAAATAAAAATAAAAATAAAAATAAAATAAAATGTCTAAACTACCATCCCTTACTTATACCTTACCCACGCCTCTCTCTCCTCAATCCACCAAAATAAGGCTCCGACACTATGTAAATGCGGTACGGCAGTAGAACACTGGAGTCCCAGGGCTCCAGCACTATGTAAGTACAGTCCAGCAATAAAACTTCTGGAGTCACATGGCTCCGGTAATTGCAAAGGGCGGTCCGCTAGTAGATAGTTTTGAAGTTACAGGGCCCGGTACTATATAAGTTCGGTCTGGCAGTAAAAATTCTAGAGTTACGGCAATCCGGCAATTGCAAAGGGCAATCTGATAGTAAGATGTTACTGGATTCCAAGGGCTCCAGTATTATGTAAAGGGTGGTGGCAGTAGTCAGTTTTGGTCTCGTAGTTGTCTTAGGGCGGTCCGGCACTTAAGTTTATGGAATAATGGGTCCAACAATGCGATGGTGCGCTCCGGTAATGTGCTACTGGGGTCATCACCAAAATAACTTTTTTGTACGGGAAGGGTATTTCCTTTGGGGGTATTTGCATAAAAGTGTTTTGGGGGAAAAGTGAGAGAAAAAGTTAGATTTGGGAGTAACTTATATAGAAATTATGGTCTTGGGCTTTTTTGTAATTTTTTTTAGAAATTACGCATATTTTTATGGCGCCTTGAAGGCCAAACTTTCCAAGAGAAGTTTGGACTTTGGCCCCACGAACCCCCCAATTCAAAGTGCAAAGCTTTTTTTTTTTTTGAAAAGTGCACACTTCCCATTTTAATAGTGACCCTGCTGGGCTAAGCACATAAATAATTTTAATATTTTTCATAAAAAATATAATGGAATGAGATTATGAAGATGGATCAGTCTCATTAGGGAGCATTAGAAAAAAAAAATTCAAAAAAAAAAAAAACCATAATACTCCTAAATATTTGGGGATATTTCTTTTATTTTATTTTTCAACTTTTTCTTTCAATAGTTTTTAATGATGCATGAGGTTGAGAAATGTGGATACCTAAAATTTTAGCTCAATCATAAGAAAAATGAAAATTTAAATAATTAGACATAGACATGCTCTCAACCTTCTTATCAGGAACGGATGGTTTAGGTCGATAGAAATTAAATGATCAAAATCTCATTCATTTGACAAATATCACCTCTTATTGGTGAAAACGACAATGAATCGTTAAAATTGACTAATTTCTAAGTCTCTACATTCTAAAATTTAAGGTTCAACCGAAAATAGTTTTTTGAATTTCTAGGCAGATTACCTAACACAATATTCTCATTGCCAAGTATTAAAATTTCTTAACATCTATCTACATTTCAGAACAAGAAAATCCAATGCCAAATGCCCCCATATAACACGAGAAAACTACTCTCTCTCTCTCTTTCTTTTATTATTATTATTATTATTATTATTATTATTATTATTATTATTATTATTATTATTATTATTATTATTATTATAATAATAATAATAATAATAATAATAATAAATCTTGGAGGGAACTATTCCTATTCCCTTGTGGCTGACCGGATTTCTGACAAAAGAAAAAATATATTTCAAAATTTGTGGCACCGAGCCAACAAGGAGTTGGGCTGAGAAATATGCTTCGAGCTTGGAAGTGTACAATCACATGCAAACAAACTAAAAAGAAGACAAAGACAATGTATGCCTCTCCTATAATTGTGAAAAGATGCAAACAAATAAAATGAAAGGCCATTGCATAAACAAAAGAAGCTCCAAAAGAACATTAAAAAGCAAGAAAGAAGCATAAATGATTCCACATGTGAAGTCGAGGATTATCCCTTATATCTCTCCCTTTTTCACATGTGAAGAAGCATGAGATTATTAGAACATGGTCTACGCGAAGATGAGGCTATTATCCACAACTTTTAATTGTAACATAAATTTAGAGAAACATATTTATGTTTTTGCCATTATATGTGTAGAATTTGCAATAAAATAAATAGAGACGAAAGAGAGAGAGAAAGAGAATCGACAAGACGTATATGTTGTTCGACAATGGTGCCTATGTTCACGGAGGGTAAACCAATATCTCATTCATAGGGATTACTCTGGTTTGCTAGAGATTTATAGAATTACAATTCTTATCTTTTAAGAAATAAATTTCACTACAATAATAATCCCACAAATTAAAAAACTCAATATATGAAACTTTATATCTTGTAATATACAAGATAGGAAACTCAATATCTGGTTTCCATAATTGTCAACACTCCCCCTCAAGTTGGTGCATATATATCAATGGAACCCAACTTGGACAGTATCTGATGGAACTTTATCTTTACAATAGCTTTAGTAAATATGTTTGCAAGTTGGTCTTCACTTCAAACATAAGGAGTACTAATAATTTTTTATTGAACATTTTCTCTCACAAAGTGACAATCAACTTCTATGTGCTTGGTTCTTTCATGAAAAATTGGATTGGATGCTATATGCATAGCTATTTGATTATCACATATTACATCTATTGGATTGACTGTTGGGAATCCCAGATCTCGAAATAGGTATTTTAGCCATATCAATTCACTTGTAGTTGAAGGCATAGCTCTATATTCAACCTCTGCATTGGATTGAGCAACTACATTTTGTTTTCAAGTAACTAAGTTTCCTTTGACTAATGTACAATAGACGATAGTGGATCCCCTATCAATTGGACTACCTACCCAACCAGCATCAGAATAACCAATAATGTCTAATGTGACAATTTGATTTAAACCAAACACCTATGCCAGGTGACGACTTAAGATATCTGAGAATCCTGTCGACAACTTCCATATGACATGATATAAGAGCATGCATAAATTAACTCACAAGGCTAACTAGATACATTAACTCACAAGGCTAACTACATACATCATATCTGGTTGTGTCACAGTCAAATAAATCAACATGCCCACAAGTATCTAAAAGCTGCCTACATCTTCAAGACGTTTTCTATTTGTTGAATTAAGTTTGCAATTAATATCAACAGAAGTATCAACAGGTTTGATTCCCAGTTTCTTTCAATCAGATCTAATACATATTTCCTTTGAGAAATGAAGAGTCCCTTGTTTGAATGTGTTATTTCAATGCTGAGAAAATCCTGTAGTTGACCAAGATCATTGATGTCAAATTTCTTGTGAAGATAATTTTTAAGCTGCATGATTCTTTCTTGATCATTACCTGTAACGATAATATCATCAACATAAATGAGTGTAACTTTTGTACTTGAAGTTCCATTTTTATAAACATCAAAGAATCTACTGAACTTCTAACAGACTCGACACTCATCAAAGTTGAGCTGAGTTTAACATACCATGCACGATGTGATTGCTTAAGTACATACAAGGCCTTCTTTAATTTGCATACAAGACCTTTCTCATTTTCTTTAGAATGAACTAAAGGAAGATTCATATAGAGTTATTCTACAAGGTCACCATGTAAGAAGACATTTTTAGCATCCATCTGATGCAAATACCACCCACAATTAACTGCGGTAGACAGAAAAACACGAATAATATTTATCTTGATAACTGGTGCAAAAGTCTCTTTATAGTCGTCTCCATAAGTTTGTGTAAATCCTTTGGCCATCAACCTGGCCTTATGTCTCTCAACTGACCCATCACTGTTAGATTTGATTTTATAAACCCATCTACATCCAACTAATTTCTTCTATTTAGGTAGCTTGACAATGTCCCAAGTATGGTTCTTGTCAAGTGCTTGAAGTTCCTCTTTCATGGCCTTCCACCACACAGATTGAGCAATAGCATTTTGAAAATTGGTTGGCTCAAAATTATTAGAAATAAAACTAAGAAAAGCAAAATAGTTAGGAGAGAGATTTTCATAGGAAATATGATTTTGAACAGGATAAGAACCTGTATGGTAAGTATAAAAATCTTGAAGTCTAAAAAGTTGGCAGATACGAGAGGACCTACGCAAGGGGGATAAGGTGGGGCCACGACCACGGTGGAGTCTTCTTCTTCTAAATTAGTTTGCTGAGTTTCAAAGGCATCTTCTGCTTTGGCTTGATCATCATGACTTGTTTCAGGTGTGTTGGATTTGATACTAATATTAGGCAAGGGCAAACGACCTCTTAAACACTCGCCCTGAGTCCTATTTTCCAAACCACTCTCCAATGTGTCATGGAACATCTCTAGAAATAGGTATTTTTTTAATTGTGGGATGATAACATTTACATCCCTTTTGAGTAGAGGAGTATCCAAGAAGGATACATCTACTGGAACGTTTATCAAGTTTATCCCGGTTGTGCCCGGCCACATGTACATATGATACATCCAAATACTCACAAATGAGACATCAATTTTTCTATTTTTCAAAATTTCAAGGGGAGATTTATCTTTAAAAATTTTACTGGGAAGTCTATTAATCAGATAGCAAGTAGTTAAAACAAATTCAGAACAATAAATTTTTGGAATATGCATCTGAAACATCAAAGACATTGTAACTTCTAAAAAATGTCTATTTTTCCTTTCAGCAACTCCATTATGTTGAGGTGATCCAACACACGATGTTTTGTGTATAATACCAAGATTCAATAAATGCTCAGAAAAAGAGTTATTCACGTACTTGGTGCCATTATCAATTCGCATAATTCTAATCTTGCCATTGTATTAAGTCCAAATTTGTTTGGAAAATTTTTTGAACACAGGGAAAAAATTTATTTTTTCTTTCAATAAATATACCCAAGTATCACAATACCAATCATCAATAAAAGTAACAAAATTTTTAAAGTCGGCATAATAATCAATTGGGATTGGTCCCCACACATCAGAATGTGTCAAATAATAGGGTTCATTTGAAACATGCATAGAAGACTGAAAAGGAAGTCTCTTTTTTTTTTTAGAATTTACAGACTTCACAAGAATGAGAGTTTAAATGTAGAGAGGGCATTAAATTTTTTAAAACTTTATCTTAGGGGTGTCCAAATCTCCAATGCCATAATTTATTAATATCATATTTATCTTGACTCGCAACTAAAGTCTTATTCTCCTGATTAAATAAATATAGCCCAGGAGACAATTTTTCTTCACCAATCTTCCTCCCCGCTGCATACTCTGAGTAATTTTACAAACAGACATCAAGTTAGATGAAAAGGGTGACATAAACATGGCCTCAGAGTTATGAGACTTGAAGAAGAATTTGGTATTACTAACACCATGGACAAGAATCAAAGAACCATTAGCAATAGACACAATGTTCATATTTCCATTATTTTTTAGGTTGGATAGACACTGTATATTACTAGTCATATGATCTATGACCCCTGAATCTAGTATTCAAAGAAAAGTGTCTGAAGAAGACATAGAAGCATAAGGGTTACCTGTATCCAGGAATGAAGAAGGAGAATCTTGTGCAGAGGAAGAACTAAGGTTGTTGATTGGTTAGTGATGATGATCACAATTACAATGACAGGTTTGAGTGGTTGCGGTCTAAGCGCTAGATCTGTCAGCTGTCCTGTTATTACTAGGCCTTAAGTATGGGTATAATACCCCACACTTATCCTTCACATGTTTCATATTGTTGCAGTGGTCACATCTAAGACGTCATCTATTACTTCGATCCCTTCCACCATTGCAATAATTGTTAGGGCTCCTACTTTCACCATTATTTTGAGGCTTTTTTATTTCATATTTTTCATTATTAACAACCAGATAATATTCTTTAATACTTTCTTTAGAGGTTTGAAATAAAAATTCATAATTTTCTTCATAGTTATGTATCCAAGTTTAGATTTTCCAAAGAGAAAATAAAAAACAATATTCAACCAAGCAAGATATTTAAGTCCATTCAAAAGAATAATATTACGCTTCATGCTAGAGTTAGGTTTTGATCATGCCATTGCAAGAGATAAAATGAACTGGAATACTGACCTGATCAGTAGAAAAACACAAGAAATTCCTTACTTGAAACCAGCCAAAGACCCAATGATGGTTGAAGTTGTAGCCAAATATTTTCAGCAGCCACGAATGAGAACACAATCAAGGCTATAAAAGTTCCCTTTGCATCGATATGGCAATGGAACAAGAGAAGCATGGGGTTACCACTTCATAGTGCGCATGATGAACTCCTTAAGAACCCAATCCTTGCTAGTAATCATGGATTGAAAAGTAAAAAATTTGCAGCATCCTCAATCGACAGTTGAGCTCAACTTGTAACATAAATATTCGAAGTCGTCAAAACTTTTTGCTCAAGTTTGCAACATAACTATTGCGTTAAAGATGACATCTCAAACAACTTTGCAATATGCAACAAAGGATGGTGAAGATGTGTCTCAAAAGCTTTGCAATATACTCTTGTTTGCAAAAACAAAATGAAAATAGACAAGGATTTGATAGGAAAAAAACCGTCTATGGAGCTATGGAGCAATCAACCGCAAACTATAAATCCCCTGCTCTGTTACCATATAGAATTTGTAACAAAATAAATAGAGACGAAAGAGAAAGAGAATCGACAAGACATATATGTGGTTTGATAATGATGCCTACGTCAACGGACGGTAAACCAGTATCTCATTCATAGGAATTGCTCTGGTTTACCATAGATTTATAGAATTACAATTCTTATCTTTTAGGAAACAAATATCTCTGCAATAGTAATCCCACAAAATAGGAAACTCAATATATGAAATTTAATATCTTGAAATATACAAAATAGCAAACTCAATATGTAGGTTCTATAACTGTCAATAATATGCAAGTGCACAAGGCCAGAAGTGACTCCTCACTTATCACATTTGTGTTGAGATATGCATTTGTGGATGTTACTTCGCAGGGATGGTAGGAAATAGAGGAAACACACACACATACAAAAGTACCACATTCGCTTCCCATTTATCTTAATTTTGAAATCACATAAAATACTTGGTAACAAAATACCGGAAGTTTACTTTCTAGGAAAAACTTACAAAAGTTTTGACATCGTATTCTGTTAAGGACTGGTATATAGAATGTCTGTCAAAACCCTGTATAGCACATTACCACTAAAGAAGATTTCATTTTCTTTTGTAATTGCTACCATGAATTTATTCTGTTGTTCAAAAGTCATTTTTACATCCGGATATAGCTAGTAAAGCAGCTAGATCATGACAAAGGAGTCGAGTCGCACTTTCAATATTGGAGCCATGCCACAAGAGGATTCTTGAACTCTGGAGTGATGACAGTTCAGTGAAATAAGCAGAAGCCTTGCTTCTCAATAGACGTAACAAAACTAAGGGACAAAGTTATGTCCGCTTAGGATATAGACTTGGCTTAAACAATCAAAGATGCATTAACAGTTCCCTGCCTTGCCTACATGCCAGCTTCCTCATAAACAAATGTCATGTTCTTCCTTATATCATGTCTTGTATTACATTACACAAATTTTTTAATGCCTATGGTACTTTTCTCATTTGCACCATTTTGTATAGACATCAAATGCCCCTCAATAGTCACATTATGTTGAGCTGCATCTCTGACTTTTAGGCCTTATAGTACTGCTCTAGTCTCTGTCTCATTAGTCGCAGCATTAAAGTGAGAATTATAGATCAATTTTGATCATGGGTAAATACCCAATTTGAGATTGACTTCGTTCCTAAATCCTGTAACATAAGAAGTGAGCCAAAAACACAAGAAACAATGTCTAAATCAACCCGTTTGATCTATAATGACAAACATGCTTCATTATACTCAATTCCACATCAATCTAGAGTCATACCAAGCATAATTCAAACCGAAATATTCCCCAAATGTCCCATGAATCCTAAATATCCTTATTTTAGAAAACCAAATCTTCCAAATAGGTAAGTTTCATTGTGAATTGAAGAGAAATTATTATAGCATTTTTTAAATCGAGGATTTCTGAGTAGGAATCACAAGGAAATATTATCATAACCAAAATACTGAGAAAATTTGCATAAACCAGATCTGATTACCTGCCGCCGACACAAGATGCCTTGCTAAAATGTGAACATTCAGTGGCGCTTGATGCATTGCTACCACGTGTCTGCTCAGGATTTGCAGCAAACAACTACCTTCCTTTATTAGGGTGAGTTTTTCCTATAAATAGACCTCATTCCGACCTTTTCAGGAATTGGACATTAGTTAGACATTGGAGAGACCTTTGAAACCCTAGGTTTTTTACCTTAGCCCCTAATCCGTAATTCCTAATTTTAGTTCATCATAACTTACGAGCCAGAGAAACCCTAACCCTAGTTAAAGAGAAACCCTAATTTTCCTTATGACCCATTGTCATTCATAATACATTTAAAGTATAAAGGTTTCAATTCACTTTCATGGGCTAAACCTTAGCCGTGTAGGGATCTTCATTTCATATCAAACTTAAGAATATAGGGAGGCATTTCTTCAAAGGATTAGGGGATTGATCTATTCTCCTCAATCTGATGAAGGCTCCTACTGTGAGTGTCAGACCAGAAGACACGATAGTTGGTAAGAAATCTTATTTTATCCAGTTTCATCACATGTTTAGTTTATTTCTTGCATTTATTCAATTTTAGGAGTTATGTTGTAGTTTCTTTTTTTATTTAGATGCGATTTACAACTGGTGTTGTCGATGGTATTTAGAGGATTAGATCTCTATGAGAGGTTGAAGCAGGAATTCGACAAAACCACATACTATATTTAATTAAGTAAGTTTACAGTGAATCAGAGTCAAACTTGTGGCCATATCAGTCCTAGATTTTGTTCTACATAGTTTAGCGCCTATCGTGGGACCTGTTGAGCTGTGGCTATATCAAAATCATCCCTGGAAAATCCCTAGACTAACATTTAGAGACCTTCTAGAGGACAAGAAATAAAGTAGGAAGCACTTGACTAGCTCTAGACCTCGCCGGGGTCCGGAACTAACCAGTGGTGCAGGAGTCTGTTCTTCTCCAAGAACCGCACAATGTGCTACTAGTGGCATAGACCCCAGAAAGCCCTTTGAGGTTCTTCTCCTGCTTCTGGTACACCCTACGTTGCATTCTATTCTTGTTCAGTTTTGATTTCTTTGACTTTTACATTCTCATTCGCGAGGGTTACTTAGGTCCTTAGAGATGGGGGATCTGTACAGAATTAAGCTGAACATCCCTCTGTAATTCGGCCACAAGAGAACCCCACAATAGTAAGATAAATGCTCTCTCATTAGCAGTGTTGGAAACCACGAATTGGAGATGGAATTTGGCCATGAACTAAGCTCGAATAGATGCGTAACTCTGTTTGAGTTCGGAATTACCTTGACCTGAAATGGGAGGGTACGGCCTGGTCAAAAAGTATTTAAAAATAAAACAAATCCTAATAATTATTCAACATATATTGAAAGTTAAATAAAACAAAACACATCTAAATGAGGATAATAAAAGTAGTAAAAATAAAATGTAAAAATAAGTATTCATGGCAAAAAAACTATCCAATCTTTGCCAAAATGACGGAAAACATAAACAAATATAGTACAAATATTTTTTATTATTTTTCAAAAAATTTATGATCTTTTTATTTTTTATTTTTTATATTACCAAGCTTGACCACCAAACTCAAGACACTTGGGCTCACCACATTCGGGTGTGTCACGACCCTGCCCCCAGCTGCCCTTCTGTTAGGGTCGAAGGGCGACAGAGTTCGGGTCCGTGATCTAGAGGTAGCGAATGCCACTCAGTGTGCTCATCACTTTAATAATGTGGTTAACCAAGCAAACCATAGAGACAAAACTAAACAATAACTCTAAAGGGCAGAAGAGCAATGAAGATTGGTTAAATCCATACACCAATGAAAATCCACTATACAAAATATTTTTTAAAATATTACACTAGAGTTTGGGTCATCAAGGCCCAATAATACATACGTCCCAAAATACACAAAAGCTAAGGCCTACTGCCCAACAAAAACACACAATAGAAGAAGTGTTCTCGTCAAGCCCCAGGCCCCAACCGTCCACTGTTCTCACCAAGCCGCTCGCCTTCCGCCTGCAAACTATTACTCTACATAAATATAACAATGAAATGAGCTATGAAGGCCAGTAAGTAGATTTAGGTATTATGCATCATTATTAAGTCTATCCATCCATCATAAATAGTTCTTTAAATTATAAGAAATCACAATGCAAATGTCGTATATAATCAGAAATCACATTCAGATATTCGATATCATATAAATTAGCAGTTCAGAAAACCCTTCCTTTATGAGTACCATCACTATTTATCATACTATGCATTTCTCAATATCACCCATTCATCTATAACTGAACATGTTTTACAACATACATTCTTATCACAATGGAGCATACTTTAATTTCATAATAGAGCATATTTTCATTCCATAGCAATCACAAGGTCAGGTCATGCAATACACCCAAGGCATGCACCTCACTAGTATCAATCACATAGGCAGGCTTTGCAATACTCTCAAAGCAGGCACCCACTCATATCAATCTTGGTCATGCAAAACGTACAAAGCATGCCAAAGGGATCACACGGCATTCATCACATCAGTTACACTACTACTGGGTATCCCGTTGCGTAGTGCTTCATACCACTCTAGCTCGTATCACCCAAACCATCACAAGGTCCCATCACATATCATGTCTAAGTGGCAAGTTCATACTTGCCCATCAGTACCACAATAGGCTTACCATGTCATCATAGAGCAGGTCTCATTATTATGCATTCATATCATAGTTGGGCAAAGCTTGCTCAGCAATCATTTAGCAGTTATCACATTCCACGTTATACTACCAATAGGTGTCCCATTGCGTAGTGGTCATTATGATAACATAATAGTATAACATAATAGAACCCACCACCAATAGATGTCCTATTGCATAGGGGTCATTATCACAGTATCATAACAAGCTCATACATTAAATTTCCTCATACTTCGTCAGTACTTTATGACAGATAATTCCAGTCTCATCATGCAAAGTTTGAGTCTTGTTCACAAATATACAGTTATCATGTAACACTATGACACTTAACATGAACCATTCATCATATGAGGGCTATTTCATGACACTTACAATCATCAATTGCCATTTATAACGCTTTATCACATTAGCACTACGACACTTTACATGTATTGTTCATCGTAGGACTGATCTCATGGCATTTACACTTATCAATTATCATCTATTGCATGGCCACCTAGCATTGCTCACACACCCTATAGCACGTAGCATGTAGCATTCATCACATCAAAACTACCACATAGCACTCACGCTTAGTAATTATCACTTGTAACACTTTGTCACTTCAGTCGATCAGTGAACAATTCATTAAAAGAATGTACAATTTCACACATTGACAACCAAGATATTCTCATAGAAAAGGGGTGCCATTATCAAACCGTGGAGAGTTTCAGTGTGGTTTTAAAACCAATTTCGAAATAGACTTACTCATGATTCATGAAAAAATGATTTGAACACATTTGGGTAGGGTTTAAGCATAAAACAATTTATTTCCCAAGATGGGCACAGAGCTGAAAATCGTGGTAACGAGTAATAGTGACGTACCCCTCTTCTCGGGGGCATAACTCCCAATATAGAGAGAATTTCAAAATGATTCCAACATGCAACTTTAAGCTTATCCATATATATTTAAAATAACGGTAGTTTGAAAGTGTTTGGATGACCTTTGATAGGTCGAAAGCTCGGCACGAAGTGAATGACAGTTGCCGGAATTTCCTGCAACTGTGGAAAGTAGCATATCTCCACATTTTGGGGCACAACTCTCAATCTACCTGGAATTTCAAATGAGTTCAACATGCAACTCTAAGCTCATTCATAAAAATTTGAAATGGTGGTGGCTTGAAGACATTTAGACATCATTTGATAGGTCAAAAGCTCGGTGCAAAATAGGTGACAATTGCAGAAATTCCTACAATTGTAAGCAGTAACATCCCCCCACATTTTGGGGCCTATCTCCTTATTCATGCTGAATTTTGAGATGGCGTAAAAGAAAACGTTGTAGTAGACAAGTATAAATTTCATTCAAAACCAGTTTGGATCCATTTGGACGGCGTTTGCCTACTGAAAAATGCGATGCAAGAGAAACCACGGTACCAGAAAATTCTCATTTTCAAGTTTGGCATGCCTTAAGGAACACTTAATGTTTCACAAACCAATACAAATCTTGATACAAAACCTTGTTCATATTAAACTAGTCTTACAATTAATTTATTTCACAAATTTCCACAACTAGCAAGATCATTTACATTTCTCAAACAATCATGGAATGTACAAGCACAAATTTGAAATTTGAAGCTGATTTTAACCCATTCACATCCATACATCTCATCCTACCATTTTACCCACTTTCATGACTAAAATTTAATTACTTCTAAATCAAGTAATGCATGGGAACTAGACCTACTTACATGTGCTCACGGTGCCTTCAAATCTCTACTCGCTAGGAACTTCAAGCTTCAAGCGGTGGTTTTTTAATGGGCACATCAGCAGAATCTATCTAGCTCTAGAGAGAGAGAAAGTATGAGAGAAAAAGGGGCAAATGGCAGTGAGATAGAAGGGGAGTGGGCTTAAGTACTCCCGGTAATTGGGAAACTGTGGCTGACCATTGCCGTGCTTGGCATTGATAGGCACGACACTGACAGGTGCGGCACTGACAGGTACGACACTGACACATGTATGACACTGACAGGTGCGTCGCTGACAAGTACGGTAGAAGTCAAATCTTCTCTTTGCACTCTCAGTAGTGACATGCACGACACTGCTCATTTCACATGCGGCGATGCTCCATTTCATGTAATACGCCCAAAGTAGGCACCTTATTAATATCAATCATGCAACACACTCAAAGTATGCACCACCAAATTACAAAATCACAAAGTCAGGCCCTGCAATACTCCTAAAGTAGACACCCTATTGTTATCAATCACGGCCATGTAATATGCTCAAAGCATGCACCACAGAATCACAAGGTCAGGCCTTGCAATACGTCAAAGTAGGCACCTTACCGCTATCACAAAGTATGGTCCTGCAATACACTCAAAGCAGGAACCCCACTGGTATCAATCATGGCCATGCAATACGTTCAAAGCATGCACCACAGAATCACAAGGTCATGCTCTGCAATACGCTCAAAGTAGGCACCTTACCGATATCACAAAGTCAGGTTCTATAATACGCTCGAAGTAGACACCTCACTGGTATCAGCTAGGGTCATGCAATACGCTCAAAGCATATCCAGGTAATCGCGCATCAGTTGTTGCATTCATACCACATTTCATACATCACAAGATTGGCCACACAGGTTATATCATATAGTAATTATCACTTCAATTACATGGCACTTATTAGTTCCTAAACAAATGGGGCAGGACATACCCCTCAAGCAACGCCCTCAACACTGTTATCATACTAAAACAGTCTCAGCAGAATCCAAATCAGTTTGCTCACAACTTAAGCACAGTGAAGCAATGAAGGTTCAAATT
Source organism: Amborella trichopoda (assembly GCF_054954075.1). NCBI lineage: Eukaryota > Viridiplantae > Streptophyta > Magnoliopsida > Amborellales > Amborellaceae > Amborella > Amborella trichopoda. Next base: position 36,862,774 of record NC_142348.1, read on the forward strand.
CTATAAGACATGCCAAAATATGGTGCTACAGCAGCAATGAGAGGAAACAAGGTCAAACAAAATTTTGGATTCTATACTACAATCAAAGGCATACCTTTGGTCTCCGAAGTCAAGGCCTTAGTTCCTTCCCCATCAAGTGCAAAGGCCCGACCCTGTGTCTTTGGTTTAGACTCATCCCTAAATGTTGGGCAGTCTCTAATCGGGTGGCCCGACTTGCCACACTTGAAGCATGTTGTCGTTTTAACCAGCACTCGAAAGCCACATGACCTCCTTCCCACATGAGGTACAATGCACTGGCTGGTTTTACTTGATGTCACCCTGGGAGGCCTTTTGGGTCTTATCAATCCCCGGACTTCTTTTTTCTCGTAGGCCTCCAGAGGGCGGAGGCCCTGTCTTCACTTCTCCTTCCTTAGTCGGTAATCATCGCAATCTCTTTCTATCTTTCTGGCCAAATACACCAATTGGGAAAAGGCCTTAAGATTGGCCGACAAAACTCTTCCCCGAATATCAAGTCGCTAGCCCCTCTCAAACTTGCTTGCCTTGAGAGCCTCTGTGTTGATAATATGCAACGCGTATCAAGATAACTCTAAACATTTGGCTGCATAATAATCAACAGTCAGCTTCCCTTGCTGCAATTCTATAAACTCGACCTCCTTCCTCTCCTTCACCGATTCAGGGAAGTACTTTTCGTTAGAGGCCCCTAAGAATCCTTCCCAAGTAAGTAGTACTTCTACTTCTTCCCAAGCCTGCCGGACTGAATGCCAGCAATGTTTTGCATTCCCTTCTAGCATGAAGGTACCCAGTCTCAACTTCTGCTCATCTGAGCACTGTAAGACTCCAAAAGATCTTTTCCACTTGCATTAGCTATCTCTCAGCTTTCTCTACCCCTCCTTGCCCCAAGAAAGTTGGGGGTGCTAGCCTCTTAAATATCTCTATCACGTTACTGTCATTTTTCTCTAGGACAGGGGTAGATTGGGCTGGCATCAACTCTTTCATCATTTGGTTCATGGCCCTCAGAGTTCTACAAAATTCACAGAGGGCCTCGGTATTCTCGTTGCTAGAACTTGCATAGTTGGCACGAGCCCTCGTCATCTTCAACCTAATACAAGAGCACCTAGTCACTAAATCTGTCCTAAAACTATTCTAAGGACACTTCTAAAATTCCCTAAGCAAAGGATTCTATCCTGGCTGCTCTAATACCATAACTGTCACGACCCAACCCCCAGCCGCCCTTTCGTTAGCGTCGAAGCACGACAGAGTGAGGGTTTGTGATCTAAAGGTAGCGAATGCCACTCTGGTTGGAGTGCGCTCATCGCTTTAATAATGTAGTAAAACAAGCAAACCATGGAGATAGAACTAAACTAGAGCAGAAGAGCATTGAAGATTGGGTAAATCCATACACCAATGAAAATCCACTATATAAAATTTCGTCCATAATATTACACTAGAGTTTGGGGCATCGAGGCCCAATAATACATATGTCCCAAAATACACAAAAGCTAGGGCCAACTGCCGAACAAAAACATACAATGGAAGAAGCGTTCTCGTCAAGCCCCAGGCCCCAACCGTCCACTGTTCTCACCAAGCCACTTGCCTTCCACATGCAAACTATTACTCTACATAGATATAACAATGAAGTGAGCTATGAAGCTCAATAAGTAGATCTAGGTACTATGCATCATTATTAAGTCTATCCATCAGTCATAAACAGTTCTTTAAATTATAAGAAACCACAATGTGAATGTCATATATAATAGAAAATCACAATTCAGATATTCGATATCATATAAATTAGCAGTTTAGAAAACCCTTCCTTTATGAGTACCATCACTATTTATCATACTATGCATTTCTCAATATCACTCATTCATATATAACTGAACATGTTTTACAACATACATTCTTATCACAATAGAGCATACTTTCATTTCATAATAGAGCATATTTTCATTCCATAGCACTCGTAAGGTCAGGTCATGTAATACACCCAAGGCATGCACATCACTGGTATCAATCACACAGTCAGGCCCTGCAATACTCTCAAAGCAAGCACCCACTCATATCAATCTTGGTCATGCAATACGTACAAAACATGTCAAAAGAATCACACGGCATTCATCACATTAGTTACACTACCAATGGGTATCCCATTGCATAGTGCTTCATGCCACTCTAACTCGTATCACCCGAACCATCACACGGTCTAGACATATATCATGTCAAGTGGCAAGTTCATACTCGCCCATCAGTACCACATTATGCTTACCTTGTCATCATAAAGCATGTCTCATTATTATGTATTCATATCGTAGTTGAGCAAAGATTGCTCAATAATCATTTAGCACTTATAACATTCCACGTTATATTACCAATGGGTATCCCATTATGTAGCGGTCATTATCATAACATAACAATATAACATAATAGTACCCACCACCAATGGGTGTCCCATTGCATAGGGGTCATTATTACAGTATCATAACATGCTCAAGCATTAAATTTCCTCATACTAAGTCAGTGCCTTATGACAAATAATTCCAGTCTCATCATGCAACGTTTGAGTCTTGTTCACAACTATACAACTGTCAAACTTAGCATGAACCATTCATCATATGAGGGCTATCGCATGACACTTACACTCATCAATTGGCATTTATAACGCTTTATCACGTTAGCATTACGGCACTTAATATGTATCATTCATCATAGGACTGATCTCATGGCATTTGCACTCATCAATTATCATCTATCGCATGGTCACCTAGCATTGCTCACATACCTTATAGCACGTAGCATGTAGCATTCATCACATCAAAACTATCACATAGCACTCATGCTTAGAAATTATCACTTGTAACACTTTGTCACTTAGGTCGATCAATGAACAATTCATTAAAAGAGTGTACAATTTCACTAGATTCACAACCAAGGTATTCTCATAGAAAAGGGGCGCCATTATCAAATCGTGGAGATTTTCAGTGTCGTTTTAAAACAAATTTTGAAATAGACTTATAATGATTCATACAAAATCGATTTGAACACATTTGGGCAGGGTTTGAGCATAAAACAATTTATTTCCCAAGACAGGCACAGAGCTAAAAATCTTGATAACGAGTAACAGTAACGTACGCCTCTTCTCGGGGGCATAACTCCCAATCTAGAGAGAATTTCAAAATAATTCAAACATGCAACTTTAAGCTTATCCATAGATCTTTAAAATTGCGGTGGTTTGAAAGTGTTTGGATGATCATTGATAGGTCGAAAGCTCGACACAAAGTGAATGACAGTTGCTGGAATTTCTTTCAACTATGAAAAGTGGCATATCTCCACATTTCAGGGCATAACTCTCAATCTACAGGTAATTTCAAAATGAGTTCAACATGAAACTCTAATATCATTCATAAATATTTCAAATGGTAGTAGTTTGAAGAAGTTTGGACATCATTTGATAGGTCAAAAGCTCAGTGCAAAATAGGTAATAGTTGTAGAAATTTCTTGCAACAGTGACATCCCCCCACATTTTGGGGACTATCTCCTTATCCATACGGAATTTTGAGATGGGGTAAAAGGCAACATTGTAGTAGACAAGCATAAATTTCATTCAAAACTGGCTTGGGTCAATTTGGATTCCTTTTATCTACTAAAAAATTCAATGCAAGAACTGCCACAGTTCCTAGAAATTCTCATTTTCAAGTTTGGTGTGCTTTAAAGAACACTTAATGTTTCACAAACGAATACAAATCTTGATACAAAACCTTGTTCATATTAAACTAGTCTTGAAAGTAATTTATTTTACAAATTTCCATGACTAGCAAGATCATTTACATTGCTCAAACGATCATGGCATATAGAGGCACAAATCTGGAATTTCAAGCTCATTTTAACCCATTCACATCCGTGCCTCTCATCCTACTATTTTACCCACTTTCATGAGTTAAATTTAATTACTTCTAAATCAAGTGATATATGGGAACTAAACCTACTTATTTGTGCTCACTGTTCCTTCAAATCTTTACTCGCATGCCACTTCAAGCTTCAAGTGGTAGTTTCCTAAAGGGCACAGTATTAGGTTTTATCTAGCTCTAGAGAGAGAGAAAGTATGAGAAAAAAAGCGGCAAACGGCAGTCAGATGGATGGGGAGAGGGTTTAAGTATTCCCGGTAGTTGGGAAATATTGTGGCTGACCACTGCCGTGTACGGCATTGACAGATACGACACTAACAGCGCGACGCTGGTAGGTACGACATTGACAGGTGCGGCGCTGACATGTACGACACTGACAGGCGTGGCGCTGATAGGTTTGACACTGACAGGCGACGCTGACATGTACGACAACAATCAAACCTTCTCTTTACACTCACGGCAGTGACATGCGCGGCGATTCACCATTTCACGCACGGTGCTAGTCACATTTTAGGCTCGCCGTTGCCTCTTCGACGCGCACGGCGTTACCTCCCTACATGCGAGGCGCTACTCTTTACGCCCGCGGTGTTGCTCTCTTACACACGCGACGTTACCTCTTCTTTAGTCTTTTCTTTTATCTTCATGCACGGTTCTGCTTTCTTTCTCTCCTCTTCTTCCATGTGTTTGCCATGCGCGGCTTTAACTCAGTGACACGCGCGACAGCAGTTTTCCTTCAACTGACCCTGTTGCCGTACGTGTCTCACTCCCACAAAAATTTGTGGTCCTTACAGGGTGAGTCCAGGTTGGCTCAGCCGAGTAATTGAACACTTCTCTTAGGCAGCAAGCGTAGACTTATGTGGGTGTGTCTCCACGTGATTCTGTGACTACCTAGACTAATAAAAGTCCAATCTGTTTGAGACTATGTCCAAATTTAATATGTAAAATTAGAAAGACGTAGATCCCGTCAAATTTAAATCCACAAAGAGATTGGTTTTTAAAAGACTTATTCCTTGCAAATCTGTGGCAAAAGCTAGCTTAGATCGTATGAAATTTGAAAAAAACAAAGAAAAATAGGGAAACAGAAATAAAAGACTTACTAAGAAATGAAGATGATTACGTAAAGATAAGAACGAGAAGAGCTACTAATCCATAAAGAAAGTAGAAATAACATACTATGAGAATAAAATGATGATGATCCTAAAGAAAATAAAGGTAAGATGAGATAAATAAAATAAAGACAAGTGAACCAAAGAGAATAAAGAAATAAAGTAACGAAAATAATAAAGCCAAGTAAATAATAAGGAAAAAGGAAAGAACTTGTTGGTTAGGCCCTCAAGCCTAACACCTGGAGTTGGGCCCAAGTGAGAACCACTTTTGGTTATTTATTTGTTTATTTCAAGTGAGTTTTATTATACTTGGACCTTTGTAAGTATTCTAGTCAGTGAGAAAAATAAAATTAAAAACTATATATATTGTGCTAGATCACCTTGTCCAACTTTCGTTGGTACAAGAGCTTGAATTTCTTGTTGCCATTAAGAGTTTTTATTTCTTTATATTCGAGTCTTGTATTTGCTTTGGGAAAAAGAAATATGGCTGCACTCACTTTTATCTCGGAGATCCTAAAAACGGAAACGTTCGATGGGATAATATCCTCGTGGAAGCGCAAGATTAGCTATGTGCTTTATATAGAGGGTTTGCATGAGATAATGACTGGTATCGTCCTCATTATCCTAGAAGCGATTAATCTCAAGCTACAAAAGATGCATATCCTTTATGGAAGCATAAGAATATGTGTACTAGGCATATCTTACTTTGCTCTATGAATGACATACGCATCTGAGTATGAACCAATCAAGACTGTAAAAGGCATACACGAGAGGTTCGAGAAGGAATATGCAAATCAATGTTCCCAAAATCGAACCGAAACAGTTAACCAGACATGGGCCTATAAAAGATTTAACCGGCCTAACCGATAAATCGGCCGATTCAACCGTTCTAACCAGGCAAGTTAGGAAAGATTAAAAAAATGTTAAAAAGATACAAAAAAAAAATCTACAAAAAAATCTAAAGCATATAAAGAATGTGATTAAAATAAAATACACTCAAATGAAGTTGAAAATTAATGAAAAAATGGATTTTAACGAGTTGATTTGTGCTTAAGGGTATTTTTAAAATTTTCTGAAAAGATAGGAAAATATAAAAGTGATTATCAATGAACAAAATATTTTTTAATCTTTATTATAATGTAAAGAATATTAAAATAGTGTTAAAAAAAATAGAATTTTTTTCAAAAGAATAATCTTTTTTTAAAAAGAAAATGATCTTTTTTTATTTTTTTTAAGAAAATGATCTTTTTTTTCATAAAAAGAAATGAAGAAAAAATTATGTTATAAACCTTATTTTTACCAACTAAGTAGTAAATGGCATATGGTTTTTGAACCAACGAAATAACAATTCTTAAAAGAAAAGAACTGACAATTCTCTTAAAAGAAAAGAACACTGGCGGCTTTTAAAACCAACGAAATGACAATTCTTAAAGGAAAAGAACGTTGGTGGCGGGATTCTAACCCTGATTCATATAAAAACCAATAACTAAACCTAACCAAAAAGCCATTGTAATGTAGTTGATATAAATTAGAAGTACTATTTTATTTAACGTTTAAAATATTGGGTGACCACCAAAACCGAAACCTGTTGCCGGTTTCGATCTATCTGGCTGGTTAGCGGTTAGATCGGCCAGTTTTTCAAACACTAATGCAGATCCATCCCTCATGAGGCAATCAATGGCTATAAAAAAGTACAACGATCTGAAAATGGTCGAAGTTACAAAAATATCGGACCATGTGCATACTTTTCAAACACTTGTTCGAGAGATGGAGGAACTCAATATGCGACCCTAAGAACCAATACAAGTAGTTCACATGCAAAACACTCTCCCCAATTCTTAGGAGACCTTCGTCAGTTCCCTCTCCACATGAAAACGACTCCAAGTATAGAGGAGCCCATCACATTACTTAAAGGCGAGCAAGAAAGGAGGAACGCGCGCAATGCACCGGTACCAAAGGATGCAGTACACATGGTAAAATCTCAACCTTTTTTTAAGCCTTATAAGGGGAAGGGAAAGAATAAAAATAATAAGAGATGAGAGGAAAAAATAGATAAAGAAAATAAGGGAAGGAGACAAACTAGAACCTGCTTCATCTACAAGAGGGTGGGCCACATGGTTAGAGATTTCCAGTCAAACAAAAACTTTGGGGCCAATGAAGAACTTGCATGTGTGGTTTTCGAAACTTTGCTAGCCAATTCCAAGGGCACATTTTGGTATCTTGATTCGGGAGCTATGGCTCACGTGACAAACACCAAGGATGGATTCCGCACTTTTACTCCGGTGGGGCTGGGTGAGCAACATATATTCTTGGGGGGCAATCAAAAAACCAACATTCTGGGTGTTGGTGATTATACTCTTGAGATGAAGAATGGAAAGGTCTTGATCCTAAAGCAAGTTCTCTATGCTCCTGACATGAAGAAGTGCTTGGTTTCGGTTCTTAAGATTCCTAATGCAAATTTTGTCATCACCTTCTAGTGAGAAAAGGTGATTGTGAAAAACCACAATGACATTGTCATGACCGGCCAACTTATAGACAGTCTCTATTCGATTGAAATAAAAAGAGGGAATTGTTTATGTCTTGTCTTCAAATGATATTTGATGCTTTCTAAAGGAATATGTGTCTAGGGCATATAGGTTTTAACAGAATTGAAAGATTAAGAAAAAATAGAATCCTTCAAATTTATAGTGGTGTCTTATCAAAAGTATGTTAGTCGTGTGTGTAAGAAAAATTAACAAGGAAAATTTCTGCCGGGGCACAAAGAGCTTCTAGCGTATTAGAAATCATTCATAGAAACATCTGCAGTTCTATGAACGTGGCTACCAAAAGCTACAAAAAGTATTTCATCACATTTATTGATGACCACTTGCGATATGGTCACATATACTCGATGCATTCAAAATCTACAGCTTTGAAGAATTGAAAGAATACAAAAACGATGTGGAAAACCAAACAAATCTGAAAATCAAAGTCCTAAGGACCAATAGGGGTGACGAGTACTCTTCCAGAACTCTTTAGGGACCTATGTGTGGAGCATGGCATTATCCATCAATACACTATGTCCTACACACCGGAGCAAAATGGAGTTATCGAGAGATAGAATAGGACCTTGGTAAAAATGATGAATAATATGGTGGGACACACAAAGCTCTCCTTAGATCTTTCGGAAGCAACAGTATTGACGGTAGGTTATATCGTGCACCAGACTCTTACCAAAGCTGCTTCTCTTACACCTCGCAAGATATTCACTGGACATACTCCATCCTTCGATCACCTAAGAGTGTGGGCTGCTTTGCTCATGTCTTGATCTCATACCATTAACAAAGTTAGATCCCAAAACCATCAAGTCTATATTCATTGGTTTCCCTTACCACAATAAGAGGTATCAATTCTTCAACATTGAAAATTGGGTGGTTATTGAGAGTCGAGATGCCTATTTCTTTGAAGATGAGTTCCTCAAAGAAAAAGTGAGTCACATGCAAGCAAATCTCTATGAGATGGCTACGGATATGGTTAAGTATCAAGAACCCAGCAACCGAGACAGTAGACCACCTCAATACCTTAAAGACTTTACCTACCTTAAGGAACACTTTAAAAGGGTTGGGGATGAACCTGATCATTAGCCTAAAACTTACCAAGAAACCATAATCTGATCTAAAAAGAACCATTGGGTAGAAGGCATGAAAAATGAATGCACTTCTAACCAAAACCATGTTTGGAAACTAGTACCTCTACTTCAAAACCGTAAGGCAATATGATGCAAGAGGATTTTTAAGAAAAAACTGAACTCAAAGGGGAAATTAGAACAATACAATGCTAGACTAATTTCTTAATCAGCTTGAGTTTGAGCCCATATGATGTGAGAGCATGAGAATCTTCTGTGACAACACAGATATAATATGCATATCCAAGGAGCCACGATTCCATAAAAATTTCAAGCACATAAAGCCCTGCTTCTATCATCTGTGCAATGAGGTGTAGAATGAAGAGATCAAGGTTAATTACATACTGACATAGGTAATGGTTGCAAACCCTCTTACAAAAGGGCTTCCTGCAATTGTTTTTGTAAACCACGTGAGAGAGATGGGGTTGAGAGAAAGTGAGAAAGAGAGAATGTAAGGCTTTCAAAGCCCAAGTGGGAGATGTTGGATTTCTGTAGCCATTAAATATCTAATAAGAACTTGCATTCAATTATTTGATATAATGGAATATAAACTCAGTGGGAGAGTGGTCCTTTTGTAGATCAAGTTAGTCAAATGTTATCTACCGATACCTAAACTTGGCTTGACGTGCTAGGGCAGTCGAGTTGAAAAATCCCTATTGTTTAGGCATGGAGCAAACCGATGAGGGTTTAATGGGACATCCTTTGATGAGGTCGAGTTGCTCAGAAGAGTGAGTCAAGGGACTGTGTGACCCTTGTGTGTGATGGTTGGCCTCTAGAGATAAAAGCCAAAGACTCATCACTTAACCATTATACGACATGCACATATGATAGTCGTATAGAAAAAGTGAGTTACCATTGAGGGTGAAACATGTACATGTACAAGAGGTTACCCCTATGCACCATAGAGTTGTGGTTGCATCAAGTTTGTGTGACCTTGAACTCATCTCTATGGGAGAACCTATAATCCATAGACTAAGATTGTGTCCTCTAGCCTATTAGATAACTTTAGTAGCCTAATTGTAAACCCCTGCAGTGGTTTGTGGGTCATGGGAACTGTTGTGTCAATTTGAAAAAGTAAGTGTGGATTATAGTCCACAGTAGAAGATAGAGTGCTTCAGCGATATTATAATTCCTAAACCTATTCGGATACAGTTCCCATCAAAATTATTTGGATTTAATTATTTTGATGTTAAATGATATTTAGATTGATTATTTGAATTTTTATGAGTCTCTAGATATATTTCTTTTACAAATGGATTTATAAATTTTGAGATATTCAATATTCAGTATTGAAATATTCAAAGGAAAATAAAGTTTATTTCCAATATTCTAAAAATCAATTTATAAATTTTATAAATCATTAATTATATGGAGGTCCAACATGAGCTATGGGCCCACCGTAAAATATAATCATATAACACATGACTAAATTGGGTGGGGTCAAAATGAGGCCACCTAGGGCGGCACTCCCCACTCAAATGAAATTTTACTTGCTAAATTTTGGTCAAGCCAAAAGGATTGCAAATCAGATTGAAATATTATGGTATGAATTGAAATTAAGGAGGTTTGATTTCTATCAATATTTCATATGTAAGAAGATTATGAAAAAATAAAGTAAGGTTGAGAATATTTTTCATATTTCAATATTTGATGAGATTAGGTTTAAAAAGTTGAAGGATAAGGTTCTAACACCTTCATTTCAGTCATAATGATTGATTTAATGATTAGATGGTTCAGATCTCTTACCTCATAGGTCTCTTATGATCAATGATTTGGATTTAATCTCATTAAGGATGGCTTACCCCTAAGGAAACTCTAACTCCTTGAAAATATATAAATAGGGGCACTCTCCCCCTTAAATCTCTACACCTCTCTCTTCTCTCTCTACTCTCTACAAGGGTGGCATGCCACCCTTAGGCTTCTCTCTCTTATTTCTCTCATCCAAGATCTTTCTCTTTCTCTCGTCTCTTTTTTATTTTAAGAAAGAGAAAGGGGCACACCCCACCTAGGCCAAGAAGGAGGGCATGTCCCATGACCTAAACATTTAGATCTAGCCCTTTAGTCCATAGTCGTTCCATGCTCTCATAGTTTGTAAGGGTTGTAGCCTTAAGCTTTCCCATACTTGATAGATTCGAGATAGACCATTGATCTCGTACGCCATTAGAGGAGGAGACCCGATGTGGGGTATACTAAATCTAGTTGAGGTAATCTTTCAGCATCTTTACTTTGTGTTTTGCAGTATTTTATTTTTTATGCCTTTCTTATTGCCATGAGCATTGTGTTGATTTTATTCATTGAATAAAAGAGGTTGTGATTAGTGGCAACAAGTGAACCACTTTTGATAATTTATTAGTTTATTTCTAGTGAATTTTATCACCGTGGAACGCTTAACGAGGATCAATTCCATCGCTTGAAGGAATAAATTATGATTTTCTTGCTATAAGTACAACTCCTGCGAACCTGATATGCTTCAAGGCTTCGTTGGGTGATCAAGGGTTTTTCATTGAGTGCATCAAGGTCTTGATAATGGAGCCTTATATGCTCATCATCAGTTAACCCCAGATGTAAGGCCACCCTTATTGATAGGAGTAACTTTAAGAGATAATGGTATTTTCATTCCTCATGATAAAGAAGATTGGGAACCATGAGTTTATATTTAATTGGACTGGAGCTGCATACTTCCTATTGTGAAGGAGTGTAAAACAATGAACTAAGGATAATGGTGTAGATCATTACAAGAATCATGATAGATGATCAGAGGAATAAACACCTGAGATTAAAAGCCTCTTCTACCCTAAGAAATCTCTTAGTGAAAAGGAGAGTCAAGACTCCAGCTCAGCTTTAACCCTAGTATATTAATACATAAAGGATGGCTTTGAGCACAACCTCCCACATGTAATGGATATTAACATGACTCTCTCCTAATACTACTTTATTTGATCTTATGTGGGAAAAACATGGGCAAAAATGGGGTAAGGAAAATGCCTCTTTAGTGGTTTTTGAAATCCAAGTAGACATAGGCTACGTGATGTATGTGAAAGAAGATTAAATATTTTCTAGGCTGCTGCATGTGTGCGATGGAAAAAGAAGTTCCCCAAGCCTAAATGATCAAAGAGACATGCATTTATTGGCCACTTCATAATATAATAAAATGAGCGAGGTCCACAGAGATGCACGTGCAATATGAATCGGAAGTTACATCCTGGATGGGTGTTGCTCTAAAAAAGGTTTGAATTCTATTTGGTTCTCTACCTTGTTGAAATATACAGCCTAATATCTTGGACTGCAAAGCTGTATACACTAATCAAGTTGTGATATCTTTGACTGCACAGCTGTGTACACCTAATTAAGTTGTAAACAACCAGTTTATGGGTTGTATCACAGAGGTGTTATCCTATGAATAGGGTATTATACACACGTCTAACGTATCTCCAGTAATACAGTATATGCAATTTGTAATACATCTATGAGGTTCAATAATTCAGTTGTGTGGCTTCTATAATATACATCGATGTGGGCTTAAAACCCGAATATACACCTAATTAAGTTGTAAACAACTTGTTTACAGGTTGTACCACAAATAACGTATCTTCAGCAATACAGTGTATGCATTATATAATACATCTATGGGGTTTAGTAATTCAGCTGTGTGGCTTCTATAATATATATCCATGGGGGCTTAAGGCCCGAATATACAGCTTTCATGCTTTAATATGGTATTAGAGCAGGTTCGATCTATGCACCTGCAAGCTTTTGTCATCTATGTCATCTATGTCATCTATCTCAGCCACTAATTTTTATATGTGAGCATGAAAGCTCCTCCGTCATTTGTCCCATGCCTTTTGTGCCAAATGTCTCCGCCACTCTGATAATATTTGTTTGCCTCTCTCTGTGTGCAATTATTTCTCTCTTTACCACCATTCAACCCATTATTTGTCGTTTTTTATTATATTATCTACTTGCTAAAGGTAATGGAAACAACATGTTAATCCATTACTTTAAGGACCTCTACGTGATGTGCTTTGAGGTATATAAGATTTCCTATTTTGGTGGGAAATCTATGGAATATGCAAGAGGGAGATCATGTTGATGTCTTATAAAGCAAGAAGTTGTACGTGATAGGATTTCCCATGTGTCTTGGAGATCCTATTTTATAGAAAAGATATCCTAGTTGAACTAGGAATGGAAAAAATATCAATATCAATCTCAATCCCAATCCCACATAATATGGGACTTCTTTATGTTGGTGATTTTGGATAACACCATATCTAACAAAAGGGAGTAAAGAGAAATGAGTGGATAAAGGTAAAACAGAGAGAGAGAGAGAAAGAGAAAGAGAGAGAGAGGAGAAAGCTCGAGTGAAAGGATAGAGATAGAGGGATCCAAGAAACATTTTATAGGGTAGTGATGGTCCTCTGGCGTAGTAAGGAACCATTTTGTTTTAAAAGAGAAGTATTTATTTGTACCTTTTGAAAATGGGTGGTCTTTCAAATGGTGAACCACTCCATTCATTATATCTTCGTTGTGAAGATTATTTTCTATACGATCGCGTTTGTTACTCGATCCGATCGTGTCTGATGATCTGCGAGATGTTGAATCGATCTCGGGTTTTCACTGATTTTTGTTTGGTTTTCTAAATGCCATTTTGTTTTCTCAACTGTCTCAACAGTTTTTCTGCCTTTAGCTTCAACGAAGATTGAATATTATATTGCTAGAGCTTACTTTAGTCTGGTCATCTGTTCATGAGGACTATTACTCGAGCTTTCTCTATTCGAGGTATTGGTTTCTGAGGATTGTTGATTTACTGGTGCTCGAGCTTCTTCTATTCTTGCCTTATTTATGAGGCTTGCCTTCATTTGTCCAAACTCAAGTTGCTTTCTCCTAAAGCATCTTGAGTTTGAGGGGGAGTGTTGAAATATACAACCTGATATCTTTGACTGCACAACTTTGTACACCTAATGAAGTTGTGATATCTTTGACTGCACAGTTGTGTGCACCTAATTAAGTTGTAAACAACCTATTTACAGACTGTACCACAAAGATGTAATCCTATAAATAGAGTATTATACACACATCTAAGATAACTCCAGTAATACAATGTATGCATTTTTGTAATACATTTATGATTAAGTAATTCAGGTATGTGGCTTTTATAATATACATCCATGGGGACTTAAGGTCCAAATATATACATAATTAAGTTGTAAACAACCTGTTTACAGGCTGTACCACAAAAATGTAACCCTATAAATAGGATATACAATACACGTCTAAGGTATCTCTAGTCATATAGTGTATGCATTCTGTAATACATCTTTGGGGTTCAGTAATTCAGTTGTGTGGCTTCTATAATATACATCCATGGGGGTTTAAGGTCCCAATATACAGCTTTTTACGCTTTAACATACCTTCATTTCAATTTATTTTTTATCCAATGTTGCAAGCATTAAGATCCTATTTAGTTTTTATCTAATATTGCAAGCACTCAGATCCTAGTTTGGATAAGGGTATTTTCATTCTTTTACAAAACTTCTTATTTGATTCCTTATTGGCCCATCCAATCTAGAGAGAATGAGAAACCCTGGTAGCCACTTTCCATGAGTTTTTGAGAAATTAAAAGCTCCCCACAATGAGTTTTTGGCATGAATTTTGCCTGATTCATGGTACACAATTGATGGGGGGAGATCCAATGTAGAGTTTACCAAGTGTCCGAGAGATGATCATGGGTAGTTACAACTATCTTATTTGATAATTTTTTGTTGTTATTACCTTTAGAAAAAAATATAATCATTTACCTTTTGTATAAGGAAGTCACAATCATTCTTGTCATTTAAATTTCAAAATAAGTGGTTGTAAGAGTGTGATTGAATAAACACAAAAGTCTAAACCAAAATTTCATACTTCGTGACTCACCCCAAGCCATCCAATTTCACATGTAATGAGTGGGAATAGTTGTGACCACCTTAAAATAAAAATAGCTAGTCTCTTTGTAGACAATTGCTTCTGTTTTAAGACTTTGATGTATGAAAGTATGGAGTAGCATGTGTAAAGAGCATGTTCCACTATGAATAATAAAACCATTTTGAGAAAATGTGGGACTGTTTGAACACCATTAACTTGTGTAGGAGTTCTGGAGAAGTATCTTGACATTTGATTTGATCTTCAATGAGATTAGAAATGTTTTAAGCAAAAAAGATGTCTCTTTCTAACGATTTAACATACCAGTGGTAGTAGAAAGGATTCATTAAATGTGATTAAATGGATTAAGAAAGAGGATGAGTTTCCATGGTCTTTACATGCTTTGATGAGGGAAGTGGGTGAGGGATGTTGTCATATGACCATTACTTTTGGCCATGTGTATTGGAAATCCAACATGGAGGTTGATCGTCTTGCAAAGGATGGAGTTGCAATAGAAGATCTAAACGTTGTGATTCTGTAATTTTTTCTTTTTTTAGTTTGTAAATATGTAAATAAGCTGTTGTTGGTTTCTAACGTTTATATACGGAAAAAGCTATACATTGTCTAAAGGGGCGACTAAAACAATTTTATTTAGTAAATAAGTTGTGCTTTTTTGGAGGGCTTTTTGTGTAACGAGTTTTGGTGTATGTAAACAGTTTATGGTGTAAGTTGGAGGTTTCAATAGATCTGAAAAATAATAATAAGTCAACCCTAAACTAACTTCTTTTTTTCTCTTTATTGTGTTGAGTTATAATTTAATGGGTGAGCTGTGTATAAGGTGCCTACCTTATATTGAAGGAGTAAGGTGCACCTCTAAATTTTACCATATGATGGAGTTTTGGTGTAGGAAACTTTGTGATGGCTTGAAAATCCATATTCAACTCTAATTATTAAATTTAAAATTTTAAAAAATGTGTAGATCAAGCAGATCTATAAACACATGAAAACTTTGAAAACAGACGGATTAGATAACTTGTCACAAGATGCACTATTTTTAATACTTAAATTTTTTTTTTTTTTCTTGATATCCATACATCTCAAGATTGAGATTATGTATTGGAAGGTTTTTCAACTTTAGATCTTTTTTTTATATTAAATTTTTTAGTTGCACATTACTTTTATGGTATAAGATTGCAACATTATATAATATTTTTCCTAATTTAATTTGCTTTATTCTTTTGTAATTTTCATTTATTTTGGTGGCCTAGCATGCCACCGTTTCGCTTCATTAAAGTCCCTAATGCCTAGGCTTTAGGATAAAAGCAAAACACCTCTTCCAAGAACCCCACTAGAAAATGCACGTCTAGCACTCAATTTGACGATCTCAATCTTCCTGACTATAAATTTGAAAAAAAACAAAATTTCAATCTCAAATAATAATTCTTGTAATCCAATATTTGGACAGTTGATTTCATAAGGTTTCAATAAGATGTCAACCTTGTACTATTAAAGGTTTATGTAAGATGTCAACCTTGTACTATTAAAGTAAGGTGCGCCTCGAGTTTCGGTTTCAAAAAGTCATGTGGTTGGATAAAAATCTATTGTCAACCCTATTTATGAAATTTAAAGTTGAAAAAATGATACAAATCGAGCAAATCTATAAATAATTAATTTTTTTTGAAAATAGATGGTCTAGATAATGCATTATAAGATGCACTATTTTAAAAAATGGATAGTCTAGATAATGCATTAACTTTTTTTAAAATGGATGGTTTTTGTTAACATCATAACAACTTTTTAATCCATATATTTTTGAAATATATAGATTATTAGGTATGCCTTACCTCAACGGTACGGTGGTAACGTAGCTTTTTAATCCATATATTTTTGGAATATAAGTTCGTAGTCATCAATGGTACTAGAATTTTAGGCCATTGCGGAAGGTGTTGGAGGGGTTTGGAAGCGCGTTTTTTTTTTTTAATTCTTCTTTTATTTTATAATATATATATATATATATATATATATTCTGGAATATAAGTTTGTAGTCATCAATGGTACTAGAATTTTAGGCCATTACGGAATGTGTTGGAGGGATTGGGAACTGCGTTCTTCTTATTTTTTTCTTCCTCTTTTATTTTATTTTATTTTAGCTCATATACCATACCGCCTCAAGAACATAATTTATTCCTACTCCCTCAGACAAAAAAGACCTACTTGGGAGAAGTTTTTCAATTTGAAATTTTGAGAACCACTTGAGAATTAATTGATAATTATTCTCAGAAAAATATTGAGTTTTTTGACACTTAGATCTTACCAGCGTTTTAAAAATCGTTGAGTCGGCACGAAATCGGCCGATTCGAACAAGAAATCTTTCATCCGTGTCAATTCTTTTGTAAAACCTCATGCCGATTCGAATCGAAAATCGGTCATCCGTGTACCCAGCCTCGAACCAGAAATCGGTCATCCTGTGTCAATGTCCGACAAACCTAGAAGTGCTCCTCCATCACAAAACCACTTTGCTACATATGTTTCACACGTGACTTATTTTGGTAGCAGAAGACTATTTATCTTTGTTAAATTTGTTCTGTGGGTTCGAAGTGAGATAATTGTGCTAAGGTAATAGCTCAAAAAGAAATATGATATAATTATTAAGTGGCCTTTTTGAATTACAATTTAACATTTGATGGGGTGGTTAATATATTGTTTTAGTGCGATGGATGTTATGGGATCAATTCCTACCTAAGTGCTGTATCCGTTCCTTCACAAACAAATAATTTTTTTTTTTTTACAAAATAATTTTTTTTACATATTTTTTTTTTTTATAAAAAAATATAATATATATAAGGTTCTTGTCAAAAAAAAAAGTTAAGAAGGCAATACAATAAAAAAAAAATTTCTTGTCAAAAAATAAAAGCTTATTGTAAAAAAAATATAAGGTTCTTGTAAAAAAAAAACAAAAGTAATACAACAAAATTTATTTTTCTTGTAAAAAAGAAAACGTTTATTGTAAAAAACATATAAGGTTTTTGTAAAAAAAAAAAAAAAACAAGAGGCTATACAACAAGTATTTTTTATTCGTTTTTAGAACGAGTCAATGAATTGTCACACGAATTCAATCAGTGGCACCAACGTGACCAAGATGAAGAACGACATCGTTTGTCATTTTATTTTTAGGTCGTATGTTACGAATTGCATGTTTTATTGTAGTCCATGTATGATGATATACTTAATCCATAATAATTCTATACTTATCCTTATGTGTGATATAAATTAAATGGTAAACAATAGTTCATGCGGGGAAATAACATAACAATATTCGCATATTTATGCAAAAAAAATGAAAATTTTTAATGGGGTACCCCTATTTCTTATTGAATTATTAAGAAACAATATTTATAATGAATTTTAATAATTTTTTTGGATTTTTTTTAAAACTTAATCCTACCAATTAGGTCGATTCTCAATCCGGATCGTGGATTCACCGATTCGGATGGATTTTTGAGGTGCTCGATTCGGATCACCAATATGTTTTTTAAACCATTGGATCTTACAATTGAAAAATTGGATTGGCCATATGTCGAGATATTATTTTTTTCAAGTACCTAAATGGCATAATTTTTTATTGAGATTAATATATGGATTGAGCATCCCAAATTTTGGGCGGTGAGAGGATTTTCCGAGGGAGTAAATGAACATTATACTCCCGCTGAAGTAGAATATCACTTTTGTTTTGGCGCCGGTTGCTCTCTCTCTCGCTCCATTTTTGGCGCCCTTTCCCCTGTCTCTTTCTATCGATGCTAGGTTCAAGCAGGCCAAGCAGTATCAAGGCGCTGATCTCTATTTCTCGCACCACCTCTAATGGCGGAATACAGTGCTGAGACAGTGGAGGGATTGAAGGCACTTCTCTCCTCTTCTTCAGAGGGGGACAAAGCTCGAGCTTACACAGGCCTTTTTCACCTACAAAAACGAAGCGCTGATGATAATCATGCCATCCAAATCCTCTCTCAACAATCTCTGCAGCTTCTCCCTCTAATCAAAGTAGACATTTTCAACACAGATGAAGAGATGCATGTTTCTTCCTCCTTTACCTCTCTTTCGCAATGTCTTTCCAATTTCACATTCTTGATTTAGCTTTAAAACGGGTTTCATTTTTTCAGTATTTTGAGGGGTTTTTTTTTTTTGTCATTTTTTTTTTTGCAGTGCAGCACAGGCATTGAAGTGTTTGGGGTTCCTTATTTATCACCCAACTCTTGTTGCTGTGGTACCAGGTGAGCTTAAGAGATTGTCCATTGCATTGATATATGTTCATTTGCCTTTTTTTCCTTTTAGTTTTTGCCTTTTAATAGACGGTAAATTCTGTTATTGTTTTGAATGATGGGTTCTCTTTGTCATGTTTTGATCGTTTTGGCTGCGATAAATTTTTCTTTTTTTTAAGGAAAATCTTGGTCTTCCCATATATCAAACTGTACGTTCTGGCAAATGGAGGGTCTTTTAAGTTTTAGCTTGCCTTTTTGTGGATCAAAGAAAATAAACTGATTTTTGGGATTCTGTTTTCATGCTGAATAGATGTCTGAATTAAGTTGATTGCAGAATTTCCTGCGCTGTTAGAAAATTTGTGAAATGTAGGATCTTGCTGCTGAAAACCATCTTTTCTATGTCTCACATAACTGAAATGCAGTGAGTTGTTTATAGATGTCACAGGGTACTGTTATAGCTCATTCCCCACAAAAAAAAAGGCAATAAAAACCACATAAAAGAAATTTTTAGATACTTTGGTTGGACGAAAGACCCTAGTTAACTGTTAAAAAGCTACAACTTTGCTATAAGATGAAAGAGGTAGTTGATCATGTTATCATTATTTTTTTATGGAGGCTGAAATTAGCTAAGAAACAAGTTGGTTGTAATCTTGAATTTGAAATTGAATACTGTCCTTTGATTGACTACTAAAAAAAGTTATTAAATGACTATAGATTACATTCCATCATTGATGACATCCACTTTCAGAAGTCACTTAGCTCTTTCAAGTTCCCAGTGAGGCTTCAGATCACACAGAAGCTCTATACTCCTCCCAGTGACCCCTTTGTATCATGAAAGTATTGCAATTATTGCTCCTAGTATTCAAGGATCTCCACTTAGGCTATGAATGGCATACCAAGTCCTCAGAGGACAACCATTAGTGCAATTGGCCAAAATGCAATGACCACATAGATGCCTTTCTGAGAGTAAACCATTCACGGACTCTCCCTCTCCAATTTTAAAGTGATATCAAATTTTCTATGCAGGCTGGAATAGAAAAAGGATGGTGAAAAACTCCTTTCCCAGGAAATGGGACTAAATTTTTTTTGGTAGTTGCGATTTACAAAGTAGCAATACATGATTTTTTAGTAAAGTTTAGTTACTTTTTACAGTTTGGTTCTAGGGTTTGAATTGACATTTTTGACATAGAAATTAGAACTTCAGCATGTGCATGGAAAGCAGATTGACATTTGTTTAGTTGAAATATGGACAGAAGGTAGGATTCACGAAAAGTTTGGGACTAAAAAGAAAAAGAAAAATAGAATGGGTATATTATTTTCTTCATGATGAAAACAATTCCTCCAACATTTTGGTGATTTCTTACATCATTGGCTTTGGAACTGGGGTTGAACTTGTGATTTACCGTTACCTGGTACCTTATTCGATCATGTGGCATACTACATGCAGTATCAATAAAATACACTACATTTAATCGCAAAACATATGTTCTCATTAATTGTTGGTTGAGATAAATCCCTTCTCCATTTGAGGAGATATAATGGACTTTACCAAAGGCATGATTCATCCTTGCTATCTGTTCTTGAGCAGGGATGGTTGAGATTACATGTAGTGAGGAATAGCCTCGAGACCTGGGTGGTGAGGGTGGTGGGGTGCCATGACACAACTTCTAGAGTTCCATTCCTACGAGGTTCTCAAGTTGACATTCGAATGAAACAAAAAAAAGAAGACTTTACATGTAATAAACTCTTTCTGTACTACATGCAGTAATGGTATACTTACCCATTGGTTAGACTCCGTGGGTGAGAAGGTGTTATACTTGGGCATTGCCAATAATTGATGTATGGGTCATTATTTTTGGTAGAATCCTTCCAAATAAGCCACAAAGCTCTCATGGGAAGGTTTTGTAACATTGGCTTCCACTCATTTACTATGCGGCTTTCCATGAAATGATGAACTTTAAAGAGCTTTTGGAAAACCAATTGTTTTTTGATAATCTACAAGAAATGATGAACTTTAAAGAGCTTTTGGAAAACCAATTGTATTTTGATGATCTACAAGATCAAGATATTATAAAAATTCACTCTGTTGGGCATCTTGAATGAAATTTTGTTCTTGTTGGTTTGGTGCTGTTTACCTCAGTGTTAGAGTTGTCACTGAGATTTTGGGCAGATTCTTACATACCAAAGACTCAATTCAGGAAAACCCATGCTGTATTGGTCCTGGTGTATATTCTTTCATCTCCGAGCCATTATCCATGGTGTAACGATTTTTGTTATGCCATCATTGGACAATTCGTGCCATGGAGATTTACAAATTTCATAGGACGTCGATGCAGTTGTTTTGGAAGGAGATGTTGCTTGATGTTTTACTCTGAGAGGAAAGAATTCAATGCATTAAGCAGCTCTTGAGAGTTTCTGTTTCACCATTTGTTGGTGGTCCCAATGACGGATGTTGTGCATGTTCTTAGATGTTCTGAAACTGTGCAGATAATTTTGCAAGACATAGTGGTTGGCTTCGAATCACATTCAGCACATATAGATGTCCACCAACTCCAGACTCCCGGTGGGGAACTCTCTCATCCTTAAGGAAGCCCCTCCCGCTACTCTGGACATCAGCCAGAATAGCTGAAGAATGCGTGAGATCTTCTTCGAAAGAGGTCAAGTTTTTGGAGGGAGAGATGCCATTCTTACCAAACTTGTTTTTGACAACTATGGACAGTTTATGCTTGGGGTATGCTGCCATAACGTTTTAGGTTTCTTGGATGATTTTTGTAGTTTTAATTCTTAGTAAACAACATTTTCTTAAGAAGTAAAATAAATATTACAAGCTGAAACCTAAGTAGTTTTTAATATTACATAGTAGTTTTTAATTCTTAGTGAAGGGCATATTCTCAAGTAAAATAAATATTACAAACTTGTCTATGGAAAACCAAATTCACATATGGCGCTACAGGAAGCCAACAATTCTAAACGAGCGTTATTAATTATTTATCCTTGTCAGTATTTATTCGATTTCAATGTTATTCTGGAAAATCGTGCATAAAAGTTTTCATGGAATCTGTAGATGTAGTTGTACTAGCTGTTATTATATTTTGTGCATGAACTGATTATTCCTATTGAAATGAAGGTAACATGGAATAACTCCTCGTGGTTGCAGATTTAGTTGCTCAAGATATCATTGAATCCTTGGAGAAACTCATAATGACCACAAAAATGAAGGTAATGTTTTATGTAATGGCATATTGAACACTTGCTTTCTGCCTTCATTGACATTTCCTTGTGACTATAATTCATGCTTTGTTGGGTGCAGGCTATTTGTAATTTAGCAGTGTGGTGTATTTCTGTTCAACAATTTAGTTCTTCCTTCTTAGCATCTCATCAGGAAACTTTATTGAAGGCAGTAGTTTATGCCATCGACAATCCATTTGGGTCTCTTTCGACAACCTTTGAGGCAATTCAGGTTTTATTGCAGGCCACCATTTTGATTGGTTACTTTTTTGCTACTTATTCTGCATTGGACAATCCTGCTGATTTCAAATGTTGGTTGTAATATTTTCATTTAAAAAAAAATTGGATATACAAGCATCACTTGGATGTACAAAATTGGAGTCACTGTGAAAACGATACTCTGAATCTTGGAGGTCTAGCCATTGAACCAAGCTACTGTTAAGGAGCTTTAGTATATTCCTTCCAAGTGAAACGGCTACTCTGTTGCATTCTCTCCTCCTGTGATTTCATAACACACTTAAGTCACTAATATGAGCACACTTCATGAATAATTTTTATGTTAGTACCATCGATGTTCCTCCATACCAAACTCCCTATTGTGGATCACCTTTTCTTAAACTTTACCTCCATTTGGCTTCTATGCATCTAAGCCCTAAAAATAGACCCATGCTCAATATTCGAGTCACATGTGTGCAATGCATTAAATTTAAGACCAAACCTGAACGAGAACAAGGGGGGACACCGGTTGGAGAGGTCGCGAATTGAGTGGGGCCATTGAACCAGTATCAAATCACATGGTTTGATATGTGGACCGGCTGGTTTGACCTGTGTTGACCAACCTGACTGGTTTTGACATGCTACAGTGATATATGGAAATCATCAGCATTATCATTTGAGCTTTATCCCAACTATTTAGAGTTGGCTACACGAATCATGTTTTGCCATTCTACTCTATCAAGGGCCATACCCTTAGTCAGACAATAAGTCATCATATTTCTTCTCATTATTTTCATCCATATCCTTTTGGGCTTTCCCTTTGCTCTTTTAGAGCCGGTTAGGAAGAGTGATTTGGTTCATGTGGTAGGCTCTAAAAGGTCAATGAGAAGTCCCACAAGGATATAGATGATAGTAAAATATATGTTGACTTATGATCTAACTGAGGATATAGTCATTGATAGAGCAGAATGACGGAATAGGATTCATGTAGCCGGCCCCAAATAGTTGGGATAAGGCTCAGATGATAATGTTTATGATGATTATCATAAAGACTTTTAGCAAATTAAAATACAACATTAGTCATTAGGAACTTGAAAGAAAATTTTCAAATGAAATATATTACCTAGATTTGATTTGGTCCTTCGTCTCATGGCCATTTCTTTCCTGAGCAACTTCAAAGCACAATTATACAAAATGTGCTCATCAGCAAATATTTTTATATTGGATTTCTGGCTCAAGAACTAGTCTCTTAAGGCACTCACTAAATCCATCCATGATTGTGTCTTTCCTTTCAATATCTAGGTTAGCATAAAAGAACTTCGAGTTCAAATAGACCTAGTTGCATACAATGGTCTTTGAAGCTGCCTATCCCACTTGTCATCTACAATTCTCTCTCTCTCTCTCTCTCTCTCTCTCTCTCCAATCAAGCAGAATGATATTGGATGACGTGAAATTTTTTTCAGTTGCCATCTTATATGGAAGGTCTGATTCCACAAATAAAACCTCTTTGCCTGAAGAAGGTCAAAGAGTTTTTGTCCCGGCATTCTTGTGGCCTACTGGCTGAAGTAAATGAATTTGGCCTAAATAATGCTGAGATGAAGCATTTGTTCGTGGCATCGATTTGCAAAATGTTAATCTAATCTACATATCTGTAATCTGGGAAAATATAGTGAATTTCTCAAGAGGGATTTCCTTCTTTGTTGTTCACCCTCTTTTTGATGTATGTAGTTTTTGTTATTGGATTGGTCAATGATACACAGACATTCTTGTGTTGAACAAATAGTTTTGGTGTATCATTTCTTTTCCTCCATCTTAATGGGGCCATAAGATATCTATCCATTTAATTAATGCACCACTGATTATTTGAATATTGTGGCTATACATAGACACAACTCTCTCTTATCAACATTCTTGGATGTATGTCTATACATTATTTCCCCAAAAGATAATCAACCTTTTAAATTTCATTTGGGACTTCTAATTTATTCCTTTTGTTGAACTTTTACTTCGAAAACATTAAGCTTTTCTCCCCTGTTTCTGAATTTATTATATTGGATTGATTGAAGATGATTTATATTCTGTGTTCTTATCATAGGGTGCAGTTAAGCTGGCCACTCAAATGGGCAAAACAATGAGAGAAAGTTCACATGTATGGGCTCCTTGTATATGCAGGAGACTTTTTAGCTTAAATAAAAGGGATAGAGATATGGCAGAAAGGTGCCTCCAGAAGATTAAGTCGATTATACTGCCTCCTCCATTGAGACTTTCCAAGGTGATTGTCTCTGCTTACAAAAATTTTGCGAACTTTTAATGATGATATTCATAACTTGATATTCATATACCTTTCATGAGAAGATGTCACCTCTTATGTTTGTATTTTACTCAATCATGTCGTGATTGTTACAAAGTTTTTTCTATGAAATTAAATTCCTACTGATTCATGTTCCAAGAGATAGCAGCTCTGCCTTTATTGGATTTTAATTTAGCAATAACACCACGATTCTTCTAGGGAACTTCTCATCATTGTCTATAAATGAATTCTATAAACTATATTTAATGTTATGATGCATTTATGCCATGAATTATGTTTTAGAAGTCAAGAAGGCTTCTCTCTTAAATTTGCATTTCGCCATGTCAAACTTCTCTTTGCCCATGCATTATTGCATGTGAACAATGTTCACTATGGGGAAAGGAGCTGAGGTTGTGGTGGTGCACCCGACACCCTAGTCACCTCGTTGTGGTTTCCATTCCCATCACTAACACCACCTCACTAATACCTTCAAAAAGCTAATTCCTAATCTACTTGAAAAAAGGGGTAGGGGCATGTCTTCCCCACTGAATTACCCAACAAAAACACAATGTGCACTGTGTTTTACATGTTCAATACAGATGAAACCTGATGGTTCTATAGATGAACTCATCAAAGTCTTTTAGAGCTTTTTTTTAGGTTAACAGTGGGAATGAAGGGTAGGACATTTTGTTGAGGCATCAGTCCCCTAACCACCCATACCCCAACCCCATTCCCTCTTTTAGAGCTATTTCATTATTGGAAGAAATGTCTAAGTTCCATATGGAGATAGTAAATATGTATGTATCTTGGAAACCAACTTTTGGAGAAAAGAAAGTATAAATATCTTAGAGTTGGAAGCCTTGACAGTCCATTATAAGAATACAAGAGTTTTTTTTTGTTTTTTTTGGGTATTTCAGTGAAATGGAAGGGCCCTACCCGTTTTTTCAAGTAGATTAAGAGTTAGCTTTTTTGAAAGGTATTAGTGGGGTGGTGTTAGTGGTGTGAATGGAAACCACAATGTGGTGACTAGAGTGTGGGGTGCTACCTCCATGACCCCAGCCCCTTTGCCATTATAAGAATACAAGAGTTGTCAATAGTAATTTGCATACTTGCTATAGAAATGGACAAAATTGCCCACTCCAAATTCTATTTTACAAAATCTTCCTAAAATCACTCATTCACACTTTGAATTTACAATAAGCATGACTTTGTTCTCCTTAATCCTATTTCATTTCATAGACATCTGTGTTAGGTAGGCCCAGGGATCACTGATTAGTTGAATGAGCCCCTCCCTCCGGCATCTCATTCATTGGTCAACGACATCTGTCTCCATGGGGGCCCCCCCTTCCTTCCACCAAGTTTGCTGCTAGTATCTATTTCCCTCTAGTCGAATCAATAGAAGTCCCAATAGAAGTTGACTGACCTGGCTCTACAATCGACGATCTATTGCTCCCTCAACAAAGTTTTTGCCCATGCTTTGATTCGAAACTATCGTGATGAATCTCGATCGGATCCTCCATCAGTGTCTTCTTTTTTCTTTCTTTTTTCAAAATTTCTAGAATTCTAAAGGAGATAATCACAATTTCATGGTATTTGACCCCCAACTAAAATGAAAATGAACTTTATTTTTTTTTTATCTATTAGCTAATGAGGTCTTCCTGTTATTTAAAAAAATATATATTCTTCTTCTCAAAATAATAATGCTTTTGGTGTTATATAGGAGTATGTCATGTACAAATGACTTAAATTTCCATTAGAAATACACAAATAAGCATATGGAGCTATAAATTTTGACACAAATCCCTGAATATATTTAAGGAGAGTTTATCTACTAAAACTTGATGATGAGTGTAAGTGCTAAAAGAAATTTGATGCTAGGTCCTTTGATAAGTGCAGAAGCATGCTT
This sequence comes from Amborella trichopoda, assembly GCF_054954075.1. NCBI lineage: Eukaryota > Viridiplantae > Streptophyta > Magnoliopsida > Amborellales > Amborellaceae > Amborella > Amborella trichopoda. Next base: position 36,889,240 of record NC_142348.1, read on the forward strand.
ATAGCATTAAGGTTAATCAGAGTCATCCCTATGTACAATTGTATGTAAATCGTTTCTAGGGTTACTCATGGGGGTAATGAGATTTGTATACATGTGCATGTTTTTTCACACTATCATAGTTGTTTATCTTGTGATGTCTCAGATGGGAAGGATTTGATATAATAGGCTGCCTTCTTAACTATTTTCCTAGCTGATAGGACAGAGATGAGCTTCAACATCTTAAGTATTCATGAACCAATAAACATGTTAGTTGTAAGTTGTGCCCACAAATTGAAACCCTAATTTTAAAGTCAAGGAAGATAATCACTAAATAATGGCAATGGAGACACAAAAGGAAATCCGGGCCTGTGCGGATTGATCAAAAGTAAACTCTTATGCTGGCTCTCTATGTGGGATAGTTTGTACACAAGCTAAAGTGAATGTTCTACTTGAAGGAGTTTGCGAGTTCAATATATGGGGTTATCATCGAGATGATCTTCCACATTGTTATTCGGGTTGGGAGGATCTTGTGTACAATAAAGAATTTGTGTTGTATTTTGGAAGCCAATGATAGTCTAGATTTGCAGATGATGTGATGCTGTCATTTTCAAGGATGTAAACTTTCACCTTGATGTCCGTTTGAGGTGATCCTAAGCTAAACAGAACACCTCTTCAAAATTTATGACCATTATCTCTATGTTTTTATGTAATTTAGACGTTTCAGGCTTGAAATTGTGGTAGAAAAGCTAGGAAAATCAGTGCTGATTTTCTTAAGTGTGTCATGTTTCCTTCTTTCCCTAATTGATTACTAGAAACCCTGGGGTAGGGAACCTAGGTAACCAAAAAACCAAGAAATGTGGCAGTATGGTCCACTGAGGTAATCCAAAAAGTGTTATGCTCCAACAGGAGGAAAGGTAATTTGGGCCACCAAATCAGGGTATGCTTGAGAGGGCTCCTTCCTTAGCCAAGGCGTCCACTTTGGGCGTTCAACTCCCGCCAAGTAGGCCTCCATGAGACAGCGATATCCTTGCAGAGGTGAGCAATTTCATCAAAAATGGGTGCAAAGTACCAAGGGCAAGGTGAAGAACCCGGGGCCCCATGAGATAACATTCTGGGTGTTGCCTTCCACTATCAACGGGAGACCCCATAATGGGTCAAAGAGCTTGATGCCTCTAAGGAGAGCAAGGGATTCAGCAGTCTCGGAGTCGATGTGTCTCAGGTGAACGCATAAACCTGCCCCAACCCTTTCTTCTTAGGCCCACCTCACGTGTTACACTTGTGTCGGAGTCAGACCTCCTTGGTCCTATATCAAAGTATGTCCTACATCATAGTGTCCATCAGTGTTACAAAAACCGTTGGGCTGCGCTTAGGCGGCCGGGTGGGTGGGGTCCAGGCCGCTCAGCACCTACGCGGACGCTCAGAACATGGGCGGCCCAGTAGAAAGAAATTGTTGTTTTAAGGGTCAGATTTTGCGTAAATAATTGAAAAATACATATTGAGGTATATTTTAGTCCATAATCCTATATAACACATCAATTCATTATCAAGAAAATAAGAAATATCAATATAACACATAAGAGTTAGGGACTAAGGGACATCAAATGTCTTTAGTCCACAAGTCCACATAGAATATACCGTTCTCCATACTCCATAAATCCATATTCAATTATCCATAGTCCACACTCCTCACATAGTTAAAACTTAAAATTTACCAACCAAATTACAAAACCAGGGAACCACAATACACAACCAAGAGGAGGAAAATAAAAAGAAAAGAAACCCTTCTATCCTATGGAAATCAGAAAAAAAACTAGTTTTTTTGGGTTTTTTCTCTCTTTAAAATATGCTCTAATGGAGTTTATGTTTCAAATGAACCTAAAACCTACCTTTATCCCTTTTCTTATTTAAAAAAAGAACCAAAAATGCCCTTCAACGAGGGACATTTCCGCCCCTAGTGCCTAGGTGGCCACCTATTTGGGCCCCGTAGGCTTGGGCAAGGCGCCCAGGCCCTCTGGACAGCTTAGGCGGCCGCCTGCGGTCTGCTGTTTAGAGCACTGGTGTCCATATTCCCAAGGGACTGTGGGTTGCCGATTTGTTGGCTAATATCGATGTATTATGGGTTTTGGATTTAGTGGGCACCATAAGGCTTCTTGCTCTTTCACTTGAATAGCGCAGCTTCTTCTTTTTTATTAAATTTATTGTGGAAATAAATATTGCTTCTGTTTGGAATGTTATGAATCCCCTTTTCCATGATGGCATTGAAATCGTAGAACTCGACTTCTATTTTCTTCAAGAAAAGTTCGTGGAGCAAATTACTCTCCACTGTATTTCCTTTGACTAGAGGATTTCTGATTTTTTCACCACATACTTTACATAAGTTCTTGGGGCGCAAACTCTTCCTTGTTCTCCCTTATGATTGCCTCATGTTTGACCAAGGATGTGATTGTTGCACGATTGAAGTGGAAATTGTCCATTATTCTTAAACTATATTCTTTTTTAACTGCCAAATGGCATCCAATCCATATTTCTAGGCCTTTATTTGTTGACTTATCGTCACTGAGTACTTTAGTCATTCACTTATGTATTCCTCCATGTATCCGAGCTGTTGCCTAATAATCTCATTGTAATCCAAACTGTGTCTAATTTTCCAACCTACATGGGTCAGCTTTACCCTAGTGTACCTCATGATAAAGTTATACATCCTTTCTGGACTTAGTTTGAAATTTGTTGAATGCTTATATGTGATAGCAATCCTGTTTTTTTTCTTTTCAGAAAGCAACAAACTTGGTTTTGTTAATTAATATTTCCTGTGCTCATCATGATTGAGCAGGCTATTGCATTGGACATCAAGCACAGATTTCTTTCAGATATGGAGAAAATGTTGCAGCTTCCTCTTTGCAAGGTCCATGTCATCCAGGCTTGGGGATGGCTTATCCGCTTACTTGGTTCTCATGTCTTAAGAAAAAGACACCTCCTTAATGAAATGCTGAAAATCCCCGAGAAGACATTCTCTTGTCCTGATCCCCAAGTCCAAATTGCTTCACAGGTCACTACCTAGTTCACCTTTTCTCAAGGATTTGATGACATTTTAGCTTTCTTATGTTGCCTAATCTGTTTGTTGTTCATGCACCTTCAGTAGAACTGTAGCAATACTACAAGTGTTGCTACATATTATTTACTTTTGTGGTATCTTGTTCGGCAGGTTGCATGGGAAGCTTTGATAGATATACTTCTTCAACAACCAGTTAAAGCAAATGGAACAAATGTAATCCATGTACCCTCTTCACATGAAGGGCTAAGACCCTCTCATGCTTCCTCGGGAAACTATGATGCAGAAAGGGATGTCCCACTTAAAAGAATCAAGTTGCTAATGACACCGTTGGTTGGAGTGCTATCGAGTGCCTGTGACATTCCTGTTCGTCTTGCTTCCCTAAACATGTGGCATTACATACTTCATAAACTTGATGTTTTTGTCAACCACCCCTCAATACAAGAGGTTGTACTGGAGCCTATTTTCAAAGCAGTCTTCCAAATGGGTCCCGATGATAGGAATATCTTTATATGGAGTCGCTGCCTGGATCTCTTTGATGAACTTGTTTCATCAAAAATTGATAAGGGTTTTGATGCCCCAAAGAAACAAGTGGTAGCATACATTTGGCCTCCTGATTCTGGTTCATATGAGCCTTGCCTTAGTGCTAAGATGTCATGGCATGACCATCCCATCAAATGGTTGCCTTGGGACCTGAATAGATTAAACTTCTACCTGAATATGGTTCAAATTATCAGGAGGTACTGTTTGGGTAAAGGTATGGCCGATGAATACGTGAAAAGGGGTTTAGACGCTTCTTTAAGGATATTCAAGTCTTTGCTGCAACGAGTTAAGATAGAACTAAAAGGAACATCCAGACCATTCGATGAGATTGTGCTAATCATCCATGAATTACTTAGTTTTACAAAGGATATCTATGCGACTGTTACTTTAGAACACCCAATTATTAGTGTCACTGACTGGCAATGTAATGTGCTGCAGTTCATTGAAGTAGTCATAGCGGAATTAGAACATGATGTGCTGAAATCTCCTCTTTACAAAGTTCCTTTGGATATCCAGGAAATTCAGAAACTGCAATGTCCTCAAGATACTGAACGTGCAAATCAAAATATGTCAGGAAGCGGTTTCTTAGTGTATATGGATTTGGTTTCTCCCATGGTTTATATTATTGTACTTTATTTCGTAGTGGTAGCTCACTCGCTTTCTGCACTAGAAGAAAACCAATTTATAATGAACAGATTGCAGAAGTTCTCTGAGATGATATGTTCTATATGTGAACCTTTGGATGAACTAAATCACTTTATTGGTATGTTATATTTGTATATGCAGAATGATTTTCGTTGGGGCTTATTTAAGATGTGGAGAGTGCTTGCTAGAGGCCTGAATGATCGAATTGATTCTGTGAAGTATTTGCATTTTTTGAGAAGCGATTCTGATAATACGGGCTATGCAATAGTATATTACTCTTTGTGTTGTCCTTTGGAGTTATATATTTCCTTGGAGAAAATGAACATGAAAGAATCGAGTGGCTACATGAACTTCCATGTTAGCCCATCTGAATTAAGCCTTGAGCTTGACCTCACTTTAGAAGTTTGGAGGTCACTGTACTATTCTGCAAATCATGTTTCCAATATTGAGGGTTCTTCCATAAATAGGTTTGCTGAAGGTATGTGCAGAAGGCTGACTGAATTGGTCAGCAAGAGATATATAGTATCACAGAGTGAAACTCAGATTAGATTAAAAGAAGAGTTGAATGGGAGATGTAGTTTTCTCTTTTTGATTGGAGAACTTGTGATCTATGTTTTAAAACAAACTTTGGTTTTGAACAGTCAAAACCTAATATTAAAGAACAGGAATCAGGAAGAAAGCAAGAAGAGTGACAGCAGCAACATCAGGAATTATTTGGAGTTTGTTGCCAGGTATGGTGGGACTTTGTTTGAAATTTAGGGAGCTCTCTCTCTCTCTCTCTCTCTCTCTCTCTCTCTCTCTCTCTCTCTCTCTCTCTCTCTCTCTCCACGTGGTGTGCTTGATATTTTCTTTTGATATTGTGTTGTAGATACCTGAGGCTCTTACTGACAATTGTGAATACCTTGCCTGAGGTTGAACTTGATGTTATTTTGAGGTCATTACTACAACTTGCTCTTTTATGTAAAACAATTCCATTTCCATGTATAATTTCCCTCCATTTCATATTGGCATCTTTTCTTAATTCACTTTTTGACTTTATGCTACAAATGCAGGACCTTTGCAAGTATGACTATCTTTGTAAGTCATCTTTGCTTAAAGAAAGATATCTTGTTATTCATGGAGATCATCTCTGACCCACTGGCTCAATGGCTATCCTTGTGCTCAATCCTAAACCAAGAAACAAACAGAGGAGACCTCCAGCATCAACTTTCCATCTTCTGGACTGAAACATTGGATTGCTTGCGGCGGAGCAAACCACCGCTCCTCTTCAATTCCTCTCTCCTCACTCTCCAAGCCCCACTCTTGGGCATAGCTCTTAATCACCCTCACTCAGCCATTTCTGATGCCACCATCTCATTCTGGCAGGCAACATATGGCAAAAACACGAAAATATCTTATCCCCACTACTTGTTTCCAATTCTAGTCAATCTAAAGATTGTAGATGCAAATGCACCATTGGCCTGTGATAATCCTGCAATTTCAGCTGATACTAAGTGTGTCGGAGTTAATGTCACCCAGAAAGGGAGCTCAAAGAGAGTAGTGGCACCCATGCAAGATTGTGATGCTCTATTTGTTGGACCTTCAAAAAGGAAATGTTCAGAACTAACTGAGCATCAAATGGAGGTGAGGAGAGCCCAACAAGGAAGGGTAAGAGATTGTATGGGGCATGGTCCTTGAGTTAAGACCCATACGAATTTAGATTTTAGTCAAGGAAATGAGGGTGAGTCCCAAGAGACTGAGGAGGTACGGAGCCTTGAGTCTATCCTTGACAAGCTGAGGATGCGTAAATCTTGTGATATTGGAAAGTGATTGTGATGTTTGGCATGTATTTATTTGTACTTTGTAATCTTATGCATAATGTATGTTAATTCCCTCTTCCACTTTTAACTGCATAGACAATGATCCGACAAGAGCAAACTGTACCCCCCTCCCCACGAAAAAAAACAAGGAAGTTCAGAGGCATAACTTTTTGACATCACAGGTACCCTGCTACCTTGACTGCCCAGAAGCCGCGTCTAAAGTTGTACACTTCTCCAGCACAAAGTCTACTGAAAAAAGGTATTTGAGTTTCTAAAGCCTATTTTTGACTGGGTGAGAACGGGTAGGGTCGGAGCCAGATCCGCCCAGATTGGGATCTAGATTTGAATAGTATACATTTGATTTGGGTTGGATCTAGATTTAAACCGGATCTTAGTTATTTGGATCCGGATCTAAATCCTAACAATACATATCGGATTCAGATCTTTAGGGTCTGCATATTGAATTTAGATCCGGATCCGGATTATATACTATTTAAAAAAAATTATATATAAAATAAAAATTTAGCATTTTAAAAAAAATTGGGTCGGATCTAGATCTTGATTTGGGTTGGATCTGGATCTGGATTTGGATCAGATCCACCTACTCTTGGATTCGATCTGAATTTTAATTCAAATATGAATTTTGGATCCAACTTTTGAATCAAAACCCGAATCCAAATAGGGTTTGAAATCTGGGTTTTGAATCCAAATCGGGTCAATTTTCACCTTTTTTAAGGCACTTTTGGAATACATATTGAATTTTTTTTGTTTGAGTTGGTTACTAGGTTGAGTAGGTTAGGTATCTGTGGTCTTAAAAATACTTCTAACAAAAGCCTGAGGTAGCAAATATAATATTTGCCTTTGGAGCATATAATCTTTTATCAAACAGCATTTTATGGCCCTTCTACATTTTAGAAATTTGGGGGAGGTTGGGATGTTGGTTGTTGGTGGTATAAACATCACGGTGGACATAAACTCGTAGATAATTAGGGCCAGGAGATCTGGAGGCAGGAGAAAAACTCGTTTTTTTCGAAGTGTTAAACGCCCCCGGTTTCAGTAAAATTTTGAGACGCAAACAAGTAAATGGCAAGTACACACTCAGGATACAGCTAGAAAGGAATACAATTCCGGAGTCTCTGAGTTATATACTCACGAGACCAGTATAAAACCACAGTCACTAAAATTACTGATGTCTTTCCAATTGGTGTGGTAACATAAATGTCAATTGGAAATAAACATTTCTTTGAGTACAAAAATCATCATCCAATCAGTATAATTAAACATTGATTAGGATGGCAAATTTCTCTTTCACTATAAAATTTATCATCCAATTAGTATATAACACTCAAACATCGATTGGGAACAACTTCTCTCACAATAAAATAAGTCTTCCAATCAACAAAATACAAAAATCGATTGGGTACAAAATACATGAAAAATCTTGTAAAAATTATATTAAGTTCAATACAACAAAGCCATACATCAGAGTGAGAAAATCATACATAAATAAAATCCATCATTCACTTCATGATGCCATGAGATAATCCTCAGAAAAAAAAAAGCCGTCCATAGCTTCTATCAAAATTTTAGTGAGAGCCTGCTAATTTAGAGTGAGAGAGTAAACCTACTCACCTGTTATTAACGATACAGAGCTCTTGTTATCAACGGGAACTCCTAAGAGAAAGTGAGAGAGTGAATAATATGTGAGACAGAGCTCTCGTTATCAACGGGAACTCCTAAGAGAAAGTGAGAGAGTGAATAATATGTGAGAGAGAGAGGGGAAAGCTTTCTAAATTCTCCTACAACATAGAAGTTCTATCCTTTTATCATCCAGCCGTCCATTTTTTATCAAGGGAGCCACTTACCGTTTGATCTTAGATCCAACGTCTCAAAGTATTTTATTTTTAGTTTTTTTAACACATTTGTTTTTTGATATGAAATTTGGTACGTGCCATCTTCTCATTGGGGCGCACCTATAAAAAATATTAACAATAATTTTTCGATAAAAAATAATACCCAAAATACCTCTTGAAACTTTCAAGGATATAGTATTTTGGTCATTTTATTTTATTGAAAATATTTTTTTTGTACTTTTCCGTTAATGCGAGTTTAATAGAGGAATGAATTTCCAAAATTTGGTGTCAAAAAAGTTTATAGAAAAAAAAATTAAAACTAAAACAATGTAAAGGTACGATATTGTGATTGAAACAATCTTAACCCTCCATTAAAAAATGGGTGGTTGGATAAGGGAGAGGAGAGAACTTCCACAAATGTTGTAGGGGGACATAGAAAGCTTTACCCTAAAAAAATTCGCATTAAACACCACCGCATGCTTTTGTAAAAAACATGAAGAAAAATAAGTGTTGACTAAAAGGTCCACATTATAAAAATAGACTAGCACCATATAAAAGTTGTTTTGAAACAATTTTTTAAAACAAAAAGCTAACATGGGACAGTTTCTTACAAATTCTACGGAATTTTATTGGTTTGTAAAAATAACTAGATTTTTTCCTTCCAAAAAAAATAAAAATAATGAAATCCCATCTTCCACGATGGCAGCCATTAGCATGATCATGATCATGCTCATTCCGGTGATTCCATTAGTGGCATGATATCCTTGGTGGTTAAGGATGTTGAACAAGTCTCATCGCGATCACTTTTCACTGCGTTGGAAAAGGGTGTCATCACAGTGAAGTTTTACCATGGTGGATAAGTATTAAATATTGGTCATGGCGAGTACTCTATCAGGATATTCAAAAGATAATTAACTATTTTTATGAAAAAAAAACTAATATTCTTATGTCATTAAGTTGCGCATTCAAAAAACCCTATAAAACCACAATCTAAGCTATTGATGTCTTCCAATCAGTATTATAGTATAAACATTGATCGGGACAAATTTCCATTAAACTTTTTTCTCACTGTAAATATCATCTCATCTGTAATTTTACCTTATAGACATCAATTAGTTATGAAATGCATGAATAAATTTATTTGTATTGGATCAATTATGATACGAAAAATAATCCAATTAAATATTTGTATTGGATCAATTATGATACAAGAAACAATCCAATTAAATCTGTGTTAATCAATGAATGATACAAGAAAGGATCCTGAAAAGTTCTTGTACCAAAACGGAGGTTAATAGACATCAATCGTAAAACAGTCTCCTCATCTCTCTCGGCTTTCTCCAATTCTTCATTCTCTCTCAGGAAACAGTAAGAATCCATACTCAATGGAGATGGAAAGTCTAGAGATTGATAATTTCCTCAATCTGGATACCTATTTATGAAGCCACTCTCTTTCTCCCTCTTCTTTACAACACTGCTTGCTTGTAAGGGAAATATATCAATTAAAGGATCCAGTTACCTTATAAACTCATTGCTGGTGTCAAATCATCATATTTAACATTAGGATTTTAAATTTAATTTTACTTAAGTACTAAAAATTATAGTAAATTATAGTTAATTATAGTAAAAATTAAGTAAAAATTATAGTTAGTTATAGTTAATTGTAGTTAACTATAATTATAGTTAATTATAAGTAATTATAGTTAACTATGATTATAGTTAATTATAATTATAGTTAATTAACTATAATTATAATTATCATTAACTATAATTATAATTATCATTAACTATAATTATAATTATAATTAACTACAATTGTTATTATAACTATAATTATAATTATAATTATAACTATAACTAACTATAACTATAACTATAACTATAACTATAACTATAACTATAATTATAACTATAATTATAACTATAACTATAATTATAACTATAATTATAATTAACTATAATTATAACTATAACTATAATTAACTATAATTATAATTATAGTTAATTTAAGTATAATTATAATTATAGTTAATTATAGTAAAAATTAACTATAATTTTGGTAATTGAGCACCATTTAAGTAGCCCTAGCCGAATGACAAAAGTACCCATAGTTGTGCAAAATGGAACTGCTAAATGACAAAAATACCCCAATTGATCATAGTTAGTAACGTGAAACTAACTTTTTTCATTGTAAACATTTATTTGATGTTAACTAATTTTGAACAACCAAAGGTATTTTTGTCATTTTAAGAGAGCTAAATTATCAAAATGTCCCTTTTTTCCCAAGGTTCCCAACACTAAATAAGTGCAATTTAGGTATTTTTTTACAATGTTTTTAAAAAGTACTAGAGTGAAATGAAACTTAAAAAAAATACCCCTAATATTGAATGCGACGATTTGACAATATTAATAATTTTGTAAGATAATCTTACCCTTAGTTGTAGATTTACCTAGTTCAAAAACAGAACAGTTTTTTTTATCCTTCCTATGATCTTTGTTATGCAAACTTCTACAATAAAAATAAAAATTTTAGCACGTACATTCAAAAGAAATAAGGGAAGTATAGTTTAAAGGGCGCGGTTTGTATAGAGCCTAGGCTCTAAACAATCAAATTAGAGCCTACCTTCAAATAGTGTTGAGAATGTGGTTGCAATATTGGAAATATTTGTCATAGCCTTAAAATACATTTCAATATTTATTTATAAATTTTAAAGATTAAAAAATAGTGTAGATCGACATATCTATGAAAACTTGAAGATCTTGAAAATTGATGGTCCAAAAATATGCCACAAAATACACTATTTCCAAAACTTGAGATCCATGTTTTTCTTATGTCCATGCATCATGATGTCAAGATGATCAATTTGAAGATATTTCAGCATCAAAACAACCTCTTCTAGTATAATTTTTGAGGTAGGCTCAAATTTGATTGTTTAGAGCCTCGGCACTATATAAACTTTTCCCTAGTTTAAATATGGGTGTGGTTCGTATAGAGCCTAGGCTCTAAACATTCAAATTAGAGCCTACCTTCAAATAGCATTTAGAAATGTGATTTTAATACTGAAAATCTTTGAGATAGCCTTAAAATATATTTTTATATTTATTTATAAATTTTAAAACATAAAAAATAGTGTAGATTGATAAATCTATGAAAATTTGATAATCTTGAAAATTGATAGTCCAAAAATGCATTATAAAATGCAATATTTCCAAAACTTGAAATCCATTTTTTTCTCTTGTCTATGCATTTTGATCTCGAGATGATCAATTTGAATATATTTGGCATCAAAACAACCTCTTCTAGTGAAATTTTTGAAGTAGACTCAAATTTGATTGTTTAGAGCCTCGACTCTATATAAACTTTTCCCTTTAAATATTAAAGGGAACTAGTGTACAACCGGAGAGGGGGGGAGCGCATAAAATAAAGAGCTCATAATTATCGCTCAGCGATAATAACACAAGGGAAAATATGAGGATATTATCTGGTTATTTTGCCTAGGTATTTATTAAATTTTTTTTCAGACTTCAACTACCAATATTATAAAATAATAATTATCTATCCTACATATATTATGCCATAGTTAAAGGGTGAGCGCAAATCGTTATCTATATATATATATATATATATATGCAGAGAGAGAGAGAAAGAGGAGATTTAAGAGCTTTTCTTCTAAAATTTCTAATATATTTTATCATCAAAGAAAGTAAAGAATATCTTAAAGATAAAAGTGCGAATTATAGAGATGCTTGTATATATGAAAATTGAGTCAGAGATTTTAAGGGAGGGATTTAAGGAGAAAGAAGTAAATTTGATTCACAAATAATTTTTTACATCCCAAATTTTCTCTCTTTTTTTTGGTTTATGATTTAAACTATCATTGTAAATACATCATAAATTTTTGTAATCCTAAGAAGATTAGGAAGAGAGTTTAATATCATGATACTTAAATGAAAGAGAAGAAACCGCTCAAGATTTCCTAATATGCTTTTGAATTAAATGTGTAAAGATGGGGTGGGGTGGGGTGGGGTGGCAGGGCGGGGGTAAGGAACCAACTTCACCCAAATTTCAATCTTAACATATTTATTGAATGAAAGAGGAAAGAACTTTCATATGCAATTATTTCATAATCTAACCATTGGAACAAGGGGGGAGTGAGAGTCATGTATATATATTTCCCCATATATACCACATTCAAAAATACTTATTTCATAATCTTTACATCCGAATGCAAGATAGAGGAGCTAAAACCTAATGAAATGAAGAGAGAGAAACCCACCCTCGACATTATTTGGTCTTTTTCATTTTGTTATTAGTAAAATTTGCATATTTCCTTTAAATATGCTAAAAGTATAGTCTAATTAAAATAATTATGACATATGACCAATTTTCAAATATTTCAAAACATATTTTGGAATGTTTTATAAAACTTATGGTGAATTTTCCACAAAAATATTTAATAGAAAGCCATCTTTTTTCTTTTTCGATAAATTTCAATAAGTGTATATTTTTTTCAGAGAAAGACGGATGCCACAATACCAGAACAATCCGCTTCTCAATTAGTATAACAATGTCACACTAACCCAAAACTCAACCAAATAGAAAGAAGAAGAAGAATCAAGATGAAAAAAAAAAAAAACTAATTTTTCATTCAAAGATGAAAAATGGGGTACACAACGGCTTTACAATCTTGACATCCAAGATAACCTTAACAACACATGTGACCCAATTTTCTCACAACACACCTCTATTTAAATAAAGGTTTTTTACAACCATATTTACTAAAACAAGTACCCGCTTGCAAAAAAAAATATGGCTTTCTATTAAATATAATGTAATGTTATGCAGAAATTCTTTTTTTACAATTAAAAGGTAATGTTACACAGAAATTCTTATTTTGGTAATTGAATTTCTTTATAAAACTTATGCACATGATAAGAATTTCTGCGTAACTTTACCTTTTGGTAATTGAATTTTTTTCCGATCTCCCATTGTATACCTACATGCAACCCACACGAATCCAAACATACTTATGTTAAATCTTATCGACGTTAAAGCCTTTAAATTTTTTATTGTTATTGTATATTACAAAAGAAATTAATATTACTAAGGGATTGTATATTATAAAACCATTTAGTTTTTGTACAAGAAAGGCCACTTTGACCGATGCGAAATTCAATAGCGGAAGTTGTGTCACAACATTCAAGAAAATTTGTTTTAGCCTCTGTCTAAACAATACAAACCCTCAACCACCCAATCTAACAGTCGCTAATAATTGTGTGTCAAAGGTAAATGAACTTAATGTATATAAATTGTATTAATAAATCATTATCCAACTTACTAGGTTTAAGTTAGGCATTCATTATAATTACCTTGGAAAAATGATCTCAAATCTAACAGTCGATAATATTTTGTATTCTGTCGATAATATTATGTATTCTTACCTTAGTGACATGTTTCTTTTCAATTTCAAATCGTTAAGTTTGCTATCATACTACACTCTCAGGGAAATGTTTCATTGCAATGGTGACGGAAAGATTCAAGCCATCGATAAATTCATATTCTCCCTAGGGAGAAACGAGGTGCAAGTCGAGCGAAGTCAGTCGCGAGATGTTATGGTAAGTGTTTCAGAGTTGCAGATCAATATTTCAGGGGTATATGGTATGCAAGTTGAGGGACGGTGAGATGCTATGGCTGGCTGTAATGTCAAGGCTTGCAGGTCAATGTATCAAGCGCTATGGTATACAAGTCGAGCGGACGTTAGGAGCGAGATGCTATGAGATGCTATTGTAAGTATAGAGAAGCGAAACGTGCAGCAGCTATATCAGTAGAGCGACCGATTTTATCCGTTTCTATAAGATAAAACTTATTGGGAGTTTGGAATAGACTTTGCTGGTGTTTTAGGAGCCGTGTAGGATTGCATGCCTCCAATACGGAACCAGGCTATGGGTTAGGTCGAGTATCCCAGATGGATCCGAGCAACCCAGCCCGAGTCGGGCAGGTCCTAGCCAAGGTGAGATAACAAGAGAGAGAGAGATAGAGAGGTGCCCCCCTGTGTTTCTCTTCACTACTAATGGGTGTTCTAGAAAAGTGGACAAATGGGTGGGTTTATTGAGCTTATATAAACTTTTTCCTTGAGAAAAAGCGAATAGGTTGGTGGGTGATCTGATCCTCGGATGGCTTGAAATTGCATAACTCGAAAATATTTTGTTAGTATTATTTTATTTTAATTTCCGATTCCCTGCTGATTCAATCAATTTTTTTTTTTTATCATTATTTTTAGCCAGTTCTCCCAAATTAAGTGAATTCACATCTTAACCTGAAATAGTTAATAAGAGGAAATAATGATCGTGAGAGTGGAGATCATGAATATGAAGAAATAAATAAAATTTAAAATCTAAAAATAATAATTCTAGTAAAAAAACATTTAGACTGTTAGTTTCGATTGTTTTTAGATGGAACGCCTACTTGCATCCATCTCTAAGATAGATGCTTTACAGTTTTTGGACCGAAATGAGGTCCAGCCGACATGAACCAATTTTCCTTATTGCAACTAAAACACAATAAGCTATTAAGGATCTCTTGTACAGAATTTCGTGACAGGATCGATACTACCAAGCGAATAAATGAGAATCACTCAAAAAGTAATGTGATTACAACATTTGTGTATATCCCAACACAAGGGAAGGCACCTAAACATCACCACATTAACACCATTTCGCCTCCTGTATGGGAACGGGGTTTAAATACAGCCTTCAAGAACCATACAAATAACATCGTTACCCTCAATGTGTTGGTGGCTCCAACACCACTTCCCAAGTTCCAAAACTCCAGTTCAACTACCCCTGAAAGAAAAAAAAACTAATAATAATAATAATATATATATATATATATATATATATATATATATATAAAGGAGAGAGGATGAAGGAAAAAGAAAGCCATCACTTACATGAGCACATCTAGATTCGAAAACGAAATGGAAATACACTTTTCTGCCTGGTCAAGAATCACCTGATTGAATAATTTAGGCGGAGTTCAATCACAACCACTCAGCGTGTGCACTTGTGTCACAAAAAGAAATGCTGGTATAGCTACACAAAGGGAAACACGGAAAGAAGGCAAATCTGCCATTGCTTCTTTAGAAAATGAATGCAACTCCCCAAGTCTTACCAGGAGAATCTCATCTCTCCACTGAATCTTTTTGAATTAACCAAGTGACCAAATTGAGGATCTCTATCTGGAATACATCTGACTCTGAAGGTGGGGGGACAAAAACAAAGTGCCATGCCACCAAAAAGAAAGAAAGAAAGAAAAACTAAATATAAACCTTATTCTAAAGCGATATGGTACAAACATCGAACGCTCATGTTCTATCTAACACTCAATTGCGGAGACTTAAACCAGAAACTAATACAACATTACGGGTTGTTAGAAGACATTACATTGACAGGCAAGAATCTTACAGGCCTAATCTGTTTCAACTTGTTGAGAGCATCTTGTGACTTCCCATGAAGAAGCTCCACATAAACCGAGGCTAAAACAGCAGATGGGTCTGATGGTGCCATCAAAAGAGCCTCGTTTGCATGGTGGCTAGCCTTGTCGAGATCCCCCAACATCGCAGACATGGCCACTAGGTTAACTGCAAGAGCCAAACGAGCCTCTTCAGACGTTGGGTGCGATATGTCAGGAGCATTAGCATTTGGAGGAGTGGTTTTGGCATTGGCAAAACCATTCGGTTCATCACCATCCACACCAACCTTCTCATTTCTCCATTTCCTACAGTCTTCATCACTAAAAGGCAACTCCATGTTGCTCTCGCCGGTCACATAAACCCGCAAATGTTCAGAGGCCTCTTCAAGCCGATTAAGGCGACAAAGCGCCTCTGCTGCGTATACATGGCCAAGATATACATAGATATTAGAGCAGATATCGAGTTGCAAAAGTGCCTTTGAGAACCCTAGAGCTTTCAATGGGTTCTCTAGGGCTAGCTCCACGAATGCAAGGTCAGCCAGAACAGCTTGCCTAATCAAAAAATTCTCATTTCTGCATAGGTCCTCATAAGCATGCACTGAGCTTTGAATGGTAGCATTGGAGCTCGCAATTCCCTTGGATTCTTTAGGATCACCATTAGCACCAGTCTGAGAAAGTTGGTTCAAGGATTTAAAGTCTCCTCCGCTGGCTGTGTTCTTGTGATTTGAAATGTTCTTCGAAGATGAGGATGAGGACTCATCTTCCTCTGCAACAGACATGGAAGCAGTGCGTTTCGTACACTTTGAATCGAGACCATCCAATAGATGCAAGGCATTGAGCAAACATTGCCTAGCAAAGGGCATGGAGAGCTTACAAGTATCATCATCTTTGACACCATTCACACTCAAAATGTCCTGTTTCCTACCTCTTGAGAGGATGTCTTCTACAATCACCTGTCGCCATTTGCCCCCACCAACCACATGAACCTTGACCTCTTCCCCACTCTTCTCAGCAGCCATGATGCAGCATTCAGAAAGGCGGAGCCAAAGAAGAGACCGATTATAGAAAACTTTCAAAGCCTTATGGAAACAATGAGCCGCTACGGTAGGTTTTCCACAGGTCAGATACTGTAACCCACAGTTGTACACGATAAGGCAGGATGTGTCCTGCATGAGAGTGGCCAACTTAGGGGGCTTCTCAGATCGTATTGATGAGCAACTCGCCAATGCCTTGGAAAAAAAGAGAGTCGAGGTCTGATGCTTTTTAAGTTGATGGTATATGCAGCCCAGGTTGTTATAGAACATGCTTGGCATGCCGGACTCTGTTCTGTTGCTTGAAGTCATCAAGAGTTTGATTGCCTTACGATGGTTGCCTCGAGCATACTCAAGCTGTGATTTTAGGAGCAATGCAGTAGACAAATCCCTACCACGTGCAATGTTCATGGCCAGCTTCACCTCACGCTTGGTTGCCTTGAGATTCCTAGTCAAAAGAAGAAGCCTGACCTTGTAAAGATGCAATTTGAGTTTGAGGTCATTAGCAGGGGCTGATCGTTCAAGTGATGCTCTAGCAAGATCAGTTGAGAATGGGAGACCACTACTGGTTCTTGACAAGTTTTGGCCACTAATGTCCAGTGTAGACAGAAGGTTTTCATAATCCAGCGTCTCATCTGATAGTGTTCTAGCCAATGTGCCCTCTGATGCATTCCCAGTAACATTTGAATCAGAATTAGAGTCAACAGCTACCAAATTAGTCGTTGGAGTAGATGAAGCTTTTGGAACTTGATTTGAAAGCTGCTGCTGTGATGAACTACCACCATCTCCTTGATTGATCATGTAACCAAAGCCAAAAGCTTTTTCCAGATAATAAATTACATCCTGAAAAAACAAAAGGAAAGAGAAGTAAGACAGGAAGCGCGATTAAGTCAATGTCGAGAGCCAATGAGAGTGGAAGAGAAGGCATAACATCAAAAATTAAGTGCTGAAGTGTCATATGGAGTAAAGATAAAAATAAAAGTTCTTGTGGTGTGATAGTCACTACATTTACACGCATCTGAGAGCGCCCAAAAATCATGTCAATTATTGCCACCCACCACAAAACTACAGGTTTGTCAGAACTAATGTAATAGTGAGACCAAGTAACTAGTCATAAAACATAAAATAAAAAAAAGGAAACAATGGCAGATAGACTCAATAATGTCAAGGCCAAAAGTGAAGCCATTACATGTTTTCTGCATCACATGGACCACAGTTAATAAGGTTGTCAATTCAATGAGCTATGCGGTTTTACTAAATAGCAGATATGCACAAAACCATCAACAGACAGCAGATGCTTTAGAGCGGAAAATAGGAACAAAATTATCATGGACAATGCCCTTAGCGATAATGGTATTACTGTTTCCGGCTAGCACAAAGAAAAAAAAAAACAAAGGCATTCCCATTTTGCAATATTACAAATAGTAAATAAATAAACTGATTATCAATGGATCAGTAGAACAGCTTATTGTAATTTCGCAATTTGTCATCAATAAAAACAGAGTGCTATTTCCTAGTTAACTCACAAGCCTTCATACTTATTAGAAATTTCACAAATTCTCAGAAATACTTCTACCCTTAAAATAACTAGTGGTTCCAGTTCTAGGTACATTACTAACAGGCATATAACAGATACAAAACACTGGAAGATGCCCACTATAATGAGATAAGGCTCTTTTTCAAAGGACAAAGTTAAATACCAAGACCTAATAATGCATACTATGAAGTTCTAATAAAGTTCTCACATTTGTTTGTGCGGTCTTAGGGCATAAAAAAGTTCTGATATTTGTTGAAGGGCATGTTATCATATATTATACATGTGTGCAAGTCCTATTTGTAGGTCAATTTACTCTAAATGAAATCCAGTTCTGCAACCCTTTTCAGAAGCTCTCATTCCTTACCTGTGCTCATTCATCACTCAAATCTATGGCTCCATAACCTAGGTGACACTTGTTTTTTGAAAGAAACTCATTATATTTTGCTAACCTAGGTCACACTTGTTTTTTGAAAGAAAGTCATTATATTTTATTAGCTAGGTTACACACTTGTTTCTGAAAGAAAGTCATTATATTTTGTTAACCTAGGTCACGTACTGATATTATCCGAGGTCACATTCTGTTCATAACCCACCAAAACATCTACATGGTGTAGGAACCCCTCTACCATGACATGACACAGGTCAGGAGAGACTTTGGATTTGAGCCTTTCAAGCCTAAGGTTGATGTCTCCTGTACAGATTGATGAAATCATCTGTAAAGACACACAAACACCCTATTCATCAGGTATTGCGTTGAGCTATTAACACCAATGCTGTCAGATTCACTTTGGGACCTGCTTAGGTTTGGTGAGATAGAGAAGCTTTAGGCGGAAAGACCTTGGAAATTGAAAAACATAGAGAACTGAAAAAACATGTAAAATATATTTTGGCTGAAGAGCATCATAGAGAGAAGGATTCCAATAATAAAGGCTGCAGAGGGTTCACACCACTCCCTGTGTTGGAAGGACATACTGCAGTGCTTCACTATAGAAGTAGAACCCAATGACTTTGGAACACTTTTGCCGAACCAACATATCTGATAATGGTGATTGAAACCCATACTGGGGAGCTCAAACTTGAAATCAAGGGCTTTTAAGTCGGTGAAGCGATTTTCACACAAGATTAAGGGTTTTCTTAGAAAAACAAATTTACAACTGTTGAACAGATATGGCCAAATACCCAGAAAAACAAGGTAGAAAGGGTTGGTTTGGGACAAACCTTTTCTTTTCTTTCCTTTTTTCTTTCTTCTTTTTTTTTTTGTGCATTAACTTTCAATACAGCTAAGGGCTCCATACAGGTCAATGGGGAGATGTCGGCAAGTGCTTGCCAGCATCAAATACAACAGAGCAGCTCTTCAAGATGTCACTCCGCCCCCACTACAAGTAGAATAGAGATGGAAATAGCCTTGGCGTCTTTTCACTTCTATTGCACTTTTTACAAAATAGCACTGCGGCCATCATATTACATTTCTAACATGACATATTGGTAAACTCAGAATGAGGGGTCACAGGCTCCTGCAAAAGCATCAGTTTCAAAAGGAGAGGCACCTAGAAGATATGAGGTTTCTTGAAGTTGGCTGGTTGCCAACCTAGAGGAACAGCAGACATTCTTGAGATTCAATTTCCAAGCATAAAAGTTTATCTTGAAGCAAACTGATAGATTCATCACCAATCTGCAGAAATTACTGCCCAAGTTCCATGGCATTTGGTATTTGATTTGTATTTGAGGAGATTTTTAAAAATAGCACAGCTGGCAGACCAGCTCTCAGCTTGATTCTTAAGCAATTAAAGCAGCACAGCAATTTTTCAGTCAAATCAAAGTTATTCCTTTTGTTTTTTGTTTTTTTGGCAATTGATCTTCTAGTGATTAAAAGGAATATATAGAATAAGTTGTAATAACAGGCACACAAAGAGAAGACATACAGCAACGAAGGACAAGGGAGAAAACAGCAAGTGGGAGAAAGGGGAATAAAAGATTGAAGGACAGAGGTTAAAACTAAAATTCAGGGAATAAAGATCCTCAATAAGTAGGAGCTCTGTGCACCACTTCACCTCCTATCGTGGTCTGCTTCATTTTAATTCCCATATGCCAACTGACACCCTCCACAACCCTCTCTCTCTCAACACTTTGTTCCTTCAACAACAACTACTTCTCGAAAAGCATTTAAACTCGAGCCCTTCTTTCCTAGGTAACACTGATTTCCTGCTATTCGCTATCAGTATGTTCTAGGCGACTTGGAAGCCTCATCACCAATGTGGCAACACCCCACCGCCACAGCCCACCCAAATTATATATATATAGAAAAATGCTGAGGTTAGCTCAC
This sequence comes from Amborella trichopoda, assembly GCF_054954075.1. Taxonomy (NCBI): domain Eukaryota; kingdom Viridiplantae; phylum Streptophyta; class Magnoliopsida; order Amborellales; family Amborellaceae; genus Amborella; species Amborella trichopoda. Next base: position 36,909,470 of record NC_142348.1, read on the forward strand.
TAGCTCATATCTACATATGAGCCCAACGGCCTAGATTGAATCTAGGTCAATCTAGCGATCACAACCTCATTTTGTATTTTACTTTTAATTTTTTTTCTATAAATCCAAATCACTTGAAATTTTAGACGTGTATTTTTTAAAAATAGGAGAATCTATTAAAATATCAAAAAAATAATTTGTATGACATAATTAACCAAAATACCCCTGAAAGTTTTTGGGGGTATTTTGGTCAATTTATTTTTTACGAATTATTTTTAAAATATTTTTGTTAGGTGCTCCTTGATGAGAAGAATGGAGACCTAAAATTTCAAGTGATTTGGATTTGTAAAAAAAAAAATTAAAAGCCAAATATGAAATGAGGTCGTAACCGTCAGATCGGCCCAAATTCAATCTAGGCTGTTGAGCTCATATGTAGATATGAGCTAGTGGGCTAACCTCAGCATTTTCCATATATATATATATATATATATATATATATAGCGAGCGAGAGAAAGAGAGAGAGAGAGAGAGAGAGAGAGAGAGAGAGAAAGAGACCCAATAGAACAGCAAGGTCAAAGATTGATTCTACCCACATGCCTTCAAAACCCTACAATCACTCAAAGATCACTCAAAGATCGATACAACCTCACAACAGAAAAAGAATCCCTAGATGCAATGAGTGCCTTTCTTTTGCCTGGTCAACCCTTTTGGGAAAAATCTAAGCAATAATATACATTCTCACATACATTAATTATTTCAAGGGAAGTTCGCCCCAGGTATCCAAAACTTACCAAACAAGATATCAATATTACTGAGTGTTTACATGGATTCGAGCTTCACAGAACCCTACTTGACCAACATCCTGTCTTCCTTTTGATGTAATTACCACCAAGTCTTTCCCACTCACTCTCCATTCCCTTGCTTGTCTCCCTGTCAGAGGGGAACTTTGGATATTTCTTTCACACAGCGAGCCCACAAGGACCCTTCTCGAACTTCCCCTTCCCTCTCAGTTTCCTCCGACAATGAAAATACGGTTTTCAGCCAGAGAAGTACGGTTAGGGAGATTAGACAATACACGGACAACCTTCAGATGTGGTGTAGCCTTAGCAATCTAAGTTACAAATGACTAAAGTAAGATTATGGAATTACTGGCAACTATGCGTAAGCTTTACCTCCCCAGATGTATCACAGAAATCTGAATGCATCAAGGTCTATGCAGTGATAGGGATGTGGGATCCTCAACATATTCAATCTGAAGGGGTCCATGCAGGCAACTTGGGAACTCACTGGACTGCAGTTCGTCACTTTTAAAAGTCACCAACATTGAAAGGAAGATGAAGCTCAACATTGACGTGACAAGGGTGACCCACGCTACCAAGTTTAAAGGGCATTTTAGTGGAGTTGAGTAATTCCATCACCCAGTGATATGCTGGTATACAGGATAGGACGAGAAGAACTACACCAAATAAGGCTCATATCCAGGTTGGAGTTCAGGGATCAGCACATCCATATGCCCATCTGAACTCTCACACATACTCTCAAGGAATTTGCTAGTAACAAAGGCTTCTTTCAAGATTTTTATACTTCCAATAGGCAATTATGGCTGTAGACACTGTTTTAAAATGCGGGATGCGGTCCCAATGCAGCCAGAGTAGCGATGCGGGCCAATGCAATCCAGATGCGGGTGCATCACCCTGATCGGTCAATAATTAAAAAAATTCCAAAAAATCTCAAAAAATAGGTGCATGAAGAAAATATGGAGGTGATTTAATTTATTAATTAACTCCAATATTATCAGCTGCTCAGAGACTCGGAATCCCCTGTTAGAGGAAATTAGAGAGTAGAAACTATAAACTTGAAAGCAACTTCATAGAAGACATCATATTATCATAATTCATAAACATCACAAAGCCATATTTGCAATTGCAAACTCGGCCATTGAAACCCTCATATGTTGGCAAATATAATGCTCAAACTTCTTCAAAACAACATCAATTTCAAAAAAAAAAAAGAAAAAAAAAAATCTTTAAAACAACACCCAAGCTAATCCCAATTGATAACCCAGCCAACACCGAGCAAATCAACCATTTTTTGGAAAAACAATTCTGCATAATTCTTTTTTCTCTTCATTTGGTCCAAAAACATCCACGTATGTGGCTGTTTTTTGTGTTTGAGGGGGGTTTAATACTCCTCAAAACCCTCCCCCTCCCCCTTTTTCCGGGAGGAAAATGATAAAAAAACCAATGCTCGTGGGCACTATTTTCTCATACAAGCTATGCAGTGCATATGCGTTATGCACTATGCGGCCGCATATGTGGTAGATGCCGTGCATTTGTGGTCGCATCCCACCCTAGACGATGCGTTTTGGGGTGCACAGAGCATTATGCGGCCGCATCTTAAAACAAGGGTTGCAGATACATGCCATGTCCTCAGATAGGGTAAGAGTGATGTGGATAGCACTAACATTCAAACAATAAACGGATAAGTGAATAGCATTGATACTTGCAGATACAATCAACTGCAAGGAACGAAAACAGCGAACTTCAGTTCATGGAATTTAAAGAATTAGTTTGCTCGCTTTATTTCTTCGAAAGATAATATTCAAAGGGTAGGGAGCTAATTACATCTAAATGTTCCAAGTGAAACAGACAAATGTTGATGAGCTCGGTGGGTTTAAGAAGGACTGCAATAGGGAGTCGTAGAAGAGAGGATCGAAAGCTAAGCCTACAATTTCTATCAGATGCAAGTGAACCAGCCAACTCATTTGCTATGTTGAAATGTAATCCATTCACTCTGCAATAGATCAATGACATTGTCTGTAACATCAGCCAACCTCCACAGGAAAGGCTTATCTCCATGGGAGCATCTAATGAAATTCAAGGGATCCCTTTCAGCAATGAACAGGTCCCTGTATTTATGAAAGAATAACTTGGGCCGGTAAGAAGTGTTTTTGCCTTCTGTACAATTGGTGCCCTTGACCCCGCCAAACAAGCAGATACAAAATGATTGTTGCACAAGTGGTCGCTAACTCCAACCCCCACACCAAAGGGCCAAGTGTTGCCCAAAAACCTCCCATAAAAATTTAGCTTGGGGCTTCCTTCCAGTTGATTAGACAAGACAGCATGAATGTGCACTTTCTTGCCGCACTACTGGCCACAACCAACCACTCCCACACTGTGTCAAAGGCAGAATAACAGAAAAACTTCCAAACCAGAGCCCTAGAGATAATTAAACCTTGGATCCAGGTGCTCAATGCAATATCTAGAGATTTCCCTTTGAAAATTATTTTATTCATCTCAAGCAGGTCTTTTATAAGCTCAGTTCTATTTTAATACTCTGAATTTACCTTTAATAGCAAACTGTTATTTGCTCTTTCATAAAATTTTAAACTTTTATTGCTAGCCAAAGCTTTGAACAATAAAAGTATAAGTGAATGCATCCGAAGCCCAGGATTGTAGAGACTGATGAGATTGTTTAGATTATCTTAAAAAATAAAATAAAGAAAGAGAACAAATGACTTATGCACCGATTTCTACCACATGGAGCACTTGCTCTCATTTTCTTGTAGCAATCATAAAATGCCATAAAATTAATCCAGAATTTGTTTTCTATGATAAATTGAACTTAGTTGGTAAGGAACAATGTCAAAAAGCAAGGACACCAAAGGACTGTATAGATTCAAACACAACGTTGTCATAGAAATTCAAATCAGATGATGTATGCGGAATTGTGGATCAAGATGTACGGTATAAATAATTCGTGTTAACCAACAGGTTGAGTTTACACCACAAGCCAACAGCCCACAATTATTTCTGGATACTGATCTGGAAAGAACAAAGTTGAAAGATATTATCCAGTCACACATTCATCAAATGGCTCATTATGAGAAAAAGAGCTGAACATCCTTCAAAAGCTAATAAATTAAAGAATGTGGTTAGCTACGATCACATTCTATGTTGGTATACAGGATGCAATACTCTAACACTTACAATTGCCATCATACACAACTTAGAAAGACTGAAGAGAGCTCATGTATAAGACGGCAAGAAGACTTAACAAAAAAGTATTAAGCTACTATGCATTCAATAAGAAGTTATGGGTGCCCGACATGAACAAACACATGGTAGTTACTCAGCCCGAATACTTCAGAAAGCAAGGTATGTCAATGTTTTGATTGAAGGCAGAGTAATCTTGCAACATGTATACTGTTTCTAAAGATTTGTAAATGACAGAAACTATGCAAAAAAAACTAGGTAACAAAAGAGCTGCCAAAAGTGGCGATAGAGAATTACGTTCTCTCTAACTTCAATTTGTCAGATAAAAAAAAAGGTGGTGAATGATTTTCAAGGATGACAGAAAATTCAACAAGCAGAATTATGAGTTGCTCCTAACAGCCAACCATTTCTTTTAATCAGTGAAAAAATAAGTACTGCTCAATTTACGGGTTCAGACAACTCCAAATATTGGCAATTCTGACAGTAGTATTCATATATTGTCACTAACTTAAAAAAAGGCAGCTCAATTCATTCCAAGCCTTCAAGCATTTTTCCCCTATGTTAACATTTTTCCCCTATAACTTATAATCACTATGAGACATCAATTAAGCAGAAAATATAAATACAAGGCAAATAAACTTGGAAACAAAGACATGAAACATGTACAGCTTTACAAGTTTAACTTACCGCAGCTTTTGATGCATCTTGGGAAGCTAAGGCAACATCCAACAAGAGAAGGCATATATGCAGAGCAGTAGGCTGCACACATACAAAAGTAAAGTACTGAGCAGTGTTTGCAAAATCGAACCAGAAAAGTTAACCGGACATGGGCTCGGAAGCGGTTTAACCGGCCTAACCGGTAAACAGGCCGATTCAACTGTTTTAACCGGGCAAGTCCGGGACGGTCATAAAAGTTTTGAAAAAATAAAAAATATGCATAAAAAAAATCTACTAAAATACGAAAAATATATACAAAATAATTAAAACAAAATACATTCAAATGAAGTTAAAAACTAATTAAAAAATAGATTTTAACGAATCGATTTTTGAATTAAAGTGAGTATTAATGACAAAAACAAATTTTAATCTTTACCATAATGTAAAGAATATTAAAAAATGCATTACGAACCTTAGTTTTAGGAATTTATATACATTTTTTTGATTTTTTTTTTTTTTTACCGGTCGATCACCAAAACCACCCAAAACTGGAACCGGCCCGGTTCCGATCTAATCGGGCGGTTAGATCACCCGGTTTTTCTAACAATGGTATTGAGGAAATTGAAACAGGTCAACATGACATAGACAATAAAGGAAAACAGGAAAAACAAAATAGATGTAATGCAATTTGCATACTCAAGATCTGTATAGCAAGACAAGTCATACCTCATCAATGGGCTCTATGTTTTGATACAATGGCTCCAGAACTGATAGGGCAGTCGGATAATCTTTAAGATGGTAGAAAATAACTGCCTGCATTTCATAAATACAGTGGATATATAAAAACCAAATCTCTAACAATATCATAAACACTTGCAGAACTATTGTCTTTGCAACTTGTCACTTGTCTAAAATCTAAAGAACATGATGAGCATGTCAGGTAAAAGACAAAAACATACAATATTAAAGGTTGCTATGGAAGTATCATAGTCGTCAATATGGGCATCGGTGGTGGCAGTTGCTGTGAACTGATTTGCACAAGAATTACTTCCTTTAGATCCTGAAACAGCACTGCCTCCTAAGTTATTGGCCTCAACTTGCTCCCCAGATGATGGGGCAAGGTCATCGCTTCTCCTCTGTTCACAAGGAAACAGTAGTCCAACAGTGAAAACATACAAAAATGGTACAGCCTTTAAATAACTACATTAAAACTCACAAATCAATCAGCCCATAATGTCATTTTCACAGTGGGACGAGAAAACAACCTATATCCCCACTTCAGCAATTATTTTGTGGCAATTTATTCCCATATAAATTCTCAATTGCAAACATACATACTGGATAAAAAATGCATTTTTCATATTTATCTGGTCTGTAATTGCCCAAGCCCAACTTGCTAATGTCAAATCTGTATGGAACTCATGGTCAGATTGCTTTTTCCAAGAACAATACTTTGTTTCATTAGAACAACAAATCACTTTATTAGAAGCCCCAGAAATAATCAAGAAGTGTGTGCTAGGCTGAATGGGATGTCACAGATAGAAAATGAGATGGTGAATGCAGCATGGACTTAGAGAACACAAGTAATCTTGCATGTGTTCAAAATACTAGAACTAACATCATTACAGATTTTATGTGTAGATTCCAGTACGATTATGATGCGTTAACTGGAACAGTATGAAGATGGCGGTAGAAAGGTTATGACAAAATTACTCCTAAACATGTAAACCAATATGCAGATAAAGATTTAAGGAGAAGTATGAAAAAATTATATTCACATCCTTTAAACAGGCATTGGAACAAAATACCTAAGAATACTTGCAAAATAAAAACAACTAAAGACTTGCATACGAACCATGTCTACCCATTCTCATGCAATTACAAGACCCAAACGAAATCATATTAAATACAAAGAAATATCAAAACTGAGAAAAGCAATGCTTTTTTCATCATCATCAATTCATCATCATTATCATCCAAGCCTTATCCCAATTATTTAGGGTAAGCTACATGAATCATGTTCCTCCATTATTCTCTATCAGTAAGACCAAAGGTCACCATATCTTTTCTCACTACTTCTATCAATATCCTTTTGGACCCTCTCCATGCCCTTTTAGAGCCTTCCACTTGAACCAAATCACACCTCCTAAAACCGATGTTGTATTAGGTCTACACTACACATGGCCAGCCCACCTAAGTCTAGTTTTCCTCATCTTATCATCTATTGAAGCCACACCTAACTTCCCTCGTATGTATTCATTCTAAATTCTATCATTCCTTGTCTTGTCACTCATCCATGTCAGCTATACTCATTTTATGGATATGTTGTTTCTTGACTGCCCAACATTCCTTTTTATAAAACATGGCTGGTCTTATACCGTCCTATAGAACTTCCCCTTCAGTCTCAATGATATGTAGCTATTACATAAAACTTTGAATGCACATCTCCACTTCGCCCATTCAACTCTAATTCTATCTGCAACATCTTCTTCAATATCTCCATTCTCTTGGATTATCGACCCTAGATAATAGAAACAGTCTCTTTTAGGTATTTCTTGACAATGAATCTTAACTACTTCCTCGTTTCTACTACAGTTATTACTAAACTCGCAGATCATATATTCTATCTTAGTTCGGCTAATTTTAAAAAATTTAGATTCTAGAGCATCCATCTAACATTCTAACTTTGCGTTGATGTTGCCTCTAGTCTCATCAATCAAGACTCCGTCAACTGTGAACAACATCTACCACGACACCTCATCTTGTAGGTGCTTGGTTAACTCGTCCATAACCAAAACAAAAGAGATATAGGCTCAACTCTGACCCTTGATGTAAGCCTATCGTCCCTGAGAACTCACTTTTTTCCATGATTTTTATAATTTCCATGCTTTTGGCAGATCACATGCAGTATCTCTACATTTTTTATCGAGATATCTATCAGTTATGTCTCTAGGAAATGTAGGAAATTAGGAACGCTGTAAAACCATGACTCCATCATGCATTTGAAAACATGGTAAAATGGAAAAAAACAAAAACAAAACAACAAAAACAAAAAACAATAACAAAAAAAAAAACAAAGGATCAGTTCAATATATTAGGTGATGAGAAGAGATAATGTAGGAAGTAGCTCCATAGTCAGGTCATTAATCATAAAGGATGATTTGATAAAGGAAGCGTCCCCCTCACCCCCACCCAACCCCAAAGTAACAACAACTAAAAGACAGGCCATCCAAGTCAAAATATGCAAATACCCACAAACTTTATCATCTATTATCAAGCTAGGAAAAAAATGATCATGCATACATAATATTGCCACAGAAAGATATGGAGCCCCCGCCTCCCCCCCCCCAGGGTGGGCCAGGATGGGGGGTTGGTTCTCGCCCCCTAGGACCTAGTCAGGCATATATACATGAATGTGGGCTCCAAATGAATATATGTGTATCATTTATGCATATGTATGCATATACGCAGATACATGTATCCTCTCTCTCTCTCTCATTTGAGTGTGTTTTTGGTGTGCATAGATATGGAAAATCCTATAAATTGCCCATGAACGAATGCTACAGTAGTATCACCCATGAGCCAAAAGGCGAACAAGCGTCAGATTTTGATTGGATGGTTGAGTGTATTTCAGTCTATGAATTACTATTTTTTTCTAAAAATTTGTTTTATCTGAAATTTGGAGGGTAGTTGCGCCTCTAACTCGCGCACCCAATAAAATTTTAAAAAATATTTCATATGATTAAAAATGACCAAACTGCCCCTGTAACATCCAGGGGTAGTTTTGTCATTCTGAACTGTGTAATATTTTTTATTAGGTGTGAGGTGTTATGATGTACACGTAACCCCAAATTTCATGTCGAGCCCATTTATATAAAAATAAAATTAAAATATTACTACACACTCAACAGTTCCATTTTTTATTGAATGTTTGATCATCTTTAGACCCATGAGCGAAATTACTGCAAAATTTCACTCATAGTGAAACAATCTTCAAAAACCATGTCAGAGACATTTGTTTGACCCCAATTTTTAAACATACACCCTTTACATTTTAAAGAACAATCACAAAAAAGAAAAATTTAAAAATACCCCCCAGAAAGTATTTCTTAGCCCAATTAATAAAGACCGTCCATTTCAATTACGATGCTTAGATCTAGGCCTTAGAAAGACTTTCTTCCTTTTCCAAATTTTCTACATGGATTTGTTTTGGTTAGCAATGTTAAAAGAAAAAATTGATTTTGAGTTACTAATGGCCTAGATCTTAAAATTCACCAAATGAACGGTCAAGTTTCATTATTGGAGGGGGGGGGTCATTTCAACCATATATAAGGTGCAAATTGAATTTATTTATTTTATTTTTTTTGGAAGTAGTTGTTGGGATGAAGAGAGTGCCTATGCAAAATTTCGGGTCCTTTAGGGTACATTGTCTTTTCTCTTCTTTTTTTTGTGATTGTTCAGCAAAAAGAAAAAGTATATATTTAAAAATTAGGGTCAAACAAATAGGCCTAGCATGGTTTTTTAAGATTGTTTCATTATATATAGCATCAATCTTATACAGTATAAGTAAGGGCACACCTCAAAAGTTCATCAGAAAATGTTGTTCCAATGCTAGAAAACATTCCAATTGATCATCTTGACCTGGATTTGTATGATTATAAATAAAAAAAAAAGATTTCAAGTGATAAAAAATGGGGCACCTTGTGACATAATATCCGGCCCATCTGTTATCAAGTGTGTCAAGTGTTTCTAGATCTACTCAATACACTTTCGAGCTTTAAATTTCATAATTGGGGTTGGAAATAGATTTTCAAACCATCTTAAAAATTTCAATCATGAAAACTACATTTTTGTCAAAGTTTGTTGGTACACCTTAATCTGATTGTTTAAGGCTGCTACTTTATAAAAATTTTGTGCGTGTGTGAATTATAATTCAAAATAAAGATACTATATACAATATAATTCGGATGAGTGGCAAGACAAGAATAGAATAGAGAGCAATTTGGGGTAGCTCCAATAGGCAATAAAATGAGAGAAAGTAAACTTAGGTAGTCTAGTCACATACATGGTTGACCTAGAGTAACACCGGTTAGGAACAATATTTTGGTTCAAGTGGAATGCTCTAAGAGACCATGGGGAAGGCTCCAAAGGACATGGATGGAAGTAGTGAGAAAATGGGCTGACTAAGGGTATGGCACTTGATAGAGTGCAATGGCGGAACAGGATTCGTGTTGCCCACCCCAAAATTGAAGTATCATTAACATATGGCTAAATACGCTAGCTCATATCTCCATATCAATGTTTGTATGAATATCAAGTTTAAATGACCCAAAATATCCTCTTTATAGCCACTCTTGATAGTGCACAATGAATCCAATTAAGAAAGGTGTATGGTGATTTCTCAAACTTCTTGAACTTTTTTGATCTCAACAGAAATTGAGAAGTCCAAAGATTTTTTTTTTTTTGGTTTGGAGAACCATAATTGCCAGAAACTTGTAGGCAAGGTCACAGACCTAGTCCGAAACCTCGATCGCAAGATTCCAGCAAGGGATCTTGGATGGAACATGGATCCCTATATTGTGATCCTCGTTTCTAGTGAGTTAGAACTGTGGTTCTCTAGTGTAAGATGCAGTGTACATGATGTTTTCTCTACTTGACATTGATTCATATGCACTGATTTAGGTTTATGCCCAATGGTCATGTGAATCTAAATATAATTCGTGATCCCTTATATATCACTGTTGCGATTCCTACATCATGGAATCGAGGTTCCATATGACAAGGATCGAGCTCCCTTGATATAGGATCGTACGGACAGCGATCCTAACAACAAGGATGTTCCACCAATCCACAGTTCAGCAGATCCGAACCAATTCCTGTCCCCAGGAATGCACCCGAACCCAACAACCAATAACTATGTGGAGAACCCTAAAAAGAGTTTTGCAGGCTTAGAATTCCCCCCCCAAAAAACCAAAAACAAAAACCCTAAATTCTTTTACCCCCTTAAAATGGGGAGAAAGGTCTTAAATGCACCTGGCCAAAGGGCAATTTCAGCCCTCAAACAAGGGGGCACCCAGGCAGGAACTATAAGGCAATGGCTCCTAGAAGGCTTGCCTAGGACCAGCAGGCACTTACCAGCAGGTACTTAGGTGGCCAAGGTGACACAGTGCAGCAAACTAGGTGCTAAGCAGACCATTTTTTGCTTCATTGAAAACACTGCTAATCTCTTGCTTAGGGCCTACAATGGGCCGGTTGGCCTGCCCTAACATACTAGGGCCTGGCCGCAAAATGTGGTCCGAGGGCTAGGGCATCAAAGACTAACGATAGAGTCTGGCCCGGCACCGCCCTAACAAATCCAGGGCCTCTTGAGCTTGATCTGGATAGGTACTAAGGCCAAGGGCCGGGCTCCAGCCAGTCCTATAGGGCCTAGGACTAGGCTGACCCAGCCCATTGCCACCTCTACTTGCTTGTGATAGTCACTTGTTATTCTAACTTGCAAATATATTGCTTAAACTGGTATGAAATACAAAGTTACAAGATAGCTCATGATAGGTTTACCTGATCTAACAGAAGAAGGTTCCCACTAATACATTATTATAACAGAAAACATTAAATGCCAAATTTCCTACAGCATATAATATTTAGGGTGATGCCATCAAACTAAGCATCAAATTGCTTCATCCATTGTCCTGCTCCCAATGGGATTCATCATCAAGATTATTCGAAGTTTCAAAAGTCCCCCCTTTAAATATTTCAAGAATCACTTCATAAGCATAATATCCAGTCCTACATTTCAAAAAAGAAAAAAGAGCATAATATCCAATCCTCCAACTACAAAAAACAAAAAAAACTGTTTCGCAAGAGGTTCTTGTCCACAATTATTGGGAGCAGGGGAGAAATCTAGAGCAGGACAAGTTCATTGCTTGCCAGAAGTTCATTATAAGAAGTACCACGGGAGTGCCCATACAATAATAAAAAATACATAAAAATAAAATAAACTGAATAAAACAATTTAACAATTTTGATGGTTGAGTTCTCTTTCAATGTGGTCTAAAATGAGAATGTCCCCATTTCTTAACTCAAAGTTCTCCATGTATAACATTATGTAAGTCCAAAAATAAAGCCAACCAAAGGAGAGAGGAACTCTTCCTCAACAACATTTGCAGAGAGTGTTTCCAAGAAAATATGGAACGCGCTCCCAAAAGCACAGGAATGCATTTGGAATCACTTTCTGCTCCCAAACTGCAGAATCACGTTCCACGAGCAGTAGCGCCATATTAGATAGAAGATTCCACCAACTATGCTCTTAGTCATCAGTTGCATTTCCACATAACATGTCCTTTTAATCTCCAATCACAAACCTAAATAAATTGTCAACTTCAATTCAATACGTCCATTACAACCCCCCCCGCCAAACCAAAAACAAAAACAGAGAGAGAGATCAATGCCCATATAATGACTTTCTTTTTATTCTAATAATAAAACATGTTTCATTCAACTATCCAAAAAAAAAGAGAGAATTAAAATTAATTTTCAATAGGAAAGACGTCCCAAATGAAGGGCCTCTAATAACATACTGCCCTGTTTCCACAAGTGAAGACTTCCTACCCACCCTATCATTGGTCAAAGGAAGATTTCCTCGTTAGACGACCTCAAAACATGTATATTACATCATTGGACTCAAACATGAACATCACAACTGCAAGTCATCTGTTTTGACCACCCACTCAGCCCACCTAGTGACATCAAGACAATCCCTCACTGTAAATAAATAAATAAAAGGGAAAAATTTCATTAGCCAGCTCACTATCCAAATTTTAGCAGCTCCAATGATTATTCCAGATATTTGATCCACAAAAGCTGCTTCACAAACAATGAACTACCATCTTTATATACATAGCCCACGACCTTCCTCATTCAAAAGCCTGAATGCCTCCTCCCACATGACAAAATGGATCTCATGTCCTCCCCTACCCTCCTCGTAAAATTATGGACACGTTTTCTGAGTCCCCGAACTCAAATGTAGAAATTGCCCCCTCTTAATAATCCATTTCTGAAATGGATTTTGATCCTAAAATATATAATCTCTAACATGGAGATTATTAATATGTAAAAAATAAATAATTTAAAAACTAAAAATGATAAGTTTTTGGATTGTTAATATGTAAAAAATAAATAATTTAAAAACTAACAATGATAATTTTTGAAGGAAACGTTTAGACCATTCATTTTAATTATTATTATTTTTTTATTTTTTTGGGAGGGACCACCATTTACATCCATCTTTGGAATGGATGGTTTATGCCTTGGGGGCCGCCAATGTAGGCACGCATCCCACAACACATATAGCACTTTTCCGAAAATTATTGCAGCAAGTTCAAACTAGTCTGCCAACCAACGACCCAAACCCTCCTCTCCCCCCCCCCCCCCCCCCCCCCGCACAAACAAAAAGAAAAAAGAAAAAAGAAAAAAAAAAGACACACACACACAAACTGGCAGTTTTACAAGTAGTGAGTAATAAATAAGAATAAATGAAAGAGATTCTTCAAAAAGATCATACTAGAATACAAACAAACACTAGCTTTCTGGCATGCTACTCTTCACATTACTCTTTCAACCAACAAGGGCCCACATCAAGGCATTTGGATTGATGTACTCAAAGGAGGGACTCAATTTAGAAGTAGGAACTTCCAATAAAGTAAAGATCTCACTCCAGTACAAGATGGAGACATGCACATAGCTCAAATTTGTGAATTTCACCAAAACAACTATTCCACAACTATGTCCGCTCATCACTCAAGCACTCTGTTTCTTGGGGTATGGATACACAAGGGGGATCCCAATGTACTTACCCTTTATATACACATACATTTGAACGCAACATTAACATGCTTTATACTTAATGCTTAGTTCATCCTACAACTAGAATTTGTAGATTTCAGATACACAAACTTGGCTGAATATGATAGGAACCTAAGTAAAACCTCATGAAACATCTTTGACACAGTATACGTTTTTCTCACTTTTCATCATTCAAAAGAAGAATACAAAAAAAGAAAGAAGAAATCTTTGGCACCAAAATTCAGCATCCTCAAAGTTATCCCTGATTTACACTTACTAAAGCTACAATGTATATATCAGCTCATTAATTAAGGAAGAGGGTGCCCTGTAGAGAATCTACAGGGCAACAGTTTAGGGCAAAATAAACCTTTCAGAGCAAGCCGCTAGAACCTCACCAATGCCAATCCAACTTGAGTCCACTATCCATCATGTTAGGTTGCCTTACCACTAATTGCAATGAGAAATTGAAAACAAAGTAGCGAATATACCCTTGAAGAATCTAGATATCAGCCTCCCACTGCAAATCTAAGTAATCTAACCATGTTGTACTCAGCACACTAAACCCAACAAGGATTGTTTCTGTAGTAACCTTCACATATTTGGTGTTCCACTATGGCTGCTTAGTGTGTGGCTTATCACACCGCAACTATTCTAAGTCCGTACAGTCTTTCTGCAGTTCCAGATCACTCTTCAGCTGTGACCCCCAAAGCAAACGCATCCGCAATTAAACCTTGAAGTTCACTTTCATTCATTGAACTTTTACCATCATGACTCAACTAACCAAACTGATTCTATAACTCCTCTCTTTGCTTGTCCTTTTATGGATAACTTTATCGTCTCTATGCTAGTGCTGCATTTCTAATGCAATCCAACAACCTGTGTTGGCATCTCATACATAACTACAGTTTTTATCGTCTTTTTTTACTCAACAAACTAAACCCAACAATGATTGGCTCTGTAGTAACCGTTTTATCTTCTTTTTGCACTCAACACACTAAACTCAATAATGATTCAGTATGTAGTAACCTTTACGCATTTGGTCTTACAATCTTTTCTGCAGTTCCATATCAGGCATCAACTGCAACCCCCAAAGCAAACCCATCTGTAGTTAAACCTTGTGGTTCACTTTCATCGAACTTTTAACGGTCATGACTCAACTGAACAATAGTGATTCTATAACTCCTCTGGATGCTTTTACTTTTATGGGTAACTTTATCCTCGGTATGCTAGTGATGCATTTCTGCTGCACTCGAACTACCCATGTTGACATCTCATACATAACTGCAGATTTATCTTTTCTTTGGTTGCCTCAAATCTGCCTGTGATGACTGATCTCACTAACAGCAATTCACTTTCATAATTGTCTTGTCACTGAGACCTTACACACCAGAGTTTCTTCAGGTCCTCATAGAGTCGTAGGGCAATAATTGAAGACCATAGTTAACAGGATATGGATCAGGACTGGTTCCAGGATCGGATTGGGAGTGAGGGATCATGAAAAGCTAGGTGGTCTCTAGGTTTAAGATCATTGTCCATACACCCAAAATTTAGGCATCGAGATCTCAATATATTGGGGAGCTCGAACCGAAATTCTAGGGATCAAATGATACAGGTTCGAGTTCCTTCCTGTTAAAAATCAAGGTCCTCGATGGCAATTAACTAGGGTTCCCTAGGTCAGGAATGCAATTCGTATAATATTATAAATAATTAATGAAGGTCTTAAAGTTTCAAGATTTTATTGAAAAATGTAAGATATCCAATCATTCTGTAATAATTTAATATTATGTACTCCTTTAGGTGTAGTTTATATAATATGTAGTAAACAATTTAAAAAAATATAATTGGAAACTAAAAAAAAAAAAGAAAACAGGATCATTATGTAATATTATAATTCTTGCACTCTTTGAGTAAAGTTTATGACTTAATTTAATGCAATAACAACCATGGCCATCCTTCTTTGTTAAATAAAAAAGTATTAAGAAAAGTATTAAGTTGAAACTCAAGGTAACTCGTAAACTGTTAAAGAACCCACCCACAAAGGGATAATCTACCACCATCAGAAATTCTGTGTGAACAAAACATGTTAACTAATTATGCAAAATAATCCTTACTTAGCATTAAATTGAAGCTCAAGGTTCGAACTTGTGACCTATTAAAGAGGGCAAGAGGGACACTAAAGTCTACTACTGCAGGAATCTTGATCCAACATTGGAGGAACCTCAGTTCAGTTTACCTATGAACCCTCAGATATGATGCAAAGTAACATGGATCCCATGTAACTCAGGATCTAGATGGCCAATAGGAATGAACAAGATCCTAATGTTTAAAAACAACAGATGCGCAAGATTCCCCTCCTGGAGCGTAGAATCAAGCTTCCGTAGTGGGATGAACCCCTTGGTTGGGAGGTCCTAATAACTATACTGTAGACATCATTGCTTCTCAATAAACACTGCCTAAAGCATGCAGCATGATAAGGCATGCACCTCAAGAGGGTTGGAGAAGCTTCACAACAGCCTTCTTGAGGAACCATACGGCTTAAAACTAAGTCGAATGTTTTGCAAGGTGTTCAAGACCACTTCTAGGAAAATGGTGGCAATGAATATTTCACGTAATAGTTCAATATATTTGTTAATTCTGTGCATATAAACTTACGTTAGTGTTATCACATCACTTCCACCCCTAGTTACTAGACACGCCAATACATGTGGCAATTCCACTCCAAAATATTGCTCGAACGCTTTGGGTGAGGGATCTCAATTATAAGATTTTTTGATATCAGTCTCCACTCTTAAGGATCGTGATCCTAATAGTGGAACTTTTGAACATGAATAAGTGAAGTACTATACAAGTCACATAAAGCTATCCAATAACCAATCTTGTGACTCCAGTTACAATAAGATCCCAGAACATTGGGATCAAGATCCCAAAAACAGCTGGGACCGAGATCCATGAAATATGCATTGTACAGTACTCCCTACTGTGGGGATCTTCCCAACTCATTCCAAACCCTGCTCTAGATTCCAAGAATTGTCAAAAATTTAAAAAAAAGAATTGTTTATCACACAAAGAAGTATAGCCAATTTGATTGTTAAAAATGAGTAAAATAGGATTAGTGCAGAAAAACATATGGGATTGTATACTTTGAGACCATTTATTTTTAGTACAAGGTCACAATCACTTCTAGCCATTGGATGTGAAATCCAATAGATGAAAGTTTGTCACAATTCGAGAAATTTAATTTTGGACTCTGTGCTCAAACAATGACACATCCACAACCACCTGCTTTCAAATCTAATGGTCAATGATAATTATGACCTCCTTGTATCAAAATAAAATGGTCTCATTGTATACATTTCCAAAACATATTTGTCACATACATCCATGATTGAGATGTTTTGAAGAAATAAGCATCATCCTAAAAAAATATGCCATATTTCACCATTCATGACCTCCTTGTATCAAAAGAAAATGGTCCCATTGTATAATTCCAAAACACATTTGTCAATTTCCAAAACATATTTGTCACATACATCGATGATTATTTCTCACATATATCCATGATTATGATGTGTTTGAAGAAATAACCAGCATCCTGCCATATTTCACCATTCAGTAACAACATGATAAATGTAACATCATTTTCACTAGAGAAGATTCATGCAAAATCTTTTCTTTTTTTTTTCCTCATGGGGAATGTTTATAAAACAAATAAAAAAAGAGAAAAAACTGAAGGGAAAGGTTTCTATACTTCCCTACAAGATAGAAGATCTATGCTTCCCCTACCATCCAGCCGTTCAATTTTGATTAAGTGAGTCACTCATCGTTTGATCTTAGATCCGACGCCTCAGAGCATTATATTTTTAATGTTTTTTATAAAATTGAATGAATATGAAATTTGGTACATGCCATCTTCTCATTGGGGCGCACCTACAAAAAATATTGAAAATAATTTTTTCGATAAAATTTAATGATCAAAATACTCCTTGAAAGTTTCAAGGGGAGTTTGGTCATTTTATTTCATTGGGAATATTTGTTTTATATTTTCTACAAGTGCGAGTTTAATAGAGGATTGGACGCCCAAAATTTGGTGTCAAAATAGTTTATAGAAAAAAAAAAAAAAATTGTGTAGAGGCATGACATTGTGATTGGGGCAATCTTAGCCCTCCATTCAGAATGGAGGGTTGGACAAGGGGAATTATATAAGTTTTATGTTGTAGGAGAAGCATAGAAAGCTTGCCCAAAACTGAAAAGATATCAAAATGCACTTTACATCTTTCTCATGGGTAGACAGAAAATGTGTGCTGCAACAGACAAGGCACTTTACCACCAAAGCACTCAAATAAAATCGCTTTAAAGGAGAGAGTAAAGAAGAGAAAGAAAAACATATAAGGCAGTGTGCAGATACTAAAACGCCACTTGCCTTAGCTCGTTTTAGTACTTCAAGCAACTTCTTCAAATCAGAACAACCATTGTGGAAGTATTCTGTGATGGCAATATTGAGGACAACCTGCAAAGGCAACATCCATCCAAAGGATTCAGCCATAACTAAAATTTCAATGATAAAAGATAATTCATCAAAGTTTCCAACTTTAACAATAAATTAGTATCACCAATCCATAAGCCAGCATTTTTATGTAGTATGAAGTTTCAAACATTTCATAAGAGCTAAGCTCTCAAAAGGTAGACAATGCCAAATTACTAAGAGAAGAAGACGAGCCATCTAGCATTTCCCATGCTCCAACTCCTGGAGAAATTCATAACACCCGTTGTACCCCAATGGATTATCTCCATCTTGCTCATCATTCCCAGAACATGCAATACCCATCCATTTTATGCCTAGAAAAAACATGACAGATGTTCTGCAACTACGTAAACCACATATATGAATAGCATTATTCTACACATAGAAATAACATCACAGTATGCAGGTACCCATTAGAAATTATTCATTGGAACACGTGAAGCTATTGCAAGCTTTTGCCTTCGTTTTGAAACACCCACCCAGTGTTTTAAAAAATGGACCGCTCAGGGCCTGGGCCGCCGCCAAGCGGTTCAGAAGGCCTGGGTGCATTGCCCAAGCCGAGGCGGCCAAATTAGGAGGATATCCATGGGCGCCCACCTAGGCGCCCACCTGAACCCGCCTAGGCGCCCGCCCAAGGGTGTAAATGAGGCTCCTTAGGGTATATTTGGATCATTTTTTTAATACTAATGGGGCAAAATTGTGGGTTTTAGGTTCATTTGAAACGTAAAACCCATTAAAGGTTATTTTAAAGATAGAAGACCAAAAAAAAAAAAAAATTCTACTGGACCCCCACCCCCCTCCCATCCCGACCGCCTAAGTGCCGCCTAGCGCTCTTTTTGAAACACTGCACCCACGATACATAAAAGACGACTTTATATATATAATACTCATATGAGATGAAGTATTTAACATTTAGGCCACTTGCAACTAATCCAACTCAAGACCATGTTTTTTATGGGTATTTTGAAATTAAATTAAAAGATATGAGTACAGTGTTAAATTATTCATCTCTCATAGGTAATTTGATAAATTTCCAATCCATGTATATATAGACATACAAAAACACACATGATATACATACATATAAATATATAGATAGAGAGAGAGAGAGAGACGTTGCAAAAGCCCTCTAAAATGAGGGTTTTGACATTTTATATATATATATATAGAGAGAGAGAGAGAGACGTTGCAAAAGCCTCTAAAATGAGGGTTTTGACAAGACTTGGCCACTACGAGGGTAGCAAAGCACTCTTTTAGTTTTAGAGTGCTTCGCAACAGCAAAAAGCCCTCTAAATTGAGTAATGATGGAATCCATCTTAAACCAACCTCCCATCCGCTGCCTTAGTGGAGCCCACAGATGTATTGGCCCGTAAAAGTCTATGGCTGGCGAATGAGCAGAAGAAAGCATTCCCAAAAACAACTATTCCATTTTTTGAACTCCACCGATTCGTGAGTGGTCAACTCTTAGCCAATAATTTGACCTTGAACCAACTTGCCCTGTCATAGTAGTGAGCGCTTTGACTGCTATAGAGAAGCAAATGCTAGGAATTCTGGGGAGAAGCCAATTGATGGACTCAATGAACCCCAAAGGGGCGAGGAAGGTGTAGGCTCTGTCTCAGCAATGGTTCCGAACCAATTGAATGAGTTCTGATTATGAGGGCCGGCCTGAGCTGAAAAGAGATGTTTCAAAGCTTAGAAGGTACTAGCAAGGAAGCCAAAACGCACTCTGATTTACAACTGTGAGAAAGCAAGCTATAAATTGATAGTGAGAATGCCACTGATGAGGCAGAGGTGCCAGGGAACGGACCAGCAGAAACTATGCCTTGAATGGAGTGAGCCAAGGCAAGGAATCAATAAAGAGAGAGAATCCATGGTGTCTAATGAGGTTAGAGATATGATTTGAAGGGAGTACGCACTCAAGCAAGAATAAGCACCTTTTATTCAACATCATTTGAAAAGCTCAACCCATGTAATCAAGTCAAGTAGCATTCACTTATATGTATATACAAGCACACACATGCGCGAGTATAAGCGCTTTTTATAAAGTATAGGCGCTTTTTATTCAACATCATTTGAAGCTTTGCTTTGAAACCTCGGCCCATTCAATCAAATCAGCTAGCATTTGCATGTATACAGACACCTATGCACACACACATAAAAACACAAATATATATATATATATATATATTATATAGTAGAGCACATTTGAGATGTCGTATCAGTCCAGTGGTTGGATGGGTCAAAACAGCTAGCCACGCATTTTGATATGTTTTTTTTACCACTGGCTATAGCAGAGTTTGTGTATACTGCCATTAAATACAGCTAAAACCACAGAATGAGTAGGACATTACCAAAAAAATATCCACCTACATCCAAGTCCTAGTCTATACCCCAAATTTCATTGAGATTATAGACATTGTGAACCTAAAAATGATTATCATATCTCATCCTCTGCATTGGCATCAGGGTCAATGAATCTAAGTGAAGGACCAAAAAACATGGATCCAAAGACAATATGTGCATTGCACAAACAATAAGATAATAATAGCTACCTACATGACATGTATGTCAGAATAAATAGTAATTCTAGGTTAGTGAGCAACATGATAAGCTGCTAAATGCTTTACATAACTGAAATATACAAACTTGTATCATCTGACGTCCGCTACAACACCTGTACATAGATTTTACAGGCTAATCATGGGAGTCAACACATGGGCCATCATGCCCTCCTTGGGGCAATGGAGAGAGATCAATTCACCCCTCACAAGGATTCATATATTGCCCATGTCAATGCTCATGACTATCATCAGATATCAACAATCACAGGTGGTCAGGGTGGAAGGTGCCACGATGTGATGTCTTGGGTTCCATTCCCCTTGTTAACATTCACAAAAAGAAAAAAAAGGGAGAAAACAATGTCATGTTTCATAGGCAAGGGAGAAAATGAGAGGATGTAAACCTAAAAGCAATAGCACTAGATCAATAAAGGATTCCTATCTTCCCATTATTTCAGCAAAAGGAACATCATTGTCGACCAATTTGTTCAGCTGTTCATGAAGAAAAAGCAATTAGACTACACCAATTAAGAGTCATATCCATTTTACATTCCATGGGTATGAAATAAATTGTTACATGTGTCTCCACTAGAAAACAGAAAAGATCCAATCGCTAAATGATGTAGTCAATGGATAGTAAAAAAGGAGAGGAATCCATAAGAATCTTTGTTAGTATGTGTTGAACATGGGTATGGCACCCAAACAAAAGAATCCATGTAATATAGCATTCAGAATAGACAACAAATTCCCAAAACTACCAAGATAGATAAGTTGCAAATCAAATCTTTCTCATATCATGTTTTGTCTCTAAAGTTCCTCGTCAAGCTAATATTGTCCAGTTGTCAACTAAAGATTGTTTTCGAGTGTTGTCTCATAAATTAACCTCTTTCTTTTTTCCAAGCTATAAATTAACCTCCTTTTTTTTTCCCCTAGAGATAGCATCAACACGAAGTTAGAACTTTCGCGGGATGCTCCAAAATCTAAAGGTTTTTAAATTAACTGGACCAAGACAGAATATATGGAATGCATGTTTAGTAATAACAAGAGTAGAAACATGTCTAGTAATAGCAAGAAGTACCTAAAGCAGATTAGTTTCAAACTTTCAATATCTTGGGTCGATAGAATTAAGGCATGAGAAAGGAGAGATTGAGGAAGATGCCGCTCGCAGAATTCGAGTTGGGTAAGCAAAGTGGAGCTAGGCTTTTGGACTCTTATGTGATCATCGCATATCAATGAAACTGAAATGGAAGTTCTACAGAACGACTATAAGACCAACCATGCTTTATGGGATGGAATGTTGGACTGTCAAGAAGCGACGAGTCCATAGAATGATGTAGCTGAGATGAGGATGTTGAGATAGATGATTGGCAAGACAAGAAAGCATAAAATTTAAAATTAATACATCCGAGAGAACTTAGGGACTGGACATGCTCCAATAAATGATAAGATGAGGGAAAGTCGACTTAGATGGATTGGCCATCTGCAACGTCGACCTAGATCAGCACCAATTAGGATGGACGATTTTGTTCCATTGATAGAGCAGAATGGAGGAACATAATTTGTATAGCCAACCCTAAATAGTTGGAATAAGGGTCGGATGATGATGATGATGTTATAATTTAACATCTGTTTCCCATTAACTCATGTTTTGTCAATGATTGTGGTTAAACTTACAACCAAATTTATATTTTGAAAAATAATTCTGATCAACTCTTCTCGCAGATTTATGGTTCAACAGAAACATCCACGTATAACAAGAAAACAGAAAGTATCTTAAAGGAACAAGTTTAATGCAAATAAAGGCTATTTACCCAAA
The DNA here is from genome assembly GCF_054954075.1 of Amborella trichopoda. Lineage (NCBI taxonomy): Eukaryota > Viridiplantae > Streptophyta > Magnoliopsida > Amborellales > Amborellaceae > Amborella > Amborella trichopoda. The sequence goes on from NC_142348.1 coordinate 36,931,838, forward strand.
AGGAAAAAAAAAAAAAGTGGCATAGACCGTTAAGTGTGCCATTCAGCAGGCAAAGCTGAGGACTAATATTAGGGGCTAAATTAGTCATGTCAATGAACATACCACCGTCCAATAAAATGAAATATTAAAATGAGAAAAGGACAACCACCGCAAGTAGAGAATTCATCTAAAAAACTCATTAAAATCTAAACTTTTAATAACTTAAAACAGTAAGCTGCATCCTCAACATTTACGCAAAGTAAAAGAAGTGTCCTCTTATTTTATGAACCAACAAACTTGGGGCACAAGAGGATAACAAAAAGAGATTTCATAAATGTTCTTCAATAAGGAGGGGAAAAAAAGATATTGTAACTGTTGTATGTGCTTATGCCCCAGTAAGAGTAACAGGTATAAGAAGTCTAGTGGGAATGTATCCTCCATCATTTGCATTTGTTATCGAAACACAGAGGACACCAACTTAATGAGTAGAAGACACAAACCCCAAGTAGGAAATCAAGCAATCTCAAAGATACCAACAATATTTGCCAGAAAAAAAATGGAGAGATAGAACATAATAAGAGCGAAAAAAAAGAAAAAAAAGACAAAAAAAAAGAAGCAAAATGAGCCATCTTTATAATATAAGAAATGCAATAAATAGTATAGCATACAAAGTCTAACCCTATCTAAAGCTTCTGACCTGAAAACCAAAAACAAGCATCTAGAAGCAAGGGTTCATCAAAATCAATCCATTACTACATGAAAAACTCATTAGTAAAGGAAAGGGCAAAAGCAAAGGCACCTTTAGATCACCATCTTTCTTCTGTAAAAGCTGGTTCAAAGCATCGAGACATTCCTGATATCGCCTCGACTGAAAAAGAATAGAAGCCTCCTTAGCCATGCCCGCTGTTACAGAGAGGTTCCCATCCTCATCAGAAGAACCATCCCTATTTAAAGATTGCAGAGACTCTTTAGAATCCATGGATAGCGCAGATCAACCTCTCCAAAAACCCCTATCAAAACAGCCCCGTGTGGGCGAAACCCTCAGAAGACAGAGCAGCAATGGAAATCTGGTTCAGATGCGCATTCTAGAGAGACAAAAAGAGTGTGGAGATTTTGAGAGAGGATAGTAGGGGTTAAGGCGCTCAGGGACCAGGGGTTCGAAGGCGTTTGCAGCGAGCAGCAGTGAGTGTTTCCCCCCCTAAATCTTCCATTTTCTTTTGTTTTAGCTTTGGGCGCAAGGGTCGGCTAAGCTGGTGAAGATAGAAAGAAAGAGACTTCGTTTTCCTTTTTGGTTGGGCACCTGTGAATTGTGGGGTGGGTCTCTTGCTCTGGTCGGGGGGTGCCGGTTTCTTTCTAGCTTTCGGAATGAGAGCATGGGGTTCTGTGATTTAAAGGGATTTCAGAGAGACGATGGGCCTTTAGATTTTAGATTTGGAACAGCGTCGGAATCGGGGTTTGCACGAGCCACGGCAGGGATTTTTGGGGGCGCCATGCCCCATATGCCCTAGGCCTTCCCTCACTCGACGTAGTATCCTGCCCTACGATCTAATGATTAGAGCCGACTAGAACTAGGACTCGACAGGTAGATGGACCTTACGTTTGGGTATGAGTCCAAATTTTAGACCCGAGTACTATAGTATAAGTCTAAATTATAGATCCGAATATTATACGGATCTAGATCTGGGTCCAACCGAACCTAACTCGCACTCATTGTCATAGGATATATGATGGAAATAATGTGTCTTTAGGTATGAGCTAGGTATTTATATTGCCACAATATTGATAATATTTACAGTATTATTAGAAAAAAAAAAAAACAAAACATAAGAAGCTCATAATCATAGGATATATGATAATAAAAAAAGATTTTTTTTAAAAAAAACTCATAGTTATAATGTGGCAATGGATCTTATCAAATCCGGTCCCACTATGAGTCCAAATTTTGAACACAATACTATTTAGGTCCAAATCCAGCCTAACCCGACCTGTATCCGACCCTTTGCCTCTTAGAAAATAATCTCTTTGAGTTCACGATGTAATACCCCATCTACCCCAAATGTAGCGTACCCTTTCTTTGGGTTGTCCATTCGTGTTTACTTGTTATTTTTTTCATTGAATTTCATTTTTTCTCTTCTTATTGATTACAAGGATGAACGCGCCATAACAAGTTGCTTTTTAAAAACCCCTCTAAAACTGACAAAATTGTTTTGATCGTCCTTCTTTTAAAAAACCGAGGTTTGCCTACAAAGTACAAATAAACTATTTATCTTTTGTACCTAGAGGTCAGGATCATTTTTGTTCTTTAAGTATCAAAATGGGTGGTTGTAAGAGTATTATTGAGTAGACACAAAGTTTTAAAAAATTGATTTCTGAGTAGACACAAAGTTTTTAAAAAATGAATTCTCGGATTTCGTGACTCACTCTAAACCATCCAATTTGACATCTAATGAGTAAGAATGATTGTGACCTCCATGTACAAACGATAAATTGTGTCTTTATGGACAATCCCATATAAGAGTGTGAGAAGAAAGCTCCCATCTACTTAAAATGCCGCTTGTTTCATTGAAGATATGCCAAAGCATATATTGAATATATGCATGCACCAATTAATGGCATTCATCTAGTGACCTACTCGATCGAACATTCCCACGAGCATTAATCAGCAATTTAAGTCCTTATAACAGGGCGGGAACTTCTACCTCGATTGCTGAACAAACGCCACATGGACCTGAGCAAGTGTATATATAAGTTCCTTGATGATTCCTCCGAATTCCGCTCACCCTACCAAACTTGGACTTTCAAGAGAATTGCCATCAATATTTAATGATACACACCTTTGTGGTGGTGGAACGATCTCCGATTTCTCTGGTTCTTCCAAGCTCTCATCTTAACCATCTCGCATTCTTAGATCCCTTTTCCTCACTTAGCAACACTAGCTTTGTTATCAATCGTCACTAAAATTTTGATATCATTGCTACATCAGCCATCACAATACCTTTAAATCTTGTATTCTTGCATTCTTTCCAAATTTGTCAAACCAGGGCATCAAATAGAAGGCAGCAGCATACCAATCTTTCCAATGATCATATCAAGCGTAAATTAAGGAGCTATGCTACGATTGTGAAAGCAACCCACTGCATTCCAGTAAGCTTGAAAGCCAATTTTATAGCTCCCTTGTGAGTGAGCAATGCAAGTAAAGATCTTCAAGATCCTCACTTTCTTTTCATGTTAGATGTTGGTTAGAACATTACCTTTTCTCTTGAGCTTGTCAACAGTAAGCAACTTACCAAGGCCTAAACTCCATGTGTAATATTGAACTTTATGCGAAGTGGGGAGTTCCTGTACGTGGGTTGTCACAGAATCGAAGGGTACGAATATGCTGTAGAGTTCAACCGATAGGGTGACCTAACTGAGAATTCTCCATTAGAATTGACCTTCATATTGTTTAATCCATTTTAGTTAGATATTAGAGGAAACATTGCAGCCTCTCCATATGCCATATGTATTGCTAAATAAAGAGATCTAGTAATCCTTTGTTATATATGATCGAAAAATCGTATAGCACGAATCCCTGATCCTTGGGTCGTTTCCTTATTTACTGCTCATTGATTTGTCAAATTTTGGGAGTCTTCAGGGAACTCCATGTGCAAAATTTTATCACCAATTTTATGATATTGTTCCCCTTTACCTATCATTTTTTTAGTGTTTCTTTGAATGAGGGATCTTAGAGCAAGTAATATCTCTCCAAACTCTTTCGAGGATTTAGGCAGCCTCTAACTCTGCCACCTACCTGCTATTGGTGATACTTAGACTATACCACTTGTTTCCATAGTTTATCACCCTCCCTATAGTATCTCCACCACCATTTAGTAATTAGGGTAGAGTTCATGAGTCTTTGATTCCCAAGCCACCAAGTTTATTTGGTATACATACTTTTGTCTCAAGCTATCAAATGAAAGTTTCTACTCTCTTCATTGGGGAGTTATTCATTATTGTTTCGAGTATCTTGGTCACTTGGTTTTGCATTCTAAATAGTGAAATATAATAAAACTTGTATATTACATAGAGTTGATTTGATCAAAATTACTCTTCCACCAAGTGATAAATATTTTGATATTCAGGAGTCCAAATTTACTTGAAGTCTTTCAATGAGAAGATATTGGGCTGATCTGCAAATGACGGTCCATCAAAGGGAGGCCAAGGTATATGCATAGTAAATTATCAACTACACATCCCATGATCGCACATTGATCATACCTAATAGCTCTCCTAATTTAATCTATTTTTAGGCTTTCCATGTACCCTTATGGAAGTAGTTCTCAACCAATTTTTGTACATGTGTGTGTGGGAGATGGAAGAGAGATTAAGATAGGGCAGTTTGATTTTAATCAGGAAAATTAGCTTGTAATAAAACTAGCTAATGACATTTGTATTGTAGATACCCCCTCCAAATTTGAGAGTTCTATCACCCTAGGGACCACACTAGCTTCATACACCATAGGACCATCCAAATATTCCACAATACCAAAAAATATTCAAAATTTGTTTGACTGGAGTTCGTATAGGTCCAAAATAGCTGAAATCTTACAAAATCACAAGATCTCATAAGAAATCAAGATATTAGAAATTGATTATGTTCTAGCGATGCAATATATGTCGTTGGACCTATTGAGCCCAATGCATAGTGTTGTTGACCATTCAATTGCTTAGATTGAGCTAGGTGTCCATGTTTTGGTTTTCCAAATGATTTTTTTGTAATGGGGGCTCTTCGGTCAGTTTTAGGGGACTCCTAGCAAAGGAAACCTGACATGTAGCCTCTACAATGCCAGTCTTATAAATGCCTTAGTCAAACCCTAAACCCTCGGCAACTCAAGGAAAATCTTCTTAAGCCCTAAGCCAAGCAAAACCTAAACCCCATGCAACTCAACCAATCCTAGAAGAAGATCATTCCTTCTAGACCTAGGCGATCATTGCTTGACATCTCTCCCTAGAAGTCCGAGAAGGCTTCTAGTTTAGTAACCTTCAAGGAGAAAGGAGAAGTGACATGCCCCATCATGTCAGATCCGGGCCCTAACTCTAGGTATCGTGCCAAAGGGCTAGCCTGTAAGTATTTTCATATTCTATTTCCTTCATTATTAATCTTTTTACTTTCTGTAAAATATTTCAAAACTCCTCATGGATATTACACAAGTCTGAGCCAACCGACAATATGCGAGAAAGAGGTCTCCTTCGAGACTAATTCCTCACATATTGGAATTTGACGGGACACATCTCTAAAAAGATTTTAAATTACCGAGTTTTTGCACAAATTCGAACGAAATGGACTTCACGTAGTATGTTTCATCTAGATTTTATGTGTAAACAGTTTGGTGTCACCGTGGGTCCGTTAAGCTCAATTTGTAAAACCCCGTTAGAAACACCCCTAAAACTACACTTTAGGGGCATTTTTTGACAGACCAGAAAACTAGTAATCAGGAAATAGGAAACAACAGGGGGTATAGAAAGAGATCAGTAATACCGATGCATAATGTGGTGCAAAGACTGTATGGCTTAGTAGCGCAATAGGCATCGCTATTGTTTTTCTTACTCAGCTTTTGTTGATCTTTAGTGCGGACGTGACGGTGTGTTTGATCTCTTGTTTTTATGGAATTTGGTCACTGTTTAGGGTATCTCTTTTTGTTTTCATTTTTCGTCATTTTGCTCAATAAAGTCTACCTCTAGTCATTGTTGTAGTGCATCAACGACAAACTACAACGTCCCTTTCTAGGGTGGCCCTGATCTACTTTTCTCTGATCTCTATTATCTTGGAGCCGATAGTCTGATGATATAAAATGGTTCTGTAATTGCATCCAACATTGCTTTAGACCGAACCTGGAAGCACCAGAGCCTGCTAGGAGTTCACGAGCTCTAGTGGAGCCCAACAAGTTCTTAGCGATGCATAGTGTGTCACTGGTGTCAGAGGTTCCGGCATCTCCGATAGGCCCTGTAGTTTCCGGTCAACAACTCCTCTTTCTGTCTCCACTTTGTAATTAGTTGAAACGTAAAAAACAAAAACTAAAAATAAATAAAAAATAAAGAGAAAATTAGGTAACATATTTCTTGGTTTCATTTCCAACTATAGTTGCTTATTTTATTCTTTACCTACCATATTTTACTTTTAGCAAAATATTTCAGTTGTAATATTTTATTCAAATTGTGTGTTGTCGCACCACTTAGTACCCACTTCACAAAAGTGCTACTTCCCACACTCCCCACACAGATAGACTAGGAAACCTGGAAAACCATTTCAAATTTTTTAAAACTCCCAAAATCAGTGTTCAAATCATGATGGGCAACTAGCTTGTTAGAGTAGGTAAGGTTTGGGATCAATGGTTTCATATGAGCGCCCCTCTGTTAATCAATGGTTGTCAACACAGGCTTGTACGTCCGTGGGTACCCAAATAAACTTAACAACTTTTCACAATTTTCTAGCTATGAACCCCACCAAACCCAGCCCAAGTCTCTGGCCCCATCCCTAGCTCAGTCTAAGATATCAGGCTGTCAGTCTTGGGGGCACCTTACCCCTTAGACCCATGAAATCCCAGTGGGAGGTTGAAGCTCAACTTACATGGAACCGTGTCCAGCCATCCCAGTCTCTAAATTGGTGACCAACATGACCCCCATTTTGGAACTAGAGATCATCAACCTCATTTGTTCTAGAACACCTTCATTCATCAAGGGGTCTAGTCGAGGGCCAGTATTCAAAAAACATATAATTCATCCAGTCGAGCCCTACTGCAAACCTTAGACCATTCCCAACCTACCGGCTTGATCAAGGTCAACTTTGTTGATCAAATAATGACCATATCCTCAAACCGAGGGTCACCCATGAAGAGTCAAGCATCTAGTAGGGGGTCCAGTTCTGAGCCAATAGGGTTCGACACCAGTTGGTGAGAACCCTACCTTGAAAGCATATTTCCTTGGCATGGCAAGTCAAGGATATGTTACTCAAACGGTAGATGATCCGACCATTGGACTCGAAGACCTCACTACCCAACAACTGCCCCTATACCCCGCATGACTGGTTTATGGAGCTTAACCTTCAAGGCAACCTGGTCAGTCGGTTCATTGAGCACTGGACAACCAATTAGCTAACCCAATCACCATCATGTTGATGGTTCAACTACATAAGATAGAGAAAATTATGAAAGTCCTTGAGGATATCCAAACCCACTTACTCATAGTTCTTGCAGTATGAGGCAAGCACCACTGCCCTAAGGCAATGTTCCAGCACAACTTTTCATGAGAGCAACTTATATAGCATCAAGAGGTGATGAAAAACCACCCACATATTTCCCTTAATGACATGTTATATATTTCCCTTAATGAAATGTTCAGCCTTTTTACCTCACAATATTGAGGGGGATGATCATGATTAATATCTCTTTCTGAATTAGCTATTGTAAGGAAAGCACTCGACGAAACTGACTATATAAGATTCAATCTAATGTAAAAAGATAAAATAAACAGAATCTAAGTCCTAAGCTCTATCTCTTCTCATTTTTTTTTTCCTATTTTGTTTTATTTTTCTGAATTTACATAACAATGAAAATCAGGAAAATAGAAAGCCAATAATCACAGGGGGTCAAATTAACCAGAAGAGTGGGCTGTTGGAAAAACTTTTATTCAATCCGTATTACGCGACCCACATCGACCTATCCGAGCATAAATTTAATGGTAACTCAACAACCATTGTCAAAGAGATGATGGATGTCAATCTGCATTTAGAGGATGATAACGAAAATTGGGACTTCTATGTCGCCTGAAGAACAAGACAAGATGATCGCCTTCCTCAAAGACTACTAGGATGTCTTCGCTTGGTCATACATCGACATGACCAGGCTAGACCCCGCTATAGTTTAGGACCACCTCAGTATTTGCTAAGAGGTGACCCCGATTAAGAAAAAGGCCCTTGTGACTAAAGATCCATATGGAAAAACCAAGAAGGAAATTGACAAGCTTCATTGCTTCTGTCAATTATTCTAACTGGTTGGCCAACATTGTAGTCTTCCCCGAGAAGGATATGAGAGTGTGTAGACTTCAGGGATCTAAATAAGTCATGCCCCAAAAATGACTTTCCACTGCCCCTAGTCAACAATATTGCTAAACAGGAAATGTTATCAGTTATGGATGACTTCTCATTATACAATCAGATCGGTATGACTTAGGAATATCAGATAAAAACGTCTTTCATCATGCCATGGGGAGCATATTGCTACCGAGTCATGCCTTTTGGACTTAAAAATGCCAAAGCACATACCAAAGGGCTATGACCTCTATTTTCCATGACATGATGCACATTAGCATAGAAGATTTCGTGGACAACATCCAAGTCATATCCAAGACCTAGGATGACCGTCGGACCAACTTAAATCGACTTCAAAGATATCAACTCAAGCTCAACCTGCAAAAGTGTGCTTTCAGAGTCGTTTTAGAAAATCTATTAGGCTTCATCATCAGTTAATGGAACATTAAGGTAGACTCGGGCCATTACCAAAACACTGTCTCCCAGCAATATTTGAGAAATCAGAGGCCTCTAAGGAAGAATACAAGCCATAAGACGTTTCATTTTGCAACTAGCAGATAAGTGTGAACCTTCAATCGGCTATTGAAAAAAGGCATGCCGTATGTATGAGATTAAAAATGCCAAAGTGTTCGACCAAATCACACAATATTTGTTGAACCCGTTGTTATTAAGCCCTCGAATTCCTAATAAACCCATATTCTTGTAGCTCTCATTGAAAGGCAAGACCATGAGGGCTATGCTAGGACAATATGATGACCGAGGGAGAGAACGAACCATCTACTATCTCCACAACACCATGGTTGACTACAAAATCCGATACAAGGATGTCGGAAAACGTTGTGCTCGTATGGGCAACTTAGAAGCTAAGGCACTATGTTTTATCACATTCCATTAAACTCATCTCAAAGATGGAAATATATCGAAAAGCCGATCCTCAATGGATGGCTCGCCAAATGATGTATGCTTCCATGTGAAAATAGACAATGTTACCCAAAAATCAGTCAAGGGACAAGCGATTGCATATCATTTAGGGCCTGTTTGGATAGGAGGAAATTAAGAATCTTAGATATTTGAAATCCAAGGAAATCTATGGATTTTCATTATTAAGGATTTTTGTCATGAATTACCTCAAATTTCTTGTTTAGATAAGCTATACAAAATTCATGGATTCCTTGTAATCACTTCTATGTCCATTGTTTGGTAACAAAATTTGATACAATTCTCTCTTTAAAATTTTTATATACTTTCTCTTTCTAAAACTCAAAATATGGGATAGTATATCCATAAAAATTTTGAGATAGTTTCTCTCCCTAAAATTGGATATGGTTTGTCTCTCTAAAATTTAACATACTTTCCATCCCAAATTTAAAACTTGAAATTGTCTATCTAAAAATTTTGAGATAATTTCTCTCTCTAAAATTCTTATGTACTTTACTCTCTCTAAAATTTAATATAGTTTCTCTTTCTAAAATTTTAAGATACTCTCTCTAAAACTTAAAACTTGAGATGGCTCCCCTTTTCAATAATTTTGAGATAGTTTCTCTCTCTAAATATTTTTAAGTAGTTTCTCTCTCTAAAATATGATATAGTTTTTCTCTCAAATTTTAAGATACTTTCTCTTTCTAAAAGCTAAAATTTGAGATAATTTCTCTCTAAAAGTTTTGCAATAATTTATTTTTCTAAAAATTTTTATGTACTTTCTCTATCTAAAATTTGATATAGTTACTCTCTTAAATTTTAAGATACGTTCTCTCTCTAAAACTTCAAGTTTGAGATAATTTTTCTCTCTAAAATTTTGAAATAGTTTCTCTCTCTAAACTTTGATATAGTGTCTCTCTAAACTTTGATATCCTTTCTCTCTCTAAAGTTTAAAATTTGAGATACTTCCTCTCTCTAAAACTTAAATTTTGAGATGTTTCTCTCTCTAAATTTTTTTGATATAGTTTGTCTCTCTTAAAATTTTAAGTATTTTCTCTATTTAAAATTTGATATAGTTTATCTTTCAAAAATTTTAATATACTCTTTCTCTCTAAAACATAAATTTTACGATGGTTTCTCTTTCCATAAAGTTTGAGATAGTTTCTCTCTCTAAATTTTTTAGGTAGTTTCTCTATCTAAAATTTGATATAATTTCTTTTTCTAAAATTTTAATATATTTTCTCTTTCTAAATTTCAAAATTAGAGATAATTTCTCTCTAAAACAAAATTCAAGATAGTTTCTCTCTCTAAAAAATAAGATATTTCTCTCTCTAAATTTTTTTTTGCCAGTTTTCTTTCTAAAATTTATAATAGTTTCTTTTTAAAAATTTAAGACTACTTTCTCTCTCTATAATTTTAAGAATATTTTCTTTCTCTAAAGCTTATGATTTGATATAGTTTCTCTCTCTAAATTTTTTTGAGAGTTTCTATTTCTAAAACTTTTTAGGTACACTCCCTAAAATTTGATATAGTTTCTCTCCCTAAAAATTAAAATATGAGATTGTTTCTCTCTCTAAAATTTTTTAACTAGTTTCTCGCTAAAAAATTGAGATAGTTCTGTCTCTAAAAATTTGCATGTACTTTCTCTTTCTAAAATATGATAGTTTCTCTTTAAAACTTAAAATTTGAGATAGTTTATCTCTCTAAATATTTTTGGTACTTTCTCTCTCTAAAATTTTAACATACTTTCTCTATCTAAAAGTTAAAATTTGAGACAATTTCTCTCTCTAAAATTTTGAGATAGTTCATCTCTCTAAAAAAATTTGGTAGTTTCTCTCTCTAAAATTTTAACATACTTTCTATCTCTAAAATTTTAACATACTTTCTTTCTCTAAAAGTTAAAATTTGAAATAGTTTTTCTCTCTAAAATTTTTGAAATAGTTTCTCTCTTTAAAAAAGTTCGGTACTTTCTTTCTCTAAAATTTTCATACCTACCAAATGTTTCCAATGAGTGAAATCCACGGGCCTTGAAAATGCAAAAAAATGGGTTTTACTGTGGAAATGAAATCATGGAAAAGTATGTCTCATTTCCATGATTTTGGTTTTCCCGATTTTAAGTATTATAGTCATTAAACAATCAAAAAGTTGGATTTTGATAATATCCAAGATATTAAAAATCCATGTCTTAAAATCCATGTACCCAAACAGGCCCTTAATGGAACATGTGATTCCCAACGATGTGCCAATCAACATCGACCTGCCCGATTAAGACCTCTTCAATGTTAAGGATCTGACTTGGGAAGTTCACTTTGGTGACACTAAGAATAAATACGAAGCTAACATAGGTGTTATCCTAACCTCTCCAGAACAGGTTCTGATAACCATAGCCATAAGACTCTACTTTCATTGTACATATAACACCGCGAAGAATATGTGGGTGGTATAAGACCAAGGGATAATATACTTAACTTAAAATTTTCCATTTTATTGAAACATGATGCTCTAATTACAAAAAACTTTCATATGGAATTATGAAATTATAGACTTTAGCCCTCAACTTGGACTTATACACATATTGGATTATTAAATAATCCAACTCTAATAGGTCCCTTTATAAATCCCTTTTTCAAAATATAAATAAATACAATGTGGTGTCCAAATAGCACATGCTTTTCTTTACAGTGCATTGAATTACATGTACTCAAAACTCCATGTTTAGGTGCCTCGATCTCGCCTCCCCGGATCTAGGTGATCGGGTGACACGTGTCTCGGGTTTGGAAGACCTAGGACCTAAGACCGCTCTCTCGAGAACCTCGTTCACAGAACAAGGGCAGGTGTCCAACTGGTGAGAGAGAAATTTTGAATGTGAGGTGGGGACCAACCTCACATGGGTCCGTGACTTACTCAGGCTGACTCGCACGGAGCCCCACTTAGATCACGACAGAAAGCCCCCCAGCTGCTTCAGCTGGTTCAGAATCGCCTCCCTTTACCTGCAATCTCCTTGTTTTCTGCACAATACTATAATGGATAACTTGCAAGACAAGTGGACCGAAGGACCCACCCTTGTCTTAGGGCAATGCACATTCGTGAGAAGTTAGCATGTTGAAGAAGAGAGTTTGAATAAAAAGAGTAAAGGGAAGAGGACTTGATGAAGGGACATGACTAGCATGATAGCTGGACCATTGACTGACTCAGAGTGGTAGCAAGACGAACATGATACTCAAGGCCAGCACGACAGCAATACTACTCGAAACCAAGGTCGTTATGACTGTCCTAATTTTGTGTGGCAGCAAGACGAGCACGATACTTAGGACCAGCACAACAGCAATACTGCTCGACATCCAGATTGCTATGACAGTGCTAGACTGAGTCTACCCTCAATCAAGTGAGAAGAGAATAGAATAAAGAGAAGGCACGAGACGACGAAGAGATGGGGTCGCGACAGCGTTAAACATCGCCACCTGCAGCCGTGGAGTAATAGTGTCGCGGCCCTTGGACTACACTGGACACTATTGCTCACAGTCAGATGGTGAGCAGTGAACTTCCAATGGCACTAGGCATTGCTGTTGGCAACACGAGAAGGTAGCACACCCCTTCGCGAGCGGCGACGGCTACTTGTAAAGCACGTGGCGATAGTTTCTTGACGAAACACATGGCTATTGGCGTAGGACACAAGAGAAGCATGCGCTCAGCGATAGACATCGAGCACACGAAAGAAGCCTACGCATGACGATAAACACTGAACACACAAAAGAAGCTAGTGCACGACGATAGGTACCAAGTGCGCAAAAGAAGCATACGCACGACGATAGGCACCGAGCATGCGAAAGAAACTAGCGCACGACGATAGGCACCGAGCGCACAAAAGAAGCTAGCGGACAACGATGGGTATTATCGTGACCTTTCACGAGTGGCGATAGCCATCGCCGTCTGTGATAGGCATCACCGTCTACGATAGGCACGCAACAGGATGAGACTTCTGCAGGCGGCGATAGGCATCGCCGTTTGGCTTTCACGGGACGTCAAGGATACATCCACGGATGAAGATGAGCAGCGCCGTCTGCGAACCTCCCCGAGAAATAGGGATGAACAAAAAAAAAGGAGAAAGAGGCTCGCGCATGGCGTTGCCATCGCCATGTGCGACCTGTGAAACCACAGGGGAGGGAAGAGAGAGAGAGGCATGCACGACACTGCCACTGCCATGCATGGCCTTTGAGAGAAGCTCAGACAAAAGAGAAAGAGAAGAAGAGAGGAAAGAAGCGAAAGAAGAAGAGAAGAAAGAAGACAAGAGAGAGAAAAAGATTTACCTTAAGCTAAGGGATACCGTCCCAAAAGTTTCTCTCTCCTTCCTCTCTCTCTCAAGCCGTGACCCAACAATGAGAAAATATGGAGATTTTAATAAGCAAAAGTTCCCCCTTCGTACAATGAGAGTACGTAATATATATATAGAGTTTTGCACAAACATGGGTGGATTGATCAAAATTAAACCTAATTGTTGGAAATTAAGATTTCATTGAATTACATAAAATAGGAAAATATGGTACAAAATGATTGATTTGCCCCTTCTTAACAATTGTGAAAATTCCAGAACAGTCCCTATTGTTGCCCTAGAACATGCGTGATCTTTCGTGGATGATCCGAAATTGCTCTGGTGACTGTTTGTCCGAAAGAGGATTGTTTTCTTATAGGACTCGGCATGACGATCGATTTGACCACAATCATATGACTTGAAATTTGGATGGATCTTGTAAACATCGTATCGATTGTGCTTGTTCCTTGATGTTTTTATGTGATTTCTTCTTTGGATCACACTGAGCATGCATCAGGTCGCGTGGCAACAAACGCAGCTGGATTTCGTACTCGGACAAAGATTTCGCAACTTTTGAGTTTTGGCCGAAATCTGGAATTTTAACGCTGGAATTTACAGCCACTTTATCGGCATTGTGTACGAAATCTGACCGTTTATCATGCGTGGGGTTCGAACCAGTGATAGCCATATACCTTATGCACGTGATGCAACTGGTTTCACGTCGATAGTGTTCACGAGCATCGTGATTTGGCCACTCGAGCGAGGCGTATTACTGTTGATTTTCTTGCAACTTTCGTCATTGATCGACCACTTCTATCTAGCTTTTCTCCATGCTCAGACGTCGTCAAGGGTCATACCATATATCGAAATGCTAGTCTTGGTGAGACAAACACGTTCACAAAATTTGAGCATGGTCCGATCTCGGACAAGTGAGATATGAGGGTCGCAAGTCACTATTCATGATTGCCCCTTTAATGGTGCTTACTTGCAAGGTGGCCACATGGGAATAGTGTCGGAATTATTTCTCAGTCTGCATTGCCTTAGACATTTTAGAATGCAACAAAACTTCGCAGGAGACTTTTTGTAGTCCTTATAAATATTTTGACTAGTTTTGGGGCCATTATGAGATTGTCAAAATTTCTACTGTTTGTTAGGCTTTATTGACCGACTTCTCTTTTTTATTCGGCATCAGGGACCCATGATGCTGAAAAATGTCTTCATATAGCATACCCCGCCGAATGTTGTGCTATGATAGAAGTGGAAGGACAACATTCGGAAACTTCCTCTGGCTTTGTTTCTTTTTTCTTCCTAGCCACAGGACAACGTGAAAGCCGATGAGATCCACGCACTGCTGTAACTAGGATGCTCAGACGTTTGGATGCAATGTACAGGTCCATCCGTGGAAACTTTAGGGGGAGAAGAGACTTTTGAGGGATATGTTAAAGTCCTCATCCTCAGGGGACTATTTGAGATTCTGACCGTTGACGCTTTTGTGTGGATCTCATTGGCCAGAAATAGGCCTATCTGGCGGCCAAGTGCTATGACCCTTCGAATGGCATTCTTTGCTACTACAACAGGTTTGCTTTTGACAGTCAAGGTACCTCTGTAGGCCCTCATCCTGTGGGGTCCAGTCGGGGGCTTTTTGTTAGCTTGCCCCGAAGGTTTGGGCCTGTCGATTAGGGAGGGATTTTGGCGAGGCGACCTCATGGCGTGGCATCACCCCGGAGTCTCTGGCAGGTTCTCCCCTGGCTTTGTCAATTTCTTGCCTTCGTGAGCATCTTTAGCATTTTGAGAGATTTATTGTTTATCGTCCTCACCCTCAAGGACTCGTTTTGTTTTTTAGGGATTTATCGTTCATCACCTGCACCCTCAGGGACTCGCTTTGTTTTTTGTTTTGAAGTGTGGGAGATCTTATGAGGCTCTTACTCTCGGGTGAGCCATTTTGTGTTGTGATTGGATTCTGGCAGTCGAGGATTTTGTGTGGACCTCATTAACCAGAATATGCCTATTTGGCAATTGGTTGCCGGCTGAGACTGTGATGCTGCGTCAACCTGCTTTTTGTTGATCCAAGTGCCCTTTGCGGGTTTTCACCTAGACTAGGGAAGTGGTGTCGTAAAGACGGTTTTCACCAACCTTCTTTATTTTTGGGCTCTTTTACCCATGACCTTGCTGCCATGTCTACCATTTTCATCCGTTTTTGCTCACAACACCCTTTTGGGGTATTCACCTGCCCGGGTTTTTGTTTTTACAGAACTATTTTACTCATGGTTTCATGTCCATGCCCGTCTATCATTTTTACTCATGGTATTCCCTTGTCTAGGTATACACCATGCCCCGTTATTATTTTTTTTTTGTGAAGGCATGTTGAAGGTCATGCCTTTGAGACCTGTGTGAAGCCTTTTAACGTCATGTGGTCTGGTCGTACAATATAGTTTAGAGTCATATAGCTGGACCGTAGTGGTGATGAGTGGCAGTCTGTGGAGGCCATGAAGTGAGTATGGTGGTGGTTTTTACTCACTTTGGGGAGATGACATGAGACTACCTATGAAAGATGGATGATGTATGAATGGTGGGTGAAAAATGGTGATCCACTAGGTTGAGATGTGTATGGATGACAAGATGGTTCGCCATTTTGTGAGCATGTGTGAGACTCACTGAGGAATGATGGATGCTGTAGTGAAGTGGATGGGTTCACTGAGGAAGCAATGAAGGTGGTGCGCACACACTAATAGGTCGGTTAGGGAAAACGTACGTGAAAATGCACGTAAAGGGGTTGGGCTTATGTGGGGGCGAGTTTAAGGTGATGCCTCTAGAACCTGGGCAAAGAAGTTTAAAGTCACGCGGTCAGGATGTACACTATAGTTTAAGGTCATATAGCTTGGACCGTGGTTATGCAGTTTAAAGTCATACAACTACGACCATACAGTTTAAGGTCGTGCAACTAAACCTCCGCTACAGTTTACAGTCATATAGTTTGGACCATGCAGTTTAGGGTCGTGCACCTAGACCACTTTAGATGGGTTGCCATATAAGTGAAGCTCATGGGGAATAGGTCCGTGGATAGCAATTCAACTCCCTTGATGATAATGATGGTTAAAACCAATGGGAGGTTTAGATGGAGAACCATACCTCACTGGGGATAGCTTGGCGTGAGTCTAACCCATAAAGGATTAAAGGGGCAAGCATGACTCCACGGGGATAATGCGCAATGGTATGTGTGTGACTCCACTGAGAATGACAGGCTGAAGTATAAATGCAACCCCACTGGAGATTGAAAAGATAAGAATGACTGTAATTCCCTGAGGATAATGGGATGCAATTGGGTTGTGACTCCTACTGCGGATGAGGGACAGTGGCCTGCTTGCAGCTTTATTAGTAACTACAGTCGGGAGCAGAGGTGTAACTCCACTGGGGATAGTGACATCCATTTCAAGCTTCAAGTCATGTGAATGGACTATGTGGGTAACAATTTTAAGGTCTTTGTAGCCTGGACCATAGCTATGCAATTTAAAGTCCTGCAACTAGGACCATGCA
Organism: Amborella trichopoda; assembly: GCF_054954075.1. Lineage (NCBI taxonomy): Eukaryota > Viridiplantae > Streptophyta > Magnoliopsida > Amborellales > Amborellaceae > Amborella > Amborella trichopoda. The sequence goes on from NC_142348.1 coordinate 36,948,643, forward strand.
GTTTAAGTTAGTACAACTAGACCTCCGCTACAGTTTAAGGTCATATAGTTTAGACCATGGTACTAAGCCCTTTAACGTCATGCGGTCAGGACGTGCACTAGAGTTTAAGATCATACAGCTGGACCGTGGTTATGCAGTTTGGTGTCTTGCAAAGAGGACCATGCAGTTTAAAGTCGTGCAACTAGAGCTCCGCTACAGTTTAAGGTCATATAGTTTGGACCATGGCTATGCAGTTTAAAGTCCTGTAGTTAGGCCCATGCAGTTTAAGGTGATGCAACTAGACCTTGGTTACAATTTCAGGTCATATTGTTTGGACCATGCAATTTAGGGTCGTGCACCTAGACCACTTATGTGGGTAGTGAATGTGACTCCATGGGAACAGGGCTGTAACTGGAGACTTGACTCCTTGGGGATACAAAGTGATGGCCTGCTTGTGGGGATGACAGGTTACGTTTTGGGGAAAGTGGGAAAAATCCACAGTCGGCAGTGCTGTAGCATGCACATGACGCTATGTTTTGTATGGCGCACGTGGCGTTAAGCCTAGATGACACGCCCATGGTGTTAGGCCTTGGTGAAGCACGTGGCGATGACTCTTGGTGAAGCGCGTGATGATGTCCTCCTATGAAGTATGTGACGATAGCCTCTTGTGAAGCGCGCGGCGATAGCATTTGTGAAGCGCGTGGCGATAGCCTCCTGTGAAGCACGCGATGATAGTCTCTGTGTGAAGCGCGCGACGATAGCTTCTAGTGAAGCATGCGGCGATAGCCCTCTGTGAAGCACGTGGTGATAAGGCATGGCGATAGAAGTGGGTTTATGAGGCACATGCAGCAATGACTTGCATTCAGGTCTCAGGCTTGACCCGCCCCCACCTGGACCTGTCGCCATCTGAAGACAAGGACTGGAGCATCATTTTGAACTTGTGAGGGGCACTTCACGGCATTGTTGAGTTTGAAAGGGGGTAAAACCCCATTTTACTATTTTACCGAATGATAAAACAACTAAGAGAGCTTTTTAGAGAGAGAGCCGGAGCTTATGTTAAGAGACTTTCGGCAGGAGTTTCCCAGCCAAAACTCGTAATGTGCAGGCCTTCAGGAGATTTCAAGTGAGCTTGGGCAGGTCGTGGGTCTTTGCAGAGTGCTCACGAACTTCTTCAGAGAGTGCTGAGACCTTCTGAGTATGGAACATGGAACTTCTCAGGGCTTCACCGAGACTGTGGCGAAACTGCGAGAGTCATAGTGGTACTCTGCCTGAATTACAATAATTTTCTGGTAGTTTCGTGATTGCTGGCAAGTTACAGAAGGGTCAGGGGACTCTGACGGTCCTCTAATTATCGAAAAAGAAGGAGGAGCAGCAAGGGCTCTGTTGGAAACTCTAAGAGTTTTCCGGCGGATAGAGAAGTGCGAGGAAGGGAGAAGGGAAACCTGCAAGGTCACAAGGGAGCTTTATTAGGAATTCTGATGGCTTTCTGTTAGCTTCAGTCACCGGCGGAAGAGAGGGAATAGACGGGGAAGGGTTTCTCGGCGAGTAGGGGTGAGTTCTTGGAGAGGAGTGGAAATGCCAGTAGGGAAAAGACCAAGGTCAGACGGGGGTTCTCGACAGACGGAGAAGTGTTTTTGGTGGAACCCGAAGGATCGTGGGGGAGGTGAAAGGTTGCGAGAAGGTTGACCGTCACCAAGGAGTGACGGTTGTGGAGACCGAAGAGGCGTGGGAGTTAATCCCCCCAAGAATTGTAGGTGGTGGGAGTCAATCCCCCCTGGGAAATGGAGGCGGTGGGAACCATAGCATAAGGGCATGCACGACATTAAGTTGCATACGGTGCTGCCTTCTCGCGGCGTTAAGCTTCTCGCAGCGATAGCTATGCTCGGTAGCATGCCGCTCACGACAATGGTTGTGCATGGTGTTGGCCTGCCCGTGGGGATGGTAGAACTCGACATTGAGTCACCCACGACAATGGTTGTGCACAACATTGGTTTGCGCACGACGATGACCATGGACGATGACGTCTCGTGGGGACCAAGAGTGACGACAAATGAAAACACTCTGTCACTGTGGTCTATTAGAAGCTAAGTCCTCCAGCACAACAGTGAAGTCCATGTTGTTTTGGAGGAAGGGAATCCATAGTGGGTCAATTCCTTGCCAGGGAAGTGGACTCTATCAAGGTACTTCTTCCCTCTCCTGGAGCTAGCCATGCCTTGTCAGATGAACTAAAGCTGACTCAGAAAAGGTTGGCTTCTTCTTTTTGTCATGTAACCATCCTCTTATCCTCAGATGTAAGAGCTTTGTAACCTCCCTAATAATGGGCTTTTGATTGTAACTTGTAACTCCTTTTAATGCAATAAAAAGAGTTAAGGCTTCTTTGGCCCTTCTTGCTTGCTTACTTTTTACAATCATGGGTAGTATGTCTTTAAATATCGGCCATTGATAGGGGGCATTGCCTCCTCTCCATCAGGATGTGCAAGTATGTAGTCTTCATTTGGAGAGACTTTCTTGACTATGAAGGGGCCTTCCCACTTAGGTTCGAACTTGCCTTTTCAGCGTCCATGCATAACAATCGGTCTTTTGACTGCTAAGACTAGATCCCCACGAGCGAATGAGCAAACGTTGACATATTTGTCAAAAGCTCTCTTCATTCTCCTCTGATTAAGCTCAAGGTTTTGTTGGCCTCTAGCCTCTTTTCATCAAGAGAATCCAACTCCTGATAATGGAGCATGACCCTCTCATCTTCAGTCAGTCCTTGATATATAGCGACACGGAGTGAGGGTATTTGAACCTCGAGGGGTAAGTCTGTCTCACCTCCATAAACCAGGGAATAAGCAGTAGAGTTTGTAGCATTCTGAGTGGTGGTGAGATAGGCCCATAGAGCTTCAGGTAGCCTCTCATGCCAATTCTTCTTTGACTTCAAGACCGACTTCCAGAGCACCCCGCATAGGGTTTTATTAAACGCCTCAGCTAAACCATTGGCTCGAGGGTGGTACATGATCGAGTACTTCCACTCAAAGCCGAATTGGTTAGCTAAGCGATTAACATGATGGCTTCTAAACTGAGGGCCATTGTCAGAGATTATTCGGTCTGGAACCCAGAACCAGAATATGATGTGGTGATGTACGAAGTTGACCACAGTGGCCCCTGGAACCTGCTTGAGCAAGACCGCTTCAACCTAGTTGGAGAAGTAATCCGTTGCTGCTAGGATGAAGACATGACCTGAGGCAGGAGGGTCGATGGGTCTTACAATGTTCATACCCCACTGGGAAAAGGGCCATGATGTCACTGTAGGATGAAGAGGCTCTGGGGGCTGATGAATGAGGCTTGAGTGCATTTGGCATACATGGCATCTTTTAGCATAGTTTCGGATGTCAACCACCATTGAAGGCCAATAATAGTTGAGTCTGCGTATGCGTTCATAGAGCTTAGGGCTGGACTGGTGTAGCCCGCAGATACCTGAATGCACTTGTTCCAGTACTTTATTTGCTTCTTGTGTATCGACACATCTGAGGAGAATTCCGTCAAATGATCGGTGAAAGAGAATGTCCCCATCAAGAAAGGTGTACTTGGTAGACATCCATCGTATACCATTGCGCTCCTCCCGTTCCTCAGGCAGCCTTCCGTGTTTTATGAAGTTCATGATGGGTTCCCTCCAGTCTTCCACTGGTTCAACCTCTGCACATATCAGGTCGAAGAATTCAGACTCTTGCTTCTTAGCCTTGGATTCTTTACCTTAGTACATTTCTTGTTCCTTCTTAATAACATCCTTGGCTGCAAGGAGTGCTCCGAATGGATAAGGCGGGCATTTGGGGAAGACATCTCTCATCATCTGCATCAACTTCAGTTCTCAATTTGACGTGTCTCCATTCTGTTGCCCAAATAGGCATGAGCCCTGATGAAGACAGTTGAATGGTAGCACCAAGCTTTGAGAGTGCACCGGCCTGCGAGTTTAGCCTTTTAGGGATATGACTTGGGGAGAAATCTTCGAAGTAGGCCATATAAGATTTGACCGTATCATGATAAGGCTTGAGAGTATCCTTCCTTACGTCATAAATTCCCTTAAGCTGTCGGATGAAGAGCTCAGAGTCGCCGAAGATGTTCAGCTGCTCTAGGTCTAGCTCCTGAGCGATCTCTAATAAGGGTTTGATATTCAATTTCATTATGAGAAAATACCTTTGTGAGTGAGAAGGTTAGAGGAATCATTCCACCATTGGGGGTTAAGAACACAACTCCGGCACCCCCTCTATCAAACTGGAATGCTCCATCAAAGTATATTTCCCACGGCCGAGTTAGCATCGTACAAAAGACTTCTTCATCCGGGAGGTCACTTGATCGGGGAGATCTTAAAGAGACCGGGTGAGCCGCGAGAAAGTCTGCTAAGGCTTGACCTTTGATAGCCCTATGTGGTACATACGTGATGTCGAACTCCATCAGCAATAATGCTCACTTGGCTAAGCGTCTTGACAGGCATGGCCGGGGTCATAAGGAACTTGACCGGGTCTGCCTTTGAGATTTGCTTGACCTCATGACCAGGCAAGTAATGGCGGAGCTTTTGTACCGCAAATATCAAAGCTAGGCACATCCTTTCGATGGGAGGGTAATTTTTGTTGGCCCCCTGCATCCTAAGACTGAGATAATAGAGTGTTGTTTCTTTCCCCCCATCATTGTTTTGTGTTAGGAGTGCCCCAAGTGACTCATCAAGAGTGGTCACGTATAGGTATTCCTAATACCGGCGTGGAGAGTACCGGAGGATTCAACAAGTACTGCTTGATTTCGTCAAGTGCAGCTTAGCACGCCTCATCCCATATGAAGGGAGTGTCCTTCTTCAGGAGATGCGAAAAGGGCTTGCATCGTCTTGAGAGGTTCGAGATGAACCTTCGAATGTAGACCAGCTGACCTTGGAGAGACCGAAGTTCACGCAGGGTTGTAGGCGATGGCATGTCCTGAATCACCTTGATTTTGACTGGCTCAATCTCCAGCCCGCAATACCTCAAGATGAACCCTAAGAACTTTCCTGACCATATGCTAAAGGCGCATTTCAAGGGCTTCATCTTGAGTTGGTGATGCCGTAGCCGCTCAAATACCTTTTTAAGGTCCTCCATGTGAGCGTCTTTTGCTTCAAACGTAACCACTAAGTCATTCACATAGCACTTGACATCCTTGTGCATCATGTCCCTGAAGATGATCGTCATGGCTCGCTGGTATGTGGCATCGTCATTCTTTAACCTGAAAGGCATCACAATGTAGCAAAAAACACCTTTTGGGGTCAAGAATGCAGTGGCCTCTTCATCTTCTGGTGCCATCCTGATTTGGTTATAACTAGAATACCAGTCCATGAAGGAGAAGATTTGGCAATGAGTCATGGACTCAACAAGCATCTCGGTGAATGGCATGGGGAAGTCGTCCTTAGGGCAGGCAGTGTTCAAGTCGCAAAATCAATACAAACCCTGATTTGGCCATTTTTCTTCTTGATTGGGATGCCATTTGGCAGCCATCTGGGGTATTTGACTTCATGTATGAATTCAGCCTACCTGAGCTTATTCACCTCAACATCGATCTGCATCTCGAGGTCAGGTCTAAACTTTCTCGATTTCTGCTTCATAAGTTTGATGGACGGGTCACTACCAAGGCAATGGACAACGATTTGAGGGCCTAGACCGGGCATCTCATGATAATGCCAGGTGAAGACATCCCGATTTTCTCAGAGGAGGGACATATAACTTTCTTTCTCTTCTAGGGACATTTTTGTTGAGATGAAAGTTGGCCTTAGGTCGGCCTCATCCCCTAAGTTTATCTCTTCAAGCTTATCGTCCGTGGCCTACCCACCTTCTTCCCACTCTTCTGAAGCTTCTTGCAACTCTTCGTCAGGGGATTCAGGATGCTTCATATCAATCTCGAGTGTAGAGATCCTAACATTTCGGCTTTTAGGAGGGTCTCATGGTGGGAATCGATATCCGGTCTCTGGCTAGACCAAGGAATGAAAGGGTCAACATCGAATGTGAAGTCCATGACATCGTGACTGTGGTCACTCAGTATTTGCCTCGAGATGGGTGGCGCTTCATGCACTTGAACCATGTGACAGGCCTCATGGGTATCGTAATTCGAAGATGACTCGGACTTGGCTTGGGCAACTAGGGCGTTGGCAATGGTTAAGAATCTAGCTACCCAGGCCAACATCTTTCTTATGAACTTCCACTACAACCTGTTGATGTTGCTGCATTCGAGCTCTCTATTTAAAGTGTCGAAGTCTGGGCACTGTCGACCTGCACCCGTAAAAGAAATAGAGGAGGAAGGAAGAGAAGAAGAAGAAGTGGAGTCAGAATGTCTTGGGCTGCTTTTTACGTCGTCACCAAAATTGGACGTGTGCAGGGGGTGTTTTAGGTCTTGCCTCGGCTCTGATCGTTGGGGGGTGCTTTTAGTGTCGTCACCCGTATTGGACGAGTCCCGAGCAGCTGTTGATCGGATGAAAGGATAAGGCGAGCTACGCCTAGCATTAAGTCTTGTAAGGTCGGCAGTGGAGGAAGGGACCTAAGGAATTCTTCCTCAACTGGTGGCTGAGGAATATGATTCCTTCAGTGAGCTGACCTAGGTCCTCATCTCTTTCTGGATCCCTCGGGGGGTGTTTAGGCCATCCTATCGGGCTGATGAGTAGTCCTAGCTTGATGGACTGCCTCACGTTTCAGGGACTTGAGCCTACTTCGTCCGTGGTAGACTTCCCAAGGCTGAGAAGTCGAGGGATCTGAAGGGTCTAGTGCAGGCTCATAGGGGACTTGTAGTGGGATTTCCTCTTGGACGGGAGCGATGGCTTGGGAGTGTTCAGGGAGAACGTCACAGACAATGTGGCCTTTTTGTATCTTCTCGCAATTATAGCTTCACACCCAGAGCATTCTGCGAGCTCATCGCCCCATACCTAGTGATATGAGCACCAGAGATTTTATGTACCCTGGGCAAGACACTTAGGTTGTCTAGCAGGCTTGGGAGTGTCGAGACCCTGTTGGAGCATTACCTCGAAGAGGGCTTGCAGAGGATCTAGCTTAGCACTTCCCTGAACTTGTGTTGGGAGGTCTTCTCGCACTGGTGGAGCAGGGGCTTGAGGGTGTCCTTATGGGCTACCATGAACTTCTTGGTGCTGCTGCATCTTCTTTGCCAATAGCTCGTGGAAGCTAGTGCATTCGCTCAGGTCAGGGCCTCGTATCAGATGATATGGACATCAAAGATTCTCGGTTCCTGGGGGCAGGAACTTGGGTTGCCTTGTCGGCTTTGGTGTGATAAGACCTTCTTCGAGCATCATCAAGAATAGTACACAGAGGACAGCGGGTGCCTCATCATCCTCTTGGATTGTCACTATGTGAGAAGCCTCAGTTGCCCCGAATGATTTCTTTAGCTCTTCGAGCTTTATCTTGCCCTTGTTAATAAGGGCTTTGATAATGCCTTTGAGAGTATAGCTTGAGTGGGGTGGCCTACTCTCTTGTGACAGGCGCAGTACCTCTCTTGTGTCTCATGTCCAGCCTGTTCTAGGGTGATGACCTCCGGTAGCTGGAGCATGTTTTGCTCTAGTAGTAATCAAAGCAACGCATGAACCCACTCCTTCTGGAAGGGGTGCACCTTGTTCTGGTGCTGGATCCAGTAATTGCTTCGATTTATATTTTTAGGAGGCAGGACCTTGTTATAGAACTGCTGTTGCTTGCCTCCAGCTTGTGCCTTGGTTACCCCTTTGGAGAGGTCCAAGGTTTTCTTAGTGTCAGTCACGGTGACGGCCGCACTAATTACTGCTTTTTGGTTACCTCGATTGTTGGAGCGAGAATTACCATCCTCCCAGTTGTTTCTCGAGCTAGAGGGCTGCTGATGAGATCCGCCATGATGCTTGGACATACCTTCTATACGAACTGCTTTAGAGATGAGCTCTGACATGGATGGTGGATTGGAAGCCTCAACATGCAGGGCGACCTCAGGCAGCATATTTCGTATGCAGGTCTGACCTGCTTCTCTTTCAGTCATGGGAGTGGCTTGATAGGTTGTCAGCTCTCTCCATCGGGCGATGAACTTATCAACTGATGGTTTCCATGTTTCTCTGGATTTCATAGAAGCGTTGGTAAAACAACTGCTCTATTTCTTACCATGTGTGCATCGAGCTTGGAGGTAGCCGAGCATACCACTGGAAGACTAACCCTTCAAGAGTTTCGATGAACTGATGAGGGAGGAGTCGCCCGTCAGTTGCCATCTCTCGACAAGCAGCTTGGAAGTGATTGGTATGCTGGTGCGGGGTACCATTGAACGAGGGGAGCTTCTCTTTTTGATAGTTCGGAGGAAATGACACCTATTCAATATATGAGGGGTACGACTTTTGGTCAAGCGGCACATCTTGCATGCCCAGGACTTTATTCTTGAGACTGTGGGTTACCATGGCATCTATGTCGGTTTGCGAAACCATGCGAGGAGCAGAGCTGTCTTGGGAGGCCGGTGGGGGAGTTTGCTCAGGAGCTGTGTCCTCTCCAGACTGAGAGTTGGCGTCATGGTGAGGAGAAGAAGCAGGGGGCCTGGAGGCCTTCAGACGATCCATCTTTTCGAGGATGGACTGCATCATCACCTCGAACCTATTCATCCGCACTTCTTGGGCGTTGTCCAGCTCGTTGATCACCATGACGCTAACCGTTTCTTCTGAAGCGTGTGAGCCAAGTGGAGTAGTGGGCTGCCTGGGTTGGCGAGTTGTATGCGGCAAGTCGGTCTGTAGGAGCTCGGCATGCCCCTACTGACGCCGACCATGTGAGGACATGTTCTTGACGGTCTTGGGACCGTGATTTCTTGGCAGCTCAGTCTTTTACTATGATAGTGACCATCGAGCAATCTTTTGAATTCTCGTTTAGGTTCGGGAACCCGAAGAGGAAACAAGGGATTGTGAGGCAGGAGGTCATCAAGAGTGGTAACCTCAACTTCCTCAGGAGTCTCTCTAGTCAGGAGCTGCAGGCCTCTCTTCTGTTTGATTCTGAGACTGCAATAGATTTGAGTCCAGAATCGAGCTTGAGACTTGGACTACCCCGTCTTTCTCGAGCATACGAGGGTCGTGTCTAGCAGCTGGGGCAGAGAGTGCGGTCCAAGGATAAAAGGCAATCTGGGATGCTGCCTTGGGGGCTGTAGGCTTCTATCTGCCATCAGACCCTTGCCCCTAGTTCCCTTGTGAGGTCCGAGTGCGTGACTGACTTGAGGTGGCTGGCTCAAGATGCTACTTTTAAGGAAAACCTTTGAGTACCAGGTCTTGAGGTGCTTGCCTGACGAAGGAAGGGTGGCAGAAGAAGGATCTGACTTGTGACTCCATCTGAGTCGGGAGCGGGGAGGAACCTGCAAAGTTAGCGCGTGTGCACCTTTAGAGTTAGTTGTCCGGGTGACTTGGGAATCAACCTGGGCTCGGTCATCCGGCTCGACCTTAGGAGGCCGAGACCCACGAGCTCATGTTTGTGAGGGACTGAGTGGGAGCTCATCTCTCACAGGGTGGAGCTGTGTGTGCTGAGATGGAGGACGAAGTGGCCGACCCTTGTGTGCTCGAGCTAGCACAGCACTGGCGTTGCCCCAAGTTGTGGGAAGCAGATGCATGGCGCACGCAAGGTTCGGCCCTAAAAGGCCTAGCCTTGAATACGAACTCAAGGCCGCATGAAAGTGGCTCTGAGGTGTCGCTCGAGTGGTCGGACCACGAGCCATCAGATGTGTGAAAGAGGTGGAGGCCACATGATCTCCGCCTCTATGTGACGAGCCTCTAGGGATAGAGGTTTGTTGTGGTGAAGGAGTATGGGGAGTGGCCTTGCAATGACTCTCAGGAGCGACGACAAGTTGGTTGCCTTTAACGAAAGCGAATAGGGCAGCCTTTTGGCATACCTCAGCAATATGACCGGTAAGGGACTTGTCAGTAGTAGGGTGCATACTGTGTGTGGTGGTATGTGTTCCACCAATGTGAAGGGCCTTGGTGGAGTGTCCACCGGGGCTAGGAAAGCGGGGAGTTAGGGACCTTCAAGTCCCTTCTCGCACCAATCCAGGATAGAACTTGGGAGCCGGACTGTGAGTCTTGACTCAAGAGGAGTGTAGGGTTACCCTTAGGCACTGCAAGCCTACAACCTTCGTTACTAATTGCATCATATAGGGCTTTAGAATCTGATGCAGATCCTTCCCAACCTGTAAGATAATGGATGTGCATATCGAAACCAACCGCAACCATAACATTCTGGCTTAGAAAACCTTTTCTGTTTTGGAAACGATTATGCAATCAACTACGAACTCGAGTAGGAACATTAGTCCAGTCAATAGCTTCGACACAATCCTATTAAGAGAAAAAAATCATACTATTATATATTAGATCTCAGTGGATGTGAGAACAACAATGTGGATTACTTGACAAGGGTTCGAATTGTAAGATGGCCTCTAAAACTCTATGGAAGTAGTAACTTTTGGTTTGCCCTGAATGTTGGAACCGTTCTTGGACCACCCTATTCCGTTGATCGTGCGTGACAGTGCTTAAAAGATGACTACTTTCTCATCAACTGCCAAATATCTTGTATTTATTGTGTTTGTCCTCTCCTTTAACAAATTGCATAGACTGATAAAAGTACATCTTTCCATTCGTAACTGGTTGAAGCACTTATGAGGGTGCCCTGACAGCAAGTATTGGACATAATTGGGTCTAAAAAAATTGAAGTATGAACACGCCTTCTCCTCTTTTGCGTAGTGATGTACCAATATGCAAAACACATTGTAAATGTAACACATAATATTACCATCAACCGACGCCGTTGGGGATCCATAGCTAGAAATGGAAGAAGGCATCCAAAACCATAAAGCAATCTTTAATCAACCATTATATGAATGAAGCACCCACATCCATAAAGCAATCTTTGACATTAAAACGAAAGAAGCCATCCACATACATATTTATAGGATGCAAACCATAAAGCAATATTTAATCAAACCATTAAATGAAAGCAATCTTTGACATTAAAACGAAAAAAGCCATCCACATACAATTTATAAGATGCAAACCATTAAAGCAATTTTTAATCAAACCATTAAATGAAACAAGCCATCCACATACAATTTATAAGATGCAAACCATTAAAGCAATCTTTAATCAAACCATTAAATGAAAGAAGCCATCCACGTCCATAAAGAAAAACATGAAGCAACAATTGACATTAAATTGAAAGAAACCATCAACATACAAATGAAAGAACTCATCCAACACGTATTTATAAAATGTAAATTATAAAGTAATCTTTATCAAAGCATAATATGAAAGAAGCCATCCACATCCATAATGAAAACCAAGAAGCAATCTTTGACATTAAAATGAAAGAAACCATCCACATACAAATGAAAGAAGTCATCCACATGCATATTTATAATATAGAAACCATAAAGTAAACATAGTCAATCAAGTATTTAGAGGTATTTCATCTCTTCATCCAAGTAAGCCCTTTGCATTCTTGATCCTCCAAGTTTATTAACATCTCCGCGTTTGTAGAATCTTGAAAGATCCTTGCCGCCATTAGAAGGACATTATCACCAACTTCACCTGCTCTCTACATGCCGTCAATAATCTTTAAGGCCTCTCTCCTAGCCTTGGGACCCCACCACATAAGTACTGCTGTTAGAAGTGTCACGTACTAACATCTCAATGCTATTAGCCATCTTTGTCATGGCTTCAGTCATGGAGTCATTGAAGGTGGGTTGCTTTGATCGACGATGTGTTCCTATCGGAGTTTGGAACCGTCATCTTTTTGATCCAGATGATACTAGGTCATCAGATGAGGATGAGCTAGATTCGACCAGGACTTCTAGGGGGGCATCATTAGATAATACAGTCTTGAGCCTTTCTTGCTCAATTCTAATGCCACCCCCAGTCTATTTGTATGTCCCATATGTCGTGTTGCCCTCATAGATCTTATTTAGCAGCGAATATTCGGACAAAGTCTTGTTATGATATCTATTGGCCCAATCATTCGCCTACATATGAAAGACCATAAATTATTTTTAGCTATATTCATATTTAAACCTATTCAACATTTTAAAAGCCTATGCAAATGAGCAATTACATACCGCTAAGAAGTCATGCCAAACAACATTCTCGACGATTACTATCCTCCTCTTTTCATCCCATCTGAACCCGGATACAACCATAAGGTTTATTATGTCATTGTACATGTTTTTGAAGTACTTATGCTTGCTCCTTAAATATTTAATTGTCATGGCTTCTACCATCCGTTTTCTGGCATCTTTTTTAAACAACCACACCCCCACCCCCCCTACCTTCCCTACAACCCTGCTCTCCTTCTCCATAAGTTCAATGAAATAATCCTCTTCTACTTGCGTCCATTGCAAGTTCCTCTTAGATCCTATATTCTCATTCATTATGCTTGATGACGTGTGTAGGTCCATCCTATTATAAGGAAACAACAGATCTATTATAAACTCTATAATCATTCAACCCCACCATTGTAGCTACAACATTCATAATCGGAGCTAAGTAAAACTCACCAAATCGAAAAACAAAGATCACAAAAAAGTAAGCAAGATAATTCTCAATCCCAATTTGCTTTCAATATTTTATTCAGAAACATGAAGCAAAGTTAGCACTATATCACAAAGGAAGTAGTCAAAAACCTAAATACAAAAAATTATATTTAGTAATTCATAAACATCTTGTTTAAATGAAAAGAAATAAACAAATCCACATCATAGCTGTATATCTTAGAAAAATTACATCATATATCATGAACCCATATGCATTATTCATTAAAAAAAGAAAAGTAACAAAAGGAGCATGATAGCTACAATATTCATAATTGAAGCTAAGTAAAATTCAACAAACTCAAATATAAAAGAATAACAAAAATAGATATTTGCCTCAATAGGAAGGATCATAGCTCAAAGAAGAGATAATGAGAGAAAGATGAGGAAAATTAGAGTCATTAGCATACCTCAAGATAAATAACATAGAGAGAATAAGAGATCTTTGCTTCAAGAGATCAAGAACAAATACAGAGATCAATAACACAGAGAATAATAGCTCTTTGCTTCAAGATCTCAAGAACAAACACAAAGATCAATAGATTTAAACAGAGCACAATAAAAAATGTATGTTCCGTCTAAAAATAATTGTAAATAGAGATTAGAACTCAGAGTAAAAAAACAAGAACAAAAATAGAGATCAATAGATTTAAATAGAGCTCATAAAAAAATTATATTCCATCTAAAAATAACTGTAAACAGAGATAAGAGCTTAGAGTAAAAAAAGCAAGAACAAATACAGGGAAAGATGAAAAAAAAGAATTTATAAACTAAACCATATCAAATCACAAATTTACAGGTGATTAAATAGCAAAACAATCAAGCTCAACCTCAACAAAAATCAGTCATTCATCAACATCTAATAACAACTAATCAACAAGTATTGCTTTATGGGAAAGTATACTATAATCAAATTCACTATAGAAAACATAGTCCATTCAATCATCATCATCCAGGTAAAAACTAATTAAATTTTTTTAATGGAGACAAATCCTTGTTTTAGCTCAAAAAAAATACGCTCACAAGGATTATTATCTAATACGAACATCATCTAGGTAAAAAAAAAAAACTAAAATTTTTACTGGAGAAAATCCCTGTTTTAGTTAAGAAAAAAAAAAAGCTCACAGTTCTCTATCACCATAGCAAAACAAACCACGAGCAGAGAATGAATCGAAACAAACCATAGTTCCTATTGTTATCTATCACCACAGTTCTAAAAAAAAATAAACTATTCATGGTAATCCTATTATTCTCTATCACCATAGAGAATAGCAAAACAAACCACGAGCTAAGCTCACAGTTCTCTATCACCGTAGCAAAACAAACCACGAGCAGAGAATGGATCGAAACAAACCACAGTTCCTATTATTCTCTATCACCTTAGTTCTAAAAAAAATAAACTATTCATGGAGGTCCTATTATTCTCTATCACCATAGACAATGAATCAAAAAACTCAAAAGAAGAAAATAAAAATCAGTATTGCATAACTAATAAAGAAATAGAATGCCCATAGAACTACACAAATGATTAAAAAAGAGAAGATAATTAAAAAAAACAAAACTATTTTGAAATTTAGGGCTTTTACAATAAGTCAAAGATAAATTTAGGGTTTTTTTAGTCAATTTAAAACCTACAGCTTCTACCACAGATTTAGGGCTTTTGACAAATTTAGGGTTTTTTCCAAAAATTTAGGCCTTTTGCCAAAAATTTAAAGCCTACAGCTTCCACCAAAATTTAAAGCCTACAGCTTCCACCAAGCTTGAGTGAGAGAGCTCGAACCTGAGTGAGAGAGCTCGAACCTGTGTGAGAGATGGCGGATGGAGGGCTATCTGCGTACCACAAAGTCTAGTGAGAGATGCCAGAGAGAGAGCTCGAACCTCTGTGAAGAGATGGTGGCGGAGGACTTGCTTCTATGGTCTGCGAAATGGAGCTAGGGTTATTGGGTGGGGTTCACCATACAAAGTTCCAAGTTTGAGTTCCAACCCTTGGGTTGGAACTTTTGTTTTAAAGCAATATTGGAACATGAAACAATTCGTTGAAGTTTTATTTGAAGTTCAATTTTTTTATCAAACACAAAAGTTGGAAGTTCAAAACTTCCAGGAAGTGTCTTCCAGTTATCAAATACGCCCTAAGGATTTGAGAGATATAACATGAGAAAGAAATGGAAGGATGTGAATTCGATTTGTTTGGGGGAGAGAGAGGTTTTAATGTAGGGGTGGTACTGCAACCACATGATGTGGACAATTAAAAGTAGCACAAACAACTTTTAATGGTTCAGATGAAACCAAGCTTCATCCAAGAGCCACAAGTTAATTTCATTTTCTTATTTTTACTTTTAATTTAAAAATTATATTTATCTTTTTTTTTATAAATAGAATTAAATAAAAATAAATAAATAGAATTTTTTTTAGTTTTTTTATAAATAGAATTAAATAAAAATAAATAAAAAATATTTTCAACAAAAAATATATTAATCAAAATATATTTAATGATATTTTTGCCATTTTTATTTGAAATATTTTTTTAATTATTTTCAAATTTCAGACCATTAAATATCACCTTCTTAAATCACAACGGTCGGAAAGGTGCATCATGGAAGGGATACTTTTCCTTTGGTGCCCATTTGGGTACCCGGAGAGAACTCTCTCGAAGAGGTCTCCATATTTTTGGTCACTATCCACTGCTCGGGCAGCACTAAAATTTAGAATTATTCTCTCCCGTTGATAGCTCTCTCCATGTCTTTGGGCAAAAAAACATGGAGAACACTATTCCACTTAAATATGTGGAATAGCGCTCTCCATGTTTTGGGGAGAGTGCAAACCCGTGGACAAAAAAAAAAAACCAAAATTTTTCAATGGAGTCCAATAGGTACCTTTTGAGGTTCACATGAAAAAATAGTTCCCTTTTTTCTGGAAACCCTAGCGGCATGTCCTTCTTCTCAGTGAACTAGTGTAGGGAAAATCAAACTAGAATGGCTAGCCGGACATGGGGCCAAAAGTGGTTCAACCGGTCTAACAGGGCAAGCCCCGGGCGGTCAAAAAAGTCTTAAAAAATAAAAAAATACAAAACAAATCTAATAAAATATCAAAAGTATATTTAAACCATGATTGAATAAAGAACATCCAAATGAAGTTGAAAATTAATGAAAAAATGGATTCTAGAATCGATTTGTGCCCAAAGGTATTTTGAAATTTTCCAAAATATATGAAAAAATGTAAAAATAAGTATTAATGGCCAAAAAAAATTTCATTCTTTGCCAAAATGATGAAAACAACATTAAAAAAATACATTACAAACAAAATACTTTATTTTTTGAGATTTTATATAACTTTTTGCAGAAACAGAAACCGACCAGTTCCGATCTAATCGGGCGGATAGAATTTGAACCGCCCAGTTTTTCCTACATTGCTACGAACCTCTTGCGAATCAACAAGGCTCTCTCTGTCTCTCTAGAGTTCATCCACGACGAACCTCTTGCGAATCAACAAGGCTCTCTCTGTCTCTCTAGAGTTCATCCACGAATTTGGTGATGACGCATGCCTCGACAATGCTTTTTCTGTTATCGTCAAATCTCCTCTCCAAAAGCCAACAATTCTTGAACCATTGAAAATCCATATTTTTGTTAATCAAAATCATGATTTTCTGAATAAAAATCATATTTTTTCTTGCATGAGGCATGCCATGCCCAACACGCTTAACAAAGAGAGATACACAGACTGCCCTAGGTGGATAGTAGTTCTTTGACCATACCATGGTTCCTCTAGGCCATGACTTGCTTTTGTCCAAACATCCCATATTTGTCATGTTGAGTTTCTAGGTGTCACGAACCTTAAATCTAGATGTTAAACCAATGAGACGTCTGTCTTTAGGTATACCATACCCCTCCAAGCCAAATAGCCTGCGAAGATGACTCTTTGGGTTCCAGATACCATAAGCTTTTATAAAGATTATAGAGAACTTCAAGATCTTTGCAAATGGTCCAAGATGAGTAAGCTGCTCCTTAAGGCACATCTCCTTAAGGCAAATAACCTAGATAGAGAGATTTTTCCATGTTGGTATCCAGTTTAGTATCATAAGCCGAGCAGTTCAGGGGGAGAAATGTACAATTTGCTTTTATAGGAGTATGTAATCTTTATTATTATACTTTTAATCTTTCTTAGAGCACCTTCCTGGACCACCATGTAATCTCATTATCACCAACATCAAAGACAAAGGCAAACACAAAATAAAATTAAAATGATGAGTCTTTCCATACAACCTTGAGGTGTATTAAACAATATAGAGATGTGTTACAAAAGTTACAAATCATTATATAAAAAAGAGAGAGCGTGCAGAATTAAAATCTACCATCTCATGAATTGCAGAAAAAGAGAGAGCCCGTAAAATTGATGACAAAAGAGCAAATGATCACGGTAAAAAATCAGAAAATCAATCCCCTTACGGAAGCACACCCATGAAAATTGTAGAGAGCAGAGGGAAAGACACATAGAGAAAACATATCCCAAGAAAGAGAGGGAGGAGGAGAATCTACATGAGAGAAAAGACAACCTCTGTACATTTTTTAGCTTGGTTTTGTGAGCCTCTTTAGGGGTTTTCACTTCCAATCTCACTTGAACTCAAACTCCTGCTCATATATTTTGCTTTCGATTTTGATGGTGGTTGCTTCTCCAATTTCCATTTCCCTGCAATATTTATCATACCTTGGTTGCTTCTCCAATTTCCATTTCCCTGCAATATTTATCATGAGTTGATCCAAGTCTCTTCCTCTATTTTGGGTTTCAGTGTTTTGAGAATTTTTTGGTCTCTTTCATCAAGGCCATATTCTGGAGCTGCTGCATCGTCCTCTGGAATCTTCTTCTGCCTTTTCTTGGTGTTACCATCGACATTAGCCTGACGTCGCTCATGTTTCGCCTTAGCAACAATGATCTTGGGTTCTTGGTTTTTCCAATATCATCATCTTGATTATCCTTCTCTCGTTTCTCCTGCATTAGCTCTCCTTGATTTGGATCCATGATGATATCTATACATCTGTCGATGAGAGAGCGACAAGATGTTAAGCATTAGAGCTCTTTGATTTGGATCCATGATGATCTCAGGTCATCTGTAAATGAGAGAGCGACGAGATGTTAGAGTGGACAGAGAGAGAAGAGGGTGGGACGTGACAACATACGAATATTATATATACTTTTACATTTAGAGAGAGATTGAATTGTTGCTTCACCCTTGAAAATTGCCTATTTGTCTAATTATCCAAAGCAAAAAGGGGAAAAAAAAGAAGATAGAAACCCCTCGGGACCTTGGCATGTTATCAGCATTTTGTAAACCACACCATTCACTTTAATTCTATTTATTTAAAAAAATATATAAAAGGACTATTTAGTTCTAGTACAAGGGAGTCACAAACACTTTTGTCCATCAGATTGTCAATCGGCGGGTTAAGAGAGTGTCATTGATTGGACTCAAAGTTCAAAAACAAAAATTCTCCAACTTCGTTACATACTCCAAGCCATCTTATTTGACATCTAATGACTAGGAGTAATTACGACCTCCTTGTAACAAAGATAAGTGATCTGGCACAATACCCTCCCATTTATTTTTTCATCCACCCCTCAACTAAGATAGTAGTTTTTTAGGACTAAAATACCCCTATATAAACTTTGAAATTTAAGATATTTTCTCTTTTGACAATTTTTAAAATCTAAGATAGTTTACCTGTAAAAATTTTGAGATGGTTTCTCTCTCTAAATTTTTTTAAATAATTTCTCTCTCTAAACCTCAGGCTTTGAGATAAATTTTATCTCTAAAATATCAAATTTCAAGTTTTTAGAGAGAGAAAATATCTTAAATACTTAGAAAGTACTCGCATCCCAAAAAGGCTACTTTCTTACTTGAGGGTGGATGCAAAAAATAAATAACATTGGAGTTAGTGGTGTGATTTGAAAAGTATTGGGGACGAGTGTACCTAAAAAGTGGACTCTAGGGGCCTATCTATAATTTCTCTAAAAAGCTTTGGGGACATCCCTGGATGCACTGGTTGCGTGCATGCTCTCCAATCTCTCTCTCTTTTAACAATATCTCTAAACTTTATTAAGAAAGTGCCGTTACAAAAGATGTTACAAAGGCATCACAGAAACGACTCCTCAAAATTTGACAATCCGAGTACAGAAACACCCTGTTTGGCTATGCCATTAGCCACATCATTAGCTTCTATGCAAACATGTCTAAAATAAAGCTCCATAGAGCAACAAATGTCCATCATTTGCAAATCGATCTCAAGCTCCACCATGGTCTATATTCATTATTGTATCAATTGATGATATTAAGTGAACCTGCCTCCAATATACAACTAACTCTATTCTGCCCTTCCAATAAGAATTTTGCTCCTTGTATAAAAAACAGTAGTCTCTGCCTGATCGGTCATATTAGAGTCGCAAAGACCAGAATAACAGAAAACCACATTACCATCTGAATATCTATCCCGTCCTCTTATTCCTACCGATCTGAGGTTCCAAAGGGCATCCTCTTTACTCTACGTTATTCAATTGAACTGTGCAGAATCACCTGATTATTGGTTGCAATCCAGTTATATTGAACGTCGCAAATTGGATGCGGCAAGTATTTCACATCAAGGCAGTCTCTACCATAATAGATAAATAGACGGTGCGGTTTGCACCCAAACTATAATAGATACATAGACGGTGCGGGTTGCACCCAAACACCATCTTCATTAGTGTATCTAACAAATTCTCCTTGGTTCCAGGTTTCATCAACCAAATTCAATTGTCATTTACTACTTGCCAACCATAAAGATACCTCACCAATAGATGCTTCATCCTCTTGTGATAAATCATGCTCTTGGTTAACTTGATTGTACTCTTGTTATCGTATTACGATGGGGTTGGAATTGACACCCAACTCACCCATGAGATAATTCAACATGTTCTCCACCTCGTTGGCTAACATTCCATCTTTATTGAGGCTTTGACATTACTGGTTCATTTGAAAACTTGAAACAAAACCGATGCTTGATCTTGTTCTGTCAAGATTACCAGCATAAATTGCATGTCTCAAGTCGTTACTAAATGTCATAGCATAACCACTTGTGCTTCTTAAATACCGAGCCACCTATTTTGCAACTTCTCAAGCCATTTCCTACAATGAGGTAAACATGCTATCCATATATCTCATAATTGACTAGTATATGTCTCATAATTGACTAACCGATCGATTGCATTCACACATATGGCATTTTGATTTTGGATGATGGAGTTGTGAATGACTTACAAATACGTTGGAAAAAAAAAGAGAGAAAGCAAGAATTTTATTTTAGGGAAAATATACTGAAAATTTATATTTGTTATGTATAGAATCAGTGCTATACAAATTAGAGTCTAACTCCAAAATGGCTAGGGACGGATTCCAATTCACATAGTCTTAGTTGGGTCATTCTTGAGTCGGATGTGCATATTTCCAAAGAATAAGCCTAAATGCTTAGAGAAATGAATGGCTCCAAGTTTCTTCAAACATGAATCCCCCACCTCTTGATGCCAATAGAACTTTGGTGATTCTAAGTTGGATTGATGGTTTTTGTAATCTTAAGTTGGATTGATGGTTTTTGTAATCTTAAGTTGGATTGATGGTTTTTGTAATCTATGCATACAACATAATTGCGGTTTATGTAAAGGCTATTCAAGGCTACACGGCTTTGAGAATTACAATAGCAATAACTTATTCAAAATTTCAAGAAATTATGCATTGTTTATAAACTACTTCCAAAATTCAAACGTGATTCCACAAATTAACGGAGTCATTTTTAAATTTAAATATGATTTCAAAGAGATTTTGAAATTAGAAAAATCATCCTTTTTGGCATACACAAACACTTATTAGTTAAAAATAATTTTAGGTATATAAGGGTATTTTATGGTTTAATAATATCTAGTGAGCCGTTTACGGGTAGGAAATTGATGTATTTACGGGTCGGCTATTAGGATTTATGAAAAAATTTAGCAAAATTTTACGCTAACTGCCCATTTAACATAAACTTCCTATTTCATAGGGACTTGGGACAGGCATGACCGGCCTGGACCGTCCATGGTAGAGCTAACGCTTACTTTGTTTTTATCCAAAAGCTATATTTGTTTCAATTTATGAGTGTAATAACTCCACTTGCAACCCTATGCACTCCCACCATAATGCCTTGAATAAGTTTTTAAAACCACAAACTCGGGCATGGACACGCTAAGGTCCTGAGCATTGATCAGTCGGTCTGATTCGAGTGAGCTGCAATTCAAACCAATATTGAGTTTCAATCCAGACTGATATTTTTTAATAAAAATTTTAGAGTCTAGAGTCTAGGGTGGGACTCCTGACAAATCTTGAATTTTTTGCCAAGTTCTAATCCGACCAAGCTTAGGTGTGTCTCAAGTTGGCTCGATGATAATCTAAATACTATCTCGAGCTGTACACGTTTATTGAAATCAGACAAATGTGTTCATACAAAATACATATTTTGCATAATGTGACTTCTTGAGTTCCATTCCTACCATAGTTAGGGAGACCCTTTCTCTCTCGAACTATCCAAAAAAACAAAAATGCATCATTTGCACAAGCGCATTGTCCTCACGAAACGTTGTGCACTGACTACAAAAGCAAGAGATTTGTTAAAGAGAATTTTATTAATCTAGAAATTTGAAATCTACTTTAAATCTGACAAGTATTTCCAAACTATAAACTTTGAATTCCAAACATTTAAAATCTAATTACTATGCAAACATTAGACACTATTTTTCAGGCTGTTAGTTGGAACATATCCTCTATACCTTTTTTTATGAGATGCCAAAAGGTTTCCTACTCCTAGGGGAGCATACGATGCATCTACTCCCCTAGGTCAAACTTGCTCTAGGAATATGTTTTACATACCAAATTTTGGTATGTGATCTCTAGAAGCCAGTAACCAACCTCAAAAAAAAAGAAAAATTAACTAACACTCTCTGTGCCTAAACAAATTAGTATCCCAAGATTGCACTAGAACCATCCAATTTTTGTAAGGAATGTCTTGATGTTCAAGAACTAAAAATCCAAAAATTTTCTTTGAAAATAATCATTTGGTTATAATTAGACAAGTCCCAAAATTCCAATTTTAAAAAAAAACCTCCCAAGCAAGTGTTTTGCCTGAGGGAGTAAATGTATATTATGCTTTTGACAGAGCATATTATACGCACTCTTGTGAGATGGATCGCTAAATACTTAAAATCCAACTACTGTGCAAAATTTGGGTGAGGCCAGAATCCACCACCACCAGGTAAGGAGGTCAAGGACTGCCATTCCAAGGTCGTGATGCATGAAATTTTTTATGAATTTTGCTACATGGTTTCAATTTGAATAGATGTCCTCCACTTTGGCCCTTGGATTGAGGATCTCGTTTACCTTTAATACAAGAAGTTTTTTGTAAACTCCCTCATCTTACTCACCCAGTCGGAGTGGAGGGTACTTGAACCACTAGTGCTAATTCAATGCATGCAAGTGAAAATCGAATAAATAACAACAAGGCGCATTCCTAGAGAACTATAAACAATATTGTAGTGAACAAGTGCATTGGGGATTACAAGTGATTCTTCAAATTTATGAGATTTGGTCTAAAATAATCGAAAGCGGGGAGTTTAAACGGCCCTTAACAAAAGCACATGGCAATAATCATAGATCTTGTGCATATTCGAGCATCATAATGATAATTTTGAAGATAAAGTCGTAACACCAAATAACAGAAAATATGAAAGGAATAAGTTTAATCCAAACCTATGGAAGGAAGTCATGCCCTTCAGGGATACTCTGCACACAGACATAATCATAGATTCAATCAAGGAAAATAAAAATTCTAAAAAAAAATAAAATTTCAAAGACAAAATAAGTAGTCCTTTTATTTCATATCTCTATATATTAAGATTCTTTAGCTGCGTTTGTGGTCAACTCAAAATCAAATGTAAGCTTTCAGTCTCTTTTATGAGGTCCCTAAACCCTTACAAAGGATGTAGCATCGATTTAATTGTAAGATATTAGAAGCAAAAGCGGCAGTTCTTTACTCAAAACAATGGTAGTAAGGAATAGCTTCAATGTAGTGGTAATGGCCCTTTAGAGATACTTTGCACACAGACATAACCATAGATTCAATCAAGGAAAATACAAATTCTACAAAAATGACAATTTCGAAGGAAAAATAAGTACTTTTTATGGAGGGATCTTATGAAGGTTTAGGGATCTTATGAGTGGCATGTGCTCATTTCTCCATTGAATTATGTGATACGATTTCTTCTCATAAATGATAGATTTCCCTTAAAACATAGCTCATAGAAAATATTCACGTCACTGACTAGTACGTCATGGATGGCGGTCATTGACCCAAGGAAATACAAGGTTTTGACAATCACCTAGGATATTTTGAAAAAGAAAAAAAATATTCTAAAAGCTTGTAACTTTATATTATAGAAGTAATGTGCACTTCAAAAGTCTTGCAGAAAATAATATTTTGAAGTTGAAAAATCGTCGAATTGATCATCTTGACCTGGAGATTATAGATATAACGATAAAAATAATTTAGCTCCTAAATATAGTGCTTCTTTTAAAAAGTCATCTAGACTGTTTATTTTCAATATTTTCAAGTATATAAATATACTCGATCTACAATGTTTAAATTTAATAATTAGGATTGAACATGGATTTTTAAGCGATCATAAGATTTCTGACACCAAAACTATATCTTTAAACAAAATTAAAAGGGGTGCCTTTGTTGTATATTACAAGGTGTGCACCTTATACAAACCTCCACTTAACAACACACAAGCGGGAACATGTGCATTGCACAAAATATTAGCGGGAGGTTATATAGAGATGCTTGAGAGGCTTGCAAAAAAAAAACTAGAAAAAATAACAACTTATCACAACAAAAGTATGTTATTCCAAAGCTTGTCATATTAAAGGCGTGCGATTCCAAATTAAGAGTCAAATGCATACAAAAGGTTTGACCAAGTCATATGCCCCATACACTTAAATTTAAACTATATGTTAGTGAGACATATAGATGAGATTTCTATTTGCATCACATTTTACTAATAAAAGAATGTAGTTGTAGAAAATAAAAAAAATGGTCAAAATTAGAAATCCCCAACATTATTTTTGTGGTGGACGATCCACTTCATCGATTCAGGTTTTGAAACACTGGCTACTACCATTCGTGTCATTATGAAACTCGTCATTTATTGCCACCATATTGTAGACTTCCTTTCAAACTTAATTTTATCTATTAATTCTAATACCTTGAATCACACTATCCAAGAACATTATAGGACACATTGAACCATACTCAACCCTAGAACAGTCTAACCCTTAATAGTCTGAGAATATGCCAAAGATCCAAAATATCTCATTTTTGAAATCCAAATATCCTTAAAAATCCCAAATCCTTAGCTTAGGAAACCCATATTTGTAAAATCGAGACTTTTTTTTGTTATCAAAATTGGCAAAAAAAACCAAAGACAAAAGAGATCTCAAATCCTAAAAAATCTATGTAAGGAGGTATTGCACATGGGTGGCCATGTTCCTTCTTTATTTTCTACTTTATTTTGTCTTGTTTTATTAATTTCTTTAATTTTATTTATTATTTTGGAGTTATGTTATTCTTGTTTTCCTTCGTTAGGCCAACTAGACCGCCGATCTGCAAAGACTAAGTCTTCAAGGGTAATTTCTCTGTAGATGTGATTTCGTCAAACTCATCTCTCTCCACTCTTTAAACATTAATTTTAGACATGATGTCAAGTATATCATACTTAGATTAGTATCTTATGAGATCGATCTCCGAACACTGAAAATCTAGCTACTGTAAAAAAATTAGGTGCGGCTAGAGTCAACCACCAACTGTCAAGGAGGTCTGTTATACATTATTTTTGATGTACTTACATCCCTACTATGAATAAGAAGAGAGCCAATGACAACCTAGTCCTACCGGTACCCAAGACACCGCCAGACCAAGGGGGCACTGAAAAATAAGCCTAAAACTGAGCAACCTTAGGAAAAGTACTAGAATGACTTTGAAAGGCATGAAAATGGTAGTTTGGGATACCCAAAGGACACTCGAAAAGTTTCTTCACATTCAGATAAGTTTTGACCCGATCAGGATGAAATTTGGTTCTCAAAGACCAGTTCTTATCGTGCCTGAAAGAGACCTTATGACTACAGCCCTATTATAAAGTCTTAAAAATAATACCAGACCACTTCTATTACATCCAGAAAGTCGAAAAATCCCCAGGGACCAAATTTGGGCTCAATCGGACCTCCCAGGAACATTCTGGGCCCAAATTACTATCAACTGATAGGTTTTACACTACTGCGGTTTGGCCTCACCAAACCAGTTTCCAATCATGGAGGCTGTGTTTTCACATCTTAGGATGATTTGTAAGTGCCCAAAGGTCGCCTGTTTGGAATCGGAACAAGCTCAAATTCAGACACAAGCTAGGCCTCGATGACCCGGTCATTTGACATATGGCACGTGTCATGACGTAACCCAGAACCCAAACTTTTCTAAAGAGAAGATGAACCCCAAACCATAGAAATTAGAGCTTTGAAAAAAAAACATCTCGAACTTTGTGAAGCAATAACTTGAGATCCGTACATCGGATATTCGCAAAGTTGGGTCCGATGTGACCATATCACAAAGGGCTACAAGCTGGTACAACTTTTGCACTCAATTTAAGGTTGGATAGTGCAAATTTCATGGTTGAAGAAGGCAATATTTCCTGGTCATCAGAATCCCTTTTTCCGGCAGCCTCCCGAATTCAGAAATACTTCAAGCAAGAACCAAATCGGGCAAAACTTGGTGCAAAGTAATTATGACAGTCTCCTCTTTAATTTGCAATCAAAATAAAGACTCGGAGCACCATGGATCACATTGTATTGACGACCAAAGTTTACAACCTAGCCAGATTTTTACCCCTTGGGAAAATTTTGTCTCAAGACATCAAACTCTTCAGAATCAAGCCAGCATCAAAACTATGACAATGGATCATATGAACCACCGCCACAAGCATCCGAAAATGAAACCAAGATCTGGACAAGGCAAAAGGCCCATCAGAAAGGGATGGTTTCATCATTAGCACAAAAGATTTAAGGGGCATTTTGGTCATTATTCCTAAATTCAAGATTTTATTGTAATTTCTTTTAATTATAATTTGGCTCAGTTTTGAGCATCCACCCCTGTTTGGTGGGTCCTCAAAATAAACAAGCCTAGGTCAATTGTAAAAGAGCTGGATAATTAATTAACGAAATCGAGGCATTAAGCTTGTATCCACTTGTCTTTCGCTACTAACCATTGGATCCAGCGTCGAGGAGAGAGAAAAATTTTAGAGAGAGAAACTACCCCTGGTCCATTCTGATCGCCCAGTCCCATTTTCTCTCTCCCTTTCTTAGCACACCTCAAGCCCACTCTCTCTCCTCTTTCTTCCTTCGCTTTCTTCCTCTCTCTCTCCACTCGTTGCTTGCCTCACACAGCAACCGAGAGCCGCGACAAATGCGTGGCCCCTTCTCTTCCCCCTTCTTTCTCTCACTCTTGTTGCGTTGTGGGTCTCGGAGTTGCAGAACCCGCAGTCCCGTCTCTCTTTGCGATCAGAGCCGCGACAAACCCGGGGTCCCGTCTCTCTTTGCGATCTTCCCCTTTGTGCTTCAAGCGTAAATGCAGCAAACCTGCGGCTTTGTATAGCATCCCAATATCCGTCACACGCTCAATTCAACACCCGTCAGAGTCATCCTTAGAGTTCCAACCCTCAAATCATCGCTCTAACTTCCTCTCTGTACAGTCAGTTGCTCTGATCACCTGAGCGCATAGCGTCAGGGTGGATAGGGGGATTCTTACCACTATTTCTCCCCTCGTTCTTTCTTTTGCCAGCCATCCTCATTTGAGTGAACTATTATAGAGGAGCATCGTCGAATTCACATTGTAGTTTCCAGCATAAGAGAACATAGCGACATGTTAAAGCTTGAGGAGAGTTCATGTCTAAACCGCGTTCGCAGACAATTATTGGAGGGCTTCATAAGTATTCTAAAAAGGCGAACTACCCGGGTGTGTCCCCGAACCCCCAAACGACGATGTAGGTGCCTAAATGCACCCTTATCGTAAATATTTCTCATTGTTGGTTCCTATCCGCGCAACGGAGAGCACCCGTATACACGCCAACAATGTGCAGTACGCGCAGACCCTCTGCAATTGTTTGAGAGAGGATTTTCTCACACCTTCTACGCGAGGAAAACTCAGGCCCCAACCACGGTCAATGACTGCCATTCCGTGCATGAAAAAATTCATGAAGTTTGCTACAAGGTTTCAATTTGAATATATATCCTCCATTTTGGCCCTGTGATTGAGGATCTCATTCACCTTGGACCGTGGATCTCATTCACCTTGGACCGTTAATACAATACATGTTTGGAAACTCCCCGATCTTGCTCACCCAATCAGAGTGGAGGGTTCTCATTGTTGGTTCCTATCCACGCAACGGAGAGCACCCGTATACACGCCAAGACCCTCCGCAATTGTTTGAGAGAGGATTTTCTCCCGCCGTCTACGTGAGGAAAACTCAGGCCCCAACCACGGTCAATGATTGCCATTCCGTGCATGAAAAACTTCATGAATTTTGCTACAAGGTTTCAATTTGAATAGATATCCTCCATTTTGGCCCTTTGATTGAGGATCTCATTCACCATGGACCGTTAATACAAGACATGTTTGGAAACTCCCCGATCTTACTCACCCAATCAGAGTGGAGGGTACTTAGGTTATCAGGCTGACTCGCCGAGTTTCTTTTTTTTGGGTAATTCAATGGGGATGACGAGTCCCTACCCATATTCTAAATCGTTAGTGGTGTTTTTAATGTGTTAGGTGAGAATGGAAGCCTAGACTTTAGCTGAGGCACAAGTGATGCTACCACGACGACCTTAGGTGAGAATGTGTCAGTGGTGTTTTTAATGTGTTAGGTAAGAGTGGAGGGTACTTAGGTTATCAGGCCGACTCGCCGAGTTAGTGTGGTGGTACTCGGGTTACAAGCTGACTCGCCCAGTACTGGGGGAACTGAGGTTCATGACTTTGGCATGCCGGAGCTGAGTCCTACTTTTTAAACATCGATTCAAAGATGTCCCGAGTCATTCTATGGAGTTGGCCTTAGGCATATGAATGATGGATCTCATCTCTCTGTGCTTCCTACTTAACTCCATGCTCTTTACCTATCTTCCCTCTTCCCATGCGTGTTCTGACCTTAGCATCGCCTTGGGCTCCTCTCTCACTTACTCAACATGGGACCCATCTCCATGGCTCAACCCTTCAGGTGATTTTGCCTTAAGATTCTAGGCCATAGACCCAGGAAACCAGGCCTCCCTTTTGAGCATATGGTTCGACAAGATTCTGTCCAAAACCAAATACAGACCTTCCGCTGCCTAGAGCTAAAGACCGGAGGCGAGCTGTTTCTCAATGACCATGCTGGACAGATCGGAAGAGCCAATATGGCCAATAGCACCACTGCCTCGACCGCAATGCAAGACAATGGCAAGTTTATGCTGAAAGGATCGACTCCAAAGATCGTGTGGAAGAGCTTCAACCATCCTATAGACAATCTTACTGGGCCCAACCTTAGGAGTTTTGGGAGAGTTTATGCTGAGACCAACAACTGCTATGTCAAGTAGCAGTCAAGCTTGGGGGTTTACAACGATCTCTCTTTGAACTAGCCGGCTTACTTGGGCAATGAAGGCAGCTAGAAACCTTACTGGTCATCAGACTCTAGCGACACTGAATCCTGTGATGCTCAGGCGTCTCTTCGTGTGTTCAAAATGGTGGAGTTGCTGAACACAGACGGGTATAAGGACAATGCAAGTCCTCCCTGTAAACGAAGATGAATGCATGAGGTTCGGCTTAGTGGATTGCATGTGCACAGTGACTGATTTCAGAATCAGTCATTGCACGAAGAAGAAGTCATTGATATCGTACAATCTCACAATGGGGGAGAGGCTCTTGTGAAAGTCTCAAGTTCCACCAATTCTTCCCGCCTTAAACCTTACCTAACCGAACAAAAGATTCGATGCAGGGTCATCCCTCTTGGGTATTGCTCCTCTCTTGAACCTGGTTCTAGTGCTCGCACTTGTTTTCCTGTGCCACCGTAGCAACCGTGCGAGGATGTTGAAGACCTCGGAAAACAAAATGGTGGAAGCCATTAACCTGAGGGCCTTCAGTTATAGAGAGCTGGAAGTTTTTACAAATGGTTTCCACCATATGCTTGGGAAGGGTCCTTTCGGAATGTTTACAAAGGTTGCTTCGCCAATGTGGCCGACACCATTACAATGTTGGGAAAGAGTTTAGGGCTGAAGTCACCACGATCGAAAGAATCCACCACAGAAACCTAATGAAATTGTTAGGCTTGTGCGATGAAGCACAAGCTTTTGGTGTACGAGTACATGAGCATTGGGTCCTTGTCCCAGTACTTATCAGGGCGATGAGGGCCAGCTGGGCACAGAAGATGTGAATCATGTTTGGGATAGCAAGAGGATTGAGATCCCTGCACAAGGAGTGCAAGGGCAAAATCAAACACTATGACATAAAACTGAAAAACATACTGCTGGACAAATGTGCAGGGCAAAGATATCAAAGTTCTGGCTTGCAAAGCATTTGAAAAAGAACCAAACCGAGACGGTAATGGATATAAGGGGGAGAAAGGGATAAGTAGCACCGAAATAGGAAAATGGGGCTGATAACAAAGGTCGATGTTTATAGCTTCGGCATGATCCTTTTAGAGGTGGTGAGTTTCTGTAGGGGGGTGGTGGAGGAGAGGGGGTGATCATGTGGGTATGGGTGGCAGAGTGCATGAGGCCAAGGAGATACAGAAGGTGCTGAACCGGGAAGAGGCGGCACTGAGGAGCATGGTGAAGTTGGAGAGGGGCCCTCAAGGTAGGGTTGGTGCGAGTTGGGGATGAGGCCTTCCATGAAAAAGTCGAGCCAGATACAAGAAGGTGCGCGTCACCATGCCACCCAACCCCGTCTCCTTTACAAGCTCCAGGCCTTGAACAAGCCACTTTGATTGTTGTAGACAGGGATCAGAGACTGTGACCCTAGTGACCATTATCTCACATAAATGAAAGAGTGATGTACGTACCCACCCCAAATTCAAGGTAAAATACAAAAAGCACCGTTTATAGGTGGAAGTTACAAAATACTAAGGGTCAACCATTTTTTTTATTTTTTTCAAAATTACTTATTGCTCAACCTGAATTTTTATTTTGATTTTTTTTTTTTGTAGGATTTTTGTTAGTAAGGGAATGCCCCAAGCTTTAAGGCACTAACCTATTAACGTAAAACTAAAAAAAAAAAAAAAAGGATCAAAATTTGGGTTGCCTGTGGGGCAATTTTGGAGAAATTAAAAAACAAAAAGGTGGTTGACTGACTTTCTATGTAATTTTTACCTATAAATAGAGTATTTTGTATTTTACCTAAAATTTTAGAGTCTCTACGTAAATCACTCTAAATGCAATAATACGCATTCCTTAAATTTTGAAATTTCAAAAAGTTAAATTTCTATCTCTTCTAATATTCTCTTCCCATGAAAATTCCTAAAATCGTCCCACGTATCACTCTCTTATCTCTCTCTTCTCTAAATCTTTTTTATAATCCTCAAACATATCCTTCTCCTTAAATCTTCTTTCATGTGTCTCTCTTCTAATGAGATCTAGGCTTACCCCTCTTTGTTTAGGTCTTTATCTAGTTTATCTTTCTCCCTTTGTAATTTCTCTCTCACTTATCATCCCCTCCTCTTTAATCCTTTGATTTTCTCTCTTTCTCCATCACAGATATCTTTTCCCCCAGCTTCTTTCCCATCCTTTGTACTTGATTTTCTCATTCTCTTTAGAACCAATATTCAAATAAGGTATGATCTATTTTATCCATCCGTTTAATTTTAATTATATGGATTTTATTTTCTATTTTTATTCTTTATTAATGGAAAGATAATAGATTGGACCTTTTTGGATTTGAATTCAATTTTTTAATAAAATGTTTTATGCATATAGTTTGAACTATTTTTTTTTAGCCAATGATTAATTTATTTAGTTTTCTTTTGCAAATATTATCAATAGTTTTTTATTTGATTAAATTTTTCTTTTTCTTTTAGGATTTCTCCTGTATGTAAGAGGCATTCTTTTAGGATTTTTTTTCTTTTTTTTTTTTGAAGATATATGGTGAACACTACATCATCTAGAATAATTTAACTGATTATTGAAGGGTCTAGAAGGCTTAAACTTTGGGATGTTGGTTTTTAGGGTTCTAGGTGTCAGAATTGCATGTGGGTTGGTTTCTTATGCTTCTCAAGCTTGTGTGTGTCCAAGATGAGTAACTTGACATAATTGGTAGGTTTAAAGTATATGGCATAGGTCCTAGAAAGTGACTAGGTCAAGGTACCTACAGTTTTAGAGTTATCAATTTTAATTTGCATGATTTCTCCAAAGGCATTAAATGGGCATAGATTTATATTGGTTGCCATAGACGACTTTACTAAGTGAGTCGCACTGCTCCTTCATCGAAATTGAGGGATAACTTCATTAAAAATAATATTGTTTACATATTTAGAGTCCCAAAAATAATAATAAGACTCTATTGGGTTTATGTGGCCTTTAAAAGCCTTATGAGTAGAAAATTAACTCAATGGGAGTGTGGTCCCTCGTGGATCATACTATGCAAACAATGTTTGCAGATACCGGACTGTACATGATGATTTAGGCCAGTCGGTTAGGAAAACCCATGTTACCTGGGTATGAAGAACAAATAGAGGAGGGTTCATGGTTAGCCCTTGATAAGGTCAGAGAACATGCTCGGATGAGTGAGCTGAGGGACTGTGTGACACTTGTGTGTGATGGTGGCCTACAGAGATGGGGGCCAAAAACTCATCCATGTGTCATTACACGGCATGCATATCGATAGACAGTTTGGGAAAGTTAGAAATCCACATTTTAGGGTGAAGCATATGCATGTGCGAGAGATCCCCATATGCGCCATAGAGCTGTTGTCGCATCAGGCCTCGGTGACCTGGACTCATCTCTAGGGGAGGACCTGAAATCCACAGACTGGGATTGCGACCACTTGGCTCATCGGCCAGACTTTGGTGACCCACTAATGAGCCCCTGCTTGGACCGTGGGACATGGAAAATACTTGGTCTGTCTGATAAAGCGAGTGTGGTTCGTAGTCCACAGTTGAAGGTGGAGTACCCCATGATTGTTGATACAATTCTTAAACCATATGGATTCATTTCCCATCAAATTAATTTAATTGTGTCTGTGTTATGATAATGATTATTTTAGAATTATTATTTGAATTTTTATGAACATTTGGATATTTTATTTATTATTTTTGGATTCAAAAAATAAAGATATTAATTTTACAATATTTTAATATTCACTAAAAATTATTTTGTTAATTTTAAATGCATAAAAAATAATCATGGGAGCCCAATGTGCACGTGGGCCCACCATGTTTCTAGAAGGTAGGGCCCACATGTGCTTCTCATGGGTGACACGCCCCACCTCTTATTACTTTCTATTTTATGGAAAGTTTTGTTCTATGGTCCATGTGACCATATGTTTTAGGAACTTGAAATTGTGACATGTGGTCAAATTATGGATTGAGTATGTATTGACCATATATTAACTTATTATGGAAGTAGATATTGACTTGATATATCTTTGATAGATTTTATGGAAAATATGTGTAGAGATATGCTATGTAATGGAATGCACAATATTTAATTAAAATTAATTTAACTTATTTTTCTATTGATGGGAAAATGGTTTAGAAAAAGGGGATAATGGTTCATGCACCTTCCATAATGTTGATGACCCATCTATAAAATGGATGGCTCAGAACTCTCACCCCACAAATCACCCTTGATCGACAGTCCATGTTCAATCTCACAATAAGAGGCAAGCCAAGGAAAACCCTAAGAAACCATAATCTTATTCAAAACCTATAAAAAGGGATTGTCTCTACCCAAAAATATCTACACCTTATCTTTGATACCTAATTCCATATTCTCTCATGTCCCACTTAGAATTTCTCTCTCTCTCTCTCTCTCTCTCTCTTAGGAAAATTGTTTCTCTCTCCCATATTGTGAAAGAACCTAAAAGTTTAAGTTATGGAGTTATTCCCTCTCTTATCTTTCAACTATGGATTTAGGGTTTAGCAAAAATAAAATCCATCTCTCTCAAACTAGGTTGCTAAGGGAATTCACCTAAGGTTTGAGTTTGTGATCAAAAGGGTTCATGTTCTATTGGTGTGGCTTGCCCTAAACTTGCTTTCCCGGTTTGATATTGAAGCAAGATCGTCGATCCCGTGCCATTGGATGGTGGTGACTTGGTGTAGGCTGTAATAAGCCCGATTGAGGTAATCTTCGACACTCTTCTCTTTTACTTCTTGCAATCTTATTTTTTTATTCTCAAACATAGTGTATAGTTATTTTAATGGCATCAAATTTTAAGATCTTGGTTTTATTGCCATGTTGATTTTATTTTGAAGAATATGTTGTTGTAATAAGACCACCTGTAAGTGATCTTTTTCCAAAACAATAGGGGTGATATAAAAAAAAAATAAAAAAAATTATTCTTTAATAAAAGATCACATAGGTCTTATTTTATTAGTACCAGAGCTATTGATACTTGATGTCATTAGTTGTGTCTTCTCTTTATTGAGTTTAGTTCAAGCTTGAGAATGAGATATAAGAAAGCTAATGAGTTTTGTGGTCAAGAAATACACTTACGGTTGAGAATTATTGAAATATTTTAACATCGAAAAGGCACTCATCATAATGAGTATTCTGGGCTATTTTAGACTAGTGATATGAAGAAGATAATGAGGTATTTTTCTATTACATAGTCATTGATATTTTATGTCTTTAAGAGTAGGATCTACCTGTAAATTTCAGTGGGAGATCCTATGGGAATTGAGAGTTATAGACTCAGCAATGAAGGGTGTCAGTTTTAACTCTGCAAAATCCTAGAACTGTCCATTGAGTTCGTTGATTTTTCTTATCAAACATATTGTATTATTTCTAGTTGAAATTGGACTGTGACTCCTACATTTGAGTCTACTTTCAGACAAAAAATGTTTCATTAAGAAAGTCATTGTGGTTTAAAAGATATGATCAATTTATTAAAAGATGCACAAGTGCAGTTTTCTGCAACGAAAACTATTTCCATGACTTGGAAGTCATGATTTTATTTCTATACTTAACATAATGTTTTACAGTCCACAATAAAATTTTTAGACTTCCATTATGAGTTTATTTTCTAATAAAATTTATTTGAAAGAGAAATATCTACGGGAAGAGAGGAAAAAAAATTTTGGATTGAAGAGAGGTTATCCTGAATTTTCTGTAATTTGGTATGTTTTTTATTGAGACATGAATAACTACATTTATCAAGACTACTTAACAGATTGATATGAGGCTTGTAGAAATATATGTGCTGCCATTATGTGTCTACTTTTAAATAAATTGTTTTTAAAGGAGAACTCCATGAGGGTAGAGAGAAAATACACTTTTATTTGACAGTGTTCATCTTGGAATTCTGCAGTATGATTTATTTTGTGATGTATATGTCACCTTATTTATTTCCTAGAAGAAAGGTATTATTTGGGATTCACACTATGATGTTATAATTTGGTTTTGAGTCTAGTTTTAAATACAAGAGATTTCACGAAGAAATTCTCTGAAGCTTGACAGAAATTTTTTTTTTATTGAAAGATGCTCAACCTGATTTTCTGCTGAAAAAATTACATTATGATGTAAAAGTCCCTAAAGGTAGACTCGCGAAATGGTGTGATTTAGAGATGAAACTGAGTACTATTTTATATTTTTGTAGTCTATTTTAGTACTCAAAAGGATTCAGAGAGAAACTATTTATAAGTTGAGAGATATCATATTTTTATTGCGGGATCCTCATGTTCTATATTGTAGTAAATTAAAATATGTGGCATGTTAAGGCACATCTTTGGATTCCTAACTATGGAAACTTTGCATTTTTAAGGTTCATTTTAAAAGGTTTTATATTATGCCATGAGTATGGTTTATCATATTACAACTTCAGAGAGTTGTAATACAGAGTTGGCAAGATAAGACACTCTATATGAAGAATGTTCGAGTTGGGAATAACAAAAAGAAGAAGAAACACAATACCTATAAAAGCATATTAGTTTCTTCAAAATGAAGGGATATATAGAGAGACTTGGTGGTAGCATAGAAACACTAAATATCAATGAGAGAATTGAAATTGTCATATTTGAAATCATAGGATGAAGAAGATTATTCTTCACGGTGTGAAACAGGGAAAATCCAAGGGCTAAAAAGATGGACACTTCATGACATGTAAAACCGATGACCAATATATTCTCCATCAGTTGCGTGCTCTTCCATGATCATAAAAGCTTATCAAACAAATAAAATTAATGAATCAAGAAAGCCCAGGTACCGCACTTCATGGTTTTAAAATATGAAATCTATCCTACATTACATGATAAGGTCTTATAGGAAAAGAGGATTCAGTATATTTTTATTTTATATGTTTTGGTTAGATTTTAGTTAATTTTTTTTATGAATATGTATGGAGTGTATAGACATTAAGTGATAGGTGCTAACAAATTTGAAACAACCAATTTTTTAATTCCATGTATTTTAGTGCTTCATTGTGCTAGAGTATGAACTATTTAAGGTAGTAATACACATGGAGATGTGATTTGATCCAGGGCTTTGAGCCCTAAGGATGAAACACGAGAGATGGGTGTGAGTCATTCAAATATGTAAGCACGAAAGGAGTGTTCCAATGGAACTCAGTCTTAGTGACCATCCTCCCAATAATGTCTATTATATGATGTGTTGCATGTGATGATGATCTCTTGATAAAGTCTCTATATTTGCCAAAAAAAAGAAATATTTTGTCAAGGCTATAATAGACATCCTTTAGTCATTATTTATTTTGGATAAAATTATAAGACGGTATTTATGACTTGTTTTTGTGGCCATGAACTTGACTCGGTAGGAAATTAAAAGTGAATAAGATAAAATGATTTATGAAGGCTAAGCATGTTTTTTTTTTAAATTAAAATTGGATGATTTGAGAAAAACCTAAGTGTATGAATATGGTTTTGAGAAAACCACATAGTCTTGCCAGGTCCACTAAGTCTTTATGAATATCATTTTAAATTGTTATAAATATCATTATATAACTATTACTTGTGAATGCATATATATATATATATATATATATATATATATATATACCAAGTCAATATTTTTTATTAAAGAGAAAAACATTGTGTCTTGACAGTATTTATAAAAAATTTGGAGAAAAACTGTCATGCACTAGTTTTTAAATACCCATGTACCTTTACCCATGTTTCTAGTTATTTAAAATCCTCGATTACCTAAGACCTTGAACCATAGGGAATGTTGAAGGAAAGCCATCATGCTAGGCTTCCTTGACATATGTTGTGTTAATTAGATAACTTAGTTTGTATGGATTTACTACTAAGATGACTAGTGTGGTTGAACCTTTGTGGTTCATGAAGGTTTTGCATCTTGTGAAACCAACGGGTATTTAAATACATATTGCATAAGACTTGTTATGCTACCTCATATTATATACATAAGAATGTTTAGAATGTATATGTTGTATGTGCAATAATTGAGTGGGAGTTGCTACAGTCTCATATTTCTTTTATCTGCTTGGGTATTCAGATATACAGATACAAGTTATCTCATAGATCTAAATGATGTAAAATCTACATCTGGATACGTGTTCATGCTTGGAAGGGGTACACATTCTTGGAAATCAAAGAAACAGGATGTGGTGGAATTATCCGCTATGGAGGCCAAGTACGTGGCGTGCTGTTTGGCGGCCAAGGAAGCCGTAATTTCTTAATCAACTTGCCCTTCACCCTGTGCATCGTGAGACAATAAGGATTTCCTGCGACAACATGATGATGATATGTGTGTCAAAAGAGCCACGATTCAAATAAGAGCTCCAAGCATATAAAACTATGTTTCTATCACCTGAGGAATGAGGTGAGATTGAGAAAGATCGAAATCTAGATAAACTAAATATTTCAGTGGAAGCACCTTCTAGTATTTGGCAGGCCAACTAGAAAAACAGACTATAATGTTGTTCACTCATGGAACCGGATGTGTGGGCGCTGGTTGTATAACTACAAAAGGGAGCAGTTTGTTTGAAGAACTCCTTTGAGCCTAGGAACATACGACCCCATGTGATGAGGGTAGATGATGATCTTCTACGACAACAGGTCCATGATTTGTGATGCGATGTGAAAGATGGGCTACGACCACTTTTGGGATACGATCCGAGTAGCAAAGAGGAAAAGGTGTTGCCTCTATAAATCCTTTTGTGAAAGGATTGATGGAGAAAATCATGTTTAATGTATTGAGAGAGAGATTGTAATTAGGAGAGAGAGATGAGGATGAGAGAAAGTGAGGAAGAGATAATGTAACACATTCAAAGGCCAAGTGGGAGAATGTTGGGTTTATGTAGCCTTTAAAATTCTTATAAGTGCTTGTAAAATGAAATGATATAGTGGAACATGAATTTAGCAGGAGTGTAGTCCCTCGTGGCCTTTAATGTTTGTAGATATCGGATTGTGCTTAACGATATAGGCCAGTCGGTTGGAAAAAACCCATGTTACTTGGGCATGAAGAACAAACTGATGAGGGTTCATGGTTAGCCCTTGATGAGGTCAGAGAACATGCCCGGATGAGTGAGCCGAGGGACTGTGTGACCCTTATGTGTGATGGTGGCCTACAAAGACGGGGGCCAAAACCTCATCCATGTGCCACCACACGGCATGCATATCGATAGATCGTTCAGAAAAGTCAGAAATCCACATTTTAGAGTGAAGCGTGTGCATGTGAGAGATTCCCTTATGCGCCATAGAGCTGTTGTCGCATCAGGTCTTGGTGACCTGTAATCCATAAACACATATTACGACCCTTGGCTCATCGATCAGACTTTGGTGACTCATTAACGAGCCCCTACTTGGACTGTGGGTCATGGGAAATACTCGGTCGGTCTGATACAGCAAGTGTGGTCCATAGTCAATAGTTGAAAGTGGAGTGCCCCATGATTGTTGATTCAATTCCTAAATCGTATGGATCAATTTCCCATCAAATTAATTTAATTGTGTTTGTTTTTAGAATTATTATTTGAATTTTTATGAACCTTTGGATATTTTATTTATAATTTTTGGATTTATCAAATTAAAGATATTGATTTTACAATGTTTCAATATTCATTAGAAATTATTTTATTAATTTTAAATGTATAAAAATATAATCATGGGGGCCCATTGTGCATATGGGCCCACCATGTTTCTAGAAGGTGGGGCCCCCATGGGCCATCCATGGGTGGCACGTGCCACCTCTTACTACTTTCTATTTTATGGAAAGTTTTGCTTTGTGGTCCATGTGACCTTATGTTTTGGTAACTTTAAATTGTGACTTGGGGTCAAATTATGGATTGGGTATGTATTGACCATATACTGACTTAATATGTAAGTAGATGTTGACTTGATATATCTTTGATAGATTTTATGGAAAATATATGTAGAGATGTGCTATTTTATAGAATGCACAATATTTAATTAAAATCAATTTAACTTATTTTTCTATTGATGGGAAAACTGTTTAAGAACAGGGGATAAGGGTTCATGCACCTTTCATAATGTTGATGACCCATCTATGGAATGGATGGGTCAGATCTCTCACCCCACAAGTCACCCTTGAGCGACGATTCATGTTCAATCTCATAATAAGAGGCAAGCCAAAGAAAACCCTAAGAAACCCTAATCTTGTTCAAGCCTATAAAAATAGATTGTCTCTACCCAAAAATATCTACAACTTATCTCTGGTACATAATTCCATATTTCTCTCTCATATCCCACTTAGAATTTCTCTCTCTCTCTCTTAAGAAAAGTTTTTCTCTCTCCCTCATTGTGAAAGAACCAAAGGGTTTAGGTTATGGAGTTATTCTTTCTCTTGTCTTTCAACTATGGATTTATGGCTAAGGATTTTAAAGTTTAACAAAAAGAAAATTCATCTCTCTCAAACTAGGTTGCTAAGGGGATTCACATAGGGTTTGAGTTGTTCATTTTCCATTGGTGTGGCTTGGCCCAAACTTGCTTTCTCAGTTTGATATTGAAGCAAGATCGTCGATCCCGTACTATTGGATGATGGTGACTTGGTGTGGGGTGTAATAAGCTCGGTTGAGGTAATCTTCGGCACTCTTCTCTTTTATTTCTTGCATTCTTATTTTTTTATTCTCAAACATAGTGTATAGTTATTTCAATGGCATCAAATTTTAAGATCTTGGTTTTATTGCCATGTTGATTTTATTTTGAAGTATATGTTGTTGTAATAAGACCACCTGTAAGTGATCTTTTGCCAAAACAAAAGGGTGATATATATATATAAATATAAATATACATCTATATATATATATATATATATATTATTCCCTGATAAAAGATCACATA
This sequence comes from Amborella trichopoda, assembly GCF_054954075.1. Classification (NCBI taxonomy): domain Eukaryota; kingdom Viridiplantae; phylum Streptophyta; class Magnoliopsida; order Amborellales; family Amborellaceae; genus Amborella; species Amborella trichopoda. The sequence goes on from NC_142348.1 coordinate 36,987,775, forward strand.
GGTTGTTATTTCAGATTCAAGGGGATAAATTTCAAGAACGAAATGGTGGGAAAGGTTTGCTGCAATTTGATATTACCAGAAGTTCTCGACTCCATATTGTCCTGACAATGGTCAAGTTGAAGCCACAAATAAAGCACTCATAAGAATAATTGGTAGAACCATTGAAAGTGGTAAATTTTGTGAAAAAAAATTTGCCTGATGAATTATGGGCCTATCGGACTACAAAAAGACAACTTCAAGCCACCTTTATCCATTGATTTACGGCAGGGGGCATTGTTGCCAATTGAGGTGAAGATTTCCTCCTCCAATACTTGCTCACAAAGAATCAGATGAGAAACATAGTAGGTTGGACTTTCGGAGCCAATTGCTGAACTTGGGTTGAATAGCCTTTATCTGTTTTAGAGGTTTTGGCTAGTTTGTTGGACTTTAGGAACCAACTGGGCTGGTTGTAGAGGTTTTGGGTAGTTTGGCTACTAGAATGAACTACGTGATTTGAAGAGCATAACCTTGAGGTGCTAAGCCATTGATGACGACTTGCAAGAGGGGGTGGTCAATAGACGATTAGGATCACTACTACTCCCAGATGTTTTGATGTAGAGAAAAAAATATATATATAAATAATTTTTTTGAGTTTATCTTTTAACGCAAGAATAGGAGGTGCACACGGATAATTAGGTGGGCATATTTTATGCGTGAATTGATATTGATCAATTGATTGGTTAGTTTAGGAAGGATAAGGTTAAATAAGAGAGGTTGAATGATATTGATCAATTGCTTGGTTAGTTTAGGAATACAAATAGGATATAGTTAAATAAGAGAGGTTTATCTTTTCAACAATAAGGCAACGTTAGGGAGAAGCTTTGGATAAAACGTGGCCTATCTAGCCAATTTGTTTTTGATATGTGAGGTTAAGAGATAGGGATGAGAGAGGAAATAGGTTAATAGAGAGAAAATAGAGAAGAGAGATTAAATAGGAAAGTGTTTATTTTTTTTTAGTTTATTTAAAGGATATTTCCCTTCATTGTAAAGGAGGTGAATGAGTTAATAAAATTTGGTCTCATGAAGAGATTTGGTGAGATTGTTTTTGGGGTGGATTCTCTTGCAGACTTTTGAGAGAGGGTATATTCTCTCAAACTTTTATTATTATTATTATTTTTTTTTCTGGTCTTATTTTCTCCCTGCATCAATTGATATCAGAGCCAGTCAAATCCAGAGATATCCGGTTTGTTTTGCAAGTTAATCCTGCTCCTGCTATGGATGATCAATAGATAAACGCTATAGAAAATTTGACTAAAGCCGTAAAGGATTTTCGAACTGAATTACGTGAGATGAATCAGGAGAGGAATCAACGGATGCAATAGTTCGATCAGCAACAGTTGGAGAACAATCTTCCTCCTGAAGAATAGGGGATGCAACAGTTGGATCAGAGGTCGCAGTGGTTGGAGAATAATCTTCTTCGTGAAGAAGATGCTCGCAACCACATTCATCTTGCACCAGTAATTCCATGACAAACCCATAATATTGATTTCAAGAGTAATGAAAAATTTACATGCCAGATCCGCATCCTATAAAGCGACCACGAGATTTTAATATTAAAATCGATCTCCCAAAATTTCATGGTCAAGGGTGTTCGTCAATTGAATATGGTGCTTCTTTGAAGCGGGACCCATTCCTAGTTAGGAATAATCAGCCCATACTCGTATTCAACAATTACTCTTGGAACACAGTCGTAGGCAAATAGTCTTACATTAGTCTTGAAGACATTGAAGAAGAAATTATCCTTGAAGAAATTGAAGAAAAGGTGCTGAGACACATGGTGGGATTACATCACCAATTAGCCGATGGTGATTGGCTTGAAGCTCGAGGTCAAGCCTCTCCCAACCCCGGGAGAATGACGCAGAGAAAAAAAACATTAAAAATAATAATATTATTAGTTCTTTTGAGTTTATCTTTTAACTCAAGAATAGGAGGTGCACATGGATAATTAGGTGGGCATATTATGTGCGTGAATTGATATTGATCAATTGGTTGGTTAGTTTAGGAATATAAATAAGATAAGGTTAAAAAAGAGAGGTTTATCTATTCAACAATAAGGCAACGTTAGGGGGAGGCTTTAGATAAAACATCGCCTATCTAGCCAATTTGTTTTTGGTACGTGAGGTTAAGAGATAGGGATGAGAGAGGAAATAAGTTAAGAGAGGGAAAATGTGGAGGAGAGATAAAATAGGAAAGTGTTAACTTGAGTGGGATCATGGATCTAAATAAACTGTTTCCCCCTAGAACTATGAATTGGTGCCCTAGGCCCAAACACCTGGGTTGAGTTATAGGACATCAGGTGTTTAGTTCTGAACCAACCTGGTCTAGTTTTTGCGTAAAAAACCACCACATGAAAACGATTTGAAAGATTTAACCTATGTCTATAAAGGTAGGCTAGCTTGGTGGGGTTCTAAACTAGATAATTTTGAATCAAGGGTATCCTTTTATAGGTACCCACGTAAGGCTGTGATTCTGCTTATGAGAGAGCATCAACTGCTTATGAGAGAGCATCAACTTACTATTATGGGCTTCTCTTATTGGCAATTTTATGAAAGGATGATCACCTTTAAGATCAAGCCTTGATTTTGTTTTTAAGCTTGCAAATGGACCAATAAGTTGAATGTCAAAGCCTCAATAAAGGGTGTCAATGTTAGCCACCAAGGTGGAGAACATGGTGGCAAGATCATGGGTGACTTGGGCATCAATTCCAACCCCATCATATACCTTGTGATAATATGAGTGCCATCAAGTTAACCAAGAACATGATTATCACAAGAGGATGAAGCATCTATTGGTCTAGTATCATTATGTTTTACAAGTAGTAGAGAACAATGCAATTCATTTGGTGAAACCTGGAACCCAGGAGAATTTCAGATACACTCGTGAAGATGGTTTTTGGGTGCAAATTGCACCATCTATTTACCTGTGATGGGTAGAGACTCTGCACCAAAACTGGAACTTGATGTGAAATACCTACCACATCCAATTTGCGACGTTCAATAATTGGATTGCAACCACTAATCAGGTGCATTCTGCACAATCATGCAGAGACTATTGCTTTTTTTACAAGGACCAAAGCTCTTATAGCAAGGGCAGAATGGAGGTAACCGTATAGTGGAGGCGGGTGCACTCAATATCATCAATTGGTGCAATAACGAGTACAAATCACGTTGGAGCTTGAGATCGATTTGCAAATGATGGACATTTGTAGCTCTATGGAGCTTTCTTTTAGACATGTCTGCATAGAAGCTAATCATGTGGCTAATGGCATATCCAAATGGGGTGTTTTTGTACGCGGATTGTCAAATTCAGAGGAGTTGTTTAAGTGATGCCTTTGTAACATCTGTTGTAACTACAATTTCTTAATAAAGTTTAGTGATATTATTAAAAAAACAAGAGAGAGATTAGAGAGCATGCGTGCAACAGGTGGATCCAAGGATGTCCCTCGGAGTCTACTTTTTAGACACACCCATCACCAAGACTTTTCAAATCATACCGCTTACTCCAATGTGATTTATTTTTACATCCACCCCCAAGTAAGAAAATAGTCTTTTTTGGGATAAGAGTATTTTTTCTAAGTATTTAAGATACTTTCTCTAGCTAAAAACTTGAAATTTGAAATTTTAGATTTTAAGTTCTAAGTTCTAGAGATAGAGAAACTATCTCAAAACTTTTATAGATAAACTATCTCAGATTTTTAAAATTGTAAAAGGATAAAATATCTTAAATTTCAAAGTTTAGACATGAGGGGTATTTTAGTCCTAAAAAACTATTATCTTAGTTGAGGGGTGGATGCAAAAATAAATGGGAGGATATGCTACCAGACTATTTATCATTGTTATAGGGAAGTCCCAATTATTCCTAGTCGTTGAGTGTCAAATAGGATGGCTTGGAGTATGTAACGAAGTTGGAGAATTATTTTTTTTGAACTTTGAGTCCAATCAATGACAAACTCTCAGCCACCCGATTAAAAATCTGATGAACAAAAGTGTTTGAGACCCATTGTACTAGAAGTAAATGGTCTGTTTATTTATTTTTCTAAATAAATAGAATTAAGGTGAATGGTGTGGTTTAAAAGTGCTAATAACTTGCCAATGTACCAAGGGTTTCTATCTTCTTCTTTTTTCCTTTTTGCTTTGGAAAATTAGATAATAGGCAATTTTCTAGGGTTAGGCAACGGTTCAGTCTCTCTCTCAATGTCAAACTGTAATTCGCAGTTTCACCTCCCAATTCTCATCTCTCTCTGCGCACTTTAGCATCTTATCGCTCTCTCATCAACAGATGCCAGAGATCATTATCGAGCCAAATCGAGGAGCTCCAATGCAGAAGAAACGATTGAAGGATCATTAGGATGATGATACTGAAAAACCAAGAGACACAAGATCATTGTTGATGAAAACTTCTCTGTCTCTCTCCCTCTCTCTTTGTCACTCTAAGACTAGAGAGTTTCATGGCGTGCTCCCCTTGGTATTTGAAGGGGATTGATATTCTGATTTCTTGCTGTGGTATTTTTATACTTTTTTATTGATGCTTGGAACATTGGTGAATTCTTGGAGTAACTTGGCCTGAGAAGCATATTCGTTTGTACTACTTTCATTTGGGCAAGATTTACCGTAAGGGAGCAGCTTGGGATGCATCCATTGCAAAGGAGGGAGAGAACTTTTGATTATTTCTAAAGAAACAAAAGCGGAAAAAAAAAAAAAAAAATTTAAATGGCATTCATAGTGAAAGCAGTTAGACTACAATAGTAAACACCAAAAACATGAACTGTCAATATAATGTATAAAACCGTTCAAGTTTTGTCCATCAGCATAATGAGAATTAGGAACATCACATGTTAATTTGTGTTCATTCAATTTAATCTGATCACACCTTTGCAACAAAAACGAATTACGGAAAATGTAGAGAGAGTAAATGGAGAAGCTTTGTGAAAGAAAGACATCTTTTACCCAGGAATAATATATATATATATATATATATATATATATATATATATATATATAGTTTATTTTTTATTTTTTTTCACTCTTTTTGTTTTGGCAAAAGATCGCTTACAAGTGGTCTTATTACAATAATATATTCTTCAAAATAAAATCAACAGAATAATAAACACCAAGATATTGAAACTTGATGTCATTGTAATAACTATTTTAAAGTAGAACTTAAAATAGTTTCAAGTCTTGGTGACTTTGACTCTAAAATATTTTCAAGTCTTGATGACTTTGACTTGTTTTAAAGTAGAAAGTGCCCGATATTAGCTAAACCGGGCTTATTACACTACGCACCGAGTCACCACCATCCAAGAGCGCGGGATCAACGAACTTCCTTCAATCTCATCCGAAAAAGCAATTTCAGGCTAAATTATTCTATGGAACTTTTTAGAACTCCCTCTTAATCACTAAGCCTTTAACTTAGGTCCTAACCCCTAAGACCTAGTTTAGCATATCCTCTACTACCCAACCCTTAGGTTTAATTAAGATGAAAGAGAAAGTTATGAGGTAGCCTAGGGTTGGGGCGTACCCCTCTAAAGATAGACTAGGAGAGAGAAAATCTAAAGAGAGGGAGTGGAGAGAGAGTGGGGGCGTGCCCCTTAGAGAGAGAATAGATAAGAGAGAGAAGGGAGAGATGTGTAGAGAATAGAGGAGGGAACAAAATTGGGTTTAGGGTTTCTTAGAGTTTCTTATAGTTTGCATCTTTCGTGAGATTGAATATGAACCGTTGATCAATGGTGATTTGTAGGGTGAGAGATCTGAGTCATCCATTCTATAGATGAGCCATCAACATTATAGAAGGTGCATTAACCCTTAACCCCATTTCCTAAACCATTTTTCCGTCAATAGAAATTATCTAATCAAAATATTGTGCATTCCATAAAATAACACAAGTATTCTCATACTTTCACAAAATCTTTCAAAATTATATCAAGTTAATATTTGGTCAAAGATATTTCCAAGTCATATGTTTCTTTGGACCACATGTTATAATTGACCATTACAAAAAATAAAAGAGTATCCAAAGAGGATGGGGCGTGCCACCCATGAGGGGACTTATGGGCCCTACCTTCTAGAAATATGGTGGGCCTATGTACACAATGGATGCCTATAAAATTTTTATATATTTAAATCTAATAAAAAATTAAAAGATTATTTGAATATTTAAACTATTGTAATATCAATATCTTTAATTTTATAAATCCAAATTGTATAAATAAAATATTCAAAAGTTTATAAAACTTCAAGTAATAATTCTAAAATAATTTCTATCATAAAATAAATATAATTAAATTAATTTGATGGGAAAGTGATCCTCATGATTTAGGAATTGAATCTACAATCGGGCACACCACCTTCAACTGTGGACTACAAACCATACTTGCTTTATCAAGCAAACCCAGTGTTTTTTATGACCCACACTCTAAGTAGGGGCTCATTAGTGGTTCACCAAAGTATGACTGATGAGCCAAGGGGTCGAAATCCAAGTCTGTGGATTTCAGGTTCACCCTTAGAGACAAGTCAAAGTCACCAATACTTGATACGACCATAGCTCCTATGGTGCATAAGGCTATCTCTCATACATGCATACGCTTCACCCTGAAAGGTGGCTTGCTTCCTGAAATGGACTATCAATATGCATGTCGTGTGATGGTACATGGATGAGGCTTTGGCTCCTGTCTCTGTAGGCTACCATCACGCGCAAGTGTTACACAGTCCCTCAGCTCACTCATTCGGGCATACTCTGACCTCATCAAGGGATGCCACATTATAACTCTTATCGGTTTATACTCTATGTCAAGGTAGCATGGGTTTTTTCCAACCAACTGGAGTAGACCGTCAAACACATATTGGTATCTGCAAATACTATTTGTATAGTATGATCCACGACGGACCACACTCCCACTGAGTTTATATTCCACTATATCAAATGTTTTTATTACAATCACTCATAAGGCCTTTAATGGGGCAACCCTTTGAAGGCTTTACATCTATCTTCCTCACTTTCTCTCATCCCTATCTCACTTACATGTCTTACAAAACATCAGAGGCAACCCTTTTAGTTAGAGGATCTGCAATCATTAGATCTATTGATATGTAGCTAATCTCGATCTCTCTCAATCTCACCTCATTCCTCAAGTGATAGAACTATGGTTTAATATGGTTGGAGTTCTTGTGAAATGAGGCTCCTTAGAAACGTAAATTGCTGTCGTGTTGTCCTAGAAAATCTACACTAGCTCACAACGTACGGGATAAAAGCTGAACTGATTAAGAAACTTCTTAATCCATACGGCCTCCTTGGCTGCTAAACAACATGCCACATATTCAGCTACCATTGTGGATAAAGCCACTATATCCTGTTTCTTTGACTTCTAAGAAATTGCATCCCCTTCAAGCATAAACACATATCCAGATATAGACTTCGCATCACCTGGACCCCCCAGATAGCTTGCATCTGAATACCCTACTATTGCTATTTCAGTTCCCTTTTATATGTAAGCGCATAGTTCATGGTCCATTTTAAATATTTGAGGATTCTCTTGACCCCTTTCCAATGCTCCTCTCTAGGATTGCTTTGGAATTGGCTGACCAAGCTCATGACGAAAGACAAGTCTGACCTTATTCACGTCATGGCATATATAAGGTACCCAACTGCGCTCCTATAAAGCATTCTCTCCATGGCTCTTAAATCCATATCTTCAGTAGAACACATTTTATTATTGAGCTTCGTCTTTTTGTCTATTGGTGTAGATATGGGCTTACACATACTCATATCAAACTTTTCCAGTATCCTCTTGCAATAAGTTGCCTGGGAATGTTTGATAGTTTTATCTCTTCTCTTTCTTATTATCTCGATGCCAAATACATATGAAGCTTCTCCATGATTCTTCATAACGAAGTGTTGTGCAAGGAAAGTTTTTGTCTCTACTACTAGGGCAATCGAGCTACTAACAATTAAGATATCATCCACATATAAAGAAATAAAATAACATCACTCCCACTGACCTTTTGATAGATACAGTAGTCATCATCATTTGTAGAGAACCCTATAAGAACTAGGATCTCTTGGAATTTTATGTACAACTGACACGATACTTGTTTTAGGCCATAGAGGGATTTATTAAATTTACACACTAGGTTTTCCTTCCTTTTTTTTCAAATCCCTCGGGTTGGGTCATGTAAATTTCTTCGTCTAAAGCACCATTAGAAATGCTATTTTGACATCCATCTGATGAACCTCAAAATCTAAATAGGCTGCTATGGCTATAAGGATTTGGATAGATGAGAATTTAGCAATAGGGGAAAATGTCTCTTTATAATCTATCCATTCTTTTTGGGTAAAAGCCTTTGCAACCAGTCTAGCTTTGTATTTTTCTAATTTCCCTTATGAGTTCAACTTCTTCTTGAAAATCCACTTACAACTAATGACTTTACATTTTCGAGGTAGAGGTAATAATTCTCATACATGATTTTGATTAATAGAAGCATATTCATCTTTCATGACATCTATCCAACATTCCTTTTCAACACAGGACAAGGCTTTATGGTAAGTTTTAGGTTCAAAATCTGGATCTTCCCCAACTTTATCAAAATGTTCCCCCAGGTAGACAAATTGTTCTAGGTATAAAGGATGTCTACTGATTTGGTTACTTCGTTTTGGTTCGGGTTCAGATCCATTTTGTTTAGAGGGTTCGGTTTCAAGCTCAAGTTTATTGGAAGTTTTAGGTTCGGGTTGTCGAAGCATATCCTTGTTTCTTGCCTCCTTAAAGAAGTCAGTTTGTTTCTGTCTCATTCTTGCTTCAAGGAATTCTTCCTCGAAGAAGTGAGCATCGTAGCTCTTAATGACTGCCCATGTTTCAAGGCTGTAGAATCGATACCCGTTACCATGATCTAAGTAGTCAATGAAAATGGTTTTAACAGTTTTGGGTTGAAATTTGGTCTTATTTTGGTGCGGGATGGGAACATAGATTGAGCAACCCCAAACTTTTTGGTGATCAATGGAGGTAGCATGTCATGTGAATATTTCGTGATGAGTAAGTGGGGTAACTTTTGTGGGAATCTGATTAAGGATATAACATACCGTCAACACGACTTCTTCCCAAAAGTTTAGAGAAAGACTTGCATACCCTATCATACTCCTTACCATCTCAACCAAGGTCTTATTCCGTCTTTTAGCTACACCATTTTGTTCAGGAGTATATGGCATGATGTACTGATGGATGATTCCGTTCTCAACACAAAGTTCTTTGAAAAGTTCAGATGAATATTCCCACCTCTATAAGTTCTATGGACTTTTATTTTCAAGTTAGTTTGATTCTCTACCTCGGCTTTATATTCTTTAAATTTTTTTAGGGCTTCAGATTTTGTGTGAATAAGATATATATGGCCATATTGCGAGTGGTCATGATATAATATCTCTTACTGCTTTTGGTAGCCACATTCATAGGTCCACATGTGTCACTATGAATGATTTGTAAAACGCTATTAGGTCTTTTCGCTCCGATGGTGTCTTTTATTGTCAATTTTCTTTGCAAATACGACTTGCATACTTTCGATAAATATCCCTTATAATTTTGAAATATGCCGTCATTTTTCAATCTTTTTATTCTTTTAGAATTAATGTGTCCTAATCTCATATGTCATAGGGTGGCATCTAATTTTTTAGGGAACGAGACGTAAGCAACGTTATCTTTTATTTCAATAGCAAATAATCCGTCTACAAGATGTCTAGTCATGACATTATTATTCATTTTCTTGACCATCACCTTCTCCTCAATGAAAATGGTCATGAATCAAGCCATAAAAATCTTGGGAACCGAAACCAAGCACTTCTTCATATCAGGAGCATAAAGTGCTTGCTTAAGGATTAAGATACTCCCACTCTTCAATTTCAGCTTGAAATCTCCAACTCCAAGTACATCAGTTTTTTGATTACCTCTCATATAGATATGTTATTATCCCGGTCCCATGGGAATAAAAGAACTGAAGTCTTCTGTAATATTAGTGACATGAGCTGTAGCTCTTGAGTTAACACACCAAGAATCTCCCTCAGGGTCGACTAGCAACGTCTCAAAGACCACATAAGCTAGTTCATTGTTGGTCCCTCCAACAATTTTTTACTGTGGCCCACTTTCTTGCAAAAAAAGCAAGCCCTTGTCTCTCTCTTTCCTCCTTTGTTTCCAAAATCTCTCCTTTTGAAGTCTCCTCTCTTTCCAAAATTAATTCTACCCTTTGCTTTTTTAGGTTTAAAAGAGGGATGAGATTTTACCATGTGTGCAGCTTCCCTTGGAGTCGCTGTTAGTGAGTGCTTCAAGTTCCTCCTTTTTTCTTCTCTTCTGATTATCGTGATAAGCTCATCCAGCTTTTGTTCTTTCCTTTTGGCCGAGAGTGAGGATACAAAAGTTTCCCATGAGTTAAGAAGTGAATTCATGAGATGAATTACTTGCATGGGTTCAGTCGGTTTCATGCCGGTGTCTTTCATCTCTCTAATTAGTGCACGAAAGATATGCACATGATCCACAAACTTAGTACAATCTACCATCTTTAATTCATTATATACTATCTTCCAAGTCTATCAAAGATTCCACTTGCAGTATAAATTGACTCATATTCAAAAGTATACGAGTTAGTCATGACGCACAAAAGAATGTTCTAACATCTCAAGTTCCTCTTATTTCAAGTGACATACTCATCTTTGATTGCATGAGAAGAATCATCACTTGGACCCTGAGGACGATGCTCAAAGAGCATCTCATGCAAGTTTTCTTCATAAACAACACATCAAATCTTTCTTCTCCAAGGGGCATAATTGGTCCAATCGAACCTTTCATTTTTAAGGATCTCAGAGATAAAGGTACGAGCAACCATATCTTTTATTCTCATGCAGAAAATTAGAAACGACTCCTAATAACAATCAAACAATTATACTCTGATACCAATGAAAGAAATACCAATGTGCTATTTTCCAGGGGAATAATACATATATATATATATATATATATTTATTTATTTTTTATTTTATTTTTTTTCACCCCTTTTGTTTTGGCAAAAGATCACTTACAATTGGTCTTATTACAATAACATATACTTCAAAATAAAATCAACAAAATAACAAAAACCAAGATCTTGAAACTTGATGCCATTGTAATAACTATTTCTTATGCTAAAGAATATAAAGATGAAATTACAAGAAATAAAAGTAGAGAGTGCCCGGGATAACCTCATTCGGGCTTCTTACACCCCATACGGAGTCACCACCATCCAATGGCACGGGATCAACTATTTAGCTTCAATATCAACCGGGAAAGCAATTTTAGGCCAAACTATTGTATAGAACTTTTTAGAACTCCCTCTTAATCACCAATCCTTGAACCTAGGTCCTAACTCCCAAGACTTAGTTTAGCATATCCTCGACTACCCAACCCTTTGGTTTAATCAAGATGAGAGAGAAAGTTATGAGGTAGCCGAAGGTTGGGGCGTGCCCCTCTAGAGATGGACTAGGAGGGAAAATCTAGAGAGAGGGAGAGGAGAGAGAGTGGGGTGTGCCCTTAGAGAGAGAGAAGAGATAAGTGAGAGAAGGGAGAGATGTGTAAAGAATAGAGGAGGGGAGGTCCTCTAGTTATAGGAAAAAATTACGTTTAAGGTTTCTTAGGGTTTATCATAGTTTGCCTCTTTAGTGAGATTGAATGTGAACCATTGATCAATGGTGACTTGTGGGGTGAGAAATTTGAGTCATCCATTCCATAGATAAGTCATCAACATTATGGAAGGTGCATGAAACCTTATCCCTCTTTCTTAAACCATTTTCCCATTAATAGAAATTATCTAATCAAAATATTGCGCATTCCATAAAATAATACAAACCTTCTCATAATTTCACAAAATCTTTCAAAATTATATCAAGTTAATATGTGGTCAAATATATTTCCAAGTCATATGTTTCTTTTGACCACATGTTATAATTGACCATTACCAAAAATAAAAGAGTATCCAAAGAGGGTGGGGCATGCCACTCATGAGAGGACTCATAGGCCCCACCTTCTAGAAATATGGTGGGCCCATATGCACAATGGGCCCCTATTAAATTTTTACAAATTTAAATTAATAAAATAGCTTTTAGAATGTTATTTGAATATTTAAACTATTGTAAAATAAATATATTTAATTTTATAAATGTAAATTTTATAAATAAAATAATCAGAAGTTTATAAAAATGTAAACAATAATTCTAAAATAATTTCTATCATAAAACAAACATAATTAAATTAATTTGATGAGAAAAATATCCATATAATTTAGGAATTGAATCAATAATCATGGGGCACTCCACCTTCAACTGTGGACTACAGATCATACTTGCTTTATAGAGCAGACCTAGTGTTTCCCATAACCCACAGTCCAAGCAGGGGCTCATTAGTGGCTCACCAAAGTATAGACGATGAGTCAAGGGGTCACAATCCCAATCTGTGGATTTCATGTTCTTTCTTAGAGACGAGTCAAAGTCCCCTAGACCTGATGCGACAACAGACCCTATGGTGCACAGGGGTATCTCTCGCACATGCATACGCTTCACCCTGAAAGGTGGCTTGCTTTCTTGAAACGGTCTATCAATATGCATGCCGTGTGATGGTACATAGATGAGGTTTTGACCTCTGTCTCTGTAGGCCACCATCACACACAAGTGTCACACAGTCCCTCAGCTCATTCATCCGGACATAGTCCGACCTCATCAAGGAATGACTCATTAGAACCCTTATCGGTTTATACTTTATGCTCGGGTAACATGAATTTTTTCCAACCGACTGGTCTACACCATCAAACACAGATCGGTATCTGCAAATACTGTTTACATAGTATGGTCCACGAGGGGCCACACTCAACTCTTAAAGAGAGAAATAGAGCCTAGAGATGCCCAGGCTAAAGAAGTACTTATAAATCGATCACGTATCTAAGATATTAAGTGAGAGGAGATATATAATTTCAGGCGTTTGAAGATATACATTAGTCACCCAAGCATCAATGGATTGAACAACATTTAGTGAAACAAAACATACAAATGTTAACACTAAAAAAACTGCATAGAGACGTTTAATCAATCTTCAATATTGTGAAAGGACTCAATTTAATCAAGCATCAATATTGTGAAAATTATCTTAGACAGAGAAAGTATAAAATTACTGAGGCTGCAGATTTGCAGTTAATGATCGAGAATTACTTTAGTGAGAAAATTCTAGAGAGAGAAAGTATAGAATTTTAGAATCCAAGATCAGAGACTGTTGATCAAGCATTATTTTACTGATATTATATTTAGCAGCAAATGATATAGCATTGCAGTGCCTATGGACCAAGCATATGTGCTCAAGCGGGAGCATGCCATATATGCTAAAAAAGTGAAAATAAAATTTGCCCTAGAGTCATTTAGAATTCTAAAGATAGTCCCAGGCTCCTAACTATGATGGTAACTGATGGAGCAAAATAGAAATGGTGCTCCCTTGCAGGAGCATTCTATCCATCTGGGTCCTAAAGGTTCCCTTAACCATCCCGTGGGAGCAGCAAATCCTTTCACTTTCAAAAGTGTGGGATGTCAGCAATGAAGCTCCTTGACTATTGTTTGAAAAACAGAGCACAATATTTTTATGAGTTCCCCGACTCTACAAAACCTATCTTACAGATGCACAATTTTTTTTTTTTTTTAGTACGTTACTGTTAAAAAAAAAACAAAAAAACCATTTTCGAATCTAAAAATTTAGTGGTTGATTCACCATGGTGAATATATATATAGAAAAAGTATATAATTATTAAAAATAAAAATAAATTTTTCTATGTATTTTAAATAACTTCAATTTTAAGCTAGAATGAAGTTTCTATAAAGCCTAGGCTTTGAGAAAACAAAATAAAGTTTCACCTCAAATCCTCGTCCGGAAAGTACTTTCGGCAACAGAAATCTCCATAATGACTCTAAAATCATTTTTCAATACTGACAATAAAATTTGATATTTTAAAAATGAAAATTTAGGGTACAATAGACGGTCTAGAAAATTTGTGACAATATACATTATTTTTAAAGCTTGAAATCTTAGTTTTTTTTTTTTTTAATCATAACACTCAAGCTGAAATGATCGATCTAAAGGTTTTCCAATGCTTGAATTGCAATTTTCAATGAGTTATAAGGTGAGGCTTTACTTATTTTAATAAGGTTACAGCCATATCAAACCATTTTCCTTTAAGTTATGCTGAAAGCAATTTTAAAAAAAATAAATATTTTTTATGTATTTTTAAGTCCCTACTTTTTCTAATAATTGTGAAACCACCATTACCGAACATCTCGAACATCCCTTTTTAAGATGGATGTTTGATGCATAAGGGACACAAATGTAGACATGTATCTCCTAACGCAAAAAGCACTTTTCTGAAAGAAAATCCCAACATCAGTCATTTGTCTTCCTACATGCCCTTTTTTTTAACAAGGTTGCGGCTTTTATATGGCCCAGGTCTTATAGAGAAATACTAGAGCCTCATCTCAAAACCTCAGTTGAAAAATACTTTTGGCATGGGAAATCCCTCTGATGACTGTAAAATCTATTTTCATCATCGATTACAAAATTTGTAACTTAAAATATGGTACAGATCGTGTGGATTTATAAACACTTGGACATTTTTAATCACCACTAATCATGTGGGGTATTAGCATATGTTTCTCTATTTTAAATTAGCTCTTAATTAAATTAAAATAGGAAAGAAAAATGAAATTCTTAAATTTATTTTTGTTATAAATAGGAAAGTCTTTGATAATACTCAAAAGATCCAATTATTTCATTATAGAATCAATGACTTAAATAATGAAAATAAAAATTATGATAGAAAAATAAAAGATTATGTTATATTTGGGGTTTCATTTTAAAGAACAAAAATATCAACTAGAGACCTACAGCTATTGGCTAGCATGTATCAACTCCAGAGTACAAATAGTACAAAAATATCAATTGGAGACCTACACCTATTTATAATTTAGTTTAATGAAACAAAAATTCGTCAGGACCATTTTATTGGCCTACTTTAATAAGTTGCGAATCTCTCGTTGATTTTTCTTTTTTGTACGGTTAAGAGTATGGTTTGAATTCTCCATTTTTTTTTTAATAGAAGTTTAGCGATTTATTAGATATCAAAATGAGTTTACAGTTTCAGAGCAAATAGCCTAAGACAAAGAAGTCCCCCCTTTGGTGAGAGAGTCGGCTAAAACATTAGCCTCGCGAAAGAGATGTACTAAAAAAACAACTAGAGACCTACACAGGTTCCAAATCTATAGCAGGGAAGACCTCAGCTCCCAAAGAGGCTTAAAAACACCATTATACCAGTTGATAACATTGAGAGAGTCCCCCTCCACAATATGAAACCGACCTATATCTCATTCAATGAACAATTTCAGGTCATTGAGGAGAGCCAGCATCTCAGCGTGGTTAGTTGTTGTGATCCCTAACGGCCCGGCATAAGAAAAAATAACCAATCCACTCGAGTCTCTCACCACACTGCCATAGCCAGCCCTCCCTAAATTCCCAAGAGAGCTCCCATCGAAGTTAAGTTTGAAGGTACCTTCTAAAGGGGGCACCCATCTACCTTGCGGTCTACACTTTAGGGATCTCAAAAAGAAAAGGATAGGAAGATTTCTCTTCACATCGACTTCTACAATATCGGTCCCCTCCTTGGTGATTGAACAACAGCGCCAAAGATCGTGAAGAATTTTGTGCAATACCCTCTCAAAAGGGAGACTACAGCCATCACACACTCTTCGATTCCTTTCTTTCCACACTTCCCACAGGATCAGGCTTGGCTCAATCTGCCTTGAATTCTCCATTTACTAAAGGGTGTTGTTTGCATAAGGTTGCAACCTAAACAATCAAAATAATTTGTGCCTTTAAATTTTATCATAAGATATGGTTTTGTTGTAAAAAATTATTAGGATGGCCTAAGAATCCATTTTCATATCTAACTATAAAATTTTGAACTAAAAAAATGGTTCAAATCAAGTAGATCCATAAACACATAAAAATCTTGAAAATGGACGATCCAGATACGTATTGCAAGATGCAATATTTTTGGGACTCGAAATCTGTTATTTTCCATATTCTTATATATCGATGTTGAGATTATCCATTAGAAGGCTTCCCAACATCAAATAGCATTTCCCATGAATTTTTGAGATATACCTTATTTCTACATTTTTAAAGTTTCAACATTTTATAAACTTTTTCTCTTACTAAATTCTATCTCATTTATGATTCCTAATCCAAATCGCCAATTTTAAAAATAGAATCGAATTGTGAGAGGAAAGAGCACAACATCAGAGGTGAAAGCATGTCGAGAGCATCAAATTGTGACAGAAAAGAGCACAAAAATAAAGGTGAAGCTGTAGAGAGAGAGAGAGAGAGGGGTTGAGGCTTAAGTGGTTAGAGGGATGGATCCCTCAATATATTCCTAATGTCAAATTGAAAGAGCGAGAGCTATCAAGTGAGAACCAAATATGGTGTTTTTTGTCAAGGAACTAATAAAGAGAGCATAATTTCATAATTTTAAATAATATTAAATGGAAAAAGTTATATAGAGCTGAAGCTCTAAACAATCAAATTAGAGCTCATCTCAAAAATTTCACTAGAAAAAACAAATGGATTTCAAGTTTTAGAAATAGTGTTTTTTCAAAAAACAAAAAAAGTTTTGAAAATAGTGCACCTTGTAACGTATTTTTGGACCGTCAGTTTTCAAGATTTTCATAGATCTGCCAATCTACACTATTTTTTAAGCTTTAAATTTTATAACTAAAAATAAAAATATATTTTAAAGCTATCAGAAAAATTTCCAGTATTGAAACAATATTTCTCAACACTGTTTGAAGGCGGGTTTTACTTTGATTGTACAAACCGCACCCATATTTAATTTCAAATTTCAATTATATATTAATCGTTTTTGCAATGGTGACTATCCTGGATGTTCTAGCCTCTCACAAGGGATGCTTAGTGGGTAAGTCTTTTTTTGACATATGGACGTCCCAAGTTTTACATGAATAACACATGAAAAAAATTAAAAATACAAATAAAATTAATACGTGGAACTTGGATCAGCCAGGTACAGTATGAGCCTCGAGGGTGTAAAAGTCCCATCTAGGTATGACTTCAGCATCTAGGAGAGGATTACCTCGCAGGTTTACCTAGGCAGTTGTCTCTTGAGTTTCTGAGGCGAAACCCGGTAAGGGGGTAGAAATGGATTTCAAGTGACCATCCTCTTTCATCTTAGCTTTTCCTTTTCTTATAGCTTCATCTTGATAAGGAAAATCTCGTGCTTGCTCTTTTGGTGCTATAATCGAGACTTGTTTATGAGGTTCATTTTGCTGGTCATTTTGCTGGTCGAGGGTGCTAGTGCAATTGCGAACAGGAGAGGATGGACCACTCCTTGCTTCCTGGCAAGCAATTTGAGCTTCCAACACCGGCGTTAAGAAATGTAGGGTCTTTCGGAAGTCTTGCATGTGGTAAGCGGGGTTTGTGAGCTTGGCGTCATCTCCTTCTTTTCAAGGACTGGGCCAGGCATGATTTCAGGGATTTATCGGACTCTAGAGGAGTCCTGCCGATGTATCAGGAAGGAGAGAGACCAATCCACACCATCCTTCTCAATGTGAATGACTTTAGGTATTTGTAATACTTTGAGTTGATTTGTGGGATAATTGACTTGAGGAGTGAAGCAAGCATCATTCTCCTCCCTCTGGGAGACAGGAATGTGCAATGCCTTTTGGTTAGCTTTTTGTTTTACTTCAGTCATGTGTGTCGTCTCAGCTTCGAGAAAGGGGATGGGAATACGTAACAGCTTCATGCCATCATGAGCATGAGTGACTATAGGTGTCAGCGGGCTCAATTTTGCAGCTAAGTTTTCTTCATGCTTACTTTGAGTTTCCATCGGCAAAGATTCTCGTACCAGGGGGATAGAGGGTGAGGCTTCCTCTTTGTTTTTCTGGCACAGTATGGCTCTCGGGGTTGTAGGGAAATTTCCATCGACAGGTATCAAATGGATTATCTTTCCATATCTCTTCTCTTCTTGAAAAAAACGATTGAGCGATCATGTCATGTCGTCTACGTCTTCCTGACAGGTTGGTGCTCTCTCTCAATTTTGGGTCTGTATAGACTTTCACATGCAATGCTAATTCTTGAGGGCGTATTGGGTTTGCAAAATAATGTTTTGCGTCAGCATAGTGTGATTCAGTGATAGGGAACGGCCTTTTATCAACTCGCTAGTCATAAAGAGAGGTCGATTGTGGAATTTCTCTCTCAGTTATAGATCATCATCCGAGAACATGATAGGCATGCAAGTGCTGAGTATTGCAGGGTCTACCTCGAATTGTTCGACTTCTGTTTCATATATTTCAGGGCTGAAGAGAGCTTGTACCAGAGCCATTCGAAAGTCTTTCAACAACGTGAGGGCATCATAAATACTCAGGAGAGCCGTCAGGTTTCTAAGATGCCCGATCACATCATATTTGACTTTGTCAGCCTCGACAAGGGTGGTTCCTGGGTTCTCCACTGATTTTAAAGGGACCGATGGTGATGGCGAAGTTTTTGAAGCGGAAGGGATTGCTGCAGCCATCGGGGAAGAATCGGCCGTAGTTGTGAATTTAGGTTGTGAGGACTGACTAGACTGCACGGCTGAGGCGGGCTTAGGTGAGGTAGCATGGGGTGAGAATTGCGATGGTGTGGGAAACTTAGTGAGGGAAGACGAGGTGTCTGGCTAAGGGACTGGCGGAGGTCTAGGGTATTTCAAGAGGACAGGCATTTTATAGACGGAAGTGGTTGAATCTGAATTGGGGATCAGTGATGGTCCAGGATATTTCAGGGTTTTGGACAGAGCAGGCCCCTAGATTATTTCCAGCTTTCCTCTTGACCGCAACCGTATTTAGTCAACTGGGGTTGTTGTACACCCCTAATGAAACACCAGCATGTGGCATGCTTCATGAGTCGAAGGGCTCCCTTTTTTTGAGTTCCCTAGTGCTTCCCGCAAATTGGGTTTTACGGGTAGCTGGGGCTCCATCGCTGTTATGGCTGTCGCTTAAAGGCCTTGGGTCCATCTTTCAATTTGAATGGGCTCAAGATGGCCTTGGAGCTGCGTCTCTTCTATTTGCTTGTGACGATCTTGGGGCCGCGGATTGGACGGAGTGAGTCCATCTTCCTATATTTTGACAACGCAGCAGTGAACAGTGTCGTTGATGACAGGTTCCTTCGTGCTTTGCAGTGGGTAGAACCGATTTTGTTTTATTAGGTCCCTTGAGATTGGGGACTCCGCATTGGGCTCTCGGAGCAACACTTCCATCCCTTTTGTCCATTTAATTTGTAAGATCTGGTAGATCTTTTCCCATAATCAAAACCCTCGATTTCCTTCCCCACTAACTCTCCTTAGGGAGACATGGGCGAAATTGATCAAGTCCTGTAATGTATGGCATCTAAGAAGAAAGGACCTCGTGGATGACATGGGAGGAATTGGCTTGTCCAGAGAAGGGGGATGCTGACCGGGTGCGTTTGAGAGTATCTTGCTTCAATCCTTGCCCCACGGGCTAGCTCGTGCATATAGAGAAGGAGGAGTAGGCAAGATGGTACTCGAAGGGAATTTCTTTGAGTACTACATGCCAAACGGCTTCGAGGTACTGAGGAGTGCATTTGATGCTCCTTTCTCTTTTTTGCTGGTAGAGTCATTGGACCTGCAAGTGTGTGTGTGGCCCATAGAAGTGTTCGGGGTGGTTTGGGCTCCAACCCCTGGTGAAGTGAAAGGCTGAATATTCAAAATAGTCACCTGTTTGGTTGGATAGGGCATGCATACGTTCTGTAAGACTTTTGATTGCCTCGAAAGTCATGTCCTCACTTGGTTCCATCCTTTGGGCTGCCCCGAGCTGTTAGATTATCATGTAATGCATTGCAGCCTGAAAACCACTTGTGGGGAGTCCAAGCCTCAAGAGACCTGAAGCAGGTGAGGAGACTGGGGTAAGGTGTTTCCTTTCTCTTCTCATTACGGTGATGGTTAAACCATCCACTGCAATGTGTGTGAATGTGCGCACGACGGCTTTGCGACCGCACTGCCAGGCATAAGAGACGACAGAGTGGGGTGTGTGCTGCGATCTGCTAGTACTAGCGATGACTTTGTGAAGCACAGGTGAGATTACTTTTCAGTTAACCGCTGAGACAGTGGTCTCATTAAGACTCACCGGGAGGAGAAGAGAAGTGGTGTGAGGACCACTTTTAAGCTTATAAATGGCAGGATACCTGCCAGTAACAGGGTGCTTATCAGAGAAGGTGACTTTGGAGTCACCCATGTAGATGACATCAATAGATTTCCGTTTGATCTGGGAGAAGGAGGGAGAAGGCGTTTGAGCACCTCTTCCCTTAATCTTTCTAGCCTAAACTAGGATGGTAGGGCCGACAAGGCGGTTTGAGGAGGACAGGGGAGAAGCAGGTTAGTCATTCCGCTCTCCATAGAAGAGGTCGCAAATATGGGGATGATGAAGTCCCCAATTTGGATAAAAGAGGAGTAATGGGACTCCATTGTAGTTTTAGAAAGAAAAAGAAGTGAAGTGTTTTCCTGAGAACAACCCGAGCCAACTATAGGGTGGTGTGTCCTCAGTGGAGACACCAGTTGGCTGGGGCGTGATTTTTTCCTCTCGCGGACAGCGGGAAAAGATCCTCTCTCAAACAACCGTGAAAAGACCTTGTGCACTGCACGTCTGTGAGACGTGACAAAATCAATCTACAGAGAAGGTAAACCTTGCTCTGATACCATGTTAAGTTCTATAACAATTTGAATGGAACAATTTTGAATAGATTGTATAAACCAAACGGGGTATATGTAGAGAATAGAAGAGGTTGCAATCCCTTGATTGTAAGGATCTATTTAACAAAAATAGAAAATGTACATCAATACAAAATACTAAAAAATTAGATAGTGCACATCAATACAAAATCCTATGAAATTAGAAAGTGTATAGAAATTCAAAATTTGAAATTCAATATTTGCATTTCGATTCGAAAGTTTTGATAACTCCCAACAAGTCCTGATGAAAAACTTCATGACTTTTGCTGGCTTTCAATTTGAATAGATGTCCTCCATTTTAGCAATTTGATTGAGGATATCATTCACCTTGGACCATCAACCATTAATAAAAGACGTGTTTGGAAACTCCCCTATCTTACTCTCCCAGTCAGAGTAGGGAGTACTTGGGTTATCAGGCCGACTCGTCCAGTTAATGTGGTGGTACTCAGGTTACAAGCTAACTCGCCAAATCGAAGTAAGGATACTTAGGCCTGCTTGTCCAGTTGGATTGAGGGAACTCTCGTCCAGTTGGCGTGAGGGACGTAGGTTCATGACATTGGCATGCCAGAACTGAGTCCTACTTTATAAACACTGATTCGTAGATGTCTTGAGCCATTCTAGCGAGTCGGCCCCCAGGCATATGGAAGATGGGCCTCATCTCTTTGTGCTTCTCTCTGTGCTCTTTACCTATGTTCCCTCTTCCCATGCTAGTTCTGACCTTAGTGTAGCCTTGCGCTCCTCTCTCACTTCCTCAATACGGGACCCATCTTCATGGCTCAACCCTTCACGCCATTTCTCCTTCCGATTCTAGGCCACAGAGCCGCTCAACCAGACCTTCCTTTTGAGCAAATGGTTCGACAAGATCCTCTCCAAAACCTTGATTTGGTCTGCAAATAGGGACCTCCTGCTGCCTAGAGGTTCCACATTGGAGTTAAAGACCGGAGGTGAGCTGTTTCTCAATGTCCAAACTGCCAAACAGATATGGAGAGCCAACATGGCCAACAGCACCATTGCCTCGACCGTCATGCAAGACTACTGCAACTTCATGTTTGGAAGAGCTTCAACCATCCTATAGACACTCCTACTGGGCCAAACCTTAGGAGTTTTTGGGGGAGTTTGTCACTCATGCCGTACAAATTATTTGTTTCAAAAGAATTGTTAACAAGTTTAATAACCGGAATGTATGCAAAGAGACCATTTTTTTTTTCTACGTCGTGGTCACAATCATTCTCACTTATTACATATCAAATTAGATGGTTTGGGGTGAGTCACGAAGTCTGAAAAAACAAAATTTGAACTGTGTCTATTTAATGAGACTCTTTCATGTACCCATTTTGAAATTTAAATGACAAAAAGATTGTGACCTCCATATACAAAAGCTAAATGATTTTTTTGTAGGGAATCTTTTAAAAAATACCAATGCCGATCAGAACCTATTGATCTGGTCGAAAATTGTTGGGGACAAATCAGTTCCCATGAAATATTAGGAACCGGTTGGTTCTCCCCCATATCACGTAACCAACCCCACTTTTTATATTTTTTAAATTTTTTAATGACTGATTTGGTAGACCGGTTCGCCAAACAGGATTAAAAATGAAGATGCCCATTTGGATTCACCTGCCCAATTTTTAAAACCTGCAATGAAAAACCCATATGAAGAGGGTGGCTCTCAATTTCCATTAAAAAGTCGCATTTTACCCAGACATTATGAGTATTTCTCCTCCAATTTGATACTACAAAAATCCTTTTATGGAAACCACAAGCAACATGCAGCTGTTGTGGGTCTCTTAATTTGATGTTGGTTAAGAGGCTCATGTTCCTTATATGATATGAGAGACAGATGAATGATGAGCTTGACTGATGTGACAAACCCCCATGGATAATAGATTTAAGGATCCGATTTTTATGATTCCACCGACTCATATTATTTGCATGCAGGACCCCCTTGAACACCCATTATTTGAATCAATTTTCGATCCAAATTTGCAGTGATCTATGATCTACACTATAATAATCACAAATAAAAAATAAAATATGATAAAAGAAAATTTAAATTATTTTTATTAGAATATTTTCCTATCCATTTGATAGGAATTTTTAGTTGTAGATGTTCGGACATTTGTGATTGTGCGGGCTAGTGAGTCCGCTGACTCATAAAACACTTTTTCTAGATTTAATATACTGCTTGTGCCCAACGGTAAGGATTTGAGAGAGAGAACATGAGAACGACACGGAAGGATGGGAGTTGGATATGTTTAGGAGAGAAAGAGAGGTTTTAATATAGAGGTGGTACACAATTAAAAGTGGCACAAACAACTTTTAATGGTTCAGATGGAACCTAGTTTCATTCAAGAACCACAAGTTAATTCCATTTTCTTATTCTTTTATTTTTATTTTAAAAATTATATTTATATGAAACTTAGGTTTTAGCTTTATTTTTATAAAGAGAATTAAATAAAAAAAATAAAAAATATTTTCAACATAAAATATATTAATCAACTATATTTTAGGAGATATTTGGCCCTTTTTTATTTGAAATATTTTTTAATTATTTTTATGTAGATCTCTCTATAAAAATGAACTTATATGAAAATTTTCATATAATATAATATTTAAATAAAAATAAAATATGAATTTAATTGAAAAATATCGCCTTCTAAAATCTCAACCGTTGAAAAGGTGCACCATGGTTGGGATACTTTTCCTTTAATTTCCTTTGATAAATAATGAAATGAGAGGGAGCACTACTTTTCCTATTCTTGAGAGAACTTGGGAATTGGGTAAAGCAATGGAATAAGAAGCAGAATTTGGATGAATTGAATGTAGGGATTTATAAAGATAGAGAAATAGGAAGTCCAATTCAAATGAATTGAGAGTCAAGATATCAATTGAAATATAGGAAATTTCTAAATTATAGGCAATTAAATAATATGATCTATCAAATTTCTAGGAAGTTTTATTACATAACATTTTCTTTACACATGACATTAATTGAAAATTTAGAAGACTTCTAAATTACAAATAGATGTTATCAAATTTACTAGGTGATCTAGGTTTTCGTTTACTTAGTATGTGATATTAATTGAAAAAATATGTGAGTTAGAACATGTAAGTTAATTGAAAAAATATGACTTCAATATTTTGGGAAATCAAATAAAAAATCTAAAACTTTGCAAGCTAGATGAATTATGCTTTATACCTGATGGGGACATTCTCTCTCAAGAATGGAACGATAGGTCAGCGAATACGTATATTATAGTCCCAAAAAAATTTCGACGCATAATGCAATTTTCATGGAAAGTGGGAGGGCGAGATATGAATGAAAATGAGACTATATATATATATATATATATATATATATTAATGGATTGTATATTATGAGAACATTTACTTTTGGTACAAGAATGACACATCCATTCTTAAACATTGGATATGTTATTTAATAGATTGAAATGTGCTGCAACATTCGAATAATTTTGTTTTAGACATTATACTTAATAAATGTCATATTCCCAACCATCTTATTTTACATCTAACTGTTAATAGTATTTGTGACCTACTTCTCTAAACAACTTCTCTAAACAATCAAAATAAAACACATCTTCAAATACTGTAGAAAAATATGGTTTCAATATTGGAAATCTTTATGATAGCTTTAAAATATCTTTTCATCTCTAATTATAAAATTTAAATCTTAAAAAATAGTGTAGAACGAGCCGATCTAAAAGATCTTAATAATTGACAACCCAAATATGCATTACAAGATGCACTATTTCCAAATTTTTACATCCATTCTTTTTTCATGTTCATGATCTTGAAGTCGAGATGATTACCCTGTTCTAATGAAATTCTTGAGGTGCGCCCAAACCTCCTACTCATATAAAGTTTTTCCAAAAGTAAATAATCTTGTATACATTGCCTTTAATTAATAATATATTTCTCGAAAGTTAAAAAGAGTTAATGAGGGAAAGTCACGAGAAAGAGATATGGAAAACTCAATGGATAGAGAATCTGATGATCACGGGTTACACAGCAAGTAACCTTACGTACATGATGCAGAAAATTACACTCTTTCAAGTTTCAACCCTATAATTTTGGGAGCAATTATCCAATATAACAGTTGTATTGTGGTATCATGCAACGAACACTTCTAAAAAATCATATTTGTAGTATTTGTATGGTCTCAAATTTTACACACACACTCTCTTCATCTCAATAATCAATCCCTCCAAAAAAAGAAGGTTAATTTGAACCTTAGATAGGTCAAAATGAGTCCCCTCCAAAAACGAATCTAGACCATTCATTTTACGAATTTTAAAATCTTGGCCTTTATAAACGCAAAATCATTTTTTTCTTTTTTAATATTGTTCATCTAATGATAATAAATCCATCTAAAAAAATTAGAAATGAAAAAATCCTTCTAAGGTCTAGATCTAAACATCTCACTAAAATTAACAGCCAGTGTTAATTAGGAAAAAAAGTACTTTCTAGATTGTGTTTTCATTTTTTTCTTTTTTATGATTGTTCATTAAAAATAAACAGATAGTATATTTCAAATTTTGGATTAAACAAATGGCCATAAGATAATTTTTTAAAATTATTGCATTATATTTCTATACAAGGGTTGCATGAAATTATTGCCCTAATTTTTTACTTTTTTAAAGACATCCAAGCTTTTACTTTCAAGCATCTGCAACATGAACACCCACTCAAATAAAATAAAAAAAGTTTTGACACAGATTGAAAGAAGAGCACATAGCACTTCAAAAACGAAAACCCACTGGAAACTCAACCCCCTTCACATCATGGGGCAAGCGAAATCAGGAGGAGGGTTCATTCCACAAGTGACCAAAAGCTTTAGAGCGAGGGGCACAAAGATTTTGAGATTGAGAAGCTTCATTCTAATGGAGTTGCAGAGGCACAAGGTGGCTTGTATGTCAGCAAGGCCCTGAATCAAAGGGCAACACTCATCAGCGACGTGCACGCCGAGACCCACATGCACGAGGCCGCCAAGCATGTCCACACAGGCGCCAAGCTTCAATGCGTCAACAGGACACGTTGCAGGCGGTGGTCGTAGTGGTGGTGGGGTGCAACCAGGTGGTGAAAATGGTGGTTTCACGGTAACCGGAGGAGTAGTAATTGGTGGTTTGACAGTAATAGGAGGAGTATATGGTGGTTCTACAATAACCGGAGGAGGGGTACCCGGGGGTTTTACTATAACAGGGGGAGTGATGATTGGTGGCTTAACCGTGACCGGAGGCGTGGTTATAGGCGGTTTCACAGTGACAGGAGGAGGGAGTGTGGGTGGTTTAGTGGTGATGGGTGGGGTGTTGATAGGTGGTTTCACGGTGGCAGGAGGTGGGGTTAATGGCGGTTTTGGTGATATGGGTGGGGCTTTTTTTGGTGGTTTGTGCCGTCTGGATTTGTGGGGGTGAGGGGAGCAATAGTTGCAGGAGAGGATGGGAGGGGTGGCAAAGAGGAAGAGAATTAGTAGGATTGCAGAGAGCTTAGGTGATGCCATGGCAGAGAGAGAGAACTGTTAATGGTAGTGTGGGTTAAAATGGGTTTATGTAGAGGAGAAAAAGGAGAGGTAGAAGGTCCCAAAGGCCTGAGAATTTCACGTGAAGGGAGAGAGAGGGAGGGGCTTGCAGAGGGGACCTGGTAGTGTTGCAGGGGTGAATTAAATAAGCACCGATAAGCCATTTTCTCTTTCCTCAGTCAGATGGTATCTGATTTATGTTCGGAATTGCAGCCACGCCCCTCTTACTTTTATTACATCGCCTTTCTATTTAGTGATGGAAAAAGTTTTATGATGGTTGCAACCTTAAAATGTAGAATTATATATCCACCTAAAAAATCCATCAAAAAATGTTGTCTTAATGTTGAAAACCCCTCTAATTGATCATCTCAACATTAAGATGTATAAATATGAAAAAAAAAAGATTTTGAGTTCCAAAAAAAAGTGCATTTTGCAACACATTATCTAGGCTGTCCATTTTCAAGATTTTCATTTGTTTATAGATCTACTTGATTTTAACCATTTTTAAAATTTAAAATTTTATAATTAGACATGAAAATAAATTTTAAGATAATCTTAATAATCTTTTATACCACCATTACATATTATAATAAAATTTGGAGATCCACCTTTATTGGATTGTTTAAGGTTGCAACCTTATACAAGCCACACCCTTTATTGATCCACCTCCCATTTAGACTATATATACTCACACCCGTGCTCCTCACACCCGTGCTCCTCCACAAAGTACATACACACATAAACCACACCCTTTATTGATCCACCTCCCATTTAGACTATATATACTCACACCCATGCTCGGCCACAAAGTACATACAGACATGCTGAGACATGACCTGTGAGTTAGCCATTCATGCTCAAACTCAGGGCCTATAATTTTGAGGTTGGGAAAGGCCCTCTCTAGTCTCAAAAAGGAGGACCTTACTGTGTGATCAACTTTCACACATACATATGATATGACCTTGTGAACTTCCTAAATGACTTGTATGGATTACCTCATTTTAAGAGTTTTTTTTTAAAACTAAATTTATGCTTCTTCTTTTTTTTTCCGACAAGCTTTCTATACTTCCCTTAATGTATGCTAGTCATATACTTTCCCTAATCTAGCTCTCAGAGCTGAATGAACAGCTGAGATGGATCAAATTACAACGTCACGTCTCTACACTGTTGTGTTTTTTTTTTTATAAAACATTTTGACACCGAAGTTTTGGCGTCTAATCCTCTCTTAAACTCGCACCTGCAAACAATATAAAACATTTATTCCTGATGAAGTAAAATAACCAAAATACCTCTAAAATTTTTAAGGATAGTTTGGTTATTTTATTTTATTGGATGTGCCGCATTGAGATGATGGCACATACCAAATTTTATATTTATATAATTTATAGAATAAAACTAAAAATAAAATACTTCGAGGTGTCAGATTTAGATCAAACAGTCAATGGCCTATTTGATCTAAATTAAAAGGAGGGAGTAGAGAACTACTATACAACATGGGAAGTATAAAAACCTTTCCTTGTTTTGTCACTCTTGCTTCCCAAAAGTTCCCTATTTTGTCACTCTTGCTTCCCAAAAGTTTGAGAATGTTTTCTTCCCTATCTTTCCTTAATTTTTCTTCACAAAAATCTGTAATTCTTCTCCAACACTTTGCTCTCTTTCATTGTTGAAATTTTAAAGTTCTTTCCAAAATAATTATGGTATTCCTCCCTTTTTTTTTTCTTTTTGGTAATTTAGCGGGCAAGACGAACCCCTACCCATTTTTTTAGATAGATTAGGGAGTGTAGCTTTTTCAAAGTGTCAGTGGGTGGTGTTTAAAAACCATAATGTAGAAACTAAACATGGAGGTGCTACCACCACGACCCAGCCCCCCTTTCCTGGTATTTCTCCCTTTGATTGATTCTTTTGCTAAGGTAAAGTATGGCTAAAAGATGTTTTACTCCATGTTGCCCCGAAACACAAGTCGCTTTGGGTCTATAAGCAAGAATGTTACCCCTTTTGGGACTCAAGACAACATGGAGCGTGGAAGTTGTTCTAGAAATAGGAATTCTTCTTTTCTAGGAATTGAGATATTGAATTGGCAAGTAACATGTTTGATATCCACTTTGGAATTTTAAGGAAGGTTGAGAACCTACGTTTGATTGAGCCTGGAAGTCTGGAAATATGGAGATATGTGAATAAGTGACCGATAGCCTTTTGTTCTTTTTTTGTATCACATGAGGCCAAGAAGAATTTTATATCACTCCTCATCCTCAGTAAGTCTAACAAAATAAACAGGTTAGAGGATAAAAAACAAGATTTGGGAAAAATAAAACATTAAAAGAAGAGAGACATAAAGATTTATGTGGTTCGACAAATTGCCTATGTTTATGAGGCAGCAATGCTCACTTTAACCAGTCAGAAAAACATCATGTAGGTATGGAGAATACAAGGGATACAAGCTTCTCCCAAGCCGTAAGGTCTTTCTCTCGCTAGAACGCCTACCTAATGACTAAAGAAACTAATCATTTCTCTCTCTTCTTTTTCTTTTTTCTGCATCTCTACTTTTCTCCCTCAACAAATTATTTTTGTAAACAAGAACCCAAAAGACCTACATGACCATATTTTTCCCATTCTTAGATTAATAGTTTATCTTTCCTATAAAATAGGAACTCCAAGATACATGGAAAAGACTCATCACGTACAACCCATGTCTGTAAGCGTTAACCTCCCTTAATAAAAGGAACATTCCAAAAAATGATAAACCACAATAGGCTTCATGCACAACATTCTCTCACTTGAAGACATGTTTCTCTTTTGACTACTCTGCTCCAAGAGATTGTTGCACACCACTAATCATCAAGCAACACAAGCCCTATAGAAATCCTAGACCAAGTGAACTTCCATTTACCAATGGGTTTAGTCAACATATCTGCTAAATCGTCATCAGTATGAATTTGCTGCAATAAAATTCTTTTATCTTCTACCACATCTCATCTTCTACCACATCATGAATAAAGTAATACTGAACATCAATGTGTTTAGTCCTGTTATGGAAAGATGGATTCCTTACTAAAAACAAGGCACTCTAGTTATCACAATAAAGCGATATACCTTCTTGCACAACTCGGAATTCATCAAGTAACCTATTTAGCCAAATCACTTATTTAGATACATGGGAAAGTGACAAACTCAGCTTCTTTAGAAGCCAACCACAGACTGCAACATTGATAACCAACTAATTGTACCACCTCCCAAAGAAAAAACATATCTAATTGTAAACCTTGTTTTATTCAAGTCACCAACAAAATATTCACCAACATAACCAGCGACTTTCAAATCCATTCCACTGTAATAAAAACCAGCATTGCATGTTCCTTTTAAATACCAAATGATCCATTTCATCGCGGTCCAAAATTCATAGCCAAGATTTATCATATATCTACTCACAACTCCTACTGCTTGTGCTATGTCAAGTTTGGTGCTAGTTATATCAAACATGAGGCTCCCTACTATTGATGAATACGGTATTAGAGATATCTGTCTCTTACCTGCTTTGGTGCTAATACATTGTTTTGAAAATTTCATATGCACAGGAAATGGGAAACTAACTAGTTTAACATTCTACATATTGAAGAGCCGCATAACCCTCTCCACATAACTCTTCTGAGTTAACTAGATTTTTCAGTTCTTCTTGTCTCTACACTTATTCCAAGAATTTAATTGACGGCTCACAACTCTTTCATCTCAAATTCTTTAGCCAACTAAACTTTAAGTATTACAATATTCTCTTTATTTGGTCATGCAACAATCATGTCATGGATATACAATAACCAAATAATAAAGCTTCCATCACCATAACTACTAAAATAGGCACAATGGCCAGTTTCACATCTACGAAAAGTCAAGCTTAACAAGCCAAATTGTTTGTATCAACACCTCAGCTCATGTTTCAACCCATAAAACGATTTCTTGAGCTTACAAACCAAAATCTCTTTACCTTCTTCCTCAAAAAACCCTTAAGTAGGGTCATATAAATATCTTTTTTTAAGCCACCATGCAAAAATGCAATTTTCACATCTAATTGTTCCAACTCTAAATAAAAAATATCAGCCATAGCCAAAAACACTATAATAGTGGACATGCACACAACATGAGAGAAAATCTTATAAAAATCAATACCTGATTTCTGAGCATAACCTTCCACAACCAATCGAGCTATGATTTTTACCCTATTAGTATTTTGAAAGTCCTATTAATAATTTGAAAGTAGCTGGTTATGTTTGCCCTATTAGTAATTTTATAAGGTTTTATATTTTATTCTTCCACAAGGCCTCCATCTCTTCTTCCATGGATGCTCTCTATTCATCATATTTATTGACCTCACATGCCTTACATAAAAATATGGCTCACCCTAGTTTGTTAGGCAAGCATAGAACAAGACATATTCATTAAGTCTCACAACCTTTTTTAAGTCTATCAGATCTTCGTAATTCAACACGACCTTAATATTCTTTAAGTTCTTGGACAATTTCAGGTTCTTAGTCCTGATCACTATCTCGCTGGTTCTCATGGGTGCACTCTACCTCAACAGTTTTTGCATCTGGCTCATCTTTCTTATATTACATGGAATTTTTATTGAAAATAACATTTCAACTACCTACAATTTTGTGGTCAATAGGATTCTACTATTTATACCACTTTGTACCATCAGCATAACCAAGAACAAACACTTTTTGGATTTTGTGTCTAGCATAATTCTCTTCTCCTTTGGAATAGAAGAATATGCATCATAACTTAAAACATAAAGGAAAAACTAATCAGTTAGTTTACCTGTCCAAACCTCTTCTAGGTCAATAGCAGAACTGAGGCGTCTATTACTTAAGAAACAAGTTATATGAATTGCATTTGCCTAAAAGCACTACTCCAACCCTACATCATTCACATGCACCTGACACAGTCCATAATGGTACGATGCATTCTCTCATCAACCCCATTTTGCTGAGGTATTCCAAGAACTATCAACTGCCAAGCAATACTATGGTCACTACAAAAGTTATTAAATTCATCAAAACAAAACTGTCCCCCATTAGCAGTTCTTAGGCATTTGATTCTCTTACCTTTCTATTTTTCTACCAAAGCCTTGAAGTTTTAAAACAACTAAAGACATCTAATTTCCTTTTTAGCATATAATTAATACTTCTATTGAAAAATCATCAATGAAAATGACAAAATATGCAACACCCCTCATAAAAGCAATAGGTGATTCACAAGTTTACAAATGAGTAAACTCCAAAAAATCTTACTTTTAGCGGTAGACATAGCAAAGTGCAATTTTGTATGCTTTCCAAATAAGCATGACTCACAAAATTCTAAATTAAAATATTTTAAACCAAGGAGGATGTTTTTATCGAGAAGTTTTTTGAGTCCACACTCGCTCACATAACCCAAATGTGCATATCCTGTCATGACAGAGTCCACCTCTATAATATCAGCCACTTTCAAAATTATTTGTCCAACATGTCCATACAAATTGCCTGCTAACTCTCCTTTGGTAAGCACTAATACTCTCTTTGAAATTTTCAGACATCTACTTTCACCTATAAACTTGAAACCTTGTTCATTAAATTTTTCCAAAGATAAGAGACTCCTTCTAATATTTGGAACATGTTTGATACTCGGGATTGTGCATGTTACTCCATTGAACATCTTGATTCTTATATCTCCAACTCCCACTATTCTACACGAGTCATTATTTTCTATATAAACAATACCTCTATCCCATGGTTGGTACTTATATAACCAATCCATATGTGCAAATATGTGAAAGGATGCACCTGCATCAAGTAGCTAATATTGTAAAATTTCTTCCCTATCCACAAACAAAACTTCTCCATCTTCAAACTTTTATTTTATTTCTAGATTTTTTTTAGACTAACTTGAACTTGGCTTATCAGAAAAACAAAATTTAAGGGCTTCCTAATTCCCTTTTGTGCCATACAATTTCTCTTCACATTACCTAATTTCCACAGCTCCAACACTTCACTTTCTTATACCCCCTTGATTTGAATCTTGACCGATCTCTTCTTGTACTTTCCTCCATTGATCTTCCTAATGCTACAAACACATTCCCAGATAAATCTTAACCATACTTTCTCCTAGACTCCTCTATCAAAAGTGCTGAAACAATGAAATCAATTAAAAAGATTTTGCACTACTGATATTTACGATTAGTCCATCCTATGACTCTAGCATAAAACAGAGTAATATAATTGTTTTATCTTCTTCATTAAATTTCACATCTAGTAATATCAATTGGCTAATCAAGCCATTAAACTCATTTAAGTTCCCTTGCAAACATGTATCATTACTCATCTTGAGATTGTAAAGTTGAAAACAAAGGAATTTTTATTAAAAAGATACTTACCTTCAAAAGTATTTTTCAGCCATCCTACAAAATCTTTTGTGGTAGTTTCTAATGAGACATTGAATAAAATGGACTCATCGAGTGCTAAAAAAGTATATGCTCTGGCCAATTCCTCATCATCCATTTTTGCATGTTTATTTTCTTTGCCTTTTAAAGCCACTACACAACCAACTTTCACCAACATCGCTTGCATCTTTAATTTTTAGGTTGATAAATTCGAACCATCAAATTTTGAAATTTCATATCTGGTTGAATTTCCTATATCCATTTTCCTGCAATCCACCACAAACCTTATGCCTAACAAGGATCTTAAACCAGACTCTAATACCAATCATAGAGGATAATAACAAAGGCTTGAAAAAAAATAACATAAAAAAAAAATTGTGCAGAAAATTAAAATATGAAGACACAAATATTTACATGTTTCGGCAAATTGTCTACATCCACAGGCTAGCAAAGTTCTCTTCCACTAATCAGAAAAATACCATGCAAGCATGGAGAACATAATAGATTCAAGCTTTCTCTCACCCACCTAAGAACTAAAGGAAACCAACCCCTTCTCTCTTCTTTTCTTTCTTTCTTTCTTCATTTTTTTTTTTTTTTTTTTTTTTTTTTTTATCTTGAATTTTCTCTCTACAAAACTATTTTGGTAAAAGAGAACTTAAGAGATCCACATGACCATCTTTTTCCATTCCTAGTTTAAGAGATCCACATGACCATCT
Organism: Amborella trichopoda; assembly: GCF_054954075.1. Lineage (NCBI taxonomy): Eukaryota > Viridiplantae > Streptophyta > Magnoliopsida > Amborellales > Amborellaceae > Amborella > Amborella trichopoda. The sequence goes on from NC_142348.1 coordinate 37,021,297, forward strand.
TTTTCCATTCCTAGTTTAATTAGGTTATCTTTCCTATAAAATAAGAACTTCAAGATACATCGGAAAACTCATTATTTACAACCCATATCTATAAGTATTAACTTCCCTTAATAAAAGGAACTTTTCAAAACAGGATAAACATCTTAATGGAAATAGGCTTCGCACAACGAATAGTTCCCATCAAGCATATAAGGAGTTAGTTGTGCTCTGTCTCTATGTCTCTCTCCCCCAAGCCTCCCCTTTCCAAAAAAAAATAAAATAAAATAAAAGAAGATACAACCATAAATTCAAGTGGCTATTACAAATATTTCATGACTCCATGAACAAAACCATAACAAATTACACTTGATAGTGGACTTAATTGAAAAGGTCGATTACATAAGAATCCCCATCCATAATTTCCAAAAACACATTAAACCTCAAGTACAACCTAGTCTTGCAAGTTTGGTTCATTCCCTCTAGGTGCCCACTAGAAAATTGATATTTGAAAACAATTGCCATAAAATGCACACGAAGAAACCACGTATTTATGTTCTTAGCTGTTCGTTCATTCTCTTGTGCAAGTATAATAACGAAAACGACCTCAAAAACCCACCAATTGGTAAGCACAAACTTAACACATGTTATATATTCCCAAACTTTAGCCTCCTTGTGAAAGCGAGCCAAACCAATCTTCAAGAAAATGGGAAAAGATTATCCCACTAATTGTAATGCTAATATATAGCCAGGCGAGCCAAACCACTCTTCAAAGAAAAAGATTATCCCAGTAATTGTAATGCCAATAGATAGAATTACATGTCAGTAGAAAAAATTAAATATCTAAAATTAAATTATAGACCCATCTAAGAAGCGAAATTATGCACCCATCAAAAGAAAAAAAATGTTCAGTTTCTAAGCAATCATGTAGTAGTTTACAATTCAGAAGACTAACCATGCAATCAAAGTAGAAGAGAGAGAGAGCAAAAGAGTTTTCTCGGATTTTGTAACTCACTCCAAGCCATCCAATTTAACATCTAATGAATGAGAATGATTGTGACTTCCATAAACAAAAAATAAATGGTCTCTTTGTAGATAATCCCTGTGCTTAAAGATGGAGTTCAAATCTTTTCATGCTCAAAAAGGCTAAACTGTAATAAACTCTTACCTCAACCCAATTACACTCAACTTATGTTCCATGTTTAGACTTCCCTCAATTAGAATAAATACTCTTGAAAAGCTTTAAAGGGACTTCCTTATGGGAAATCTAGCCCAAGATACCCAATTCTAGTCAAAGGACTCAATTTGCAGACCAAAGAGTGAAGTTGGTATAAGTATCAAAAGAATCAAGGAGTTCAACTTGAACTTACTATCCAAATTAAATGAGAATTGGCAACTGGGGAAGAAGTTGATACTTATCTTGAATTCTTTAATCCGTAATTTAAAAGGATCTTTAAGTTAGAATTCCTATTTATTTGGATAGAGCCTATTATTGGGATCTAAGTTGATGGATAAGTCCTACTTAGATTAGGATAGAGCCTTATGTCCACATGGATAGGGAGAAAGTTGATATTGGTTTGACGTACTTGTTTTTGGAGCTTTATTCTCTATATATAAAGATGATTTTCTAGAGAGAGAAAGCATGTGTGGAAAAGTAGGCCATACATAGGTGCACTTTTGGGTTCGTCCTCTCTTGTAGAGAGAGAAAGTACATACAAAAAAATAGAAGTAAACTTTTAGGGGTTTTATAGAGAGAGAAAATTATAGAGAATAAGGTTTTGTGGGAGATTGAGTCTCCGGTTCTCCTTGTAATTTTATTTCTTTGATTTAGTGATCATTGATTTAGTGAAAGAAATTGATCGTCTTCGCCCGTAGATGTAGTCACAAATGTGACGAACCACGTAAATCCTGGTGTTTTTTTTTTTTTTGTTATTTATTTTCTGCTTTATTTTTGTTGTTTGTTGCTTGTTTTTTGTCGATTCTTTTTCTTGTATTTTATTTACCAAAAATCAACCTATCAGGTTTAGAGCTTAATAATTAAAAAAAAGTAACTTTGGAGATACCACATTTAGAGCAACAAGGAGATACTATGGGGTTGGAAAGGAATAAATAACACTTCTCAATCATCAAAAAAACTAGTTTGAAATGAAGATGTAGAATAAATCACTTGAATGGCTTCTCAAAATGGAGGCTTATCTCTCAAGAATTCACGTCAAGTGATTAGATAACATGGAAGTAGAAATAATATTGTAAGGGACATTAGGAAAAGGCCATCCCAGTTCTCTTCATAGGCATACCAAAATATGCTACTCACTAATGATATAATCCATCAATGGGGAACTCCAAGTGGACAACATCTGCTACTTGTGCAAAGCTAAAAGAGGGAGGCATGACCATCTCTTTGCATCACTTGATATTTTGCCCATCACATATGCCAAATAGTATTTTGGGGATTTTTTTCTTTCTTTTTTTTTAGATAATTCAGTCGGGAAGACAGGCCCTATCCTGTTTTTTCAAATAAATTATGGAGTTAGCCTTTTTGAAATTATTAATAGGTGGTATTAGCACGGTTAGAAACCACAATGTGGCAACTAGGTATGGGGGTGCTACCACCACGACGCAGCCCCTTTCCTAGTTTTGAAGATTTGATAACTCATGATAGCCACTAAAATATTGAAAACCTCATAATAACTTGCTCAAAAAGTAATTTCCAAACAAGTTCCCTTATAAAGTTGGAAGGTCTCTCTTCTTACCATAATCGGATAACTTGGCAAGAGAGAAATAAGAAGGTAAAAGAGAGCCACCATTCAAGTATTGATGAGATAAATAACTTGAAATTTTGAAATTCCGCCATGCTTACCTACATACCGATAATAAAAATCTTATCTGAAAGAGTTGGGAGTTGTCCGCCTCAGACTGAGAACTTTGAGTGAGTAGCAATTCGAGTACTATATTGATGATACATGAATATTGAGAGCTCTTGAAAGTATTATAGTGATGATATATGTATATTGCGAGCTCTTGATAAGTATTTTCATTTCAACCCTTTTTTTGGGTAAGTAAAAAAAAGTGGTATGTCGGTGGGGATTTAGGCCTTTAAGGGTAAGTTAAGAATTTTTGGGCCCCTACCCTTTATAGAGAATGAAGTCAGAGACTTCATCATAAAGCTCATTGATACTACCGCCAAGGCTCCAGCCCATTCTCTTCCATTTTAGCCGTTATTACATACACTTCATACTTATTCAAGACAATGGACCGGTAGAAACACCAGTTTTTACTGGTTTTGCCTTGGTTTACCACAACAACTTCTTCCTAAGCCATTTTCACCAAATGCTAATACTTCCTTTTGCACACTAATCTGTCACTAGTTTTGCTTGTAAGCAAAATCCGATATCCAAATGTGAAAACTTTCGCTGAACTTTTAAAAAAAGTTCTCAATTTGCTATATTGCAATTTTTGTTGTTTTATAGGGAGTTATATAAATCTAACAGACTCACTTTCTCTCTCCCCCACCCTCAAAAACAAGTCCATGTGATCCTAAGAACACTTGTCCAAACCCAAGGCCTATCGCCCCTACAAATTGAACGACTCACCATTGAGCCAAAGCCATGGTAGCGAGATTGATGTAGGATCTACAATCTTAATACTTTAATTGCAATGTCTTTCCCATTAGTCACCTAGAAGTTCAACGATTTATTTATTTATATATATATATATATATATATATATATATATATATATTTTTATTTTTTTTTTTTTTTTTTTTTTTTTTTTTTTTTTTTTTTTTTCTTGAAGGAGTAGTTCAGTGGTAGGAACCGCACTTGAGATGTAGCATTTCTTGGCTTCAACTACTAACCACTCAAAAGCCCATACCCAATTCCTATTTTCAAGAGGTTAGAACAATAGGTTGGCCTTGGGATAATCTATGGTGGGGAAAATGCTTCACATAAATCCTATATGCAGTTTCAACACAAACTATGCATTAATATTTAAGAAACTGATAAATTGGGCTCCTGATCACTCGAGTCACTTGATGTTGAGCGATCCTTAGTTTAAGAGGCCTTTGAACCAGGGACTCATCTTAATTGAACTCGACATAATGGATTCACTAAAGAACTGTCCTTCAGTAGAACAGGTGATTCCCAAGTCTCAAATGAGTCTTTTCAGAGTAGTTGAGTACAACCGTTATGCAACTTTTGGGATTTTTTGTCAGGACCCCCCCGGCACCCCCCGGGTCTCTGTTTTGGTTGATTTAGGGTTCATTTAGGGCTATTTTAGTTCCAAATTTGAGCCCCAAATCCATTTTACATGCCGTTCTATTCTCAAAACAATTATTAGCATCAACAACTTTTTTTTTTTTTTTTTTTTTTTTATAAGAATCCAAAATTGTGGCTTCTATTGGAAATCTACTCAATGAGGCTAACGCCAACAAGTCATTCGGGGTTACTATTTTTAAAGTCATAGGGTTGATCTACAACAAGTATTTGCTATAACTTCGTTTAATTTTTTTTGTTGCTTATGTTTTCATAATATATATCTTGAAAAGACTGTAGATTTGCATAAATTTAGCCCTTATATCCAGTTGTTACGATCAACATCTACTTAATGAATGTTCGTCTCAATTTCAAACATATGTAGAAGTCCTTCATAAAACTAATAAAAAACAAATTCATTACTATAAGTTTTTTGTATGATTGTTAGCTTCCTGGTGTAGTTATCGTGAACTATTTATGATTTTTTCTAGAATGTAATGCTAATTTTCAAGTTGTCCTCATTATTTTTTCTATTTTTCTCTTTTTGTGGTAATTGTCTTTCATATGTTGTATTGTTTGATGGTTTTAGTGACAGAAATTGCCAACCAAGTGTTTTTAATTGCCAACCAAGTGGTTTTAGTTTCTGCGGAAATAGTGTTTCTCTGATAAAAAGATTGGGCTTCCCCAATTTCTTGAGCATTCTAATGCTTTCTCATATTATTGTAGTGCAGTCAAGGCTTATTTCATCCAAATTTTGGGAACACAAAACATTTTTTCATTGAAATGCTTTCTGGTTTGTTTTATTTCTCTTCATAAATACAGTGGTTCAGATTGGTCTACCCTTCCATTAGACTTTTAAAAATATGTTGTAGCCAAAATAAGATTTTATAGGATTATAGGTCTAGGGTCTAGGAGTATAGGTCTTATGGTCTACGTTATATCCCCGGGCAAGGTTTTCTTTTTAGTTTACAATTTTTTTTTTTTTTTTTTTTTTGAATGGTAAGTATATTTCATTGAGATAATGATAAAATACAAGGATCAGAAACTGATAGTAAAGAAAGAAAAAAAAACGAGTTTAGAAGGAGAAGACGAAATAGCAGAGATAAGACGAAGGGAACAAAAAAGATAAAAAGAGTTATGACTAGGGTTAAAGGTGATGTTGTCATGCTGCTATTAGAGAACATATGCTGTCTATTATCAATCCCAATAAGGAGAAAAATATACCCATCAAAATATACATAATTTTGAGTTGGAATGGGATAAAAAAGGAAAAATACTAAATGCTTGAAAATAATATCTATTTTAATATATTTTCCTATTTCAATTTACACCACCTCCTTCATACAAGATGCCATTTGAAGCTCTCACACAAACTCAATTTCCTTGCATGATTTCGTAACTGACCAGACTCTTTCCCAAGGAAAGCAAAGAAGCAAGCCAACAAAAGAAATGGAATCTGCCCCATCTTTATTGAGGAAACATATTCAGCAACAAACAATAATCTAGCATCCAATGCCACTGGAAAACACAAAGTAGAACACATCCCTCTTACCAGAGTCAAAAGAGCTGTACATTTTACAGCCCTTTTGGCACCAAAGGGTCAGAACTTTACACAAATAAAACACCACTATAAAAAAAATACAAAGTTCCATACTATAGAAGACAAAGAAACATAGGAGATTATAGAACCTCAGCCACACATAGACTCAACTTACACAGGCTCAACTTACACAGGCAAGTTCAACCTTATTACCACATCACTAAGGAAATCAAACAAACTCCCAACTTAGATTGGGGGATGAGAGAGAAGAATAGGAAGCAATATATTAAAAATGGGAAGAGAGAATGAGAGAGAGAGAGAGAGAGAGAGAGGGAGGGAGGAGAAGGAATAAGAGGAGCACTCAAGGGCACACGAAGCCGGGGGGGATCGTCTTTTGACAAGCACTGATCAAGAGAGAAAGAGCAACAGGCACTTCTACTTTGATGATACCGAGCACATTGGCCTTGATAGCGGTGCAAAGGCAAACAGCAGCTTCAAGGTCAGCCAAGCCATAGAGGAGAGGGCAGCACTTATCGCCTGAGGGCGGGCTCCCGATCACCACATTGACTAGGCCGCTCAGCAAGTCGGCGCACACTCCAAGCTTCAATGCATCCTTAGGACAGGAAGGGTACGCATAGGGCGGGGGGTAGTACAGGACAGGCGGTGCCTTCTTGCACCCGCAACATGCGCTCGCTGTGTTGCTCACCAAAAACATGATGCTTAGGCATAGTGCCAAGCTTGCTACACTCCTCTCACCCATCTCTCACTCTGCTACTTTTTCTCTCTCTTTCTTCCTCTCTCTTTGGTTGGGAATGAGGAAATAGGAGGGGGGTTGTTTGTTCTTAAAAAGGAGGACTTGGAGGTGTTGTTGTGGCCACAATAGGCCACTGATAGCTGGCACTAAGAGACACACAAGGAGAAGAGAGAGTTTAGAGAGAGAGAAGAAGAAGCCAAGAAGATAGCCTGGCCTCTCACTCTCTTTGTAGTGTGGTGAACTGGTTGGGTTGAGTGGTGCTGGTGCGACACTGAAGCTGATATTTCTAGGTCAGAGTAACTACATGAATCCCATATTTGGACAACATATCTAAAATGCCCCTAACAATTTAACATACAACAGTTTTCTCCTTCTGGGATCTTAAACCAAGAGCTTGAAACAAAGTTACCTCTTTTTTTGTCTTTAGGAAAAGAGGTAGGATTGTTCTCAATAGTTGCTGAGGGGAGTACCTCTAATAATATCATTAATGGTAGTTTTCTCCTATTTTGGAGCACATTGGTATCCAAATCTTGCTCTGTAAAACCCAAGGTTTAAGAAAAACAGCGACCACATGGGAACCAGCCGATCTGGATACTGAACCTGAGTGGCCATCCCTAGTTCTACTAAAATATCAGGAAACCCCGGTTCACTCTATGAACCAATTCTACTAGAGAATTGGCCAGATCTAGCCCCCACCTTTATTTTCTAATTTTTTTCAATTTTTTGTTCTCTAAGTTTTGAAATTTTTATCATTCGACTGAATCACCGATCTAAACCAACAACCTACCGAACTTGACCGATTTTTTGGATGGGCAATTTGGGTCATTGATCCTTGCTTTTAAACCTTGTTAGAACTTGATATAAAGAGGATGGACTCATGATTTTTATGTACTCAAGGGACAGGATTGGAATCGGGACGTCATGCTGGACCCACAAGGTCCCAACCACCGAGCTACTACCCGAATTCCAAGATACAAGTCCTTAGAAACAAATACTTTAAAAATCAACTTTAAAAAAATAATAAAAATAAGCTTGTTTTATTTATAAAATATTCCCCTTTCAATACTTTTGAGAATTAATGCCAAATTTATAGAGAAAAAGTAATATTTCTAAATCTCCAACCAAAAAGTTCTATAGAATGGGATTCTTGAAGGTACAACTTTAAATGGCTAATGACAAACCCTTAAGGATTGATTCACATAACAATATGTGAACATAATGAGATAACTAAACACTTCTGACGACAGTTAAGTCTATGGTTCTGGCTTTTAACAGCATTTGAGGTTTCAAGCACAAACACTGCATCATGATCCCATCAGTGGCACGTGCCTTCCATCCATTGATGAAGTTTGTTTGCCCCAAAAGTTGGCCACACATGAGTACATCTTTGTTACGTTTGTCGATACTTTTGTCCAATCCGAACATAATCGGGCTGGCGAATAAAAACTAAGGTTTGACAAAAATAAAAGAAAAACTAATAGTGCGGAAAATTAAAAGAGCAAATATAACGATTTATCTAGTTCGACAAATTGCCTTCTCTCTCTACAAAGCTTTCTTCTGAAAAGAAGAAAACCAAAAGTACATGAGGCTCTTCGCCTCTCCCATTCCTAATTTTAATTAAATTAATGAACCTTCTCTCTTCCATATATTTAGGTAAAGTTTCTCCAGGATTTACTAATAATTTCGAATTGAAATTCAAATCTTGAATGATTTGAATTTCAAATGTTGGGAGTTTTTAATATTTTCGAATTAAAATTCAAATCCTGATTTAAATTTCAAATTTTATATGACTGTACACATTCTAATTTAGTAGGATAACCATATTACATCTTCTATATTTGTTACATAAATCCCTGCAATCATGGTATTGGAACCTCTTGTACTTTCTACAAATACCCCACGTTTTGGGTGATATGATATTGAAAAATCATTCCATTCAAATTGCTCCAAATCTTGACATGGTACCAGAGCTTTCAGCTTGCATCCATTAACCTTCTCCAAAGATTTGGTCGTGCAATTATTTTATTTTTCTCGTTCAAATTTGCTTGCATAGATTTTACATTTTGATCGTGCAATTTTTTGCTGCGTGCTTCGTTTTTTGAATTTTGCTCACGCAAAATTTTCTTTTAAGCTTCCTTTTCCATTCAACAAAAGCTTACATCTATCACTCTCTACGTTTTACTCCAGCAAATTTTGGTGCGTGCTCCAGCAATTGAGCTTTGCTCTTGCAAAATCTTAGTTTTCTTCAATAAAGTTTACCTTTCCATTCAATAGAAAGCATCTATCTCTCTCTCTCTCTCTCTATGTTTGCTTCTCTAAATCTACAAATATCTCTTAGGTCAAACGTCATCTAATGTGGTTGTTGTAATATTCTCTTTCTACCTAAGTATTTTTTTGTGTGGCATAATATCACACAACCTACAATTTAGAAAACTCCACGTTGTTGTACTTCCCCTTTCTTTAAAGTTTCGTGAGCCATGAGTAACAACACCATGGATTCTTCGTCTGAAAGTCAACATCCTCAATTACATTTGACTAACACCGTTGACTTTTGCAAATGCTACATGCAAGTAGTTCAAGTCACTTGGCCAATCTCGCAGGTAATCTTTGTTGCTCTACCTTTTCTTCATTCAATGATACCTGGTTCATAGACAGTGGTGCTACTGACCATATTGATTGTTCTCCATCATTTATTTCATCTATAGAGCCTTCATTACCCACTAATCCTGTAAAACTGCCAAATCGTAATTTTTCACCTGTTCTTCGTATTGGCATTATTATTCTTTCCGAACGAATAACTTTGCATAATGTTTTGTGTGTACCATCCTTCTCATACAATATACTTTTTGTTCAAAAGCTTACATCTAATATACAATGCTCAATAACTTTTTCCTCCAACCATTGTACTTTTCAGGACTGGTTATCAAGGACGACGATTGGAGCGGGTAGAGAGCGCAATGGGCTTTATATCTTTCATTCACCCAAAGCCATCTTTGCATCCCCAGTTCACAATTCAATCCCCATGGATATGTGGCATTGGTGCCTAGGTCACCATTCTCATGCTCGCTTACATTCTCTTATTAGAAAACACTCAGACATTTTTTCCTCTAATAATTGGCATTATCATATATGCCCTAGGGCCAAATAGTTGTGACTTTCTTTTCCTAAAAGTACGACTTCTACTACTACCCATTTTCAACTTATGCATGTGACACATGGGGAGGTTATGCAACCCCATCTCGTTCAGGAGCACATTATTTTTTAACTTTGGTTGATGATTTTAGTCGTAGCACTTGGATTTTTCTAATTCGATACAAATCTTAAACGAATCAATATTTAAAATCTTTTTTGCCTTGGTTAGAACTCAATTCCATTGATCAATTCAGTCCATTCGCACGGACAATAGAACTGAGTTTTTCTCCAAAGATATACAAAATGTTTTTCAAATAAATAGTATGCCTCAGCGACACTCTTGTACTACAATACCCCAACAAAATGGAATTACTAAATGTAAACACCGTCATCTCCTCGAGGTTGCACGGGCTTTACGCTTTCAAGCTAATTTACCTCTTCCTTTTTGGGGAGATTGCATTCTCACAACTATATATCTTATCAATAGCTTACCTACCCCTATTTTAAATGGCAAAAGCCCACATGAGGCTCTTTTCAACTCTCCTCCATCATATAAACATTTAAAGGTGTTAGGCTTCCTTTGTTATGCTTATAACATACATCATCAATACAAATTTGACATTCGGTCATGCCAATGTATATTCATTGATTACCCTCATGGTCAAAAAGCATTTCGTTTATATGACCTTGATAACCACAAAGGTTTTACCAGCAGAGATGTTGTTTTTCATGAGCATTGCTTCCCATTTTTGGAGTCTTCATCATCCCCAAACCCATCAAACATTGTTATTCCACAACCATTACCTGACCTTCCCATACCCAATTGATTCATCCCACATTGTTGAGCAGTGTCCTTCATCTCCAACCTCTGTCACACCTCCCTCACCATCTACATCACCACTTACACCCCCAAATGTCCCCCCTACATTTCGACCAATCTCGCTAACCTCCTAAACATATATAAGATTATCATTGTTCCATCATTGTGCATTCTCAGCCTGCTACAGCTTTTCCTCAAACAATTTAAGATGTTCGATATCCTTTAAGTTTTGTCATCTCTATTACAGACTTTTAGCCTCTTGCAAAACTTTTGCAGCTACAATTTCTACCACAACTGAACCCACTTCTTTTAAACAAGCATCCACTTATCCAAATTGGAGAGAAGCCATGAGCAAAGAGATAACTGCATTAGAAGCCGATAACATATGGTCCTTGGTTGAACTACTTCCCGTCAAAAGAACTATTGGTTGCTAATGGGTCTACAAGATAAAATACAAAGCCGATAGGTCTATCGAGCGTTACAAGCCTTGATTAGTCACCAAAAGATATAACCAGAATGAGAGGCTTGATTATCATGAAACATTTACTCACATAGCAAAGCTTACAACTATTCATTGTCTTCTTGCAATTGCTGCTATAAAAAATTGGTCTTTGCACCAATTGATGTTCAAAATGTTTCTTTGCATGGTGATTTACATGAAGAGGTATTCATGAAGATACCGCTGGGTTTTTAGCTTAAGGGAAAGCATTGAGTTTTCCATTTGAATAAGTTCCTTTATGGACTTAAACATGCTTCTAGGCAATGGTTTGCCAAATTTTCAGACGCTTTACTAGCAGTAGGATATTTTCAAGCAAAGGCGGATTATTCTTTATTCACCAACATTAATGGCAATACATGCACATATGTCCCGGTCTATGTAGATAATATCGTGATCACCGGCAACGATATTAATGCCATTAATACTATCAAGACCTTTCTCAAAGGTCTATTTCATATCAAGCATTTAGGTCCTTTGACATACTTTCTTGACATTTAGATTCTTCATTCTAAGAAAGGAATTCTTCTCATATAGAGGAAATACACCGTTGAAATTCTTCAAGACATGGGTTTTTTTGCTGCAAAATCAGTTGCTTTCCCTTGGAACAGAATTTAATATTGAATGCCAAAGATGGACCTCTTTTAGATAACCCCGCGCCTAATCGATGGTTGATTGGTAGACTTATATATCTCACAATAACAAGGCCAGACAATGTCTACCCTGTCCACATCCTCAACCAATTCATGAATCAACCTAGAAAACCACACTTAGATGCTGCCACTTGAATTCTTCATTACTTAAAAAGGACACCTGGCCAAGGAATTTTGCTCTCTGCTAATAGTAGTCTACAACTTTCTGCCTACTGTGACTTTGATTGGCCTAGTTGCCCAATGATGAAACGCTCGACTACTAGTTACTGCACTATGCTAGGAGATAGCCCCATATCTTGGAAAACTAAGAAACAACATATAGTTTCACTATCATTTGTATAAGCAGAGTATCGTTCCATGGCAGTTGCATCTTGTGAGCTTACTTGGCTAAAATACCTCTTGTCTTATCTTGGCATTCCTCATAATGGCCCCATGCTGCTTTATTGTGACAAAAAATCAGCCATACATATTGCTGCCAATCCAGTCTTCATAAGCGAACAAAACATATTTTGATTGTCATCTAGTTCGCGAAAAAAAATCAACAGGGCCTCATTCCTACTACTCATGTCCCAACTAGTTCTCAAAGAGCCGATATATTCACAAAAGCTCTTGGAAAAGAGTAATTTCAATTTCTCGCAAGCAAGTTGGGCATACTCAATGTTTATGCTCCAACTTAAGGGGTAGTATTGGGAGTTACTAATAGTTTCAAATTGAAATTCAAACCTTGAATGATTTGAATTTCAAATGTTGAGAGTTACTAATATTTTTGAATTGAAATTCAAATCTTGATTTGAATTTCAAATGTTGAGAGTTACTAATATTTTTGAATTGAAATTCAAATCTTGATTTGAATTTCAAATTTTGTATTACTAGACACATTATAATTTAGTAGGATAGCCATTTATTTGTTACATAAACCCCTGCAATCAAGGGATTGGAACCTCTTGTACTCTCTGCAAATACCCCATGTTTTGGGTAATACAATATTGAAAAATCGTTCCCTTCAAATTGCTCTAAATCTTGACAATAACTGATCCCCACAAATAGGAATCCTTTGCTAAATTCATGAGATTGAATATCCTATATAAAAGGAAACCTATATTTCTTGGAAATATAGCTTCATCTTTAATATCTCCTACTTGAAGACATGTTTCCAATCTAACTAATCTTCTTGAAGAAATTGTTATCCACCAAAAACTAATCAACAAGTACTACAAGCCCCAAAGATGTCATGTACCAAGTAAACTTCCCTTTCCCAATGGGCTTAGCCAACATATTTGCTAGATTGTCATTAGTATGAATTTTTTGCAATAAAAATCGTTCATCTTCTACTACGTCACAAACAAAGTTGTACTAAACATCTATATGCTTAATCCTATCATTGAAGGTTAGATTCCTTGCTTAAAAAAAAAAAGTACTTTGGTTATCACAATCAAGCAGTATCTCTTCTTGCACAACTGAAAACCCACTAAATAACATGTTTGGCTAATTACTTCTTTAGGTGCATGCCTAAGTGACATATACTCAACCTTTGTAGATGACAAAGCTAAAAGACTGCAACCTCGGTAACCAAAACACTACATCACCTTCTAAAGAAATAACATTGCCAGTAGTAGACCTTATTTTATCCAAGACACTTGCAAACTTTGCATCAACATAACCGGCGACTTTCAAATCCATCACATAGTAATAAATACCGGCATTACAAGTTCCCTTCAAATAACGAAGGATCCACTTCCCAACAGTCAAGTGATAATACCAGGAATTGCCATGTATGCTCACAACTCCTACTGCTTATTTTATAAAGGGTCTGGTGCTAACCATAGCAAACATGAGGCTCATAATTGCTAATGAATACAGTCTTGAGACATTTGTGTCTTTCAATTAGGTACTAGGACATTGTTTTGAAGACAACTATATATGCAAAAAAAATGGGTTACTAACTAGTTTAGCATTCTACATATTGAAGTGCTACAGAACCTTTTCCACATAATTCTTTTGAGTTAACCAAATTTTCATGTTCTTCTTATCTCTAAGTACACTCATCCCAAATTTTGATTAATACGTCACAAATCTTTCATTTCAAATTCCCCAACCAATTGGGCTTTAAGTATTGCAATATTCTCTTTATTTGGTCCTACAAGAATCATGTCATTGACATACAAGAACATGACAATAAAGCTTCCATCACATTAACCATGAATATAGGCACAATAGTTAGCTTCACATATGACGAAAATTCAAGTCTTGCATGAAAGAATCAAATCATTTCTACCAATACGTAAGTGTATTTTTCAGCCCGTACAATGATTTTTTGAGCCTACAAACCAAATTTGATTTTCCTTCCTTAATAAAACTCTCAAGTTGGGTCATAAAAATTTCTTCTTTTAAATCACCAAATTTGATTTTCCAATCTACTTGTTCCAACTTTAAATTAAAAACAACAACCATAGCAAAAACAGCTCTAATATAGCCATGTGTACAACAAGAGAGAAATTTTCATCAAAATCAATACCATATTTTTTAGTATAACTTTTCACAACCAATCAAGCTTTATACATTTCAACAGCATCATCAAGACCATTCTTCTTCATTAAGATCCACCTGCAACAAATTACTTTTGCTCACCTGGTGTACATATTGAAACCTCTTATGGTGTCTTGTAGCCAATATTAACATTGGGAGAGTTGTTAATTAGGAAACAAGATGTATAAACTGCTTCTGCCAAAAAACATTGCTCTAACCCTACAGTACTCAATGTACATTTGGTACACCCCATAATAGTACGATTCTTACTCTGAGGAATACCATTTTGCTTAGGTGTTTCAAGAACTATCAATTGCCTAGCAATATCATGCTCACTATAAAAATTATTCATTAACTAGAATAAGATTCTTTCTCATCATCTATTCTTAGACACTTGATGCTCTTGTCTTTCTAATTTTCTACCAAGGTCTTAATTTTAAAAAAAAAAGTTAAGGCATAAAAGATATATATATATATATATATATATATATATATATACCCACACTTTTGTTGAAAAATTATCTATAAAAGTGATAAAATATGTAGCAACCCCCATATCGACAAGGTGATTCTGATATATCCAAATGAATCAATTCTAAAACATCCTTACTTCTGATGGTGGATAAAGCAAAGTGCAATTTATTTTGTTTTCTAAATAAGCATGACTAAATTAAAATATTTTAAACAATGGAGGATGTTTATCGAAAAATACCTTGAGTTCATGCTTGCTCATGTGGCCCAAATGTACGTGGCATATCAAGGAGGAATCTACCTCTCTAATAGCTACCTTTCCCAAAACTATTTTTCCAATAATTATGTCGAAATCACCTACTAGCTCTCCTTTGGCAGCTACGAGTGCTACATTTGAAATTTCCAAATATCTATTTCCTCCTGTAAACTTGAAACCTTGCTCATCAAATTATCTCAAGGATAAGAGACTCATTATGAGACTTGAAACATGTCTAACACCTGGGATTGTGCACGTAATCCAATAAATGTCTTGATCTTCATATCTCCTACTCCCACTATTTTATACGAGTAATTATTTACTATGTAAACAATACCTCTATCACATGGTTAGTAATTTATAAAACCAATCCCTATTGGAGTCATGTGAAATGATGCACCCGAATCAACGAACTAATATTGTAAAACTCCCTCCCTATCCACAAAACTTCCCTATCTTTGGAAACATCAATTTCTTCTAGATTTCTTTGAGACTCACTTGAATTAGGATTCTCATTATGACCAGATTTAAGAGCATTGTAGTTTCTTTTTTTTTTTGGCCTTATAGTCTTTCTTCACACTGCCTAAATTTCCATAGCTCCAAGACTTCATTTTCTTACTCCCTATCGACTTGGATCTCGACTGACTCGTTTTTGTAGTTCTCTCCATTGATCTACCCAATGCTATAATACATTTCTACAATATTCCTGACTAAGCTTTCGCCTAGACTCCTCTATAAAAAATGTTGAAACAAAATAATCAACAATTCAAGAGACTTCACACCATTGCGATTCATGATCAGCCCATCCCATGATTCTTCCGTAGAACAAAGTAAAACCTTATCTTCTTCATTAATTCTACATCTAGTGCTATCAACTTGCTAATCAAGGCATTAAACTCATTTAAGTGCCCTTGCAAAGAATCACAATCAATCACTTAAAATTAACGAAGAAAATTTTTATTTGGAAGAGTCATACCTTCATAAGTATTTTTCAGCCCATCCCATAAATCTTTTGTCTTATTTTCTAAGGAAACATTGAATAAAAGGTGTGGTTTGTATAAGGTTGAAGCGCTTAACAATCAAAGTAAGGGCACATTCAAATAGTGTCAAAATATATTGTTTTAGTAACAAATATATCTATGATGACCTAAAAATTTATTTTTATCTCTAATTATAAATTTTAAATATTAAAAAATAATGTAGCAGATCTATGATCACTTGTTTCTACTTGAAAATTGAAAGTGTATATAATACATTACAGGATGCACTATTTTTAAGACTTGAAATCTATTTTTTCTCTTGTCCGTAAATCTTAATGTTGAGATGATTGAATCGAACGTTTTTCAGCATCGAAACAACCTCTTCTTGTGAATTTTTAAGGCATACCTTAATTTGATTGTTTGAGACCTCTCCCTTATATAAACTTTTTCCTTGAATAAAACATATCCATCTAATGCCAAAAGAATATCTTCCTTGACCAACTCATCATTCTCATCAAGTTTTTCATCATCCATCTTTGCAAGTTTCATTTATTTGCTATTTAACGTCCTATACAAGCATCTTTACCAACATCGCATGCATCTTTAACTTCTAGGTTGAGAAACTTGAACCATTAAATTTTGGAATTTCATATATAGTTGAGCTTCCTTCAACAATCTTCATATATATGTTATATACAGCAAACTTCGTGCCCAGCAAAGATCTTAAACCTTAAGGCTCTGATACCAATTGCATAGGATAAAAACCAAGATTTGAGAAAAATAAAAGAAAAGGAAATAATGCAAAAAATTAAAAGAACAAAACACGAAGACTTAGGTAATCGGCAAATTGATTACCTCAACGGGGCAGTAATAATTCTTTCACTAATCAAAAAAAATATCATATAAGTATTAAGAATACCAATCTTTATAAGCTTTCTCTCGTTAGTCCTAAAAGAGGGTTTTGCTCTCTCTAGAACACTCACCCAAAGGACTAAAAACACTTACCTTTTGTCTCTCTATTTTCCCTCGCATACATTCTCTCGTTGCAAAGCTCTCTTTATGAAGAGGAAAACCTAAAGTCTATCCACATGAGGCTCTCCCATTCCTAAATTTAATTGGATGAGTAAAGATTCTCTTTCCCATATATTTAGGTGAACTTTCCCTAAAATATTAGGATTTTATCTAATCCCTAAGAATAGGAATAATTTCCTAAAAACATGAGATCTAACATCCTACATAATAGGAAACCCACAGTTTGAGGAGATATAGCTTCATCTTTAACACAGTAGATCTACAATAAAAGGCACTTACTTGTATATATAACTAGTTTAATTTCCTTTCAAAGAGATTATAAAATCATCAAAATTTGGGGAACTCTATGAAAATTTGGCCTTTTGTGCTATGTTCTACCACAATCAACGAGGTTTCATGTGCTTCCCTAGAGATTGCAATTCAAAGAAATTTTTCACCAAACTCAATTGTATCATGGAGATAAATTCATGTAGACATGTTTGCATCTTGAGTTTACCAAGGCGAGGATGTCTAATACCTCGAAGAAAGTGATCCAATGGACCTCTAAATCGTTGTTGAGGATAGTCGATAGATTTCAGAAACCCGAACTAAAAAATGTGTTCTGACATTGATGTTTTTGTTGTAGGGTTCTTGGAAACCCTAGCTTGTGAAACTGAGAATCCCAAATACCAGGATCTCATCCAAGATCGTGTACATGATTGGCTAAATGCGAAGTAGATAAATACAACTATAAATCGAGTGCAAGAAATAAAGCAAACATAAAAAAAAACACACCACAACAATACACGATTTGTGTGGTTCACCCTATGGGGCTACATCCATGGCCTCAGGAACTAGAAATCCAATATCACAATGAAAATTACACAGTTTTGATATACCTCTCTCTAAACATCGATAAAAGGCCATCACCAATCTTCCCTTCTAAACTCGCTCTCCCGACCAAGCAACACTGTCAATCTCTATCTTCTTTCCCACTGTAAAACTGCCACCGGAAAGATAAACTCGAGAGCAACCGATAGTTATTCTCTCCCTAGAAGTAGAATCCTTACCAACCCAAAACCCATGGGAATACTACCTCTCTGTTGGAGGTCGTATCTCTCTCTATTGAAGGAAACCTATCTCCATTTTTGAGATCCTTTCACATAACCCCCAAAGGGGTGACCCTCAAAAGGATGGGTATTATATCTTCTTTGATTCTCTTATATAGATTTCACTTTCTTGCTTTCCAAGAAATACTTTTTTCTTTTTACCATAATACCCTTGAAAATATGGGTATAGTGATTTGGCTATCAAGAAACCCAACAATCTCCACCTTGATAGCAAATTCACCACAATTGTCTTGGCAACCTTCATTGAATAGATTTTTTGATTTCTTCTCGCTTGCCTCCATTATGGAATTTTTAGAAACACTTCGTCTTCATATTTCTCTACCTCAAGCCACGTATCCATCAAACTCCACCATTTATCAATTTCTTAATGCTTGCTTTAGCCTCGTACACACTTAATGCTTTGATACTAATTGTAGAGTTCTCGGTGTTGTGTACAGAAGCTCTAAACCCAATGGGTTGATTTTTGACAAATAAAGTACGAGAAAGAGAATTGACAAAAAATAAGCAACAAGCAAAAACAACAAAGCAGGAAATAAATAACAGAAAAAAGAACACCAGGATTTACGTTGTTCGTCACAATTGTGACTACATCCACGAGTGAATACGATCGATATTTTTCACTAAATCAAAAAAAGAAAATTACAAGGTAACTTACTTGAGAACTGGAGACTCAATCTCCCACAAAGCCTTCTTCTCTACAATTTTCTCTCCCAACAGAAACCCTCAAAGTTTCCCTCTATTTTTCTCTATGCACTTTCTCTCTCTACAATAGAGGATAAACCCAAAAGTGCACCTATGTATGGCCTACTTTTCCACACATGCTTTCTCTCTCTAAAAAAGCATCTTTTTTATGGAGAGAATAAAGCCTCAAAAACAAGTACGTCAAACCAATTTCAATTTTCCTAACTTTATCAACAAGGACCTTTATCCTTATCCATGTGGACCTAAGACTATCTTAATCCAAGTAAGACTTATCCACAAACTTAGATCCTAAATAGTAGGATCTACCCAAATAAATAGGAAACTTAAGTTAAAGGAAATCATTCCCTTAAAATTAGGGATTCAAGAATTCAATATAAATATCAACAAATCTCGACCTTAGCTTGAATTCCAAAAGAAATTCTTATCGACCATCTTCTCCACATGCACCATCATAGGCGCTTACTTGGGCAACACATTAGTCAAGTCCAAGCATAGCTTGAACTTCTGTAATAGAACTGGTTTTGTCAACATATCTGCAACATTCTTCTTTGTGTTAATCTTCAGTAACAAGATATCACCTTAAGCTATGATCTCAAGAAATAAAATAGTATCTGACATCAATATACTTCGTCTTTGCATGATATACCTGGTTCTTCACCAAATGTATTGCACTCTGACTGTCACAATAAATAAAAGTGTCATCCTATCATAAGCTCAAATTGCTTACAAGCCCTCTAAGCCAAATGGCTTCTTTTACTGCCTCAGTAACAGTTATGTATTTTACTTTAGTCGTAGACAAGGCAACAACAGTTTGTTGCATCGACCTCCAACTTATTGGAGCCCCTACAAGTGTACACACATAACCTATAATAGATCTGCTATAGTCTAAATCACCTGCAAAGTCAGCATCAATATAACCAACAACCTTGTCACCAAACTTACTATCTCTATCAAACATCAGACCCACATCTGATGTACCCTTTAGGTAACGTAGAATTCATTTTACCACATGTCAATGCTTCTTTCCTGGATTAGCTATATATTTGCTAACAACACTAACGGCATGTGAAATTCTAGATGAGTGCAAACCATTACATACATAAGGCTTCCAACTGCATTTGCATAGGGAACACGTGATATTTATTCCTTTTCAGCATCTGAACTTAGAGATAATGCTGCCGATAATCTGAAATGTGCATCAAGAGTAGTACTCACGGGCTTTGAATTTTCATCCCGAATTTAGTGAGGACCTTCTCAATGTACTCCTTCTAAGATAGCCACAATTTACCCAACTTTCGATCTCTACGAATCTCCATACCCAAAGAAAATTCATACCCAAAATTTTCTTTGCTGAACCTAAGTCTTTCATTTCAAACTCTCTACCAAGTTGAGTCTTCAATTTACTGATTTCTAAAGAATTATTTGCATCAGTAAGTATATCATCCACATAAAACGATAAATAGATGAACGAACCATCAGTCAATTTCTTAAAATAGACACAATTGTCATACTTAAATCTGACATACCTGTGTCTAATTATGAATGTATCAAAATCTTCGTACCACTGCCTATGAGATTGCTTTAGGTCGTACAACAACTTCTTCAGCTTGCAGACATTGTCCTCCTTTCCTTCAACAACAAAGCCTTATTGTTGAGTTATATAAATATGTCTTTCTAACTCTCCATGAAGGTATGTAGTCTTGACATCAAGTTGCTCTAACTCCAAATCAAACAATTCAATCATGGCTAGTAAAACCCGAATAGAAGTGTGCTTCACAACAGGAGAGAAATCTCATTATAGTCAACACCTTCTTTCTGTGCATAGCCTTTTACAACCAAACGTGCCTTAAATCAATCACCACCAGTCTCAGGTGACCCATCTTTCTTCTTATAAACCCATTTACAACCAATGGCTCTCTTGCCTTTAGGCAACTTTACGAGATACCAAGTACAATTCTTCTAAAGAGATTTCATTTCTTCATCAATGCCTTCACTTCACCTGCTAATGTCACTATCATGTGTAGCTTCCTTAAAAACGGATGGCTCTTGGCTTGTGGCAGCCAATGCATAAGCCACATGTCCTCAAAATCGTACCACACAACTGGCTTTTTTATTCTCTTTCTCTTTTCAAACTGAGGCTCTTCTTCAAGTGGAGTAAATTCAACGACCTCCTCATGGTCAACATCTTCCTCCACTCTCTCACAGGAAATTTCTAGCACATAATTTGGAGTATGTTCTAGAGTTATCAACTCCACCTCAACTGCATCACTACTGCTACAATTTTCCTTTTCTGCACCCTTTTGAATATTCTTAAACAAGGCAGACTCATCGAATTTAACATCACAACTGACAATAAACTTAGGCGACTTAAGATTTGGGCACCACATTCTATAGCCCTTAACCCCATTCGCATAACTAAGGAAAATACACTTCTTTGACCTTGAACTCAACTTATCATCCTTCACATGAACATAAGTAGGACAGCCAAAAACTCTTAAATGAAAATAAGCAACAGGTTTACCAGACCATACCTCTTCTGGTATTTTGTAATCAATTGATGTAGATGGTGACCTATTGACGAAGTAATACACCGTATTGACCTCCTCAGCCCAAAAGTCCTATGTCAAACCACCATTACTCAATATGCTGCGAGCCTTTTCTAGAAGTGTCATGTTCATGAGCTCAGCAACTCCATTCTGTTGCGGCGTCTTCAAAGTGGTGAAGTGACAAACAATTCCTTCGCTCTTGCAAAAATTCACACACTCCGCTGAAGTGTACTCTCCACCATTATCAGTCCTCAAGCACTTGACCTTCTTTCTAACGTGTCTTTCAACCATAGCTTTCCACTACTTGAATATGTTAAATACATCTGCCTTTTTCTTCAATGTGACCATTATCAGTCCTCAAGCACTTGACCTTCTTTCTAACGTGTCTTTCGACCATAGCTTTCCACTACTTGAATATGTTAAATACATCTGCCTTTTTCTTCAATGTGTAAATCAACACCTTTTAGAGAAATCATCTATAAAGGAAACAAAGTATAGAGATCCACCTTTTGAGATAACCGATGCAGGGCCCCAAACATCTAAATGAATATAATCAAGAATACATGTGTGGTATGTTCTGATGTGCGAAACTGCACCCTACACTGCTTACCATAAACACATTATCCTCAGAGAAGTCCAACTTGCACTTCTTCACATCATTGATCAATTGTCGTTTGCTAAGTTCCTCCAAAGCTGTCGCACCCATGTGGCCCAATCGCATATGCCACAACTGAGTCAAGTCAGAATCACCATCATCAGATACGGAAATTGCTGCTCTATCTGTGATAGCAGTGATTAAAAAAATTCCAAGTCGAACCGGACTCGCCCGGTTCAACTCGGGAATAGACAGTAGACGTCTCGAATAGCTCAAAAAACCGAGAATTGCCCGGTTCTAGAGAAAACCGGGCGGTTCTGTACAGTGACACGCCAATTCACTGTATAGAATCGGCGAGTCCCGTGAAAAACATGGGCTGCACAGTGTTCTTGACAGGATTCTTCAAAATTTGTCATTTTTTTATCATTTTTCTTGTTTTTTTGGCATGTGATCTAATATGCAGGCATTAAACAGCTTTATTCAGCTTTTTCACGGATTAAATGGTTGAGAAATTTTGTGTTTTTGGATTAATCCATGATCGAATTGTTTTTTTCTTTTTTTTGTAATCCATGATCGAATTTTATGTTTTTTTTTTTTTTTTTTGTAACCCATGATAGAATTTTTTGTAATCCATGATCCAATTTTTTGCAAACCATGATCAAAATGTTTGTGTTTTTTTTTTTGTAATCCATGGTTGAATTTTATTTTTTTGTAACCCATGATAGAGTTTTTTGTAATCCATGATCGAACTTTTTGTAATCCATGATCAAATTGTTTTTTTCTTTTTTTGTAATCCATGATCAAAATTTTTGTTTTTTTTTTTTTTTGTAATCTACGATCGAATTTTCTGTAATCCATGATCGAATTTTTTGTAATCCTTAATCGAATTTTTTGTATATCATGATCGAAGTTTTTGTAATCCATGATTGAATTTTTAAAAACTTTGAGATTTTTTTTTTTTAATCCCTGATCGAATTTTTTTTTGTAATCCATGATCGAATATTTTGAAAATTTGTGATTTTTTTTTTTAATCCATGATCGAATTTTTTGAAAATTTGCGATTTTTTTTTTTTAATCCATGATCACTTTTTTAAAAAAATTTGTGATTTTCTTTTTTTTAATCCATGATCGAATTTTTTTTGTAATCAATGATCGAATTTTTTGAAAATTTGTGATTTTTTCTTTTTAATCCATGATCGATTTTCTTGAAAATTTGTGATTTCTTTTTTTTAATCCATGATCAATTTTTTTTGAAAATTTGTGATTTTTTTTTTTAATCCATGATTAAATTGTTTTTTTGTAATCAATGATCGAATTTTTTGAAAATTTGTGATTTTTTTTTTTTAATCCATGATCGATTTTTTTCAAAATTTGTGATTTTTTTTTTTTAATCCATGATCGAATTTTTTTTGGTAATCAATGATCGAATTTTTTGAAAATTTGTGATTTTTTTTTTTTATCCATGATCGAATTTTTTCAAAATTTAAGATTTTTTTTTTTTAATCCATGATTGAATTTTTTTTTATAATCAAAGATCGAATTTTTTGAAAATTTGTTAATTTTTTTTTTTAATCCATGATCGAATTTTTTTTTGTAACCCATGATTGAATTTTTTGAAAAATTGTTGTACTTTTTTTATTTTTTTTTGTTTATCCATGATCGAATGTTTTGAAATATGATGATTTTCGGATAAGATGTGAAAATCGTGAGAAGGTTTTGATTATCATGATGTATTAAACCCAATTTGTAATTTTTATTGTTTGAGTTTGCTGTATTTTTTTTTTTTTTTTCCATGATCGAATTTTTTGAAAAATGATGATTTTCCTAAAAGATATGAAAATCGTGATAAGGTTTTGATTATCATGATGTATTAAACCCAATTTTTAATTTTTACCGTTTGAATTTGCTGTACCATTTTTTTTTTTTTTTTTTTTTTTTTTTCCATGATCGAATTTTTTGAAAAATGATGATTTTCCTAAAAGATGTGAAAATCATGATAAGGTTTTGATTATAATGATGTATTAAACCTAATTTTTAATTTTTATTGTTTAAGTTTGCTGTACTTTTTTTTTTTTTTTTTTTTTTTTTTTTTTTTTTTTTTTTTTTTCATGATCGAATTTTTTGAAAAATGATGATTTTCCAAAAAAATGTGAAAATTGTGATAAGGTTTTGATTATCATGATGTATTAAACCTAATTTTTAATTTTTATTGTTTGAGTTTGCTGCACTTTTTTTTTTTTTTTTTTTCCATGATCAAATTTTTTGAAAAATGATGATTTTCCGAAAAGATGTGAAAATCGTGACAAGGTTTTAATTATCATGAGGTATTAAACCATATTTAAAATTTTTATTGTTAAAGTTTTTGTTGACAAATTGTATGTTGATAGATTATTTATGCAAAAAAATGCATGTTATTATATTTTTAATGCAAAACTGTAGTTTTTTAATCTGTTGTTAATGCATTTTTTAGTTGGAATGACTGATGTTAGGTGGCTCTGTGAAGAATTGTTTTTACTATTAATTTTTTAATGCAAAAAATGTATGTTCTTGATAATAGAGTTGTAGCCATGTTTGGAGCTTGTATTTTGTATTATATTATCCTGAATGTTTGTAATTGATATGTATGAAAATATTATTGTCAATAGAGGTATTTTGCAATAACAAATAACAACAAATATGACTACATGAACTATCCCAACATATTATCACTACACATGGTGATTATTTTTCTTGTTGAACTGTCAGGTTAATTTTTCACTTTTTACATCTTAAAACAGTTGAACCATGTCAAGATCTGCAGAAGACCCTGCATGGCAACATGGGGTCAGACTTGATCCCAACAAAAAAGACAAAATTATTTGTAATTACTGTCAAAGAGTGATAAGTAGTGGGGTACATAGGTTCCAGCAACACTTGGAAGGGGTTAATGGAGAAGTTTTTGCATGCACTAGTGTCCCTAGTAATGTAAAAAAACAGATGGCGGCAATTCTTAATGCTAACAAAGGTAAAAAAATTGTCAAACATAGGATGAATGAAGAGATAGCTAGTTTATATACGCCATCAAGCAGGAATGATACAGAAGAGCAATATAATAATGACCTAGAAGAGCAATATAATAATGACCAGGACATGGCTACAAGATTGAGTTTATATGAATAATATCAGAGGGAACGAGGGTTTAGAATGCCCGGTGGGTCTAGCTCACACATGCATGATGGGCCTAGCTCAGACATGCATGACGGGCCCAGCTCGAGCATGTATGGCGGGCCCAGCTCAAATATGTATGGAGGGGTTGGTGGCAATATGTATCAAGGAGAATCAGATGTTGAAGAAATTGTTTCTAGGTTACCTAGGAGTGCCAGTATTGCAGGTCATAGTCGTAAAACCCATTTCTCTCAAAGCTTAAGTCACAACAGATGACCCTAAAAGGCATGGTTAAAGGTAAGAGAAACATGTTGGGGAGATATGTTGGTAAATGGTTTTACGATAAAGGGATTCCCTTTTATGCAGCCAATAGCCCTTATTTTCCACTTATGGTCAGTGCAATCCAGAGAGTCGAGCCCGATTAAAACCCCCGACGGCATATGAGCTCAGTGGGCCAATATTAGATGAAGAGGTGGAGGAAGTTACAAAGTGAATTGAATAATATAAACAGAGTTGGCCAAGGACAGGCATTACTCTCATGAGTGATGGTTGGTTGAATAAAGTTAGCAAAAATGAATTTTTAAACTTTTTTGCCTATTCCCCAAAAGGTATAGCTGTTTTTACTAACAAAGAAGTATCAGGGACGAAGAAGGACGCAAACTTCTACGTATGACTATATGATCAGATAGTGGGGGAGGTGGGAGATAAGCATGTAGTCCAGTTTATTACGGACAATGCGCATGGATGTGTTTCTGCGAGCAGTAAGTTGATGGATAAGAGGAAGCATCTACTATGGACCCCGTGTGCTGCACACAGCATCGATCTTATGTTAGAGGAGATCGGTGAGATCAAAATTGTGAAGGAGACTCTAGAGGAAGCGAGGTTGGTGTCGAGATTTATATACAACCACTCTAAAATTTTATTTCTGTTTAGAGAACACTCTAAGAAAAAAGAGATAATCAGGCCTGCCATAACCCGTTTTGCGACCGATTACTTAGCCGTGGACTCCATTCGAGAATCTGAAGGTGCATTAAAGATATTGTTTACCTGTGAAGAGTGGTTAAATGACTGCCTCTCGAAGTTCAATACCAGTATAAAAGTGGACAACATAGTCTCAAATAGGCGGTTCTGGTCTCGATGTTCCAGTGTTGTATAGGCCACTGCCCCTTTGGTCACGGTGTTAAGAATGGTGGATGCTGACAAGAAAGCTGTCATGGGTATCCTTTAGAAAGGTATTGAGAGAGCGAAATCAGCTATTGGGGAGAAGTGTAGTTTTGCTAGCAAAGTGATCGAGATTATAGAAAGGAGATGGAACACCAAATTTGGACGTCCAATTCATTATGTTGGTAAATATATATTTATATCATTACAATGTTTCATTTTAAATCATTTTTTTATGAAATTGTAAATGACATTTTTCGATCTATATATTTTGTAGGTTACTACTTCAACCCAAAATTTTTCTATTTGACACCTGAACATCCCCACAAGATTATGGAAGGGGTTAGATACATAATTGTAAGGTTGGAGAGAAGCCATCGAAACCAAGTAGCAGCAATACAATAGGTATTATTTAATGTTTGGGTAAGAACTTCATTAAGTTGTTAAATTTGTAAAGAATAATGCACTAAAACATAATATATTTATTTTAGCTTGCTACGTATAGGGATGCTATAGGATCCTTCGAAACTAGACTTGTCAGGAATTCTCGAACTATGATGGATCCAGGTTATCCCCTCGCTAATATTTTGTTCGTTCATATATTTAATCTTATGAATTGTTTGTGCCCTTATAATGCTTTTTGCATTTTAATCCAGCTGAATGGTGGGAGATATATGGTACTGATGCACCTCACCTAAAGAGGATAGCAATCAAGGTGCTCTCCCAGACATGTTCTGCTACTAGCTGTGAGCGCAACTGAAGTACGTTCCAATGGTTGCACACTACTAGGAGGAATCGACTTGCTTCTGAGAAGTTTCATAAACTAGTGTACGTTCATTATAATTTAAACCTCTGAGAGCGATAAATAAGAAGGAAGCTTGAAGACTATGGGTCGATAGACTTAAACACAATATTTGTCACAGACACAGCAGACCAATGGGTAGTAAAAGAGGAGGAGTCAGTGTTGCACAAGAGAGCGTTCCTTGAGGCTATCGGTGAGGAAGATCTTGAAAAAGGTGATGAGCAGCATGAAAGAGGAAGCAGCCAACCAACGTATCCACAATTCATCGGAGATGTCGGTGATATTGCACCTAATGAGGGAGAGTGGGACGGGGGTCTAAGAGAAAATGAGAGAGACGATGATTCTGAGGCCACCCTATCTCAGCCATATTATTCACATATCGAGTCCCAACAGCAACAGTGTAAGGATGAGCACGATAGTGTAGGTAAGCATGAAGGATGGACAAGCTTCGGGGATTTTGGATTGGGAACACAACAAAACACTAACACTCAGGGATTTGGGTATAGTCAGACGCTTGCTAATATCGATGATTCGTTTTTAGATCGAATCAATGAATTGTCAAACGAATTCAATCAATGGTACCAGCGTGACCAAGAAGAAAAACAACGTCGTCTGTCATTTTATTTTTACATCATATGTTACTAATTGTATGTTTTATTGTAGTCCATGTATGTTGATATATTTATTCCATGATAATTCTATGTTTATCCTTTTGTGTGATGTAAATTAAATGATGAATAGTTGTTCATGCAGAGAAAGAACATATCAATATTCGCATATTCATGCAAAAACATGAAAATTCTTAATGGAGGACCCTCATTTCTTATTGAATTCCTAAAAAACAATATTTATAATGAATTTTAATAATTTTTCAGATTTTTTTGAAGCTTTATTCTGACCGATTCACCCGATTCTCGATCCGAATTGCCGACTCGCCTATCCGGATCGGTTTTTGAGGTGCCCGATCCGGGTCACCGATCCGCTTTTTAAACCATTGTGTGATAGTATTCCCAAGCAGCACATATAAATTTGGTATGATCTTCTTGCCTGTCATCACAACTTGAGCACCTTTAAGAATCTTTAGAACTCCACCTTCTCCAACAAATTTGAAGCCATTGGAGTATAAGGTACCCAGAGAAATAAGATTTTTCTTCAAATCTGAAACGTGTCCCACATCTTGATAGCCATTGTCCCAACACCAATGGTCTTGCAAACTGCATCATTCTCCATCAAAATCGATCCACCATTAATGCTCTTATATGTGGTGAACCAACCTCGATGAGGGCACATATGATAGGAACATCTTGAATTAAGAGGCCACGAGTCTTTAAAGTTGTCACAATTTGTTGATACCGACAACACATTATCTGTTCCACTTACTGAGCTTCCATTAACGATATTGGCTGCTTCAGAAGCTCGTCTTTTTTTCTTTTTGAGTGTCCAACAATCATTCTTAACATGTCATTTTTTCTTGCAGTAATAGCAATAAATATTACTTTTTCTTGATTTGGATTTGGATCTAGATCAGTCTTGTTTTTCATGTCTCTTTCCACTTCTCTTAACAGATCTCCCTCAAACCACTAAGCCATATGCATGTGGCTGAGCATTATCATGTCTCCTTCTCAAATCGTTAGAGAGAATAGTCGAAGTCATCCTCCATCTCTATGGTATCTTTTCCAAAGAGCAATGGTGTGACTAGATGCTCATACGAATGAGGGAATGAAGATAACAAACCTTATTATCATCATCCATATTACCACCAATATTCAATAATTCACAAATAATTTTATTAAAATAATTCAGGTGTTCATGGATATCTATACCTTCATTCATCCGTAGGGTGTACAATTTTTGCTTCAAAAACATTCAATTTGTGAGGCACTTCGTCATATATAAACTTTCAAGCTTCGACCACTAACTTGATGCCGAATTTTCATTGACGATATTAAATAGCACTTCATTTGATAAACACAATCGAATAGTGTTCATATCCCTCAGATCTAAGTCTTCCCAGTCCTCATCAGACCTGGATTCTGATTTTTTCGACTTTCTTTTTAGAGCTTTATGTAGATCTTGTTACACTAGCAAATCCCAAACATTGATTTGCCAAATTCCAAAATTATTTTTACCATCAAAATTTCTCTACCTCAAATTTTGCATTTGAAACTTTTACCACCATATCAACAAGCCCAAACAGGGCTCTGATACCACTTGTTGTGCGCAGAAGCTCTAAACTCAATGGGTTGATTTTTGGCAAATAAAGTACGAGAAAAAGA
This sequence comes from Amborella trichopoda, assembly GCF_054954075.1. Lineage (NCBI taxonomy): Eukaryota > Viridiplantae > Streptophyta > Magnoliopsida > Amborellales > Amborellaceae > Amborella > Amborella trichopoda. The sequence continues at coordinate 37,050,521 of NC_142348.1, forward strand.
ATTGACAAAAACTAAGCAACAAGCAAAAAAAATAAAGCAGGAAATAAATAACAAAAAAAATAATACCAAGATTTACGTGGTTGGTCACAACTGTGACTACATCTACAGACGAAGACGGTCGATGTTTTTCACTAAATCAAAAAAATAAAATTACAAGGCAACTTACTTGAGAACCGGAGACTCAATCTCCGACAAAGCCTTCTTTTCTACAATATTCTCTCTCTGCAAAAACCCCCCAAAGTTTCCCTCTATTTTTTTCTATACACTTTCTCTCTCTACAAGAGAGAACAAACCCAAAAGTGTACCTATGTATGGCCTACTTTTCTACACATGTTTTCTCTCTCTATAAAAGCATCTTTTTTTATAGAGAGAATAAAGCCCCAAAAACAAGTACGATCAAACCAATTTCAACTTTTCTAACTTTATCAACAAGAAACTTTATCCCTATCTATGTGGACATAAGACTATATCTTAATCTAAGTAGGACTTATCCATAAACTTAGATCCTAAATAGTAGGCTCTACCCAAATAAATGGGAAACCTAAATGGAAGGAAATCAATCCCTTAAAATTAGGGATTCAAGAATTTAAAATAAATATCAACAGTCGAGAACCCCTAACTTGCAAAACCAGAAATCTCAAATATCGGGATCCCACCCAAGATCATGTAGATAATTGTCTAAATGCGAAGTAGATGAATACAACTATAAATCGAGTACAAAAAATAAAACAAACTTAAAAAAACACATCAGAACAACACATGATTTATGTGGTTTACCCCGTGGGGCTACACCCACAGCCTCGGCAACTAGAAATCCACTATCAAAATGAATATTACAGTTTTGGGTTACAAGAGATTTACCTCTCTCCAAATTTCAGTAAAAGACCATCACTGATCTTCTATTTTAAACTCACTCTCCCAACCAAGCAACATCATCGATCTCTATCTTCTCTCCCACCTCAAAACCGCCACCGAAAAGATTACCTTGAAGCAACAAGTTTTTCTCTCTCTAGAAGTGGAAGCCTTACCAACCCAAAACCCATGAGAATACCACATCTGTCTTGGAGGTCGTGTCTCTCTCTCTCTTAAAGACCTATCTCTATTTTGGAGATCCATTCCCATAAACCCCAAAGGGGCAACTCTCAAAATGATGGATATTATGTCTTCTTTGATTTCCTTATATAAATTTTACGTCACTTTTTTTTTTTTTCTATCAAAAAAAAAGAAAAAAGGATAGTCTCTTTTTCTTTTTACCATAATACCCTTGAAAATGTAGGTAGGTATAGTGATTTGGCTATCACCAAACCCAACATTTGCCAGTAGTTTGAGTAGTAAAAGGTGTGTGAGTGACTCAGTTAAATCCCATATAACAGCTCTCATTGTTCTTGCATTGAGTAGAATTATCTATGTACTGAGTTGACTTTTGGTTGCAAATGATAAACGAACTCTATTCTTAGTTGGGTCAAGAACTTATTCAACTTTTATCCAGCTTCAAACATTATCTCCTTGGCTTAGACCTCAATTCACTATGGAGAGTGTGCTATCTGAAGTCACAGATATTGACTTCAAATGGCAGGCTAACTTCTCCAAGTAAATGTCAATTGGAGAAAAGCCTCAGGAAATTCACCACCGGGACATAGATATGTGAAAGTTACTCATAGTTAGATTCTGACGGTGAAATTTTAAGTATAAATAGCTTTAACTGAAGAACTCGGTGTCTATTAAACACTATACTCACAAATGTTTTGCAGAAGCACAATAAATGCAACAAGGTATTTGGAACTAAATAAATTCCATTTTTATTTAGAAGTGTGGAAAACGAGGACTCAACCACAGGACTCGACCTCAAGCCGAGCCAAGTAACTCGAACTCTACCCGAGTTACCCAGCCCGATTCGAGCCAAGACAAAAAGTGTTAAAAAATAAAAAACACGCAAAAATCCCAAAAATATGAAAAATATGTTGAAAGTAAAATTAAATCAAGCACTTCTAAATGAGGTTTAAAAAGTAGTGAAAATGGATCTTGAAAAAATCAATTTATGATGGGAGGTAAATTTAGAAATAATCCAAAAGATATTCGTGGCAAAATGCTTTCCAATCTTTGCCAAAATGATAGAAAACATAAAAGAACATATTACAAATAAGTTTCTTATTTTTTTGGATTTTTAACTTTTTTAAGACCCCCGAGTCTGACCACCCAACTCAGGGATACTTGGATACTCGGGCAAGTCTGAGTTGGCTCGCTTGAGTTTTTCCACTGGTATTGATTAGAATTTTATTTTCATAAATGGGCCTAGCTTCTTTTGGCCCAACAAATTTTTTGTAGGGATCGTCTACAAAGAGACCATTTATATTTTAATATATGGAGGTTGCAATCATCTTTATCCCTTAAACCTCAAATGAGTGATCGTAAGAGTGTCCTTGATTAGACACAAAGAGTCAAAAAATAAAAATCTTAAACTTCGTGATTCACCCTAAGCCATCCAATTGGATATCTAATGAATGGGAATGACTGTGAACTCCATATACTAAAGATAAAAGATGCGGTTCATATAAGGTCAAGGCTCTAAACATTCAAAGTAAGCCGCGCTTTCAAAGAGTGTCGAAAGATGTTGTTTCAATACTAGAAATCTTTGTGATAGCCTAAAAATTTATTTTCATCTCTACTCATAAAATGTAAAGCTTCAAAAATAGTGTAGATTGAGCATATCTATGAGCACTAGAAAATCTTGAAAATTGATGGTACGAAGATGCATTATAAAATGTAATATTTTCAAACTTGAAATCTATTTTTTCTCTTGTCCATGCATCTTGAGGTCGAAATTATTAATTTGAGGATTTTTGGGCATCGAAACAACCTCTTCTAACGAAAGTTTTGAGGCCGCCTTAAATTTATTGTTTAAGGCCTCGTCTTTATATAAACTTTTCTTTGTAGACAATCTCATTTTTACACGAAAAATTGTTTCATGAGTCAACGAGAGCAAGAGCCTGCTGACTTACAAACGTCCATCCTAAAAGATGGACAACATCTAAAGTGTATTGTCCATAAATAGGATATAGATGGTGCATTAAAAATACCAAAAAATTGTATTTTTAATTTAAAAGTTTATTTTTCTTTTCATACTTATAATCATCTTGGCCTAGATGATGAACCTACAAAAAGAAAATTTGAAAAAAAATCTTACGTGCATATGAGTCGGCCGACTCATAGAAACCCTATCCTTTTTATATTATCCGAACTAACCAAACAAATATTCGATTATGTAACTGCTAAGAAGGTAAAGTGAGGGGTCAAGATTAAGAATTCACCAACAGTAGGTACTTGGAGAAGTGAGTGGCCATGCATTATTTTTGAGTGAGACTGTTTTGTCCTTATGATTGTCGTACCTCTTGTTGTACCTTTGCCCACACACAAACAGTACTAAGTTTCTACCATGTTGAGCGTGTCTTATTTCAATTTTTTCTCTTTCTTTTTATTTTGGTAATTCACTAGGATGACGTGTCCCAACCCGTTTTTTTAAATTGTTAGCGGCTTTTTAATGCGTTAGGTGAGAAGCCGATACTTTAGCTTGGAGCTCCTATCCTCTACTCCCGCATGAGCATATACTGCGTTTCTACTCCCTCGCTCAAAAAACCTACTTGGGAAGATTTTTTGGTCTAAATTTTTGGGAACCATAGAAGAACTATTAGATGATTATTTTCAACATAAAATTTTTGAGTTTTAAGTTTTGCGACTCTTAGATCTAACCCTTTATAAATTGGACGATCTGTATTTAATCGTGAGGCGTTAGTTGTTTCTAGTATCTTTAGAGTTTATTTCAAAAATAGTTTTTACTGAGAGTAGTCTATAGATTAGAGACTATGTCTCCAAAATGTGAGTTCTAAAAAATAACCCTAGCATGTACTTTGTTCGAGGCAGTCAATGGATAGTATACTCTAGTGGGAGTAGGAAATCTGCTAGCTATTTTGCTCATTACAAAATTGAGAAAATTACGTAGAGGCATTTTTTTTTTTTTTTTTTTTTTTTTTTTGTGGGGGGGGGGGGGGGGGGTTGTCAATTAGAAAATGGGAACATTGTTTTCCCAAATTACGGGCCGGACCCCTCCCCTTGACGTTTTTTTTTTCCAGTTTACCTCCTTGTCAAGTAAACCTAACACCAGACAAGTGGGTCTTTTACATTTAAAAGGAAAGACGTTGTCTGATGTTCAATATACAGGACAGGGTTTTTGCTCTTTTAAACCGCAAAAACCTTATTTCGCTCTGCTCTACCGGACTGGGGTGCCCTTTCTTCTTCTCTCTCACTCTCTCTTTGCCATTTTGCCAATCCAACACTATTTTCGCTCAATCTCTGGACAATTTGAAGCACAATTTTCTCAATTAAATCAGATATGTTTCAGAAAAAAAATTTTGGGGGGAAAATAAGATTTGGTAATTAGGGTTTTGGAGATACAATAATCCCAAAATGGGTGAAAAATCTAATTAGAATTTTTGGATATTCATATTATTATTTGATTGGATTTGAAAATAGGATTAGGGTGTTTAGGGTATTGGGGATAAAGAGCAATGATCTAATACAACAGTTGTATCATAGTATAATACAACGACACGTCTAGAAAACCATGTTTGTGGTATTTGTATGACCCCAAATTTTGCACACACACTCTCTTCATCTCAATAATCAATCCCCAAAGCAAAAAAAAAATTTAATTTGAACACTAGATATGGTCAAAATGAGTCCCCTCCAGAAACGAATCTAAACCATTCATTTTGTGAATTTCAAGATCTTACCCTTTATAAACTCAAAATATTTCTTTTATTTTTTAATATTGTTCATCTAATGATAATAAAGCCATCCGAAAAAAATAGAAACGAAAAAATCCTTCTAAGGCCTAGATCCAATGATCTCACTAAAATGAATGGCCTATGTTAATTGGGCTAAAAAAATACTTTTTAGATTGTGTTTTCAAATTTTTCTTTTTTGTAATTGTTCATTAGAATAAAAAGAGTGTATATTTCATAATTTGGAACAAACAAATAGCCATAAGATGGTCTTTTAAGGTTGATGCATCATATTACTATACAAAGGTTGCATGAAATCATTGCTCGGGGATAAAATAACCCCAAGTCATGTATTGAATATTTTTTTTATTTTTTCTAAACACCCAATGGTGGTTTTTTTTGTTCTTTATATGTGTAATATTAGTCCTTTGTTACGTTAGTTTCTAGCATTAATTGCAATAGTGTTTGCTTAATTTTCTTCAGATCAAATATTTATTTGTTCCTTCATACGGAAATTGGAACTAGATTGTCCATCTCGGGATGTATATTAATGCTCTAAGGCAAAAAAAGCCACATGGAGCATTTTTTATTTGAAATATTGGGATTTGCTTAAGAATAACTAGATGATTATTGAGCTCTGCAATACCTAGATCTTGCCTGCTAAAAATTAAGTAGTCCCTATTCAATATTGGGATTGCTTTTTCTTTCAAGCATATAGAGTTAATGGTTTGATATTTTTGTTTTTAAATTTATTTATTTATTTATTGAGGTTGGTCTCTAGGTTGAAGACGATACATCTCCAAAATGGTCAAGTATTAATTAGTGTTTTTTTTGTTGCATTTTAATAGAGATTTCTCTTCAAAATTTCTTTAATTTTTGTTCTATTTCTCTTCTGTATTTTTCCTTTGACTTTTTTTTTCCTACATTATTCTCCAATAACTCATGAATTCTTCTTGATTTGATTTTATGTATACAATCATTGGGAAGTATGCATTGTTATTTAATATCAACAAATTGCCATTGAATTTAGCAATTCTTGATTCTTTATGTCTTTATGTCGATGTAAACAATCCCTTTATTAATTTACCATGGGATATTTGTGTATCTATAAAGCTAATTCACGTGTGTTCAGCTAATTCACCGGATTTATCTTAGTTAATTCTTCTATGTTCATTTTCTATTCCACTGGTGCTTGTGATGTCACAATGGTGGTTTTTTTAATGTATATGATCCTATCAGAGGTCACACTTATTCTTAGCCATTGGATATTAAATCTGATAGAATGGGGGTGTGTTATAATATTCAAGGAAATGTATTCTAGACTTATGCTCTAATCAATGATATATCTCAGACCATCTAATTTTATATCTTATGGTTAATAATGGTTGGTAAATAGTTTTACTGCGAACATTTCCTTCTAATGATGTCTCATCCCAACCTAGTTTTAGTGATTTAGTTATAGGATTATGCCTTTCTTTGCAGTGTTCTTGCTTTGAAATTCGTAGCACTTGATCCATTTGTTGTGGTGCACAAAATTCTTTTCTTTCTCCTTAAAGCTTCAAGATGTTGCCTGTATTTCTTCATCCTGATTTCCATGCAGAAAGGATATTTTCATATCTATTCTAATTGAAAGTCATGTAAAGCATTTGTAGTAATAATAAAACGAATATATATTGTGATGTGTATGTCATTTACTTTAGTATGCATGTTACCATCATGACATGCATTTCAGACCCTATGGCACATGAAGATGACTTGTTGTCATGAAAGATGATCATGTTTGGAGATTAGCTATTGCTGGCTTGGAGAGGAATAAAATTTATATTGATGAGGGTTTTAACATCTTGCAGCATTGGAGGATTACAGATGAGCAGGAGGATTTGGTTAGAAGGACAGGGCTATGGCCTCTTGTTCAGTATGCTAACATGGAAGGGGCACCGCGACAGATTGACCATGATACTATGGAAGTAGTGACAGATTGACCAGAGACGAATTCACTGCACTGTCCATGAAGAGTTGGTGACATGATGCTAACTTTATATGATGTGTGGTGTATTTTCCAGCTCAGTGTCACAGGTGAGCCGGTATTGACAAGGGTATGCAATCCACATGGGCAATACTTGTTAAAATGGTTAGGACGCATCCTAGGAAATGATTATAAAATTCACCATTCATTGAACTTCACTTGGTTGAGAGAGACTTTTGGAAATCTACCAGAAAATCCTACACAGCAACAAATAGAACGACACACTAAGGCATTTTTGTTATATTTAGTAGGCAGCAACATTTTTCCACAGTCGAAAAGTAATGAAGTCCCTATTAGGTATTTGACCTTGTTCAAGAATTTTGATACTATGGGCCGGTACGTATGGGGGGCTGCGACCCTAGCATATCTTTTTAGGGGCCTCAAGAAGCTCGTTACTACTAAAATTAACAAGGGGAGGCAAAATGTATTGAATGATGTTCAGGAGGCACCCAGTTCTTACACCTTTGGGTGTGTGACATTATTTCAGGTAAACTCATTTTGTTGTGGTCCTTATTCTTTATTTGTAAGTCTTAAAGGGTTATGTTTTGTGAATTTTTTATGTTTTGTGAATTTCATACATTTTTTCAGCTATATTTATGCATTTCATACATGTTAACGTAATTATTGTATATATGTTGGTCAGTCATGGGTATTCGAGCATCTCAAAACATTGTGACCTAAGGGAGGCAGTCAACAGGTTGAAGCTGGTATTCCAAGGGCTGCAAGATGGGTACACCTAGGCAAATGGGATAACCTAGTTGGGAATGTCGCATACTATCGGTAGATCTCCTTGATCCTAATAGGATATAACTGCAATGCTTATTAGTTTATATACATACTCTTGCGCCTTAAAGTTATTCATATTTATTGATGTATATTGGTTTATATATGTGATATTATCTATTCTTACATGTATTATGGAACCCATATGTAGATCAGAAAGACATTGGTGTTGAGGATGTCCATCAAAGGGTTCTAGATTGGCAGGCATTTGAGACCGCTCTTTGCAAGACATATTTGATATTCGACAACATTGTAGAGCGGTACCTCTCAGACTAGGTACTGAGACAATTTGGACTGAGACAACCCATCCTAGCAAATCCCGGTAGATGGGAAAGATTTGAGTGATGGGGTAAAACTGAAGAAAATTGTGAACAAAAACTCGCCTCTCAAATCAGAGACTGGCACAACCGCTTTCAGTATCATCAAATAAGCGAGCAAGACCCGAGTCGTGGTCTACCTTCAAAGGATTATGAAGCATGGTATGTGCATGTTTCTATCTCCATGATTCATAGCCCACAAAACCCTCAGACATATGCGTATGCACCTCGAGGTTATGGTGACCACATGGTAATTTTATATTTAGATGAAATTTATATTTTATAAATTCTTTTTTTCTTTTTTATAGTATATTGATTGTAATTATGTTATTTTAATTGTCCAAAGCAGACCATTTGATTGGAATTATTGACAATGGGCTGGCGGCTCAAGACCCCAGGACGAAAGATCTATATTTTAGGGAGCTAAGGCGAGAGTTGATGTTGTGTAAAGGTGAGTTGGTTGAGGAAGAACAAGAGTCCAGTGATGACTCTAAAAAAGAGCATATATTAATTGATGAGTTGTAGCTGCAGATGCACCGTAGAAGAGCTTTAAGAGGAAGATCCGCACAATCTCAGGAGCCCATGACTCCTGAGAGTGCGGGTCCCAATTCAACAACTTTTGGGAAGAGGCTATAAGTACTTGCCCTCAGAAGAGGAAGAGGAAATTGATTTTACATTGTATAGTTTGGATGTAAATTGTGATACTTTTGATAAAGTCAATGTAAATTAGAAAATTATTTTGGGTTACAATTTCAATGTGAACTCTTTTGGGTTACAATTTTGATGTAAATTTGATAGGGCATTTGTCAGGCCTCTGAAATATTATCTCTATTTTGATGCACTTTTCGTTTTACTAGTGTTGGTGATTTTGGACTAGGACTGGCATTGATGCATGGTGTTTGGATTGCTTGGTTTGAAGTTTGATTGTATTTAATGGAGAGGGGGAGAATCTATTTGAAATAAGAGTTTTGTTTTTTTCTTTTTGATTGCTTTGTTTTGTTTTGGAGCAGATTTCAAAGGGTCATGATTTTAGCAAATTTGGGAGTTTGAAATATGTTTTGTTTGGCTTGGGGGATTTCAGCAAATTTGGGTCTTGATTTGAATTGATGGGTTTTGATTCCAATGTGGCAAATTTGGGTATTGATTTCGATGTGTTATTTTGATGTGGATGGGATTATAACTGTTTGCATGCAAGTTACTGATTGAATTGAAATTTTGAAACTAGAAAAAATTGAAGTAAAAATGGACAGATGTCCAGTATTTGCCCTACCAGACAGCATTCTGTTGCCCAAAATGCCTTTGGTTGTCCAGTATTTTCTCTACTGGACAGTGTTCTATTGCCCAGAATGCTTGTGGTTGTCTGGTATTTGAACAGTGTTATGTTGCAGAATGCCTATGGCTAACTGGTATTTGCTCTACCGGACAGCGTTCTATTGCTCAGAATGCCTTTGGCTGTCCGGTATTTGCCCTACAAGACAGCGTTCTGTTGCCCATAATGCCTTTGGTTGTCCGGTATTTACTCTACTGAAATGCGTTCTGGACCTTTTACTCAATTTTTTTTAGTTTAAAATTTTTCTAGTTTTATATTTTTTGATACCCCTATTCTAACTCGGATATAATTTTTGCAACCATAAATGTCGATTATTAACTCACAACAAAATTTACATCCAAATACAAAAATCATCCAAAGACACCATCAAATTTGCATTACTTTTTAAACCCCTATTGTAACACTCACAGATACTTTTTTGAAACTATTAACGTCGATTATTCACTCTCAACAAACCATCCAAAGTAAGAAGTTTACATCCATACATACACCATCAAACTTTATATCCAAAATAAAAGCACCATCAAAATTTATATCCAAATACTATCACTATCGAAATTTATATCCAAATACGAACACCATCAAAATTTACATCCAAATATCCACACCATTGAAAGAGACCATCCAAAATTACAAACAACGTCGATTATTTACATGATTCTTTCTCAAAACATACACCATCAAAATGGTCATCAATCAAAAAGTTGAGAAGCACAAGGCTGAAAAGATTATCCAAAGGCACTTGCTCCACCAAATGTCGAAGGCAGAAGAGTATTGATGGGTTCTTTGCAACTCCTCCTATTGTGGCCTACCTCACCACAACGTTTACAGGCATAACCCCTGGTGGATTTCTCTTCTGTTTGCCGCTTCTTTGGCCTTCTGAAGTGTCGCCTGGTAATTGGGGGATATACAGTTCTATTAAAAGCACTAGTCAAAGGCACCGAATCTGGTACAGGATGGAATTTAGTTGCATAGGTGGTCATGTACGCGCAAAAGTGGATTGGTTGGAGGTGACAGTGATCCATAGCTCCAATTGCATGGGTACATGGCAACCCGTAACTCCTCCACACTCTACAAGTACAGGTTCGAGCATCAAGATCTACAGCATGGGCCATCTCCTCATGGACCTCATATTTTCTGTCTATAACCCATACGATATTATGCATGAACATTGAATTACAAATCGACTCATTAAGAATTTCTTGTACTTTAAGTACTAGAACACCATCCCACCTTCCTGCCGACGTTCAGCCCATCTCTTCACTAACTTTATTCTTAAGTTTTCGCACAAAGGGGTGAGAGGCATCTCACGTTCCCCTAAAATCCAACTATTAAATGGCTCAGTTATGTTGGATGTAAGATGATCGTACCTCTTGCCTCGAAATAAGCATTCGTCCAATATTCTTTACCTTGAGTCAGTATCCAAATGTAAGCCGCTTCATCCATCGTTTAAATTTTCAACATCTCTTTGTCAAACTTTTCAGTAGATAATGCACGTGTGGCTTTCCACCACATCTTTAGGAGTACTTTGCTCTTCCATTTCCTCTTGAAATTGTCTACAAGATGGCACATGCAATGACCTGGATACAATCCCGAGAATACATTTCTAATTGTAGTTTGCAAAACCTTCTGACGGTCATAGAGAACTGTCAGACGTAGTAAGTTTCTTACTTCCTAAATAAACACCCAATTCAATCTCTCTAAGAACCATATCAAACTTTCAGTGCGCTCATTCTCTACCACTGCAATCACAATAGGAAACGTGCTACCATTAGCATCTATGGCTATTGCAGCCAATAGGATCCCCAGATATGTTCCCGTCAAGAATGTCCCATCTAACCCTAACAGTGGTCTACAACCATGCAGAAATCCATTGAGGCATAGACGAAAACTAAGAAATAGACGCTCAAATCTCCTATCATCATTGGTATGTATGACTGATATAGTTCCAGGGTTAGTGACATTCAGTTTCTCAAGATAGAGAGGTAGTTCAGTATATGATTGCACTTCTGAGCCTAATATCATTGCCCATCATGCCAATATTGTATGTATGATAATTGGACCCCATGATCCCACTGAATGTCATTTGCAATATCTTTAAATCTAAGTGTCATCTTTTATTTTAATCGAGTCTTTTTGCATCCCATTGGCTTCTTGCCAATGGCTGATGCACCTTGCCCATTGGTCCTCTACACGTGTGCTTATTTATAAATTCTCTCACACTGAAGAATTTTGACTGTCCAACTCTAGAGCACCACACGTGCCAAGTGCAATCCAGTGCTCCTTTACAGTATGCATGCACTTTTTCTTGATCATTTCTACGGTACTTCATCACAAAATTATGATATATTGCATAATCAACTAAGTGATTACGTAAATCCACAACAGTCTCGAAATCCTGTCCGACAACTAGGTCAACATGTGGACGTGTTGATATGAATGGGGGCTCTAAGGGCATCGTGTCGTCTACATCACGTTCCATCACAAGCTCGCCCTCGAGTTCTGACCCCTGTACTACCATTGTGTTACTCGTTGTAGGGACATTCACTTGTACAGAAGGGCAGCTATGACAAAAAATTTCAAGCATTTAGTAGGTATTGATCTACATGTAGTTCGAATATAATTCAATTTCATTAAAATATAAATATTGAAAGTCTTTCGTCACACATACCTATCTCTTGTTGATGGAACAGATGTACGAACAAAGGGTTGATGCTCCACTGGATTTGGTTGCGATGGCTGGTTTGCAACACATAGGAATATATTCGAGACCACCATCAGCATACACGATACATCCCCATCATCTATTATATCAACTAAGTGCTCCTTTTCTTCATACATAATTTTCAAATGGTTTGGGTCAGAGCTCAATATAGACACGATATGAGCCTTTAATTGTTGTAGTGAGTTGCTCTCCTTATATATTGTGGCTTTTAAGTTACCATCTTTATAAATTGTTCGTTTGTCATACTCATTACGCTCAAAATAATCACCAAGGTGAACCAATAATCTAACTCCACTAGTGGCCATGAATGAATCTGGTGAGCATAATTAATATTATAAGGTCCACATAATTGGTATAGATTTCTTACTTCATAAATTCCAGCAAAACCAGAAAATATAAAAAGCAAAAATGAAATAGATCTAGCATCATCATAAAAAAAAAATTGTACATCATATGCTATAACATAATTGAGATCAAATGGAAGTAACCTAAAATCTAGATTTGGGCTTTTTTCCTACAAGATTGCATAACCTTAATCTTCTAGATAAAATAGATTAGTATTGGGGTTTTTTTTCATGACCAACACTACACTCATCCAGGACCATAAAATATATTTTTATTAACAAAGTAAAATAATATGCCATGACTGAAGTTATCCTACTACATTCAATCAGTAAAAATCCATTAAACTCTAAGATGGAGTTCATTAGTTGATAAAATAATGGGAAACTATCCCCTTGCCCTCTATTTTTAACTTCTATATCTTATCATACCCAAGAATTGAAAATATCACTTGTAAGCAAAAGGTGTCCATATCATCTATCTTAACACCCTCTAAATCCCTTTGACCACAAATTTTTGACCCAAACAATTAAGAAGATGACAACATATCCTTATTTTCCTTATTTAGAACCACCTATTCTCTCTCTCTCATCACCGTCTCTCTCTCAAAATTCCATTTCTCTCTTCAGTTATAATGGCAGTGGGGCCGCCAATCATGGCTTATTTCCCCCACCTGCTGCTGCAGCCCCCTCACCGGTAACCACCACAGCCATGTGCCTTTCTCTTCTCCTAGCAGCCGGCACCCATGTGCTCTTCACGTCGGTGGCACAATCGAACCCCGGCTCTTGCAACAAGTCTTGCACCTCCTGTGCAAGCAATCCTTCTTAGGCTGATTCTCACAATCGTGGCATGAGGTCGTTCCTCCCACTATGCTCCCAGAGCTCTCTCCACCACGTTGTTCCGGTCCCTGGGAGTGAGAGTGTTCAGGCACCAGCTAATGGTGTGGGGTAGCAGTGAGGAGAGGGATCATGTCGAAGGCAGCACCGTGCTGGTGGTGATGGGAATAGGAGGGCCCACCAGCAGGGCAGGAAGAGGCAGAGGAGGGATCGTGGAAAGGGCAGTTGACGAAAACCATGGGAATGTCCTGGAGAAGGGGGATGTCGCCTTAGTTGAGGGGGGGCAACCAGCAGTAGAAGGGCCAAAAGCTGAGCCTCCATTGAAGCCAAGGCAGAGTTCACCAGCCTCAACAGAGCGCAGATCAAAAGGGGGCCAACTACCGGGGTCCCAGTCCGGCACACCCTCACCAGGCCTCCTCGGCGCCATCCCTCCCCTCACTTCATTTTCGCTCCCTTTTCTCCCATCTATATGAGTCTGAACCCTTACTTTCTCTCTCCTCTGAAGGTGGGGGTGGGGTTCTTCTAATCAATCTATAAGTTAGGTTCCCAAGTCCCTACTCCCAAGGTGGAGGTGGGGTTGGGTATTCTAAAATTCCCCTGCAACTTGGATCTCTCTCTGTTGTCTCTGCCTCCCCTCTTACCTTCTCTGAACTCCTTTGAGCCCCGGCCCACAACAAACCACCCCTAACCCCCAACCCTCTCACGATTCATCCCCCACTCTCTCTCTCTTTGTACCTTTTCTCTCTCTACAAACTGTCACGTTTAATTGTAACTACCCCCACGACCATTATCACTTAAGAGAAATGGAATTCGGCCGCATTTAATTTTGTTACCTCCCCAACCGCCATTATCACTGAAGAGAAATGGAAGTTTGAGAGAGAGAGAGACAGTGACGAGAGATAGAGGGTGGTTCCAAATACTGACGTTAACAAAGAAGAATGATAGGTTATCATTTTTTCAATTCTTTGGGTCAAAAATTTGTGGTCAAAGAGATCCAAGGGGTTGTAAGATAGAAAAGATGGTCACCTTTGGCTTACAAGTAATATTTTCAATTCTTGGGTATCATGAGATATAGGAGTTAAAAAGAAGGGGTAAGGGAATATTTGCCCTAAAATAATATATTTAAAATCAAGCTCTACATTCAAAGCCTTCACGAACCTTTTTTATTTTTATCAATCAATAAACATTTATTATCGATTAAATTGAATATTCAACAAGAGCTAACAATGTATAGTTTCAATCACAATCAAATAGGAAAATGAGCATTCATAAGTGAACCAAAAACCCTATTCAGCCATTTACAAATTTTGGGGTTATTTTATCCCCAAAACCCTAATGCCCCAAATTTCATTTCCCCAACCAGCTCTACATTCAAGCATTCCCAATCCTTTTTTATTTTTATCAATCAATAAACATTCATTATTGATTCCATTGAATATTCAACAAGACCTAACAATGCATATTTTCAATCACAATCAAATAGGAAAATGAACATTCATAAGTGAACCAAAAACCCAAAACAAAAACAAATTCCTGAAACATATCTTATTCTGTTGTAGTTTGAGAAGCTTGCTCAAATGTCACACAGAGGGCTTGGATTCAGAAAACACAAATCAAGACAAGTGTTTGACTTGGGCTTGGGCTTCACTACAGAGCAGGCTTCACTACAGCACAAATATAGCAGGGCAAAATGGGGGCTCTTTTCGCTTAAAAGGAGCCAAATAACTAGCCGGTATATTGAACACTGAACAGACGTTTTAATTTTGTAAGTTAAAAAGATTGTCCGATATTTACAACACCGGACAGTAAACTTTAAAACATGAAAAACTTAAAGACCTATCCAGTATATCGAACACCAGATAAAGTCTTTTATTTAAACACAAAAGTCCCACCTGTCTGGTGTTAGGTTTACCAGACAGGGGGCTAAACTGGGGAAAAAAACGCTAAGGGAGGGGGGGTGCCGCCCATAATTTTCCCATACGTAATTTTCTCTACAAAATTCACATATTCATGCGACTGAAAGGAAATGGCTCCATTCCTGTTCAAGTTTAATGTTAGGGATCACTGTTCTCATTATCTTTATCAAAGCAACTGATTTAATAAAAAATACATAAGCCATTTTATGTTAGATATATATTAGAGAAATTTTTACTTTTTGCCACCCAAGATTTTTAAAACTTCGAAATTGTCATCTTTTTTTTTACATATTTCATTTGGGATGGTATGGCATCCACATGATTTGGATGCTTGATCTGATGCATAAGCATCTTTCAATGGTTCAGATTGACCTTTGTATTGAAAGAAAGAACTATGTGATATTTTGGCAGGGAATACAATTTTTTTTTTTTTAATGATAATAATCACCCCTTTTTATTTTGGCAAAAAAATCACATACAGATGGTCTTATTAAAATCAATAAATATTTCAAAATAAAACAGCACAAAAGAAAAATAAAACTCAACCACTTGATGTCATTTATTCAACCTAATACTATGCTTGAGAATTTAAAATAAAAGAACAAGAAAGTAAAAGAGAAGATGCTGGAGATTACTTCAACCAGGTTTATTACACCCCATACCGAGTCACCACATCCAATGGTGCGGGATCAGCGGTCTAGCTTCAATCTCGAACCAAGAAAGCTAATTTCGGCAAAACTAGGTAACCACCCTTAAATCTCTACAAAACCCTAACTCCAAAATAATTAGGCTCAAACCCTAACTTTCCCAACCCTTAGATTATATTAGGTCATGAGAGAGAGAGAGAGTCTCTAGGGTTGGGGCATGCCCCCTATGGTTTTTAGGAGAGAGAGTTAGAGAGAGAATGTTAGAGTGGAGAGAGAGGGTGTGACCCCGAGGGAGGAGAGAGAGAGAGAGAGTTTATGGCAGAGAGGTGTGTGGAGATGGGGGGAGAGCACCCCTATTTATAGTGAAATTTAGGTCTAGTTCTTTAGGGTTTCCCATATTTGCCTCTTTTTTTAGATTGAATATGGACTGTTGATCAAGGTGACTTGTTGGGTGAGAGATCTGAGCCATCCATTCTATAGATGGGACATCAACATTATGGAAGGTGCATGAATTATTATCCCCATTTCCTTAAACCATTTTCCCATCAATATATTTAAATAAATTAAATCCATTAAAGATATCATGCATTCCATAAAATTGCATTATCCATCTCATATATTCCATAAGAATATATCAAGAAATATCAAGTTAATATTTACTATCTTGAATAAATAAGATATGATCAATATTTACTATATTACAAATTGACCATATGTCATAAGATGCACTTTCCATATTTAAATAACTTGAACACAAAGCTACCAAAGGAATCCAAAAGGGTGGGGCATGCCACCCTTTTGTGGCACATGTGGGCCCCCACCCACATGCCACATGGTGGGCCCATGTGCACTTTGGGCCCCATGGAGCTTTATAAAAAGTTTTAAAATTAAATAATACGAATTCATATATATTCGAATTTTTACAACTTTTTAAATCAATAACTGTATTTTATAAGTCCAAAAATCATAATTAAAATATTGAGAGATTCATAAAAATTCAAATAATATAAATAAAATCATTTCAATAAAAAATAACACAATTAAATTAATATGATGGGAAAAGGATCCATATAGTTTTAGGAATTCAATCTGTAATTATGGGGTACTCCACCTTCAACTATGAACTACAGACCACACTAGCTTTATCGAACCGACCGAGTGTTTTTCATGACCCACTTTCCAAGCAGGGGCTCATTAGCAGGTCAACAATGTCAGGTCGAAGAATCAAGGTGTCGCAATCCCAATCTGTGGATTACAGGTCCTCCCCTAGAGACAAGTTAAGATCACCACGAGCTGATGCGACCACAACTCTATGGCGCATAGAGGTATCTCTCTCACATGCATACCCTTCACCCAAAGGTAGATATCTGGCTTTCCTAAACAATCTATCGATATGCATATCGTGTGATGGAACATGGATGAGGTTTTGGTCCCCATCTCAGTAGGCCTGCCATCACAAACAAGGGTCACACAGTCCCTCGGCTCACTCATCTAGGCATAAGCTCCAACTTCATCAAAGGCTAACCCAAAACCCTCCTCAGTTAATTCTTTATGTCCAAGTACCTTGGGTTTTCCAACCGACCGGCTTAGATCAATAAGCACAGTTCAGATTAAGCAAACATCATTTGCTTAGTATGGTCTTCAAGGTACCACACTCCCATTAAGTTTATGTTTCTCTATAATAAAAGTATTTTAATACACACTCATAAGGCCTTTAAAGACCACATAAACCCAACATTTCCCACTTGGCCTTTGAAGGCCTTACAATCTCTCTTCCTCACTTTCTCTCATCCACATCTCTCACACATGTCTTACAAAAACATTGGGGACAACTCCCTTAATCAAAGGGTCTCTAATTATCAAATCTGTAAATATATAGCTAATCTCAATCTCTTTCAATCTCACCTCATTTCTCAGGTGATAAAAACAAGGCTTAATATGCTTTGAGTTCTTATGAAACCAAGGCTCCTTAGAGACACAAATAGCCGTGGTGTTGTAGCAAAAAATTTGCACTGCCTCACAACATATAGGATGAAAATTAAGTTGATTAATAAACTTCTTAATCCACACGGCCTCCTTGGCTGCTAGACAGCATGCCACATACTCGAATTCTATGGTGGAAAGGCCACAATTTCTTGTTTCTTTTACTTCCAAGAAACCGCACCCCCTCCAAGCATAAACACATACCCAGATGTAGACTTCGCATCATCTAGATCTGCGAGATAGCTTGCATCTGAATATCCCTCTATTGCTATTTCAGTTCCCCCCTTATATGTGAGCGCATAAGTCATGGTCCCCTTTAAATATCTGAGTATTCTTTTTACAGCTTTTCAATGCTCCTCTCCTCGATTACTTTGAAAACGACTCACCAGACTCATGATGAAGGACAAGTCAGGCCTTGTTCCCGCTATGGCATATATAAGGCACCCAACTGCGCTCATGTATAGCGCTCTCTCCATGGCACTTATATCCACGACTTCGATAGGATACATCTTATTACTAAGCTTCGTCTTTTTGTTAATTGGGGTAGACATGGGCTTACACATACTCATATCAAAATTTTTCAGTATCCTCTTACAATAGGTTGCCTGAGAAAGTTGGATAGTCTTTTCTCTACTGTTTCTTATTATCTTGATGCCCAACACATATGAAGCTTCTCCAAGATCCTTCATATCGAAGTGTTGATCAAGGAAATATTTTGTCTCTACTATTAGGGCAATTGAGCTACTAACAATTAGCATATCATCCACATATAACGACATAAAGACCACATCAATCCCACTGACCTTTTGATATAGGATTATTTGTGGAAAACCCTGCAAGAGCAAGGATCTCTTGAAATTTTATATACCACTATCACAATACTTGTTTCAGGCTATAAAGGGATTTATTAAGTTTGTATACTAGGTTCTCTTTCCTTTTCTCCTCAAATCCCTCAGGTTAGGTCATGTAAATTTCTTCTTCTAAATCTCCATTTAGAAAGGCTATTTTGACATCCATTTGATGAACCTCAAAGTCAAAATGGGCAACTATAGCTATAAGGATTCGGAAGGATGGAAATTTGGCAACAGGAGAAAACGTTTCCTCATAATCTATCCCTTCTGTTTGGGTAAAACCCTTTGCAACCAACTTAGCTTTATATTTTTCTATTTTCCCTTCAGAGTTCAACTTTTTCTTGAAAATCCACTTACAACCAATGGCCTTACGCTTTTGAGGTAGAGGTACTAATTCCCATAAATGGTTTTAGTTAATAGAAGTATACTCATCTTTCATGGCTTCTACCCAGTATTCCCTTTCAGGACAAGTCAAGGATTCACAGTGAGTTCTAGGTTCTGAATCTGGATCTTCCCCAACCTTATCCAAATGTTCTTCAAGGTAGACAAAATGTTCTAGGTAAAGAGGTGGTCTACTGACTAGGTTACTTCGTCTTAGTTCAGGTAAAGGTTTACTTTCTATAGAGAGTTCAGGATCAGGTTGGGTTGGTTTAGAAGTTTCAAGTTCAGGGTCTCGAACTACATCTTTGTTTTGGGCTTCCTCATAAAAGTCGACTTGTTTTTTACTCACCCTTGCTTCAAGGAACTCTTCCTCGAAGAAGTGAGCATCGCGGCTTTCAATAACCACGCATGTTTCAAGGTTGTAGAATCGATACCACTTACCATGATCTGGGTAACCAATGAAAATGGATTTGACAGTTTTGGATTGCAATTTAGTTCTATTTTGATGTGGAATAAGGACATAGGCTGAGCAACCCTAAACTTTCAGGTGTTCAAGGGAGGGAGTACGACTTGTGAAAACTTCATGAGGAGTAAGTGAGGCAGCTTTTGTGGGAGTCCGGTTAAGGATGTAACATGTCGTTAATACGGCTTCTCCCCAAAACTCCAATGAGAGATTTGCATGCCCCATCATACTCCTTACCATTTCAACTAAGATCATATTCCTTCCCTCAGCTATACGATTTTGTTCAAGAGTATAAGGCATGGTGTATTGATGGATGATCTCATTTTCAATGCACAATTCTTTAAAAAGGTCAGATGAATATTCCCCCCCTCTATCAGTTCTAAGGACTTTAATTTTTAGGTTGGTTTGATTCTCTACTTAGGCCTTATATTCTTTTAATTTTTCTAGGGCTTCTGATTTTGCATGAATAAGGTACACATGGTCATATCGCGATTGATCATCTATAAAAGAAATAGAATATATTTTTTCACTTTTTGTGGTCACATTCATAGGTCCACATATGTCAGTATGAATGATTTCCAATACGCTAGTAGCTCTTTTTGCCCTGATGGTATTTTTTCTTATTCATTTTCCTTGCACACTTTCGATAAATCTCCCTTGTAATTTTGAAGAATCTTATCCCCTTTTAATCTTTTCATCCATTTAACATTAATGTGTCTTAACCTCATTTGCCATAGGGTAGCATCCAATTCATTATGGGACGAGACATAAGTAATATTCTCTTTTATTTCAATAGTAAATAGACCATTTGCAATTCGTCTAATCATAATCACGTCTTTTCCCTTTTTGACCACTACTTTATCCCCAATGAAAGTGGTTATGAATCAAGTCGTAGACATCTTAGGAACCGAAACCAAGTACTTCCTCATATCAAGAGCATAAAGTGCTTGATTTAGGATCAAGGTACTCCCACTCTTTAGTTTCAGCTCAAAATCTCCAACTCCAAGAACATCAGTCTTCTGATTTCCTCTCATGTAAATATGTTGTTGTCCTCGCCCCATGGGAGTGAAAGAATGGAAATCATCCTTGGTGTTTATGACATAGGCAATAGTACCCGAGTCAAGACACCAAGAGGCTCCCTTGGGGTCAGCCAGCATAGATTCAAAAAACACACATGCTAATTCCTTGTTGGTCCCTCCAGATTTGTTAAACCGACAACTATTAGCTATGTAGCCCACCTTCTTGCAAATAAAGCAAGTTCGAATCTCTCTCTTTGCTCCCTTATTTCCAAAATCTCTCCTTTTGAAATCTCTTTTCTTTCCAAAATTATTTCTTCATTTTCCTTCCTAAATTTAAAAGAAAGTGGAGAATTTACCATATGGACGGCTTCCCTTGGAGTTGTTGTCAATAGTTGCCTTGAATTTTTCCTCTCCTCTTTTGCTTTGATTGTGGTGATGAGCTCCTCCAGTTTTGGTGTTTTCCTTCTAGCTGAGATGCAAGATATGAAGGTCTCCCAAGAATTAGGAAGTGAATTCATAAGATGAATCACTTGCATAGGTTCTTTAGGTTTCATGTCTGTATCTTCTAGCGCTCTGACTAGAGCACGAAACACGCACACATGATCTACAAACGAGGTACCTTCTGCCATCTTTAATTCATTATACCTCCTCATAGCCATGGTTTGCTTCATAAGAGAAGGTTCAGCATAGTCTCTCTCAAGTTTATCATACTCTCTCTCAAGTTTATCATAAATCTCACTTGCAGTATAGATTGACTCATACTTAGAAGCATATGAGTCAGTCATGGTAAATAAAAGAATGTGTTTGCATCTCAGATTCCTCCTCTTCCAATTGGAGTGCTCATCTTTAATGACTTGAGATGAGTCGTCAATTGGACGACGAGGTCGGTCCTCAAAGAGTACCTCATGCAAGTTTTCCTCATAGAGCACAAACTTGATTTTTCTTTTCTAAAAAACAAATTTGGTCTCATCAAACCTTTCGGTTTTCAGGATCTCTAAGATGAAGGTACGAGTAGCCATATATTTCTATTCTCAAGCAAAAATAAGAAAAAACTCTTATTGGCAATCAAGTAAAACTAGCTCTGATACCAATGAAAAAAAAACTATATAATATTTTGCCAAGAAATACAATTTTTGTTTTTTAATGACAATAGTCACCCCTTTTTATTTTGGCAAAAAATTCACTTACAGATGGTCTTATTACAATCAATAAATATTTCAAAATAAAACAGCACAACAATAAAATAAACCTCAACTACTTGATGTCATTAATTCAACCTAATACTATGCTTGAGAATTTAAAATAAAAGAGCAAGAAAGTAACAGAGAAGACGCCAGAGATTACCTCAACCGAGCTTATTACATCCCACACCGAGTTACCACATCCAATGGCACGAGACCAGCGGTCTTGCTTCAATCTCAAACCGGAAAAACTAATTTAGGCCAAACTAGGTAACCACCCTTAAATCTCTACAAAACCCCTAACTCCAAAATAATTAAGCTCAAACCCTAATTAAAAGGTCTTTTGGTCAAATAAAATAATAAACAAATATTTCGAACACAAAATAACCAAAATACCCCTAAAATAATTTAAGAGTCTTTTGGTCAACTTGTTTATTCAAAATATTTTTTATTATTTGTATTTCATGTTCCATATGAAAATACATCTACAAATTAAATTTTAAATAAACATTGTTTTCAAATAAAAATAAAGAACAATATAGAAGACTCTTTTAGAGCTAAAGGATGTAGCTATACTTAATCTGGACCATTGATAAGGTTATAGTGCACCCTTCCACTGTATACATGAAATGGACAACAGACTTTCCTTGTTTGGAATTTACCAACTTACTTTTAATTATCTTTCTTTAGAGCCAATCTTTTAGATTCTTTACCTTTTATTTATTTTATTTCATTTTATTTTTTAGGTAGATAGTGGGAAATATAGGCCCCTACCCGTTTTTAGAAACAGTTAGTGGGTTTCGAATGCATTAGTAGAAATTGAAACCTAAAGCAGTAGTTAAGGCTCCCGTGGTACTACCACCACGACCTCAACCTCATTCATAAACACGCATTCTCCCTAACCAGACCCAAAACTCCCAAACACCCATTTATGTATCTCGGGCAATGATTGCAAGCTAAAAATCCATTACTTCTCTCTCTCTAGTCTGAAGTCCACAAATATGTGGATCTCTATTATGTACACAAGCCCAAAGTTGATAGGTAATTGTGAGAGGGAAAGAAGTCCACCGGCTTCTTTCCCTCTCACAATTACTTGCTAGTGTTCTACATTGTGGAGCAAGCCTATATGGAATGCTTCCAAGAGAGCATATTGTGCACTTATTCCTTCATATGAATGAGCTATTAATGAGATTTCTTCCATTAGGATCTATCGAAGAATTACTAGATAAGTATTTAAAAAAAATAACTGTCAAATTTCAGTTCCTAAATGCATAGATCAGACAGTCAAAGAATTAGATAGTCTCTATTCGATCTCAGGATGTTATTTTTTTTCAGGCACATACAAATGGCATTTGAATGTTTCCTTTTTCATTCTTTTCCTATATGTTTGTTGTTAACTCAAAGAGGTTACATCCCCAAGATTTGGGCCTAGAAAATAGTCCTTGATCAGGTTAGCTACCGGGAAATGAATGAACGAAATGTTGCCGACACAGCATAGAATCTTTTGACTTTTCTAGAAACCCCATTCGTCTGTTCACTAGTTGTATGATCACTATCAAAAGATTGAGAGTGTATTCATAATCTTATTTTTCTAATTTTTAGCAATATTTTGGTCATTTAAAAAAAAATAGCAATATTTTGGTCATTTTAAAATTATTGAAAATATTTTCCAATATTCTTATCGCATGCATCCTAGTTTAGAGAGAGGGAGAGAGATTGGATCTTGGAGAGAGGAAATTTCTGCATCTTGGTTCCGTTTGAGATGGAGATGCCGAGGGCAAAGGACATTCCAAATGTTAGAAGAGAATAAGTGCAATAATAGCAATAATAGAGGATAATGAAAAGCTGAGGAGTAGTTTTAAATACATGAAACTAGAGTACTATTTTTGGAAGTTTGTATGCTTCCATGGGAGTTTGTACAACAACTCCCTCAGGTAAAGCACTTATTTAGGAGGCATTTTTTTTCCTTTGTAATTTTGGAATCCATCCAAGTATTACTAGATGATTATTTTCAAATAAACAAATATGGAATTTTGAGTTCTTGAACATCCTGATTTTTCCCTACAAAAATTGGACGGTTCATGTAAAATCTTGGAATGTCATTTTTCTTACGCATGTAGGGAGTGAGAGTTCAATTTTTTTTCCTTTGATCAACTAGATTTTAGAGGTTATTTTCCCGAAATTTGGGTTCTAAAAAATATTTCTAGCATAAATTTTTCCCGGGAGTGGATGGACAAATACCCCATTAAGAGTATGAAATCTTTTGACTTCTTGAAATATGACACACCCAGAATAAAATAAAAATCTCAAACTTTTGCAAAAAAAAAAAACACAATAGAGATTTTTAAGCAGCCTAAGAATGGGGTTGGGGCATTGGTTGTTAGGGGGCTAATCCGTGGTCGACATAACGTCCCACCCTCCAATCTAACAGTTAACATGTCAAAAATAAATAAATAGATAAATAAATAAGCAGCCCATGATCTTTAACGAGAGCAACTAATCATGTAAAACATGGACGCCAGCCAAGAATGGTGGTGACTACAAAAAAAAAGAAAAACAAATCCAGGCATATAGACGATGACAGGCACATGAATAGATATAGACGTTGACAGGCACATGGCTGTTCATGTGCCTGTGGTACACACAAACAAGCCCACATGAGTAAATTTGTCTTGTTAAGATGCTTGAGAAAAAGTTTGAGATGCATTATTCTTTCTTTGGTCAAAAATCTATGGTGTTTGGGAAGATGAAAGCTAAAAAGCTCAAAACAAAACAAATGATAGACCCGTTGTGCACCAAAATCCAACAAGACATAGGTGTAGAGGACTTGGACTTACTTTGTAGATAGAAACACATCAAAGAGGGTGCTATCCTTCAATATGTCAAATGGATCTTTGCAATAATTTATTGGGCACAATTGGAAATTCATTGAAAAATCCCTAAAATCCCTAGTAAAAAACAATGTGATGCCACCATGCCATTTATGAAAGAACAAGATAAATTTGCCCTAAAATTTCAAGCCACTTCATCTTAACCTAAATGAAGAATTTTAAAAACATGATGTCTAAAGAGAGACTATGTCGATTTCTAGGTCGTAGACAACGAAATTTTACCTAGAATTGTGTACAGGTGGAGTTTTAGGGCAATTTTCAAATGCGATCTCTTGGAAAAATTTATCTTAGAGATGAATTTTGGACCTAAAATTTCATAAGTCGTTGTCGACTATACGAGTAAGGTGCACCTACAACCCCACTAGAGAAGGTTATTCCTATTATGGAAAACCCTCAAATCAGTCATCTCGACCTCGAGATTTAGTCATGAAAAAAGGCGATTATTAGTACTGAAACTAGTTAATCTTCTATCTCATTATCTGGACCGTCCATTTTCAAGATTTTAAATATTTATAGATATGCTAAATCGTCAACATTTTTTAAACTTTAAATTTCATAATTAAGAAAAACAATCGATATTCATATCATTTCAAGGATTTGTTGCATGAAAACTGCATTTCAGCATAGTTTGAGGTACACCTTACTTCAATAGTATAAACTGGACACCTTATACAAACGTCACCCTCTCAACCAATATTCCATCATGAATATTCTTGCAGCCATTTTAGAGTCCAATGGTCATTTATTTAAATCAATTTAAAGTCCAATCCATATTGGTTTATTGATTTACTGACTCCTTTTATGTCCTCTCTGCATGAACAATTTAACACTGAAACTTGAAAGGTCCAAAGAAAGCTGTCCTTCGATTCCCTAATGAATTATTTGGTGTTTTCACGAATGATATGAATACTGGCATTGTCTTTATCTATTGAATTCGCTGTTCATGTGAAGAAAAAAATCATAGGGAAGGAAAAGTTGGTCACCGGAGGAAAAGGATGGGCTAACTCTCCAAAAATCCCTGTGTCGATTGAAACCGGTGGGGGTTGGATCAGACCAGGTCGGACAGCTGTGGTCCCCTCAGAAATCGGGTGAGTCAGCTTTTTTTGGATTTGATAAAAACTTATTGAATTTTTTAACAAGAAAATAGATTTTTTTCTTTGCCAAATCCACCTTTTGATATCAAATCTGCTATTTTGAACAAAAAAGAAAAAGAAAAAACCACCAACTTTTTCGGCGGATTGGAAATCCACCGTTTCTAGTTGATTTTTTAAAACTGATTTTTGAATAATTCTTTTAAGGAGAAAGTTTTATAGGCCCTAAACAATTAAATTAGGGTGCACCTCAAATTTTTACTAGAAGAGGTTGTATCGACGTTCAAAAATCCTCAAATCGATTATCTCGACTTTAAGACTTATGGACATGAAAATACATGGATTTGAAATCTTAAAAATAGTGCATCTTGTAATTTATTTTTTAGACAATCAATTTTCAAGATTTTCAAGTATTTCTAAATATGCTTGATCTACACTATTTTTTAAGCTTTAAATTTTATAATTAGATACGAAAAATAAATTTCCAGTCCATCATAGATTTTCAATACCGAAACATCTTTCAACATTGTTTGAGCGTCCACTTTACTTTGATTGTTTTGATTGTTTGGGGCCTCAGCCTTGTACAAACCACACGTTTCTTTTAATATGATTTTCATATTAAGTACTTCTTTTTTTTTTGACACAGTGAGCTCATGAAAAAAGGGGGTAATAACTACAAAAAAAGCCATGATTTTTACACAAGTGAAAGATGAATCAGGCAACATTAGCCTTCACCTTCAATAGGGTTTACTTCACTTTCTATCTTTGAGGTCACAAAATCATCGACTCAATGGCAGCGATTTTGACCTTGATTTTGCGTCCTTTTAGTGGAAATAGAGGTTTCTTCTTTTCTTTTCTTTTTTCCTTTTTTTTTTTTTTTTTTTTTTTTTTTGTAGTTTGCCTCTTTTGCTAGGTTTTAAAAACCTATATATGCAAATATATGCACTCCTAATATCAGAATCTTACGAAGAACAAGTACTTAACTGGTTAAAAATAATATAGATTAGTACAAATCATAATATGAGGATGAAAAGTGAAAGCATGGAAACATACATGCCACAAAAATACAAATATTTATATGATTTATCCTTAAGGGTCTATAACAAAGGCATGAAAAATTATAATTCACTATACCAATGAGAGTCACATCACAAATTTAGGTTTTAGGGTCATCTCTTTGACCCACGATAAAACCCAACCAAACAACCTTTTCAGACCAACTCCATGGACCGATATCAGCCATCGATCATCCATCTCTATTCCACTGTTAAGCCACTGTCCAAGAATAGAAACTTACTTTTCTATAAGAAGATCGTGTTTTTTTTTTCCCCAAAGAAAAGAGGCTCTTGTCTCTATTTCTAGAGAAAGTCCACCTTTCCTCTAATATGACCCAACTAAAGTAAACTTAATTTATTTTCTCTTATTTCTTAAAGGAAAAAGTTTATATAAAGTAGCAACTTTAAAATGTAGAATTAAAGATTCACCTAAAAAATCCATTGGAAAATGTTGTTTTAATGTTGAAAAACCCTATGATCAACCATCTCAACATCGAGATGTATAAATATAAAGAAAAAAAATATTTTGAGTCCCAAAAATAGTGTATCTTGCAACACATTATCTAAACCGTCCATTTTCAAGATTTTGATATGTTTATAGATCTACTTGATTTTAACTATTTTTAAAGTTGAAAATTTTATAATTAGATATGAAAATCAATTTTCAGATAATCCTAAGAATTTTTTACACCAAAATTATATGTTATAATAAAATTTGGAGGTGCGCTTTAAATGGATTATTATTTTTTGCACCAAAATTATATGTTATAATAAAATTTGGAGGTGTGCTTTAATTGGATTGTTGAAGGTTACAACCTTATAAAAACCGCACCCTTTCTTAAATAGATTTGTAATCCCATAGCAAACAGGTTCCACCTTTTCTCAAAATGTCTAGAGGGAGAAGAAAAAGAGACAAAGTAAGAGATTTAGTTTAAGAAACTTCAATGGACTATCCAACTAATATGGGGATCTTATCCATATAAATATAAATTTCATATAACATGGGACTTTCTTATAAATTTCATATAACATGGGATTTTCTTATGGCGGCAATTTAGACATCATCACATCCAATAATCACTACCGTGATATTAAAAATTACTTTTTCATCAGGCAAATATCCTTTGTATAGTTTTATTAATTATTTTTTGTATTTTTGGTAAGTAAGTCCTTTTGTTATTTTTTCTAAAAACGATTGTACTCACAGTCATATTTCTCCACCTCAAACAAAACACTTGCATATTTTGTCATGTATTTTTGCATATTTTGTCATGTATTTCTCTTTGAAGGAATGCACAAACCCAAGCATTACACTGAATCATATACTCTTTAACTCTTGTTAGGTTTCAATATCACTAATATGCGGAAACAGGAGCCTTTAATATTGGGATCCCACCCGGATCATCTATTTAACTCTAACTCTAACTCTAAACAAAATAAAAAATTAAAAATTAAAAATAAATAAAAATAAAAAACCCTAACTGTAAACTAAAGCCCCATGTCGAGGTGAAGTTGTGCCTTTCTTTACGTATGGCACTGCCATTGAGCTAACCATGAAATATGATAAAACAGAGTCAGCTACCATCGTGTTTTTGCGAATGAGCAGAGAATACGTATGTAATAATAGCACAGGGACATATCTGATTAGAGAAAGGGCGAGAAGACTTCCCCCCAATATCTTATAGCGAGAAACATGCTAAAAACCTAACTCTATTCGAGATGAAATAAGAGCTCCTCCCTAGTGGAGTCGCCAAAACTTTGTTTCCCCAAGATGTATATAAAAGATGATTTTATACAATAATAACTCCAGCAAGATAGATAAACCAGAGAAAACGCTCACAATGAAGAACAAATTCTTTTGTGTATCATATAATAGTATAGGTTTGTGATGAGCTCCGAGGACTTCCAATACTCGTTACAGTTTACCCAAACCTCTATTCGACTTCAGGCACCTCTTATTCAGGCCTTGAATGGATTACAGACTTAGAAGAAGTAAAAATATACAGAGAAGAAAAAGAAAAAAAATATGAGTGTCCGGGCACATCATGCATATATACATGCGTGTAGGGGCATTATTCTTCACTCCAAGTCTTGTAGTCATCGAAGTGAGTATAGATTGAAGATGTGAACTCTTCAAGACAGAAAAAACAGCTGATAGGTCAACTTCTCAGTCTTGCTTCAGCGTGTGTTAAATGTGCCCTAAGTGGGACGTCTCTCTCCCTAAGATGTTAAGTTTTTTTAACTTTTTTTCTGAGATTTGATCTCTCTCCTTTTAAACATTGATCTCTCTTCTTTTGAATATGTAAGAAAGAGCTTTTATAGACAAAGCTCTCATGATTGCTTGAAATGAGGCTTGACAATATTGATGCCTATCCGCATTATTGTTCTTTGAATATATCATCTCACAACTCAATTCCAAATGATAAGTATAGATCAAACTCAAACTTGGATACCTCCTTAAAGTGCTCAAGGGAATCAAATTACCGGTGACTAACACCTGGCAAACAATAACCGCATTTTAGATGGAGAAATAAAAATCGACAATAAAATTGCAAGCACAAAGAACAAATTCGAATTTTCTGCTACAGGCCAACAAACACAAAAAAATAGAAAAAAAAAAAATACCAACAAAAAATCCTCTCTCTCAACAAAAATATATTTTCTTTATTTCATCAAAATTCACCCTTTGACATTGTACGATCCGCCACCTTTTGTATACTCAACTTCTTCCGCCTATTCAAAGATAACTTTCCCATATTATCAACAACTCGATCTCTTCCCCACCAAAACAAACAAAGAGCGTCACTTATCCAAGGGAATAACGGACCTATCAAAAAGAATGAAGGTTTTATTTATCCTTCCAAAATCAAAAACGTTTTACTAATATAAAAATAATAATAAAGAGATAGAAATAAAAATGCCAATATAATACTTCCTAAAAAGAAATAGACTTTATCAAACTAAAAAAAACCATATTAATCTTATTTCTAAAAATTAGTCCTAATAAAAAAAATAAAAAGTCTACCCACTTCTCTAAATATAAAATTACAAAAAATAGAACTAAAATTTTGTAAAAACTACATTTGATGTGCATCATTCTCCCTGGTTGGAGAAAACTCGTCCTCGAGTTTTAAAATGCGCTAAGATAAAACTTATATTAGTATTACAACCTTCTTAAACTTAATATTGAAAACATGAACATGCGACCTGTGGGTTACTGCACTAATCAAAACCTGGTTGGAGAAAACTTGTCCTCAAGTTTTAAAATGCCGTAAGATAAAATTATATTAGTATTACAACATTCTTAAACCCAATATTGAAAACACGATCATGTGACCTGTGGGTTACTGCGCTGATCAAAACACAATGATTGTACACTGAAATTGAGAAACCCTTGAGGAATGGGTCATCGTAACGATTGTATAGTAAAATTGAGAACCCTTGAAGAATGAGCCATCGCATATTCATAGTATTGGTATATGCTCAACACTGATACATACTAAGGAAGCATCTTCGAGATGAGCGCTTTCGATGACTGAACCAACGTCACTTATTGATTCTCCTTTGAGTCCATCATTTGTTTCTTCATCATATCTCTCCAAAGGTTCAAGCTCCTCTAAGTTTAAGTCAACATCTTGATTTTCTATCTCACCATTGACGGGAAAATGTTCGAGCTCCTCTAAGTTCAAGTCAACATCTTAATTTTTTATCTCACCATGATGAAAAATTTAGATATTTGTGCTGCCTCAAGACCAACTTCTCTCCTTTCATCTTGATTTTCATCAAATATAGGACATTCATCAAAGATACTTTGAAATGACAATTCTAATTGAAGACCCAAACTTACTAGTTCTTCATCAAATTTAATTAGATTACTCTTCCGACCATGAGGCTCCCAATGTAAAGAATGTGCAAGAAACGGTTCCCGCAAATAACGCCCGACTCACTATTGTCATCATATTGTGTCGGGGCTAGATTTTGAGCCAAGCACTGGGTCAGCTATTCTACTTGCCTTCTTAAATTTTCGATCGATTTATCTCAAAGATCTCGGAGATCTTAGAGTTTTCATTCTCGTTGAATGGCTTATTCTCGATACCCAACAATATGAAAGAAAGACTAATGCGATCTTGCCAGGGAATATATTTTTTTTATTTTTCTTCTTTTCACCCCTTTTCTTTTCTTTTTCTTTTCTTTTGGAAAAGATCACTTACAAGTAGTCTTATTACAATAACTCTTGCTTCAAAGAAAATTAAACTAATAAATCCAATATCGTAAAAACTTTGATGCCATTAAATCAATTTTCTTTAAACAAAGAAAATATCTACAATTCTTATGCTTGGGAATATAGAACCAATATAGCAAGAAACAAAAAAAAGAAGATGCTGGAGATTACCTTAACCGGGCTTATTACACCCCACATCGAGTCACCACCATCCGATAGCACGGGATCGATGGTCTTCATTCAATCTCAACTAGGAAAGCTAATTTCGGCTAAGCTCTTCAAAGAAACCCTTACGGTCTTCACAATACCCTTAGATTCAATCTCTCAAAATATTACTCCAATAACTCCCATTCCACTATTTTATTTTTAAGCCCTAGCTATAAGACAAATATTGGAGAGAGAAGGGAGAGGTGCATGCCTCTTTTGAAATATTGGAGAGAGAAGAAAGAGGTGTGTGCCTCTTTTAGAGAACCAAGAGGAGAGAAAAAGTATTGAGGTGAGAGATAAACTTTTCTTATGAGAGAGAGTGAGAGAGAAAAATTCTAAGTGGGGTGTGCCCCTTCGTAGGATATGAGAGAGAAAAATGGAATTAGGTACAAGAGATAACATGTAGAGATTTTTATAGGCTTTGAACAAGATTAGGGTTTCTTAGGGGTTTTTTTTGCTTGCCTCACAAGATTGAATATGGACCGTCGATCAAGGGTGACTTGTGGGGTGAGAGATCTAAGCTATTCATTCTATAGATGGGTCATCAACATTATGGAATGTGCATGAACCCTTATCCTTCTTTCCTAAACTATTTTCCCATCAATAAAAATTAGATAAAATAAATTTAATCAACATGTGCATACTATAAAATAGCACAAGTCTACTCAATCTTTCCATAAAATCTTTCAAAGAGATATCAAGTCAATATCGTCCAATCATATTGCCACATGCCATATCACCACAAAAATAGGAAAGAGGATAAGGGTGGGGCGTGCCACCCAAGGGAGGCACTCATGGGACCCACCTTTTAAAAATATGGTAGGCCCATATGCACATGGGCCTCCATGGTATTTTTATCTGTTTAAAATTAATAAAAGAATTTTATAATATGATTTGAATATTTAAATCATTGTAAAATCAATATCTGTAATTTTATAAATCCAAAAATTATAAATAAAACATCCAATGGTTCATAAAAATTCAAATAATAATTCAAAAATAATTTCTATCATAAAACAAACACATTTAAACTAATATTATGGGAAAATGATCCATATGGCTTAGGAATAAATCATGGGGTACTCTACCTTCAACTGTGGACTATGGACCACACTTGCCGACCAAATGTTTCCCATGACCCACAGTCCAAGCAAAGGCTTATTAGCGGGTCACCAAAGTCTGACCAATGAGCTAAGGGATCACAATCTCAGTCTGTGGATTTCAGGTCATCCCCTAAAGACGAGTCAATGTCACCTAAATCTGATGCGACCACAGCTCTATGGCGCATAAGGGTATCTTTCGCACATGCATACGCTTCACCCTGAAAGGTAGCTTACTTGGTTTCCCGAACGATCTATTAATATGCATGTCGTGTGGTGGCACATGGATGAGGCTTTGGCCCCTTGCTCTGTAGGCCACCATCACACACAAGGGTCACATAATCCCTCGGCTTACTCATCTAGGCATATGCTCCGACCTCATCAAGGGATGACCCATTAGAACCCTTTTCAATTTGTTCTCTATGCCCCGATAACATGAGATTTTTTCAACCGACTGGTCTAGATCGTCAAGCACAATCTGGTATCTGTAAATATTGTTTGCATAGTATGGTCCACAAGGGACCACACTCCCACTGAGTTCATGTTCCACTATATTATTTCATTTTATAAGCACTCATAAGGCCTTTAATAGCCACACTCACCCAACACAATAGACCATGTCCACAAGCCATGATGTCTATCGACGAACACAATGATCCACAATAATCGACTAACGCTCTGATACCACCTGATACCAACCATGATGTCCATCGATCCACTATAATCGACTGACGCTCTGATACCACCTGACACGAGCCATGATATCTATCAACGAACACAACGATGCACAATAATCGACTGACACTCTGATACCACCTGACACAGCATAAAATTATTAGCAACTAACACCTAGCAAATAACCACGTTTTAGAGAGAGAAAAAAAATCTAAAAAGAAAATCACAAGCAGAATGAACAAATGTGCGAATTCAATAATTCCGCTATGAGTCCACAAGCACAAGCGAAAAAAACATCCACAAGAAGCCTCTCTCTCTCTAAAAAAAATCCACAAGAAGCCTCTCTCTCTCTAAAAAAAACACTTTCTTTATTTCATCAAAATTCACCTCTTTACATTATAAGATCCACCTCCTTTTATAAACTCAACTTCTACTGCCTATTCGAAGATAATTTCCCATATTATCTCAACAACTCAATCTCTTCCCAACCAAAAAACAAAGGTAGTCACTTATCCCAGAGATGAGTACCTTATCTCTTAAAACTAATGCAAAGAAAATAAATAACGGACCTATCAAAAAGAATGAAGGTTTTATCCTTCCAAAAATAAAAAACGTCTTACTAATACAAAAATAATAATAAAGAGATCGAAAAAAAAAAAAAAAAAAATGAAAATGCTAATCTAATACTTCCTAAAAAATAGACTAACAAACTTAAAAAAAAAATCATACTAATCCTATTTTTAAAAATTAATCTTAATAAAAAAATAAAAAGCCTACCCACATCTTTAAATATAAAATTACAAAAAAATAAAACTAAAATTTTGTAGCAACTAGATCTTGATCTACATCACCAACACATTTGGACTTGATCCACGTGTGAGAAAATTCAGGTTACTGTTCTTCAAACTATTTCAACTATCTGCCTGCTTGAATACACTTTCATCCAACAAACATTATTCTCTGTTGAAAGTCCCTTTGACCCTAAAACTTGGTGTGGAGATAGAGGAATCAAAGAAGGATCTAGTGGTCCAAGTCTCACTCCATTTGGACTCATGTGGAGGGACATATGCCTCCTCAAAGTTGGGGCATTTCTGCTATGATCTGAGCAAGAAATCAGTGAATAACAAAGCTTATAACTCGGTGCCCTTAAAATATCTAATCTTGAAATTGTAATGTTATAGAACCCATCATAATACATGTCTGAACCAAATTTGGTGATAAAACTCCTATTATTTTAGGAGACATGAGATTTTAGCGGTTAAGAACCTGACACAGGTAATGTTGTCCAATACAGCTTCAACCTTTTTCACCACAAGAGATATTAGGATGAGGTTTTCTCATGAATCGTAGAATTTGAACTAGGAATCCAATAGTTTTAGTCCCATGCAAAAAGACCTTGTAGATTGAGAGATATGATGATTTTATCGATTGGGTAGCGTCCTGGCTACTACATAGCACCTAACTGATGCGCCTGGCTACTACATAGCACCTAACTGATGCGCATGAGCACTTACTCTCAAAGGTGGCGACATGGGCACTAAACCCATTATCATATGACTAGAACATTAAGAAGAGAGTTATTCGACCCAAATATGATCCTCTCAATGGTTAAAAGCCAATGGATGATTTCATCGGTTAATCCTGCTTAACTAACTATGGATCATGAGATCATCTTCGGTGAATTATGGATGGAATGCATATAGTGGCCAAACATTGATATTTACAAACTTGTACCTCCAAATGACATGATTTGGTGAGATTTCATCTGTGTCCAATCGTTAAGGCCTTTTTAACTGATGGAATTTCGCCGCAATAATCAATTCTATCCAAACTTCTCCCATAAGATATAGGGAGGTGTATTAAAGCCAAAGGAGCATTAACCTACAGATGGTCTCAAAATGAGATGTCTTGACAGTCTTTGAGTAAGTCTGTCGGTTAAAGTGTACATTGACCGATGGTGAAACTTTCAAGGCATATGAGGCTCTGTATAGTAAGTTCCAATCACATAAGTCCTCTAATATGTGTCTCAAAGTATTTTCCGCAAATATGATGATGTTCAACCATTTACAATGCCTTTTATCCGTTAAGTCTATATGTATTCTGATGACCGCTCGATCAAATCATCATAATCAAAATATTTTCCCAACTAATTGGGGTCAATAACCAGTAGATCAAATCTTAAGGCTAATTTCATCCCGATCAAATCATTAGCATCAAAGCCTTTTCCCAACTAATTGGGGCCAGTAACCGTTAGATCAAATCTCAAAACTAATCTCATCCCTTGATCTATGCATTTGATCTTGCTTTGGAATGTCCAAAAATCACCCCCAACACATTACCACTAAAAACATGTCTAGCAACTTATACTCATTTCAAATGATATTTTAGAAATTAATCCCTATCCATTTGACCCCTTGATCATTCAAATCAATCCCTTGGTCATTGGGACAATTCTTCAACAAGTGTATTTTGGCCACAATTGTCTAGGCTTGGTGCACGACTAAAAATTGCATAGAAAACAGCGCATCTCCAATTTTCATCTGAAGTTCATTACTTTCACTTTGTGGGCTATTTGAATTTGGTTTATGCCTCGAGGAAGATTCCATCCTCACCTAAGCATGATTTCTTGTACTCTGGAGTTTTGATAGCCAGTTACCTTTTGTGGGTTAACCGGCAGTCAAAACAATATGGGTGTTTTTGTGAACAGATATGGCAACTCTTTACATAGAAATTGTATCCAAAAAATATATCATTGTCTAATTGTATGTTATGTCTACATAGAAACTATATCCTACAGCTTTTAGTAAGTATTGATTGTACAGTCTCTATAAAAATATAATTATATTGTAATATTATTCAGACAATTGAATATAGAGATTGATTTCATTTTCACATGGTATCAGAACTAGGGTACCTGTCGGTTTTTTTTTTTTTGAAGTCCTTCTCTAATCTCTTTCCTCTCCACACTGCCTTCTCTCTGTCTCGGGATCTCTCTCTCAGAACTGCTCTATCTCTCTGGAATTTCTTTCTATCAGACTACCTCCATCTGCTTTGTTGCCTCCCTCCTCATAAAATTGTTTTACCAAAAATTTATAGAAAAAAAAAATAAAAAAAGAAATCCTTTGAACTCACCAAAAAACCCTTTCTCTCTGCAGATTTGTGCTCTCACTCGCCGGAAAACCCTGAAGCTCACAAGAAATTTCTCTTTGCAGATCTGTGCTCTCTCTCTCTGAACTCGCCTCTCTGAACTCGCCGAAAAACCCTGAAGCTCATAGGAAAACCCTGAAGCTCATTAGAAAACCCTTTCTCTCTGCAGATCTGTGCTCTCTCTCTCTCTGACCTCGTTGGAAAACCCTAAAGCTCACTGGAAAACCCTTTCTCTCGCTGCAATCTCATGGTGGTGTGCCATTCTTGTGCGCTCGAGTTTGGGGATCGAATCCCATTTCACTTGTAGAAGTAAGCCATGGATGCTCCATATTTCCCTTTCTTCCCATTTGACTTGTTGAAGAAAACACAACCTTTTTCTCTCTACCTTTTTCTTTGAGCCCCTGTTTGAGCCTCTCTCTATCTCGTTGAAACCCCCTTCTTTTGCTTTTTCTCTTTCCAACTTTTTTTTTTGTGAGCCTCTCTCTCTCCATCTTAATGGAGGGAGACCACCTTGCTACACTATCCCTTCATTTGCATCTCTCTCAATGGACAAATCAGAGTCTTTCCAACTTGTCCCCATCAAACTCAATGGCACCAATTATACCTTTGGGCCTCATTTATGCGAAATGTCATTCATGAAAAAGGTCTCCTCGGATACATAGATGGGACCCAACAGAAACCTACTAAGCTAGGAAAAATAGAAGAATGTGGCATAAATAATGCTTGAATTATAACATGGTTGATGGGCTCATCTGAAGTAATATAGGGATCAACCTAAGCACTTTCACCGTTACTCAAGAAGCATAGAAATTTTTTGAGGAAATTTATAATCAGACTAACTGGGCACGAAAGTACCAGTTAGTACAAAAACTTCGCTCCCTAAGATAGGGAGAGTAGTCAATTCAGGATTTTTACTCTTCCATGAAGACACATTGGGATGCTCTAGCACTAATGGAACTTGCACTTGAACATGGTCCTGGTGCATAAATAATTGCCAAATCTCGTGAGGAATTTCAGGTTATTGAATTTTTAATGGCATTCCGTCCAGAATTTGAGTGTCAGAAATGGCCTGGTCCACAAAAGCTCTCTCCCCACTCTGAATCAAGCTCTTTCTGAGCTAATTGCAGAAGAAACCAAAATCAAATCTCTTAATTCCAGTATTAAAAGAGAAAAAATTTTAGCGGACCACGGAAATCAAATGTGTCTAGAAATAATCAGTGCAATTTATACTATGTCCCTCCCAAGAGCATGCCATCTGTCAAATGTTACTATTGCAATGAACTGGGACATCTCAAGTACTCATGCCCCAACAAGAAGAAACCCATATTCGTTGTTGTTACTGATAAACGTCAACAACTGATCAAGAACCCACCAACTCAC
Organism: Amborella trichopoda; assembly: GCF_054954075.1. Lineage (NCBI taxonomy): Eukaryota > Viridiplantae > Streptophyta > Magnoliopsida > Amborellales > Amborellaceae > Amborella > Amborella trichopoda. The sequence continues at coordinate 37,087,867 of NC_142348.1, forward strand.
ATTTGAGGTCCCAGTTCTACTCATGCTCCACTACTTGTGACATTTACCCTGGAGTATAGTCTATGCTCTTCCAGTCACACTTGGCCTCTGAACCAACTCCCTCCTTTTTAGGTAACCCTATTTCTACCTCTTGACTGATTGACTCAGGAGCTTCTCACTAGATGACCTCCAATGAGTTTATCCTAGTTGATTGTAAGCCTTTTTTCTGATACTATTTATACTGATGATGGGGCATCTATGAAAGTCTCGAAAATGGGCTATATATCTCTTATCTCTTACCCTTCTGAAAAATTAAGAGTTTCTGATGTTTATCAAGTTCCTTCTCTTGCCATGAATTTATTATCTGTTGGTCAGCTTACCCGTTCCAACTGTAATGTTGTTTTTTTCTCCATCTTCTTGCTACATACAAGATCGGCAGTCAGAACAATTGATTGGGACTGAGCATAAAAGTGTAAATTTGTACTACCTGGACTATCTGCATATGCCATACTCTTTTGTCTATGTTGTTTCTATTGTTGATGACACATCCATGTGGCATCAACGTCTTGGTCACATTTCTGCTTCTCGGCTACAGTCTTGATTTTCCCGCAATGTGCTTAGTACTGTTAGAAATAAAAATTTTATAAATGTCCAACACTATACAATTTGCAAATTCACTAAGTCTCAAACTTTACCTTTTTCTCGAAGTTCTTCTATTTCACCTTTTATATTCGATCTTGTTCAGACTTATGTGTGGGGTCCTGTACTTATTTCTTCTAAACGAGGGTCGCGTTATTTTGTCACCTTTATTGATGATCATACTCGTTATACATGGGTTTTCTTTATGAATGCTCGCACTAAACGTTTTAAAATCTTCACGCAGTTTTTTTCGTATGTAGAAACCTAATTTTCCACTACAATCAAAGCCCTGCGCTCAGATTCTAGAGGGGAATATGTCAGTGGGTTGCTTCAATAATAACATTCAACACCATAAAATGTGTCCTTATACACCAGAACAAAATGGTATTGCTGAATGTAAAAATCATCATATCTTGAAAACCACACGATCCCTTCTTTTTTTTTTATTTGTTCCAAAAGAATTTTAGGCAGAAGATGTTCGTACTTCAGTTTTCCTCATCAACATCATGTCATCCTCTATTTTATCTAGTGAAACGCCTTTTCAAAAATTGTTTACACGACCACCCGATTATTCCCTCTTATGTTTTTTTGCTGCACTTGCTTTATGTTATTACTCCCAATTGAGAGAGATAAGTTGTCTCCAAAGTCGATCAAATGTTGCTTTCTTGGTTACCCTGATCATCAAAAAGGACATAGGTGTTATGACCCTGTGACCAAAAGACTTTGGGTATCCTGACATGTGGTGTTTTCTGAGCACATTCCATTCTTTACTAATAACAATAATACTTCACCTTCTCACCTTTCTTTTTTAGTCCCCTTTTCTAATTTTGTCCCTCATTTCTCTGGTCATTCCATTCATGTCGCTCCTTCTGAAGTCCAGGAAGAAACCCCTCCATCTCATGCTAATAGTCCTGATCATAACCCTGCACCTGTTGATCCTCTGTCGTTCCACCTTCCCGACTTACTGACTATGAAATCGTCTTACCACAAAACCAAGCTTTCCTTGCCTCTGTTCATTCTTTTTCTGAACCTCCGACTTACAAAGAAGTTGCAAGTCAACATGAATGGCAACTAGCAATGACTGATGAGTTGAATGCACTCGAGCGTATGCATGCTTGGGACCTGACACCTCTGCCGAAAGGAAAAACTGTCGTAGGTTGTCGATGGGTATATAAAATTAAAACCAATGCAGTTGGCAGTCTAGAATGATACTAAGCCTGCCTGGTGGCAAAAGGTTACAATTAGCAATATGGTGTTGCCTTTGCAGAGACTTTTTCTCCAATTGCTCATATGACTACAGTTCGTACACTGATTTTTGTGGCTTCTGTTCATCAATGGCCTCTCTATCAATTGGATGTTAAAAATGCTTTTCTCAATGGTGATCTTGATACAAACGTACATATGAAGTTACCTCCTGGCGTTGTGGATCCTCTCAACCATGTGTGTAAAATTCGACGAGCCTTATATGGACTCAAACAAGCCCCTCATGCTTGGTTTGAAAATTTTCGTAATGAAGTTCTTTCAGTTGGATTTTGACAAAGTCATCATGATCCAGCATTCTTTGTGTCTAAAACTTCTGCTAAATGGGTTCTCTTGTTACTATACGTCGATGACATGATTATTTCTAGTAATGATATGGGCACAATTCATAAAATCAAATAGAAGTTCAACAGCGCCTTTTAAATGAAAGATTTAGGTTTTTTGCGGTATTTCTTTAGACTTGAAGTTGCTTATTCTCCTTGTGGCTATCTGTTGTCGCAGCTAAAATATGCTTTAGAGATTGTTTCTCAAGCTCGACTCCAGGATGATACAAAAGAGGTTGATACCCCTCCTGAGGTCAATGCCAAATTTGGGGTGACCGATGGTGAAGCTCTTCCTGACCCAACCTTTTATATGCAACTAGTTGGGCAACTGATCTATCTAACCATTTCACGCCCTGATATTGCTTCTGCAATGCATATAGTAAGTTAGTTTTTTAGTGCCCCTCGTTCTGCACATCTTGCTGCCGTTTTGTGCATCATTCGTTATATCAAGAATACCCGTCACAATGCCTTATTCGTCTCCTCTTCTACGTCACTTGCGCTCTAGGCATATTCAGACTTCGATTTTACAGGAAATCCAAGTGATAGCAAATCTACCACAGGATTCTGTATTTTTCTAGATGATTCTCTCATCTCTTGGAAAAACAATAAACATAAACGAATTGCTCAATCAACTACAGAAGCTGAATACCGGGCTATGGCACTGACCACCACCGAGATTGTTTGGCTACGTTGGCTACTCGCAAACATGGGTGTCACTATCTCCACTCCTACTCCACTCTATTGTGACATTAAGAGTGTCATTTATATTTCTAAAAATCCAAAATTTCATGAGCGCACGAAACATATTGACGTTGATTGTCACTATGTTTGACAAGAATATCTTGCAGGAACAATTTCCTTACCATATGTGCCTACCGCAGTCCAACTTGCATATTTCTTTACTAAATCTCATCCCCCGCATCTTTTCTCCCAGTTTGTCTCCAAACTCTCCATGATTTCTCTCACATCATCTCGAGTTTGAGGGTATGGCAACTCTTTACATAGAAACTGTATCCAAGAATATGCCAGTGTCTAATTGTATGCTATATCTACATCGAAATTGTATCCTACAGTTTTTAGCAATGGTTTAAAAAGCGGATCGGTGACCCGGATCGAGCATCTCAAAAACCGATTCGGATCGGTGAATCGGCGATCCGGATCGGGAATCGGCTGAATCGGTCGCATTAAAGCTTCAAAAAAATCCGAAAAAATGATTAAAATTCATTATAAATGTTGTTTTTTAGGAATCCAATTAGAAATGAGGGTACTATATTATTAACTTTCATTTTTCTCATCAATTTGTATATATTGAGATGCTCTTTCCCTGTATAAACTTAAATTAAATATTAAATTTGCATCACATAAAAAAAAATCATAGAATTATCATGGATAAAATATATAATTATACATGGACTATTATAAAGTGTAGACTAATCAATGAAAGAATGGCCATTAAAATCTTGTTTTGGCGAGAAACCCTAATCCGCTAAAAAAACCTAAATTATTACAACCTAACTAACTATAATCCAAAATTATTACAACTTAACTAATTATAATATTATATACTGAAATTATAATTATTAGTTTACATTTTATAATTATTTTATTAGACAAATAATAACAAATTAAAAATATTTTAGAATATTATCTAATTGAAAAGTGATTAAAAAATTATTAGAAGAGGCTTCCATATCATATGACTAAAATTAAAAATAAAACCACCAATAAATTCTAATGTAATTATATTAAAAGATTCAAAATAACTTTACCCAAAAAAATGAAAAATAAAGATGCCAAAATTCAAAAAAAAATCCTATCGGCAATATGCACAATAGCTACAAAAAAATAAAAATAAAAATAAAATATTGTAATAAAACCCATCGAAAAAACCATTTTACTAATAAACATCAAAAAAATTTATATGGCTATTTTTTAATTTGGCACACTAAATTAATGAGTGCTATTAATTTATTTTTTAATTTTATATAGCCGTTTATTAGTGCTATTAATTTGACACGCTAAATTAAAATGCTACACATATGGATAATGGCTTGCAATAATTAATTGCTTGTGTGACGATGGCTTGCACGCTGTTGAAGGCAAGTGGGAATTGTCCCACATCGGAAATATCAAACGACTTCCAAGTTTATAAAAGATGTGAGGTTGAGCTCTTCAACAGCGTGCGAGTGAACGGTACATGGGGTAACACGTGGTTATATATGATTGTGGTACTGCCGTCCAACAATATCGAAAATTACATGTCTTTTTAAGACAAATATCTCAATTACCCTTGAAAACATCATACATGCCGAGACGTGACGTCACCATCCGATTCGATGCAGTGAATCGGCAACCTTGCACGTGTGAGCGCGCACGGACGAACGAGAGCACGGGCGTGAACCGGCTGCACCGGATGGGAACCGGGCGGTTCTCTCTAGAACCGGGCGGTTCTCGATTTTATGATGGAACCGGCACGGGCTGGTCGGATCCCGAGTCGAACCGGGCGAGTCCAATTCGACTCGCCGATTTTTAAAACACTGGTTTTTAGTAAATATTGATTGTACAGTCTCTATAAAAATATCATTTTATTGTAGTATTATTCAGAAAATTGAATGCATAGATTGATTTCATTTTCACACTTTTCATGTTATTTTGCTTGAATTAAATAGAAAGAATTTATTAACTATAAATCAATGACTTACTATTTGAAACATCCAACGTGTTATCCTATAGGTGGATTATGGTCAAGAAAACCTCATTTTACAAATCACTATTTTTATGAACAACAAAAAGCACGTTCCCTAGGGATTTTATCCGACAAAAGAATTTGATTTCCACAAAAAATCCAAACAAGTCACCAAACAAGGGAAAAATCAATTTCCAAGAAAACAATTTAACAAGAAGACAATTTTCAAAGGGCACATTTGCTTCACATGGAAATATTTCACATAAGAAAATTTCCTCATGTCGTTAGGTATAGGAACATGAGGGAATTTTTTCCCACAAATTGGCTAAAAATATTCCCACCCACATGAAGGATTTTTTTTTCATGAAAGTATTTCCTAGAAAATATTTTCACACTATCCGAACGTGCCCTTAGGGGACCATTTTACAAGGAAATGCTTTTCAAGCTAGGATCCACGACTAACTTAACTACCATTTAGCTCAAAATTAGTGCTTTTTGGCTTAATCTAAGGGTCCTTTTGGATCGGAGGAAATTAAGAATCTTATATATTTGAAATCCAAAGAAATTTATGGATTTTCAATATCAAGGATTTTTGATATGGACTCCTCATCTCTTGTTTGGATGAACTATACAAAATTCATGGATTCCTTGCAATTACTTCTATGTCCATTGTTTGGTAACAAAACTTGGTACAATTTCTCTCTCTAAAATGTTTATATATTTTCTCTCTCTAAAAACCAAAATTTGTGATAGTGCATCTATAAAAAAATTGAGATAGTTTCTCTCTCTAAAATTTGATATGGTTTATCTTTCTAAATTTTAATATTCTTTCTATCCAAAATTTAAAATTTGAAATTGTCTATCTAAAATTTTTTAGATAATTTCTCTCTCAAAAAATTTTTGGTGCTTTATACTCTCTCTAAAATTTAATATTGTTTCTCTTTCTAAAATTTTAAGATACTCTCTCCCTAAAACTTAAAACTTGACATAGTTCCCCTCTTCAATAATTTTGAGATAGTTTCTCCCTCTAAACATTTTTAAGTAGCTTCTCTCTCTAAAATATGATATAGTTTTTCTTTCAAATTTTAAGATACTTTCTCTTTCTAAAAGCTAAAATTTCAGATAATTTCACTTTAAAAATTTTGCGATAGTTTCTTTTTCTAAAAAATTTTATGTACTTTCTCTCTCTTAAATTTGATATAGTTAGTTTCTTAAATTCTAAGATTCTTTCTACCTCTAAAACTTCCAGTTTGAGATAGTTTCTCAATCTAAAATTTTGAAATAGTTTCTCTATTTAAAATTTGATATAGTGCCTCTCTAAACTTTGATATACTTTATCTCTCTAAAGTTTAAACTTTGAAATACTTTCTCTCTCTAAAACTTAAAATTTTGAGATAGAGTCTCTTTCTAAATTTGTTTGAGCTAGTTTCTCTTTCTAAAAATTTCATGTACTTTCTCTATTTAGAATTTGATATTGTTTATCTCACAAAAAATTTAATAGACTTTTTCTCTCTAACACATAAATTTTGCGATAGTTTCTGTCTCCAAAAATTTTGAGATAGTTTCTCTCTCTAAAAATTTTAGGTAGTTTCTCTATGTAAAATTTGACATAATTTCTATTTCTAAAATTTTAATATATTTTCTCTTTCTAAAATTCAAAATTCGAGGTAGTTTCTCTATCTAAAAAACGATATATTTCTCTCTCTAAATTTTTTTTGGCCGTTTCTCTTCCTAAAATTTATAATAATTTCTCCTTAAAAGTTTAAGAATACTTTCTCTCTCTATAATTTTTTGAATATTTTCTTTCTAAAACTTAAGATTTGATATAATTTCTCTCTCTAAAATTTTTTGAGATAGTTTCAATTTCTAAAATGTTTTAGATACTCTCCTTAAAATTTGATATAGTTTCTATTTCTAAAAATTAAAATATGAGATTGTTTGTCTCTATAAAAATTTTGAGATAGTTTCTCTCTAAAAAGTTGAGATAGTTTTTCTCTCTAAAAATTTACATATACTTTTTCTCTCTAAAATATGTTTCTATCTAAAACTTAAAATTTGAGATAGTTTCTCTCTCTAAAATTTTGAGATCGTTTATCTCTCTAAAAAAATTTGGTACTTTCTCTCTCTAAAATTTTAACATACTTTCTATCTCTAAAAGTTAAAATTTGAGATAGTTTCTCTTTCTAAAATTTCAAGATAGATCATCTCTCTAAAAAAAATTGGTACTTTCTCTCTCTAAAATTTTAACATGCTCTCTCTCTCAAATTTTAACATACTTTATCTCTCTAAACATTTTGAGATGTTTATCCCTTTAAAAACTTTAGATACATTCTCTCTCTTAACTTTTCATACTTACCAAATGCTCCCTATGTTTCGGGTCGAGGGAGCCAATGAGTGAAATCCATGAGCCTTGGGAATGCAAAAAAACAAGTTTTGGTGTGGAAATGAAATCATGGAAAAGTAGGTATCATTTTCATGATTTTGATTTTCTTGATTTTAAGTGGGGCGCAATTGGCATACGGACGCCTCCGTAGGTGTAGAGGTACAGTGCCCTTCAAATTTTATCATGGTATATAATTTTGATGTAAAATATTATTAGGATTATCTCAAAATCTATTTTTATATCTAATTATAAAATTTTAAATTTCAAAGATGGATAAAATCAAGTAGGTCTATAAACATATGAAAATCTTGACAATGGACGGTGTAGATAATATGTTGTAAAATGCACTATTTCTGAGACTTAAATCTTTTGTTTTTTTCAGAATCATAAATCTCAATGTCGAGATGATCAATCAAAGGGCTTTTCAACATTAAAACTACCATCCTTAGGGTGGATGGAATCACTAGGCAAAAGTAAGCCCTGTGATTTTTGCTTTTGTCATTTCAAGATTGTAGGAGCAAGGCAATGTCAGTGCTGAGATTGTAGACAGAGAAAGAGGAGGAAGAATTGGAATCTTGAAATGGCTGCAAGAACACGACTTTGAAGTCGCCAAAACAGCTGAGAAAACCCCCCTCTCTTCTGGTTTGTAGAGGCGAAATCTATGTGGAAATGGTTTGAAATACCGTGATGGTTTTATTGTTATTACATGTGCAGAGCCACAATCTTCTTATATACAGTATGGGAAAGCTCTGGTTTCTTGTGGATCAAGCAAATTTGGGGCTGATGCATTTTTTGCTGTAATCCCTAACCACTACTCTCTCTCTCTCTCTCTCTCTCTCTCTCTCTCTCTCTAGCACTAGTTTTCTGTCTGCGTGGTGGATCTAGATTACAAGGGTGTTGATACTTGATTGGTTTGGTTAATTGGGGTTTAGGGTTTTTTATCTCGGGTCATTAGATCAATATGTGAGGATTTTGCTATTCACTTACGCTGTGATTTGAAATCAATACAATTTTTCTTCATCCTTTAGAGCGCAAGGGAATTGCGGTGGCTGCACTATTTGGACTGCATTATAATTTACAGACTCTTTTTAAAGGGAAAAAGATCCATACCTCCTCAAAAGGGGAGTGATGGATTCACCATCATTAACATTGGTGGTTTCTCAAGGTCTATTAAGCGGTGGCGTCTTTGAACAAGGGGAGGAAGGTTTGTTTCATACATGTTTGTAAGCTGGCGGTGATTAGCAATGGTCGGCAGAGACTGGCCTTCAGTTAGGATATTGTCTTCTGAATAGAAAGATCTGAAAATCAAAAAGGATTTCTTTGCCACTGGTTCATTCTCACCTCCCATCACATACTTCTTTCGTCTCTCTGATTAGGCTAAGAGAGGTTGGAACCTTTCGTACTCTCCTAATGTTAAAATTATAGCTGACAACAAAGTTGTGTTTAAACTCCAGTCTAAGGAATAGATCCACAAAGCTCTTCGGAACCGTTTCTGTAGGTTACGTGGGAGCCTCCTATCGTTAGATTTATGGAAACCTTCGGATCATAATTCTTTTATTCAGAGGGAATCTTTTTGGATTGGCCTTACTGGTAATCCGTTGCACACCTAGAATTTGGTCATTGTTAAAAAAATTGCTAATACGGTGGCATCTTATGTGGATAAAGACTGGGACTCCTTTTTGGGTACGGTATGCAAGGTCGTTTGGGTTAGGATCTCCCTTGCTGATGCATCTCCGCTACTTGAGAAAGTTTTCCTTTCTGTAAGTGACGACTCGTTCAAGGTGGGCATAGTGAAATATGGTGGTTCCTGAGGAACACCTGGTAAATCTGCTTCACGATCTCTGATACAGTACCAAGGGAGAAGGAAAAATAAGCTGTCGGAATCTGGGAGATCACCGAAGATTTCCTCGCCTGAAAAATTTGTTCCTTGGAAACGGACCTGGCGTAACTTACGCAAATTTGAATTCAAAAAGAATGTAACACCAAAGGCTTCTAAAAATTGGGTCACGGTGGATCAGTTTCCAGAACATACGGAGGGGTTTTCGTATGGGCTTGATAATGTTCAATTTGTGAAGGCTTCTAAAATTGACTTTTCTAATATTACTTTGGATAGAGAGTGTAACAAGGATATTCTTCATTCTCCTTTGGATGTGGACCTCTCTTGTTGGCTGGTGGATGGACTAGCAGTTGGGGTGAATGATCTTGAGGGTCCACCACGGTTTTTTGAACCAAGTATAAGCATTTGCACCAAGAGAGCGGCGAAGGAAAGGAGATTGATTTGCATGGGAGAGGCAAGTCTTCCTTCATGCCAGCCTTTTTTGGGAAAGGTACTTAGTCATGTACAAGTGACCTTTTCCTCGCCCAAATTTATAGATAAAGGTGCCCACCTTTTTATTCCCAAGAAAGGCCTTCAACATTCGGCAAAGATTCTGGTTCTCCTTCTTCTCCATTTCAAAGCAGTTGGTCAAGCTTGGTGCGTCCTCCTCATTGTTTGTATCCTCTATTCTAAGAAGATGCACCCATTGTTGTTCCGCCTTGCTGCTGCCAAGAAAAGTAGGAATCAATTCGACCCTCTTCTTGTTGATCCCCTAGCTATATCGGTGATCGAGCCGGATGAGGAAGGTGCGATGGTAGAACAAGTTGTTGTTGTGCCTGTTTTAGGGGAGGAGTTGGACTCACGCTCAATTGAGGAGACTGATTCTACTCATATCCAGATGGTGGTTTCTCTTGAGGCTACCATGGTCAATACCGGTGCAATTGAACATCCTTTACCAATCTTAGGGCCCAAAGATGACACGTCAATGGTGGGGAAGATGATGATTAAGATGGGCATGGATGATGCCCCACTCGCAACCGTGATGGATGCTATAAGGAAAAATCGCAAAGCCATGGCTAAGGTTGGGATGAATATTGAAAGTCTCTTTGTTGTTCTGGGACAAGAATCTAAGGCTGATAAAGCTATTGCGCCTATTGATGATTCTGGAGTGGTTGTTAAAAACACTCCGAGCGGCAAGCCGAAGAATGCTGGGAAGATGAAGAAAGTATTCCACCGAGGGGCCCGTTCTTCTGCTAGACTGGAAGCACGTGGAGTACCTAAAGGTAGCTACTTGGCTGCAGTAACTATAGTTGATCCTGAGGTGCTTGATGTACTCAGAATCTTCTTCTTCGTCATCCTCGTCGGATGGAGAGGCACTCGAATCTAAGATGCTCGAGGAAGCCTATTTCGGTGGTGGTCTTTTTGGACCAGGTTCTTCTTCCTCTTCTTATCTTTTTTGATGAATTTTCTCTCTTGGAATGTGAGGGTTTGAGTAATCCCAGAAGAAAACGTGATGTTTTGCTTTTAGTGTCTAAGTATAGACCTGTGCTTTTGCCTTTACAAGAAACAAAACTTCTTAGCCCTATGCTTGCGAGGGTGAGGGAAGTTTGGGGTCATGGAGCAGTTTCTTTTGCTGGTATTGATGCAATGGGTAGTTTGGGAGGCCTATGGGTTCTTTGGGATCCTACGGTTCTCTCTTCTTTTGAAACAATTATCCGAGATAATTTCCTCTTGTTGGGTTTTAGGGGTAATCAGTTGAATTTTTCATGGGGTTTTATAAATGTCTATGGGCCAAATGCTTCCTCCTTGAAAGATGGTCTTATTTTTTATATGCACTCTTTTTTACAATCTGTTCCATATCATGTTGTTATTGGGGGGGGGTTTAATCTCATTAGGTGGCCTGATGAAAGTTTAACAGGCCACTCCATAAATCTTTTTATGCGGAAGTTTAACATTTTTATTGAAGCATATGCTTTTTTGGAGTTGCCTATTGTTGGTGCTAAGTTTACTTGGTTCAATAATAGTATAAGTACTCTTGCTATGTCCAAGTTTGACAAATTTCTTGTGTCTGCTGATTGGCTTGAAGTTTTCCCACTGGCCTCTGTGAAAGCGGTGGTGCGGCTCTCCTCAAACCATATTCTCATTTTTCTCAATACAGGTAGTCTGAGGGGAGGGCTTAAGCCATTTCGGTTGGAAGAAAAAAGGCAGTGGAAATCATTAAAAGAACATGGCTGAACACGGTAGTGGTTGGTTAAATGGATTTCCAAATCCAAAAAAAGCAACTGTGTGTTAAACAAAAATAGATAGAGTAGAAAAAAGTTAACAAGGTCGACATTAAGGCAAAGATTGACGTCGTCATTGCGAATATTGAAGGCTTGGACTCTGACCTTCAAAACAGTGGCGAATTATCTGAGGCCTTGATTAATGATTGAATTATGAAGTTGAAAGAGCTTGAGGAGCTACGCATGACTGAAGAAATTTATTAGAAGCAGAGGTCAAGGAATAAATGGTTGAAAGAAGGTGACATAAATATCAAATATTTTCATGCTATTGCCTCCTCTAGAAGAAGGCAGAATGATATTTTAGGTTTGACGATCCTTGGAGTCGATGTTGAGAATCCTTTGGCCATGGAAGAGGGAGTTGTGCAACATTTTAAGAATGCCTTTACTAGGGAGGTTTTCTTGAGCCCCAGGTTTCCCAACGTGCCCTTTAAGTCTCTATAAGGGGGGCCTGCCACCTAGAGAGACCTGTTTGTATGGAGGAATTAAAAAATGATGTCTTTGCTTTGGCTAGGGATAAGGCACCGGGTCCAAATGGTTTCCCAATGCTGTTTTTTCATAAGGTTTGGGATATTCTGAATGAAGATTTACTCGGCTTTGTGAGGGAGTTCTTCATTAGGAGTCCGATCTTTAAAGGTACAAACTCCACCTTTTTTGCTCTAATTCCCAAAAAATCAAATATCAGTGAGCTATCTGATATCAAACCCATTAGCCTGCTCACGAGTGCCTATAAAATTACTGCCAAATTTCTTGCTGAGAGACTAAAAGAAGTTCTTCCATTCCTCATTACAAAGTCTCAGTCAGCTTTCATCAGGGATAGGCAAATAACAGATAATGTCCTAGTTGCACAGGAATGCATTCACTCTTGTGTTCTCTACAAAATGGAAGGTGTAATGCTAAAGTTGGATATAGAGAAGGCTTATGATACAGTGGAGTGGGGGGCGCTACTAGAGATTATGAAGCTTATTGGTTTCGGTGATAGATGGAGAAGTTGGGTATAAGGATGTCTTTCTTCTGCACATTTTTCCATTTTGTTCTAAGGGAGTCTTATTGGTTTTTTCAATACCTCTAGGGGACTTCATCGAGAAGATCCGCTATCACCTTTTCTTTATATTATTTATACATAATGTTTTAATCTCATGCTCAGTAATATTGAGAGGAGTGGAGCCTTCAAATGATTCCATATTACTAACTCAGATATCACTGTCTCATCTTCAATATGTGGATGATACGCTAGTGTTTTGTGATGCTAAAACTGAGCAATTGGAGAATATTACCATATTCTTTGAAATTTGTGAAGTGGTTATGGGGATTAAAGTAAACTTCCACAAGTCCTCTCTGTTGACTATTAACTATAGGAAAATGGTGGCTGAGAACCTTGCTAGAGTGTATGGTTGTAAGGTGGGCTCTTTTCTTACTTTCTAATTGGGCCTACTAATTTCATACTCTAAATTCCCTATTGTTGTGTGGGATAAGGTAATTAAAAGAATACAGGTAAAGCTAGATTTGTGGAAGCATAAGTATTTATCTTTTGGTGGTAGGGTCACTCTGTTTCGATCCTGCCTAGCTAACTTACCTGTATACCAGATATCTTTGATCCAAATTCCTACCTCGGTGGGGAGAAGAATAAAGAAAATGATGAGAGATTTCCTTTGAAAAACAAGAGAATAGTATAGAAAATTTCATTTAATCAAGTGGGATAGAGTGTGCACTCCAAAACGTGAGAGTGGCCTTGGGATACGAAATATAAGGAAATTTAATGAAGCCCTACTGTGTAAATGGTGGTGGAGAAGTATTTATTTTAAAGAACACATTTGGTACAAGGTGTTGCTTTCTTAATATGGGATGGACAACCACAACTTATGCCTCGATAGAGATAGAGGAAAGGATATATCTTTCACTTGAAAGGCCATTTATAATTGTACGCCTATGGTCTCTGAGTATTTTAAATGGAATGTTCGCAATAACAGACAGGTACTATTTTGGCATCATAAGTGGATTGGAATATTCTCCTTAAAGGTAGCATCCTTATATAAACATCCTTATATAAACTTTTATAAAAGATGCTCAAAATCCTTATATAAACTTTTTCCTTTTAAGCATCCTACTCATTAAACAATCCAAGGTGGATTTTGATAATATCCAAGATCTTAAGAATCCATGTACTCAAATAAGCCGTAAACAAAATTAGCAATGAAATCAAAAGGCTAAGTTGATTCAAGGGCCATTACTCATGATTCTAAAGCGACGTTCATGAGTTATCAAGGACAAGCAACAAGCATGGAGGCAAGAAACAAGGCCCATTTAATCATTTCTTGACAAGGTCTTAGGTGCTACACCATTTTATTCGCAGAAGATCCAGTGATCAATGAAAAGACTTGACCAGGTCTCTTGTCCAGATTTTCTCTTAGTTGGACTCAAGGAATGGGAGAGATTTATTCGGGAGAAACATTTGTTTGAGCATCAATGGCAGTACCAAATTTAACGTCCACATACTAGGCACTTGCTTATAGCTCTTTTCAGAAACGCAAAACAAAACTATTAAAAATAAGGTGTGGTTTGCATAAGGTTGCAACATAAAACAATCCAATTAAGATGCACATCAAAATTTTATCATAAATGCAATTTTGACGTCAAAAATTCTTAAGATAGCTTGAAAATCTATTGTCATCTTTAATTATAAAATTTTAAACTCTAAAACCAGTTCAAATCAAGTAAATCTATAAACATATGAAAATATTACAAATAATCCAAATAATATGTTGCAAGATACACTATTTCACAAACTCGATCTTTTTTTCTATTCATATTCATACATTTCAACGTTGAAATGATCAATTAGAGGGTCTTCCAACATCCAAAACCTTTTATGATGGATTTTTTAAGTGCATCTTTAATTCTACATTTTAAGGTTGCAACCTTATATACACTCTTTCCTTAAAAATAAAACGAAATTACTTTGCAACCCAAAGGCAAGATCGCCTATATGTCTCCAACCCACCATAAGGTAGAGCAAAAAATGATGTGAAGTTTATTGAATTAATTTTCTTAGTACAGAAAATAAATTTATCCACCACTTTTGCCAAATTGGTTTGATACAAAAAAAAAACTCCAAACAACTTTGTTTTTCAAAACCAGAAGTAATTTAGTAAATTCAGGGCCAACACTGATAAAATAATCACAATTCCTCTTAGTTTCAATAACGGGAAAGTATTAAAAACAATCACACTGAACACAGCCCAAGATTGCCCAAAAGCATGCTACACGCATCTCTAAGGGATCATGGTCTAAGCAAGAGACATCAACCAGCATAACACCAACAAAAATCCCATAAAATTTGCTAAGGTTTTCTGTTTGCTGCTCCATTTGATGATGAATTGAACTCCTATACAATGATCGCCCATTAAATGCGGAAGAGACAAAAAATTCACTTAACAAAATAAGATTGATAGAATGTGACTATGATACAAGGGGATAAGCATTACTATGCCTCCAAGGCAATCGGCTCGGAGGACTTTTTCCCGAACTTGAGACGAGTCTGCTTAGCTCTCTTTGGAGGACCTGAATGATTAGCAGCATCCAATTCAACATTCAAACGCTAGCCAGAAATATGACAAGACAAACAAAAAGAAAAGAGACTAAAATACTCACCAGCTGCCTTACTTTGGCTATTGGATTCCATTATTGATGACTTCCAATCCTCATAAGCTAACTTTTCCACTCGTTTACGCCTCTTATAGCTTGGCAGCTGTAACCCACATTAGTTATTGTTATTAATCAAAGAAAATGGGAAACAGAAAAAAAAAAAAAAAAAAAAAATTAAATAGTGTGACTTTTAATTTCTCTGGGTTGCACACAATTTTTCCAAAATTGAATTGCAAGGTTATCCTTCTTAGACCATACAAAAGATTATTGCATCACATCAATAATAGCAAAACTAGCCTCTTTTTTGGACAGTCCGTGAGGCACCCATAGAGAAGATATTCCAGAAAACATAATTGGCCAAGTTTTCCATCAGAAGTTTCAAACAAGACGATAAGATATTCACCAATTTTACATCAAGGGCCTCATTGGGACAAGCTTCAAGATATTCAGAATCACTAAGGGCCACAGTATAACTCAAAACTGATCCTGGTCATACTTCATGAATTGGTAGGAATTAACACAGCATGTTGAGAACCAGGGTATATTTTATGGACTTCCATTTCAGTAACCACTGGATATGACCTCAGGAAATGCAACTAATAGCATAAAAAAAAAATTAAATAACAAAAAAAAGGCAGAAATATAAAAGGTTTAAGAAAATACATCAAACATACGGTGATTAAGATACATCATCAAATCACCAAGTACATGGGCACAAAAACTCAGAGAAGGAAAGTAGCAAATCTTAAAATGACAGCAATATAAGACCCATAATGTGATGAGTTTGAGAAAACAATTGGCTCAATCTGTATAGGTTACAGGCACAAGGTATCCATTAACCAATTGGAATATCTCAATTTAGATGCACATTTGGTTTTAATAATAGAGAGGTTTTGATCAATTTCTAGGTAAGTAACCCACATGGAGGCCGTGGAAGTAACAAGTATGCAAGGGTTCCTCAACTACACCAGAGACCATTCTTAAATTAAAACAATGTGGTCTCTAAACAGCTAACAAGGCAAGTTTCTACACTTGTAGAATAAAATATCCAAGCAGGCAAAAACCACTCAAACTGGATAGGCTTAATGTAGAGTTTGACTGAAGACACAAAAAGAGGAAATTCTCATTACAGCCATTCCAATAACTAGAGACATTTGATTCCTCTTTATCCGGGAAGACAACTATAATCTGTTAATTTATTTCAAGCACCAGTACTTCTAATTAATGCACACCTTGTCTTTCCTACAAGCAATATCCTAGATACCAGGATATTTTAATGCATGGTCACTTCAAAACCTAGATCTTGCTCCGGCACTCCAACACACAAGATCTCAATTACAGGCTATTCCTTGATATTAAGGATCTCAATCCAAGACATCAGATATTATGATCCTATGTTAATGAAACCCAGATCCCTGTACCAAAATTCATTGTTTCGTGAATAAACAGAACCAGGATTCCACCAACATAGAATTGAGTATCATATATGCTTTTGGTGCCTCGATCCTAACATAGCAGAACACAATCCCATCCTAAAGGGTTCTGCTTCTTTGCAGATATGGAACTTGATCATAAAAGTCAGGGATCAAGATCCCCACATTTGCCACGTACAGAACTCGTTCTGTCGACCACAGAATTTTGCAGTCTCCTCGCTACACATTCCCACTTCCAATCACAGCATGAAGCACTCATTCCATACTCTTCCAACCAAAAAACATGATGCATTTGACCACAGGTTCTGAGGCTAAATCATACCAATATTCCTGTTTTTAGATGGTGCACACAATTTCTTTGAAAATTCTGTACAATCACTATACAACCAAGAATGATCACACATCAATCACTTAAACTTATTATCAGGCATATTGATCATTTCCAACCAACTTATAAGTAGCAACATCAGCAAGACATTGACCCACACGAGCATGACAGCACTCTAGTGGCATCCCATCCAACTAGAAAAGTGGTGACATCAGCATGACAACAATAACCTCCATTTGGGTTTCTTGTCTAACCAACACTTGTAAAGACAACTAAACCACTTTGAATTCATATAAAGACCATAGCTAACAAGTCTAATAACCTGATCTAATAATAATAATAATAATAATAAATAATAGTAGTAGCAGAAGCAGAAATCATAGTAGTGACGATGATGATGATGATACCCACGGTGAAATGATGATATTGATGATGATTAGGCTAAATGGCATGATATCAATAGACCAACTGAAACCTGCATTATATATTTGAAACTTAGATCCAATCTAGAGCAAGCAAAAGTCACTCCATGAGGTCTGAATCAAAACAAATGAGTCCACTCCAATTCAAAGCCAACTATAGCCAAGATATTCAATCCAATAGAAAAAAGGCCAATCAGATCCAGTAAAAGTTCATCAGAAGCACAGGAAAATCAAACCAATTGAAACATACCCACGCTGTCTATCGAGTTAAAGTATTCAATAGGGTTTATAGAATGATCAAGTATTACAGACTCTCAACAACTCAATATTCATACACTACAGTACCCCCACCATAGAGTTAAGTTGCATTGGACAAAAGAGATAACTAAAGACAAGGGCACACAAAAATACTTAGCATATTCTTAATACAAAAACAAAAGCCATAACAGCAAGTACAAATGCGCTGCTTCTCCATAAAATAGAATTCCAAAATCTGCATCAAGAATAAAGGCCTCGCTCCATTCTACAGTGAACTGACATAATGGGATTCACAAGTCATTTTTACTCTAAATTGCATATGTAATCCCATTCACCATCGTGATCCCAATCACATAGTTCCAGCTTTCAAGATCAACAATGGGCCAATTCCTAACGAGTATTGAATTTCTAACAAAGTTTAGGCTCTCTAAACATTAGCTCAAATGGTCCAAGTATATCAAGCAATGAATAATTATATAGACTGATGAAGGTTATAGTGTAACCCTTGAAGTTTGTGATTGCAACTGCACAATGGTTAATTGAATCCAACATAAATGTTTCTCACCAAAGTCATTGCTTGATTGAAACACAAATATACCACTTTAATCCGTTCAGTTGAACGAAATCATTACTTAGATTGCTATTTTTTTTTTTTCCTATTCGTAACTGAGATTTTTAGGTGTGAGTCAAATAAAATAAGATACATATCAAGCATGCCTTTTTCCAAATTGAAAAAAATTAACAAGAACATACTTAGTTAAATGTATATCCACATGCTTAATTTGCCAGTCTCTTGAAAAATCGATATACAGTTCAATGATTCAATCATATGTACATCCTATCCATAGTAATCAACAAAAGGAAAAGTATACAATAAGACCGGTTATTTCTAGCACAAGGTCACAATTACTATTGACCATTAGATGTGAAATCAGGCAGGAATGTTCTGTGATGGATTGGGCAAAAAACTAAAAAAAAATCAAACCGTATAAACACCCAAGCGTTCAGATTTCACATCCAATGGTCAAGGGCAATTGTTACCTCCTTGTACCAAAAGTGAATAGCCTTATGGCATACAATTCCTTGACAAAATATCACTATCCTATCACCTGTTGCAGTTACAATTTATCAGTATCATGTTTGGTTACTGACAAGGCTTTTATTTTGTAAGCCAATGCAAGTTTGTGATTTATGTGTCACTAGATAGTGAATTTTTAGGAAAGCAACATCTCAAATAAATCACATATTCCCATGTTAGAGAGCATATGCTTGTTATTTTTTCTTGTTCATATTAATACCTAATAATGACATGCAAAGAATGATTACCTCTAATCCATCTTCATCATCAATTGAATCAGATGAATCATCAGAAACACCACCATCATCCTCGTGCTTCCTCTTGCTTGGTAGTGTATCCAATAATTCTGGTCACCATCGTTACATTTTGAATCAGAAAGAAGGTTAACGTTAGGTAAAGATGTAGAGCCTGATGTATGGAATGTCACAATAAAGCTAACAGAATTAGATGGCACTAGCCAAATGATCTTGACAATAACTACTTCAATTATGATCCAAGCCAGGAGTAAATTAGGTCAACAAAACAGCATATTCTGTTAAGAAGAAAGATAATAGAAGCATTAAACATACCAACAAATACAACAACAAACAACAAAACACTTACCTCTATAACTTTTCACTTTCTTTGCGTCTTTCTTTTCCTTTTGAACCCCAAAGACATCAAAGCAAAGGTCATTCATTGAAGTGAAAACCTGCAAGAATATAGCTAAGCAATTGAGTGGAGTTCAATAACAGAACACCAAACATTTCAAAAAATGCCTCAAACAGTGAATGTCTCACACTGTCCTTCAATTGAATGGTCCAGAAAACAACAGCAACAATTCAAATAAATACATGAAATAGAGAAAGGAAAATCAAATAAAATGTTAAAAGCTTGTGATTGACACAGGACTGGGAATCAAATTTGTCAGTAAAGCATGCACACATTAGCATCCAAAACAGGGAGATTGAGGGAATCATAGACTTACACTGGAGAATTCAGACTCTGATGTACCACAGAGCTCGATCAGCTTCAGTTTGTCTACCTTAAGCTATAACATAGAAATCAAATGACTCATTACTACTAAATTGAGGTAGAAAATCTTCAGAGTAAATTGTTTTTGAGCCAACAGAAGTCAAATGCTTGGCATAAAAATAGTAACTTTTCTATTATAATCAGAAAAACTAAGCTCCTGATAATCAAAAAATAATACCTTATTTTTCCTTGCACATAAGTAGAACGCAACAGCAGTGAATACAGGGCGGTTGAAATCAGCCGTTGCCCTTCGAGATGGAGGCAACGCAGCAAGAAACCGTTCCTTATAGCTGATGAACATGGCACATTGGATCATGAAAATCTGGGAAATTAAAAAATAAAACAAAAAGAAATAAAAAAATAAAAATAAACTCAAAGAAATTAACATTAAAAATATCAAATATCTTTTAAGTTGGTGAAAAAAGGGAACTTACAGAGATAAACCCTTCTGTGTGAGGGGAATCAGCCTAACACATCCAAACTGAATCCCCAATTCTCGAATATCCACCTTTGTTCTGTTTATAGAAAGAGGGAGTGAGAAGAGATAGAAAACATATGAATTACACATATAGTTTTGATTGAGTTATAGAATAAATAGTTTGCATCGATATGAACAACTTATGATCAATATAAAGACAGAGCTATAGGGATATAATAGAGAGAGAGACAGGTTTAACAAAAAGTTGCCAACCTGTGGTAAGGAAAAAGGGAAATACACAAATTGGGAAGAGATTTACTTGACTCCGAGACCGTTCTGCAATGCGTTGAAGGATCTGGTGTAAGCCTTCTCCGACATCCCACTCAATCGAATACCCTCCTGCCTATCAAATGGGACCTGCAACCTGGAAAAAATCATCTCATCAAACCCTAACAATCAGGTGAATCCAAGTTCTAGAAAGAGAAAAGCCAGGTCAATAGAGAGATGGATGGAGAAATGCAAATAGCAAACATTCATACTTGGTTGCAGCAAGCTCCAAACATATGACAGCCTTGCAGATCTCCCCCTGCAACAAACACAATCAAATTACAAAAATCACTCTCCCCACGAAAAAACCATTCCAAAACGAATTAACCCAAAAACATAGAGAGGGAGACAGACGCAGCAGCAGAAAGTAAGCACTCCCGCTACAAACATCGTGACAAAGACAGATATACAGAGAGAGAGAAAGAAAGGTAGAGAGACAAAGAGAGGAATGGGGCTTACAATGCCGAGGATGGAGGAGTCAAGATGGAGGTCAGAGAGGCGACGGAGCTCCAGGGCCTTCCTAACGAGGTGAGAGGGGAGTCCGAGCTTCTTAGAGAGACTAGAGATATCCATGGCTATCGATTTCGCCTGCTCTCTCTGTCTCTCTCTCTCTCTCTGAATTTGCTTTTGGTTTTGGTGGGTTACTGTAAAAGGAGGGCGGCCATTTGAAGAAAAAATGAGCGGGAATATTTGGGGGGAAGAAATTGAAGCCATGAGTGAGAAGAGGGAGAGGAGAGCATCCTCTCTCTCTGTTCTTTCTCTCTCTACAATGAAGGAGAGGAAGAGGAAGAAGGCGGGCACCAAAAATTTTCATTTGGCGCCAAATGGGCTTTCTCTGTTCCCGCCTTAAATCCACCCCTTGAATTTAATTTTCCTCGGGCAGGTGTGCCATGCTCGAGCGGGAGCACAATGTTCATTTCCTCCCTAGCTAAAGACCTATTTAAGAAAAGGTGCAGTTTGCATACGGATGCATCTATTGGTGTAGAGGCAAGGTGCAGCTTCAAATTTGCATACGGATGCATCTATTGGTGTAGAGGTAAGGTGCAGCTTCAAATTTTATCATCGTATATAATTTTGATGTAAAATGTTACTAGGATTATCTCAAAATCTATTTTTATATCTAATTATAAAATTTTAAATTTCAAAAATAGTTAAAATCAAGTAGATCTATAAACATATGAAAATCTTGAAAATGGATGGTGTAGATAATATGTTGTAAAATGCATTATTTTTTAGACTTAAAAATCTTTTTATTTTTCATAGTCATACATCTCGATGTCGAGATAATCAATTAAAGTGTTTTTCAACATTAAAACTACCTTTTCCGATGGATTTTTGAGGGGCATCCATAGTTCTACATTATATGATCGCATTCTTATATATGCTTTTTCCTTTAAGAAATTCTTAATTTTAAAAATGTGATTTCAATATTGACATTAAAAACATCATGCGATTATTAAATTAAAATTTTGAATTTTGGATATTTAAAAATAGTGGCTTTGGCCATCCTAAAACTAGAATAATATTTGAGGATTCATCGAAGTTCTATATTTGAAAAGAGCAGGTACATCGCAAGACCATCTATGTATCTACTCCTTAAGTTAAAAGAGGTGGCCGACTTTATTAAAAGGACCTGGTTAATACTGAGGTTGTAGGTACCATGGATTTTCAACTTCACAAACAATTGTTAAACATAAACTGATTACGTAGAAGAAAGATAACAAAGTTGACTTAAAGGCTAAAATCGACGAGATTCTAATCGAGATTGAGTTGTTAAATCAAGTGAATGGAATTATAACTGAGCAATCAGTGATTGAGCGTAGTGTCAAACTTAAGGAGTTCTAAGAGTTATGGAGATCTAAGGAACTTTATTGGAAACAAATATCTAGAAACAAGTGTCTAAAGGAAGGAGATCTCAACAGTAAGTATTTCCACGTAATTGTTACTGCTAGAAGAAGACAAAATAATATTTCGGGTCTGACCATTCTAGGGATTGATTATGAAGATAGTGTTGCCATGGAAATAGGTGTTATTCATTATTTCAAGGCTGCATTTACTAAGGAGGTGACTTTGACCCCAAATTTTGCTAATGTTCCTTTTAATATGCTAGATGTAGAGCGTAAAAGTCTTTTGGAGAGGGATATCACCATCAAGGAATTAAAAAAGGTTGTTCTTGCAATGCCCGGTGATAAGGCGTCAGGTCTGGATAGCTTTCAGTTACTTTTCTTTCATAAATTTTAGAATCTTATTATGGATGAATTGTTGATATTAGTGAGATAGTTTTTTATCAGAGGTCATATTTTTAAGGGTATTACTTCAACCTTTTTTGCATTGACTCCTAAAAAATCAGTGATTAGTGAGCTTTCTGATACCATGTCTGTCAGTTTGCTTACGAGTGTTTATAAAATCAAGGCTAAAGTTTTAGTTGAGTGCCTCAAAGGTCTCCTTTCATTCTTCATCTCAACGTCACAGTTTGTTTTTATTCAGGACCGCCAAATTACTGACAGTGTTTTGGTGACACAAGAATGTATCCATTCTCGTGTGTTGAGAAAGAAGGCAGGTGTTTTGCTTAAATTAGACATGGAAAAGGCATATGATAGGGTGGAGTGGGGGGTATTATTAAATATTATGAAGTTAATGGGATTTGGAGTTAGATGGAGGAGTTGGATTTATGGTTGTCTTTCTTCTGCCTATTGCTATAAGCTTTTTAAATGTAGCCCTATTAGTTTTTTCAATGCTTATAGATGACTTCATCAACGTGATCCACTCTCTCACTTCTGATTTACCATTTACGTCAAGTGTTTTCGCTTTATGTTGACTAGGGTTGAGAGTATGGGAGCCTTTATGGGTTTTAAAATTGCAAATTCTAATATTATTGTCTCTCATTTACAATATGTTGATTATACACTTATTTTTTATGATGCAGAAGTAGTACGATTGGAAAATATCGCTAGATTTTTAGAAATTTACGAAGTGACTCTGGGGATTAAAGTTAATTTTCATAAGTCATCATTGGTGGGCATAAATTGTATAGGATCTACGGTGAATAACCTGGCATTTGTAATGGGGTGTAAAGTGGATTCTTTCTCGATCACTTATCTTGGTTTACCTATTTTAGATTCTAAATTATCTATTGTGGTTTGGGATAGGGTTATTGAGATGGTGCAAGTCAAACTTGATCTATAGAAGCATAAATATTTATCACTGAGGGGCAGGGTGACATTGTTAATATCGTGTTTGGCTAATCTTCCTGTGTACCAAATGTCTGTGATCTAAATTCCAGCCTCTATAGGGAAAAGAATTAAGAAGATGATGAGAGATTTCATGTGGGGTTCGAGTGGTGAGAGTATGAAATTCCATTTGCTGGGATAGAGTCTGCACCTCTAAGCGCGAAGGTGGTTTGGGTATCCAAAATGTCAGAAAGTTTAACCAAAATTTGATGTGCAAATGGTGGTGGCGAAGTATCCATTTGAAAGCTCATCTTTGGTATCAAGTCGATAGTTATGATTTGTATCTCAGTGGTGATAGAGGTAAGAAGACACCTTATATGTAGCGGGTTATTTCCAGCTGCAACCAATGATCTCTGGTTACTTTAGGTGGTATGTTGAAAGTGGTAGGCAAGTTCTGTTCTGGCATCATAAATGGACATGAGATTATCCCCTTAAATGTGCTTTCCCATACCTATTCCGCATGCTATCTAACCCAAATCTTTTGATTTGTAACACCATGGAAAAGAGAGGCTAGTTGTTTTCATAGAATATATATCTCATATACAGGCGCTTAAATAATTTGTTGTTCTCTCAATGGTGTTCGTTAATGTAATTATTAAATAAAGTGTATATCTTACAAGGCGCAGAAGATGTGTTAGTATGGGAGATTGAAAGTGATGGCATGTTTTAGGTTAAATCCTGCTATAACTTGTTTTTTCATGATCGATGGAGATGGTCTCGCCCAAATATTATATAAATCTGGAAATGGCCAATTCCCCATAAAGTCCAAGTTTTTATTTAGCTGGTTGTGCAATATAAAATCTTGACTATTGATAATCTTCTGAAAAGGGGCAAGATTTTGCCAAACGTTTGTTTGCTGCGTAAACAAGATGAGGAATCAGTTACACATCTTTTGATTCATTGCCCCTTTACTTTAAGAATTTGGCATTGGTTAATGAGCATGGTAGGCGTTTCCTTGGTCCTGCCTCAGAGTGTGGTTGAAATTGTTTCTCAGTTTACTCTCCCCTTCCTACCAAAAGTTGGATGTGTGATTTGGAATATTGCAAAAGGAATGATCCTTTAGGAAGTGTGGAAGGAGAGAAATAGGAGAACCTTCAAGGGGACGGCTTTGCCATTTAACAAGGTTACCCGTTTAATAAAACTCTCAGTGTCCAAGGAGGGTTGGGGTATTTCAAAGGTAGATGTTTTGGTCAACGTCTCTAACATGTTCTCTCTTGGTGTAAGTAGATATCGGCCTAAGGGGTTGTAGTTTGCTCTACCTATGAACTGTCTTAAGATAAATTTTGATGGGAGTTCTTTAGGGAATCCTAGGCGAGCTAGTATTGGTGGTGTTATACGTGATTGTTTTGGAAGTATTGTTTTATCTTATGCAGGACTGATTGGTATTGCTACGGCTAATTTTGTGAAATTAAGTGCCTTGCTTAAGGGTATGAAAATTTTCATTGAGACAAATTTGGGTACTAGCTGTCTGATTGAATGAGACTCTTTGAATGTCATTAGATAGTGCAAGAAGGAGTAGAAGGTGCCGTGGGAACTTCGGTCTTTATGGTTACAAGTTATGAATGCAACTGTATCTGTATCAGTTTCTTTCCCCCATGTCTATCGTAAAGCTAACGGCATTGCTGATGCCTTAGCCAAAGCTAGTGTTTCTCTTGATTCTTTTACTATTGTAGAGGATGTAATTTCCTTTTAGTTTATCAACAAAATGATTAAATTTTGGTAAGAAAAAGAAAAAGAGAACCACCTGATGATTATTTTTAAAAAGAAAAAAAAATGAACTTTATGAGTTTTGTGACTCTTAGATCACGACCTTTCAAAAATTCACACCCTTCAAAAATTGGACCGCCTCTGTTTAATTTTGAGACATTAACTTTTTAATGCATAGAGAGCTCAATTCATAAATTTCTTCAATTGAAGTTAGTCAATGGATAAAGCTATTACATCCCCAAAAGTTTGGGCTATAAAATTACTCATTTATTGAGTTGTACTTGAGTAAATGGACAGGAGTATAAAATTTTTGGCTTTTATAAAAGTAGGACAAAGATGAAATTCTAAAGGGCAAAAAAATTGAAGACAGAGAATAACAAAGTGAATTACATGAGAGAAGGCAGTTATTTATTTTTTTGGATAATTTAGTGGGGATGATGAGCCCCTAACCGTTTTTTAAATCGTTAGTAGTTTTTTAATGCGTTAGGTGAGAATAAAAGCCAAGACCTTAGCTTCGGCACAAGTGGTACTACCACCACGACTCCAACCCCATTATCAAAAGAGTGGTAAGTCAGTGGGGATTTGGGCCACTATCCTTTAGTGAGAATAGAGTCAAAGACCTCATCATGGGGCTCGGCAATACTACCACCAAGGCCCCAAGCCATTCTCGATAACGTAGTTAAAACAAGGGAAAATTATAAAAGTCCTCAAACCCTATTGGTGTCACATCACGAACACTTCCCTCTAGTAAAAAAGTAACTTAAAAAAAAAAAAAACCTCTTTAAACGTACGTTTTTTTTTTTTTTCTATTGATGTCGGTCCGACACACACATTAATGAAGCTCGTCAAACACAATGTATGTCGAACCGACACACATTTTGCCGATCTCGTACACATTATGCCGGTCAGGCACACATTATGCCGGTCTGGCACACATTATGCTGGTCTGGCAAACATTATGCCAATCTGGCACACATTATGCCGGTCTGGCACACATTATGTCGGTCATGCATAATGTGTTGCATATTAGCTTTAATAGGGACAATGTACAATGAAACTGGTCTAGCACACATTGTGTTAGATCGGCTTCATTCCAGCGCATATTATGTCGACGAAGTTCATTGTTATAATGAATCTGGTCCACCACACGCGGTGTCGAACGAGCTTTATTGTTTATAATGAAGCCGACAAATTTGAGATGATCCCAAAAACTTCAACGGGCATCACCATGGCAAGACCAAGTTCATAAAAAAGCCAACACCAAATTCTAAAAGTGAAAGGGCAATGAAGAAAGAGGTGCGACCCTATTTCAACATCCAGTACACAGTAAGCACACATTAGGCAACACCTTACCTCTCTTGATAAGGTTGTCAACAATGTGAACCTTATTTTTACACTGTCAGCCATAAGAAAGCTTGTATCTTTAAAGGAAAAGGCCATTGCTAGATTGGGGCAATATGAGGCATCGGCCATCGCCATCGGTCGTGGAAAACGAGGGTATACATGGACTTAACTGAGTACTATCCATCTGACTGAATCTCCCAAATGACTGCGTCAGAGGCATTCTGTGAAACATAGACCTCATGGAGAAGGGAAAGTAGCCCAATGAATTCTTGAAAACTAGCATCGGGAATCCTACTATAGGGGAGAGAAATGTCCCAACTCACCTCGTAGCCCCTGCGTACAATCACATCAGTCACGGTAGCATTGGGGTTAACCATACATCGAAAAATAGCAGGAAAGCGAAGTTTCAAAGGCACATCTCCAACCCACTTTTGGTGTCAGAAAGAGATACTGAAACCATCACCCAAGCACCACCGGACATCCCTGTGAATCAGCACCCTACACGAATGAATGTACCTCCAAAGAGAAGACATAGCCTGTGTACCACTTCTACCTTCTACCCACATCTGAAATCTATTAGCCCCATATTTTGCAGCATCAACTTTGTACTACAGCTGGTCTTTAAGGACCAAGCTTCTCCACCACCATTTAGACATAAGTACTTAGTTAACCAAAGTAACTCGCCTTAAGCCTAGTCCATCTTCCATCCTAGGGGTACACACCCTATCCCATCATAAGAGGTGAAACTTTTTAAAATTGTTGAAAGAGCCCCATAAGAAGTTTCTCATCATAGTTTCAATCTTTTTGGCCACCCTATGAGGAATCTATAGCAAGGACATTGATAAATTGGTAAATTCGAGAGGCAAGCTTTTATCAGGGTAATCTTACCTCCAAAAGAGAGGTATTTATAATTCCATAAATATAATTTAACTTGAATTCTTTGGATTACTTTATCGCAAACAGCCATAGGTAACCTCCCATCTGAAATTGGCAGCCCCAAGTACAAGATAGGGAAGTTCTCTACTATACACCCCAGGGTAGTTGCTATTAGGGCTAATAAGGATTCATCACAATTAATACCAACTACAGCCGACTTCGCAAAATTCATGTTAAGCCCCAAAGTCACTTCGCAAATGTTTAAAAAGCTAGCAACACTAGCTACCTACTTAGTCTTAGCCTCACAAAAGAGCAAGGTGTCATCAGCATACCGTAGGTGCGAGACACATGGGCCATCATTGGGCATTTGAAAGCCCTGAAAGTGTCCCTTAGCCACCACATTGTATGAAAACTACTGCAGCACTCAGCGTAAATGGTGAACAAGAAGGGGGATAAGGGATCACCTTGACGGAGGCCCCTAATAGCACGAAAGAACCAGAAGGACTTCCCTCAAAAAGTACGGATAAATGAGAAGATGACAAGCACCAAAAAATCCAACTCCTCCACTTCTCACCAAAGCCCATGTTTTTCATGACCTCTAGCAAAACACTCTATTCCACTCTATCATACGCTTTCTCCAAATCTAACTTAATGACAACTCCAGCCTCATGACTCAAGATCCTCGAGTGAATGCACTCCTGCGTAACTAGAACACTGTCTGTGATAAGCCTATCCTTGATGAATGCAGATTGTGGACAAAAGATAATATCTGGTAGGACAACTTTAAGTCTCTCAGCAAGCATCTTATCAATGATTTTATAGAGGCTTGAGAGAAGGCTAATAGGCCTGATGTCCCTCAGGGAGGCAATGATAGAATTCTTAGGGATAAGTGCAATAAAAGAAGAATTAACCCCTCGAAAGATTTCACCAGTCCTCAAAAAGTCAAGCACCTTCCCTAGCACCTCGGTACAGACCAAGTTCCAGAATATGTGGAAAAAGAAAAGGGGGAAGCCATCAGGGCCAAAAGCCTTATCACCAGGCATTGCGAAAATCGCTTTTTTCACTTCTTCCATAGACACGTGTCTCGCATGCCATCCGAGAGGCATTTAAAGCCCACTCGAGACAAACTTGGAGTGTCCACCATATCTGAGGTGAAGGCGCATTTAAAATGGTCAACAACTGCAGTAGCCATGTCGGCCTCGTCGTCACGGTTAATTCCACTAATCAGGAGACCAGAGACATCATTCTGTTGCCTTTTGGCATTAGCAATGGTATGGAAAAACTTCGTGCTCAGATTGCCCTCCTTCAACCAATTAACACGTGACCTCTGCTTCCAGTAAACCTCCTCCACTCTATGAAGCTCCTGAAGCTTAGCAATTTTAGCAGATCGTTCCAACACCAACTCCTCGAGGAGGGTACTAGAAGATTGGACAAGAACGTCCAACTCTGAAAAACATCTAAGAGCATTATCAATTTTGCGCTTGACATCATATTGGTTGTCGCTCCTCCAAGTAATAAGCTTATGTTTGATGCTAAGGAGCTTCGTATGGAGCTGAAAGTCCATAGAGCCAAAGGAGATAGAGTAGCCAAAGGGTTTCGGACCTGAAGAAAAGGTCTTAGTACAATAAAACGAGAAACCAAAAATTGCACGACTTTCTTATGGTTGAGGTCGCCCAAACCTCTAACATTCCAGGAAAAAATATTCATAAGGAAGAGTTAAAGGAAGAGAAACTTGGGCCCACTCTCAGCACACTAAAAATAACATCTTCCATGGCAATCTTCCATTCTTCAGTGACGTCCTCCTCATCCGAAGACTGGTTGGAGCTATCATAAAAAACCTGATCCTCGAGGATGACAATTCCAGGGGTAGGCGAAGCAGCACGAAGAACACCCCTAGCCGGCAGCCTCGCCGAGGACTTAGTCCCAATGGCCAGAGCTTTGCCATTCACCTTTGCCTTACGACTTGTCCTGGTTTGATCCGCAGCAGCCACGGGCACAGGGTCAACATCCCGCTTAGCCAGTTTTTCCAATTTCTTCTTCGTAATAATAACCTTATAGACAACGGCAATTGGGAGATCATAGTCCATTTCGCAATCTGAGACCAAACCAGCAACAAGCTTCTCTTCAGCATCTTATAACCCAGACTCGAGACCATCCATCTCATGCTCTAGAGAGTCCATCCCTGCAACAAGATCAGCTGAAGCAGCAGTAGTGAGATCGGCCGTCCCCAAAGGAGCAGAGGTCAGGTGGAGAAGCAATGGGTTGTCATCGTTACTAATTATAGCAAGCGGCGGTGGTGAAACGACTTCCACCAAAGCAAGGCCAGGGTCTTTTACTCCCCACCCACAACATCATCATCAGGATGCAAAGGTTCCTCAGCAACCGGCACATCCATCTCGTCTAGCACCACACCGCTATCAGGTCCGCTTTCTGATGGAAGAGAGGGTACACATTTACAGCAGCCACCAAGAGATAGTAGGCCACCACAGAGAGGTGTTTCTGACCGGCAGCCAAAGAAACCAGAAGCCCCACTAAACACAGGAATCGAAGGTTACAGAAGGGATGCACCGCCTGCTTGCCTTGAGAAGAAGTAAGGGAAAAGACCGTTTGGAAACCATAGGGTGCAGTGAGATAAAGGGTTATGTCGTCAGGTTGTCCTTTCCCAAAGACGGCGCCTTGGTACGGGGCAGCAACATGGCCTGGGGAAAAGGAAAATGTGAAGGTGCTCCCTCAGGGACATCCGATTGAGGTGGACCAACATCACCACAAGCAACACATGCCCCTCCACCACCACCAGTCGCAGCACACTCCACAAATGCAAATCCATGGGCCGTCGAGACCTCCGCAAACCGACCACTGGAATCCAGTGCTTCGTGACATTGGGGAATGTACGTTCCTTCGTTTGACTTTCGGATTTTCGGTGCCCTCTACGTTTGGAGGCCATCTTGGGACGGTTTCAGGAAGAACACGGTTGGCTAGCAACCGATTGCCAATCCCCAATATCACCGAAAAGCTGTTTACCAAGCAGTAAGCAGGGGGCTCTTTTCTCTTCAACTCTAACAGAAACAACGACTGATTCTTTGCCAACCTGGAGAAGAACAAAGTTAGGGACAGGGGCTCCACACCATTTCCGTATTCGAATGTGCACAGAGCAGAGATTAACCCCTTGAAACGATTCTCGGTCAATATCACAGAACTCACCATAGCTGTTGACCATAGAGCGGAATGTATCCATCGACCAAGCATGAAGAGGAACACCAGAAAGTCTAATCCACACACTTTCCTTGCTCAGATAGGAGTGGTGGGAAGAGGGCTTCCACTGGTCCAGATAGAGTAACACCCCTCAAATCCTAATGAAGCGATTAGACAGGCCACACATGCATCCTCGTTCACCTTCAAAATTTGGAGAAGTGGATGAATGTTTGTCCTACATATTCACATCAGATTGTTGGATCATCAATTTGAATCGGTCCAATCGATGATCTGAAAAAATATTAAAATTAAAAACTAATTAAAATAAAAGTTTATAAAGGGATTTTCGGGGGCCTAACAAAACATTGAACAAGTTAAATAAAATAAAAATAATAATAAATATAAATATAAAAAGGGGGTTTTAGGCTAACAGCACTAGTACCCATAACTTCCCTAAATGATTTTAGTTCCAGCCAATTCTCGATTTAGATTGATGAGTTTTAAAACAGTAGCACTAATGTTTGTCGTAACCATCTCATGATTCCAATGATTAAAAACTCGTTGGGTCCCATTAGAGATATACCCAGGATGGAGGAGTTACTCAAAAATCACATAGGGAGACTCTCAAATCTAGGGTGTTGATGATATAAAAAATTGGTTGAGCGAGGCCTTAAACTCAGCATTTGACTTGGGCAAAGTCTAATTAATTTAGGCTCAAGATCCTAACATATCAAAACCATAGGCCGGAAAACCACACAAGAGAGATATCATTCTTCCTAGTGGACATCTCTCAATGGAGATATGATGGAGACAACTCAATCTAGTGGACACCACAGAGAAGAGACCTCCACCCCAAATTCTAGACCTAACCTTGTGGTTCTCATTATACTCCTTGCAATCCAATCAGGGCTTGATCTAAATAAATTTGATATAAATTTGCTCTAAACTTAATTAATTGAAAAGACATTTTGACTGAAAGACGAACAAATGCCGTAGGGAGATTGAATCTTCATTATAAAGAAGTCTGTTTATAGGAAAAAATGTACTAAAAATTTAGAAGGCAGGTTTCTAGATGAATCTTGAGCTTAGACGTGGCTATGTTGCACCTTGCGGCACTGAATTTCCTCTTCCTACTTTGCAATGTGGTGCAAACCGCTAATCAGATCCGGTTTTGCAGATTTTATGGATTTTATTTTTGATGATATTTACTTTTTTATTTTTGATGATATTTACTTGACGTTTTCTATCAAAATCACACGGTTTAACAATTTCATAATGTTTTATATCCAATTCACTGTAAAACCTACATTTTTTGGGAAATTGGATTTCCTAAGATTGGGATTTATGAGATTTAGGGAATATTTCGTTGGACAATGGGTTAGGTTGACTATGGATCGCTATGGACTATGGTGCATTAAACTAGCATGGTCCCTAGGGGTTAAATAGGTCGTTCTAAAGCAGTTTTCTATGATTTATGGGTCATTTGCTATACCTCAGGATCTAGGAATTTAAGAAAAAAGTCAATTTCCGAATGGGTGCCTACACGTACTTCATACCATAAAGTGTGTTTTCTCCCCTCATCGACCCCATTTTGCTCGAGAGAATATGCAATGGAGATTTGGTGGCCTATTTCATGCTCCACACGAAAGGCATATAAAGCCTGGGAGGAGTACTCCCCACCTCAATTATATCTAAGGGTTTTAAAATTATATCTTTAGCTGGTTCTTTTGCCTGGGCCTTGTATTCTCAGAATTTCTCAAGCATTGCATTTCTTAAAAAATAGAGTTTGGTAAGCTAGGAAATAAGATGTAAAACTCACACTCGATCAATTATATCTCACCAAGGGTTAAAGAACTTGATTTAATGCTTATTTTCACTCCTACATATTACTAATATCAATGGCTCATATTCCTCATCCTTAAGAATAACATCTCCAATCAAACCCTAATTTGTTGTTATAAATAGAGGCTTTTACCCCATTTGTCATCCCTCTCTTGTGCATTTTTATACAACGATGTCATCCCTCTCTTATGTATTTTTATACAACGAAAATTTCTTCCAAGCATCTCCTTAGGCCCTTCCAGTCTCCACACTACTCTTATGTGTTGCTTTGGTCCATTGGCTCGTGTTATGTAGAAAGCTTGCTCATCCCTTGGCCATTAAAACTCGTATGTCAAGACTTGTTCCCACACAAGCTCTCTTCCCAAGGTGTTTTGCATCTAGCTTGACTATTTAGCCTTTGCTCCATCGTTATCTTTGTTTTCAGCCAGGTTTTTATCAAAACCCTACTTTTAAATCACCTTTAGCTGGAAAACTAATCTGTCACCAAACTCTATTTTTACGGTCCCAATGGGCACGACAAAAGGCAAGCTTGTTTTTCCTACAGCATAGAAGCTCTATCCTCCCCCCTTACCCAACCATCGAATGAAAGGTTAAGATTGTCCCAATCACAATGTCACGTCTCTGCATCATTTTATTTTTAATGTTTTTTCTATAAACTATTTTGACACCAATTTCGGACATCCATTCCTCTATTAAATTCGCACTAGCGAAAAATATAAGAAAAGTATTTTCAATAAAATAAAATGATCAGAATACCCTTAAAATTTCAAGAGGTATTTTGATCATTATATTTTATCGAAAAATTATTTTCAATATTTTTTATTGGTGCGCCCCAATGAGAAGTTGGCACGTACCAAATTTCATATCCAAACAATTTGTATAAAAAGAACTAAAAATAAAATACTTTGCGATGTCAAATCAAGATCAAACGGTGAGTGGTTCTCTTGATCAAAATTGGATGGCTGGATGGTAGAGGGAGGATAGAACTTCTATGATGTAGGGGAAGCATAGAAACATTTCCCATTCTAAAGAGCCTACAATTCCTAATGGAAAGACTCAATCCTTCTTGGACTTGGGTTTGTCATGTTGGGCGTATGAGTTACTATGAAAGCTGTCCAACGCTCGAGTGCAGCCTCGGCTGATTCATCGCTGAGCTTGGGGCATTTGTTTGGCGATGTTTCCTCGGTCCCTTTGATTGGCAACTTTTTCAGATTATTGTGAGGTAGGACTGGTGTCGTATTCCTCCTTTGAGTGTTTGGAGCTCATGGACATAGTGCTAAGTAATTGGAAGTGCATGTCGGATTTTCTTTCATGACAGGGCCCTCCTCTGGAGGCGAACTTCTACTATTCTATTCTATGACAAGGTCACTTTCCCAAGTAGACCTGAGGCTGGGCAGAAGCTCAACGCCCTCTGTAAAAGCTCTAAAGTTTTGGATAAAACTGAATTGCCGCAAGACGCGGTGAAACTTAGCCCCATGAGGAGGAGGCATGTGTAACTGTCAGCTGGAAGAATAACCAAGGATTTTTCAAGATATAGCATAATCCAATCAAAAGAGGACAATTTCTCTTATAGAAATTCAACTATCAGGCACACCAACACATGCCAGCATCTGAGTTTGCGATCATGGCTCGAGGGGGACGAAGCACAACAATGTGCTCCTATGCCCAAATCTGTAAAAACAAGGGCATTAAGAAATTGAAACTACAAAATTCTAGGCAGAAGGTCTCCAACACCGTGGTTTGCGTCGTCTGAGCTCCTAGCCGAAAACGCAGCATATCTTGGCGTTTTGCACATGACCCCCAGATTTTTTTTGAAAATTTATAGGAACAGTGAAATCACAGAAAACAAAACACAGAAGGTTTGAAAACATATTTGTAACACCAGTGCACTTCCTTCGATGTACTGATCTCCTCTCACAACTCGGTTGAATAAGCTACGGTAATTACAGGCTAGGATCGCTGGGACAATGGAAAAACTAGACCGTTGCTAAAAAGGCATGGACTAACCGAATCAATGCGCTCAAGACATTTTTTCGGCAGAATTAAAATAGAACTGACTCGATGATGACAACTATGAAAATCCCGATACGATCCTTGGGCTGGGCTTTTTCACAATTGATAACTAACTTCCCCATATCAACCAGTCACTTTGGGGAATGTACACCTGACCTTATGAATCGTCTTCCTAAGATCGTGTGCTCATCCGTAGCATTTAAGGGATGATATGGGGTTCTTGATGGGTTTAACCTGCGATTTTAGCAACCCCCTCTAAAGTAGGAGAATATTGCCCAATAGGCAACAAAAAATTAGTTAATTCTTTTGTTGAGTACTGCTAAATTAAAATTAATAAGACGAGAAGATGAAGGCCATTAATTCAGGCCACTTTCTTGCCGTAGAGAGCCATTCTCAAAACCACTGGCCAATCAACAGATAACCTTGAGTTTGCTGAGGTTTTTCCATTAAGCAAGCCTTGAGAGATGTGAAGAGGCAAGCTCCAGGGAAAAGGTCATTCGAGAGAAAGGGGTTGGAGAAAGCTCTTTACTTTTCTCCTTAGAAAAGCCATCTTGCTTCTTGGGAGGCATTTTGATCAAAATCAGTAAAGGTTGAAGGCAAAGAGCATGGAAAGCTTTGAGAAGAAGAAGTTTGAAAAATTAGAAAAAAGAAAGAAGGAAATAAGACATGTGACGAGAAATTTTGGTCTCAAAAACCTTATTTACCGACCAAAGTCGTGTCTTGGTGGGGATTAGACCACAGATTTGAAAAGGAAGGAAGGAGAAAACTCAAGAAAAGATGTCAAGTCTTGAGGATGCCGTAGAGTGCGGCATCTTGAAGATGAATTTTTATTGAATTTTTGAAACAAATTTCTAGAAAAATGAATTATCTTTTCCAAGAAAAGAATTTAAGTTTCAAGAAAAATGGGGATAATCTTTCAAAATTTTTGAACATTTTCAGAAATGATCCTTGGTAGCAAAAAATCATTATAAAAAAACAGTTAAAAAACGTCTAACCCCGTATGACGTAAAAGGTCAAGTGTATTTATGAGAAAATATCTAACCACTCGAGTGTATTTCAAAAAAACGCCTAGCTCTGTATGGCGTAAAAGGTCGAGTGTATCTGCAGTCAAAACATCTAATCCCATATAACGTAAAAGATCAGGTATTCTTTTTGGAAAATGCCTATCCCCATTCGATATAAAATGGTCAGGGTATATTCAAAACATCCGCTATCACATGACGTTAAAATGTCAGGTTTATTACATTTGCCAATACATGATGCTAAACAATTCGGTTGATTTCATCAATCGCTGCATGACGTTAAACTACTTAGAAGGCTTCATTGTTGCATGCGCTAAAACTACTATTCGTTTTCAAAATACATTTTCCTTTTAAGAATTTTCCCTAAATTTCTTATGTTTTAAAAAAGATTAATTTTCTTTTTAAAATCGTACACTCGAACTCATAGTTTTGTTTCATAAATTTCTCTCTATTTTTAAAATTTCTAAAATATTTTCTAAAATGAAGGAGTTCGATAGAAATGAAGCTAGAAACTAGGTTAAACCTTCTCATTAGCAAAGGCTTCATAAGACTTAGTGTTTATACTCTGAAATGAGAGCAGAGAACTCGGTTCCTCGCCTTAGTTTCAAGCGCAAATGTGTCGAAGAGTTGATACAGAAAGTGTCTCATTAAATTACGCCCCGAGTGAGAATTGGGTCATAAGGCCATATCTCGCTCAGACCGCCAACAATGCCGGCTTTCCATGCACCTTAGCCTTGGAGTTCAAGAGAAACTTTTCAAAAGGATTGAATGGAAAATGGGAGGTTTTAGTGAATATCTTTTAAAAATAAAAGGATGATAATGAAATCAGACAAATAAAAACAAACCGAACTAATCTAATAAAACTTCAAATCATGCTTATGAATAACTATAGAAACATCAAAAGGAGAGGAGAATGTAAGCTTTAATGGAGGGTCTTAATGAGAGCGAGAGGGAGAGAAGTTAATGAAGGTGATGAATGTTCATTAATGGAGAAGTAAAGGAAAATATGGATAGCATGCATAGAATCAAAGACAAAAAAGATATACAGGACCTTAGGCCGGGCCCTAGGTCATGCACCTAGAGTCGACACCAATTACGTAGTTGCATGGTCAATCACAATCCTTCGGGCTCGGACGTAGCAAGTCAAAGTAAGAGGAAGAGGACCCGAAAGGTCTGATTATCCGGGTAGCTTTCGAGATAAAGTGTAGATATGTAGTTTAGAAATCCGAGTTTAGAAATTTGGGCGAAGGTTTGGGCTTAGTCTAGGTTTTCTCAGGCAGAGCTTATGCAATTGATATGCAAAATCCCCTCTCTTAACTTTAGGTCGAGTGGCTTATTTATAGCCAAATCAGTCTCAAAACAGCCATTGGATTGTTTTTAGGGTCAATCTTGACCATCCATCTATGGGCGCTGGTCCGAATGCCTTCGGTGCCACTGGCTCTAGCGTTGGGTCTATCTGAATCAGCATTAATTGCTGCCTCCGGTAATAAATGCCGCATTTGAACTTCCTCTAATGCCACTTTGAATGGCGATGACTTTTGACAGTTATTCCAATGCACCCTACTTTCGATGGCTGACGGGACACTTCCCAGTCCACCAAAACTCAACATGTATATTCATACCATCATTAAAGATCACGTCAGTATGACCAGATATGTGTCAGTCCATGCACCGACGCAATTGGCAACGCCGTCAGGCCCTTCACTCTCTTTTCAAGTCATTTTCTAAATGATGTCTTTTATCTACCTTCCGTCGCTGTTGGGAGATGCGCTGGTGCCATTGAGAGTGGCGCAAGAGCATCTTTCTTCCTAAGTTGCTCCTGGCTTGGCAATCTTGATTACTGTTTTGACATGTTTCGAGTCACAAGCACTTTCAGCCTTGTCCGAGTGTTTTTGGGGCCTGTGGGGTCTAGTTTTATGGATGGGTTAAAGTGGGTGTGAATGGTTCAAGTATCATGGTGGTTTGCCTAGAGCGTTTTAGTTTGTTGTGGTTTCCTCAATAGAGATCGAGGTGTATACACTTAGTAAACCCTAAAAGGAAGTAAGGAGACAACCAAGATTCAGAATTTAAGTTGAAAATGAAAAGCCTAAGGTTAAGTGGAATCTAGTTTGGAGTCCGGACTAGCGTGAGAAAAACATCCCGAGAAAAACTCAAGCCGAAAAGCTTAAGGGAGAACTTGCACTAGGTGGATGAGTGAGATGAACATGATGTCTTATGTTATAGGTCCAGAAAATGATTGGCATGCCTTGTGACCATTTAACATATAATAAAAAATGTTGAATTGAGATTGTCATCAAGTGTCTAGTTCTTTGTCGCCTGCCTGTTCCTCAAAGAATAGGGGCCGCCAAAGAGGGGCAACTGTAGACACCCCATTTTTAAATTGATTATTTTTTTTTAATTTTAAAATATTTAAAAATTCTTTAGAAAAGCCCAATAAAACTCTAAGGATCATATTAATCTAGTATACCCTAGATTGCATTTTCCTATATCCATAGTCTCGTATCATGGTCCTCACCTTCTAAAATACGCTAGAGATTCTCCTAAATGATCCTAAAACCCTAGGAAAGTATCTTAAATCCTAAAAAGCTATCCTCAAATCTTAAAAAATAGAAAAATCGACATAAGATAAGAAATTTAAAATAAGATATGATCAAATAGGATAAGAATCAACTCAAAAATCAAGAAGAGCCTCAAAATCTTGAAATGTTAGCTGCTCAAGGTTTAGATGCTATGGCCCGTGGCATCTGACCAATAAAACCATGGACGCCACGGTATATGGCGTCTAGACCGAGGAACTCGAAAATTCAGTTGACTAACTTCGAGAACTCTAAACAACACTGGTCGTGGTGTCCAATCCAGTTTTGCTTAGATGACACATCCCGTGACATTTAAACCTATTTGACAAGGCAACTCAAATTTTTCGTAGATATCCAATAAGAATAAATTCCAATTGACTTAAAATCGACCTTTGTAGCTTATATAAGGGTTCTATTTCGGGTCATTCAAGGGGTACACATAATCTTAGATCTAACACCCCTAATTTACCCAGACACATAGCCTTTGAAGGTAGAAACCCTAAAGTTTAGAAGCCTCATTTAAACCTTAGCATTCAAACCCCAATCCCAGAAAATAAACCCTAGCTTAGGCCATTTTAAAACCCTAGCTCTAAGTCCTTAGCTTTCACACCTTAGATCTTAGAAACCATGGCTCTATATCTAGGCTACAAAACACTAATTTTATTTTAAAAGTTTCATTTAGCCATCTTTAGTTAGAAATTCTAACATATTTTATAGGGAAATTTTTTTACAGAATCTTAATTCCCCATCTTATTTCATGATAGGCCCTCCTTCTATTTTTCTTTCAAGCGGTATTAAAAAATCTCAAAAGATTTCACCGTACCCCTTCATCTCTTATTTCCTTCATTTATTCACTTTTGACCATAAAAAATAGCCCTAACAAACCTTTTTATACCATTTCAACCCAAAAACGTTCAAAAAATGTTTCAAAAACTTTTTAAATCCAATTTTTTTTTTAACGCACCCCATTATATCTTTTAACCCAAAAACATTTCAAAAATATTTTTTTATTATAATTTTTGCAACTTCTCTCTTTTAACTCTTTGTGAAGTAGTGCCAATTGCCTTTTTTGACATGCAAGCAATTTGAGGGGCTGAAAGGGCAAACAAATATAATAAAAAAAATATTTTTGAAACTTTTTTGGATTATAAGATATATTGGGGTGGGTTAAAAAAGTTTTTGGGTTAAAAAAAGTTTTTGAAACTTTTTTGGATTGAAATGGTAAAAATGTTTGTTGAGGTTAATTTTTATGGTCAAAAGTGAATAAATGAGGGAGATAAACGATGAGCAGGTATGGTGAAATCCCTAGAGATTTTTTTATGCCGCTTGAAAGAAAAATGGAAAGAGGGTTTAAGATGGGGACTTAGGGTTCTGTACGAACTTTTCCCTATTTTATAAATAAAATTCATTCAAAATTCGAAGATGAGAAGACAAGATATATAAATCATCAGCAATCCTAATATAGGTGGCACCATCAACTTCAATGATCCCATGCCAACAACCTGGGAAGGTAAGCTTTCTTTCTTTTTCTTTCTTAAATTTTAATTATTTTATTTGTCTTAGGTAGACTTATTTTTGCAGTAAATTTTCTTTATTTTAGCAAAAATATTATGCTTACACTATCAACGATTTAAAGGAAAATTGAAATTTGGAGATTAATTTGTTTTTAAATCGTAATTTGACGCATATCTTTTGAAAAAATAACTAACTAGTTTTATAACAGTAGATCAGGGGACTTCAATCGTGAATTTCTCTCGATTTCGCTCTATAAACAATGCTTCTCCTTGACAGAGGACGGCTGAGGCCCAATCACAACCTTTCACTTTTTTGAATCGCATAACCTGCTTCTTAGGGACCAAAGTTATAAATGTTAATTAAAGGAGCTACTGATCCTTCTACTTTCATAGGGATTCTTGAAATAATACGAGCATTTCCTACTTACAATCTCCCATAATAGGTAAAAGAGGCTAAACAATAGCATTTGGTACTTACAATCTCTTAGCAAGCTAAACATTGCTTCTTTGAATTCCTCTAAGATGAAAGGCCTTTTCAACTCCTGGACTTGAATTTAGATAGTTTTGCATATGGTAATTTATCGATAGCGATTTGCACTTGGTTTAAGATGTGAAAGCCTTTTCAAATAATTGAATCAAGGCATTTTCTTAGGCTTCCATATCTTCGTCTTGTATTCCTTCCATAGTCATGCCCTAAATATTTTTATGCCTTCTTAAATTACTAATAGCATGAAAGAATTTTGCATTGGATCTCCTTTCATCCACTTAGATGAGATTTTTAGAACCAATATAATTCTTCTTTCCTCAATAACTCATCTAACTTTAAGTTCATCTTAGCCATTGCTTTTCTCATTTGACAGACATTGATTCTGTTGTTCTCTACGAAGTATGGCTGTATGTGTCATAGTATATTGTATTTGTCATAGTATATTTTATGTGTCATAGTTTATTATGTTTTTCCATTTTTTTTGATAAAATGTTTACCTTACTATTTTAGCATCAACTCCAAGAGTTTCTTTGCAATGATAGAGCCCTGACAAGCCTAAATCTGCATATTTTACCATTCATGTAAAACCATTTGTGAGATTTCTCACTTAACCAGGCAACTTCAAATTGAAAGTGCAAGGCCCACAATTGTAACCTTCATTATCCAATATAAATAGAATATGGTTGATACTATTCTTGGAAGTCCTCTGACTAAAACCTTAAGAAATAACTCCTGATAAGCAAGGGGTACTGGAGCTCTATCAATCTTTGACATAAGCAACGAGTCCATCGAATTATTGGCCCGAGTGAAATTACTGTTTGCAATAGGTAGATCCAACCATTCATGATAATATATACTCATTAAACTTGCTCAATGTGCTAGTTAGTCTCTTATGAGTATGACTGGGCC
The DNA here is from genome assembly GCF_054954075.1 of Amborella trichopoda. Taxonomy (NCBI): domain Eukaryota; kingdom Viridiplantae; phylum Streptophyta; class Magnoliopsida; order Amborellales; family Amborellaceae; genus Amborella; species Amborella trichopoda. The sequence continues at coordinate 37,128,867 of NC_142348.1, forward strand.
ACCTAGCAAGGATATTAATCCCCATTCCACAACATATACAAATATAGAATTAAAAAAGATAGACAAATCATACAAGAAAACCTCTTTTATTGTTAGGAGCACATGGGGCATAGATATAGGAGACATACCATTGAGGTAATAAGGCCCAAACTCAAGTTAATTGAACATAGAAGACAAATCAATTTTGCAACTATGTTATTAGAGGCTTCTATTTACCATGCAACTGAGAGAAGATTTAAAAATGCTTAAGTAAGCTTAGTCGTATCCTAGAAACATATTCATATTTGGCAAAAATATACATTATCCCCCCAATTTGTATTTTTTATGCCCTCCCCTTCTCTCCCCCACCAATTTCGATACCACAGTATCAAACTTGCAAAGAAAAATAAAATTCATGTTAATAGTGATATCAAATATGCTGTGGGGGGGGGGGGGGGGGGGTGGGGGTGGAGGATGCCTGCAACAGTACAAAGAGAAAAACATTCTAAGTTGATGAACAAATTATGTACGGACACCATTGGAGGGCCCTTATTACCATGTGGTGATATTGTTGCCCAATATTATGAGCACACCCCCTTCCCCCCTTCCTTGCTACAACTTTTTTTTTCCCCCAATTGCCCTTTTATCCGATAATGGCAATACCGGAAAGGAGGCCTATTCTTTCTGCTCTTTTTATTAAGTTGATGTCTGTTAGTGTTGATACCGGGCAACTCTTTAGTTCTATATTGTGCGGTGTTCCTATTACTGGAAAGCTATTTATTTTTAATTTTTATATTATATTATATTGTATTATCTATATTATATATTTATATTTAAATTATTAGTATATATTTGTATTACTTATAATATATTTAATAGATATTTACAATATTATATACAATACAAATATATATCTTAATAAAACCCCAAAATTTTCATGTCAAAATTATTTATAAATTAAAATTAAAATTAAAGAACAGTAAGGTATTTCAAATATCGTACAACAAAGAACTACAAGTTGTCCGGTATTATAACTACTATACAAAAACTTAACGAAAGATCTAGTTGTTCGATAATGTGAACTCTAGACAACTATTGGTGATTACAAAAAGAATAAGCCTCATGTTCAGTGTTGTCATTGTCAGACAAGTGCCACTTAGGAGGGCAACTAGGGAAAAAAAAGTTGCAAGTGGAGGTGGTGCTCGTAATATTGGGAAACAATATCACAAATGGCAAGGGCCTCCAACAGTGTTTGCACGTGATTTGCTCTAAGTTGATTTATTTAAGGAAATGAACCTATTAAATTTAGTTTTTCACTTTAGCTCTCTTAGCCCACATGGTGCCTTTATAAAGGGACGATGCACACATTTGCCCTCTTTTAAAACAAAAATTACGAGTGGTGGGAGAGAAACATGAGTAGGGAGAGAAGGATGAGTAGCAAGCAAAGATCGTAGATAGAGAAAATTACGGGTGAGAGAAGGATGATATGAGAAAGAGACCCAGGTGGAGAGAGGAACATGATAGAGAGAGAAGGATGGTTTGAGATAGAGAAGGATTTTTTTTTTTTTTTTTAATGAGGGATTTTTATTGATTAATGAAAAGAAAGACAACCAAAAGATAAGAAAAGACAGAAGTAGAAGAAAGAGAAGAAGAAAAAAAATGAAAAAGGGAGATGAAAGGGGAATCAACCCTAAGAAAGAGAACTTCCCCTCGCAAGAGCATCAACAGCTGAATTCCTTTCCCGATGAACATGAGATAACAAAATCTCACGCTTGCCCAAATAGATGGCAATGAAATCCCCAATGCGCATCCACTTTCAAGGGGTGCAAGCAGGGAGATGACACCGTTTGATCACATTAAGAGAGTCCCCTTCAATGATAATCCACTGATATGTACTCTCTAACTTAGAGGTCCCATGTAAGAGGGCCCAAAATTCTGCTTTATTGACTGAACAAGGATGCAACATACCTTGATAGGAGCAAATCGTAGCCCTTGAGTAGTCACTAAGAAGACCGACATAGCTAGCAACCTGGCCATTTTCTCTAACACTACCATCAAAATTGGGTTTAACCCAACCCACAAGGGGGGGGGGGGGGGGGGGGGGGGGGGAAACTAGCGGCCATCCTTGATTAACTTTTTTCTTTTCACGGCCAGCAAATGAGAGTAAAAGAACTCCTTATGAAAAGGCTTGAAAGAGGGATGAGCATGAGCCCAACTTACAACGGACTTAAGAATGGTGCGCATAAGATAATCCAAGTCCCTTGGTTTCCTTTGAAAGTATCTGGCATTCCTTTATTTCCAAACAGACTAAAGCACTACTGCCACTTAGAGTCACCATAGAAGAATGGGCAAATGAGAGAAGGGCGGAGACCACCCCTGAAGAAAGACCCCTGCAACATGGTTGGGCATGATCCAACTCCAATTAGCATGCATAAAAGCCACTCCCAAATAGAACGGACAAAAGGATAAGAAAGGAACAAGTGGGAAACAATCTCAGCATCTTGTTTACAAAAGATGCAGATGTTGACCAAAGGGAGGCCCCTCAGGTGAAGCTGATTCAGCGTGAGAACTCGACCCCAGCTGATGAGTCAAAGAAAGGCTCGCACACAGTAATGGGCTCTACATTGCAGATCACATGATCAGCAGCTAATAATCTATAGAGCGACTTCATGAAAAAAAGACCACTAGTTTCAAGTTTCCAGATCACCTTATCCCTTTTGGCAAATACAAGGTAGACTTCATAGAGCTGGGATCATAAAAGACCAAACTGATCCTCCACCACATAATTCACTGTCCTAGTAGTCAGGGTAACATTCCAAACAACATTGTCTTCTGGAAACTCCACAAGATCAGCAACTTTGGCATTTAAGGAACGAATATAGATATTGGATCTGTAGGGGTAGAGCACCCAGCCATTTGGAGGACCAAAACATTGAATCAGAGCCACTGCCTACCAGAATTCTACTATAGGCTAGAAATTGAAGCCTAACAAAATTTATGCCTTTCCACACAGTGCAAGTAGAGAAAGAGACCGAAAGCTTCTTAGGGATGATATGAGTAGGGTCCCAACCGTACTTGGCGACGACCACCTGCAACCATAACTGATCCTGTGAATGAGAGGAACACCACCACAATTTAATGAGGAGGGCATCATTAACCGCTCTGAGTCTCTTGATCCCCAGACCACCAACTTTCTTAGGTTGACAGACCACTTGCCATTTAATGAGATGAAACTTGACCCATTCCAAAGAATCTCGCATCATTTTCTCAAGGATCTTGACCACCGACTATGGGGCCCTGAACAGGGAGAAAAAAAAAACGGGGATGTTTGCCATAGTTGCATTGATGAGGGTAATCTGACCTCCAAAGGATAAATACTTGCACTTCCATCCATCAAGCTTCCATTGAAATCGTTGAATAGCAGGATTCCATTGGGCTGCCGACAATCGTCCGTCAGTGAGGGGAATACAAGTAGTTAATAGGGAAGGAGGCAACTTGGCTCTTCAGTCAGCTGGCCCGAGCCATAATTTCTCCTTCCATTAATTGATACCCATCAGAGTCTTGTGCAAGTTCACCTTTGCCCTAGAGACAACTTCATAACATTTGAGAAACAACCACATATTTTGAATTTGCATAAAATCCCCTTCTGCAACTAAGAGGGTATCATCGACATACTATAAGTGGGTGACTGTAAGGCCATTAAGTGACACTTGCTACCCATAAATGAGATTGCATTCAACCAACCCATTTAGCATAATGCTAAAAGATTCAGTAATAAGAGTGTAGAGAAAAAGAGACAAGGGGGTCTCCTTGACTCAGGCCTCTCGAAGCCTTGAAATATCTACACGACTTTCCATTAATAAGGACCAGAGGATAGGCAGCCCCTAAGTTAAGATCTCCACTTAGAGGAAAGCCCAGAAGTTCTATAACTTTATCTAGATAGTCCCATTCCACTATGTCATAGGCTTTTTTGAAATCAATTTTCAAAAACACAACCTTCTTACCCATACTTTGTGTAGAATGAATAATTTCTCGAGCGACTAAAATACCATCCATATTTTGTCTACCCTTAACAAAGGCAGACTGTGGGTCATGAACAACCTCTTCCGTCACAACTTTGAATCCATTGGCTAGAACCTTGGTCAAGATCTTATAAGAGGAGGATAGGAGATTGATAGGCTGAATATCTTGTAGAGATTCTAGTGATTGTTTTTTGGAATAAGATCAATAAACGTGAAATTAAGGGCTTTATGGACCACACACCATCTGAGTAAAATTCCCTAAAGAATTGAAAAATTCTCTTTGATATGCTCCAGTATTCTTGAAAAACGGCAATGGGGAACCCATCTAGACCAGGAGCTTTATCCCTGGGGAGACTAAATCGGCACTCTCAATCTCTTCAATGGAAAAAGGCCTAGTAAGATCCAATACACTTACAAATAAAAGCTTTTTGAAAGGAAGGCGGTCAATGGAACAATGGATACGAGGTTCCAAAGAGAAAGCAGAGCGGAAATAGGATACAATTGCATTTTCCCATGCATCCGAGTTATCTAAGTCCACTCCTAGAATATAAATCGAGGATATATTGTTTGACCATCTCTTAGAATTTGCAATTGCGTGAAAATATATTGAATTATTATTACCTTCCTTTATCCACTTCAATCTGCAGCCCTGAAACCAGTAAATCTCATCTTCTTTTAAAAGATCATGCAAACTGTTCTTAAGACCATCCCTGGTAGCCACACAGCTAGCATCCAGGCCCCTTTGAATTTGTTCAGGTTGGTTAAGAACATCCAGTAAGTGTGAGACCTCCTCAATTTTGACTTTAAGGTTTCCAACTTCGACCTTAGCCCAAGACTTAATCCTATGTTTCAGCTTTTTTAGTTTTTGAGCAATAACAAAGCCCGACCATCTAGAGAAAATAGCATTACCCCAACCGGACTGGACCTCTGATTTTAAGGAGGCCTCATTCATCCAAAATAGTTCAAACCGAAAAGTTGGGGTCTCAAAGTTGGGCCCCAGAAGCTCCACACATCCGACACACCAGTGGAGGGCAACTTGATTTCTTGAAGAAACAAAATATGGGGTTTGGAAACCCGCAATTGACGTCTAAAAGCTCTCTTCTTCCTAAGATCCCCAAGTCCCTTGATGTTCCAGGAGCATATCTTCATTAGGGGTCGAATTCCTTCCCACCCTAGAGGGGCCAGCAACTAGTTGGTCGTATGGGAATTCTGCAAGTAGTCTCTGGGCCTTACTTTGTCTAGCCCTCCTTCTATTTGGAGCCTGGTTCCAGTTCAGGTCCTCCACGGCAATGGCCTCTTCCACTACTATGATCTCCCCCGTATATTCCAGCTTCATGGCTATCAGCATCTCAGCCGTCTTGCCAATGACCTCCATCATGTTATACTGATTTTTGAACCAGTTGGGGTACCTTGGAGAAAGGTTTTCCTCCTCAAAAGATAATTCGGTCACTAGGATAGGTGGAGTATCCGGACAGGAAGCCAAAAGAAGACCCTTGGGAAGATGTTTAGGGGTAGCAGCCCGGGAAGGCATCTTCACAGAAAGGTGACCCCAGTAAACCTTCAATTCCCTCTTAGAGAAGTTCTTTTTCAGAGTTCCAGGGGGGAGAGCCAGAAGAGACTCTACATCTTGAAGCGTGATATCCTGTTTCTTAACTTCCCAGATGGTCACCCTTTGTGTTGCCATCTCCTTCCCTAGGAGAGATACGGCAGTTGGACTCTACCGCTTCAGAGTGGCTCATCGACGCCAAATATGTGCCATCATCAGGCTCTCCCTCGGGATCCAAACGAACCATTGATTTGTAGTGGAATAACAATTATGTATGAATATCAGATCGGATGGTATCCAGAGCTAAACTAGGATGAGGGGCTCCCAAAAGGCGGCTCGAGTCAACAGTTGGCATGGAAGGTGAAGGGTTTGAAGCATTATTTTCTATCTGAGGGGCTTTGCCCTTTGACACGTCTCTACATGGAGCATCCACCAGAATAGTTGACATTGACTGACAAAGATCATTATGCCCCTTTGGAGCGATATTTGAATTTGAAAAATAGCCATTCCCGCTCAAGCTCGAACAATCATTAGCATTGCTGGAGTTTCTCCGTCTCCATTCCCTTTTGAACTTGGCCTTTTTGGGAGGAGGGGCTTCCTGCCAGTGAGTCCCCTTGTCGGAAGGACCATTGCCAGACCCCTCAAGCGATATTGTTTCCTGAACACCACTTGCCATTCAACCTTCGTTGGCCCAATATTGGTAGCATTAACACCCACCTTAGGTGAGGAAGAGGAGGACAAGGCCACAGAATTGGACGTAGCTTGTTCAATCGAAAGGATAGGCTAAAAAATCAACGCCACCTTTAAATTTAACAAAGACGGCACCGACCTCCCTGGTGGTAACTTAACATTAAATCACAAAACACCTAAAGTAGGACCAGCTGAGGTATTCCAATCAAACTCAACAAGAAAACCAGAATAACTAACCACTAAAGAGAAAACCTCCTTAGTCCAAGCATAGGAATACCTTTGACCAAAACCCAAACAAAATGCATATGAATGTAGGAGTGATTCAGCATAGGAGTCCACCACAGGGTGGTAAGAGTCACTCTCTGAAACCTTCAGAAGCATCGTTGAATGATCCTTCCAGCATCTGCAACAGCATCAATGACAACAAGCATTCTATCTCCAGGGATGCGTTTGCATGAAACCGGCCACTTCCACGTCTTAGTAACCCATGCACAGAATGAGCCAAGATCAGCTAAAGGAGGAGAGAAAGAGCACACTACAACCTTTTGAAGCATTTCCTTCCGGGGCTCCAAACATGAATTAGCGACCTCAACAATCCGCACAGGCTCGATAGGTGCCTTTGGCCCAGAAGGAACTGGATCCCCAACAACATAAGCAAAGGACTGACAACTCTCCACCTTAAAAATAGCATTGGCTTTCACAACATCTCTTCTAATAACTCCATTAGAACCATCAAGCGGGGAGGGTCACCGGGGACCCTAAGAAGGGCAACCATTGGAATAAGCCTGCCCCTGAAAGCCAAAGGGATAACCATGGTGAAAGTTATGTTTCTTTTTCGAAGGACGAGAAGAAGAAGCACCAGAGAGACCAAATCTCCCCATGAAGCCACAAAAGAAAACCCCACCCACCCCAGGAACAGGAAGAAGAAGAAAGAAATACCCACCCACCTCAGAAGCAAAGATAGAGACAGGAAAAAAAAAAATAGTAGAGGCAATAAGACAAGAGGAAGCTAAAAGAAAGCATTAGAAAATATGGGGAAGAAAAGGATACATGCAAATGGAATGACCAACGAGGGAGGGAAGGAAAGAAGAAGAGAAGGTGCAAAAGGCTTCATGGTGAGAGTTTAGATAGAGAAGGAAATTATTTATTTCCTGTAGGATCCCTTCAAACCCATTTTCTCTTCCTTAAAATCTAAAAATGCAAAAGTTTACTTTCTCCTCGACAAAGGCAACAATGAGACACCCTACAAATTCGAGGAAAGGGGTTGAGGACGTGGTGGTCGCACTTTGGTATGGCTGAAATTTTTTAGATAGGGTTCGGATCCACACAAATATGGATTCAGATTCAAAAACTATATATAGCATCCGGTTCCGAATTGCCATCCTCATGAATTCCAATTTGTATATTATAAAATGGGATTGTCTACTAAGGGGACTATTTATTTTTTGTACATGGAGGTCATCATCATTTTTATCCCTTAAATTTTAAAATGGGTGGTTATAAAAGTGTCATAGAATCGACATTGTTTCAAAAACAAATTCTCGAACTTCATATATCCCCGTAAGCTATCCAATTTGCCAGCTAATGAGTGGAAATAATTGTGACATCCATGTACAAAAGATATATGATCTTTTTTTAGACCTCCACCTCCATGTATAAAAGTTCAGATAATTATATTTATTATGTATATAAATTAATCAATATATAAATTATAATATATAAAAAATAATATTTATTATTTAAAAAAACTAGGTCTGATCTGGATTGGATGCACCTATACTTGATCCTATTTCATATTTAAATTTTGGACCAGGATCCAAATTTCGGATCTAAACCTTGGATCCAAATTCTCAGCCCTATACCGTGGCACCCTAATACCGTTGTAGTGTCTATTCCCCCATTGGCTCCATCCTACTGAAACCTTAAAACAACTAATTCCTAAGGGCTCAAATAAAAGGAATTTGCTATTCAAAAAAATTTGTAAGTTTTTTAAATACCAATTAAAAAAAAATACAAAACCTTTTTTTTTGTTCTTATAAAATCGCTTGGGTGTTAGAAGTCTTTTTTCTCTATGCGATTCTCTCATTTACTGCAATCTCTTGTCTAATCTCCTTCCTCTTCCCAAACTTCTCCCTTTCTCTCTCTACTACAATTCTATCTCTAGAATTAAAGTGGGCGAAGGAACCAGGCGATTTTCTCTCTCTACCATCCATTTTCTCTCTAATTTGATTTACTCTCCAAAAAAATCCTCGTTCTCTCTCTTTCCCGTTTAATTTTCCCGTTCAATCGTGATTCCCATTCACATTAAGGAGCTCAAGGACAAGAATGTTGCAGTGGATACGGCTCCATAAAGGGGCTCTTTGTTGCAGCAAGAGGTCTGCAAGGGCGAGAGGACCACCAAGTGACACGAAAGCTCAGTTATTGCCTTTTGGATGTTGATCTTTAGAGAGAGAGAGAGAGAGAGAGTTGGTTTAAGAGGGTTTAGAGAGAGGGAGAGAATCGGGTTGTTGGGTCACGGTGTGGAGTTTGCACAGGTGAGAGAAAGTCGCACTTTTATCGGAAAAAACTAAAATACTATGGTTGTCGAACCGGTTTAACATCCGTTTTACAATATTTTTGGATTTTGGATACATCCAAATCGGGACTAAACCATTTGAAAAAAAAGGTAGGAGCTATCTTTCCACTAAATTTCCAAATTCTTTTATGAGTACTTCAATCAATCTATACCTGCTCCCGCTCTTCCTCTTGATAAACCCTCCCTTAAGGCCTCCTTTCTATTAACAAATTCTTTACATTTAAGAAGGGGATTACGGGGAAGATGGAGAAAGTAGGGAGAGAGAAAGAAGTCGAGAGAGATGACCCAGCGGGAAGCATGCGATGATTCATGCGGTAGTAATCAATATTTCAAAATAAGGAATTTGGGGCCCACTTTGATCACCCGTTTCCCAAGTTGCCACCGGTGAGGTGGCCCAAAATGGTGTAAAGGGAAAAAGAAAAAAAAGAATGAGACCATCTCATCTCCATTTTCTCTCTGGACCTTATTCGCTAGCCAATTTTTTTTGCAATTTTTAAGTGAATCATGAGCTTAAGAATGGAGATGAAACAATGTTTGATAATGAAGAATGCACAGATCGTGAAAAATCAATTGGAAATGGTGAAAAAACAATCAGACACTGATATTTTCACTATTTTGAGCTGATTTTTTGTCCCAAGCCCTATAGTGGTGATTGAAATCAAGACGCCTTGAAGAACCAGGAAACCAAGCTTTTGCATCGAATGAATGTGGCAAAATTTTTTTAAGCAAAAACTAATTTAACGCCATTTACAACTTTTTTTATCCCAAAAGCCCCAAAAAGGGTCTCATGTGCGAATCGGTAAGGACTTGGGAATTTCTGCTGTCCCAACAAAAAAAAAAATCATAATCAACTGATTTCATGGGTGCAGTTTGTATAGAGCCGAGGCTCTAAATAATCAAAGTAAACCGAATCTTTAAATAGTGTTGAGAAATGTGGTTTCAATATTAGAAATTTTTGTGATCGTCTTAAAATGTATTTTTATCTTTGATTATAAATAAAACTTCAAACAAAGTATAAATTGAGCAAATCTATGAAAACTTGAAAATTTAAAAAATTGACGGTCTAAAAATACATTACAAGATGTACTATTTTCAAAACTTGAAATCCATTTTTTTTCATATCCATGCATCTTGATATCAAGATGATCAATTTGAGGATATTGGAGCATCAAAACAATCTCCTCAAGAGAAATTTTTGAGGTGGCCTCTAATTTGATTGTTTAGAGCCACGGCTTTTATATAAACTTTTTCCAATTATTAAGGGATCAAAACATTTATCGCTGTTGACGGTTCATTTTTTAATTGTCCATTTTACCATGTAAAAAAGAACGAAAGAAATAAATATTAAAAATATCCAAATTGAGGTTCATGGGGCCATTTCAATAATTGACCCACTTATTAAGCCCCAACCAAATAACATGACCATCCCCACCTGTTTAGTGTGGCTCAAATTATTAAAAGGGAAAAGTTTATATAAGTTTGCAACCTTAAAATGTAGAACTACTGATGCACCTCAAAAATTCATCGAAATATATTGTTTTAATATTGAAAAACCCTCTAATTGATCATCTCAACATCGAGATGTATGAATATGAAAAAAAAAAAAAGATTTGAAGTCTCAAAAATAATGAATCTTGCAACACATTATCTAAACCGTCTATTTTTCAGATTTTCATATATTTACAGATCTACTTGATTTTAACCATTCTTGGAGTTTAAACTTTTATAATTATATATGAAAATAGATTTTCAGACAATCTTACAATTTTTTAACACAAAAAATACATGTTATTATTATAAAGTTTGGAGGTGGACCTTAATTAGATTGTTTAAAATTGCAACCTTATAGAAACCGCACCCTCATTAAAATAACCTATTTGTTCAAAGTTCTCAACCGGGAACAAATGCAATCTAGCATTTTTGGAGATATTTTTGAGGTACCGTAGTACACTAGCGTCGTTTTTTGTTCTTTTTTTTTTTTGAGAAGATAACAGCTCTAATTGTAATTGAGATCTTTTAACCCCTTTAATGCTTTGCAAAGATTTTGATCCCTTAAATGTTATTTTTCCTTTATTGAATTAGAAGCTATAGTATTTAAAGGAGTGAGACACAATCAAGTGTTTCAAAACCTGAATTGCTGGGCCGGATTGTTCACCTACAAATCTGTGTCGGATCACTAGATTGGTGATCTGGATTGGATGTAAACCGGTCCAACTTGGTGATCTTAAAAAAACAAAAGAAAATAAACGAAACAAAAATTAATACAGGGGTTTGTTAGGTAAGAATTTTGAGAGACCTAAGAAAACATTACATAGAAAAATATGTACACAAACGAAGGGGGGGAGGAGGGAGGATAGGGGGAAACCATGCCCGGATCCATACTATCCAGGAACCAATCCGGTCCAAACTAATTCCCATCCAGATCAGCAATTAGGATCGAAAATCGCCGGATTTTAAAACACTGAGATGCACAATTGTATAGGTAATCACTGAATTCTACAAGCACGACTCAATTAACCACAGGCCCCAATTGCGATAGCATCACAAATGATAGCCAAGCAGAAGTACTACTACATGGCAACTGCTTGCCCTGGCACTAAGAACCTTTTCTTCTACATTAATCAATCGAAATTCTAAGAGACACGATCAAGAGAGAAAGTTCCTTGCTGCTTGATTGTTTGCCTTTTTAAAAACAAAAAAAATAATAATCATAGATAACTTCTTCTCAAACTTCAACTTACTTTTAGTGTTCTACCTCATCTTCAGAGGCTTGCAGAGCCTGCTTATGAATCAGGCAGAGAAATAGAGTCAAAACATAATCTTTACAACCGTTCACACCCTTCACACAAGCAATAGATATGATTGGAGCACGACCAAGAAAATGTCAAAAAAATGTAATATCAGGCCACGAAACACCCGTAAAATAATTTGCAGAAAATTCAAATAAATAAAATACAAGACAACATACATCAAACCGCTCACTTCCGGCAGGATGGTAGAGTAAACCCATGACAGACAAATACGAGCACCACATAGATGACAATCAATAGGAGGGCAATTAATGCAACCCTGCGGCATACACAAACAGCCCTCATCAGAATCCCCTTCAAAATATACAGCTATAAACACAAGGAAGTTTTTGCTTGTTACCAAATAATAAACTTTGGCTTTGAGAGAAAATGGCGATCACAAATCTCGATCTACAATTAGTTAAGAAAAAAAAGAAGGAAAAAAATTCTTTTCCATACGGACTTCTTCAGGCTATAGTTCTAGAGAGAGCAACACAATGCAATAAAATTAGCATTGTATCCAATGATGGCCTTTTTAATGCTTAATACATATGTTAGGTTTTTCTTGGCCATCATGCTGAGAGCATGGTCCCAAGAGATAAAATCCGTGATGGGTATTAACTACTTTCTAGAACTATGCTATACAAGTCAGTAGCACAAGAATTTTTCTTTTTTTTTAAGGTTAACTATTTCTTCATTAATTTGCAAAAGTGATGTACAAGTACAGTTCCAGGTACGAGTGTACTTACCGTAGACTCCATACATTACAGCAATATGACTCAAAAGAAAGTAACAATCAAGATTTAGATTCCTTCCCTAGCCAGTTCAGCCTCTTTATTTGCCTCTATTTGTGCTCTAATGATACGATGATTTGGCTTTATGAATTCCCAGATTTCCTCAAAAAAATTGTTCGGACTCCAAGGGCAGGAGACCTCTTCACCAGCCCAATTGAATAATTTGTTAGAGCCAACCCAAATTATAATGTTAGTCCATGTGAGGTCTTGATATTCAGAGATCAATGAGTAACGACCATGCCTCAGCTTCATTAGCTTCACCTATCTGAAGTGTGCAGGAGTACCTCCTTAAGATTTCCCAAAATTGTCCCTTGCAGAACATAGACATAACCCCCCCCCCCCCCATGGAACAGCCACCAAAATTCAACTTGACTACCCCACTAGTTGGAGAATTCCAAATTTTTAGATCCATGTTTTCTTCTGATTTTTGTTTTGAGTATTACTTTCCAATTGTTAAACCATCCACTGAGACTCAGTACCTTTCGCGTTCTAGCCAAGGACATTACTGTGTACTTTTTATTTAACAAGGATGCTTGTGCGTGTATGACCGAAAACACTTTTCGTTTCATTTTAGAAAAACAACTTCTTGCCACCATTTAGTTTTATATCTTAATAATAAATAATGTTATACCTCAATTTTAGTTAATAAATATTTCTATCACAAAAACCTCTTTTTATAATCAACAACATTGAACATCATGTAAACAACATCTGAGAAGGTGATGATTAACTATACCACTGACCAGCTGGTTCTTTATGTCCGTCTTAGCTAACAAAAAAAGTTCTTTCATCAAACTGACATTTATATCCTACTCTGCAGATCCTCAGGACAGTTGATCTCAAAGTGACTTCCAAGGGAGACTGGTAACATCCATCTTGCCACCATACCAAATTCTACATTATCTGCTATTTTCCCTTTTGTACGCAGTATTCCTCCACAATAGCAGGCAATCAGGCACAATGCTTTGTAAGTCACCACTATGACAAGAGTCATTTAAAGCAAAATTGCACTACTTCAGCATTAGAAGGCTGAAGAAGATTTTCCATCATTTTTATATGTCCAACATATAGTCAAGATCCTTGGGCTGTGTTGGGGGGTTTCTGGTAAGGGGAAGTAGCGTTTGCAATTTTGTAATGGATTGGGTTGCAAGAGGAAGATAAATGCTAGGGCTTAGTACAGGGCAATGGGCTGGTCAACTGTGTCTCAACAATAAATATTTCAAAACTCAAAAGGGGAACAATTTAGATTTTTAAACTTTAACATTTATGAATAACAAGTTCTGATGGATGCAAAACAAGTTCAATGTGATAAGGTCTTCACGATCTTAAAAGTACTTGATTCGTTGATGGGCAGTCGTACTCATACCATTCATATAATAATAAGAAAACATTGGAATTTTCTTTTGTATCCATAAAAATTTGGGTATCAAATTCCTATTCAATAGGAGGGAGCAGATGCATCGAAATTCAGAACTCCTGAGTTACAAGATTCAACGAGAAGAAATTTTCAGGTTACTTGAGTAGGAAAATATTTTAGTCTGTGAAGTTAAATTCATGAATACAAAATACCAAGGAATAATAATCAAAAACTCCCTAATATGATTACATGCAGGTAATTGCAAACAAAATACAAAGTAGGCATGTCATAAAGGGACCAGATAATATACATTGTACAGGTATATAGTATTCTTGTACACTTGCACCCTGAACCCACATCCATTGAATAATGGTTTCTGCCACGAGAATTGTGCAGATATATAAGTGGCCAACAACTCATCACGCATCGTCCTTGGATAGACATGGATGGTGTATGTTGGGTCTTGAGTACCCATTCCATACCCCGTAAGTCGTATATATATGAAATGTTTTCCTTATGATAAAAAGGGGCATCTGTTTTACCAATTAAACTCCACAAATTAAACATGATCACAAAAGATCAAGAAACGAGATTTTCTAGACATGAAAAAAATGTGAGGTTTGTACAATGCTAGAAGATATTTATTGGTTAAAGGAAAGAACAAAGACTCCAGCTCACATCTATATACCTGATCAGTGCATTATTACATGGAAGGTGCTACCTTGGCAACAGTCTCCTGATCAAGAAAGTGGGTTTTAAAAAAAAAAAAAAGGACAACTCATCTCTTATCTCTCTTTATCCTCCTCCTATCCATGCTTTAGTTTCTCGTTTAATTTATAATGAAGGGGTAGGGGTAGGGGAAGAAAGAGCAAAACCTTTTACATTTGAAATCTAAAGATATATTTTATTAAAATTTACAATATATTTGATCAAATAAACAACTTTGTATAATATTATGCAGGACTTTATATGATAGGACTTAAGTACATTAATATTTGTCTTAACATTTACTTGATAAACATAATTGTAAGTCAAATAAATATATTTCTAGTATGTTTATTGTATATCTAATTTATAAAGACTATGTATGCTTTATTTTCTATATTTTCAGCTTTTTTATATATTTAATGCTCTCAAACTAGGAACCTTATTCCTACCAAACAATCCCTTGCCCCTGCTCCTATAGTTGGAACTCCCACACTCTCTCTCTAGTCGTTCATCATCCTTGGTGCCCAAAGCCAAAAAGAAGCTACCCTCTGATAAGGCCATAGAGAAGAAGAAAGTTGGAAAGTACGCAAGGACAGGAAGCCCACGGATAAGAAGCTTGGGGGAAAAGCACTTGTGAAAAGGCGGCACTAGGCCAGCACCCGATTAGGGCAAGCCAGCCTATAATAGGCCACATCCCATTGGAGAAGGTGCCTAGGCTTTGGGCCTTTAAGGGGCTGCTCAGGTGGCAAGGCAGCCTGTTTTTTAATACACGTTTAAGATGTTGTCATAGTTGGCCTCGGCATTGCTAGCGCACTACAGAGAGTAGAAATTTGAGGATAACACTGATGTTATAAGGACCAGAACCAAACAGAACAAGCATCCAATCCTGCTATAGATTTTGGTTGTACAAGTTGTTTGCTGACCTTGTTTTCAAATGAATATCAGTTGACATGTTTTCTTCATAATTGTTAGAAGAGGGTGTTGAGAGCGCGGGATCATCGGTAGAAAAAAGTTCATTAGTTTGGAAGCTTAATAGAAGAGCTAGTACAATATATTATATTTTACTTCCAAATCATCATCATCATCCAAGCCTTATCCCAACTATTTGGGGTTGGCTACACAAATCATGTACTTTCAGTCAGACTATGAGTCACACTATCTCTTTCTACTACAGCCATCCATGTCCTTATGGGCCTTCCCCATGCCCTTTTAGGGCCTTCTGCTGGAACCAAACCACCCCTCCAAACCCATGTTGTTCTAGGTGTATGCTGCAAATGGTTAGACTACCTACATTTACTTCCCCTCATCTTATCGCCCATGGAGCTACCCTTAAGTTCGCTCGGATGTCTTTATTCTGAATTCTATCCTTTCTTGTCTTGCCACTCATTGATCTCAATGTCTTCATCTCAAGTATACTCATTATGTGGATATATTGTTTCTTGACTGCTCAACATTTCGTCCTATAAAGCATGAATCTTACTTCCCTTTCAATTTCATTGGTACATGCAGCGATCGCATAGGACTCCATAAGCACATTTCTATTTCATCCACCCAGCTCTAATTCTGTGCGCCACATCTTCACAATCTCTCCATTCTCATGAATTATCGACCCAAGATATTAAAAATAATCTCTTTTAGGTACTTCTTGGCCATTAATCTTAACTAATTCCTCATTTTCACTCATAATATTACTGAAATTGCATTCCATATATTCAGTCTTAGGGTAATTTTAAAGCCTTTAGATTCTAGGATATTCCTCCAAATCTAACCAACTTATCAAAGAACCCGAGATCTATTCCTTGATTCTTTGGAACTCCTATTAGCCACCTACGAGGACGACAGCATGAGAATACTAAGAAGCAATGCTGCTGTTGTTTCTGTCCTTTGCTACAGTCAGCATACATGGTTTGGACATCTATCCCATGACATTTATAATGGCACACATTAACTTCAGACATGTACAGTCTTGTTGGAAAGCCAGTATCGTAAATTCTTTGCATGTTCCACAACTCCTGAATCGGAAAAGCAATATGCTTTCTTTACCATAAAAAAAGGAGAAAAAGCACAAGTAAACAAAGCAAGAAACATAAAAAAGCAAAAAATAAAAAACATTATTTGATGTCCATAGCAAAGCATAAATGAAAATGAAATGAGTTGAGTTATTCTCATACGTGAGCTTGACATTTCTCCACCAAACAGTGTTCTTGAAACGACGAGCTTGCTTTCTGAAGCGAATTGTGTTCCCTTGCATATTGGTAGTCTTATCAACCAGTAACTCTAAACGATCTCCTCTTTCCAGAACTTTATCAATATTCTCTATCATGACATTGCGCACCTGTTTACCAGATAAAGTAAATAACATAATTCGTTTCAAATTATACAACAAAGAATTACAGATAACACACATACAGAGTTCAAATGATTGCATAATTGACTGACCAAATAATGAAACAATAATATGTCCAGTAAAGCACATTCTTAAATTAAATCACATTAATGCATCAATTCTTAGGTGAAGCAATCACTAAATAGTAAATAATGAAATAAACATTAGATAGACCATGCTTTTGAAGTACAACTAGGTATATGCCAATGTTATCAGGACCAGACTAGACATCGAACAGATGGAAGCACTAGATCAGTCAGATTGCTCGATCAGAAGCGGCTCATCAGTCAGCAATGTTGAAACGCCTGGAGCAATTATTAGGAACACTAAAATCCTACCGATGGAGCAATTTACATTGTTCTATAGATGCATTAACGACCAAAAACTTAATAAGAAAAACAATTTTGTATCAAAACAAAGACACCAAAAATTGCAGAAAATCCTAATTAAGAAACAGTTTCTATATTTTAGCATCTTCCACAGTTCCACAGAAGCATTAAACAATAAAAATAAAACAAAAATAAATGAAAACAAAAAACCAAATATCGATATAAAAATGTATGAAATCCCCCAAATAGGTAAGCACCCACAACAATAGCCATAAAATCATTATCTTGCAAGAAACCTCTCTCTCCCTCTCTCTCCTCTCCCTCTCTCTCTCTCCACATCTAAATCCCAACCTAAATATCACTAATTAACAAAACACCCCTAATAATATTGGAAACGACAAAAGGAACCACCCAAAAATGGCTAAAATTGATGGAAACAAGGAATGAAAATGGCACCAAAACTTTTTACTATAATCCCATTTCCTTATCGAATTAAGAAAAGTACTCTATATTTTATATTTTATGCTCAAGTCACCCTTTGAGAGTGCATTTTGTATATTAATTTTATTTTTTTGTATATTAATTTAATCAGTGCATAAAAAAAATTGGGTATACAAAATTATTTTGGTCATTTTATTTTATCAAATTATATAATAGGGACGATCAACTTGGACAATCAAACCAACCAATCTAGGCATCACACTGCACATTCTCTAGTTCAATGCTAGTTCATTGATCACCATTACACGGCCCCCAATCTGATTAGTGGGCCCACCGATTCCTAGACCAACTAATAGAACATGCTTGTTTTGTAGGTCTTGATTTCAATGATATATGTATGTTTGGTAGGTTGTGATCGCAAAGTTTAGGCACTTGCTTATGGGTTCAGATGGTTACAAATAGGTATAAACAAAGGTAAGTTCATAGTCCCCAAAATGTCTTATGAGCAAGTAAAAATTCAGCCAAAAGATAACTAGGGACCTAGTCCAACGTTGAGTGATACACATTTATCGCACATTGTGCTTATTCCTCTCTATAAATGCCATTTTGAGTTTTTCTTTTTCCGATAAGTGACATAATTTATTTGTCCATCTTGTTATTTAACCCTACATAGGAATTAACCTTTAAGTTATTAGTTGAAACAGTGTTTTAAAAAACGGATCAGTGACCCGGATTGGGCACCTCAAAAACCCATTCGGATCGGTGAATCAACGATCCGGATCGGGAATCGGTCGGATTAAGCTTTAAAAAAATCTGAAAAAATTATTAAAATTCATTATAAATGTTGTTTTTTAGGAATCCAATAAGAAATGTAGGTATTCCATTAAGAATTTTCATTTTTTTGCATGAATATGCGAATATTGATATGTTCGTTCCCTGCATGAACTACTGTTTACCATTTAATTCACATCACACAAAAGGATAAGCATAGAATTATCATGGATTAAGTATATATGGACTACAATAGAGCATACAATTCGTAACATACGACCTAAAAATAAAATGAAAGACGACGTCGTTCTTCATCTTGGTCACGCTGGTGCCATTGATTGAATTCACGTGACAATTCATTGACTCGTTCTAAAAACGAATCATCCAAATTAGTGGACACCTGACTATACCCAAATCCTTAAGTGTTAGTGTTTTGTTGTGCTCTTAATCCAAAATCTTCGAAGCATGTCCATCCTTCATGCTCACCTTCATTGTCGTGCTCATCCCTACCCTCTTGTTGTTGGGACTCGATATGTGAATAATTTGGTTGGGATTGGGAGGCCTCAGAATCATCATCCCTCTCATTTTCCATTAGACCCCCTTCATACTCTCCCTCATTAGGTGCAATATCACCGACATCTCCAACAAATTGTGGATATATTGGCAGGTTGCTTCCTCTTTCATGCTGCTCATCACCTTCTTCAAGATGTTCCTCACCGATAGCCTCAAGGAACGCTCTCTTGTGCAACATTGGCTCCTCTTCCTCTACTACCCATTGTTCCGCTGTGTCTGTGGCAAATATTGTGTCCAAGTCTATCGGCCTGTAGTCTTCAAGCTTCCTTCTTATTTGTCGCTCTCGGAGGTTTAAGTTGTAATGAACGTAGCCTAGTTTATTAAGCCTCTATGAAGCGAGTCGATTCCTCCTAGTAGTGTGAAGCCATTGGAACGTACTCCAGTTTCGCTCACACCCAGTAGCAGAACATGTCTGGGAGAGCACCTTGATTGCTATCCTCTTTAAGTGAGGTGCATCACTACCATATATCTCCCACCATTCAGCTGGATTAAAATGCAAAAAGTATTGTAAGGGCAAGAACAATTCATAAGATTAAATATATGAATGAACAAAATATTAATTAAGGGTTAACCTGGATTTATCTTAGTTCGAGATTTCCTGGAGGGTCTAGTTCCGAAGGATCCTATAGCATCTCTATACATAACAAGCTAAAACAAAATATTTTCGTTTTAGTGCATTATTCCTCTCAAATTATAAAACTCAATGAAGTACTTACCCAAATATTAAATATTACCTCTTATATTGCTACTACCTGGTTTCGATGGCTTCTCTCCAGTCTGACAATAATGTATCTGACCCCTTCCATAATCTTGTGAGGATGTTCAGGTGTCAAATAGAAAAATTTTGAGCTAAAGTAGTAACCAAGAAAATACGTAGATAGAGAAAAGTCATTTAAAACTTCATAAAAATATATGTACCTGCATAATGATTTGGACAGCCAAGTTTGGTGTTCCACCTTTCTGTAATCTCGATCACTTTACTAGCAAAACTACACTTCTCCCTAATAGTTGATTTAGCCCTCTTGATACCTTCGTAAAAGATGCCCATGGTAGCTTTCTTGTCAGCATCCACCATTCTTAACACCGTTACCAAAGGGGCAGTGGCCTCTACGACACTGAAATATCGAGACCAGAACCTCCTATTTGAGACTATGCCGTCCACTTTTAGCCCAGTACTCGACTTCGAGATGCAGTCATTTAACCACTCTTCACTAGTAAACAATCTCTTTAAAGCACCTTCAGATTCTCGAATGGAGTCTACAGTCAACTAATCTGTCGCAAAGCGGGTTATGGCAGGCCTGATTATCTCTTTTTTCTTAAACTTTTCTCTAAACAAAAATAAGATTTTAGAATGGTTATATATAAATCTTGACACCAACCTTGCTTCATATAGAGTCTCCTTCACAATTTTGATATCACCGATCTCTTCTAACATAAGATCGATGTTGTGTGCAGCACACGGAGTCCATACTAGATGCTTCCTCTTATCCATCAACTTGGTGCCCGCAGAAACAGATGCACACGCATTGTTCGTAATAAACTGGACTACATGCTTATCTCCCACCTCCTCCACTATCTGATCATATAGTCGTACCAAGAAGTTTGCATCCTTCTTTATCCCTGATACGTCTTTGCTAGACAAAAAGGTTGTACCTTTTGGGGATTAGGCCAAGAAGTTATGAAACTCCTTTATGCTAACTTTATTCAACCAACCATCACTCATGAGAGTAATGCCTGTTCTTGGCCAACTCTGTTTATATTCTTCAATCCAATTTCTAACTTCCTCCACCTCTTCATCCAAGATTGGCCCACTGAGCTCATATGCAGTCGGGGGTTTTACCTCGGGCCCGGCACTCTGTATTGCGTTGACTATAGGTGGGAAATATGGACTATTGGCTGCATCAAAAGGGATCCCTTTATCGTAGAACCATTTACCAACATATCTACCCAACATGTGCCTCGTACCATTCACCATGCCTTTGAGGGTCATCTGTTGTGACTTAGGCTTTGAGAGAAATAGGTCTATACGGCTGACTTGCAATACTAGCACTCCTAGATAAGCCAGGAACAATTTCTTCAACGTCCGATTCCTCTTGATACATATTGCCACCACCCCTCCATATATATTCAAGCTGGGCCCTCCATACATGCTCGAGCAGGGCGCACCATGCATGCTCGAGCTGGGCCCATCATGCATGTCGGAGCTAAGCCCACCATGCATGCCCATGTCATAACCACCATGCATTCTAAACTCGCTTTCCCTCTGGTATGTTTCCTGTAAACTCATTCTTGTCTCCATCTCTAAGTCATTATTATATTGCTCTTCTGGATCATTCCCGCTCGACGGCGTATATAAACCAGCTATCTCCTCATCCATCCTCTATGTTTTACAATTTTTTTACCTCTGGTAGCCTTGAGAAATGTCGTCGTCTGTTTTCTTACATTACTAGGGACACTATTGCACGCAAAAACATCTCCCTTAACCCCTGCCAAGTGTTGCTTGAACCTATGTACCCCACTACTTATCATTTTTTGACAGTAATTACAAATAATTTTGTCTTTTTTGTTGGGATCAAGTCTGACCCCATGTTGTCATGCAGGGTCTTCCCTAGATCCTGCCATGGTTCAACTGTTTTAATATATAAATGGTTAATTTTTTAACCTGACAATTCAACATGAAAAATAATGACCATGTGTAGTGATAATATGTAGGGGTAGTTCATGAAGTTATCTTTTTGTTAATGCAAAATACTTCTACTGACAAAAATATTTTAGTTCCTACTGGCAAAAATAATTTATTTATGCAACAATATAGATAAAAATAGTTTATATCAGCCATTACAATAATATTGTCATCAATAATGCCACTACACGTACATTTGGCACAAAAAATATTTACAATGATATAATCATTCACAATGCCACAACTAATATTTACAATAATATAGTGGGCACAATCCCAACTCAATTAAAATGATCACAAATAGTTGTACATCTCAATTACAAAATGCAAGATAATATAATAAAAACTGTAAGCTCCAAACATGCCTACAACTCCATTATCAAGAATATATATATAATTTATGTATCAACATACATTTTTTTGCATTAAAACTTTAATAATAAAATTGAAAAATGCAAGATAATATATTCATCATACATGCCATGATTTTTTTACAATGATATTCATAGGTTAATACCAAGAATATACATACACGCCACAAATAATATTTACAATGAGATAGTCATTCAAGATAATATAATGATAAAATATTTATCAATCATATACATACATTTGATGCATTAAAATTAAAAAATACAATTTTGCATTAAAAATTTAACATGTATTTTTTTGCATCAATAATTTATCAACATGCAATTCTTTGCATTAAAAATTTAACAAACAAAAATAAAAAGTACAGTTTAATTCGTCATGATAATCAAAACCTGGTCACGATTTTCACAATTTTTCAGAAAATCACGAATTCTCGAATAACTCAATCATCAATTTTTTTAAAAAATAAAAACGCAGTTCTTCACAGACCCACCTGACATCAATCATTCCATCTCAAAAATCAAGCTCAAATCGAATAAATTACATCAAATTGAATACATGTTGTGATAAACAACACTATAAGGAATCAAAGCCCTATAATATTAACACATTATTATCAAAAGTTGAATAACATCGATTGAATGGCGGGAAAAAAAAAAGCAGTTCTTCACAGACCCCCCTGACATCAGTCATTCCATCTCAAAAATCAAGCTCAAATTGAATACATGTGATGATAAACAACACTATAAGGAATCAAAACCCTATAAAATTAACACATTATTTGCAAATAATTGAGTAAAATCGATTGAAAGGGGGAAAAAAAAAACGCAGCTCTTCATAGACATCCATCATTTTTTCTCAAAAATCAAGCTCAAATTGAATAAATCAAATCAAATTGAATACATGTGATGATAAACAACACTATAAGGAATTAAAACCCTATAAATGTAACACATTATTTGCAAATAATTGAGTAATATTGATTGAATGGCAGAAAAAAAAATAACGCAATTCTTCACAGACATCAGTCATTTTTTCTCGAAAATCAACCTTAAATTGAATAAATCAGATCAAATTGAATAAATCAGATCAAATTGAATATATGTGATGATAAAAAACACTATAAGAAATCAAAACCCTAAATTATTAACACAATATTTGCAAAATATTGAATAAAATTGATAGAATGGTAGAAAAAAAAAAAAAAAACCGCAATTCTTACTTGTTTTTCCTGCACCCGTGGTTTCAAATTCAAATATGAGATGAAATCGTCCAAAATACTCACAAATTATGAACAACTTCTAAACAACACTCTTAAGATAAAAAAACCCTCAGATTTTACAAAAACTGATGTCCTATTTTGCTTGAAATCAAAGAAATGACGAATCCCTAAAACTCACGCTTTGTTCTTCACAGATCGAAATATTTGTGATCAAAATCGATGATTTCTACTACAATTTATTGACTGAAATGTTTAAAAAGATTAGAGTAAAGGCTGAAAGATTCGATTACAAAGCTGAAAAATATGAAAAATGACAAAAAAATGATAAAAAACCATGAATCCCGTGAAGAACACTATGCAGCCCATGTTTTACTATTGGGAACATGTTTTACTATTGGGAACCGGCTTGACTCGGCGATTCACTGTTGGGAATCGTCCGGTTCTCTCTAGACACGAATGATTCACGGTATTTTAGTGGAACCGGCACGGAAGTGCCGGTTCCCGAGTCGAACCGGGCGAGTCCGGTTCGACTCGTCGACTTTTGAAACACTGAGTTGAAATAATACACATATACACATATATGAAGGGGTTAGGCCATTATTTTTATTGATGAGAATTCGATGTTTTTTGAAATTGGATATGGTATCAGAGCCACTTTGAACAAAGGCAACCCTTCTACATCATTATCATCATTAATCGAACCTTATCCTAAATATTAGGGTTGGCTACACAAATCCTATTTTGCCATTCCACTCTAACAAGGTCATTAGCTCAATCAAACCATGAGTCACCATATTTCTTCTCACTACTTCCATCCATGTCCTCTTGGATCTTTACCTTGCCCTTTTAGAGCCCCTTCCATTTGAACCAAATCATCCCTCCAAACCACTGTTATTCTAGGTCTATGATGCAAATAGCCAAACCACCTAATTGTACTTTATCTCAACTTATCGTCCATTGGAGCCACCACTAAATTTTCATCTTAGTTATACTTATTATGTAGATTTGTTGTTTCTTGACCACCCAACATTTTGTCCATAAAGCATGGCTCATCTTACAGATGCCTTACAAAACCCCCCTTTAGTGTCACGGGATGTGATGATCATATAAGACTCCAAAAGCATATCTCCACTTCCTCCACCCAGCTCTAATTCTATGTACAACATCTTCCTCGATCTCTCCATTCTCATGGAGTTGTCAACTCAAGACATTGAAAATAATCTCTATTAGGTACTTCTTGGCCATCAATCTCAACTAATTCCTCGTTTCTATTCTTTTTATTACTAAACTTGCATTCCATATATTTTGTCTTGGCTTGGCTAATTTCAAAACCTTCAGATTCTAGAGCATCCCTCCAAAGTTCTAACTTATGTCAAACAAAGCGTCCCTTATATCTAAAAAATCATAACCTAATAATCCAAAGGTTGCCTGGAACCAGTTCCAACAAGATTACAAATCCAATGTGTGCAACACAAGTTACTCAACTATGAGCATCATGAAGTACCACCTAAGATTTCGGTCTTATTCATTTATTTATTGCACGGGTGTCTCCATATAGGATTGTGAAAAACCGCAAACACCTATCAACTGTAATAACTATGCAATCGTCCAAGCAATACAAGCACAAAAGTTGATACTTTCTTTGATCCTTTAGGAACCATTTCCCCAGTCCACATCTTGTGATAGAAAGATGTGAACTGGAATGTAAATGTCAACACGTGCAAATCAATTCCAAGAAACATGGGAACACATGTTGCCACTTCCAAAAAGTATGTAGTCTTACTAGAATAAGAACTTGGTCATGACTACAAGAGAGAGAGAGAGAGAGAGAGATTTCATGCTAGAATTCACAACATGCCTCACGGCACATTAAAATCCTCATATAGGCTTTAAAGCATTACAATCTGACGGAAACCCAAAATCAGTATTAATCACATATCAACATAACCTATATCCTAGTTTAAAGTATTTTTAGTACTCAAACAGATTGTTTACTCCAAATTGGGAGAAAATGATACATTTACCAACCAAGAATTTCGACAAAATTATTTACTAAAAATAGATAGATCTTCACATTTGCATAATGATGGTTGAATTAATTTGACAATGAACTCAAGGATTTCAAAAATAATGTAACTTACCTGGCTCATTTCACCTCTGATGCGATTAATTCTGTCAGCATTAGGGTCATTTGAGTAATACTCTATCTGTTGGCTCAAGACCCTAGAGAACTCATCATTCATGCCATAAGCAGGAGCTGTATGAACAGCACGGCCATATGTCTTCACAAATCGTCCATGGATGTCCTCCAGAAATGCAAAAGGGATCCTTCCTACACCACCAAATAATAATATTAATAATAACAATAATAATAGTAACAATAATCATAATTTCCCTCTCAATTGTTATTCGAAATGAGCAACAGCCAAAAACTCAATTGATAAACTAACTCAGTTGATAAACTTACTGTATAGAAAATAGAAAAGAAAGAAAACTGCAATGGGTGACTACAATTTGATTAACATTACAAGAATGGTGAGCAGAGTACTTATTAACCCACACAAAACCAATGAATAGACTTAGAAACCCACAAGACTTGATAAAGAATTTCCTTACAAAGCTAAAATACAATCCAAATTCATGTGTAATTTTCAAAGTGGATCTGGATTGACCTGTTTTTTTTTGGGTAAAACCTTGCAAATATTAGTGAGAAATGACCAAAATGCCACTGATTCATGAAAAATAAAAAAGTCAACGTGTGCTAAAAATTAAGTGACTGAATTTAGAGAAATTTACGTACGGAAACGATCCGGGGGGGGGGGGTCAATTACCAAATGGCTCACGTTTGCCCGAAATTACGAGTACCATCCCCCTCACGTGAAATTTTTTTCCCCTAAGATACCCCCTTGTCCGGCAATGCAAACACTGGACGGGGGTGGGGGGGGGGGGGGGGCTATGCTATTCCTAGTTATTTGCTGTCCGATATTTAAAATACCGACCAGACAGCTATCTGCTACCCCCAAAACCAGCAAACCCTCTCTTCAAACATCGTGATTCTGTATTTTTTTTAAAACAATCTCTCTCAGCCCTTCTCTCACTCTTTGCTCCACCATCGCCATCCTTCCTAACATCCCGGCCACCACCACTACAGCCATCCTCCACTCTCATGGTTATTCTAGAATGCCATTTCCTCCACATTAAGTTGCCCCATCAAACACAAAAACCTTTCTCTCTCTGCTGCCCCACCCCTCTCTCTCTAGATCCCCTCTCTCTCCTCTCTCTGGTCCTCTCCAAAAACCCACCTCCCCCCACCAAATTCCCACTTTCGTTGTCTACGATCTCCCCAAAAACACTTCACCACTACCTTCTCTCTATCCACCATTCTATACATCTATCCTCTGCCCTCAAATTCATTCACTGGGCCTCTCAACAACCCAACCAAATCCGTACTACCCATTCTCTGTCTATATTCATTCACACCCTTTCTCGCTCATAAGCTACAAACTCAACTCGTTTGATCTTGATCTGATTGTTCGATAGGAAGTTCCCCAATCTCTTACCTCAAGCCCCATTTGCAAATTTCTCGAGCTTTGATTGAGACCCATCTTCCTGGTTCTTCAGCTCCCAATCTCTCTCTCTCTCTAACTTTATCACAAACACAAAGGGTTGTATGGTCTTTTGAACATCGGACAACAAATGCTAAAAAACTTTAAGGATGGGAAGCTGTCAGGTATTTCGAACACCAGACAGCTGTTTTGCTTTGCACGATCACCTAAGGGGGCGGGGGGGGGGGGGGGGGGGGGTGTGTTGCTCATAATTTTGGAGAAATATGAGCCCAAGGAGGGGGGGGAGTTGCTCATAATTTTGGAGAAATATGAGCCCAGGGGGGGGGGGGGGGGTTGCTCATAATTTTGGACAAATATGAGCCCATTTGGTAATTGACTCCCCCCCCCCCCAAATAGTGTCCGTACGTAAATTTCTCTTGAATTTAATAGGGACTTTCCCTTCATTGTGAATAGCCTTTTCATTTACCAGGACATTTTTTTTCTGAAAAAAGTACAATTATTTAACAAAGTTCAAGGTCTCCATTTTAAAGGACTACTAAGAACCAAGCCTAATGAGTTATTTCACATGGTTTAGAGTTTCTAAATTTAAGGATTGATATCCACGCTGTTGATTTTTTTCAATGGGGTTATGCATTATTCTATTATCAATGAGATTCTCTAATTTCTAAAACAAACCCAAGTACGTGCTACCCAAGTGTTATTTCTTGTTGCCATAATTGTCCTCATGTAGCACATATTGCTTTAATTTGATGCAACTAAATTTTCTTCAGCATCTTCAGTTTACAACTTTATTTTTTTTATTTTTCTGTGAGTTACTAAACACTAGTGTTTCCATAATTTTCATTGGAGTGTGAGTTTAATTTTATTTGGCCATATATTGGGGACTAATTGTTTTTTACTTGTTTTTGCTGAATTTTGGGTGCCGAATTTCTTGCTTTTTGGACTTGGAAGTGTCTATTGGAGTATATTCTAGATGCTTATAGGTTATATTTTTTAATCCTATTATGCATAAAATTTGGAACACTTGAGAGTACATTGTCGATTACTTTGACTATAATGAATGCATGATCAATTATATACATATGTATGAGCATTTAATGCAATAATTCTGCCATCATAGATGACATCATGCAGTGTGGTGTGTCTAGAAAAGTATATGCATGCTTATTATAAAATGCAAAGGTATTTGGTTTGCTCATAGGCATACATTGTTATTCATGATATCTATCATAACCATTTAACATTACCAAAACTAATTTCACAATTCACATACCTAAAGTTGGGATTTCCTCTCATAGAAGGTGAGTGACTTCCACAAAATTTTGAGGTTTTCACAAATTGGTAAAATTGTCCAAGAGCTTTTTTCCAAAAACAATGCTCATTCAGCTATAAATTGCTTGATTTCATCTTTATGGTTGAAGAATGGCCATCCCAAACCTCCAATTTGGGTAGCAATTTAGCTGCTGGTGTACAGCTTAGCCTATCCAAACATCCTAGTCTATATATAACCAAAATGTTAAGGGCGAAATCCCCAAAGTGAAATATCAAATCCCAAAAGTGATGCGTGCTGCTAATCTCAAACACTAAAGAAATAAGAAAACCATCAACTAATTATATTTTCTGAATAACGACATTGATATATATTGCTACGATATATAAACCATATCGAAATATTGAGAACTGTCCTACTGGTTGGATATCAATTTTCAAGTATATCATTTGCAAGATTTGGGAAAAACTAATTCACCACATCCACATTCCCTCCAAGCATTGATCTTTCTAATCAACCAGTTCATAGGCATTGGTTGCAGTTTCAGCGGTGTTATAAGTATCGATTCTGGAAGCTATTTTAGTGTCAGTTTCAGTATTGTCACTGGGATGTAAATTGATGATTCTCATATAAAAGCACTTTGATCTGTATTTTTATTCAGTAGCTTTCTTTACCTTGTTTCCTTGCATCAAAAGCGACCAGAGTAATGAAATTTAAAATCTTAGATGTTTAGCTACTTCAAACGATGAGCATGACAGCTGGCATGATCAGGTGTAATCCACAGAAAAGTACCCATGCTGAATGCCAGTTATACCGTGCTTCAATGGTATGAGCAAGTAAAGGCTGTCACCTCATCCATTCCATATCATTTGCACTATTTCCAACTTTGGAAACAATGCAGCTCATGCAGAAGGACAAGGGAAGGGCGGTAAAGTATTCACCAATATACATTGTGTTGTTCTTGTCATAACAGACTTAAACATCTTAAAAAGGATTATTGTTCCTAATTGCTACCGATATACCACCATGCATTAACAACACCAACACTTATCATTTTCTACTGGGGAAAAAAGAAAGCTCCACCTGACATTTTAATAATGTTGTGAAATCTCTTGACAAGATTTAGGAGCTAGCTTTGACTCCTCTAAAAAGGCAACATCCTCACTTACATTGATCACCCATTTTCACCTTCAAGCTCTTAAATTATTGATGGAGAATGGTTTAATCTTTTCATTCAATTTAATCTTTCCCCAAACATCCTCAAATAAAACTAACATTCTTGAAGTTGAGAGCTCATATAACAAAGATCTAAGATTGGAAAACAAAAATATATCTGATGTAAAATCAACAAGGCTTAGCTCCTACAAAAGTGTAACACACAAAGTGCAGGTCAAAAGAAAGGGTTCTGTTATGCTTGGGTATTCTAATAATGTTAGGGTTAGAAGTTCTAAAGGTTTTTGGTTCCTACAAAGATTGGGACAGGACTTTGGAAATCCTGAGGTCTCATGTATTGAGTAGGAATAGAAGTTAGGAGGCCTAAAAGATGCAGGACTCAAGCTAGGTTCATGGGGAAGCGTTTGGTAGGCAATAATTAGAGTTTAAATTTAAGGGTTTTAATATAAGAATACCTTGCTGGAACTTAACAGCCCAGGAAGATAGGATGATGGTTGGAAAGGAAATCTAGGGTTTAAACTCAGATTTAAATTCTAAGGAGGGTAAATATATGGTTAGGGTAGCTATTGAGCTAATTTACCTAAGATTTGGAGAGGTAAGTCTATAGTTTATACAAGAATTTGAATGGTTCATGAATTGGTTGTGGGGAGTCCTAGATGGCTATGTGCAACAAAAGAGGGGAAAAAAAGGAAGGAAACTAAGCAAACATCAGAAGAACACCCAATCCACAAGAAGAAGAGGGACTCAAGCCTTTAAGGAGACTGTCTCATAACTAAGCTAGAGTTGTAAAATCAATCTCTCTAGAAAAAGAAGACTAACTCAAAACTAAGCTAGAGTTGGAAAATCAATATCTCTAAAAAAGAATAGA
This sequence comes from Amborella trichopoda, assembly GCF_054954075.1. Lineage (NCBI taxonomy): Eukaryota > Viridiplantae > Streptophyta > Magnoliopsida > Amborellales > Amborellaceae > Amborella > Amborella trichopoda. The sequence continues at coordinate 37,158,981 of NC_142348.1, forward strand.
GGAATCATTCCTCTAAATGTGGCCTCTCACAACATTCAATACCCAGATTTTGTTTCCCAATTTGAATTGATTTGACGGCTGCATGGGTATTTATAGAAGTTTGGATCCTCCCTCCTTATTTTACTTAGCTTGGGACTCAAACTATCTCTACTTTCCCAAATTTCTAGTCTTCCATATTTTTTTAAATTTATGCAACTAGTCCTTTCATAGTTTTAGGCAACTGGACACTAACACAACATGGAACAGATCTTCCTAAATTATGACGTGAATTCTTCCACTTGGAAATGATCTTCCTAAATTCTTAAAAAAAATTAGCAAATTAACTTGCAAAACCAGGAAAGATACAACATAGTAAAATTTTAAAGACTCAACTTTCTAATTTATGGAGCCCACAATCTTCTAGACAATTGCCTACATCCCTTATCCCAGAGTTTCTAGGATTCGACTATGGAAAGAGGAAACTAATAAACTTCAGAAAAAAATTTCGTCACAAATTTTCCAATAGGCTTTCAACCACGATTTGAAACCTGAAACATTCAATTATGAAAAACACATATAGACAAGGGTCATAGATATTGAATATATCTTTAATTTTAGCTTTAAATTACCCCAAACAAACATCTAGATGGAAAGTTATATTCTTTGAAATCTGGCTGCATCAATATCTCAGTCACACTCTGTTTTCAGTTAGTCATGATCATGACTTCTCATCTAAATCATTATGCACTAGTAACACAATAAAGAATCACATTTGTATTTGTCATATTGTTCCTTCACATTATCCTTTCTTGGAACCATAAGATGCAGAAAAGGACTGATGCAGGTAGAAGTTCAATGGGGTTGTTACTCTTCAGCAAAGGGCCACTATGTCACATTCTTCTTTCGACATCATTCAAGGACGCAAAGTTCCGAGGAAGATAATTGAAAGGCACGAGCCAAAAAGATATTTTTATTTCAACATGAAGCCTTGCATTCCACAAACAAGGATAAAGATCATGAAACCCTTTGTCTCTAGCTTTTGCATTTTGGGCATTTCTCAATCATTTCAAGTGCTAGTGTGATAGCATATCTTATGTAAAACTTGCCATTTGTCTAAAGACTTCCTTCCACAATAACTAAATAAGAAAAGGACTTTATTTTATAACCAACATAACTCATTGTCATGTATTTCCATCCTGTAGTTTACTTCTCCTTATCCTCCAGACCTCCACTACCCTTGAGAATTCCAAAAGAAAGGAGTTTGGTATGGAACCTACAATGTTATAACAAGATATTAAAAGATAAATCACAATCCCTATATAGAACAAGCCTAATGCATAGTTGTGTGGATCTCCTAACCTAGGTGGCAGTCCCGCTCCATAATCTCGTTCCGACACTTGAGGAAATGGATCCTCAGGGGATCTCAATTTTTAAATTTTGGGATATCAATCACGACTATTAAGCATCTTGATCCCCACCTTAAAGACCAAAATAACAACCAAATTGAAATTTTTTTTAATTTATATAGCATTGCAAATGTATTTTTAATATAGTTGCATTGCTTGTTGGCTAAATAAAGAGAGGAGTAAACGTAGTCTTAGACTATATCTACTCTTTAAAGTGGGGGAGCAAGATTCCAAAAGGTTGGGATCAAGATCCCAAATGGTCGAGATCAAGATCCCCAAATGGCTGGGTTTGAGATCCCTAACATTTGGAGATCCTGATTCCTAATATATGCATTGTACGGACAACACTCCTAACGATAGGAATCTTCTAGATTTTCACAATCCCCAAATTTCAATGCTAATCCCAATATCAATCCTAACAATTATGGACTTATGTCTATTCGCCAAGTGAAAATAATTAATGAAGGACATGCTGCTCTAGCCAACAAAATCACATAAAGTAAACTACAAAATAAATAAATAAATAAAAATAAAAAATAAAAAATATCTAATAAATCTCTTCCAAACTATTAATATCCCCATTCTTTTAGTTTTTCAAAGAAATTATGAAGCTTTTCTCAACTAATAATCTCAATGATTTCTAAAATTTGAAACCATTTGTAATTCTCTCCATCTTCAAATTAGTCATGTTATAAACGATATCTAAGAGCTTGAGCAAAAAAAAACATTTAATCAATGAAGAGCAATCAAATTCCCAATTCTTACCCAAAAAATCAAATTCCCAATTCTCTAAGCAATCAAATTCCTTCCTATCTTTTAGTCACAAAAACAGCTCATACCAGCTAAATCGATGCCCAAACACATCACCAATTGATCCTCAAAATCTCTTCAAACAAAAAGGCCAAATTGACCTTAATTTCAAGACTCCTAGGAGCCTACAAATAAAGCCTAAGTAAATCATTTTCCCGAGATTGGGAGAAGCTTGACCCTGAGCTTGTTAAGTGCAATGCATCCGTCAAAGGCTTCTTCAATAGTTAGTGATGAAGACACGACATAATGTGGAGTTTGCAGTGAAACACTAATAATAACGTGCATAAACTTTATTTCCCTTTTGTGCTCAAAGATTGTAGCTCACATAACACAACCAATGTATCTTCTTCTCCACAATTGATTATCAAAGTCTATGGTAGTTTTGGGTTAATAACACCACAATGCTAAATCCACCAGAATACAACCAACCTCATTATCTAATTGTTCCAACCACTTTTAAAGTGTCAATCTCTCCACGTTGATGGTCGCTCTGTACTCCAAAGTTTGCTCTCAAAGTCTCTATGGCTTGATTCACATTCTGCTTAACTTGTTGACTCAAACTCTTAATGAATTATTGCAACATATCCTTGATTGAGTGAGTGAGCATTGGCGGCATGATGATTTACCAAATTGACCCTCATTTGAAACCTCTATAAATCCAAAAGTAAACCCTAACTGCATCACCAACCTCATCAATTCACAATCTAACCAATTTGAACTCAAACTCACGCAAATTAGTCATACTCCGGATGTTGTGAATCTTGAACCAAACCTTTGGGATCTAAACAAGTATGGTAGTTCCAACATTTTATAAGTATCATTATCTAGATGGAGGAAAATATTGCACACATAATTAGAGCTGGGTGGGCGAAGTGGAGATGTGCAACTGAAATTTTATGTAATCGCCGCATACCAATGAAGCTGAAAGGCAAGTTCTATAGGACAATTGTGAGATGAGCTTTGCTCTACAGGGGCGGAATGTTGGGCGGACAAAAAACAATATACCAAGAGAATGAGTGTAGCAGAGATGAGAATGTTGAGATGGATGAGTGGCACGACAAGGGATAAAATTCGAAATGAATCTATTCGAGAGAATTTAGGTGTGGCACCAATTAGTGATAAGATGAGAGAGAATAGACTTAGGTGGGCTGCCCATGTGTAGAGCTAATCAAGTACAACACATGTTATGAGGTGCGAGTTAGTTCAAGTGGAAGGATTGAAAAGGGTAATGGGTAGACCTAAAAGGATGTGGGTGGAAGTAGTCCGAAAAAATATGGGACTTATGGCCTCAGAGGGTGTGGCCTTTAACAGGGCAGAATGGCAGACCAGGATTTGTATGGCTGACCCCATTAATTGGGAAAAGAATGATGATTTAGGATTGGCTGGGCCTTTGACAGGCTTGGTCAATTCTGTCATACCTGCCTCAGCCACAGGACCTAGCAAGTGCTAACGTCAGTCCTTGTTTTAAACCATTGATCAGAAAAAATATATATATTCAGATACAAATGTAAGGAACCTGAAATATGAGAAGGAAAAAAAATGAAATATTAGATCAGAACTAAAGTCCAGAGAAACAACAAACCAAAAGGGAACCCAACGAGGAAGCTGAAAAGAGAGGGGACTGCATTCACCAAATTGAACTTCACAAAAATGACAAATCCAAATCACGACAACTAGCCAACAATAAAAACGAAAAAATTAAGTGGGGATTGGAGTTCACAATTTAACAATTGAGGGAAGAAAAAGCTAAATCCAAATAGCACTAACCAAGTATAGAGCATCCAACTAAAGAAATCCAAACAGCACCAACCAGGCTAAGACTATCAGAATGAATATACAGAAAGGAATAGAATAGAGATAGTTTTAGAGAGAGAAAGAGGGAATTGGACTCACTTCCTGCTGTATCATCGGCCATACATAACACGGTGAGACCATCGGTCCTCTTGACATGGAACACATACCGGTCCTGCGAGTAAGACACATGGCTGTCCATAGACCCAGGAATCTTCTCAAGGATCTGCCGAGCGATGGCGCTCGCATTCGTCGGCGTAGCACTGAATTCTGCGAGCACCACCGACCCCCGAGCAACCAGAGCATAAAGAATCGCCATGGCCACCAGTCCACCACCGATCTATCTCCTAATGATCGTTCTTCACTCTCTCGCCTATCACTGATTCTTCATCAAAACACCCATGGATTTTTGAATAGGATGCAGAAAGAAAGAGAAATAGGGTTATGAGAGAGACTGTTTTATACTATAAATTTTATAGAATTGCAGAGAGAGAAAGAGGGGAAGGGATTTCTTTCTTTCTTTTTTTCTTTTTCTTTCTTTTGAATAGAAGAGAGAGAAGGGATTTGAGGAGACAAGGTGGGCTTCGGCCAATTCTTTTTTGCGTGTGAATTTACGTGGGAAGGGGCAGAACCTAAAAGACAGGCGAAAGCTCTGAAATTATTTTATCGATGTTTGTGCGTTACGCGGTTAAAGGGGAAAATTTTGCAATTTTTCCATCTTTTTAGCTTTTTTATGCGGCCAAGCCCGCGTATGTAGAAATGCATGCCTACTAATAAATTTATTTTTTAGATGGATTTTTTTGGCTTGATTTTTAAATACATATAATCCCTAACTTAGAGATCATGAATATAAAAAATAAGTAAATTTTAAAAATTATAAATAACAATCTTTGTATGAAAACATTTGAACAGTTAGTTACCATTGTTTTTTATGGAATACATACTTGCATCCATCTTTAAGATGGAAATGAGGTCCAACCCGCATGAAACAATTTTCCTTTAAAAATAGTGCATCGTATTTTCATAAGCTTGCTTTGCACTCTCACAAAGCCGATCCAATCACCCATCAAAATTGGTCGTATCAATTGTTTTAAAAAAATGAATATCTAGAATAAAATGTAGCATATCGGTTGGGGGACGCATTTCTACATTTACATACTCAGGTATCAAACAACCAGGCGGATGTAAAGTTGTGGTCCCTCTTAAAAGAATCAAATTTGAAGGTTCAAATTTTTTTTTCAAAATTTTATTTTTTAGCTTTTAAATTTCTTTTTTTTACATGTCGACGATCTCCTATATATATGTCTAAAAAATTAGGTCCAAATTCCATCGGGAAAATGTATAAAAAAGATGGGTTGCATATTTACATATGAATTCTAGGACTCATGGAAGCCTTGTCTTTTATAGATATATCCTATTTATTTTGTAATTCATATATCCTATTTATTTTGTAATTCGTATTTTAAAGTGATATTATGTAATTCATATTTTATACCTAAAGTCCTATTTTGATAGCATTTTAATTTTATTTATTTTTCTTAAATCTTTTTAAGGTCATATTTGGTGTATATATAATGCTCATCATCAAACCTCTATAAAAATATTTAATAGTTAAAATAAATAAAATTATATAAGGGATTGTCCACAACTATACCAATTATTTTTTGTATACAGAGGTCACAATCATTTCACTCATTAGATGTCAAATTTGATGGTTTGTGGTGAGTCATGAAATCCGATAATTTTTTTTTGGAACTTTGTGACTATTCAATGATACTATCTTATTACCACCCATTTTGAAATTTAAAGGACGAGAATAATTGTGACCTCCATATACAAAAGATAAATGGTCTCTTTTGTAAACAACCTCATTACGTAAATACTTATAAATAATTATAGGGGTATTTTGTCAATTGATTTTTCATTTAGTTTTTAATATTTTTATAGGTGTGCGATAGGGAGAAATATGAGCATACAAAAATTGTGCTTAATCCAACAAATAGGAAAAAAATAAAACTAAAACATACCTTATGCTCTTAAAAAGTGGGATTATGTTTAAATTTCAAAAATAAAACAATATATTTTGTAATTTTTTCTAAAATAAATAGGCCAGTTTAAACTTCTAAAAGATATTTTAGTAGGAGTGGATCTTCCTCCCATCACATCAAATATCCATCTTAAAGATGATGTTTGAAAAGCACGGTCCTACCAAAGACTAAAAGGGAAGCTCATCAAAGTGCTTATACGAGATGATCAACTGAAAAGATTACCATATATTTTGGTTTAATTTCAAAACAAATATAAAAACCTTACCCGTATATTTGAGAGAAAGTCACCCTTTAGATAATTCATTGTTTTTTAAATTGTTGATTTAAGTTGAAATCACTTGATCTAGATCAGAAATCATCAAAAAATGATCCGGTTCTTAAGCCTTAATGGCAAGGCTACCACTAAGATGCAAGGCCATGTAGCTTAAAAAAATCAATCTAAATAATATACATAAATTACATTTTAAAAGTGGGATTACGTTTAAATTTAAAATATAAAACAGTATTTTTTGTAAATTTTTCTAAAATAAAAATATTAGTTTAGAAATCTAAAATATATTTAGTAAGAGTGGGTCTTCTTCCCATCATATCAAATATCCATCTCAACGATGGAAGTTTAAAAAGCATGGTCCTACCAAATACTAAAAGGGAAACTGATCAAAGTGCCCATGCGAGATGAACAACTTAACAGTTCACCAATATATTTTGGTTTAATTTCAAAACACACATAAAAATCTTACCCGTATATTCATGAGAAAGTTACCCTTGAGATAAACCATCGTTTTTAAAAATTGTTGATCTAGATTAGAATCACTTAATCCATATTGAAAATCATCAAAGAACGATCCACTTCTTGGGCTTAATCATCCTTGCAAGGCTACCCCTAAAATGTAAGGGTATGGAGCTTAAAAAAAATTGATATAACTAATATACATAAATTTATTTATTTTAATATTTTATAGATCCGGGATCTAGTATATTCTGAATCGATAAAATCCAAAGATGGGTGGACAATCTACCCCACCAATTAGAGTCTTCAACTCATGTAAAGAACAACGAGAAAAACCAAAATATTTTTCTCCATAGATTTCATCAAATCTTGTAGCGGTAAATTTCGTGAGAATATAAAAATTTTCCTTCCTTATATTATGCTCCCGCGGGAGCATAGTATACACGCACATTTCCTTAGTAGACTGGAGCTTATAAGAACCGTTATTTGGATCCCTTAAATGGGGCCCTTTCGAATGCGTCAAAGCAGTCCCCACGAGGAAGAATGATGGAAGCAAAAAAAGGCGCGAAGATCCATATTCCTTCTTTGGAGTCGCGGGTAAATCCATTTCTCGAATCCAACAACAGGGGAAAATTTAGTTTTGGCGGAAAAGCTGAGCTGGCTTGAAATTTGCTCATGAAAAGAGCATAGGGATCGGTTGCAGCTGCTGCTAGGGAAGCATGTGTGGCAATAGGTGCGTCTCCCACTCAAATAAAAATAAAGCTGGGCTGGTCCAAGCGGGCTGATCAACCACTACCTGAGGGTAAGGTTGACTCCGGCATATGCCATGCTCGGCCGGCTCACTTTTTCTTTTTTTATTTTATTTTTTATTTTTTATTTTTATTTGGCCTGGCTCAGGTTGGGATAGTGGGCCGGCCCTATGGAGACCACTTGTTGTCAGGCGAGCTAATGAACCCCACCTTTTTTATGAGAATGGAGTAAGTGAATTTATCATGAGACTCGACAATACTACTGTCAAGGCCACACACCATTCTTAAAAGACGATAGATACTTAGCTTTTACATACACAACCATGACTACAATTTTTATAGAAAATATATGATTTTATTGTTTTTTCATAGCTTTCACAATCATTCTTAATAATAACTACAAAAGCAAACGACAAATCTTATTACTATTCATATGTGTGGCACTACAGGGGGGAGAGAAGGATTGGCTATACATTAACAACTCAAGCGAAGCTGCCCTCCAAGTTATATGGCAATCTCACATGAATTAATAAGATGGAGGAAGGCTGATACCACGCCCCCATGTGTCTTGCAAAGAGTGCCCTTTGCCCCTCAAACGCATAGTAACATACATGTTGGAATAGGGGCCGCATTTTTACATATGCGGTCCATAACCGTAAAGCATCCATCTTAACGATGGATGCAAGTAGGTGTTCTATCTAAAAACAATAGAAATTTACAGTTTAAATGTTTTTTTACTGAAATTATTTATAGTTTTTTAAATTTTTTTATTTTTTCATATTTATGATCTCCATGTTAGAGTTTACATGTCCTTAAAAATTAAGTCTTAAAATCTATCTAAAAAATATATTTATTAAGACGCTCGCATTTCTACATATGCGGGCTTGGCCGCATAGAAACCGGGTCCTTGAAAAATATTTAGAAATATTACTTTTAGTTTTGAATATTTATATTCATCATAGTTGAGCTTCTCACCCTGAGCACCGTTTAATGTCCAAACAACTAGGGGTGGCAATGGGTAAGGTCTGACTAGACCCAGACCTAGACCCAGACCCAAATAGATTCGGGTCAGGTTTTGGATACGGACCCAACCCATCGGGTCTGAAATTTGAACCCATACCTATACCCATTGGGTCGCGGGCCTATTGTCACCCTCACTATGTGTTTCTTCTCTTTTTTTTTGGCCCCTTTAGTTACCATCATGTACCCATATTATTGGTAACAAGGTCACAATCACCCACTATTAAATTTCAAGTATTGTGATTTGTCATTTAATAGCTAAAGATGACTACTAGTTCTAATTACATTGTCACACCCCAAGAATTTACAATACAGATATTCTTGAGATGTGACAGTCCAAAACATATATACAACTCTTAATAGGACAAATTTACAGTGGCGAGGTCTTACAAAGTAAATAAAGAAAGCTAGCACAATAACAATATCTTTCGAGGTTGATCGTGACTAGCACTCAAAATGAATCCGCAGTTATCCTGAAAAAATGTTTACCATAGTTTGATGAGTTTGGCTACTCAGTAAGTGATCATCATAATCCTAAAAATAATCATGGTTGGAAGATATCAATATTTTCCAAAAGGAGATATATTAACAGAAATGCATCAACAGTTTCACTTTCAATAAATGCATAATTAAGTATAATCCGAATAATTGAAATGTATATAACACTTTAACGGTAGTGCATAATTCAAAGGATTTCACAAAATACCCTACTGACGTCCCAAGTAGGTCACCTATATACCCCATCAGCGTCCTGATGAGTCCACTTAATCCCTATTGGCGTCTCAGATAGGTCCACTTAATCCCTGCAGGTCCACGTATACCTCATCGGCGTAAAGGATGAGTCCACTTAATCCCTACTGGCGTCCCGGATAGGTCCACTTATACCTCACCAGTGAACCAGATGAGTCCACTTGCATACTTTATTTCTAAATCTCTTTAAACAATAGAAAGCAGCAATATCATGTACTCAACATATCACTGGAATCATTAATATAAATATCACTGAAACCATTAATAACATTCACTTTCAATAACATTTAAAAAATAACCAATCAAATATTTGGGGCTCAAATTTAGAAATGTAGCAGTTCGTAGAGACATTCTAGCATAATTGCCAATTTAATATGTATAGAAAAACTCTTATAAAAATTCAAGAATAAAGAATTATCACAATTTATGGGATATCAATTGACAAATGAACATTTCACAGACAATGCTATAATCAAATGCAAAAATATCAGTTTTCAAATAATAAGGCAATCATTTGCACATGAAATTTACAATGTCTAAATATTCAAAAACAGTAGAAAGAATTCTCACAATTTTACTAACAGCAGAAATATTACATTTATTTTTAATAATTTTACAGTATCTAAAATTTTCTAACAATAGATAAAATAAATAAATAAATTTATTTTTCTAAGAATTTACAGTATTTAAAATTTCTAACATAGATAAAATATCACAATTTTTATTAAAAAGATTATTTTTCAAGATAATGAGGTCGCGTACGTATAAAATTTATCTCGCATAAAATTCATGATAATAAGTAGAAATAATTATTTCATTTTATTTTTAAAAAGAATGGATTATTTTTCGAGACAATAAGGTCACTTACATACAAAACTTATAAAATAAAGATCCTGGACGGAAATATCACTATTTATTAAAAACATACTATTTTTCAGGAAAACGATGTCACTGACCTAAAATATTTTGTGAGAGAGCTTCCGATAAAAATTCGACTAGAGAGAGAGAAAGAGAAACATCGCCTCTCGTATTTAAACTCTTACGACACCTTATAATAATATTTTATTAAGTTACACCTCATACACGTGGTGTAACGTTTATATTACCTCTTATACACTGGAACCCCACGTCCACTGGACGTGGCAAGGCAGCAGCAAACAAACAACCTCAAACTAAAAGCTTTGAAAATGGTGATGGTCCTTAAGAACTATCATGCTCATATGGACTACCACTTATTAAAAATTTTTTTTTTTTTTTTTTTGAAAGTTTAGGATTGTTACATACATACAATCCTTAATACATCAAAATTAATAGGGTTTAAAGTAGAGTATTTTATCTCTAACAATTTATGGGTATGGGTCGGGTCCCGCTGGACCCGAACCTGTATAGTGTTCGAGTCTAAGTTTTGGACTCGAAACCGACCTGTTGGATCCAAATGCTAGACCCATACCTGACTTGACCCGTGTCGGGTATAACCAACGGTTCCCAGGTCGGGTCTAGGTCCATTGCCACCCCTACTAGCAACATCGAAATTTGGGCATATTTTGAAAAGTTCTCACAAGTAATTTGGCATCAGGGGATGTTTTCTTTCATAAATTTGAATCAAATCCCAACTACAATTTGGGCATATTTGAAAAATTCTCATCACCACTCTACCGCTAGCTACAGGTTGCCACCTACAATTTGGGCATATTTGAAAAATTCTCATCACCACTCTACCACTAGCTACATGTTGCCACCGCTACTGTCATACCACCACTCTATCATCGCATATCTACCACCACCACCTCCTGCATGCTCCAAAACAACCACCACCACCATTGCATCGCCACCATTTGAATGGATGGTTACTATTTCAGGTGGTAAAGTTACAAAATAGTTTGAGTGTCTGATTAATTGGATGGCTTAGATTATTTTATTCTTATTTTTATTTTATGAATTATTTTACAATTAGCTTCGGGGCATGCACACCTCTGACATGGGCACGTTTGATAAAACATATTAAACTAATGTTATAAATTAGTTTACGAGTGTCTGATTAATTGGATGGCTTAGATTATTTTATTTTTATTATTATTTTATGAATTATTGTGCACCTCTGACATGGGCACATTTGATAAAATATTAAACTTATTTTTTATAAAAATATCCAAATTAACCTTGAAACTTGTAGAAGTATTTTGGTCCTTTTAAATTAAAATATATTTTTCTAAGGGCACACCAGTAAGATGAGCGCATGGCCCAAATTCGAGCCCCAAATTTCAAGCATATTTGATATATAGGAAAAAAATAAAAAATAAAACAATATCTAAATATGATATTGTAACTGAAGCTTTCCCAACCATCTATTTGGATCAGATGGATGGCAGTGGAGGCCACATATGTTTTATATATAGCTGATACCACATGTAAAGATTGTCCCTATGGATATGCATATGGGTGATGTGTAAGATATACACGTCAAAAGATCCTACATTCTCATGAAAGCACCTTCTCCAATCAAACCCTAACATAAAATCCAATAACGGAATATGTTTGGGCCTCAAAATTTGGGAATGTGACCTCTTACATTTGGCAATCAACCTAAAAAAGAGAAATCTTCAAAGGTACTTTGCGTAATTGTATGTGCCAAAAAAAAGAGTAATTTCATGCAAGGATTTACAGCTATATAATGAAACAATTTTCAAAAATATGCTTTCACGCTAATGTTCAAACATACAACTTTTTCATCAATCACAAAGAAACAAAAGTTGAAAACACACCTTAAAAAGTGCTCTTTAACTCAAGCAACACATGTATTCCTTTTAGTGAAATGATTAGATCAGATCTTAGATTTGTTTTTTAAAAAAAGTGGTAGATAACTTTATTATTATTAGATGAACCATGTTAAAAAATAAAAAACTGATTTTGAATTTGTAAATATGTAAATCTTAAATTTTACTAAATGGACGGTCTAGATTCATTGTTGGAGGGGAACTTATTTTTATCATATATGGGAAAATTTTAGTTTTTTAAGGTTGATTAGTGGGGATCGAGAGAGTTCATGTACTAATTTGGCATCATACAATGGAATAATCATGGTTTTATAGAAGTGTTATTTCATTCTATTCAATTGCATGGTGACATGAAATTGATAGTATATAAAGCCAAGTCCAAGTGAGAACACTTAGTTTTTTTTCGATTACAATACAAAATGCTCCAAATTACATGAATCTCACAACAACGTATGACAAGTATACACAATTTCTAGCCACTAAAAATGTCTTCAAATACACTTCAAGGGAAGATTACAACTCTATTAGGTCCCTTGTAAAAAAACAAACCCAAAATACAACAAGGAGATTGAATGAATACATGACAACACGTAAGTGCTACAAAATACACCAAGGAGATTGAATGAATACATGACAATACTTAAGTACTACAAAATACAACAATATACAAATTACGTTGCCAAATTATACATCACTTCATAATTACATCAAAGACCTCAATGCAATATCCGTCTTCACCAAACAAATGCTCACATCAGATTTGAGCATTGGAAGCTAAATAAGTGATCTCTTTTGTGCCCAGGAACCAAGGACTTGCCGCATACCATAGAATGACTACATAAATGGCACCAAGATTATAAAAGAAGAGCATATTTTACAGTTTCAAACAACAAAAGATAATTCATTTTAAAATAATCAAGTTGTACTAAAGATGGGCATAAAACATGATGATGGATAGTTCTTCTTGCATATTCTCTCTTACAAAACAAAATAAAAGATCCTACATCAAGGATTTGGCATTGAGTTCGTGAGGCATTGGCCTATGAAAAGGAGGCAAGCCAAGGGCGGCATGAGCTTCATTAGGTCGATGGTTGCCCCATTTAATGGGGCTGGTGTGAGACCACTTTTTATGAAAAAACGGGTGAATAATAAAGCATAAAATTTTTTAAAAATAAAAAAGTGGGAGCTTGGCGGCACTCTGGTTGAAAGCCAATATAAAATAAAGAATGAGATGAAAATTAAAAAAATAAAGAAAGAAATGAGAAAAAAAAGGGGCCCGATTTGCGACAAATTTGGCTGGTTCTATTCTACTAAGAATTGGTCATATCCTGATCATTATTATTTTAAGGGAAAAGTGCATCTGTACCGGTCTTTAAATCGTTGTAATAAAAGGAAAATGGTTTGATAGGGCTAAAACTCTATCAAATTAAATAAACACTCACCTCAAAAAAAATTGCAATTCAAGCATTGGAAAATCTTTATATTGATCATCTCGGCCTAAATATTATGGTTGTGAAAAAAAAAGTAGAATTTCAAGCTTTAAAAGTAGTGTATATTATAATAAATTATCTAGACCGTCCATCTCACCCTTAAAATAAGTCTTCATCCACAATATTTGTACCGGTTTTTACTTTCAAATTTTATTGTCGGTGTTGAAAATTGATTTTAAGGACATCATAAAGATTTATGTTGCCAAAAGTGTTTTTTAGAGGCTTTATTTTGTCTCATAAAGCCTAAGCCTTATAGAAACACCAACAAATAAGGGAATTGTCTACAAAAGCGACCATTTATTTTTGTACACGGAGGTCACAAATCATTTTTATCCCTTAAATTTTAAAATGGGTGGTTGTAAGAGTGTCATTGAATAGACACAAAGTTCTACTTTTTTTTTTTTTTTAATTTCGAAATTAAGACTCACCCCAAGTCATCCAATTTGACATCTAATGAGTGAGAATGATTGTGATCTCCGTATACAAAAGATAAAAGAAAAATAATTCATGTAAGCAGGACCACATTTCTACAATATGCGGTCCCAAGGAATAAAGCATCCATCTTAAAGATGAATGCAAATAGGTGGTCCATCTAAAAACTATTGACGCTAATGGTCTAAATGTTTTCTTAATAGAATTATTATTTATAATTTTCATAATTTATTTATTTTTCATATTCATGATCTCCATATTAGAGATTCCACGTCTTTAAAAATTAAATCCAGTAAAAAACTCCATCTTAAAAATATATTTTTAAGAGGTGATTCATTTCTACATGGACTCATAGAACAGGTGTCCAAAGGTAAACAATCTCTTTGTAGACAATCCCTAAAATGAAAAAGGTGCGGTTTGTATAGGGCCAAGGCTCTAAACAATCAAATTAGAGCCACCTACAAATATAACGAGAAATATGGTTTCAATACTAGAAATTTTTGTGATAGACTTAAATTATATTTTCATCTTTAGGTATAAAATTTAAAGTTTAAAAAATAGTGTACATCGTGCAGATCTATGAAAGCATGAAAATATTGAAAATTGACGGTCCAAAATACATTACAAGATGTACTACTTTCAAAACTTGAAATCTATATTTTTCTCATGTTCATGCATCTTGATGTCTAGATGATCAATTTGATTATATTTGGGCATCAAAACAACCTATTCTAGTGAAAGTTTTAAGACTGGCTCAATTTTGATTGTTTAGAGCCTTGGATCTATATAGGGAAAAGTTTATATAGAGCGGACGCTCTAAATAATCAAATTTGAGCCTGCTTTGAAAATTTCACTAGAAGATTGATGCCCAAATATCTCCAAATTGATCATCTCGACATCATGGACATGAGTAAAAAATGGATTTCAAGTTTTGGAAATAGTGTATTTTACAATGTATTTTGAACCGTCAATTTTCAAGATTTTCAAGTTTTCTTAAATCAGTCGATCTACAACATTTTTGACGCTTTAAACTTTATAAATAAATATGAAAATATATTTTTAGACTAACACAAAGATTTCCAATATTGAAACTATATTTCTCGACATTATTTGAAGGTAGGCCGTAATTTGATTGTTTAGATCCTAAGCTCTATACAAACCCTACCCTTGTGTGGAAACTTTTTCGAAATAAAAAAAAGGGAAAAGTTTATATGGAGCCTAGGCTCTAAACAATCGAATTAGAGCCTACCTCAAAAATTTCACTAGAAGAGGTTATTTTGATGCCCAAATATCCTCAAATTGATCATCTTGACATCAAGATACATGGAATTGAGAAAAAAATGGATTTCAAGTTTTGAAAATAGTGCATCTTTTAACGTATTTTTTGACCATCAATTTTTAAGTTATTCAAGTTTTCATAGATTTACTCGATCTACACTATTTTTAAAGCTTTAAATTTTATAATTAAAGATGAAAATCTATTTTAAGGCTAGTCAAAGATTTATAGTATTGAAACCACATTTCTCGACACTATTTAAAGATAGGCTCTAATTTGAATGATTAGAGCCTCAGTTCCATACCAACCGCACCCATAAAAAAATATACCTTTTTTTTTTTATTTTTTCCAAATTTTGCCCCAGCACAGTTTTACTTGTGAGCTATTGGACTGCACCAACTGCCCACCTTATGGCGGAGTAGCGGTCCTTCAAATGCCGTTGGATGTTACAGTGCGGCTATACCGGATAGCGCGAAGCATTATCCGGAAGGCAACGGTAAAGGCAAACCACAAACAAGCATGAGAAATTCAAATGTGGGACTCCAGTGCTCCACCCCAACCCTTGTTCGATGGCGGCCACAGGAACCCTTCCCCTCCCATTTTCTCTCTCTATCTCACGCCCAAAGAGGAGTCGACCCTCATTCTCACGAACTAGCAGTAGGAGGAATTATCAGAGGCCTCTGGTCTTTGCTGTATCAGAAGAGAAAGCATCAGAAGAAGGAGGACAGAAGGCTTCTTTTAGGCCGTTTGGTTTCGTCACTGATAATCCTTCAAGTAGAAGTGCTATTCAGTTGCCAGAAGTACCAGCAGAGGACGGAAATGTTGGCCAAATGCTATATGTAAGAATAGTTTTTAGCTTTTTATTTCATTATTCTAATTGCTGCAATTCCTTGGTTCTTTTGCTTCTGCAATGGGGTTATCTTTCATGGGTTGAGGGAGAAGGCCTCAATTTGTCTGCTTATTCAGTTTACTGAAATTGGTTTTTGTTTATTTGGTGGATGGGTTGAAGAAATATCAGGATTCTTGACGAAATTCACATTTAAATGCCATTTTAGTGGTTTTTCCTTGTATATTCATGTTCTTTCTATTTTTTTCGGTTGCCTCACTGCCTGTCGTTAGTGTAGGGATAAGGCCTTAGACTTTCAATTCAATTTATTCAAGTCGGCTTCCCTCTATTTGTGTGCCGTACTTGAAGAAATTGCAGAATCAATCAAGAAGTTCTCACTTGAAAGCTTTAGCTATTTTCACTTGTTCTTCTTCTTGTTTTTATTAGTGGGTTTTCTTTTAACCATTCCCTTCTTTTGTATTGCACTCCCGTTAATGGGTTGATATTGGAAGGCCCAATAAGCCTCCTTTGTCAGTTTATGGATGTTGGTTTCTGTATGTTGTGTGACTGTGTTGTAGATATCAGGGTTAATCATTTCAAGATCAAGTTGAGCAGTTCTAGGACATCCAATACTTCCCATATCTTTTCTAAGCTTATGCCCTCCAAGTGAATGAAATGACTTTATTCCCTTTCTTACTGTTGAAGGACTGAAATTTCTGCTCGTTGCTGATGCGGGTTCTAAATTATAGGAGGAAAAGTTGAATTATGAAGCGAAAAGACAAATCTGCACCCAAATTATGGATGACAACAATTTTTTTCCTGAAAACATTACTCAAGGGATTCGTGACATTAAGCACCATATTCTACAAAGTCCTGAAAACTTGTTTGCATCTCTTGTTAGAGTGCCCAGTTAACAGTGTGGCAGTTAGCCAAGTGAAAAGCATGCATATAAAGTTGCTGACTTTGAAGGCGGTCAACATGGTTGGTCTTGAATTGATTCCCTGAGTTTAGCAGCATGCAAAAGTAAACATATCAAAAGCTACTCTTCTGTCTTCTTGGGCCAGTAAGCATGGTTTGTATGAGAGAAGGAGAGGTAGATTTATGAACCTCTGATCTACCACTTCGAAACCTGACGCCACAATAAGGATTTTTCTTAGACTAAAACATTTGATAATAGTCTCTTTCATGCATAAGGTTCGTAGTTTGTTCGCAGGATTCTGAAGGTCAATGCTGACACTACCAAATCCATCCTTTCGAAAAGACAGACCTCCTCTTATCTATGCGGTCCACTAGCACCAAGGAACTCATTTTAATTATATAAATACCTAAGTTTCCCTAATGGAGATGTCACTTGCTTCATTGTGCATAACATCCTCGCTACTGGCATCCTAGCGGTTATGTTTAATCGCCCCATTGAGGTTCAACTTGATTAATCCTATGAGGGGTGCTTCCAAGCACTATCATAATATTTCATGGTTTTGAGAATTTCGATCTGGATACACCTTCTTTGTGTGTTTTTTACACGACCCCTTGAAACTCCTTGTGTTTTTTAAACAACCCCTTTTAAGTTGCTGGCAGAAAAGAAAAGCCTTCATTAGGCTTGATCAATAGAGGCCAATAGTTGAAAATGAGTAAATAGGAAGCCAATTGCTTCGAGAAACTCTTTCCTGCGGATTCATGGTGCCAGGCATGGGATTTAGTCATATAATCTCCGTTAATCAGCTTGAAATACTATCTCCTTTATGCAATTATTATTTTGAGATGTGAGTGATATAGTTGTTGAAAGCTGCTGGTTAGAAAAGTGAAAAGCCACATAAATTATAATAATGTGATACTTAATGGGTATTTTATATTACATGCCTGTCTGGCTCACTGGTTACTGGCCATGTCAATATTCATTTGAACTTCATTCTTATCATTTTTATTCTTCATTATTGACGGCATGACTTAGTCGTAAGTTTGTAGAAAGTCATCATCACCATCATCATCCAAGTTTGTAGAAAGTCGTGCTTTTCAAAGCAACTTTGGCTAATGCTCCTGTTTACCTCATGTCTCTCTTCTATATGCCAATCTCAGTGGCCAACCCCCTAGAACAACTCGTGAGGAATTTTCTCTGGTCGGTACAGGCAGATAGAACAAAATACCATTTAATCTCTTGGGATAAAGTCTGCTTACCTAAACATCAGGGAGGACTAGGGATCAAGACCCTAAGAAAACATAACCTGGCCTTGTCGGGGAAATGGTGGTGGCGTCTAGCCACCTAGACTGATTCCCTCTTGGCTTAGGTCCTACGCAACAAATATAGGATCTCTGAAGGAACTTGGGTGCCTGAGAGGAGACCTCTGAGCAGGGCTTCAGGAGCATGGAAGGCGTTCACCTCCTCCCTCTCATTGTTCAAAAATTTTATCAGGTTTCATCCAAGAGAAGGAACAAGAGTGCGCTTCTGGTTAGATCTTTGGCTATGATACATGCCTCTAAGGGGCCTTTTTCTATCCCTTTACTCCATCGCCACAAACAAAGACTCCACCATTGCTAAGGAAATGGTGCTGGCGGGAGGTCGAAGAGTGTGGAACCCCTCGTTCAGAAGATACCTTTCTGAAGAGGAAAGCAACCACTTCCTCTCACTTTCGGCAGCTTTGCATTGTATTGTCATCTCAACACAAGGGAGGGACTTGATGGTCTCCTGCCCCCCCTCTAGTACCTTTTCGGTGGCTTTTTACAAAAAACTTATCCAACCCCCCACCTTCCCTCTTAACCCATCCTTTGTTCTGTCCAAGGTCTGGTCCACAATAGCCCCCTATAAAGTGCAGACTTTCAATTGGATAGCGTGCTCCCAAAGGGAACTCACTGTAGACCAGCTTCAAAAGAAAGGGGTTCCTATCCCCAATAGATGTGTCATGTGTTTGACTGAGGAGGAATCAAATCCTTACCTCTTCATTCAATGTAACCAAGCTCACAACCTTTGGGGTCAATATTGCAGCTGTTTGGCTTCCAATGGGTTACACCCCCAACGGTCAAGGACCTTATATCCTCAGACCACGCATCACATTGGCCGAAAGCTGGACGAACCTTATGGAAGGCTGCCGTGGCAGCCACCATATGGGTGATCTAGGTAGAAAGAAACGCCAGGATTTTCCAAGGCCATTATACCCAAGGCTCAGTACTTTTTCGCAAGGTTACGACCTTAGTAACATTTTGGGCCTCCAACCACAAGATCGTTTCAGGTATCTCTGCGAACACTTTCCTCTGTCGATGGAAAAATATCCTATACCACCAGCCACGAAAGGTGCAAAGAACAAACACCTGGCTGCCTCCTTTAGAAGGTACCATCAAGCTTAACTTTGATGGGTGTTCTTTGGAAAACCCCGGCCCTGCGGGTGCTGGTGGTGTCTTCAAAGACCAACTTGCAATATTCTGTTCACCTACTCGGAGCACCTGGGCCATGAAGACTCTCAGTATGCCGAAGCTATGGCCTTGCTATTGGGCCTTAAAAGCCTCAATCAGTCTTGGGGACGACACCTTCTAGTGGAGGGAGACGCATGTAACATTATGGGCAACCAGGAGGTCAACACCTCCATGGTATCTTTGATGAGATTGCTTACATTTGCAGGACGTCAAACGAGTTCATCGATCTCCTGGCGAAGGACTGGGCTAGGGCCCAAGTACAAGACCAAACCCGGTCCATCTCCTTTTTTGCTCTGGACCACAGAGGGTACACATAGTAGACAATCTCTTTGTAATCGTGCATACCTATAAGCTCAATATTTTGTAACCTCACTCTAAATCTATTGTAATCGGGCAGATCTATAAGCCCATGTTTTGTATAGGGTTTGATGACCTATTTTTTACCGAGACCGGTCTAGTGACTCTTGGATAAACTCACAACTGTAATCCAACTATATTTAGCAATACAAAAGTTAACTTTTCTCCAAAAAAAAAATCGAGAAACTAAGAAGAATCTACTTATTGCTCTGTTAAACATTATCCAATCATATGCAAATTCATGCTCCAGTACAATAACTGACAAACTATAATAGTTGAATATGAATTAAAGATAATGCAATACTAATAATCAATTTCTAGAAGGCTACTTAGTGATATAAGAATTCTACTAAATTCTAGAAGATTACAATACATTGAGCATTTAAACTCGAAAATACAAAAGCACTGAAATGCATGAACCTTAAAACTGCAGCTAACAATGTCTAAGAATTATTACTCAATGCCTCTTGAGCACTGAATATAAGGTTGTGCTTCATTTTCACAAACTGTTTGTTCCTATTTTCGATACCTACATCAAAAAATGGGGCTAGAAGTCTTTAAGGATATAAAATCCCCACTAATGGGGAACATATTTTCAAGAATTCTATATACTTGCAGGTTTTCTTAGGCACATACTTGAAAAATGATGCTAAGGTGCCTAAGCGCATCCCAAGCTCTTTACTATGATGTTCAATTGACTCCTGGGAAGTCCATGGAAGTCCTTGAGACATCCGTTACGACTGGGCAATTGAAGAAGAAATGGTTGAGATTTTTTTCTTGTCAATTTCTTAATTGTGGGAACAAAGAAATTGCAAAGGACATAGCTGTGGTTCTGATGGGGATTCTTCTATGTAGTGTCCTTTGAAGACCTGCTGAGAAGAAACAAAAAGTGGACAAGATACATGTGATGGTGAGATCCAATTAGACATTCACATAATTGAGACTCTTTAGAAATCTTCCTTTTTTAGTTAAAAGGAAAGACCAATGAGACTCTCTGGAAATCTTCCATTTTTAGTTCAAAAGGAAACACCCATTATGTTCCCATTCCATTCTATCCTATATTGGTTGAGGAAGGAACGTGCTGAACAAGTGATTTGCAGCACTATCAAGCTGCAAAGGTTTTGTAACTATAAGTTACAACAATTTCTCTACCCATAAATTGTTGCCAAAATTGATTTTCTCCAAAGTAAGTTGATACAAGCATAGGCTGTTATTTTTAATTCATAGAAATCAAGAGTATTTCCTTTGGTTTCTTTGGGGAAACACTTTTGGTGATGCTTAAATGTAGTACCATTATCTTTTACCCATGTGTTTGTGTTTGTGCTATAAGAGTGGTGAGATAATGGTTTTTCTTCTTTTGTTTTTTAGTGCATTTGTTAGGTAGTAAAATTAGGTTTTGGATTATTTGGGTTTTAATTTTCTTTAATGGTATTTGTATGTTTATTAGTTGTAGAGAATTGAAGGGTATAATTGGAAGTTAAATGTTCAATAGACAGAGGGCTAGGATTTAATTGTGGTTAGGGTTTCTTAATGAGTAAGTTAGATTTTAAGGTTTGTTTTTATTGGATAGATGGCCTTTCAAGGCCTTATATGCAATGACCAACACTGGTCAGAGTCACAGTGGGCTGGACCAAGAACATGGTGGCTGCCAGCGTACTTGCGTATTGGGATCCAGATAAGCTTATATAACCTTGTTTGACTGAGGCAAGGTTCTTGAACCCTATTATGAACCGATTGGGTTCACCTCATGTCGTGTGAGCTAGGGCTTGGGGGTCAGTGAATCCCCATTTGTTTGAGATATGTTGTGTAATAAGCCCTGTGTGAGCATAGCTGGGTTGTAAGAGGACATAAGCCCAAATCCTTGACATATGTAACTTGCTCACAATGTGTGCACAGACAATCGCATTTTGGAAATCTGTTCTGATAAGGTAAAATCTACCTATTAGAACTGTACACACGTGCAGAGAGAGGAGCTCCGCAAGTGCATGTCCTTGGGGGGCACCTGTAATCCATTGAACAACCTAGAATCCATCCAACCATCGGTTAGCTTTGATAGGTCCACTCATGTCCGGACTGAAGTTCGTGACTCATAGGGGCATGTTGGGTCGGTCTGAGAAATTGGGTTGGGTTTCTGGGTCTAGCCTAGTGGAGTACCATACAGCCCGACCTCCTGTAAAACTGGGTTTTTTCACCCTGGATTTAATGATATTTTGATAAAAAATGATTTATCATGAGTTTAGATGCTTTTTAAAAGTTTTATTTCAAAGGAAAAATTCCTTGACAAAAGTTGTGTGATAATTTCAATTAAGTACGTCTGTACATGTGGCGTGTGGCACACAAATAGCCAATCTGTGCTACACGTGTATCCCATAAGGTAGCCATGTCATTGCCCAATGGGCGTGACATGGAAACCATAATCCTTGTTGTGGAATCCCAGTTTCGATGTGACACATATCATTGATAAGTATATTGTGTTTTATGGCACATGTGTGAACCACATATGTGGTGACACATGTGTACTTACATGTGGGAGTGTAGATATTTCACATTTTCATAAATTGATTCAAATGCTGATTTTGTGATTTGTTAAACCCTTAGATATTTGAAATAAAGAGACTTGATTGGTGTGAAGAAGATAAGGGGGACACACTATGACATATGGTGATGTAATGTCCCCCTTTTGATAATGACTTCACATAAAGCTTAAGTATGAAGCAAGCTTACTTTTAATAAAGCTAAGGGGTGGCACGCCACCCCCATTAGGGTTTTGAAATGAAGATATTTTGTTAAGGGTTGTGATTTGATGATTGAAAAATCAATAATTAAGGAGAAGTTGATTTTGAAATTTAGGGTTTAAGGGCACTTATGATATTATTGGAAATGTGTGGAGGTATTATACAGGTATGGTGATGAGGATGTACTCAATCATCACCATCCATATGATAGCCATCAATGGTGATTGACTAGGCTAGATCTTTAGCCTCTCTCAACCCTTGGTTCACTTTATGGGTGGTTGAGATTTAATCTAAAGTTTATACCCCACATGAAAAGTCTATAAATAGGACCACTTCTCATTCAATTCTAACTTGATTGCTTTTAATTTGAAACACCTACCTCTCCTCTCCATAACCTCACGCCTCACTCAAAGATCCATCTTCCTTGCTGGAAATTTGTTTTGGTTCCATTCTTCTTTAATGCACTCCTTTCACCCATGATCAAAGAGTGACTATTAAAACCCTTCCACGCACTTCCCAATCATTAGAGGCTACTATTATGACTTCTTAATGCTGCTGGAAACTCATCATAACAGTGAGGTAAATTGCTCCGACCTTGCTTTGAAGTGTTGTAGTGTTAGTGTTTTATTCTCATTTAATCTTTTGTATTTCGTAGGTGTCTTTTCCAAACTATTAAATGCAAACTGTTGTGCCTTTCATGGTGCTGGAAATGCAATGATATGGTGCATAACAGTGAGCATGTAGTATGATTAATGCACCAAGGTCTTCCCCTTTTCTTCTATAGTTGTTTGGAACCTTATACCCCTTGGGCCAAGACAACACCATTTGGAGCTCATTTAGAGTCCGTTTTCTCCCTTATTTGACTTGGATGGTCCTATATCCGAATTAATCCTATTTTGGACTTTGTTATGAGAAAACTAATTTTATCATGTGGTGATTTATTTGCTTCCCAAGATTAGATCGAAACTGCACCCTTCTTGCGTTATCGAGAGTGAGTGATGCTCAAAGGTTATCATTATCTAGTTGAGGTGTTCGCACAATGATTGTTTTGGAAATTGCGTTCCCATTGGATACTTTAACGGCATGCACGTTATTATTTTATCATGTACTTTATTTCATTTGAGTTGTAATATATAAAGGCATTAATGTTGTTGAAGAATGTTGTAGTTTTTGTTCTCATAGTTTGTAGTAAGTAGGGGCTTTCCCAAGGTGAAATGTAAGAGGTTTTTAACTTTATTTATTTTTCACATCAATTGGTATTAGAGATCTAGAAGATTTATTCATCATAACGGCATCAATGATATATTACCACAAATCATAAAGGTTGTGAATCACAGGATCATATGGGAATGTCGTGCAGATGATCAGGTGCCGTAGATTGGCAGGTCAAGTAGACGACCGTCACTGATTATGGACTGACTACCAAAGATATTCGTGTGACTTCGTCTGGCTAAAAGGCTAGCTACTAACATATAAATAAGGAAAAATAAAGCTAATGGGTAGGGGGTCGTGGAGTTAGAAGTTTTTATTGTTAATCGAACTAATGCATAAATCAAGCCATGGAAGGTATTAAGGTAGAGATATGCGAACTTCGAAGAGAGATTAGTGGAACAAGTCAAAGATCACAATGATTAGAAAATACCCAACCGCTAAGGAGAGGGTACTCTCAATTCTGTATATTCTGCAGTAGTTTTCACCCTAGGGATGAATCAAGCTCCATGATCTACTCCTGGTGTCGATCATATATGTAATAAGAAATTCTGGGGCAAA
This sequence comes from Amborella trichopoda, assembly GCF_054954075.1. Taxonomy (NCBI): domain Eukaryota; kingdom Viridiplantae; phylum Streptophyta; class Magnoliopsida; order Amborellales; family Amborellaceae; genus Amborella; species Amborella trichopoda. The sequence goes on from NC_142348.1 coordinate 37,183,329, forward strand.
GCCATGACCTGAGGAATGTCCATGTGATCTCGGTGTCAAAGTTGATCTTTTGGAGTTTCATAAAGAACTCGACAAAGAAACCAAAACTATGCTTGATATCCCAATTTTCCACTACAAGTTGCATATTAAGTGTAGAAATGAAATACAATCCATGAAAAACAAGAAAGAACAAACAAACACAAAGGAAAGAAACAATCAACCACAACGCAAAGATATATGTGGTTTGGCAACGTGCCCACGTCCACAGGAGATTAGAGCTTCTTTACTGGCAATGGAGAATAGGGCTACAATTCGCTCTCTTCCTCAAGCCTCTCTATTTTTTTTTTTATATAATTACAAAGAGATCTACGTTTTTCCCTTAACCCTAAACTTTTGATGAATCCCTAATCGCAACGATATATATCGAGTCCCAGATAGATGGTATAAATTATCGAAATACCCTTGTACGGATATATATATATATATATCAAGTCAGATATATCGAATCCCATGTACGGATATATCCGAACTTTGGCAGATATATTTCTTCAGAATGCAAGACATCAATCCTTAATAATTTCCACCTTGGCTTGAATTCTGTCGAGCCACTTTGAAGATGTTTTCATCCCCGTACCTCCATAAAGGTACGCTACTGCACCCCCACCTGATATGGGGTGCTTCCCTCACTCTCAACAATGAGAGACATTAAGCAAGTCCAAGTAAAGCTTGAACTTCTCCGTGGTGACTGACTTTGTAAGCATATTTACGGGGTTGTCATTCGTATGAATTTTCTTCAGGTGAATGATTCTTTCTTACACAAGCTCCTTGATCTTGTGATATCTTACATCAATGTGTTTTGTTCCTGTATGAAACACTTGATTCTTTGTAAGATTTATGACACTTTGACTATCACAGTGCAACACAGTACCTTCTTGCTCCACCCCCAACTCACGAGCCAAACTAGTCGACCAAATCGCCTCCTTTGCAGCCTCAATTGTTGCCATGTACTCTGTTTCTGTCGTAGACAATGCAATCATGGGCTGAAGCATTGCTTTCCATGAAATAGGTCCACTTGTTAGTGTGAAGACATACTCTGCAGTAGACCTTCGCTTGTCTAAATCACCAGCATAATCAAAATCAACATATCCCACCAGTTCTATAGAGCTTCGCTTCCTGCTGAACATAATTTCGAGATCTAACGTCTCGCTCAGATATCTGAAAATCCACTTAATAGCATTCCAATGCTCCCTTCCAGGATTACTCATGTATCGACTGACAACACTGACAGTATGAGATAAATCCGGCCTGCTACAAACCATAGCATACATGAGGCTTTCGACTGCGCTAGCATAAGGCACTAGAGACATTTGCTCTATCTCCTCATCCGTAGTGGGACACTGCCGTTCCGATAACTTGAAGTGACTCACCAATGGAGTGCTAACTGACTTGGCCTTTTCCATGTTGAAATGCTCCAACACCATTTCAACATACCTTTTCTAAGTTACCCAGAGTTTACTTGCACTTCTATCTCTATGAATCTCCATACCAAGGATCCTATTAGCAGCCCCTAGATCCTTCATATCAAACTCAAAACTTAACATAGACTTGAGAGAAATTATGTTACATGCATTCTTGGCAGCGATGATCATGTCGTTAACATAAAGCATCAAGAGAATAAGGGAATTATCATCAAGAACTTTAAAATAAATACAACAATCATACTCCTTTCTTGAAAAGCCAATCCGTACCATGAAAGAGTCGAAACACTTGTATCATTGCCTGGGAGATTGCTTAAGACCATAAAGCGATCTCTTGAGCAAGCAAACTTGATCTTCTTTTCCATGCACTTTGAAGCCTTCAGGTAGCTCCATAAAGATTTGTTCCTCCAAATCACCATGAAGAAACGTTAACTTCACGTCAATCTATTCTAGCTCTAAATCAAATATGGCTGTTAAAGCAAGTAATAACCTTATTAAAGTGTGCTTGACAACCGGAGAGAATATTTCATTGTAGTCTACTCCCTCCTTCTGAGCGTAGCCCTTTGCTACGAGCTTAGCCTTGAATCTCTCATGTTCCTTTTCTGTTGCTATCTCTTTCTTTCAAAAGATCCATTGCATCCAATCACTTTTCTTCCCTTGGGCCCCTTGACAAGCTCCCAAGTCTTGTTCTTTTTCAGAGACTCCATCTCCTCCATCATGGCTGTCATCTATTTATCACTCTTTGCATCACTTAGAACATCTTTGAAGGAGTCAATTTCCTCAGTACCAACAGTTAGAGCAAAAGCTACCATGCCCTCAAAGCCGTATCTCACAGGGGCCTTGTGAACACGCTTCTTTCTACCTTTTGCCAAACTGTAGGGTTCACCATGTGATTGTTGCTGTTCCGGTATGCTGCTGGATGATTCTTCCTCTTCTGGTGTTTCGGACTTTTCTAGCTTCACCTGGACTGTCGATCTTTCTTCATCATTTTCATCTACTTGCACTTTGTCATCTTGCATGTTGATTGACTTCACCATGTGAGATTCATCAAACACAACATCCCTGCTAAGCACAACTTTATGTGAAGTAGGATCCCAAAGCTTGAATCCCTTCACTCCCTTCTCAAAACCAAGAAAGATGCATTGCTTAAACTTAGAGTTTAATTTGAAACGTTTCCCACTTTACACATGGACATAGGCTGGATATCCGAAGATCCTCAGCATAGAGTAATCTACCAGCTTTCCTGTCCACATATCTAGAATTTTGCAATCAATCGCTGTAGATGGTGACCTATTAACGATGAAACAGGCCATGTCAACTGCTTCTGCCCAGAAACGTTTCTTCAAATCTGCATTCAATCTCATATTACGAGCTCTTTCCAAAAGAGTCCTGTTCATCCTCTTAGCCATACTATTTTGCTGAGGAGTTTCTGGTGTGATAAAGTGACGTACAATCTCCTCTTCTTTACAGAATTCTTGAAATTCTCTAGACTTGTACTCCCCTCCATTATCTGATTTCAAGCATTTCAGTTTCTTTTCTGTCTTCCTTTCTACCTCTGCTTTCCATTGTTTAAACTTCGTGAATGCTTCACTTTTGTGTTTCATGAAGTAGACTCAGACCTTTCTTGAGTTATCGTCAATGAAGGTAATGAAGTATTCTGCCCCACCCTTGGATTTGATTGGTGAAGGCCCCCATACATCAGTGTGTACATAGTCTAGTATATCCTTGCTCGTATGAATTATAGTTTTGAATCTAATCTTGCACTGTTTATCGAAAACACAGTACTTACAGAAATCCAATTTACAGGCTTTGACACCTTTCAACAATTTTCTTTTATGAAGTTCCATCATACCTCGTTCACTCATATGCCCTAAACTCATATGCCACAGATTTGTGTTATCTGTGTTAGACTCAACATCTGTGGTTACAGAAGCTCTACCAGTAACTGTATTCCCTCTCAATCGGTATAGGTTCCCAGTCATTTGACCTTTCATGACAACCATAGATCCCTTACTAACTTTGAGGACTCCACCTGTTGCTGTATACTTACAACCATTCAAATCAAGAGCCCCCAGAGATATTAAGTTTTTCTTTAATTGTGGGACATGCCTCACATCTGATAAGGTTCGTACTATCCCATCAACCAGCTTGATTTGATAGTTCCTATTCCAATGGTCTTGCATACTGCATCGTTCCCCATTAGAACAGACCTACCACTATATGATTTGTAGGTTTCGAACCAGTTTCTATTTGGACACATATGAAAAGAACAACCAGAATCTAAAATCCAAGAATCATTAAATTGATTCTTACTTGAAGATATAGAGAGAAGATCTCCATCATCTCTGTTAGAGCTATTGGCCACGCTAGCTTCATCAGATGTTTTTCTTATTTCTATCATCTTTATATCCTCCTTTCTTTTCGGCCAGTCTCTGTTCATATGACCTTCTTTTTTGCAGTAATAGCAAATAAACTTGCCCTTCTTTTTCTATTTTGATCGACTTCTGCTTCCAGACCTCCTTTGATTTAATCTACCCCTTTCATGACTCTCTTTGTGTTTTCCAAAGAAACCTTCTCCTTGAGATTTAATACTATTATTCTTCCTTGTTTTGTTTGACATAAGAGTAGCAGTGAATTCGTCTGTCTCAAGAGTCTCCTTCCCGTACAGTAGAGTCGTAACCAGATGATCGTATGATCTTGGAAGTGAAGCCAACAGAAGTAGGGCATTGTCTTCATCCTCGATTTTGACCTCAAGGCTTGCTAACTGGCTTATGATCTGGTTGAACTCACTGAGATGTCCAAGTAGATCTGTGCCTTCTTCCATCTGAAGAGAATACAACTGTTTCTTCAAGAACAACTTGTTCGTCAGAGATTTCGTCATGTAGATACTCTTGAGTTTTGTCCAAACTTTCGGAGCAATTTCGAGATCCACCACATAACGTAAGGCGTCATCTGAGAGATTCAGCCGAATCGCACTTACCGCCTTTTCCTCCATCTCTTGCCACTCTTCATCGTCCATCTTTGCTGGTTTCTTCGATTTCCCTAGCAAAGCCTTAACCAGACCCTGATGTATCAAAAGATCCTTCATCCTTCGTCGTCAAAGGGTGAAATTGTTCTTTCATTGAACCTCTTAATGTCATACTTGACGCTTGAGCCCTTTCCTGTCATCGTGGTAGCAAACCCCAGAATGCGGAATAACCTTGTAGTCTCTGATACCAAGTTGAAGAAACGAAAAACAATCTACGAAAAACAAGAAAGAAGAAACAAACATAAAAGAAAGAGACAACCAACCACAAAGGAAAGATACACGTAGTTCGGCACGTGCCTACGTCCACGGGAGATTAGAGCTTCTTTATTGGCAATGGAGAATAGGATTACAATTCGCTTTCTTCCTCATGCCTCTCTATTTTTTTTTTATCTAATTTCAAAGAGATTTACGTTTTGCCCTTAACCCTTAACTTTTAATGAACCCCCAATTGCAACGATATATATCGAGTCCCAGATAGATGGTACAAATTACCGAAATACCTTTGTATGGATATATATATATATATATATATATATATATATATATATATATATATATATCAAGTCCCAGATATATCAAATCTCATGTACGGATATATCCGAACCTTGGCAAATATATTTCCTCATAATACAAGACATCAAACTTCAACATTAAGCGTTTGATTTATTGGCTCATTGAAGAAGACAATGCATTGGCGAAGGGTGAAACTTCATCACCAACTATTGAAACGGCCTTTACAAGATGTAATGAACACAACAAGCTCGAGGTTAAGTTTTTCCCAACCCCCAGAGGGAGAATGATGTCATGGGTTTTTAATTTTTTTTATTTTACTATGTCTTTTTGATACTAAAATTAGGTTTGGGTTTTTAATTTTCTTTTTTGATATTTGTGTCTTTTTTTAGTTATAAGGAATTGAGAGGTATAGCTGGATGTTAAATGTTAAATAGATGGAACGGCTAGGATTAATTGTGGTTTGTTTCTTAAGGAGCAGTATAGGTTCTAGGGTTTTTGTTTAAGTGTTGGACAAGAAAAAAAAGAGAACAAGAATTTATTTGAGTATTGTGAAAAGAACTTTTGGTGTGGACCCCCTACAGACCTAGAGAAACGGAGTCAAATCTCTTTATCTTTGGGTGGAATCCCTTACAAACCTAGAGAGAGTATAATTTTCTCACCCTTTTTTTTTATTTTTTATTTTCCTTGTTTGTTTATTTTCTTTCTCTTCTTCCCTGTATCGTATATTTCTACCTATTTGCACACATAGCACATGCTTCTTCTGATATGTTCCCATATATGACATTGTAAGTATTTCAAATTATTAGAGATTTTAGGTTGTGTGCTTCTTCATTTCTATTTTCTTATCACTGAAGTTTTGCTTCTTGGATCTCAACATGGTTGATCACATGACGTAAACATCATTCTGGTCATTAGATATGTCGTTGGTGACTTTATTGTTATGTTTTCTGCATCTTTATGGGAAGCAGACCTGGTGCATTGATAGATAAAGTACTCCATAGCACTCGTTGCATTTTATACATTGGAAATTTAATGTAGACATTATGATTTTCAGAGGATAGAGGATAAGGGGAGAGAATATGGGTCTTATGTCAAAGCTGGCAAATTTCGATGGTTTGTGAGAGAAACAGGTGGGTGTTCTCAGCTATTTTTATTGAAGTATCTCTTTCTTCTTGATGAGACATCAAATGGTGTTATACTCATATATTGGTTTTCATATGCCATATTTGTTGTCTTGCTTTGGTGGTCTACATGAAAAGTTATTCATGTGACAACTGTAAAATGGTTTCTGAAGGCTTGGAATTGATGATATTTGCTTTTTCCAGAATGATATGGGGTCGCCTTGATTATTTGGTGAACTTAGTTATTTTTCTCTCTATTGCTAGTCAAGGAAGCAATTTATCCATTCCTAGTGAATTGTACTTTTATGCTATTGATCAAAATTAGGTGCATAAATTTTTTTCTAAGAACAACCACTCTCTTTATCTTCTCTTTCAGGTGGGTCTGTGTTTCTCAAATCTAGTTTTGGGTTAATGGTATACCACAGTGACAACAAGATGTTGCAACAAACTATAAATAGGATTTGTGAAGCATGCATGAGAAAACATTTCATGTCAAATAATAAATTTGGTCCCAAGAAGTAACACAATAATATATGGTATTGGCATCTTAGCGGGCATGATTTGGGAGAAAACTAATGAAATGGATCCGATCATTTTTATTTTGTACCATCCAATAGGTTTTGTTTTGAGATCACATATGGTGATACACTTCAGATCATGCGGTCCCAGCATTGATGGGGATGTTACCCTTGAGATGTGGGGATGTGTGATGCTCAGGGTTCATGTGATGAGGACCCCCCATCAATGGTAGGGATGGTGGGTGTAGTGTGTATCGCAGTGTATCATTTATTTTCTCATATCTTAGAACGGAAAGCATCATACACATTACCAGAGTCCACATATATTCCCTCACTAGGCAGGGGTATTGGTTGTGATTCTTATCAAATGCTAACCGCTTATCAAATGCTAACTGGAACTTAAATAACATACAGTTCAATTGAGATATTGAATAGAGAGGTCATGCTTTTGTCAAGGTTGTGACCAATGCATGATCTGTTTGAGTACCATACTCAGTTTGAGTCATTCACTTCTGAAATTAGGTGTTTTAGTAGTTCTATGTTTCTTAATTTTGACTTTCGAGTTTACCTGTTATGTATTATCAAGTCAGATAGTACGTCTTATTTTAGAGATTCATAGATCATATCCTATTCATGTTTTGTTGTTTGTTTGGATGTTGTGCTGTATACCAAAGTTTATGTTTTCTTTTCACACGGTCATTGCAGGATCATCTAAAACCCAACGTGGAACAATTATTTTTGTTCATGGTGCTCCAACACAATCTTACAGTTATCGAGTGGTCATGGCTCAGGTTCAATTGTGTTTTATTTTCATGTTTTATTTATTTATTTATTATGAGTGCTTGTAAGCTGCATTTCTGCATTTTTTATCAGTTCCAAATCATTTGCTTGCATAGCATCATATTCATCACCTCTGTACAATTTCTGTCACTACTTTTGTTATAATCATAACCTCAAGTATTCAATTACTCGTGGATCACCTACATAGACCATGTCAGTGTCCTAGAATGGTTCAGTGAAGACTTTTTTAGCACAATGTTTAAAATGCGGGATGCGGTCCAGATGCTGGAACATCGCCCCGATGCCATCAATAACTATAAAAAATTTCAAAAAAATAGATTAATGCATGAAAATGATATGAACGTGATTTATGTGATATTAGGTACTTAAGTTTTTCATTAACTCCAACATTATCAGCTGTTCAGAGACTCTGAATCCCTTGTTAGAAGACACTGGAAAAAACTAGAAATGTAAAAGTAACTTTATAGAAGACATTTGAAGGCATCATATTATCATAATTCATAAAAATCCAAAAGCCATACTTGCAATTGCAAACTCGCCTTGAAACCCTTGGTATGTTGTCGATGCTCAAGCTTCTTTAAAACAACGCCCAAGTTAATCCCAATCAACAACCCAACCAACACTGAGAGAAAATTGACAATTTTTGCGAACATCATTTCCGCCTAATTTGTTTTGCTCTTCATTTGATCCAAAAACAGTCACAAATGTGGCTGTTTTTTGTTTGGGGGGTTTAATATCCCCAAAACCCTTTCCCCCCCTTTTTTTGGGGGGGGATGACCAAAACACCTCTGCTCATAGGCACTATTTCTGTCCACAGAGCTATGCGGCCCCATCCCACCAATGTGCATATGTGCCACTATGCGATGTGCTTTGGAGCACGTAGTGCATTATGTGGCTGCATATGTGGTGATGCTTCCGCATTTTAAAACAATGTTTTAGCATCTCTTAGAATGACAACTCTACTATCAATTCACTACTTAAAACACCTAACAAGTATTTTAATAAAAAGGGAAAAATGGTAACTACAAAACCAATAAGGGAAAAATGGTTGAATGTGTCAAACAATTATTCAAGTCATTTTATTACATTACCCATACTTCAGAGAACATCCTACAACCATGGCAAACCGTAAAGGGGACTTTTTTTTTTTAATTATTATATGTTTGAGATAAAGCTTGAGATGCAACTATTTCATTTAACTTGAGTTGGATCTTGTCTTGATTTCTCTCTCTAATGGTTGAAGAGTATGTGTTCATGCAGCAGTCTTCTCATTGAAAACACTAAACTTGGAAGTCCAAAAACAAAAGCAGTAAACCTTGCCCAGGTTTATTTCTTAGGGTTTTTTCTTCTTTATGTTTCATGGGGTCTCAATTATAATATTTATGGAAAAAGTTTATGCAAGGTGTCAACCTTGTAATATTAAAGTAAGATACACCTCAAAATCCCTTCAGAAAAGTGTTCCAACATTGGAAGACCCTCGAATTAATCATCTTGACCTCGAGATATATAGATATGGACAGAGAGGAAAAAAAAAGAATTCAAGTCCTAAAATAGTGCATCTTGTAACAAGTCATCTGGACTGTCGGAGATATTTAGAGCTTATAGATGTGCTTCATCTGTACAATTTTGGAATTTTAAATTTGACAACTAGGTAAGAAAATAGATTTTCAAGTTGTCATAAATTTTTTGACACCGAAACTACATCTCCCGGCAAAAGTTATAGGTGCCTTACTTTCACAGTATAAGGCCACCTTATATAAACCTCACCCTTCTCTTACTCTTCCCTTTACTGGAGAGGGATTCGATTTAAATGAGATAAATGCTCCGATACCATGAAGAACCTTAACTTGATGGAATGAGGCTGTTGATTTTTTATTAAAAATGCATGATGATTCTGTTAGAGTTGTGTGGTTCATATAGGATTTCAACCTTGTAGAAAATATTATATACATATCCGTATTGTGATTATTGTATGATGAAAACCCAACACCCTAAGGAGAGATCCGAGCTCGATTCAGTAACAACCTTTCGATCATGTTGGTCGATCAAACAAGAGGAAAACTTCCTTGATCACTGCCAAGAAAGGACGAGGAACAAGTCCTTTCAGCCCCTAATCACGCCAATACTCCAAATAGGCTGCACCTCCATGCAAAGTAGAGGCATCCACTACTGCATCAATTTAGGAGCGAATGCTTAATTTCATTAATCAAAATATTATCAACGACTACTGTCAAATCTCTTACAGCACTGTATATCATATATGAACCGATTCACTGGCCCTAACAAACTCCCCCTGACAAACTGCAAAATGACTAAACTGCTCTTAAAACCTATTCCCCACACATTAGAATCAACTTGCATGCGACCAAGTTCCTATGTTGCAACTCCCTATTCGTTCAACTAAATTTGCATTCATGAGGAACTCTACATTGTTGACTCTTTGACTCAAGGTACTCAAAACAACATTAGTCTGCTTTGACTTTTTGACTGCATGGGTACTCTACAACACTCTATTCGTACTTGACTTTGAACTAAAACCTAAAATAACACCATAATGACAAATTATGAAATGGCACTTAACAAATAAAACAATCCTAACACGCGCAACGTACAAATATTACAAAATTCTAGATGCTTCCCTACTTCAAATTCAAAAATATGTACTTTGGTCCAACTAGCCCCTTGATGTAATTTGCATCATTGTAAATAAATAAAAACTATTATCCCTATGCAAGAGTAGGAGGGTATAGAAAATGAAGGAACACATGGCCAAATGGCAAATTACAAAATAGGCACAAGTGCATTATCTCTCTTTCTCTAATGAAGAATTTAATAGCCCGCAAACTTTGTCTGAATTCCCTAGTAGTCAGCAATGGTCGTAACCAGTGGTTTAAAAATCACAGAGTTAGAACGATCTCGGGCGATTCGACATGGGAATCAGCCACCCCGTGTCGATTCTAGCTCAAAACAGGAAACCGCCCGTGTTTAGAAAGGAACCGGGAGAGTGGGGCGATTTTGCTACTGAAGACTCGCTGATTCTACCAAGTTTCAACAATGAGCAATGAAAGTTGAATGATTTGAGCTCAATGATCAAACTTTGAAGATTTTCGATCAATTATTTGAGCAAAATCGAATCATTGCAGCCTTCACAGATCACTTTACAGTCTTATTGATCATTAAAAACGAAATTACCATCGATTTGAAGCCACAAATTAATGATTTGTGAAGAACAAAAACAGTTTTGAAAAAAATCCGCCATTTCATCAATTGCAGACAAAAAGTGGCAAGATTTTAGATCAAATCAAAGGCTTTTTGATCTTGATAGTATCATTGACAAGAAATTGTAGCTATTTTTAGGTTTTTTGGTTGATTACTAGTGGATTTATGATTTGAATTCACAGTTTCTGAAGAACAAGTAAGGGTTTCAAAATTTCGGCCATTTCATCAATTGCAGACGAAATAAGGCAAGATTTTTTATCAAATTAGAGGGTTTTTTATCATAATAGTGTTATGCACAATGTATTGTAGCCTATTTTTGGTTTTTGTAGTCAATTATTGGTGTATTTGTGATTTGAAGTCACGGTTTCTCAAGAACAGGTTGGGGTTTTCATTTTTCCGCCATTTCTTCGATTGTAGACGAAATATGGCACAATTTTTTATCAAATCAGAGGTTTTTGTTTATCTTATTAGTATTATTCACAAGATATTGTAGCCTATTTTCGGGTTGTTTGGTCGATTAATGGTGTATTTGTGATTTGAAGTCGCGGTTTCTCAAGAACAGGTTAGGGTTTTCATTTTTCTGCCATTTCATCGATTGTAGACTAAATAGGGCACGATATTTTATCAAATCAGAGGATTTTTTATCTTAATAGTATTATTCATAAGATATTGTAGCCTATTTTCTGGGTTTTTGGTCGATTAATGGTGTATTTGTGATTTGAAGTCACAGTTTCTCAAGAACAGTTTAGGGCTTTTTTTTTTTCTCGCAAAACTAATGATTTCAGCCGAATTAGGGCATCATTTTGGATGATTTCAGATGGTTTTTGAAGGTAATGATGTTATTTAGATAATTGTTATTGTTATTTGTGTGATCGACAATGTTTTGTTGATCGAATTTTGAAAAAATCGTGATTGTTGGTGTTCACATGCGATTTTGAAGATTATGGCCTTAATTTTGATAGGGTTCTTTGAATAATTAATTTAAAATAATTTGCTGATTAATTGTGAATTATATTCAATTGATTGTAAATTTATAATTATCATACGAAAATAACTTCTATTGTTCAACTTTATTGTCAATTATTTAATGCAAGTACATATTGTAAAATTTTAGGGTTCTTTGGCTAATTAGTTTTAAAATAATTTGTTGATTAAAACTGTGAATTAATCTCAGGTGCCCACTAATTTAGATGATTCGTTCCTAGATCGAGTCAATGAATTATCACGCGAATTCAATCAATGGCACCTGTGTGACCAAGATGAAGAACAACATTGTCTTTCATTTTGGTATTAGGTTGTAGTTTACGAATTATATGCGTTACTGTAATCCATATATGATTATATATTTCATCCATGATAATTCTTTGCTTCTCCTTTTGTGTGATGTAAATTCAACGGTTAGCAGCAGTTCATACAAGGAAAGAACATCTCAATATTTACATAGAAAGAACATCTCAATATTTACATATTGATGCAAAAAATTGAAAGTTATTAATATAGTACTCCCATTTCTTATTGGATTCCTAAAAAACAATATTTGTATTAATAGTTTTTTTAGATTTTTTTAAAGGCCGAATCCGACTGATTCGGCTGATTCCCGATCTGAAACACTGATTCACCGATCCAGATGGGTTTTTGGAGTGCTCGAGCCGGGGCACTGATCCATTTTTTAAACCACTGGTCCTAACAATGTTAGAAAATGACAAAATTATGACTTGTTCTAGAAATATACTTTGAACTTCATTAAATTTTACTATATAAACTCTTTTATTGAAGTCCTCTTGGAATGTGCTATTACGTGCCTAAAAAGTTTAGCCTCCAAACTTTGTTAGAAATCCATAGTAGTCAAGAGATGTCCTAATAATGCTAAAAAATGATAAATTATGATTTGCTGTAAAAATATGCTTTGAAATTCATTAAAGTTTATTATACAAATTCTTTATTAAAGTCCGCTTGGGGTGTGCTATTACCTGCTGTCTATGAATTTTAGCTCTTGATATGGCCTTACTCTTGTTTACATGTATTGCACATTTAAAGTCCATCAGTGAACTATGTTTTTGATGTCTTTGCAACACTGTAAGCTACCAATGAAAAGAAAGTTATCTTTGCGCCTGTGAGTTGGAATCAGGTAGAATTTGGTTCAGATGAATCGCAGAGTTGCTGATCAAAATTTCTCATTTTATCAGGCAATTAGATGCTTCACATATCACATTTTCTTGTTTGGCATTTCAAACCTTCAGCTCATTTGCATTAAGACTCTTAACTGAAAGAACTCCTCTGATGCCATGTTATATTTTGTATTTTATCAATTTGATGCACAAGTTTAAGGACCTTCTTATGTAAAACCCTGGCACAATTAGGTTATCCCATTGTTTCAAAAAACAAAATAGGTTATCCCTGACACGAACACGCTTTAGTTCCAGTTTGAGAGCGCTCAGCTTAGTCACCAGAAAGTATGGGGATATCAGTGCATAGGCTTTCTAGGGCATAATGGTCCGGAAAAAGTTAATTTTTTGGTGAAATTAGAGATGCAAGAAGTTGAACTCTATATTGGCTTTTTGAAATCCTCGTGCCGTGATACAAACATGTGCTTGTTCTCCATATTGGTCGGAAAGTGCGGATAAGTGTGGGCTCTTTGGCTCGTAGTGGCAACCAGAGATGGGACTTTTTGTGGGCCTTGCCATTGGTCCTTATGGGGAAGCCTCCTTGACGTACTTTGTTTCTTTCTCTCTCTCTCTCTCTCTGTCTCTCTCTTTTAACCTATCTCCATCTCTCCCTCTCCGCGGATACCTCCAGATGCTTCTTGGAGCAACTACATATGAGTGGTTTCTTTTTTTCTGTATCTTGAAACCAAATACTGTTGAGCCTATAAGAGTGGCGTTGCAATACTTTGTAACTGTATGTCCAGTTGATAAGATCTCAATATTATGAGTAAGATGGAGACCAATGCATGAATGCTTTTAGGCCTTGTTTGCCATTGGAATGTAGGCTATCTTGGATAACAATGAACTAAGTAAGAACATGCACGTGTTTGTATATCCCTGCTTACATTGGTGTTTGTAAGCATGATGGCTTGAGAATACCTATAAGGAAAAGAATCCAGCCCAGACAACCGTAAGGAAAAGCATGGATGCCTCCGAACATCTGTAAGGAAAATAATGCCCCGAGGAGACAGTTGACAAGGTATACTTCTATTACTTGGGTACTGTATCGAAGGTCCTTCAATGGCATTCTATTGCAATGTCTATCCTGGGAAGAGGCTAACATGCATTATAAGAGGTACACAAAGGAGTATGTGGATTACACCAATCCGGCCAAAAGTTATATGACAGATTTAAGCAGCTGGGGTATTACTGGTCGTCAATGGCTTCAGATGCTATCAGGTATTCAAAGAAATGCCACTTATGCTAGATACATAGTTATTTTATACACCAGGCACTGGAGCCTTTTCTCCCGACTGTCACGGCTTGCCCTTTTTCCGAATAGGGAATAGATGCCATAGGCCCTTTTGACCATCCATCAGCAAGCCGTCATGCATTTATTTTGGTAGCAACAGATTTTTTTTCAAAATGGCGGAGGCCATCCCTCTGAAGGTTGGTCACAGCCTTTGTGAGGCATCATTAATCTTCCAGTTTGGGATTCCAGACAATTATTTCAAATAATGGATCGCCTTTAAAAAATTATTTGATCCATCGGCTTACAAGCCATTTTCACATAGATTGGAGTTATTGGACTGCTTATAATCCAAGAGCAAATGGACTAGCTGAGGCATGTAATTAAACATTAGGCAAAGTCCTAAAGAAGACAGTTTCCAAGTCTAAGGGAGATTTGCATGGGAGGCTGCTGGAAGTACTGTGGGCCTACTGCGCTACCATGAGAACCGCTACTGGAGCTTCCCCGTATTCCCTTGTGTACGGAGGAGAAGTGGTGCTTCCCCTTGAATTAGAATTACCCTCACTAAAAGATTGCGGTAAATTCGAAAATGTGTAGGGAAAAAAGAGCTTGATTGTAGTTAGCAAAGTTAAGGGCTCTGAACGAGAAGAGGTTGTTCTCTTGATGGACACTTGAAGCCTACCAAGCTCGCATGACAAAAAGGCATTGCATTTGACAAAAAGGTCAAAATAAGGACATTTAAACCGGGAGAGTGAGTCTCAGCAGTTATAGGACTTATTGCTAAAAGGGCAAAAATTGAACCCAAATGGAAGGGGGTCGTTTATTGTAAAAAAGGATTACTCTAGCAGGGCTTACTTATTGGTCCAAAGTAATGGTGAAGATGCCATGCCCCCAATCAACAACCATTTCTTTAAGAAATACTGCTCCTAAAATCATGAACTTTTGGTCTAGCTGTAAGACCCCAAACTGCACAGCATTGTGGTCCTAGCTGCAAGACACTAAACTACACACCATCACGGTCCTGACCACACGACCTTGAACTGTACGGTATGTCAGGGTTTTCAAACCAGCAAGGTGGTCCTGAGCAAAGTAAAGTAAAGAAAGAACCGATCGTGGGAAAAAAAAAGAAAAAGATATTCGAAACATAGAGTGCGGTGAAAACCCTTATGGATGTCTGCTCTACAAGGATGGACGCAGTGCTTACAAAAGGCACTGCGAATAAAGTCATTGAAATTCACATTCTCGTAACAAGATGCTAAGCTGCACGGCAGATAGTCTTGGTTATATTAGTTTAAACTATGCTGCGACATCTTACTGCAATGACGTAAAATTGCTTGGTTTTTGGGTTGAAGCCCGAATTGGATGAGGGCATGGAAGGCTCAAACACACTATCCAACTACCCTACTGTCTTGACGTATGACCTTAAAGCGCACTAATTCTATACAAAAAGCGGAAGCACAATGACACCTCAATGGGTATTCCTTTGACAGGATAATAAAAATAGACGGGATAAAAAGAAGAGAAATGGAAAAAGTTGTCCTTGTAACAAACTGGAAGCTCAGGAGATAAAGATTCATGATTTCAAACCAAAAAAAAAGAAAAAGAAAAAAGGAGGTGACAATGCTAGCCTAGACTGAGCAAGGTGGTTTTATGTTCTTTTATGGCAGCTATCAAGTCGTCATAAGAAGCCTTGCTCTTGTTAATCTCTGAATAGAATTTTTTCACCGAAAGGGCTGCCTTGATGGTCGTGGTAGGCGGCATCCTTTGTCCGCTTTAGCTCTTGAATTTGGAGCTCCCCGGACTCTTGTAGTTTTCTTTCTTCAGAAGTTACTGACTGTTTTCGAGCCCAGCTTAGGCAGCAGCAAGAGCCTTTTTGAGCTCATCCACCTCTTTTAACACTTTCAACTTCGGCAGAGGAAGCGGTTGCTTCTTCTCCTTTTATTCATTAAGTGCTTATATCATAGAAGCCTGCTGCTTCATAAGATCCTCCCAAGATGCAGAGCATAAGCTAAGCCGTGCCTCGTACTGCACCGCAACACTTGCATAGTCCCTCTTGAGGTGAGCCTTTTCATCCTGTGCCTGTTTGGCCTTTTGTATGAGTCTGGCCATTTCATCATGGATCGCTTTTGTAGAGCCACCGGCATTGCCTGCCAAAGAATATTTTTCAATGCTTTCATTATTTTGGGCAGGTTTTTCGCCTTCATATGTTTCATATCTTGGAAGATTAACGTGCATGCCTTCTAATCCATTCTTAGATTGTAGTCTTCTTCATTGTCGTCCAGTCCCAGAAAGGATCCAACACCATGGAGGAGGTGATGGATGACGAAGGAGTCCCCTCAGGCATGGAGTATGAAGGAGGTCTGCCTTCAACTGCGCCTGTGTCCAAGACCTCCATAAGAGAAGCGTTGCAAGAACTAGCAACCAACTGTCTACCCATTCCTGCTACAAGCAAGATGTGTGAGGGATAATAGTTGGTGAAGCCAACCATCACTAAAGGGAAGTGAATAGTAAATTCCTTTACCTTCTTCTATGTTTGTTACAGATGGAAGGGTAGAAGTCCTGGAGCTTCAAGAGGGGTGTACCAAGAAGGGTGTTGCGAGGGAGTATGGAAAAAAAAAAGAAATGGGGTGAACATGAGGGATCATTAGGAAAAGGAAGAGGTGGACCTGTGGGTCCACATGGAGGAAGTGTTCATGCAGGTGTACAAGGAAACGAAAAGAGGGTTAATGATCATGTGGGACCACGAGAAGGAAGTAGAGAAGAAGAGAGGAAG
Source organism: Amborella trichopoda (assembly GCF_054954075.1). Lineage (NCBI taxonomy): Eukaryota > Viridiplantae > Streptophyta > Magnoliopsida > Amborellales > Amborellaceae > Amborella > Amborella trichopoda. Next base: position 37,200,152 of record NC_142348.1, read on the forward strand.
AAAGAGTGAAGTACAGATGGCGACAGGCTTCCGTCGTCCGTGAAAGAGGAGAGAAAAAGAGAGAGAAAGAGAAAGAGAGAGAAAGAGAAGGGAGATTTACGTTGAGCTCAGGGGTATCGGCCCAAAAGTTTTTCTCCTTCCTCTCTCTCCCAAGACGTGACCCAATCGTAGGCAAGATAAAAATTTTATTAAGCAAGTGAAGGGTCCATGTACAATGAGAGTATGTGATATATATAGAGTTTGCCCAAACATGGGTGGATTGATCAAAATTAAACCTAATTGCAAAAAATTAAGATTTAATTGAATTAAATAAGATAGGAAAATAGGGTGCAAAATGACTGATTTGCCTCTTCTTAGTAATTGTGGAAATTTCGGAACAATCCCTGCTGCTGTCATAGAACGTTTGTGATCTTTCATGGATGATCCGGGGTTGCTCATGTACCCGTTTATCCGAAAGATGATTGTTTTCTTGTAAGACTCAACATGACGATCGATTTGATACTAACTTCGAGTCATGGATCGTGTTTTTAAGCCACAATGATGTGCCTTGAAATTTGGATGAATCTTGCATGCTTCGGATTGATAGTGTGCTCGTTTCTTGATGTTTTTTCGTGATTTCTTCGCTGGATCATACTGAGCATGCTGTCACGGTCGCGTGGCAACAAACATAGCTCGATTTCGTGCTCGGACGAAATTTTGCAACTTTGGAGTTTTGACTGGAATCTGGAATTCCGATGCCTGAATTTGCAGTCACTTCATCGGCGTTGTGTGCGGAATCCGACCGTTCATCATGTACGGGGTTCGGACTAGAGATAGCCCTAGACCTTACGCAAGCGATGGAGCTGGTTTTACGTCAATCGGGTTCGCGAGCGGCGTGATTTGGCTGCTCGAGCGAGGTGCGACGCTGCTGATTTTCCTGCAACTTCCTTCACGGATACGCAATTTCTCTCTAGCTCTTCTTCGCACTCGGGTGTCGTCGCGGGGCGTGCCACATATCGAAACGCTCGTCTCGACGCGACAAACGCGCTCACAAAATTTGAGCACTATCCGACTCGAGACGGGTGAGATATGAGCATTGAAAGTCATTGTTCGTGGCTGCGCCTTTAATGGAGTTTCGTTGCAGGGTGGCCGCACGGGAATAGCGTGCGGCTCCTCCTGTTTCACTCTTTTGCCAATAACTTCTTCTCGAAATGTCCATTTAAGCTGAAATTTGACCCTTAGGGGTTTTCAACCGTGCCGGATCTAATGGCAGTGGTCCCACACCAATTTGACGCACCGAAATATAGTTCTAGTTATAGGGTTCGTTTCTGGGTGCTAGAGGCTTATTCTGTCGAAACCGTTTCTCAGTCTGCATTGCCTTGGACATGTCGGAATGCGATGAAACTTGGCAGGAGACTTTTGAGAGTCCTTATGAAGATCTTGACTAGTTATGGGGCCATTCTGAGATTGTCAGAATTTACACTGTTTGTTAGGCTTTATTGACCGGGGACCCATGATGATTACAAATGTCTTCCAACATTGAGAGCTCATCCATTAGCGTGGATTAGTGAGGGTCCCACTCCCTTTAGTTGTTCAACGCTACCACAAACTTCATCTATGGCCTTCACAAGTCCCATTGGCGGAATGCAGTAGGACTCCGGAGACACTAAGTAAAAAAGAAAGAGCGGTTAGCCTAAAAAAGAATGAAGGTATGAGATGAAACAAAGTGGGATAAAGTGCCTGTCACGGTCAGGCTCGTGTTGAGGGAGTCTTGACAACGAGAACCCATAGTCCACAGTATTTGGACCATCAGCCCACTCTTTAATTATAGCCAGAAAATTTGGGAGCTTTGCAAAGGGAACTTCTTTGATATATCCCTTCTTAATGACCTAAATTGGGGATGACTGCCTCCTAATAGGAAGCCTCTCAAGGGAAAATTATCCGGGGGAAAGGTTGTGCCAAAGGTATGTCTTTCTATTATGATGGACACTTGAAGGTAGTACCGCCATACAACAAGAGGCATATAGTTTTTGAGGGCTTTATCGCTTAATTCAGGGGCTTGAATCATAGCTTTGATGATCTTCTCATTGTCAACGAAGTCTTCGGCTGAAGAACCTGTGGGAGTTGGTCCCTTAGGATCTGTTTCTGTTGAAGTCACGTCGGAAGGTGGAGGTGATGAGCTTTGGCATGTGCATTTGCTCTCGATCAAGGGTCTGACGGTCCGTGAGCTATGTTTGGAAGCGGCCCTTCCCCAGAAGCTTCTTAGGTGAAGCTTCCTTTTTTACTGATGAGTGGCCGGGGAGAAAAGGACTTTGCTATATGGAGTTTTCAATGCCGGTTGGCTCGTAAGAAGATGTGCAATCCTCGAAAGGGTAATGTGTTGAAGATGTATGGGTTCTCCCATTCCCTTGCGTTTGCTTCCTTTGATTACATACTGATTGGTAGGAGCCGAGTTAACATCGGGTCTCTATTCTAGCAACTAATTCCGATGATAAGGCCCCAAAAACTTGGTCCAAATATTGACATGAGTCTCAAAGTCACTGATGTTGTGCTTGGGCTCGAGGTCTCTAATGGAACTAGGGGAGGAAGGAGGGCTGTACTCGGGAATTAAGAAGAAAGAAGAAAGGGAAGGAGACTGAGGAGGGTCTTTAAAATGAGTCGGCCTCAGTTTATTAACCTTGTCCATGGTCTTGACCAAGGGTCCCAGTCCCAGGCAAAAGAAGGGCCAACTTTATTATGTTATCAGGTGTAATAAGCAAAAGTGGGGCTGCCTTGCTTTGTATAGGTGGGATAAATGAACTGACAACCTAGCCCTCTGAAAAGGCTGGGGGCCCAAGCAACCGCAATGGCTTCTATACTAAAGTTGAGGGCCCGGTGAACTTCTTTGTAGGTCCCACTCTTCGTGGCCACTTCAGCATACTCATAGTTGGCAAATTCTATGAACTTGGGGATATGCTGGTCCATGTAATGCTGGTGCATGAAATGCTGTGAGTTGTGTAGGTGGTATAAGACCTAAGGACTAGAGATACCAATTTAAAATTTTCTGTTGTATTAATACAAGAAGTTTTAAATAGATAAATCTGCCATAAGAGACTATAAGAATTGATTCTAGCCCACAAGCTAGAGTTATACACATTTTGAATAATTAAAAATTCAACTCCGATATGTCCCTTTGCCCAAAATACAAATAAAGCCAAGGTAAAGTCCAAATACGCAAATGCTCGTCTCAAATACACATTACATAACATATATAATTCTCATTCTTGAAAATTACATTGTGACTTCTTCTTCAATCTTCATCCTCATCGAAAGCCATGATATCACCCATGCACCATATACAAATAATAAATATGATCATGATTAGCCAATGGCAACGTCAATTTGCATAACAATAAGTCATGACATAAAAGCATATACTACAATGTTATAAGAACAACCACATTTTGACATAACATACTCAAAATCCTTCAATTATGAATCATTAATGAGCATACAAACAAACATGGGGGAAGCCATAGGTCGAACCCTTTGTGCTCGGGCCACGATCGAGCCTTTTAAGGACTTAATTTTGCCCCAAAGATTAGTGCAAAAGTGGTTTAATTATCACAAGGAGATCTTATCCAAGTGGGAAGCTGATACACCTTTCGAAACACTTCATAAGTTCCATATTTAATCATAAAAGAACGAGAGAGATCGGATCAAAACCGTAGGAGATATGGCTAAACTACGTGTGGTGGTCCACCGGTCCACTAACACAGCTTTTCATGCTTAAGTTTGTACTCCAAATGAATAAACACAACTCTATGATAAATAAGATTTCTCTGGAATTTCAAGATCAAGTCTAATAAATGCTCTAGAAAAATCGAGTGGAAGAAATCGAGGAGAACTATTTATAATCAATGGATCATCAAGGCATAAGGCTCATAATCAAAGTGAGGGACCACACTCTATAGAAGTAGCATGAAGATGATGTAAAACTAGAGATTAAGGAAGCTTAACAGTACTGTAAATACAGATTTCCAGCAAGCTTTGATGAAGAATAACATGGACTTTGATGAAGAAAAACTCAATAAGATAATACCTTGATGATAACTCAAGATGAACTTGATCTTATGAAATGAAGGAACACCGTTAAACTCTATGGATCACCAACGGAATGAAGGGGATCAAGGCTCAATGGGTAGTGTGTGGAGGCTATGGGGTTTGATCTCTCAAGTCTCTTATCCAAAATAAAATTTGAATTTCTTAAGTGGGTTAGGGTTCTGGACCTATGATGTATTTATATGAAATGTGTAAGTTAAGATTGGATTATCACCCTTGATGTACGTAATCAATGGCACATGAGAGGCCAATTACCGAGTCACCCATCCCCATCCAACCACTAGGATCAAGGGACAGGATTTTGCACCTTATCACTCATATAAAATCCTAAGTTAAGCTACATGACCCTTTAATCCTTAACCCGATATATTAATTCCAAATGCATCCAAATAGTACTTACATAAAAGCCTTTAATATTAAATAATTCCATGCGTTTTGAGATTATCCAAGGGCAAGGGGTATATAAGTAAAAGGGACAACCCACATATGTGGGAAAATATCTACTTTATGAAAATCAATAAAAAAGTACATCTCATTTATCAAACCAATAAAATAATATGTTTTGTCCCCTTCACACATGAGAGCCAAAATAAACATGACATAAGGTATGAAATAAAACAATATGACAAATGCCATCCATGCCCCCCATGCCTAGGGATTATTGCTTAGGGCTGACATGAGCAGCAATTAGGGCCTTGTAGTGCCACGTGGCCACCTTATGGCCACTTAGGTGCCACGTGGCATCCATAGGGATGTTCTCAATGATTATTTTTGTTCAAACAAATTTGAAATCACATTTTTGGCGATTTAAAAAATCTTAAAGATTCTTCAAAAATCCCAGTAAGTATTTAAATTATTTTTGAACATTTATTCATCATTTCTCTTCATAATTAAATTGGACTAAGGGTATGTGAGATCTCTTGGCTTTGACTCTAGGTATCAGAGTACTCTGTCGGGATTATCCTGAATGATGTTCCACCGGTGTCTCAAGCTGACTCAACGGACCTATTCTCTACAGTCTATGGCAAGGACACATAATTGGTCACATTAAAGTTACTGAGCCAGAGCTTCCCATCATCCGGCTCTCAATGGATTATAGGTGCACTATTGTGGGATATATTACTACTCAATTACAGGTGTCCTCTCAAAGCACATGTGCACTGCTTCTTCCAAAGTCGAATGATGCATTTGGAAGAGTGGCTTCCCTCGTGAATGATTTTGTACATACCATGGAATAGTCTCATGTCAGGATACATACTCATGTCCCATAAGCCTTGACCATCAGCTCTCATGTCAAAACATTCGGGTTCTATTACACTCAATTGGAATCTCCAATCCCTGGTTAATCGCAACAAAACATGAGGCTAACCAATGTAAGATCCTGGCTAAGAGGTAACCCTCACACCTCCTTGAGAAATTTCTTTATCTAAATGTGAACTCTCAATGCCTCATACACTCGGCGTATAAGAATCTGGGCCTCAGTTCGTAAAGCACCCAGATTCTATCTCTCAATCACTCCCACTAAAGGAGAGACTCTTGGTATTCAGGCCTTGAACCATACTGCGAACAAGTTATACAAATCTAAGTAATGATCGAAGGCTTGTTTCAGAGGGAGAACACTACTCTGGGTAGTTAATAAGAAATGAAGCTCCATCGTTCTGGTAGTGACTTTGCAATTTCTTTTCCTATTTTATCTAAAAAACAATAGCAGTAGATGCCATTATAAATTTGAAGGGGGGGGAGTGCTGAAATGGTAAATACTCCCTGAAGAAACTACCTGCCTTCTAGGTGTCCTTTTAAATGGCCTTTTGCCCTATATTCTTCATGGAAAAGGGGATTCTCCAGGCTTTCACCTAGGAGTTGAGCTCATACATCCATGGAAAGCAAGCAACAATCCAGTCATATACTTAGTGTTGGGGAAAGCCAACTCGTTAGGATTTTTGTGGCTAGCAATGCTCGTAAGCCTTGCATAGATGCTGTTAAGGACATGTTGAGCCAAAGCATACTTCTTACCAGAAGCCATTTCGCAAGCTACATAGATGCATTCCGATTTGATGGAGCCATGCATATGACAAGAACTCGAAATGCCTCTATATAGCCAATTTCAGTTAGACTGCTTTCAGCGATGATGACGACTGGAGGAAGCGAAGTTGAACTTGTGTGGATTGGGTCCTACAAGTCCTTCTCTGCTTCGCCTGTTTCATAACCACATAAGTGGACAAGCCAACTACATAATGAAACCTTGTTGAGCTTCAAGGCTTTTGCCAATCCCTGATATATGGCAAAAAGATCTCTCATGCATTCGGGAGGATCTTCATCACCCAAATTGTGGGAGTTATAGAAGACCTTGTTGATTGGGTGAGCTGCTCATATAGAAGCCCCATCATCGGAAGTTCCTTGATGAATTGAAGATTCAACAAGGAAATGCTCATATCCCCATAGTAAAAAATGTTGGTGTTGGTGGAAGGATTCTAGATTTCAAAGTTGGCCCACAGAATATGAGAGCAGCAGGAGTATGGTTAGAAGGAACATTGAACCACGGCCAAAAGATCAATCCATTCAAGGACCCCTAAATAAGCTGTGCATACTTTCTTAGCCCTATGAGAACTAGCCTCACTGGTAGTAGTGCTCACCTGGATACCGTAGGTTATTAGAGCTCCATTGGATGTTGGGATTGGACATCATGCTTTGGCTAAAAGTGAGGCAAGGGTTGTTCCTCCTGGTTTCTATGGAGAGAGTGCGGATAAGCTATTTTGGGAAGGGAATCTTCATGCACATAGGTGGCATGGCCCATGCGAACATTTCTAATTGGAATGTGATGTAGTTAGGCCAATGAAGAGCTTGTGTGGCGTTGCAATCGGGTTCCTGTAAAGACTGATGACGTTTTGTTCTGATACCTTTGTATACTTTAAAGTCCTCAAGGTTTTCACTATCATCTGGTAAGCAACACTGCGACCAGGTTAACCATGGTTACCTAAAAAAAGGGGTTATGGATAGGAAAGGTAGTTTAATAAGAGGGACCAGGGCAAGATATTTGTTGAAACCAGAAAACCCAAGGAGATGAAAACTAAGGGAACAAATGATACAGTTATGTGTCTCTCTAAAAATGGGTTACGGTAAAGTTACTAGATTTGATCTTTCAGGTAAGGTGACTTTGCTCAAGAAAGTTGTGTGGAGTACTCACTCAAGGTTTGAAGAGGAGTTAGAGAAATGGCTTAGGAAGGACCTGCAGTTTGACCAAGGAAGGGGTCCTGAAGTAGAAGAAAGTAAGAGAAAATATGAAAGGGAAGTTTTTGGGGTGATGAAGGAGTGGATGACGGAAAACGAATTTGGCAATTTAAAAAAATAAGGAGAGGCTCCAAAGTCGGTGATTGTCGGAGGCCATGAAAAGGTTTTGGAAGGGAGCATAGCTGAATGTTATAACTTGCTTAGGTAAAAGATTTGAAAGATTTTCAGAACAAAAACCAAGGCATGAGGAGTTATCATGGTTTTATAAAGATGGAAATGCCCTCCTGTTTGTTTGTTCCGCTTTAATATGATGGAAGAGGGGTATAAATGTCTCTAAGGCAAAATAAGCTAAAAAATTAGTGAGACATGCAAAAAATGAACTGATGTCTAAAAGGGAAAACTGTGGTAGAAGATGCTGCCCAGAGGCCAAGTTCCCAATAACTGAAAATGTGAATTGGAGAGAGAGAGAGAGAGATCGATAGATAGATAGATAGATAGATAGATAGAGAGAGAGAGAGAGAGAGAGAGAGAGAGAGGGAGGGAGGGAGGGAGGGAGGGAGGGAGGGAGGGAGAGAGAGAGAGAGAGAGGAAGCAGAAAGGAAAGATATTGAGGAAAATAGATAATAGTGCATTTCATGAGAAAAGGAAGATGATTTCATTGATTCTCAGGATAATTACATTCAATCCACACAAAGGAGAGAGAGAGAGAGAAGAAAAAGGAACGAAGAAAGAGAGAAGATAGAGGAACTGCGAAGCAAGGAGAGCTGCTTCAGAGTGAGATCAACATCATCATCTTCATGACAACTAAGCTTTACAACGAGCTTCGTAAATTCCTTGCGAGTGGAATTGAGGAGTCTCCTCAAACAAGCCACTTCAGCCTCCGCCTCCTCCAATTCCTTCTAGAGGTCTAGGACCTGATGGTTGCGCTTGTGAATGATGGTTTTGTAGGTAGCCAGATGCTTGGCGTGGTTCAGCAACAATTGCTCTTGGGTCTGACTTTCAAGAGTGTGAATAGAGTTGACGTGCCAGAAATCAAGGATCATGTCATTGCGTAGTTTAACTTGACGTCTTGCTCCCATAAGCCCTCCTATGGGAACTGACTTAGATTGGAACGAATCCCAACCTAATGGTGACCTGGATGTAGAGAAGAGGTTAAAGGTAAAAAGGAAGAATAGGTTAGAAAGTATGGGAAATGGAAAGTAGAGAGTCGGTTGGAGAATGCAAAACATAAAAAAGGTTATTTATAAAAAAGAAGAGAGGAAAGAAAATTAATGAAGATGTACGGTTGAAAACCGGTTTTTGGCACATCAAGTGTCACCTTGAAAGAGGAGAACACACTTTGGAAGACATGGAGATAGTGGTAATCATAACGATGAAGGAACGACAATTATCATCATTGGGTGTACCGTGATAAAGTTTGTCAATGCCAAGGTGATTGGAATTTGTGTTGTGAGAAACATGCAAGCAAAAAAACAAAATAGAAGGAAAAGGAAAATAGGGGAAAAGTAATGGAAGATGAAGAAAATATGAAAAGGCAAAGGAGAGATGGAGAAAAGGAAAGAAGAAGAATTGAACATTTTAATATTAAAAAAGGGGTGATAACATCATGGGACGAAAGCCCTTATTTTCATCCACATCAACTTAATTGTGACACGCATTGAAAACAACCCTAAAAAAAAACCATCCTAATTTTCCACGTCAGGCTCAGGTTCAAACTTAGGTTGCTTCTTCGAAAATTTCTTGAGGAGCTTCTTGTTGTTCTTACGAGCAGCCTGAAGGTTTTTTCAGAGGCGAAAGATCTCCATGTCCTTGTCATAGAGTTTGCTATTTGTAATTGAGACCATGTAGTACCGCTTTAACCTCTCTCCTTTTAGGGACTCAATAACCCTAACTTTGCTGAGCAAAATCTCCTTGGTCTAGGAAAGACAAACCGATTGATCGGTAATGAAATTTTCGATCTCCTGAACTTATCTTCAAGAGTGGGGTCGGCATCACCCCACTCCCAGGGGATGTAAGTTGGAGTGAGAGTGGGAGCCTTCAGACCTTGATCCTCATGATCAGAGGAGGGAGATGTCTTAGAATGTAGTGCTGCCTTTATGTGGAGGACTTCTTCAGCATAAGTCTCAAGTCTGTATTTATTGAATGTATTAATATCACCGGGCTTGCTCCATTGATGTTTATGGTCGCTTTAGTCGGAGTATTGGGATTTTGTGTCCATTTAAAGGTCTTACGGGAGCATTATTGAAATTTCATAATAGTGGAATAATGAACTCCAATAGGAGTATGGTCCATAGGGACCGACATTGGCAATGTTGATGCCCTGATTCAAACTAGGCTTAACGAGCAAGGTTGAGTTGAGTTCTAAAACTCTATGATACCTGGGCATATAACACAACCGAGAAGGATTTGCAGGATTAACCCTTGATGGTATCGGAGACATGCCCAGGGTAGTTGACCAAGGGACTTTGTAACCCTTGTGTGTGATAGGTAGGCCTGAAGGGACAAGGGCCAAATCCTCATCATCACCATCAAACGACATGTGTATATGATAGTCATTTTAGGAAGTAGACACTATTGAGGGTGTTGCATGTACATATGCTACAGATAGTCACCACGGCCCAATTTTGATGAGTGTGCAAAGGTCTATGTGACCTAGGCTTGTCTCTAAGGGGCCCTGTAGTCCGTAGACTAGGATTGTGTTCTCATCACCTATTGGTTGACTTTGGCAGTTCAATTATGAAGCCCTATGATGGACTGTGCATCATGGAAACTACTAGGTTACTTTGAGAAAGTGAATGTGGGACATAGTCACCAGTCGAGATGGTGTGTCTCTGTATTTTCGTATTTTTCCTTAATGAAGTTGGATCCGATTCCCATCAAATTAATTTAAAAATAATTAATTTTGTTTTAAACTATTTTTAGAATATAAAATAATTTTTTAGAAATCTTCCAACATTTTAGTTTTTCAAAATTGATATTTAAATAAGCCAAAACTGATTTTTTTTCAGATATTTAAATATTCAGAGAGAAAATAAAAATATTAATGATTTTTATAAAATCATTTTATAAGTTTTAAAATCACTTAATTACTACTATAGGGAGGCATAATAATAAGGGTCCACCATTTTAGGCCCACCTTGATATGGGTGTGGGGCCCACTATGCAACGATAAGTGGAATGCCCCACTTTTCTCACCTTTCAAATATAGTGGCTTGTGTGATAAGCCATGCTTTGTAAAAGAAATAAGAAGGTTTTGTAAAAGGGGCTAATTAATTTATAAAAGGGTATGGGTTGGGATTGACTGAAAATAAATGGATAGACTTGGCATACTTTTCTACACATAATATTTGATAGGTTTAGGTTAAAGAAGTGGAGGGATAAGGTTCTAGGACCTTCCATTAGATCATGATGGACGATCTGTGGATTGTATGGCTAAGATCTCTCACCGCACAGGTCACCTTTGATTAATGGTCTAGATAGAATCTCATAAGGATGGCCAAACCCTAAGAAACCCTATACATACTAGGGGGCAGACCCACATAGTGTGAGAAGAAGAGAGACCCCATTTTGTGCGCATGCTCTTTAATACCAAGTAAGGGTTTTGGCATTACCTCCCATTTGCTGAGATTCAAGAAAGACCTAAATTTCGTGCGCCATTGGTGGCGGAGACCTTATGTGGGGTGTGCAAAGTCCATTAGAGGTAATCTTTTGGTACGTTGTTCTATTTTCTGTTTTCTTATATTTTTTTGGTCCCAAAATCAATTGATGTAATTTTTTATTGCGTAATGAAGAGTTATGAAAGTGGTAGCAAGTGAGAATCCATTTATTATATTTTCTTTTATGTATTTGAGTTTTAATTGTAATATTTGGACATATGTAGTGTTCTAGCTAGTATCGCAAAATAATATTTTAAAATACATAGACTGTGCTAGCTTACATTGTCCACTTTCAAGAATGGCTTGAGGATTCCATGGATGTATAAGAAATGTTTACTCGAGGAGAGTTTTGGTACAGGAAAGGAAATGGTGGGCAAAATGCTCAGGAAATTCCCTTATGTAAGAGGATTGCATGAGCAAGGGCGTGAATGTGATGTTGCATGAGATAAAGATTGAAGTTCCCAAAGATGAATCAAATTTTCCGAGAGAAAGACATAAAAGTGGAGCTTTGAACAGATAAGTCCAACAGAAGGGAGATGGTTTATTGGCAGTTTGAAAGATAATCAAGTGCCCAAAATCTTGACCGAATGTTGGGCTCCCAAAGACAAGAATGTTCAAGTGACATTCGGGAGGGCATCCGTTTGCGTGTATTTTATGACTCTCTGAGGGATTTCACCGTGGTTATAAAAAGGCAGGAAATGCATCAAGGGAATGATATGAATAAGTCAAGGTAAAATAGGAAAGTGAGCTTTTAGGGGAATCGGCAGGAATAGTCCTTATAATTAAGGAAGATTTCACCTCGGTTGTCTACTAAACCTCCTGATGATGTGGTTAAACAAAAGGATAAACTCACATAGAAACAAACAGAGGAAGATTCTAACTAGCGAGGTTATGTGAGTGATTTAACCAGGGATTTGCTGCTAAAAGAAACTGAACGAGCTTAGAATTTTAAATTTGAAATTTTAAAGTATGAATTAAAATAAGGAAATTCCAATAGTAACTAGGGGTTCAAACTTTATTGATCAATAAAGAAAGAGATAATGTTGTTTCAGATCAGATCATAACGAACCACCCAATTACAACAAATTTATGTCTAGAGTCTATAAAAAGTGCTCTAATCAACAAGGGAAGGGGACCTGTCTTCATAAACTTGGGAAAGAAGCTTAGCACAAAGCAAATTTGTGAAAGATGGAGTGTAAGTTGTAGTCCTCAAGGTACTCGCAGAGAAAACTCATCGGCCATACATTTTTAGCGTGAGGCCACAGAGGTTGAATTATGTAATTTTAAGAATATGTCCTGTAATTTGGGTTGATTGATCAAGGGTGTTCCTTATTTACTTACTGAGCTTGGATGAAAACGAAACATATGTCTTTGTAAGTGTTTGAACCTCTTCCCGAACTTATATTTATCTTCAATAAAATTTTGAATTTGTTTTTTTTCCATTTTGTTGTCTCTCTGGTTGTTATTGGAGTTTTATTTATCTTTTGTATCTTTATAAAAGACACATTTGGGGGAATCAGGGATAGGAATAGGTTTTTCTTTCTCCTTTTTTTTTTAATGATAATTTTTTCCCTTTTTTTTCTTTTTTCTTTTCTGTAAGGAAAGTAGAGATAAAATCACTTTTACCCTTATACCCCCTTCTCCCTTCCTTTTTTTTTTTTTTTTCAATTTTGGAAAAGGAGTGTAGATTAAGGTTTGGGAAGGGGGTTGTTAAGAGAAGTAGGGAAAATTGACGATTGGACGAAAAGAAGAAAGGAGTTTGAGGTTGAGATATATGGATTAGTGTTTAGAGAGGCGGAGAGAATTTTAGAAGAGTAGATGAATGTGTTAAAGATTGATTAGGATTTCCAGGTTAGGGTTTGGAAACAAGATGAGCAGATTATGGTTTCGAAGAAGATGAAGAAGCAAATATAATAGAGACACATACGAGTGGAGGATAAGAAGAGACTATTGGTTATCGTGATTGAGTGTGATTATGCCGAGGAGGTCTTTGCACACTGCTTTGACACCATTAAAGAAAGCAGAAAATATGAAAGAAAACAGGGAATGGCACCCCCCACAAGCCGTTGAAGAACACGAAAAAAGAGGAATGAGGGATTCTACCACTCGCCTTTTACATTCATAATATTTCTTTTATGCACTGGTTTCACAGTTTAGGGTATAAGTGAAATTTCACTTATACCCTGAATAAATTCTCGATATTAAATTATATGTAAAATGTGCACAGAATTACAAAAATTCCCACAAGGGTATTACGCAATCATTAATATTAATGACCTGTAAAAAAAGATAGAAACTTTCTAATGTATACAAAAAATAATTCTCATTCCTTTTTTCACTTGCTTTATTCTCATGGATGCCTCTCTAATTGTGAGAAGATACCTTACTGTACAGATGGCCGATCTTGGCTTCCATTGCTTTGCACCTGACTGGATTGGATTTGGTTTTAGTGATAAACCTCAGCCTGGATATGGTTTCTCTTACATAGGTTCGTTGAACTTTTGCTTTAACGCACTTAAGTAAAAAGAAAATAATATTTTTAAGGTGCCCAATGTTTTAATGTTTCTGATGTAATGTTATATGGCTCCTGCAGAAGAGGAATTTCATGAAGCATTTGACAACTTGCTTGAAGCATTATGCATATCATCTCCAGTTATTTTAGTAATACAGGTCTGATACCACTCACAACCATGAACAACGTTTTCGGTTAGCTTGGCATCCTAGCATTTGTTGTAGTTTTACACACTCGGAGAATCCATGCCTGCATAAATTGCCTGCATTTGAGGGCCTACTATGGGATGCCTGGTTCAAATATTAGGTCAATATTCACATCAAGACAATTTGGTCTGTGAACTATTGTTTGCTTTATAAATAGTGCCCAATTGGATGATGTTTTATATATTTCCCAAAATGTTCTCATAACTAAAATTGGAAGTTACAGTTGTTTATTGCTCCTTGTTTATTTTTTATATTTAGTTAGTTGTCATTTTTTTGTTTACGCGGATTTCTGAGTTATACAATTGATCAGCTGCTACTTGATTGTAATATGCTGCACCTCATCATTCTTGTAGGGATTTCTTGTTGGCTCATATGGTCTGACTTGGGCTCTGAAAAACCCAAGCAGGGTTTCAAAGATTACAATTCTCAATAGTCCATTGACCGTTTCATCTTCCATTCCAGGGTTATTTCAGAAGCTAAGGTTCAATTTCTTGAATACTTATCGCATAGGGTTATTTCGGAAGCTAAGGTTCAATTTCTTGAATATTTCTCGCGTATTCTTCCATTTCCCAAGATATGTGTAGTATTGCTCTATGAAAATTAGTGTGAAATCAAATTGCTTACAAGTTCCACAATTATTACAGCGCAAATATGTAGTTTTCTTATGAGCATGTTTGCAATATTATATAGGCAATGCAAATGTTCTGTGCATGACCAATATTCAGATGCTAATTAATTGGAATGACATCCACTGATTTTTACAGCTGTCTCGGTTTTAACATGACTATATATGTTGAGAAGGGCACTTGGTAGAAACGTATTTATATACATTTTCAATTTCTTGAATATTTCTCGCGTATTCTTCCATTTCCCAAGATATGTGTAGTATTGCTCTATGAAAATTAGTGTGAAATCAAATTGCTTACAAGTTCCACAATTATTACAGCACAAATATGTAGTTTTCTTATGAGCATGTTTGCAATATTATATAGGCAATGCAAATGTTCTGTGCATGACCATTATTCAGATGCTAATTAATTGGAATGACATCCACTGATTTTTACAGCTGTCTCGGTTTTAACATGACTATATATGTTGAGAAGGGCACTTGGTAGAAACGTATTTATATATATTCTCTGTCTATGGTTTATAAAAAAAGGTGGGCTTTTCTTATCGTCATTGTGCCTTACGTTCTTAAGATTCTAAATCTAGTGGTTGGCCTTGTAGAGTTTCCTTTTGCAGTGATCTATTGCCTACTTCTGATATCATGGAAATTTCAGAACAAGAAAAATTCTCTCTTGATTCACAAGCTGAAAACCTGTTAATGCTAGGCATGTTATTGAAATACGGAAAGAATTTTTAGATAATAGCCTCTTACTTTTATTTTTGCAGAATTCCTCTTTTCGGTGAATTCACATGCCAAAACGCTGTTATGGCTGAGCGTTTTATTGAAGCAGGTAGCCCGTACGTATCTGTGTCCTATCTTTCCACTTCAAGGATTTGAATAATGCTCCTTGGATGAATATTGCCTGAGACACTGGAATTGCATCGACAGCATGATTTCAGCTAGCTTATGGTATTCGTTTATTAAATGGCATGGCACATACATTGCACAATTCAAATGGAGGAAAGTGTGTTAAAAAGAAAGCAATTTCACTTAGGGCCTGTTGGATAGAAGGAAATTAAAAATCTTAGATATTTGAAATCCAAGGAAATCTATGGATTTTCAATATTAAGGATTTTTGTCATGGATTCCTCAAATCTCTTGTTTGGATAAACTATACAAAATTCATGGATTCCTTACAATCACTTCTATGTCCATTGTTTGGTAACAAAACTTGATACAATTTCTCTCTCTCTAAAATTTTTATATACTTTCTCTCTCTAAAACTCAAAATTTGGGATAGTGTATCTATAAAATTTTTGAGATAGTTTCTCTCTCTAAAATTTGTTATGGTTTATCTCTCTAAAATTTAATATACTTTTTATCCAAAATTTAAAATTTGAAATTGTCTACCTAAAAATTTTGAGATAATTTCTCTTTCTAAAATTTGTAGGTGCTTTACTCTCTTTAAGATTTAATATAGTTTCTCTTTCTAAAATTTTAAGATATTCTTCTCTAGAACTTAAAACTTGAAATAGTTCCCCTCTTCAATAATTTTGAGATAGTTTTTCTCTCTAAACATTTTAAGTAGTTTCTCTCTTTAAAATCTGATATAGTTTTTCTCTGAAATTTTAAGATACTCTCTTTCTAAAAGCTAAAATTTGAGATAATTTCTCTCTAAAATTTTTGCAATAGTTTCTTTTTCTAAACATTTTATGTACTTTCTCTATCTAAAATTTGAAATAGTTACTCTCATAAATTTTACGATGCTTTCTCTCTCTAAAACTTCAAGTTTGAGATAGTTCCTCTCTCTAAAATTTTGAAAAATTTCTCTCTTTAAAATTTGATATAGTGTCTCTCTAAACTTTGATATACTTTCTCTCTCTAAAATTTGATATAGTCTCTCTAAACTTTGATATACTTTCTCTCTCTAAAATTTAAAATTTGAGATACTTTCTCTCTCTAAAAATTTCTTGTACTTTCTCTATTTAAAATTTGATATAGTTTATCTCTCGAAAATTTTAATATATTTTTTCTCTCTAAAACATAAATTTTGCTATAGTTTCTCTCTAAAAATTTTGAGGTAGTTTATCTCTCTAAATTTTTTTTGGTAGTTTCTCTCTTTAAAATTTGATATAATTTCTTTCTAAAATTTTAATATATTTTCTCTTTCTAAAATTCAAAATTTGCGATAGTTTCTCTCTTAAACTCAAAATTTGAGATAGTTTCTCTATCTAAAAAATGAGATATTTCTCTCTCTAAATTATTTTTCTTTCTAAAATTTATAATAGTTTCTCTCTAAAAGTTTAAGAATACTTTCTCTCTCTACAATTTCAAGAATACTTTCTCTCTCTAAAACTTAAGATTTGATATAGTTTCTCTCTCTAAAATGTTGAGGTAGTTTCTATTTCTAAAACTTTTTAGGTTGTTTCTCTAAAATTTGATACAATTTCTCTCTCTAAAAATTAAAATATGAGATTGTTTCTCTCTCTAAAAATTAAAATATGAGATTGTTTCTCTCTAAAAAATTTGAAATAGTTTCTCTCTCTAAAAAATTGAGATAGTTTCTCACTAAAATTTTGCATGTACTTTCTCTCTCTAAAATTTTGAGATAGTTTATCTCACTAAAAAGTTTTAGTACTTTCTCTCTCTAAAATTTTAACATACTTTCTCTCTCTAAAAGTTAAAATTTGAGATAGTTTCGCTCTCTAAAATTTTGAGATAGTTCATCTCTCTAAAAAAATTTGGTACTTTTTCTCTCTAAAATTTTAACGTACTTTCTCTCTCTAAAAGTTAAAATTTGAGATAGTTTTTCTCTAAAAATTTTGAGATAGTTTCTCTTTAAAAAATTTAGTTACTTTCTGTCTTTAAAATTTTCATACCTACCAAATGCTCCATATGTTTTGGGTCGAGGGAGCCAATGAGCGAAATCCATGGGCCTTGGACATGCAAAAAAACAGGTTTTGGTGTAGAAATTAAATCATGGAAAAGTAAATCTTATTTCCATAATTTTGATTTTCCGGATTTTAAGTATCCTAGTCATTAAACCATCCAAACGGTAGATTTTTACAATATCCAATATATTAGGAGTCTATGCCTTAAAATCCATATACCCAAACAGGCCCTTAAAGGAAACTGCCTTGGTGAACAAGTTGATGGTTTGCCAATTGATGGAAGCATGTGCAGGGCCACAATCAAGTCCTGAATGAAATGTTTCTTAAGCTACTTGCCCCATAAAAAAATGTTGTTCGATCCATTATGACCCAAATCTCTCGTGGAAGGTTACAATTCTGATTCAAAAATGTGATTCGGCAATTCCGACTACGAATCTTCAGAAAACCCATTTCTGTGAAGTCTGGAATATCGATTCCTTTTTTTAGGAATCTTGATTCCAAGACTTATAGAATCTAGTTTTTAATATTTTCTAGTTCTCGATTCCGCAATTGGTGAATCTCAATTCTACATTTGTTGAAATTGGTGTCTACATTTACCAAAATTCTTCCATTTCTCTTTTTTTTTTCTTTTTGCTTTTGGTCTAAGAAGTGATGTTTAGAGGTTTTCAAGGCATCAAACTACTCGAGCTAGACACTCAATCTCAAGCTACAAGGTGTAGTCTTTTTTTTTGGCATGAAATGAGGAATAGAAACCAAGGTGGTCCACATTCTCTACTTCTTTAATTATGCATTGTATTGATCTAATGAAAAGATTACAACTCTAAGATGTAGGAATAATGTAACACAAGTAATATAAATGTGCATGTATGGCATGTCGATAAATGAACATTGAGACGTATTGTTTCCCTCTCAGTTCCCTCTCGATTCCAAAGATGTCGGAATCTCAATTCCGTAAAAAAAAGAATCTCGATTCTATATTGGTTGATTCCAAAGAGCTAGGAATCTCAATTACATCTATGTAGGGATATCAATTATATTTTTGTTGAATCTCTATTCCTAAAAATAGGAATCTCGTCCCTCATGATTCCTCTTGTACAGACATTGGTTCAAAAAACATGAATCTTCTAGCCATAGGCGATCCCCACTTCCGATTTCTAAATTGATTCGGGTTTTGAATCGCTTCGGGAAGCTATGGTTCGATCTCATATGTACTTACTCTCCACTCATGAAAAATCGGGTTGGAGTTCTCGATATCACTGATGTTTCACTGTATTGGGGTGTTGAGAGAGTCAAATGGATGCCCATGTCTTGAAAAAACTTGGTGTTCAAAATAGTCTCGTCTATAGAGGATATTGGCCGTCTCTTGGCCTTGCTACTGGACCCTAGAAACAAAGTTTCATTTTCTAATGTTTTGAAGGAATAACAGAGGCAACAAGGAAATCATGATAACTTGTTTGGTTCACTGCATTTAAAGACTAAGTTGATGCTGCCCGTTAGTATTTCTGATTGTATGGTTGTGATGTGGCTCATAGAGTTCATCAGTAAATTTATTGTCAATTTTCTTAGTCAAAACAGATAGGGATGCACATAAGAAAGTTGTGAGGTGAAAAGCAAGTGTAGCAATTGAGGGATTATGAAAAGTTACTAAGGTTGGTCATCTAGAGATCTAGAGTGAAGTTTTTTGAGTTGGATGTTGAGAAACCAGTAAGGGGAGATTTTGAGGAAGCCTAAGGTATTTCTGAAAAATAAAAACTTTGTCCTCTTAAATTCGTAGCCTACAGAATTTCAAAAAAATTTGATTCTTCAATACCTCCAGGGAGCATTAGAGATCAGTGATATCAATTCAAAGGTAATATTGATATTAATAAGAAGTTCTATTTATAGATAAGTAGATATGTATTGTATTCTTCAAGTTGCATTTGCTTTGCTACTTTTTGTTTCTTTTGTACTTAGCTCCCTTTTCTAGTTGTCCATGCAAGTTTTTATCAATATACCTGTAACTTCTTATTCTAATTGTCTTTTCCATACCATCCAGGTAATTTAATCAACATACTTGTATTTATATGTGTAAGATACCCTATGGGTACCTTCTAATGGGAAATTTTGATTTCTTTGAAAGATTGACTTTGTATTCTCATAATTACTGCTGATGTTGATCATTGAGTTATTCTTTTGAGGATCACTTATGCGACAATATAGTCAATGAATCTAGTTGGCTTCTTTTGCTCATAGATGTTAACGATTTATTGCACATATTCTTATATGTACAATATGGTGATAATCCAATGTGTAAATAAATTACATTGTCTCAACTTTCTCATACACCGCAATAAGATGTTGTTGTATTATTTGGTATGAATATTTTATCATGAAGGAGTATTTTGCAAAGTTTTAGCTCATCTGAAAGCGTATGTCTTCTTTTTTGGTGAAATTTACACATTGCAGCTAGGATACATTGAACTGCATTAGAAATTTTCAGTCCCTGCATTGTTGTATGTAATTAATTTCATGATGTGTTCTTTGGGTCTTATTTGTTGACAGATATGTGCTCAAGTTGGAAAAGGCTGACATCTATCGGTTACCATATTTATCAAGCAGTGGACCTGGTTTTGGTTGGTATTGAATACCTATGACCTCTGAAATTAGGGTACTTTTAGAACTATTGTCTCTAGTGAATGGAATCTTTCTGAATAATTACAATGGTCACTAATTGAGATCGGAATGAGCTTCAATTATGATTTGAAATCATTAAAATTCATTAAAAAAAACTTGATATGATTCATTTACAGGTCATGAGAAGTTACTGAAAGATTTTGAGAAAAGAATGATAGTTGTGTGTTGAGTGAATTCACTTATATAATTAGAAGCATTGGGGCCAATTACATAGTTGCCCTTACAATCAACAAATGGCAGCACATGGTATACATGTAACTCTTAACATGCCCCTGCAAGTTAGAAGATAAACCCGATGTTGATCTTTGGCAAGAGATCTACTGAATATGTCAGTATTTTGTGCACTTGAGGCCACATAAGATTGTATCATTTCTTTCGCCAGGATTTTTTTCATTAACAATATGATACTCTACCTTTATGTGCTTGGTTCGGGCATGAAAAAAAGGATTAACTGCCATGGGCATCGCACTTTTGCCATCACTATATAATACAAATGGAGTGGAAGTAGCAAATCCAAGGTCTTGACATGGGCTTGCGGTCATGTATGGAAAAGTGACGGATGGAGATCAATTGCATGCTTGTGCCTGGAAACCTGGATCCCCTTTGAAAGACTGTGATTGCGCAATCACACATGGTCTTTATTTCTATAGCCGTGGTTGTGGAGGTGGTCATGCACAGGAACAGAATGGTTACTTTACACCTTCCTGCCACATGCCTCTGCAGGCATCCTTGGCACACCTCCTGCCTCCTCTTCCATCTTATGTCAAGTATGAGTGGATATACAGCTCTAAAATTCACCCATTGGTTTAACCTGGCATATGAACTTCAGGCATTAGCCCATGATCTGGTTGCTATCTCTCTTGCATCTGCTTCAGACTCCTTAAGGTACCTTCATAGTGGGGCCTCTCACTACATTTCCAAGGACATAAGTATCATCTCTCCACCTTATCTCATTTTATGAACCATCAGCGTATAACAAAAGATGGTTGTTCTCATCTTATCTCAGCTATTGGTGTGGAAATGGTGCTGTAAAAGTGAATATTGGCTCCTAGTTGTCTTTTAATTGTATTTTAAGCCCCTAAGAACTTATTTGTCCTTAATTTCCCTCAAAGCGCACTTTTGTGTTCTTTTATAATTAATATAATGCAATAGAGAGGTGTGTGGGGTCAAGTTAGGCCTCATGTGACCTTCTCTCTTCCCTTTTTTCTAATCAAGCCCTTGATCACTCTTTCTATTCTCTCCTCCTCCTTGGTTGCTGCTGTATTTTTAACTTGGTATCCGAGCAAGGTTACTTCGAGAGGTTTCTTTCGAAACCCTAAAGATGTGATCTAGTATTGCAAAGGCCTGTAAAATCTGTATGGTTAGAAATCCTGGATCTGCAAAGGGTATGGGATGAAAAAATCGTAGTTTATGTAGTTACTTCTTTGTATTTTTTTATGCCGTTAGACCCTAGATCTAGTTGGTGTGGTTCAATGGTGTCAAAGTCAGTGTTGGACCCTTCAATGGATTGAATCCTTGTTTGTGTGTTCATCATCATCATCAAAGCGGTTTCCCAACTATTTCGGGTTGGCTACATGAATCCTGGTCCGCTATTCTGCTTTATCAAGGGCTATACCCTCTTGTTTTTAAGTTGTAAAAGTCAATTTTCTTTGAGATCTCTTGTATGGATGATCTTGGTTCCCTGTTTGAGGTGTTTTTTAGTGGCCCTTTGTGTTGATTAGCAGGTTTCCTTGATAGTTTTTTCATTGTATTTTGGTCGATATATCAAGTGTGAGTGATTCTGGACATGCTACCATCTCTATTAGTATTCCAAGTGTAACATCCTATATGGATATTCATGGAGATAAGCCTGGACTACAAATTACTAATGTCATAGTTATTGGGATGAGTTATTATAGTGGTCATAGTGGTCATAGTCCACAAAAAATATTCATTGGTGGAAGAGGGACGTTAGGTTATATCAATGATAAGATTATTGAACTAGAAGAAACAGATCCCTCACATAAGTAGTGGTAAACTGAAAATCTAACTATAATGTCTTGGTTAGTGCACTCCAAGCAACCCTCAATTAATAGGGGTTGTTTGTTTCTTAAAACCACGAGAGAGATTTGGGACTCTGTACACCAAATTTAATCTCAAACCAAGAATGTGGCTCAAGTGTACTAGTTGAGATAGGAAATTTCCCATCTCCAACAATGGTAGAGGTCTCTTGCTGCTCTTGCAACGTATTTTTCTTTGCTTCATTACGTGGGAGTTGGACAACTATCATGTGTTTAAAATGGCTTGTAAGGCATGTGGAGAGAAATACAAAATTAGATTATGAAGTTCTTTGGCGGTATTGAACCCAAAGTTTGAATTAACTAGGGTCCATATACTTAGTAGGGATAGTCTTCCTTCACTTAATCAGGAGTATTCCTTTATCCAAAGTGAGGAAAGTCGAAAAATGGTCATGTTGCTTGTTGTAAGTACTTGATTGTTCTGCCCTTGTTTCAGCCTCATTGCCTTCTATAAACAATAGGGGCCAGAACTTAAAAATTTGGAAAAGAGGGCAGAATTAAGGAGCTAAAAGTAACTTAAAGTGTGACTATTGTGATAGAAATGGTCATACTAAAGAAACTTGCGGGGACTTGGTTCATTGGCAAACTAAATTTAACCGTCAAGGCTAGTTTAATGCTGGGAGTTCAGATGCTGCTAGTACGTAGTAGTCAGTGCAAAATGCAATCCAATCATCAGCTTTTACTCTAAAAGAGATGATGCTAGCACAGTTAGATGACCTATCCACTACCTCTCCTTCATCCATTGCACACTCAAGTACTCATGCTCTAAGCATGTCTCCCTTGCTCTGTATGGACTATCCTAGATTATTGATTCAGAAGCATTAGATCACATGAACAGTATGTCATCCTCGTTTTCTTCCTATTCTGTTTATTCTAGTAGCGTTTAAGAGAAGAGCACGATCCACTTCTACAAAATGTCTATTCTTTCTTTCAGCTACATCATTTTGTTTGGTGTATAGGCGCAAGAATTTTGATATTCTATCCCATGCTCCTACCAAGTAGCAGTATAACTCTCCATTACAATATTCCCCACCTTGGTTAGATCGAAGTACTTTAATTTTAGCCTTAAATTGAGTGAGAATCATCTTATGAAAGACTTTGAAAATATGTGGTACTTCATCTTTGGTTTTCATATGGTAGATCCAAGTATATCGAGAGTACACATCCACTAGAGAAACAAAATAAAGATGACCAAAAGAAGATGTAAAAGAAGAATGACCCCAAACATCATAATGAACCAGTGTTTGAAAAATCGTCGATCCGGATCAGAATCACCTGATCCGGATCGAGAATCGTCCTGAATCAATAATCCAAGATTATATAGATGGCATAAGTGAGATATGATTGGCAGAAGCATGAGAACCAAGTGTGTAAAAGATGAAGTAGAGGTAGTGGATGGGCCTTCTAATTGTGCAAACAGCTCGTGAAGGCTTTTTTCTTTATGCATTGGTATTATCTCCTTCTAAGTTGATATTGAGGATTGTGATGGCTGATCTATACTAGCAGCAGTTGAATTACCAGTGGTTGAAGCATTGTGAGTATTAAATTGACCTGGATTGTTGAATTTGGCACAGCGTCGAACCAAATCCCAATAAGTTTCTTTGAGATGACTAGTTCTGCCATAACGATCACATTCAAGCTTACTTTTATCATCTTGATTAGGTCCTCTTTTTCCAAATTTTTGAGTCCCATCCCCTTTATTATTTGTAGAAGGAAAGGAGGTTGATGTAAGAGTAGATAAATCAAACTCCTTGGCTAGACAGCATGACATTTTTCCTACTCTCTTCACTTTGAACCAACGAATGTACCTGAGTAAGTGACCGAAGGATATCCCTACTAAGTATTTGAACCTTGGCGAATTCAAACTCTGGATTCAAGAATTCAAAATACAGTTTTATTCCACTAATTATTTGTATTTCTCACCTTCTTCTATAGTGGATAGTTTAAACATTTGATAGTGGTCTAGCTCCTCCCATATGTTACAAAGTAAGGAAAATATTCATTGAGAGACTTCTCGCCCTGTTGAAGATTGCAAATATCTTGCATTAGTTAATACAGTTGAGCCACATTTTTTCTTTGCGAGAAAGTTTGATACAGAGTCTCAAATCTCTTTTGCAGTTCAAAGAAACAAAAAAACCCTACTAATCAATGGATGCATGGAGTGTAACAACCAAGATATAATAGTAACGTTTTCAATTTCCCACTTCTCATGTACTAGACTGTTTCTTCGGGTTCAGTAATCTTACCATTGATATATCCAAACTTTCTCCTTCCATCGATAAACATTTTAGCGGATTGCGACCACTCTAAATATTTTTTTTTATTGAGTTTAACAATAGTAGTTTGCAGTACTACAGGGTTATCTCCATGGATACTCATATTGGAGGTAACACCGGAAGTACTTGTGAAGGTGGAAGAGTGGCTTCAATCACTCAAACCAGACGTAATGGCCACAACATAGCCTGGAAACACAAAGAATACGTGCTGATCAACACAATCGACCATTCAAAAATAATTTGAATGGGGACCCGAGATCATCTATACAAGAGATTTAGAAAAAAAAATGAGTTTCACAACTCATAAACAATGATTTGATCCATATAGGTGGTCCGACAACAGATTTTAATATCATAGATCCATGATAGCCAGGCCTAGGGTTTTTGATCCCACATAAAAAACTCGAGGAAATAACCGTGAATTATATTTGTTCTTCAATTCCATACCTTTCTCTGATCTAGGGTGTCGTATCGCCTTGTTCTTCATCAGATCTAGGGTTTCTGGTTGTACAGCTTTAGAAGACCCTCACATGGCCAAATCACATCGTTAGGGTTTAAAAAAAAAACCCACCTTGCTCTGATTCCAAGCTAAAATACAACCGTAAATAATGACAGGAGGAGAAACATGAAGAAAAAAGATGAAGAGGTCAAATGCTCAATGTAAGAGAAAATGAGGAAGGAAGAGGATGTGGAAAGAGGAAGAAAGAGAGAAGGTGATGTTAGGTCATACTGACCTTGAGCACCTCTCATATGTATATATTAGTTTATAGAATATTTATTTGTTGTAAAATGGCAGATGAATGGAGGAAAACTATTGTGGTACCTATTGACAAGAATTATGGAGACATACACAACTGTGCAAACTATCGACGGATCAAGCTTATGAGCCATACTATGAAGCTCTGGGAGAGACTCATTAAGCAACTACTCTCGCATGAAACGAATTTATCTAAAAACCAATTTGGTTTTTATGTCAGGAAGCTCAACAACTGAGGCTATTTTTCTACTTAAGTAGATGATTGAGAAGTTTAGGGCGAAGGGAAAAGGCCTCCACATGGTCTTTATTGATCTAGAGAAACTTATGATAGAGTACCTCGAGATTTGATTTTGCAGGTGTTGGAAAAGAAAGGCGTGTTAAGACACTACATCGACTTGGTGAGAGATATGTATAACGAAGTGCTAACTAGTGTACAAACAACTACTGGAGAGACAAGTAACTTTTAAGTGACAATAAGTGTACATCAAGGCTTAGCATTGAGCCTGTACCTCTTTGTCTTAATTATGGACGACTTAATTAGGCACCTACAGGATGAAGTACCGTGGTGCATGTTGTTCGCAGATGATATAGTTTTGATTGATGAGAATAAAAAACGACATCAACACAAAGTTAGAACTTTGGAGGGATGCTCTAGAATCCAAAGGTTTTAAAATCAGTCGAACTAAGACAGAGTATATGTAGTGCAAGTTTAGTAATAATAGGAGAAGAGATGAGGAACTAGTCAAGATTGACCTCCAGGAAGTGCAAAAAGACCACACTTTCGATATCTTGGGTTGATAATCCAGGAAAATGGAAAAATCAAAGATGTTGCACACAGAATTAGAGCGGGGTGGGTGAAGTTGAGATGTGCACCTGGAATTTTATGTGATCACCACATGCCAATGAGGCTGAAGGGCAAGCTCTATAGAACAACAATGATACCAATTTTGCTCTATGGGGCAGAATGTTGGGCGGACAAAAAACAACATACCCACAGAATGAGTGTAGCGGAGATGAGGATGTTGAGATGGATAAGTGGCAAGACAAGAAGGGATAGAATTCGAAATAAGTCTATTCGATAGCATTTAGGCGTGGAACCAATAGGCGATAAAATGAGAGAGAGTAGACTTAGGTGGGTTCGCCATGTGTAGTGCCAACCAAGTACAACACTTGTTAAGAGGTGTGAGTTAGTTCAAGTGGAAGGACTGAAAAGGGAAAGGGGTAGGCACAAAAGGATGTGGTTGGAAGTTGTCCAAAAAGATATGGGGACTTATGGCCTCACTGAGGATATGACTTTTAATAGAGCAGAATGGAGGACCAAGATTCATGTAGCCGACCCCAATTAATTGAGAAAAGGCTAAAATAATAATGAATGAATGAATGAAAGTCATTAGAGACTTAAATACATTATAATGATGACTAAGCCTTCAATAATTACTATCACAACAGGGTGCTCACCTTAACGTTGTAGGACTCCCAACCATCTCAACACTAATGGTTTAGGTTCTCCTCATGACTTTAATCCCAATTTTTGGGGTTTTCGAAAATATTTAAAATGGCTTTAAGGTGTTGCGTGCAAAATGTTTGGAAAATAGCACTCAATGGATGTGGTGCAAACAAGCAGCAATTAGCAAGCGGATACTCTATTGGAAATAAAGTATGGCACACGCAAATTATGAAATAATTGAATATTCTAAATAATATAGCTAATAGGTGGAATATATATTTTTTTACTTGTTATTTTCTAGGACTAAAGTAGCTGGTCAAGGGAAAAAAAAAAACCATCAGGAGGAGGATTGGGCTCCCTTGGGAAGTTTCCAGGGGCACTAGAAGTTAGTGGCGCACTCTGCGCTGCTAACTGCTTCAACGCCACACTTTTTGCCGTTGGATACTGACACCTAGTGATGCAAGGTGAGCTGTTGGAGCGTTTAGCCCACAGGTTTCTTCTAGATGCTTTGGTGCACCTTCCTTTGGTTTTTGGATGGCCAAAACAGCCACTTAAAAACTAATTTTCAGGGTGGTTTTTGACAGGTCTTTGTGCAAATCTAAGCTCGTCGGGACCCATGATGGGCACCTAACTGTTTACACGTGAATCTAGGATGGAAATCAACTAGAGGTCTATCCTATATCGATCTATGTCCAAAATTTTTATTTTTATAAATCAGTAAAGACATGAGTTTTGTCAAATTATGATTAATGAAGAAATCAGCCCCGAAAGACCTATTCTTCACAAATGGTCAGCAGGGCCAGCTGAGATCTACGTAAAAACCTAAAGAAACCTTTTGGAAATCGTAGGGAAACATGAGAATGATTTAAACGATCTTTGGAAAAAGAGAATTAATAATAAAGACAATAACATAAAAAATAAGGTGATGGCCTTAAATACCTAGGAAGCTAGGCCTTTAGGCATGACACATTGAGTTGAGTCTGGATCAGATGAAGATGGGGAGTTTGTGCTCTTTTTACGTCGAGGTTCGTTAAATTAAAAAAAATTTTAACTTCGAGAAAGAGAATTCCGAGGAATTTGTATCTAGGGCTTTGATTGGCTAAAAAAGGGTTTTCTTCTCTAGAGTTCGATGTAGTTTTTTGATATTAGGATTTTGTGGCACCTAGGGTTTGCTAGGTTTCGAGGCGGCGGTGAGAGGCTAGGGTTAGGTTTTCATTTTGGAAGAGGCCCCAAAGGCGACTGATAGTGGTCTATTTGTAGGCCTAAGTTCCCAAAACAAGAGGGCGACAGGTCCGGATTTAATCTAGATTGTCTATATAGCAGCAAAGCACCCTGTGCTATTAGCCTATTTCTGGCTTCACTTAGTGTAATTTCCTCCATACTTGATTAATTAACAATTTTATGATAGTTTTGGGTCTGTGTGGACTCTGTTCATATGACTGAATAATTTCTCTTCTTTCACACACATGACCTGTTTATTTTGGGTGATATTCATCTGAAGTAGGTTATTTGAAATATTTGGGGAATATCTTGGGCTTGACTATGGCCTGAGTGTGAAATTATGGCTCAGTGTGTCCAATGGTTCACTAGGCTAGTGTGATCTGGTCTAGAGACTCAGAAATAAATCTAATTTCCTTGGGGGTGTCTACAAAGAGCCAAATCAAAACTTTGACATGATAGAGACAAATTTGTGGAGATAACAAAATGAGCAATGGAATGTTGAGTGCGAAACCTTATACCGTTATAGATGCCGATGGGTACATTATCACCACACACAGCTTGTGAGTTAGAAGCAAGAAGGGAGCTATAGGCGAAGATGATTATTGAGTAGGTGGGGGGTATCCATCATTTAATTAACTTCTGGTTCAAACCTTTATGGGCTGGTCTTGAAGGACATCATGATGCGTAGAATTAATAGGTTCACCGGTTTGAGGTAACTAAGGTGAAGAAGCGGCATCAACATGAATGGGAAGGGAACTATAGAAGTTTAGGACTTTGAGACTTTTTCCAAAGTGGGATAGAAGAATTTGCATCAAACATTTGACCCTCTCATAAAAAATGAGTATTAAAAAAAATGGTAATATTAACACAAACAAATTTCTTTCATAAACATGGATGATAGTGACAATAGTGTTTATGGAAGCGTGAATACCTCAGAAAAACACACTTGATGGCTTGAGGATCCAACTTATTATTACCATTACCTAACAGATGAACAGAGTAGACACACAAAAACACTTGAGGAACCGCAAACTATGAAGTATTACGAAAGATAACAGTGTGATGTTTTTCCATTCAAAACTATAGTGTGCATACAATTAATTAATTAACATGAGATGAGCAAGGCATCTCCCCAATAAACTTTTTCGAACATGCATATTAATTAGCAGTGTATGGGTCACTTCTAGTAGATGTTGATTTTCCTTTCGACAATTGCATTATGTTGAGGAGTATGTGCACAAGAAGTTTGATGTAAAATTGCATTCTGAGCAAAGTAATTTTGAAATTCTCTAGAAAGATACTTTTTAGCATTATCGGAATGTAAAATACACACATTCTTATTGAATCAGGTACAAATTTCCTTGTGAAACAATTTAAAAATGGAAGTTCTCTCTGTTATTAAATACAACCATGTCATTCATGAATAATCATCCACGAAAGTTACAAACTATCTATGACCAGACAAACTTTGTACACTAGTAGGACCACAGATATTGGAATGTGCCTAGTTGACATGCCTAACACTCTAAAATTAGACATAGACCCTAAAGAACGAAGTAACAACTTCAAGCTATTTAGAGAAGGATGGCCTCATTGACAATGCCATAATAAGGGAAAAGTAGCAGAGGAAAGAGCAACACCAATCAGGTTATGATCTAAATAGTATAGGCAACCTGAATCATACCCACCACTTATTGTCCTTCTTGTCCTTAGATCTTGAAAGGCATGAAAAGAAGGATAACAGGTTACAGGGCAGTGAAGAGATCTGTTTAATTTACTCAAACAACATACTGAAAGGAAACTTTGGAACATGTAGCATAGAGGACAGGGAAAAGGAAGAAGTAGGTATAATTATTACCGTATCCAAACACTCATTGGCCAAAGTGACAAAGGAACTAGGAATATACTTATTTTAACTTACAAAAACAAAGTAATCACCATTCATATGATCAGAAGCTCCTAAGTCAATAACTCAAGGGTTAGTTTTCGGAGATACAAGAAGCATAGAAATACCCGAGTTAGCAAGGATGGCAGTGGAAGTGAAAGGGTGGAAAATAGGTTGTTTAACTTGTTTAACTAGTTTATTGTATTCTTCTCTTGAAAGCACAACAGATGAAACAACAGAATTTGATTGTTGTTGATGATATATGGATCCATTCAGATAAACATCATCATTGCCAATTGTGTAAGTAATGTGATTTGTCCAAGCAGACTTGCCAACCTTATTGCAACATTTATCAACCATATGATTTGTGCTCACAATGAGTACATTTTCAAGTTTCGTGCCCCCGGCCTTCGTCGTCTCTACTAGGCCTCTTCCTAAGTCACAACTCACAACCACATCCTTGACCTCTGCCTCCATCACCTCTCCCCACAAATGTATTCAATGCCGATCCATCACTAACACTCAAGTCAGAGACGCAGACATATTAACACGTTGAATGCACATACACATTATTGAGGGATGGTAGCTCGCTGCTTGCTAAAATCTATCCATGAACGAGATGGTACTCAGGGTGAAGACCGGGTAAACATTTGGCAACTCTAAATTCTTCACGTTGCATCCTATGTAATTTCACATTACTAGATTACTAGATATAGATTGATACAGTTTCAGTTCTTCCCATTGACCTCTAAGGGCACTATAATATTCACTCACACTCTTATTACCCGGTTGCAATTAAAACATTTTCTCTAACATTTCATAAACTAGAGAGATATTTTTATCCGATCAATATGTTTCTTTTCGAGTGTCCCAAATTTCTTTAGTGATATTGAGAAATATCACATTTGCACTTATTTGAGGTTTTTCATATTAACCTGTAACGAAGTCATGATCTTGTAATTCTCTCTCATCCACTCTTTATATTTATTGTTTTATATTCACTGGGCTTGTCCTTAGTCAAGTATTTCATTTTTCCCTAGCACCAGGGAATACTTTAACATATTGAGCCCATACAATATAATTGGACTCATCTAATATTACTAAAGTAATTTGTATCCCCACATGTTTAGGAAGGCTGAAGTTTCCAGGTTTTATTTCCTTAGCCGTGATTGTATAACCCATGTAAACAACCTTAGGGTTTAGATCAGACAAACCTAGGAAGTAACCGTAAATTTTTTTTAATCAAACAATTGATCCTAGGGTTTTGGTAGAAACGGGCGCAGGCAGTAAAAAAAAAATTTTAGGGTAGGAAAGGTGGAGAAAGGATAAAGAGCAAGAGGATCAATGCTTTGATACTATGTCAAAGAAGGGAGAGAGAGAGAGAGAGTTGAACGGAGAAGCGTGAAAGTCCGATCGACCTAGAGCACCTCTCATGTCTTCTTTTTATATTAATGAAATATAAATATGACAATACTGCCCAAAGAAATGGGACATAAAGGTCTTAATAACTTGAATGAAGGAGAAATAAAAATAGAAGTTCTTTTGACCACCGATACATACTATACATGTAATTCATGTTACACTGGCGTTATCTCCTATGCAATTGTAATAGAAGGTACTCCAATTGCTACAATCATCAATTTTGGCTGGAAATTTGGCAAATAAATTTGTTTTGTATAGAAAATTACAAAATTACTTGTAAAAGAAAGCTTCCAGCATATGCTTTATTTGTAAGCTTCTTTTTCTTTTTCTTGTCCTTTTTTTGTTTTTTTGAATATCGCTAATGTCGGTGGTCATATTTACAACTGACTTCATGGGTATTACTGAAATCGTTTTTCCTATCATATCGTTGCTAAAGAATTTCTTGGGTGAGATGTTTGTGTAAGTCAATACAGAGGTTCATTGACAATTCTTAAAAATCAATCATGGTATTGAAAGGTAGAATTATTGTTGGTCCTGAGTCAGAGTTGTTTCGTATGTTGATCGTCACTCGTGCGTTGTCCCTGTAAATGTGTGTTCAATATACTCTACTTTTGCATCTGTGGCAACTGCAATGCACTCTTAGCTTATATGAAGCAGTGAGTTTCATTATGAAATTGCCTTGTAATTTCTTTTTTCTTTATTCTCAACATAGCTTTGCTGGAAGCTGCAAGAAAAGCCGACTTCAATGGTGTATTGTCCCGAGTAGCAATGGGATTTTCGGAGGGACGGTATGTTTGGGTCCCTCGACCTTTATTATTCATTCAATTTCCAAAAGGATGGTATGAGAATAATCAATTGTTGTAGGATACTGATGTTATGCATCAAACATCTTTTTTAATAAATTGATGTCATGGATGTATTCAGCTTTCCTTATAACAAGTGAGCACCACTTGCTGCTTTTCATATAATGATGTTTATGTGCATCATGTGCATTTGTTAACCAGAGTCTACAATGTATTTGCGAAAGGGACTTTTGTCTTTTGTACCCTGAATGTCCTGTATATTTGGATAGTTCCTCAGTCACGTTAAGCGAAATCTGTTCCATGATTTTAACAAGGAAATTGCACTTTTGACTTGATGGCATCAATAGAATATTTTCCAGCCTCGGTGTTGCTGAGAAAGTACCTTCCAGTTGAGCTATGGGCGTGAACCCATTGGTTCTACTATTCTTTGTTTGAACCCATTGGTTCTACTATTCTTTCTTTCTCTTCTTCTTCTTTCTTTTTCCTCGTTTTATGTTCAGTTTTTAGTAAAGCTAAATAACCAACTACATAAGGATGTCAGATAATAACAGAGGAATTTGGTAGCAACAATGACTTCTTTTGCAAAAGGTTACCTTTAGGTATGATGCAATATTTTATTATGATAGCTTACCTACATCTAAAACTTAATGCCTTGCAATGGTTCTGTTTGCATCATTTGATTCATTTATCCTTTCTCATGTAAATTCTGTTTAGTCCACTTATATTCAGAGATGTCACTGGTAGACAATTTCTTATCAGTTCTCTGCATCTCTCTAAAATTGGAATGTAGATGGGATAAGCCAATACTACTTGCATGGGGAGTTGCAGACAAGTATTTACCTCTATCAATCGCAGAGGAATTTCAAAAAGGAAACCCAGACATTATTTCTATAAAGGCACTAGAAGGGGCAGGACATATGCCACAAGAGGACTGGTATATAAGGCTTAACCCTGCCACTTTTTCCTTTTTTTTTTTATAATGTAACCCTGCAACTTATTTTCTTCAGAAATGTCCAGCATGCTGAATTGTGTCTTGATTTACAAGGTTGTTTGCTATTCATATATGTTGGCTTGATTTAATTGTATTGAAAACTGCTTGGCTTTGGTGGCTATATTATCTCAACAGGCCAGAGAAAGTTGTAGATGCTCTGAGATATTTTCTTCTTTAGGCCTAATACATGTGAAGGCGTTTGAACACATCAGAATGCTTCCGGTGAGTATATCTTTTTAATCTACTTCAAATGGAAATGAATGTGAAGTAACTTTGAACCATTTATTTCCTGAAAAAACATTAAGTTTTTTCATTAACTTTTTTATCTGTAATTGGGTTCTTCATACCTGAATAAAACTGGTGCCGGTGCAATCCCATCAGTGATTTCTCCACACGACCGTAACCTGGTGCTGGTCCTGCCTAAGCAGGGTCCCGGGAGGGATGGACTGGAAACGGTCCTAACCTTTGGCTTATGCACAAAGTGGCCACTCTCAGGACTCAAACCTGCGCTCTTGCGCTGGCTTCCTGAGCCTTTTACCATCACACCAAGTGATGGCCCCTTGCCATCAGCGATATGTCCAATTTTTAAAAATCAAGCCGAGTCTATTGGAATTGTCCACTTTATTTGGAGCTGACTGGGTCCTAGGTTCTAATTATAATAAAATTTAATATGGTAGAAGTTGGTTTAAAATGTCAAGCTATGACTAGCCTGAAGTTTTCATACTTTGCTCTCTTTCCTAATTGACAGGCCTGAACTCACAGAAGTGATATTTGGGCCTACATAAATTCATTTGGAAAAGCACCGTTCTGTGTCATTTGAAGTTTTGAACCCTGCTCCCCATTTCCCTTACATCCTTCAGCATGTTATGTATTAATCTGTAAATTTATGTTAGAGGTTAGTTACTTATATGTGCATAATGATGTGTATTACATTTCTTTTAAAAAATTATATCGTCTTAGACCCCTAAATTGTTCGTATTTTTGTATGAACCTGTGCTTCCATATACAACAATCCATGTGGTCGTATTAAAGCATAACTGCATGACCATGGTGTTATCACCTTTCCATTCTATAGTTCTCTTTAACTTATGCTTTTGATTTACGAGTTTATCATATTGTCATTATACAATAAGTTATAATGTAGTAAATAAATGATAAAAGTATTAGTATTATGGTATATTAAGTTTTTAGATCCATTGATTATGCACTATTATATTTTATGCAATAATTACTATCTATGTGGAAATACATAGATGAATGTGCATTATTTATATATAAAGCATCCAGTGACTTTGTTAAAATCCTCTTAAGTCGTCAGAATTTTTTGTCTACTTTTTGTTTGTTATTTTAAATACTTTCAGGTAGCAAACTGAGCAAGAATCAATGGAAGAGTCATTCTGACCTGCTAACTGGAGTTATTGCCGCTTGTCTACACAATCGTGAGCAGATTGTGTATTTTCATCAAGTAGATTCTTGTTTGTTTTGTTAGAGTTGAAAGCCTATTGCTTAGCATAATCCTGCTTGTGATGCAAAACAAAATTGTTATGTAATCTAAATTTCTTCTCCCTCAACAGGAGTTCAAGGATGTTGTTATATGTTCTCAGAGAACTCAGTATGAGTATTATCCCAGGTCTCAGCAGTTACGATGGGCCACATTTCCTTAAAGTTACATCATGTGGTGTAAATGTGACAGATTCTAGTCTTATGCTGGTATTTGAAACTTGTTCGAT
Source organism: Amborella trichopoda (assembly GCF_054954075.1). Taxonomy (NCBI): domain Eukaryota; kingdom Viridiplantae; phylum Streptophyta; class Magnoliopsida; order Amborellales; family Amborellaceae; genus Amborella; species Amborella trichopoda. Next base: position 37,234,594 of record NC_142348.1, read on the forward strand.
TTTGTTGGTTATTTTGATTCTGATGTTATTCGAGAAAGTATTTCATTTTATTGGTTAATTTGTATGCTCTCTACAGTTATCCTAGTGAGTGCATGGAAGTATCGAAGATTATTGGATGGAGATCTTTTTCCTGGGTTTCTGCAGTAGTTGCTAGTTGCGTGATCATTACTTTTCCCTGTTAATAATGGAATAAAAATAAAACTTTTGAGGCTTTGGAGATTCTCGTTATTTTCTGAACTGAGTAGTTCTCAATTAGTGTCAAATGGGAAGTCCATATTTCCTTGCAATACACTCACAAGAGATATGCTCCCGCGATCTATTTAAAGTTTAATGTGTATGTACATCATGTGTTAGGTCTCGTTGTATACAATGAGACTATTTATCTTTATTATAAAGAGGTCAGAAACACTTCTATTCATTAGATGTCAAATTGGATGGTTTGGATTAGTCACGAAGTCCAAGGATTTTTTTTTTTTGAACTTTGAGTCTTTTCGATGATACTCTTACAATCACTCAATTTGAAATCCAAAGGACAATAATGATTGCGATCTCTTTTTACAAATAGTAAATGGTCTTTTTGTATACTTTTCCACTATAAAAACCGAAAGAAGAGGTAAAAGGAAAACGTGAAAGAAATTGGAAAATTAATGAAAAAAGTGGAGATGGAAATGGTGTAATGTAGGACACTTTTACAATGGTGACTTCTTGTGCATGTAACAACCATCTTCAAGATGGATACTATAAAATGACGGCCCCACAAATTTTCAAAATCAATTGTGTTGAAATTATGTAAAGAAATTTCATTTCTTTTTTTAATTTGTTTTTTTTCAAATTATTACTCATCATTGTTGAGATTATACATTCCTCACAATTTTGAATCTAAAATAGATTTTAGAGAGAGGACTCATTTGAATAGGTGAGTAGCAGACCCATGGAAACTTTTCATGTACTGTTCTTTTCCATTATGAATTTTCGTTATGATAGTTATTCATTTCTCAATGATAGTATACTCTTAAAATTGAAACCTATTTTAAATGTTATATAGAGCCGAGGCTCTAAGCAATCAACTTTGAGCCTATCTCAAAACTCACTAGAAGAGGTTGTTTTAATACCCAAATATTCTCAAATCGATCATCTTGACATCAAGATGCATAGATTTTTAAAAATAGTGTATTTTGTAATTCATTTTTGACCGTCAATTTTCAAGATTTTCAAGTTTTTATAGTTCTATCGATCTACACTATTTTTGAAGCTTTAAACTTTATAAATAAAGATGAAAATATATTTTAAGGCAATCACAAATATTTTCAGTATTGAAACTACATTTTTCAGCACTATTTGAAGGTAGGCTCTAATTTGATTGTTTAGAGCCTAGGCTCAATACAAACCACACTCCTGCCCATGCAATTACGTAAGGACCCAGTTTTTATGCGGTCAAGCCTGCAAATGTAAAAATGCAGGCCTCTTAATAAATCTATTTTTGAGATAGAATTGAAGACTTAATTTTTAAGGACATGAATCTCTAACGTTGAGATAATGAATATAAAAAAATAAATAAATTTTAAAAACAAAAAATAATAATTCTTGTAAGAAAACATTTGGACCGTTAGCTTCCATTGTTTTTAGATGGAACCAGTGCTTTAAAAAATGGATCGGTGTTCCTGATCGAGCATCCCAAAAACCCATCCAGATCGGTGAATAGGTGTTTCGGATCGGGAATCGGCCAAATCGGTTGAATTCGGCTTAAAAAAAAATTCAAAAAATTATTAAAAATCATTATAAATGTTGTTTTTATGAATTCAATAAGAAATGAGGGTACTACATTAATAACTTTTATTTTTTTGCATCAATATGCGAATTCCCTGTATGAAGATTCTCATCAAACATTTATTAAAAGCTAACTAAATACAAATTATGCATTGAAATTATAATTATTGGTTTGTATTTTATCATTTTATCATCAATTTACTATACAGGTAAGAATAAATTTGAAATTTATCTTATAATATTATCTAATTTTAAAATCGAATTTACAACTATAATAAAAAATAATACATTGCATAATTTCTAGTATAAATAAAATATAAGATTTGATTATCATTGTAATTAGTATAATTATTCATTACAATATTATAATAAACACCATTAAAAAAACAAGGGTGTGAACCTTACAAAATAAATAAATCTAATGTATAATAATTAGTGTCTATAGAAATATAGAATTTAGTAACATAAACTTGCAATCATATTTCAATAAAATTAAAAAAATAAATAAAGAAATGCATATTTGTAATGTGAGATAATTGATAAAGCAACTTGAAATTCTAAAGTGGTATGAGCTAGTGCTGTTTTTCTCTCTTAAAATATCTCATAAACTAGTTTGCTTTTTAATGTTCAATAAACCAGTATTAGTGTTATTTTTTGCTTTTTTAGTATCCTATGAGCTAGTACAACAATTTCATATAATTATGTTAATTTTGGTAAATTATTATATGGAATTTTATTATTGTAATTATATGTAATTAAAGATTAATTATATAAACTTTATGTTTGTACATTATAAAAATAAATAAATATAATTAATCTTAAAAAAGAATAAATTTTAAAAATAAATAAATATAATTAATCTTAAAAAGAATTATAGACCATTTCATTTCATGGATGTCCTTATATAAGAGATAAATATCTATTTATAGAGAATTTAATTTATATGGTACTGTTCACTATAGCAAATTGAAATGTTTATTGTAGCAAATCGGTAGCTCTAGAATTTTTTTCAAAATTGAGGGCTCATGTGGGCAACTAATTTTTTTTTTTTTTACTGTTCAATAAACTAGTATTAATAATATTTTTTATTTTTTTAATATCCTATGAGCTAGTATTATTTTTTTTAGTCCTTATTAACTACTATCTTAATATTAATCATATAATGAAATAATGCCTAAGATCCTAATAATATTAGTCAATGCAAGTTGCATTGTATTACAAGTTGTAAACACCAATATTTATGGCCTATTTTCTTCCCACATTTTTAAAATCTCTATAGTCTCGCACTCATTTATTAAAAGATTCTCATCAAATTAATCCGCGCTATCTCTATAGTCTAATCAAACATTTAGTAAACACTAACAGAAATTGGCGTGGCAAATTGGCGCGGTAGATGGACTTGATAGTTGTCCCACATCGAAGAGATGTGGGAACAGGTTGGCCTATAAAAGAAATTGCTTGTTGATCCAAAGGGAGAATGAATGTGGTTATGGTGCAGAGCATGTTGATGATCTTTAGGTGGCTTTTGTTAAGGTTTGAACAGTTTAAATAATTAGAAAAACGAGGGGCGACGGTTTGGATAAGGATAGACGAATCTTTTTATTGAGAAAGACGAATATTTTTATTGAGAAGAAAGAAGAATATTTTAATGCGAAAATCCCGATCCTGTTTCTATATAGAAACGTAACGGTACAATTGATCCGGATCAACCGATTTGTCCGATTCGGATCCATAACGGTACAGTTGATTTGGATCATCCGATTTGTTCGATTCGGATCACACCCGATTCCAAGTCGGATTGAAGATTGTTTTATATTTCCTTCAACAGCCTTATTTTTTAGGAAAATCACCTACAAAGAGAATGTCCCCATGTATATGGATATGAAAGAAAAAGTAGATTTCAAGTATTAAAGATAGTGCATCTTGTATCCATTTTAAAAAATTATGGATACAAAAGAAAAAATAGATTTCAAGTATTAAAGATAGTGCATCTTATAACATCTTATCAAAACCATTCATTTTCAAAAATTTTGAATACGTATAAATTTGCATCATTTTTGGAGCTTCAAATTTTATAATTAGAGATAAAATAGTCTTTCTACCCATCATATGGGTTTCCAGCACTAAAATATCCTTCAGCCGGGTTTTTGGGGTGCACATTACTTCTATAGTATGAGGTTGACACCTTCGAGAAATTGTACTCTTATTTTTATTATGGGATTGTTTACAAAGAGACCATTTGTCTTTATTACAAGGAGGTCACAAGCATTCTCACCATTAGATATCAAATTTGATGGCTTTGGGTGAGTTTAGGAAGTCCGATAATTTTCTTTTGGAACTTTATGTATATTCAATGACGCTTTTACAACCACCCATGAAATATTCATTTGATTGAAAGAAAAGTACAGAATATTCATTTGAGTCATGCAGTTAGATATTTCATTCGACCGAAGGAAAAAGTATAGAATATTCAAGGAAAAAGTTTATATAAGGTGTTGACCCTATAGTATAGAAGTGAGATGCGCCTCAAAAACCAATTGAAACAGATTCCTTCGATGTTGAAAAACCTTCAAATTGGTTATCACGACATTGAGATATATGGATGTGAAAAAAAAATGAGATTAAGTATTAAAAATAGTGGATCATGCAACAAATTATCTGAACTATCTATTTTCAAGATTTTAAAATATTTATGGATTTCCTTGATGTGCATCATTTTTGGGTCACAATTAAGGACATAACATATTTTTTAGTCATCATAGGAGTTTTTGGCATTAGAGGTGCATCTTCCATAAGGTTTTGGATGTGTCTTACTTTGATTGTTTATGGTGAGCATCTTATACAAAATCCACCCATACTAAAAATATTGATGAAATATCATAATCAAGATTGTTGGCTCGTTAGGCGAGTCATAATGCAGCGGAAAAATATGAAATTAATAATCAATAGATATGGATCAGGTAGAGATGTCTTGATGGAGTTGAGTTGAGAGCTTCTCGCATATACTCTGGGGACTTCTAAAAGGGTGGGAGCCTTGAGGGAAGAGAGGGGTGCAGGCGAGAAGGCTCTTTGTAGGGCTGGCAACAGGCTAAGCCAACGTTAGCCGTAACTCGGCCCTGCTTCTTATAGGGTCCAAGCCAGCCTAGATAGGGGCTAAGAGGCTCTAACCTGACGTTGCCTAACATAAGGTCAGGTTGGGCTGGGCCTAATGCACAAAGGCGACAGAACAGGCTTGGGCCAGGCCAACATTGTTCTTAGCCTGACTCAGGGACGAAGAGGCCCTTGCCCGACCTTGGCCCTATCTGGTTCGGGCCAGGCCTAATATACTGAAAGGAAAAGAAGAAAAAACAAATAAGAAAAAAGGGTCCGGCTGGACCAGGTCAGGTTGGTCATGGCCTAGGCTAGCTCAGCCTTCAAGGCATGGTGGCTCCACTCTATCATGGCCCCATTACCTTGTTTTGCAAGGTCGGACCACTAGGTATTGCCCACCCTAGTTCTTTGAGAGTGGTGTACCTCCTATCTACTCCTCCCACCTAAATACATTTAAGAACCTTCAAGTTTGAAACTCCCTCCTTTTTACTGGTTTGGGCAGGGAACTAAATTAGTTGTATCTTGATTCCTTATTTAATTAAGGATCTGTTTGACAAAACAGAATTAGAGTATTCAAAATTTTTAATATATCTAAATAAAGGCCTTGCATGATTTTTATATATCTAAATTATACATGATATATGCCTATTTGTGCATGTTTGACTATCTACTTGTATTTTAAAAATTTCTAAGATTTGAAATATTTGATTGTATGGAAGACAAAATCAGAATAAATTGAAGTTTTTTTTATTAAGCATATAATTGATTTGTAAAAAACTTATATTTTCTCTCGCTATTAAAGATATACCCTTGGCCATATTCATCTTAGAGATCTCAAAGAGTGTGCAATCGATGACGTTCGATGCAACATCCCTAAATCTATTGGTGAAGTTTGTAAATGGCTCGTAGGAATTTTGCTAGGTAGAGTTATGGGTTGTTGCTTAGTCTCATGATACTACTCGATGAATCATCGAAACAGTTTAAGAAGAGTTGATCCGGGTACTTAGTTACAACCACTCAGAACCAAGTCAGGGGTCTGGAGAGGGTCCATTGGAACATCGCCTTGAGTCGGCGAGGTCTATCTTCAAGAGCATGAACATATAGAAGGTAAGCAGTGACATGGTTTTCTGGGCCACCCTTCCCATTAAACTTGTTTTCAAAGTGGGAGAATTCGAAACCCGATAGAAGGGGTTCGACATCCCCAAGAATGTGCTTGTGGGAGAATATCAGGGACTCCCATTTTTTGCCAAGGTTTGTTTCAATGTGGTCAATTCGCCTTTCAGTTGGGCGAGCTTAGTTGATTGAGAGATATTGGCCTCATCAACATGTTGGTTGCCTAATGCTGATGGCATAGGGTGTGTCAGTGAGGCAGCCAAGGTGGGTTGCGCATGAGTAGAAGAGAGAGCAGGCTGAGCCTACGAAATGACAAGAGCTGGATGAGAAGGTGGCACAAGTGCAGTGACTTGAGCCAAAAGGTCACATGAACATGTCTGAGGGGTGACCTGGACTGATGGAATCAGGGGCTGGTACGCCCGGGCCTGTGGTTGAAAATGGACTACCAGAGTGGGCTGCATGGGCTGTCCTGGATAGTGATGACTATAGGTCGGAGGTGCAGCCGAAAATGATTGAGCTAACTGATGCGGCTGAACAAATGGATAATAAGGTGGCATAGGAGGCACTGTAGGTTATAATATGAAGTCGGGGCAGCCTAAAAAGACAGCACCAGAGGGTGATGGTGTGAAGCTGAGATGGGTCAGATCTGGATAGAGGTTTATGAGGTGGATGGTCCCGTGGTCGAGCTGGAACAATGGGAAGTTCAGGACAAGTGATTTGGCGATGTTGGCTCGCCAACACAGTGAAATCGACATGACTATGTTAGTCAGGGGCAGAAGAAGTTCCCTGATCTTGACCCGGATGCCGACAAGAGACCCAAGATGGGTCATGGGGTGTGACAAGGCCAGTGCGTTGTAAGCAGGCCCAGATCGAGGGTATATCTCCAATACATTCAATAGATTAGAACTCATAATAATCAGAATTGGGGTCAAGGTCATGCCTTGTGAACTCAAGGTGCATGCCCCTACTGGATGAGCCATGGTCTCTCGGGTTTTGGTGCTTGAAGCCTCTAGATTGGATCTCAGATGGGCTCTGACCCTGTTGACCCAAATTTTTGCCCCGAGAGGGTTGACCTTTTACCAACTGATCCCTAGGTTGAGGAGGTGAGTAGACACCAAGAATAACTTGATTTGAGTCAAATTTTGACTTGCACTTTTAATTGGCCTTGGTTGTGTTGATTCAGTTTTCGAAAATACTCTAGATCTTGCAGGTTAGCCTGATGAGTTCATCATTAGAGTTGCTATGGACTTTATTGACTTGGTGGCTCCTAGCTCTTGAATTATGGGTCAGATGGCTGGTAGCTTGGGAACCTAGGTGACTAGTTGTGGTTCAATGTGGGTTTTGACTTAACTAAACCTCGTGGGTCTTATGATTTGAGGATGGACCTTAGTGATGCCCTAAAGACTGGCCTAACTCCCTAGACCTAGGTTGTAATAAAGGGTTAGACCACACCTTGATTTGGTCTTGAGCCATGAGTCCTTGACTTTGTCAAACTTAGAAGGTTGGACCTAACTTTGGACTAGGATCTGGACTTAGGTTGAACCTAGACCTATAGTTGGACACCAACCTGGGTGTTAAACTTGTGCCTTAACCTGGGCAGGCTTGGGCATGGATTCTAGACTGGGAATGAGCCTTAAATGTGGATCTAGGTGTGGGCCTAGTTTAAGACTTTAGATTCAGACCTATGGCTAGAGACCTAGACTTAACCAAGATTCAGACCTAATTAGGCTTAGATTTAAACCTTATTGGACCGACGCTCGAACCTAGGCGAACCTAAATTCAGACCTCACTAACTTGGGCTTGGACTTAGCTAGACCTAGGCTCAAACTTGGCTAGACATAGACTTAGACTTGTATCTAGATTTGTACTTGGTTACAACCTAGACTTGAACTTGGATAGTTCAAGACTTAGACTAGGCTAGACCCATGATCAGAACTAGACTCGAACTTAGCTCCAAACAAAGTACACAAAAATGGTTTGAAGACAATTTGACATATTAAATTGTGGGTAGGCTAGGCCTGGTCAAGGTTTCCAAACTAAGGAAAAAGTTGAAAGCTTGGCTAGGTTTAATGGGTGCCCACGTAAATCTCAACTACAATTCACATGCGAGAGGTTGATCTTTACAATTCTAGGTTTGTTTTGTGATCAAGATTTTCCCAAAGGGTTGCTCACTTCATTGGTGGCGAATACCCAATGTCTTGCACACAAAACTGTGTTCCAGCATGACTTACGTGTCAGTATAAGAGGTTTTAGAAAACTTGAAAGTTTTAGGGTATGTCTGAACATGTGTGGTTGCGTGTATAAAATCAACACTCTAGTACTGTGTGCAAGTGGGGTGATCAAGCAAACATATGCAATCAACCTAATCTACTAATGCAAAAGAAAAAGATAAAGATAGAACAAGTTTATAAAGATCTCAAAAATCTAATCTAATAAGATAAGAATATATAAAATCAAGAATCCATATCCTAAACTGATAAGAATGAGATATATGGATAAGGGGTTAGAGGTTAAACTAACGTGCAAATAAGGATGAGCAAACAAACGAGAAATTAAAACCTAAACTATCTCAGGTTAGGATAAAACAAGAGAAAAAGAATTTAAAATCCAATCTATTTACAAGTAAAGAGAAAGCAAGAGATAAAGAATTTTAAAACCTAATCCACTTATGCAAGAGATAAAGAAGAACTAGGAAAAAGATAAGAATTAAGAAATCTAAATCTAATCAGATAAGAGTAAATCAAAAGATTTGAACCTAATATAATTAGATGAAGATTAAAAACCCTAATCTTAATAGATAAGATCAATCAAATTTTATCCCAATATATATGTGTGTGTGTGTATATATATATATATATATATATATATATTATCTATTAATTTACTTTTCATATTTGTTTCCTATTATTATTTATTTTTCTGAAATCTTAGAACACATGAAACATAAAAATAGAGGACACAAGGGCCAAAATAGTGTTGGAAACGAGTTGTAAAAAAAACATTTGGCAGTTCATATAGTGCAAAATGCCACATGTCGCGTAAGGACGAGTGACTCGTTCTTTGTTGGACCACATGCTTTGGCCCGAGTTCAGCAGCACAGAGGGCCCCTGATCGAATTTTAGTGTCTTTTGTGGAGGTTTTTTCGGCATTTTCCAACTTCTATAATTTCTATTTTTTGGAATATAATTATTGTAAATTTATAGTGGGCTATTCAGGATTTAAATAGGTGGATCTGAAGCTTGAGGGCCCCATGTTAAGCACTAAACTGTTTACACTCGAATTTGAGTCGATTTCTGAGTGACAAGTATCTTACAGAACGAGTTAAATTTTGAATATCAGTAGAGAGTGGGATCACTCAAATTATAGGTTTAGGGGCATTGCTGATTCTTACAGATCTGGTCCTCCTCAAAACCTATTGGCATGCCATCTCCAGAATCCATTTATAAGACCTTAAAAAGCTTCTAAAATTTAACTAAATTTAAAAATAAATAAATAACTAGCAAAATAAGAATAAAATAGAAAATAAATAAATAAATAAAGAGAAAAAGAGCATATACTGGAAAACTCAGAGTTAGCGCTCCTATTAGGACCGTGGGTTGATCTACACCTTTTGATGCCTTTCTCTTGCTTTCGTGAAGCATGACTCTAAGATTTACGATCTAGGATAAGTTGTTCCTACAATTTGATTTTAATTTTGGAGAGATTCCAAGAGAATCAGGGCCTAGAAGCTTGAGCCTAAGGCTTTATAAGGATTTTCCTTAATTTTCTAGAGGTTTTCTCTAATTTTCTAAGGGTTTTAGGATTTTCTTGTTTTCCTAGGTATTTTGAACAAATTTTCTAATTTTTAAATCATTCTTACAATTTTTTAAATTTTTTGAGATTTATCCTAATTTTTTGAAGGGTTTTCCTAATTATCTAGAATTTTTGGGGAATTTCCTAATTATTTGGGAGTTTTTCCAAGGGTTTTAGACCATTTTTTGGATACTTTTTTGGGAATTTAGAGGGGGCGTTTATAGGTTTAGTCTAGAGTTAGAATTGAAATTATTGAAACTAATTTCCTAGTCTCAATTGGATTAGGAATACGCTAATTTTTTGAGTTTTTAGAATATTTTGGATATTTAATGACGTAAAAAACTATTTAAATACTTATTTAGATGCCCGGTTCCATCGGGCCGTGCGACGCGTGGACCATTGTGTGGCCCGAAATCCCAGGTGGCATGCAGCCCGTAAGCGACACGCTTTGCATCGCACACAACTGCATTTTTGTAGTTGTGGCCCTTAAACTTGGCCTATATCTTTTTATCTTTATATTCGATTTGAATAATTCTTGGACCATTGATAAGCTCTCGAGGTTTACTATGGCTTCGGATAGGTTTTGGATAGCTGTAGGACAATGAAATGGGTTCTAAGTTGACTATGGCTTACTAGGGTTATTATGATCCTTATGACACAGAATCAGGGTTTTTAGGAATTCCCTTAACCAGAATTTCGATGGGAGTGTCTACAGCTTTTTAGAGGAATTGTACTATGGACATTGTAAAGTTGCTTAAAGGTAAGAGAGCCATTAGATGTAAATGAGTTTAGAAGAAGAAATAATGGTCACTTAAGTCTGGATAACAGGTACCGTTAGTTGTAAAAGGCTATGCACAGAATGAAGCCCTTGACTTTAGCGTATAACGAGATTTTCTCTCTGGTTGTAGAATACACATTTATTTAAATATTACTAGCTATCATAACAATATTTGATTTGGAGTTGGAGTTGCTTTGATGTCAATACTACATTCCTGTATAGAGAGTTGGAGGGGACAAAAATATATGACTCAGCCTAAAAAGTTTGTGGTTAAATATGTACAAGTTGAAAAGTTATTGTATAGTCTAAAGTAGGTGCCTAAACTATTGTACAAGTACTTTAATACATTTATGTTTAGAAACGGGTATGTCAGAATTAAGTATAACAATTGTATTTATTTTAAGATATTTGCTAATAATTCATTGATCTATTTGTTGCTCCATGTAGATGATATGTTGCTTGTTGTTGTGAAGAATTATTTCAATAAAATAATAATCAAAGGCTTAGATTGGTAGATAATTTGAGATGAAACATTTAGGTTTGTGAAGAAAATTTTGAGCGTGCAGATACATATTAGCTAGAATGTTGAGCGATTAGTAGCTATCTCATGAGTAAATTGATATCATAATCGACATAGAGAATTCAAAGCTCATGAGTACCCCTCTCGATGCATGTTTCAAATTGTTGAGAGCATTATCTCCAAGTATAAATGCCAAAGTGGAGTACGTTTCTCGTGTTCCCTATGCATGTATTTAGAAGCCTAATGCATGCAATGGTTTGCACTCATCCAAATATTTATGTACAGTGGTGAAATGAATATTGCATTACCTAAGTAGTACATCAAATGTGGGTCTGGTGTTTGACAATAACAACAAGTTTTGCGACAAGGTTATTAGTTATGCAAATGCATCATTCCTAGGTGATTTGGAAAATAGAAGATCTAAAATAGATTATGTATTTGTACTTGCAGGAACTCCAATTAGTTGGAGACCAATGCTATAACCCCATGGTTGGTTACCTTGTCTACAATTAGTTATTATTGAAGTAATGATAGAAGCCATTTGGTTCACAGGGCTTGTAAGTTGTTTGGACTTGCAACATAATGGGAATATCATCTATTATGATAGTCAAAGTGCAATACATTTAGCAAAGAATAAGGTACATCGTATTGGACTGAACATATATTTATGAGATAATAACTAAAGATGATATCTTATTGTTGAAGATTAACACTAATACTTTTGTTACGGATTCTAATAAAAAAGTTAAGAAGATTTTATATTTTATTAATGTATTGTTGAGGTGAGTGTTTGTAGGAGCGCATGTGGAGAAGACAATTGATAATGACCACTTTTCGAATTCAAACTAAGGGGGAGATTTGTTGGGATATCTTGAATCCTAAGAAAGCTTATGTCAGGATGTTCTTTGGGTTTTCCTTGTTTTGGGATTTTGTAGGGTTCCTAATTTTTGTAAGGAGTGAATCCCAGGCTTTATAATATACTTCCTTATGTTTGTAGGAAAGATAATTCTAAGTTTTTATGAATTATATCCTCTTATACCTTAAAATAGGATATGTGTAAGGGGGGATCTATTTATATATAGAGATGCTGAAAGTTCAATCTAGACTTTAGGAATTCTTGTAGTTCGATGGATCCAGGTTATCTCTTATCTAAGTATGCATTTTTTCACATCATTAAGCTTGTGGCCCATTTGATTCCTTAGAAATGGGACTCCATGGAAACATCCTAGACTAACTTGGTTGGTTCCTTCTGAAGATGGAATTGATATTTCGGTGGGAAATCTTGTCTATCAAATTGAAGAAAATGTCAATTCCACCCAAATATGTGGAATTGATATTTCCTGGAAATCAAAAGTTAAACGCATATACCGTAATGTTATTATTATTAGATACATTTGTAGGATTAGGATGTCAGAAGTAACAGACTCTTTGAAAAATATGAAAATAGGAAAAATATTAGGATCAGATGGTATCCCGATAGAGGTCTAAAAGTGCATGGGGGAGATTGGTATTGATTGGCTGATAAAGATGTTCAACAAGGTGTTGAGAACAAAGAAAAATTTATACGAATGGGGTAAAAGTATTGTGGTACCTATTTACAAGAACAAATGAGACATACAAAATTATGGGAACTATCAAATGATCAAGCTTATGAGCCATAATATGAAGCTCTAAGATTGAGCAACGACTAAAGCATGAAACAAGTATATCTGAGAATCAATTTGGTTTTAGGCCAGGAAGGTCAACAACTGATATTATTTCTTTACTTAGGCAATTCATCGAGAAGTTTAGGGCGAAGGAAAAAGACCTCCACATGGTCTTTATTGATCTAGAGAAAGTTTATGGTAGAGTACCTTAAGATTTGATTTAGCAAGTGTTGGAAAAGAAAGGAGTTTCTCGATACTACATTGACTTGGTGAGAGATATGTACAATGGAGTGCCAACTAGTGTACGAACAACTACTGGAGAACCGAATGGATTTTCAATGACAATAGGTCTACATCAAGTGTTAGTATTGAGCCCGTACCTCTTTGTCTTAGTTATGGACAAGTTAACTAGACACCTACATAATGAGGTACCATGGTACATGTTGATTGCAAATGACATAGTTTTGAGTGATGAGACCCGAAACAACATCAACACAAAATTAGAACTTTGAAGAGATGCTCTAGAATCCATAAGTTTTAAATTTAGCCAGATTAAGACATAATATATGAAATACAAGTTTAGTAATGATAGGAGTAGAGAAGATAAAGTAGTTAAGATTGAAGGTTAGAAAGTACAGAAAAAAGATCGCACTCTCAATATCCTAGGTCGATAATCCAGGAAAATGGAGAGATTGAGGAAGATGTTGCACACATAATCAGAGTTAGGTGGACGAAATGGAGATGTGCAAATGGAATTTTATATGATCGTTGCATACTTATGGAGTTGAAGGGCAAGTTATATAGGACAACTGTGAGACCAGCTTTTCTCTATGAGGCAAAATGTTGGGCAAATAAAAAATGATATGCCCATGGAATGAGTGTAGCGGAGATGATTATATTGAGATGGATGAGTGATAATGCAAGAAGGGATAGAATTCGAAATGAATCCATTCGAAAAAATTTAGGTGTAGCACCAATAGGCGATAAGATGAGAGAGAATGGGCTTAGGTGGGCTAGCCATGTATGGCGCCAACCCAGTACTATACTGGTTAAGAGGTGTTCGTTAGTACAAGTGGAATGATTGAAAAGGGCAAGGGGTAGCCCCAAAAAGACTTGGTTGGAAGTAGTCCGAAAAAATATGGGACTTATGACATCACTAAGGGTATGGTATTTAGTAGAGCAGAATGATGGACCAAGATTCGTGTAGCCGCTCCCAATTAATTGAGAAAAGACTATGATGTTGATGATGACTACTACTATTACTGTTATTATTAATATTATTTAAATTATTCATTATTGAAATAATGATAATTTAAATATATTTTATTATAATATTATATTATTATTTCAATATATTAATATTATATTACTATTGAATTATTTGTTTTTTATTATGATATTATGCTATAATATCATAATCATACTAATAAAATAATATTATATAATTATTTAATAATAATACTATAATAATAATATGTAATAATAATCATTGTAATATAAGTCTGCTATGCTACATAGGTGTGCTAAGACGAGAGAGGGCATCGTAAGTAGCGTGCGGAGAAGCGAAGATACACCCACATGCTTGAAGAACTCTTCCCAAGCATAACCAATTTCTTAGTGGTTAGCTAGCCGGGTGCTTGGATATGCGAGGACGCATCCAGTCAAGCATGGGCATAGGTTAGTCTCGCACGACACCGGCTCTACAATCAAAACATCGTTGCGCTTGAATCACCTTCTTGGTTTGATTAATATCCTTAATAATAGTGGTATAGTGCAATAATACTATAGTACCATTTAATACTAATAAATAATATTATATTATCATTTAATTATTATAATTGTGATGTAATGTTTGCATGCACATATTTTGTGAAATGTAATGTTGGAATGAAGGAATCTCACCTTGAAATATGGATATTATATTAGAACTTATTGAAAATAAAATCCTCAATTTTTGCCTCAAATTTTGGTTGCTTTTAGATGTCAGAAGACAAACTCGATAATTTAGAAATGTCACCATTTGTTCCTCTCTTGGAGAAACAATAAAAAGAAGGACCTAAACGATTCTTAAGTACAATAATCACGACATTGTTATGGTTATTTTTTTAAAAAAATAATGATACAATGTATTTTTTTGAATTTCTTAAAAATACATCAGGTCTCTGCTAGATGCCAAATAACATACACCCATCTTTCAAGATGCCATTTCTAGGATATACTAATTCTATGATATACATTTCCTTAGAAGTCCCTTTTCAGGGGACCAAAAAGGGCCTTAAGAAATATTCAAGTCATTTCTTCTAACACTCTTTACATTTTTATTTTTAGTTGAATGGTGTGCGTGTTATAGTTGTGACACACCTCATTTAAGAAGGATAACAATCAAGATACTCTCTTATACATGTTCAGTTACTGGTATGAGTGAAAACACAAGTATCTTCCAGTGGATGCACACTCTTAAGAGGAATTAAATGATTTTCGAGAGACTTCATAAGCTCATTTATATTAATTACAATTTGAAACTCTGAGACCGACAAATAAAGAAGAAGACTAAGGGCTACACTTTGATCGACTTAGATACAATATTTGTCACATATGCAGCATTGGGTGGTGGAGAAAGATGATCCAAGGCTATACAAGAGAGTATTCTTTGAGGTAATCGGCAAGGAAGATATAAAAAAATGTGTTGATGAATAAGGCGGAGGAGGTGACTCATTGAGATTTAAGCAATTCATCTGAGGTGTAGGTGTTATTTCATTTGTTGAGGGAGAGGGAGAAGGATGAAAGAATGACCTATGTGATCTTTTGTCGAGGAAATACAATTTAGTATTATTTTTAATAATAATTATCCCTTATAATTTTGGCAACAAGATCACTCACAGATGATCTTATTACAAACAATAGAAATTCTAAAAATAAATAACACATCAATAAAATAAATCTCAACTACTTGATGCCATTCATACAACCTAATACTGTGCTTGATAATATAAAATAAAAGAACAAACCAATAAAAAAAAAGATGCTGAAGATTGCCTCAACTGGGCTTTTTACACCCCACACCGAGTCACTACATCCAATGGCGCAGGATCTGTGGTCTAGCTTTAATCTCAAAATAGGATAGCTGATTTCGGCCAAACTAGGTAACCACCCGTTAAAATATCTACTAAGCCTTAACCCAAAAAATTGACTTAGGCCCCCCTCTAATTTTTCCAACCCTTAAAATTAACTTAGGTCTAGAGATGAGAGAGAGAGTACTACTTAAGGTTTTTGAAAAGAGAAAATTTAGAGACAGAAATATGGAAGAGAGAGAGTGGGGCGTGCTCCTCTAGGAGAGAGAGAGGTTATGTAGAGATTGGGAGAGAGCACCCCTATTTATAGTGAATAATTAGGTTTAGGGTTTATTAGGGTTTTCCCATAGTTTGTCTCTTTCATGAGATTGAATCTAGACTGTTGATTAAGGTGACTTGTGGGGTGAGAAATTTGAGCCATCCATGCCATAGATCGGCCATCAACATTATGGAAGGTGCTTGAACCATTATCCTTCTTTCCTTAAACCATTTTCCTATCAATATATTTAAATAAAATAAATATCATGCATTCCATAAAATTGCATGATCCATGTCACATATTCTATAAGAATATATCAACAAATATCAAGTAAATAAATACTACCAAATATGAACAAGATAAGGTCAATATTTACTATCTATTCAAATTGATCATATATTTTTAAAACAAACTTGCCAAAATACAAAATAAGTCATAGTCATTATTTCCTTTCCAAGGTATGACTACATGACATAAGATGCTATTTCCAACATTAAACAACTTAAAAACAAATCCAATCAAAGAGCATCCAAAAGGGTGGGGCGTGCCACCCTTATGTGGCATGTGTGAGCCCCCACTCACATGCCACATGGTGGGCCCATGTGCACTATGGGCCCCCATGGAATTTTTATAAAAATATATATTTTTTAAAATTGAATAAAACAATTTCACATATATATTTGAATTTTTATAACTTTGTAAGAACAATAACTATATTTTTATAAGACCAAAAATCACAAATAAAATATTAAGAGATTCATAAAATTCAAATAATAAAACTAAAATCATTTCAATAATAAAATGAACACAATTAAATTAATATGATGGGAAAAGGATCTATATGGTTTTAGGAATCCAATCTGTAATAATGGGGTACTTCACCTTCAATTGTGGATTATAGACCTCACTAGCTTTATCGAACCGACCCAATGTTTTCCATGACCCATAATTTAAGCAGGGGCTCATTAGCGGGTCACCAAAGTCAGGTCGATGAATCAAGGGGTCACAATCCCAGTCTATGGAGTACAGGTCCTCCCCTAGAGACGAGTCAATGTCACCACGACCTGATGCGACCACAACTCTATGGCGCATAGGGGTATCTCTCACACATGCATACGCTTCACCCAAATGTGGATATCTGGCTTTTTCGAACAATCTATCAATATGCATGACGTGTGATGGAACATGGATGAGGTTTTTACCCCCGTCTCAGTAGGCCTACCATCACACACAAGGGTCACATAGTCCCTCGACTCACTCATCTAGGAATAAGCTCCAACCTCATCAAGGGCTAACTCAAAACTCTCATCGGTAAATTCTTTATGCCCAGGTACCTTAGGTTTTCCAACCGACTGACCTAGATCGATAAACACAGTCCGGTATAAGAAAACATCATTCGCTTAGTATGGTCCTTGAGGGACCACACTCCACTAAGTTTATGTTGCACTATAATAAAAGTATCTCCACTCATTGAATTGGTGAGACAATTCATTGAGACGGTCAATCTACAAGTCATCCTCCTTAATAGCTAATTAACTATACCCAAATCTGCTAGGGCTCGGTTGGTTGGGATAGGGTGGCATCAAAATTGTATATTCTCTCATCTCTTTCTACCTCCTTTGTTGGGTTTATGTGGCCTTTAAAGGCCTTATGAGTGTGTAGAAGAGGAAGAACAACACTGTAATTTTTTTTGGTGCTAAGTTGTATTTTACAATTGTGTGCTCCATTTTGGATCATGTATTCATATCGATGATGATCATATATATATATATATATATATATATATATATATATAAATTTTTTCTATAATGTGAATGTAACGGTCAACCAACATTAAAACAGGAAAATAAGTATCAATATTTACGTATTTTTTAGGAAATAATGAAAATTCTTAATACGCTATTTTTATTTGTTTCTTGAAAACCCAATAAAATTAAAAAACTATACAAAGCAACTATTTACCTTTGCTACAAGAAAATCACAATTACTCTTGTCCGTTAAGTTTCAAATTGGCTGGCTGAGATTGTGTAATTGTCTAAACTCAAATTTCAAAAGAATTTCTTTTGAACTTTGTAACATGACGTAGGCCATCTAATTTGATATTTAACATCAAGGTCTAATTGTGACCTATTTGCAATAAAATAAGGAAGATGTTTATATAGAGCCGAGGCTCTAAACAATTAAATTAGAGCACACCTCTAAAATTTCACTAGAAGATGTTGTTTTGATGCTCAAATATCATCAAATTGATTATCTCGACGTCAAGATGCATGGACACGAGAGGAAATATAATTTCGAGTTATGAAAATAGTGCATCTTAAAACACATTTTTGGACCGTCAATTTTTAAGATTTTCAAGTTTTCATGTCTACTTGATCTATATTATTTTTAAAGCTTTAAATTTTATAATTAAAAAAAATATATATATATTTTAAGACTATCACAAAGATTTCTAGTATTGAAACATTATTTCTCGATACTATTTGAAGGTGGGTTCTAATTTGATTGTTCAGGACCTGGCTCTATACAAACCGCACCCTAAAAATAAATGTTTTATAAGGGTGGCGGTTTGTATAGAGCCTAGGCTCTAAACAATCAAATTAGAGCCTATCTTCAATTAGTGTCGAGAAATGTCGTTTCAATACTAAAAATCATTGCAATAGTCTTAAAATATATTTTAATTTTTATTTATAAAGTTTAAATATTCAAAAAAAGTGTAGATTGATAGATCTATGAAAACTTGAAAATTAGTGTAGATTGATAGATCTATAAAAACTTGAAAATTTTGAAAATTCACCGTCCAAAAATACGTGACAAAATATACTATTTTCAAATCTTGAAATTTATTTTTTTCTCTTGTTCATGCATCTTGATGTTGAGATGATCAATTTGAAGATATTTGGCATCAAAACAACTTCTTCTAATGAAAATTTTGAGGTAAGCACTAATTTGATCGTTTAGAGCCGGGGCTCTATATAAATTTTTCCCATTGTATAATCCCAAAACAAATATTTATAACGATGCTTAGTAAATTTTTGAATTTTTTTAAGACCGGGTCCCGCCCATCAATTGATCCAAATCGTCCATCTACATATTCAGAGATTCTCAACCATTCATTGCTGCTCGGCCCACAGAGAACCATAGCCTGCAACTTCTCTCCTCCTCGCCCAAAGTTCACTGTCTCCTTGTCGCTGTCGCCATCCAGGAACTCTACTATCTCACTCCGGACGGTGGATAGCAGGTATGCTCATCAATATCTCCCTCTTTCTCTCTGGGATTGGTGTCTTCGTTTCTCTCTACAATTTCTGAGACGGGCTTTGCTCAACCTCATTTTGTGTTGTCTCTGGATATTATTGAATCTTCAAATGGGTTTGAGTCTCTCTCTTGAACTTGGAGATGATCTTGGTCTCTCTCGACATTGTGGTTAGAGGTTTCATTGATCTCTCTCTAGAAGTTTAACCTGGTTTTTCTGTTAACTATGTTTTTGGCATTAGAGAGTATCCTAATCTAATATACGGTTTATCTGTTAAAGAGATTATAGGGAATATCAATACCCAACTTCAACAGGGTCAATTGGTTTATTCTACTCATTTAACTGACGAATCATTCACAGGTTTGTTGTCTAGTTTCTTATTTATTTTCTTTAAATTTTCTGTATTTTTACCATGAATGGCATGTTTCTTTTGAAGTAAGTTAACTATTGTATTGAATGGAATGCCGTTCATTCATGAATGGCATGAATGGTCTTGTTCATATTTGTTTTTTTTTTTTTTTTGCACTGTAATGTGAGTTGCGATTCTTTTTGCCTCTTTTGAGGTGCTGTTCATTTGCCTCGTTTCAGTTGCCATTCTTTTTTTAATGTGTTTTTGAGGTCGCATTTGATCATGTTTTGGTGTATTCTGATTCTGGTTTTTCATGATCTGCTAATAGTTGGAAACCTCGCTGATCTGTTATTCATCTATTTATTGTTTGATTGCTTTGCTATTTCTGTAATTTTTCACATCTTAGGATTCTTCTATAGGTATTTGATTCAGTTTATCAATGATTTATTCATCATTATTGCTCATTTTTTCTTATGCACTTCTTTTGAAATTTCTGCCATGGATAAGTTGATCAACAATTATTTTGTTCCATAATTTTTGTTGCGAGTTATTGATATTGTTATGTAGAATTGCTATGGGTGGACTCTGTGGTTCAAATGAGTGATTCGATTGAAATTTGTTCTCCTTTCGTTTGGTTTTCTAGGAGAAATTGTTGTGTTAATTTTATTCTTTGGATTAGAGTCGGTGTTTCGCTTCCAGTTGTCGATATGCTTTACCTGTTTTTTGGGATTTAAATGTTCAATGAACATTGCACAATATAAGAACAAACTTATCTCTCAACCATTACATTTTATAAGATATGCATTTATGAAAGTTTTGGCCTAAAAGTATTAGAAGGATCCATAATTTATTTGAATGGATGTTTTCATGCAAGTATTTTCATGGAAGGATTCATAATGGATTACATGGAATTGTACAAAGGAATTGTACAAAGTTCTACTGTTCTCCATATATGTTCATATCTTTTGCCTCTAGTTGTAATAGAATATCGTCATGCCTCGAGTTTCATAAGACTTTCGTGGTGAACTTTTGATATGGTTATGTACTTATCTTTTCTGGTATACTTGTGTGGTTGAAATTTGATTTTTTTTATTGAGAGTTATTCTCTCTTAAGTTACATAGATATGAGATTAAATTTCAATCTTAACCATACACTGTAAGAAATGCATTAGATGGATTGTAGCAAGATAATCTTATTCAAAAAATACATTTTGCGGTTCAAATCACTAAAACACACAATGAACAGTTAAAACAGGTTGTTTCTTGCTTTTCCACCACCAAACAGGTGAAAATAACAGCACCACAGTTTATCAAATGGGGTTCCCAGCTTTCTGGCTACTAATTTTCACTTTCTTCCTAGATTCCATGAAAGTTAGCAACAGAGAGATTCCTAGGGAAACTACAGAGAAAGTTGTCAAACGCACTTGGAAAGTCCTCGACTTTCTCCTATACTATAACAGTAAAAAGGTGAAAAGTCAGAACTGCCATATTCCCCAAAACATTGTTTCGGTCGGGAAAGTTGCGGGACATGGGTACCCTCGCTCTGCAACTTCCACGGAAAGTTAACGAGCAAAAAAGTTGTGACATGCAAAAACGCATTGGGGTTATAAAGGACACAAGGACCCTAGTTCACTACTTCTCTGAAGTCATCACCCCTCTGAGAAAAAAATTTCTAGCAACTCAACCATCCATCCCTCTAACCCTTTCTCACTCAAAACCCTAGCAACTCAACCATCCATTTCCACTCGCCCCGATGAAGCTCAACCTTTGAGCAACTCCTATCCTCCTCACCTCAGGTCTATTCCCCTCATCGCCCCCATTGCTGCAAGCTAAGAGTTCAGAGAAAGCTACATAGTCTTTTTTTTTTTATTTTTGTTAGAGCTCGAAAACGATAATATTTAACTTTTTTTTTTTTCGATTAAAGCTCAAACAAGGTTAACCCTAGCCCACTCTACCCAGCCACCTCTTTCCCAAGAGACACCTGGAAGGGTTCCACACCAGACCCTGTGCACTCTCCCTTGACCCCCCCCTTAAACACTATCTTCTCCCACCTCCCTCTCCTTCCTTTCACACTTCTCTTTCAAATTCTCACAACTCCCAAAATTCAATGCCTATCTTCAATGGCGACCATCATCCCTTCACCCCCCACCAAGACAGCTCGGCTATGGTTGTCTTCGCTTATACGCCTCTACCCCAATCTCCTCATTCTCCAAACTTCTTTCCACTGCCCCTATCCACAGCCTTCCATTTACAACCTCTCCTTGAGGAAGCCCTAACCTGCTCCTCTTCTCCTAATATGACACGCCAACAGAAACATAAACCTTCTTACCTGGGGTGGCTTTGATGTCAGTCCACCACAACCCCCCTCCCCCTCTCAACCTCCTCTCTTACCTTTGCCTTCCCACCCATCTCCAATCCTAACCTACACCCCGTCCTATGCTTTCTGCGCTGGATTTCCACCCCCACATTTAGATTCAACCTATACCTCGCCTACTTTCGTCTTTTCAGAGCCTACTCCAATCAACCCCTCTTCTTCCAGCAGGTTATCTACCACCTCCAAACCTGCTTGGAACCGGGGTACAACACTCCAACCTTGATGAGTTAATACCTAAGCCCTTAGAAATGAGGCTTGCCTTAAATGCAGCCCAACAGACCGGAGTTCGCCTTCCACCCGACATTTCCCCTCTCAACTATTTCTTCCCCTCGTCACCTTCACCTCACCAACCCTCCCCCCCCCCCCCCCCCCCCCAACAACTGAACCTCCCTTAATTCACAACCCATACTTATATCCTTCTTTCCTTGCCCAGTTCCTGTCAACTACCCTTAATTCTTATCAAGGGTCTGATTTCAATTCCGACATCCAATCTTCAGTTTCTCTAGACTCCCAGGAACTGGAAATGACAGAGGTGCTCCTCTTCTAATTGATACGATCACTGAAGCAGGCCTCACCTTTTCAGGAGAAATAGATCTTCTCACCAACCAATTCAAGGCCAATACTGGTGACTTGCATGTACTATTTTCACCTCGTAGAAGTAGAAGTTCTAGAGAGCTAGTTAAGCTTCACTCTAGGGTGAACTATCACACCCCTCGGATCTTAGTTCAACCATCTTCCTTATCTTCTATTCTTACTGCTAGGCCCATTAGGAGGAAAGTTTCTAGGAAATCCTCTTGCCACCCAAACTCCCCTCGATGAAGGTTCTTTGCTAGAACATCAGGGGCCTCGGCAGCCTCACCAAAAGAAGTGTTGTCCGATCCATAGTTGGGTACTTTTAACTTGACCATCCTAGCTCTTTTTGAGACAAAGCTTCCTTCCTTGGACCTATCTCAAATTAGGTCTATTTCAGGCTGTAACCCCTGTGTTTGGGAGGCCAAAGACTCCCAAGGGCCTCGAGGGGAGGGGGGGGGGGTATTTGGGTAGTTGGAACCCAGGTATTCTCTAAGGCACATCGGCACAAGTTATTGACTACTCCGTATCTGTATCCTTTAACCGCATTGTAGATAACTTGCTCTTTTTTACCACTTTTATCCACGGCCCAAATAGCTCAACCCTCAAACCATCTCTTTGGTTTAGAACTTTCCTCATTAGCCCCTCCTCACAACATCCCTTGACTGTTGGCTGACGATTTTAACATAGTGAGATGGCCACATGAAAAATCCAATGGAGGGAGTATTAGTGCCTCGATGAGGGCGTTCTCAAACTTTATAGAAACCATACCCCTCATCGACATTCCCCTTTTAGGCGCCTCCTTCACCTGATCAAACCATGCCCCTACCCCTATCATGTCTAACTTAGACAAATTCTTAGTCAATCAACAGTGGGAAACCATGTTCCCTGGCACCACTTCTCGAGCTCTCACAAAAGCAACTTCTGGCCATAAACCTATCTTTCTAGCTACCAATCCCACTCCTTGCACCAATAAACCTCTTAGGTTTGAATTGCATTGACTCGAGGAACCAACCTTTGTGCCACTGCTTGCTTCAATATGGTCCTCCACCAATGTAATAGGGTGGGTTGGGTTCAGGCTCACTTGTAAACTCCAAAACCTTAAAGCAGCACTTAAACAATGGAGTAGGGATCTCCCCTCAAACTTTAGAACCCGGATTAGAGATTATCCAACCTTAATCTCAGAAGTGGACCAGATGGAAGAAACAAGGCCCCTTACTACCTTAAAAAGACATAGTAGAATCCAAGCCAAAATAGACATCGCTCAAACCTTAGAACAAGAGGATACTTATTGGTACCAGAGATCAAATTGCTCAAACAGGGAGACCGAAATACTGCCTTCTTCCACAAGACGACCAGTTCTAGATGAAGAGGAAATGCAATAACACAAATTAAAGTTGGCCCTCAAACCTTCACTGATCCCTGCCATATGAGCCGGCTTTTCATTAGATTCTTCTCAAACCTGTTTTCCCAGCCCAACCATCGTCGCCCTAGCCTAGGAAACATAACTTTCAAAACTATTTCCCCTGAAGCTTCGTTACATTTAGAGGGGCCTTTCACTTTTGAAGAGATTAGGAAGGCTGCCTTTGATCTTCCAAAATACAAAGCCCTTGGACATGATGGATTCCCCATAGCATTATTTTAAAACCTCTGGGAAGTTACCTCCCAGGAACTCCTAGCTTTTTTTCATGAATTCTTTTTGAGAGGTAGGCTAAATTCAGCTCACAAATGTACCTTTTTAGCTTTGATTCCCAAAGTAGAGGGAGCCCATAGGATGAAGGACTTCCGCCCTATCAATCTTCTTAACTCTTATAAAATCTTAGCCAAAGTGTTAGCTACACGGCTTCAACATACTCTTTCCCCCATCATTTCTCCTTCCCAATCAACCTTTGTAGCTAACAGACAAATCCTAGATGGAGCCCTAACAGCCCCTGAGGCCATCCACCCTCAATCTCTCTTAGGTCAGCAAGGTCTCATCATCAAATTAGATTGGGAAAAGGCCTATGATAGGGTAGATTGGGATATCCTTGATTCCATCCAAACTAAAATGTGTTTTGGTTCAACTTGGAGAAAATGGATCTCTGAATGCACCTCAAATCCCTCAATCTCCATCAGTGTTTTAAAATGCGTCCGCATCGCCACATACGCGGCCACATCATGCGGATGCGCTTGCATCCGCATTAGAAACAGGCTCATATGCGCTTTTGACAGATGCAGCCGCATCAAGCCGCATCGTAGCCACATCCCGCATAGGCCGTATCGCACTGCATCCCACTGCTACAGTGTCTGTCGAATTTTTTTTTTGTTTTGTCCCTCGGGGAGGAGAAAAATGGTCTTCTTGACCATCCAAATGTTAGGAAAACTGTTTGGGGGGCTATTAGGGGCCCTAAACGAAGATTTTCCATCAAATCGAGGTAAAACAAATTTAGGCGGAATCTTGTTTTTCATCAAAATCTTCGATTTGGCAGTTGTTTGATACTTGGATGTTCATTGGATGCCTTTAATTGTTGATTTGGAGATGTTAGGGTGAATTTGTGATAAGAAATCGGGGGTTTCAGAGGTCGTGAAGAAATCGAGCAGTACTTCACAAAGTCGTTAAATTTTTTTTCCTTCTTGTACAATATTACTATTATACATATTTTTTTGGCAATGTCTTCTTCCCAATCTTCTAGTAATAAGGATCCGGCTTGAAAATATGCTAAACTAAAAAATCCCAAAGATAGAAATTGTGTGATATGCTTGCTCTATGGAAATACTTATATGGGTGGATAACTGGATACATAATTTCTGACAACTAATAGTTTTGAAGTTAATCATTAAACTAAAATACCTACTATCACATATATCACCTTTTTTTATGCATTAACTAAATTTTTAAAATGTTTTAGAATTTTTTTACATTTATTGACCGCATCTTCACGATGCACCTGCATCCGGGCCACATCGGCCCCCCACTGCATCAGGGTTGTATCCTGCATTTTAAAACATTGATCTCCATTCTCATTAATGGATACCCAGAAGGTTTCTTTCGGGCGCATAGAGGCCTTCGGCAGGGAGACCCCCTCTCACCCTTCCTCTTCACCTTTATAGTGGAATTGTTCAGTCAGGCAATTTCTAGACTCTATGACTCTGAATCCCTCACGGGCTTCTGGACTTCCCTTTAGGTCCAACTATCTCCCACCTTCTTTATGCATATGATACTCGCATCTTTTGTGATGCTAATCCCTACCAAGTCGATTGTCTTTGGCGATTCTTGAGAACCTTTGGATTCCTCACTGGTATGAAAGTCAATCTTTCAAAGACCAAAATGATGGGCATCCATGTTGATGACGCTATTCTTCATACCCTGGCCTCTCGCCTAGGCTGTGCCACATAAACCATACCATCTTCATACCTAGGTCTCCCATTATGCATAAGCAAACCTAAGAAAAAAATGTGGGGTAATCTTATAGAGAGATTCACTTGGAAAGGCAGATACCTATCATTTGGAGGAAGAATCACCCTCATTCGAGCAACCCTAGCTCATGAGAAAAGCTCATGAGAGATTTCATGTCTCTATTCCAAATCCCCATTTTGGTCATCAAAAAATTGGAAAAGCTCATGAGAGATTTCCTTTGGTCAAGGGTAGAGGACACCATGAGAATACACTTAGTGGCCTGGGATCTAGTTTGTAACCCTAAGAAATTCAGAGGCCTAGGAATAAAAAATCTCAAAATAATTCTCCAAGCTCTCCTCAGGAAATGGTGGTGGAAATTCTCTTCCCCCCACCCCTTCCTTTGGAAAGAAGTTATTCAAGCTAAATATGGCTTCAATGGGAATGATTGGCTCCTTAGATCTCCTCTACACAAATCTTCAGGACGTTAGATTTCACCAAGAGAATTAGGTACAGATTAGGAGATGGCCTTAGAAATCACTTCTGGACAAACATTTGGTTAGGATCTTCTCCTCTTTCTGTAGCCTTCCCCTTTCTATTCCTTATAGCTAGGAATCAAGTGGCTCTAGTTGTGGATTATGTGGCCTTCTCAAGCACATCTCTATTCTGGACTCCCATCTTCAGATGTAATCTAAACGAGCAAGAATCCATAGCCCTAATCTCTCTGTTGCAAACCTTAGGAAGATCGTTTGGCACCCTATCTCGACCTGACTCCATGAGATGGTCCCCAGCTCCCTCAGGCTCCTTTTTAGTATCGTCATTTTACTCCTCTCTCATTCCCAATCCCAATCCCAATCCTAAACCCCTTCTCAACCTCTCTTGGTCTCTTACCCATTCCTCACAAAATCTAGGCTTTCATTTGGATACTCTTACAAGGTAAAATCCTCACCTTAAACCAACTCAAAAAAGGGGTTTTTCATTCCCTAATCTCTGCATCTTTGCCTCCAAGAAGAGGAGACAATTCCCCACTTTTTTATTCATTGTTAAGTGTCAGAGAATCTCTGGTCTTCTCTCCTTAAGCTCTTCAGGTTACAAGGGGTTACTAAGCTAACCCAACTTTTTGAAATATACTTTGCACCATCTTTTTCAAAGCAAGGGAAAAAACTCTAGCATCTTGTTGTCGCAGCTCTTTTTTGGAGTTTGTTTTTTACTCTGTTGCTGCAGTGATCTCATACTGGGCGAACTCCATCCCCATCATTGCCACCATGCAGATTTCTCACTTCCTTAAACTAGGATAGCCTTTTACACCTAGCAGTCCAAACGCACAGACCTAAACCTCTCTGGAAACCCCCCCAAGGTTTCCTCAAACTCAACATAGATGGGTCCTCCTTCGGTAGTCCAGGCCCCTCGGGCATAGGAACTCTAGCAGGACCTTCTACCATCTTGACCTACTCATAGTTCATTAGCCATAGTAGGATTCTACCTTTGCAGAAACGATACTGGCTTCTCAGCTTGGCTTTGCTTTCATTCCTATTCCCTTGGCCCTAATATCAACTTGCATAAGCCCACCACCGTTGGCATATGACCTCAGGCATACTCAGAGAGAGGAAGATCTCCATCTAGCCCTCATGCCTCACGCCATCCAGCGTTCAATCCCTGGACTGGTCTCAATGCTCAACGACTAAATACCCGATACGCATCACTTCAACCCTAACCTCTCTACTTCTCACCTTCTCCTTCTATCCTTAACCCCTCTTTAAACCACCTACCTCCTTACTCGCCAACCCATCTCCCTCTCTCCTAGTTATTTTTCTAAGCTCTCGTCTGCTCACTCTCTTTCTTCCTCTAAATCCACTGCTTTTCCCCTTTAAAACCTCTCCCTTCATACCTCTTCTCTTCTCACCCTCCCCATCTCTAATCTTTCCACTTCTCCTACCCTTACCTCTCCGTGCTCGCACCCCTTTTATGGAGTTTCTTCTCTACTCGAGGGAACGGATAAATGATAAACTTGGGAGGTGTCAACTGTTACGAAAAATCAGGAAAGAGGAAAATAGGATTTGGGAAAGGAGGGAAGGAAAAAAAAACATTTTATTGGGGAGAATTGATTGGTTTAGAGGACTTCGCGAGAAGACGGAAAAAGAGGAAGGAATGGGAAAAAAGAAAAAAAGGAAAACAATAGAAGAGTTTCTTGGTTCTCCTGATTCTCTGAACCACGCCAACTTCTCAGGGGCCTCGATTTCTCTTTTTTCTCGCTATTCTCCCCTCTAATACCTCAACTTTGATCACCTCTTCACCCCTCCTCCTGCCCTCAATCTCTTCCCGCTCGGCTCCCCAGTTCTCTTTTCATAGAACTACAAGATTTTTTTCACAGTATGTTGCCAGTTGGGTTGCAGTCACCTCGACCGCAGAATTTCCATCCTCTAGCAGAAGCCCCTACCCGACTCTCTCAAGTTTGCCGACGCTGTTCTTTTGACTTGGACTGCCCACGCAATTCGAGCTTCAAGTCATACGCCTCAAGGTTCTCTGCTTTAGCTTCAGTGCTAGGGCTTTGTACCTTTTGCACTCATGCAAGGCTCTGCCCAACCCCTCTTCTTGTATATCTCCCTTTGCTCTTCTCTATTCTTACTATCTCAACAAATGTTGTCTGAGCACTCAATATGTGGGACTGCCGTCTTTAGGATTAGCTATAAATGTAAATTCATTTATTTTATTAATACAATCAACCTTTCTCTCAAAGAAAAATCTACAGAGAGCTTTTTTATTTGATTTTTTGTTTCTTTCTTTTTTTTTCCTGGTTATGCACAAAGAAGAAAACCCCATATTCACCGAGTTTATTTATTTATTATTTATGTTTTATTTTTCTAGTTTGTCTGAAGTTTTGATGTGGGTTTTCGGTTTATTGAGAAGTACTATTTGGGGCTCGAGAGTTTGATTAATTTGATTTTGTGTCGATTATGTAAATTTTTTTGGCCTTCGGGTGTTTGATTAATTGATCATTGTTGCTATTGTTGTTGACGTTGTTTTTGTTGTGTGTCATTGAACTAGTTTTCATTTGGTTTTATGAGTTAATAATCCATGTATTCTTTTATTCTTTTTATTTTTATTTATTGATGAAAGCTTATTTTGGAGGTTGTATTATGCAGTAGGATTTGATTTCTATAAAATTGGGTTCTATTTTATTGTCATTTGCTTATATAATTTAGGGATTTTCTGTTATTTGGTTTTTGTATTCATTGGGTTGAAATTTATGGAGGCATATCCTTTGCAGAGTGATATAATCTTGGGTTTTCCGGTTACTGATGCCAAAGTCTGGGGTTTAATTTTGTTATGTTGTTGTTGAAATGGCATTATCTCTCACCGGGTTAATAAAATTTTTAACTGTGTTTCCTTCATTTTGTATGTGACAAGATGATTCTAGATTGAATTGGGATGTTTGTCATATAATTTAGTTTGGAAGTTGTAAGTTTGAACTATTTTACCTGTTTGTTTAAGTTTAGTTTCTGCTTCAGATGTTGTGGCATGTTGATTTCTCACATTCTGGTTTTGAAATTTGCACTTTATTAGTACATATTATGCAGTGCACACAATGCTGTGTTAGGCTTGTATACCAAGCATTTAGAGTTTTGAGATTAGTATATCTAGCTATACAATATATTGATGTTGTTCTTATAGTAAACTATTAGTGATACTTTTCTGATTTTAACCCTCTCGGTTCATATAACTGTTATTTTTCTCTCTTTGTAATATTTATAGGCAATTTAATTCTTTTAGTCTCTACATTCTTTTTTCATGTCTCTTGCTCGTTGATTTCTCATAACATAAAAAATTGTAGAAGTATTGTGATTGGGAACTTACTTTTGGTTTCACTTGGCTTAAGAATTCTGCGTGATTAACACCACCTCTCTAGTTCCTTATACTTGTTGCAATTTTATTCAGGCTATTTCTTAAGTTACATAGATGTGAGATTAAATTTCAATCTTAACCATGCATTGTAAGAAATGCATTAGATAGGTAGTAGCAAAAAAATCTTATTAAAAAAATTACCTACTCGCATTAAATCGTGGAAATTCATAATAAACGGTTAAAACATGCTGTTTCGTGCTTTCCCAATAACAACAGTACCGAAAAGGCAAAAATAGCAACACCATAGTTATCAAACATGGTTCCTAGCTTTCAGGCTACTAATTTTCGCTTTCTCCCAGATTTTAGGAAGTCAATAGCAGGGAGAATCCCAGGGAAACTGCAGAGAAAGTTATGAAACGCACCCCGTATGTAAGTTGCTCAGCCTGGCTTTGAGCCAGCAATGCTGGCTTCCTCTCTCCCCTCCTCTCTCGTCGCTCTTCTCTTCAAATCCCTTCCCCTTTCCTCATCCACAACACTTTTGAGATCCTTCCTTCCCTCCTCCCACTTTCTCTTTCCTCCACCCAAGCCTCTTCCCTCTTTCTCCTCCATTTCTCTCTCTACAAGGGCCATGAAAGCCCCAACCCCTCAAACTCCAACACCACAACCCCAAGAAACCCAAACCAGGAAGAAGAAAGCGAAGCGCGAAAGCCCTGAAGGCCTCCTTCGCTTTGGCCTTGACATGTGCTCGAAGCATGGGGATGCAGTTGAAGCCATTCGACTCTATGATGATGCCCTAGAAAAGGGTATATCCCTCTCTCTCCATCACTACAATGTACTCCTCTATGTTTGCTCTTCCCCTTCCTCTACCCCAGAAACCCTAGAGAAAGGTTTTCAGATTTACCAGCGAATGATGAAAGACAATATCATCCCAAATGAAGCAACTTTTACTTCAGCTGCTCGTCTCGCTGCTGCTAAAGAAGATGGAGACATGGCCTTCGATTTGGTGAAGCAGATGGCCATGGCTGGAATCCCACCAAGGCTTCGATCCTATGGCCCTGCTCTCTTCACCTTCTACAAAAAGATGGAGGTTGAGAAGGCCTATGCGGTCGATGCCCATATTATTTCATCAGGGGTTCAACCTGAGGAGCCAGAGCTCGCTGCACTTTTGGAGCTGAGTGCTAAGGCCAAAAGAGGGGACAGGGTTTACGAGCTCCTGCAAAGGATCAGGGTATTAGTGAGGCAGGTTTCGGAATCAACGGCTGGGATTTTACGCCAGTGGTTTGAGAGCGAAACTGCAATGGAGGCAGGTGATGAGCTTTGGGACGAGGAGAAAGTTAGGGTAGGGATTGCAGAGGGTGGGGGAGGGTGGCATGGGCAAGGGTGGTTGGGGAAGGGGAGTTGGAGGGTGGAGGATACGAATATGAGTGAGAAAGGGGTTTGTGGTTCTTGTGGAGAACAACTTGTTACTATTGATATCAATAATGTAGAGACTGAGAATTTTGCGAAGTCGCTTGCTGTTCTTGCTTCGCAGAGGGAGGTTAGGGCTAACTTCGCTAGCTTTCAGGTATGCTCCTTGAATTTTTCTTTATTTGTTTGATTGGGGCTTTTGGATATGCTTTATTTGTAGCCTCTTTCATTTGCTTCATACTTGAATCTGTTCTGTCTTTCCTCTTTTTCTTTTCCTTGTTGTAACAATTATTTTGTGAATGTATAACTTGGGTTTGTGATTGGATTTATGTAGAAACCAATTGTTGATTCCTTTTCCTTCTTTTTTTTTTTTCTTCTTTTTCTTTAATTGATTTAATAAGACGAATAGTATAATATGTATTGTATAAGGGTAAATTTTTTTATTTGAACAAAACTGCCACAGAAAACACTTTAACTTGCATTGCATTGCTAATCTCCAGTCCCTATACAAAGTCATGGAGTCATATTAAGGATATTGTTGTTTCTGTAAGCTCCTGAAAACAGGGACCTTGGTTACATATTTCATGCCAACCATGTATACATTGTCTGGTTATCTTCGGCACGTATTATTAGATGCTTAGAAACTATTGTCCTTTTGTAATGTTTAAGAATTATGGAGCAATTAAAATGAAACATGTAATTAGCTAATTTTAGGGGAACTTATTCAGGATTGGCTTGGAAAGAATGGTCCATTTGAAGCCGTTGTAGATGGTGCTAATGTGGGTCTTTACGATCAACACAATTTCAGCTTCTTCCAGGTCAGCAAAAATATGCTTTCTTATATTGCTATGAGGACAGCCTTAGGTGGAAACAGTTCCACTTTTTATGGTAATTATAGCGGATGGGTTTTTTTCTATTATGTTTGGTCCCATGACTGATATTGGCATTCCTATGGCAGCTGAATTCTATTGTGAATAGGTTGCGTGAAATGAGTCCAACAAAGAAGCTGCCGCTTATTGTTTTGCATGGTCGGCGAGTAAAGGGTGGTCCAGCAGATAGTCCAAACAATAAGAAGCTAATTGAGAGTTGGCGGAAAGCCGGTGTACTATATACTACACCTCCGGGTTCCAATGATGATTGGTTAGTTTATTTTTGACTGAAATATAAAATTAACTATCACAAAAAAATAAAATAAATGAACTATGACTTCAGCAGGGGATAGTGATCATTGTTCATCTTTGATTACAATATGCTATTTAGAAAATGTCATTGATATAATGTTTCTTGTAAGCGATTCATGCATCATCTTTGATCAATTTGCAATAACTAGGAATGCCGCTTTTTTTCTAAATAACTTTATTTATAAGATTATTGCATATCAGAATGTTGTTACATTTTATTGCATCTAAGGAAATTCTTTTGTGGTAAAGTTTAGCCCTCAAAACTTGTTGAAAGTTGGGAAACTTGAACTCTTTGGTCAAAGAGAGGTTATCCTCATATATAAGCCTTCATGTTACGGTTTTATTTATACTAGCTTCATGTCTCCAACGTTTGGTATTATCAATAAAAAGGGATCACATATATGCATGTTTGTTGGTGGCTCTTAATTCCCTTTAATGAAGACCTTAGACTTGAACTCGATTACACCTCGTCTCCGTTATTGCAGGAATTAGCAGGAACCAATGTTTGACTGCTCGGGCTAGCTATCTCCGACTCGCCTGCATAACTCAGGCTTGATAGGATGCGTTGCCCAAGTCCCCCCAAACTCGGGGGTATATAAAGTTGATTAAAAATGTTTAAAATGGATTTGCAATTGATTTGATCTTTGTCAGATCAATTATAATTTGACTGACTATTAGTTTTTATAAACTTTTTATGATTTTGTGGATTTTAATATTTTTCTTATTTTCTATTTTTTATTTTTCTGAGAAAATGATTCTTTTGTTTTGCTTTCTGAAAACATTTTTCTCATCTTTTATGTATTTCTTCCATTGTTTTATCATTTTCTTTATTCTTTCCTATTTTTAGCAATTTTAAGGATTTTGTTTTCCAATTTTTGGGGGGTTTTTCGGCTTGGAGCCAACTTGGGCATGTCGACTATACCTAAGTAACTCAGCCAGACCAGTGGCCACATTGAGCGCTTTAGCCCATATTTAATATTTAATTCATTTGCTTGAATAAACATGGGAACCATGTTCATTCTTGAAAATTGAATGGTGACATGAAGAAGGTTTATGTATTCTATTTACATATCTAATGCAAAACTAACCTTTATCAAAAAAAGGGAAAAAAAGAAAAGAAAAGAAGAAGAACTTGAAGAAGGTTTACATGTATCCTGAAATCCTAGTAGAGAAGCATAGCGCATAGAGAAAGGGGTAGCTGTTTATTTTTTATGGTAAACCTGAAGGGAAAAAATGTATCCCATAATTTTAGCCTTTTAAGATTGAAAATGTGATTTGTCTTTAGGAATGGTACCACTCCCAAGTATGGAACTTGGCAGGTGAGTTCTATTCAAAATGCAGTTCTGTTGGATACATACTCGAAGAAGGTTTCTGATAACTATAGTCCATATGATGCTGGGGTTTGTGTCTACTGTCTATTGTGCAAGTGAGCCTGATAATAAGCAAGATTAGGCGGTGGTTTTAATGGAGTGCTCTCTTGCCAACCTTAATTGGTTAGAAAATTATGGTTCGATTCGGTGAAGAAATTCTGTAGCCTTCATCAGCTATGTCTTGGCATATAATCCAGAGCTTAATGAATGTGATGTAGGAGACTTTTTCTTCTGTTTTGCTGCTGGAATCCAGGTGATTAGGCAACTTTAAGCCATGTTCTGTGTGGTGTTTCTGTAAGTGGGTTGCGTGTGACTTCAAACAAGTAAGGTCGTGTCTTGTTCATATTTTTTCTTGCTTTCCCATCACTAGAAAATTACAGCAAGACGAGTCACATGGATAAACATGAAGGCCAACAAATAATGATCATAATTGATTATCAACAAAACAGGCCTGGGAACTAAAGGATTTGGTGAAGTGTTGTAGCTCCATGGGAGTGATTGTATTGAATATTTATCAACGTTGTAAAAGAATTGGTTGCTGTCTCTAAATGGAAGTTTCATTTTCCATACAGGACTGCTGTAAATAATTTTAGTAATACCATTCTATAAACTTCGTCCATATGGTCGGGGGGATTTGTGGAATTATCCTCCCCATGAGCAGGTAAAAGTAAATATAGGAGTTTAAGTATCAATAAACCGGGTAGACAGTGGTGTAATTCAAGATGCAATGGGTGGTTTCATGACTGCCTTCAGTAGCCCTTGTGGAAATATGAGTAATTGGTTGACTCTCAAGCATTGTGGCGCATAGTTCCTGAACTTCTGAAATCAATAACAGAAAGCTTGTTATTGAGAGCAACTCTGGATTATTGGTCAATTGTGTTAGACAAGTATTCTCAACCTTGGGGACTGAAGTTGGTGCTCTGAATTTTGGTAGAAATGTTGGGACATTTCAATGAATGGCAATTGGTTCATGTCTTTTGAGAGACGAGTATGGTTGGAGACACATGGGCTAAAAGAGGAGCCCAACTTGAAGAAGCGGTAGAATGGAGAGAAATATCTCTTAATTTTATTTTGTTACTCATTTCTTTTGATGTATGAGATTGTACCCTTCAAGGGGATCATGAGTGCTGAATATTTTTATTTTTTTATGGAAATCAATAAAGTTTAGGTGGTGGACCTCTTCGTCACTAGTCTAGCCCAACAATATTCTTATGTAAGAGGCGGGTAGGCTTTATGGAACTGGGCTAGTGAAAATATTGGTAAGCAGGCTACTTGTCTAGAAAGAAATTTGAATGATGGGAAGTGTTCCAAGCATTTTCTCTCACTTAACAGGACCCTAACTGATCTATAATTAAACATTGCATAGAATGACATTCAAAGGCCTAAAAATGGAGGTAATTTGAAGAGTTACAGGTTTTAATCTGAATATGTTTGAAACTAACAACGTTGGATACTTGAAAATTTTGGGAAACTAGCCATAGAATAAAATCTTTTTCTGAGCGAGAGAGATTGGATAACAATTCCCTTTTGTATTCCTGGATTGTTTTGTTGTGATCACGTGTTCTTTTCATCAATCAGTATGAAGTATGGAATCCCTCGATTTTATGATTTGGCAGAGAAATATGGTGGGGAATGTTCTACTGCAGACTGTCTGGAATTATCCAGACTGTCAACTGACTTGTTTAACGTAGCTCTTTAACCAATCTCGAGGAAAGTATGAGATTCCTTGCATGACCTTCTGGGGAGCGTTAAGTTAGAAAATAGAACGCACCACTAGAAAGTCCCTCCCTCAAGAACATTGATGTTAAAGCATGTAATAGTATTGGGATTGGAGACCTACTGGAAGCCCTTGTGCTGCACCATACTTGCATACATCAGCTGGGATTTGTGCCTTGGACGTCGTGACATTGCTCCTGATGCAGAAAGCGTTGTGCTGCACCAGACTTTCTTGCATTCTTCGGCAGGGACTTGTACCTTGGACGGCATGTTATGGCTTCTGATGCAGATTGAGCCAAGGCCCCAATCCTTGTAAATGCAACATAATTACCAACAACATTAAAGAAAAATTTGATTACAGACTCTCTAGAAGCATATGGACTGTAAATAATTCGTTTTCTTCTATTTAAAGCCCATTACTATCTTTCCATGTTATCTCAAAACAGTGGATATCATTTTTAACTGGACTATCTGCACCTTCTTTAACTAAAATTTCATATTGTTCAGGTATTGGTTATATGCAGCTGTCAGGTTCAAATGTTTATTGGTTACAAATGACGAGATGAGAGATCACTTGTTTGAACTACTGGGTACTAGCTTTTTCCCAAGATGGAAGGAGAGACATCAGGTTACCCTGTCTCCCTATTTTTCCATAAACCTTCATTTCAGTTGTCGTAAGACACGAGCTGCATGATTTGATGAAGTATCGATTGAGCACTTATTCAAACTTATGTTTAAGGGGCTTGTTATGAATGATTTTGGCAGGTACGTCTAACCGTATCTAAGAACGGTCCAGTGTTTCACATGCCACCACCTTATTCAATTGTGATACAGGTACTTCATCAAGACTCCAGTAATGATTATACACCTTCTTTTCTGATTTTTCATTGATACTTAGTGGGAGTATATTTTGGGGCTTTGTAGGAATCAGAGAGGGGCAGTTGGCACGTACCAACACTAGTTGGAGATGATATTGAGACACCAAGGAAATGGTTATGTGCAACCAGGCTTTATCTTAACAAGGCAAATGGGTCAGAAGGGTTTGAAGCCATTGAGAAGCCCAAGTAATTTTTTGCTTCTTATTGTAAATTATCATGCATTTATTTTTTCCATGCCAATCATATGGAAATTGAGAGATGCATGGATAGTTGGGAGTGGAAGATTATACTGCCCCTTTTTTAGGAGGGTGGCTTCTTTCTTTTCATTGCCCTAGGCGTTTAATTTAAAGCTGTATTAAGCGATTTTTGTGAGTTTGGGGAAGCATGTCTTATTTGAGAGGGAGAAGAAAACGTTCTATGGTATTTGTTGCATTATACAGATGGTCTATCTCTATATGGAGGAACATTATCATGTCATGGGGAAGTTTGTCAAATCATGCGGCCTTTGTTCTGTGCGGCCAGAAAAAAGAGTTTTTCCTTATTTCCATGGATTCTCTTAGGAAAATGGCCTTTGTTGACTATAAAAATTGTATCTTAATTTCATTCTTGCTTTTGTATATCCGATTAAGCTCAAATTTCTCGCATACATAATAACCTACTTGTATAAAATATCAAGGGTCTGGTTTCTATAAGGCTGCAACCTTAAACAATCCAATGAAGGTGCACTTCCAAATTTTATCAGAACATATAATTTTGGTGTAAAATATTATTAGGATTATTTGAAAATCTATTTTCATATTTGATTGTAAAATTTTCAATTCTAAAAATAGTTAAAATCGAGTAGATTTATATACATTTGAAAATATTGAAAATAGATGGTCTAGATAATATATTGCACGATGTATTATTTTTGGGACTTAAAATCGCTTTTTCTTTCATATTCATACATCTCAAAGTCAAGATGATTAAATAAAGGGTTTTCCAACATTAGAACAACTTTTTCTCATGGATTTTTGAGGTGCATCTTTAATTCTACATTTTAAGGTTGCAACCTTATATAAACTTTTTCCAAATATCAAAGGCCTTGTTGATTATAAAAATTATATTTTAATGTTATTCTTGTTTTTGTATATCCGATTAAGCTCAAATATCTTGCATACATAATAACCTACCTCTATGCAGCCAAGCCCGCATATGTAGAAATGCGAGCCTATTAATAAATCTATTTTTGAGATGGATTTTAAGACTTAATTTTTAAGGATATGTGATCTCTAACATGGAGATTATGAATATCAAAAAATAATTAAATTTTAAAAACTAGAAATAGTAATTCTTGTAAGAAAACATTTGAACATA
Organism: Amborella trichopoda; assembly: GCF_054954075.1. Lineage (NCBI taxonomy): Eukaryota > Viridiplantae > Streptophyta > Magnoliopsida > Amborellales > Amborellaceae > Amborella > Amborella trichopoda. The sequence goes on from NC_142348.1 coordinate 37,272,300, forward strand.
TAGTTAGCATTGTTTTTTAGATGGAACTCCTACTTGCATCCATCTTTAAGATGGATGCTTAACTGGACCGCATATGTGGAAATGCGGTCGCATATGTGGAAATGTGGTCCGCGTGAAGAAACAATTTTCCAAAGTACTTCAACTTTCAAAATTTTGGGGGTATTCTTTTGCCCTTTTCTTTTTATTAATAAATATGAGATTGTGAGAAGAATCAATTCCCCATATTTGAGCTTATTCATTTGTCTATAAAAGAAAAGAAATTTAAAATATAATATGCACTCTCAAAAGTAGGACTTCAACATATGCACGTAAAAACGACCGGTACAAGAGTGACCGAGTATTTAATGGCCAAAGAAATCTATTAGGCAATAGTTAATGTTGAAGATCTATTAGGCAATAGTTCGATGTTAAATAGTAAAAAGTACAAAAATTATTTTTCTTAATTATTATTTGTTATAAACTTTTTAAAACCAGCCAAATTATTTTTTTTGTGTTAAAAAATACTTTAATATGATAATGATATTTGTTTTGTTTATTAAAAGGAAAATGTGGCTTATATGGGTTGTATGAAAATTTTATAAATTTAGGACAATGTGATAAAAATAGCTGAGAAACTACTCTTACAGGGAAAAAGAACTTCTCCAACAATATGCTATTTTATATGGCGAAAATCCTTAAGAAATATGTTAATGTGCCATGAAAAATTGAAACCATTTAAATTTTATAAATGACAAATATGAAAGATTTTCAAACTAATTTTTTTTTTTTTAAAAAAAAAAACTTATGGTTTTAAAGAAAAGTTTTAAAATATGGGAAAGTAAACGTAGAACAGAAATAAAAAACATAAAAAATAAGAAACTTAGCCATAAACTATTTTTTAAGCATAAAAGTAAGCATTTAAAATTTTCAATTATCAAAAAAATTGAAAGAAAGAATAAACTTGATATCCTTTTTTTTAATATATTTCCTATATTTTTTTTGTATAACATAATTTTTAAAATATTTGTTTAAGAGTTAATAAAAAGAAAATAATTTTAAATTAATTCAACGATTAAAAATTTTAAAATCAAAATTTCAGAATTTAAATATTAGAAACTGATTTAGTATTTTTAAGTATTTGTTAGTTTTCATAAAATAACCAAAAAGGAATGTGGAAAAAAAAAAAAAAAAAACTCATAAAAATTTCATAAAAAATTTGAACATGGTAATTAAATGAAAAAGAATTACAAAGAGAGAAATATCTTCTCTTAAATTAGTTGATATTTAGGGCAACCCAAATATGGAACAATAGCATAAAAAATTAGTTGATATTTATGTTAATATTTGGTTTATTGACTTGGTTTATAGCAACTCAATGATCATTGAGTTTCCAAACTGCAGCCCTATCTTCTCTTAAATTAGTTGATATTTATCTTAAATATTTGGATTTTTTGGGATTTGATATCTAATGTTTTTTTCTTGCCAATTTTGATAAAAAAAATCTTGGTGTGACAAATCTTGTAATATTCACTTTCTAATTTACACAAGAACCCTATTTTGGGTGATATAGTTTCCTAAGCTAAGGATTTGGGATTTCTAAGGATATTTGGCTTCCTAAAATGCAATATTCTAGATCTTTGGCATATTCTTGGAATATTCAAAGTTGGACTATCGTTTGGGGTTGACTATGGTTTTGTGCGCCCTACAATGTACTGGGATAATATGATCCAGGGTATTAGAATTCAGAGAAAAAATTAAATTTGGAGGGAAGTGAACGATATGGTGATAATAAATCATGAATTTTATGATGGCACGAATGGCGGTAGCCAATGTTTCAAAAGTTGACTCAGTGGGGTGGATCGTACACCCCAAAAATAATGGTGAGGATTGTTAAAATGGTGAGGATTGTTAATTTTGCCCATCGTTTTTATTTTCTGCATCTAGGTTTTTATTTTCTGCATCTAAGTTTGTTTTCTTTAGTAAAATGTGATGCAAATAGTAATCCCACTTATATATAGTTTAAATTGAAGTATATAGGACATATGAACTTACCAAACCTTATGTGTACATTTGACTTTTGGTTTGGAATGACATGCTTTTAATATGATAGGCTTTGGAATCACATATTTTTGTTGTGATAAGTTTTTATGTTTTTTTTTTTTTTGTTGTAAGCCTTTTAATCATTTCTCGATGTAACTTCCAATTAATTTATTATGCTAACATTCAAAAATTAAAAGTTGAACATAAGTTTGTTTAGTGAATTAGAAAACTTGGTTATTACATTAGATGACAAAATCTGTTAGGGGATTGGAAGAGACTAAAGAGGTAGATTTATTCTAAGTAAAATTTTTTTTTTTACTTTATACAATATTAATTATTATTATCATGTTCGATTTGAAAACCTCATTAATGATAGGCAATGTGCGTTCCCACTAGTTCAAATAAGAATAATGTGCATTGCACGCTCCTTCTAGTTCAAATAAGCTATAGAAGGTGAATTTTAGAGAGGAAGAGTAAGCTTCTATTAGACTTTGTCAAAATTCTTGCTTCTATTTTGAGTTACTGCACAAATGATTTACTGCATACAAGATTAGTCCACCTTTGTATGGGTTAAGGTGGCATTCTCATTTTTAAATCCCAGTTGTTTTTTTTTGTGGTTTATTGGATGAATGTTAGTTTCTTTGACACACTTTTCGTTTTTCTTTGCTTTATTTTCATTTACTCCGTTGCATTATTGCACGTTGTTCTTTTGTAATCTGAATATCAGTTTCTTATTTCTTTGGTTTGTTTTCGTGTTGCTTTTTGCTTTGATCGATATTTGCAAAACCAGCCAGGCTGACCCGGATCCGGCTAGGCGAGCCCCATTTTGGCCGGTTATGGGGTCTAGTGATAATCAATTATGGTTTGTTGATATTTGAAAGAAAAAACAATCAAGTAATTATTTATCGAGTGCCATTTGAGAAGTCTAGAAACTGTTTGGCCTTGACTATTTTTTTTTTTTGCATAGATTTGAGATTTTTTTGAACTATAGGAATTTTTAATATTTTATTATTTTTATAAGGCCTAGGCTCTATGAAAACCAAATGAAGCCACACTATTATAAAGCAACATGAAAACGAAAGAAAAATAGTGCATTTAGCATAAGGAAGTTGAGTAGCTTATCTCTGTAATTTTAGAAACTGAATAAACTAATAGAAAGTTATATTTGCAATGGTTTAGCATAAGCCAACGGTTTAGCAAAAGACACAAGTCCCAACAACCTACATGGATGAGAAAGATAATCAGCATACCCAATTGGGTTATTTGATAGCAACAGCGTTATGCATGCTGCATAAATCACCTCAATACTATTAGACTCAACACACTACTACGGGTTTTGTGGCAATTTAAAGGCCTCATTGAAGTATGTAAAACTATAACTATTGTGATATTGTATTTCACTGGGAGTGTGGTCCAAGGGGACCAAAGAGGTATGCTTCGTAATGCCCATGACTCACCCGGGGGTTACGGTCTAGGCTCAAGATGGAGTCTAAACCCTCTAGCCTTGGGCATAAGGCAGAATTGTGGAGGGTTTGTAGAGTTATCCAGCTCGGTATGAAGCCTTAAAACCCTATAGCTCTGGGCATACAAGAGAATTGTGGAGGGTTTGTAGGATTATCCCTTAATGAGGTGGAGAGATGCTTAGGATGGTTAGTTGGCTAGGAGACTATTAGGCTTCCTGTGTGGTTGGTGAGCTTTAAGCTAATTCCTCATCATTGCCATCACTACATATGATAGCCGTTGTTGGGAAGTGACATGTAGGGGTATGATGTGTATGTGCTGAAAAGAGGACCCCAATGCACCATTGCGATAGTGTGCAATGGAAGATGTTAAGAATACATCCCTCAGACACAATCGCTTTTTCTGCTCTAAGATGGAATTATATTAGTAAATTTGCATTTATTATTCTTCTGATTCATTAAGGTAGCTTTGAATTGGTTAGTTACGCTTTTTATCTACTTTTTTTTAGTGTGTTATTTGTGAAATGAGAATATAAGGGAAAGGTTCAATCAGATGGCTATGCCTAACAGTGGTGAAATTCATCCATTCCGACATTAGCGTTAACAAAACTCCTCCTTCTATGCATTTTATAAAAGAAATAGAAAAAGATAAAGAAATAACTCTTTATCTTTTTCTATTCTACAGTGGAAGACTAATTGTATTGCCGATTACTGCGTTACTGTGACCAAAAGATTTATCTGGCCCATTAGAGTAAGGGAGTATGCCAATAGTTGAGCATTAGCTTTAAAGGCTGTCGATATGCTGCATTGAAAGTAGGCTGGTTGATAGAACTGAGAACTCTTTCGTGAGTAGCTCTTTAGAGGTCTCAAGGTGTGAGCCGTGAGTTCTCACTGTGGTTCCGAGTTCTGAGTTGAGCTGTTGGATCACACCCCTCTGTATGAACAAAATCTATTGGTGGATGTGGACCAAAACCACTTGACCCCAAACCCTGGAACAACGGCTCTTGAGAGCCCCCTATTAGTCTTTGTTGAGCATAGGGCCTTACAAGAAATGAAAGACCTTTTTAAACAATAATTATTATGCACATAATCAGGTATTTTATTTACACATCCTTACAGGGAACCGTCGTGTTTCAACTTTGAATATTCAAATAGAAAATAGAAATCATGATATGACATGAATATATTGGAGCTGCGATAAAAAATAGAATATGTGGTTAGCTACATGGCTATATCTGCATTGCATTTACTTAGATATTTAATCTAATAAATATAGCTCTTTCAAATAAGTCAAAATAGAAAACAAAAAAATATCAAAATTTCTTTATGTGAAATGAAATAAGTGCTAAGCTAAGTGTTCACTCTTTTTAATGCTCCTGATTTTTGGGGTTGACCGCCCATATAGGACCGGTCACGTTTGATCGGATGGATCCCAGCCCCCTCTTTGATTTGAGGTTCCGATATGTCTGCCTCAGCATTTGGCATGACTATGCCAATCGTTAAGGTAGCTTTGCATTTGTTAGTTATGCCTTTTTTTTAGGTGTTATTTGTGAAATGAGAATATTAGGGGATCTTGACCAAGAACTTATGTAAGTTATTTTATTAGTGAAAACTTGCGTCCATTTTATTTAATTTTACTCCATTTTTGTGTTGGAATTGCTGAGAAAATGTGAAATTCGCATTATATAAGAGCTCTAGTGCTGTAATACTATGCTTTTTCATCATATTTTCAATCTCTTGCTTTCTAAAGGGTTCTCTATTGAATTTTTTTATTATACTTTCTGCTGATAGATTCCAATTTAAAGAGTGGCTTCTATAGATGTGAAGGAAAATAATTTATGTTAGAGTTTGAAAAGGTGATATATGATGATTTAGTCAGTGAATCATATAAAACAATTATAGTATCAAATATTTACTGTATAAGCTCAGAATATGTATGTTATTGTGTCGAGAATAAAATGATCATCAGGCTCTAGAGCATAAATGTCGGTGGCAATTATTGGCTTTTTCTATAATTGTAAATCTGTATTTTCTCTGGCAAATATTGTGCAAGGTTATTTAAACTGCATAATTTTTGGATTTTGGTTGAGAAATCTACTTTGACTTAAATGAATTCCATTCAGCTACTACAATAGGAAGATGAGATCTACTAAATTAAATGAAGGCATGAACTCTATGTGCCCATACTACTCAGGGGATAGAGTTTTTTTTTTTTTTTTCCTTTGCCCATAGAAATTTTGTCATTCATTTGGTCTTGAGGGACATATTTGAAGTGGTATTGTAAACTTTGTTACGTATCATTGATTTGCATGATCATAAAAAGTACATAATAAATAAAATTTTTGGAACCTGAAATTTATTAGCAATTATGAGTTGTCACAGAGAGTACTCTATGTTCTCTCCACCTCACGCCACCTATCTCTTTCTTTCTTATCAATCCTAAAATTTATCTGTACCATCCTGAATACCCCCGTAGTTGTTTCTTTCTCTATGTACCATCTGCTCCTCCACACAAAAACAAAAAGATCCCATGAATGACCACCCATATTTCCTTGCACATTGATCATAGAGGTGCAGTAGGAATGCTCTCTCTCACTCTCTCTCGTTATGTGCCCCTTCCTTGGGTTCTTGGGCGAGCAACAATTTTTGGGTATCTCTCTCTCTCTACCATAAAGACCCTCAGCTTTTGGGTGAGTAACACCTTTTTGTGATCTCTCTTTCTCTCTCTCCTTCTCTACTATAAAGGCCCTTATCTCCAACCACATGATTGACATAGGCAGAAGCTCCCTCTAACAAATGATCTCAAAGAACAAAGCAAGGGTAAATAATGAAATAAAGAGCTATGTGATTTTTTTATCAGGGAATTTTTTTTTTTTTTCTTTCACCCTTATCTTTTGGCAAGATCACTTACAGGTGGTCTTTATTATAATAAGATAAATTTCAAAATAAAATCTACATAACAATAAAACCAAGATCTTAACAATTTGATGCCATTGAAACAACTATGGACTATACTTGAGAATAAAAGATAAGATTGCAAGAAACATAAAAGTGATAGTGCCTGGGATTACCTCAACCGGGCTTATTACACGCCACACCGAGTCACCACCATTCGATGGCGTGGGATCAACGGTCTAGCTTCAATCTCGAATCAGGAAAGTAAATTTCGGCTAAGCCATACCAATGGAATATGAACCTCTTTGATCACAAACTCAAACCCTAGGCGAATTCTCTTAGCAACTTAGTTTGAGAGAGATTGATTCTTTTTTTGCTAAACCCAGCCGTAAATCCATATTTGAGAGATAGGAGAGAAGAACTCCATAACCTAAACCTTTAGGTCTTTTTAAAATGTGTGAGAGAGAGAGATCAAACATGAAAGAGTGATGGGTGCCGCCTTTTTGGGATATGAGAGAGAAAGATGAAAATTAGGTACAACAAATAAGGTACAAAGATTTCTGGGTAGAGACAATCCCTTGTTATAGGCTTTGAATAAGAATAGGGTTTCTTAGAGTTTTCCATAGTTTGCCTCTTGTGAGATTGAACATAGACCATCGATCAAAGGTGACTCCTGTGGTGAGAGATCTGAGCCATCCATTCCATAGATGAGCCATCAACATTATGGAATGTGCATAAACCATTATCTCCTTTCCTAAACCATTTTCCCATCAATATATTTAAATAAAATAAATATTATGCATTTTATAAAATTGCACGACCCATGTCACATATTCCATAAGGATATGTCAAATAATATCAAGTAAATAAATACTACAAAATATAAATAAGATAAGATCCATATCAATACAAATTGACCATATCTCTTTAAAACAAACTTGCTACAAAATAAATAAAGCCATGGTCAATATATCCCTTCTAAGATTTGACCATATGCCACAAATCAAACTAACCTTATCTTAAAAGCAAACAAGAGAATCCAAAGAGGGTGGGGCATGCCACCCTTTTGTGGCACATGTGGGCCCCCACCAACGTCCCACATGGTGGGCCCATATACATTATGGGCCCCATGGAATATTATAAAGAAATATTATTTTTAAAATTGAATAAAATAATTTAAAATATATATTTGAATTTTTATAACTTTGTAAGAACAATAATTGTATTTTTATAAATCACAAATAAAATATTGAGAGATTCATAAAAATTCAAATAATAAAACTAAAATCATTTCAATAATAAAATGAACACAATTAAATTAATATGATGGGAGAATAATCCATATGGTTTAGGAATCAACAATAATGGGGCATTCCACCTTCAACTGTGGACTACAAACCACACTTGCTTTATCAGACCGATCAAGTGTTTTCCATCACCCACAGTCCAAGCAATGGCTCATTAGCGGGTCACCAAAGTCAGGTCGATGAATCAAGGGGTCGTAATCCCAGTCTGTGGATTACAGGTCCTCCCCTAGAGGCGAGTCAAGATCACCACGACCTGATGCAGTCACAACTATATGGCGCATAGGAGTATCTCTCGCACATGCATACTCTTCACCCAAAGGTGAATATCTGGCTTTCCCGAACGATCTATTAATATGCATGCCGTGTGATAGAACATGGATGAGGTTTTGGCCCCCGTCTTAGTAGGCCACCATCACACACAAGGGTCACACAGTCCCTCGGATCACTCATCCGAGCATGTTCTCCGACCTCATCAAGGGCTAACCCATAAACCCTCATCAATTTGTTCTTCATGCCCAGGTAACGTAGGTTTTTCCCAACTGACTGACCTATATCGTTAAGTACATATCGGTATCAGCAAACCATCGTTTGCTTAGTATAGTTCACGAGGAACCATACTCCCATTGAGTTCATGTTCCAATATATCATTTCATTTTACAAGCACTCATAAGGCCTTTAAAGGCCATATAAACCCAACAAATAAAACTAAAAAGAGAGAGAAACAGTGAGAGAGAGAGGAGCATACCTTCCTACACTTCTCTCGCTTTCTCCTAACTCCCAATACAGGAGCATACCTTCCTACACTTCTCTCTCTTTCTCCTTACTCCCAATACATGAGCATACCTTCCTACACTTCTCTATCTTTCTCCTTACTCCCATACCTTCCTACACTTCTCTCTCTTTCTCTTTACTCCCAAAACAAACCCAACCTTCTGTACTCTTTTCCTTTTGCTCCTTACTCCCACGACAAACAAAACCTTCATTACACTTTTGTTGAAAGAGTGATTGAGAGATTGAGAGGAGGCCGAAACTTCATTTTTAAAACCCTGAGGACTTGTTTTATAATCTTCAATTCAAACATCCTTGAAAAATCCTCTCTCTCTCTCTCTCTCTCTCTCTCTCTCTCTTTTATCTAATGACTCTACATATTGGAAATCCAAAATTAGGTGAAAGCATGACAAAACTACATAATGAAAACACAAACTTTAACGAAACTGAACCACTTATAATATAACAAAACCATAAAGCATGAAGGGGGGAACCATTACCTCAACGAAACACTACCGACACATATTGGTAATCCAAAGTCACATAAAAGCATGACGAAGAAATATATAATGATAAAAACGTAAAATTTAATGAAACTGAACCAATATAACATAATAAAACTGTAAAGCATGAAGGGGAAACTATTACCCAAAAGAAATCCAAAATTAGGTAATATTATAAATTCAAAATCACATAAAGCATGATGAACCAATACATAAGGAAACCATAAACATGACGAACCAATATATTAAGGAAACCATTAAGCATAATATTATTTTTTTCATATGGTAAGTGTAAAAAATCGATATAATATAATCTATCTATCTATCTCTCTAATTAGGATATAGAATATAGTATGTTTAAATAAGAATAGAATATATTATCTTCCTCTTGATTATCTCTCTCTTAGATATCTATTTATATATCTCTCTAATTAGGATATAGCATCTCTCTAAATGAAAAATAGTTTCTCCCTCTCCCCCCCCACGTGAATCACATGTCCATATCTTTCTCCTCAAATTTTTAATTCCCATGAAAATAGGAGTTTCTCTTGAGTTTTCACTTTCCACCCTTATCTACTGCTCCATATTAACTAACTAAATTCTAACTAAAATAGAATATGCTAAGTATCTTCCCCTCTCTCACTTAGCACATAATCTCTCTCTCTTTATTTTTAGGAGATTGCTATAATTCTCTCTCTCTTTTCCCTTAAAATCTATAGCATATATTTTTTGGAGATTGAGATTTCTCTCTCTCTCTCTCTCTCTCTCATTTCCTTTAAAATCTAGAGTACTTAATATTTCCTATCTATTTGTCTCTCTTTATTTTTAAGAGATAGCTATCTTCTTTTTCTCTCTCTTCTCTTAAAATTTAAACCATTCACTTTTTTTTTTTTTTTGATTGCTCTCTTTCTCTCTCTCCTACCTTAAAGGTGTGAATGTCTCCTACAACCTCTAATGAATCAAGATCTCTTCTTATTTTTGTGACATGTGTCCACCCCTTAACTCTTGCTTAATAATGTAGTATAGGTATAAAATATACTTTAAATTTTAATATTGAAATATTATTTTTTTTCATAAACTTTAGTGAGAGAGAAAGCACGTGGCACATTATTATTACTATAATTATTACTTTATTGTAGGAGTTCATCTTTTTCATCCATGATGCCTTAGAATGGTGGTTAATATGAACCATTTAATGGATGGATGCATGCTATGTATACTAAATTTTGTTGTGTTACAATTATAGATCTAGTGGTCTAATAAAGGAAAAAAATATGGGATTGACCTATGAGGTTCATGTGGCTGATTTATGATGCAGAAAGAGATTTGTCCATATTTTTTTTTGTTTATTTTTCTAGGAATAAGAATTGTGTTGGGATAAGTTAGGAGGGAGGATTTTTGTGCGTGAGTTTTAGTAGGGGCTTGAGTTGTCATCTAAGAATGCCTATCTTTTGGTTTAGAAAATAACTTATCTTTTAAGACAAGTAAAAAATATATATTATTATCTTTTTAAAAAGATAAGATAATAAAAGATAATATGAGAATTAGAGAGATAGATTGAAATAGCGACTTATGTGGGAGTTAACGAAAAAGAAATAAGTGAGGTTATTTTTGTGGGTTGTTTTATTTGTCTATTTATTTCCTTTTAAGTGTATTTAAAAGGAAAAAATCTCTCACAGTTAAGAGAAAATAATTGATGATTCAGTAAATAGTGAAAAAATATCTTTTAGGGTAGATTCTCTTATTCTTAAACTTTTTTTTTCTAGTTTATTATTATTTCTCCCTACACTTGAGATCAAATATCTATTCACTATATGGAGTGTTTGGATCCATTTGAGCATTTGGATCTACAATTCGATAGACAATTGGAATACCTTCGCAAATCAATACAATAATATCTACAAGATCGACACATAAGAGATCATCGCAGATTAATACAATAATATCTATAAGATCGACTTAGAATATTGCTACAAGAGAAGAAGAATACGAAGAGGTAGAACTCGATGCGAAAGACGATGTTGTAGCTCAAACGTGCAAGAAATTTCAAAAATCAATTGTGGATAAAATAATATGTGGGTTGCAGCTCATAAAATACCACCTAGTGAGCCTGAAGGAGAATTCAAGATTCAATTTGATATTCCAGATTTCGGTATCTAAAACTTCCACTACAAATTGTATTGGATATATTGTTTTTTTATTGAAGAAAAAGTGCCGAGACGTATGGTGGGACTTCATCGCCAAAATACTTGAGTTTGATAAGCTCAAGGTCGAGCTACTCCCAACATGTGGAGAATGATGCAAAAAAAGTTTGTCAAAATTTTAGTATTATTATTATTTTTGTTTATTTTTCTTGGGAATAGGAATTGCACTAAGATAAATTATGAGGGAGGATTTTTGTGTGGGGGTCTGAATTGTTGCTCATAATTCATATGTTTTGATTGAAATAGCTTGCCATTTAAGATAATTAGAAATTATATTTTATTATCTTTTTAGAAAGAGAAGATAAGAGATTTTAAAATGAGATTTAGAGAGAGATGGAGATAAAGACTTACGTGGGAGTTAGAGAGAAAGAGACAAGAGAGTTTATTTTTTGTGGGTTATTTCATTTATCTATATATTTTCTTCTAAATGTATTTAATGGGAAGTAGTCCCTTGGATAATTAAGCTAATCTTGTGGAACGATCGTTTGGGCGTAGATTCCATTCCATACCCAGAGAGATGATATATTCTCTCATAACTTATATTTTATTTTTTTCTAAATTATTATTATTTCTCTTTGCATCAATTTATAAATCAATTTCAAATCCTTGCAAGGCATGAATCTAATGGAAGTAGCGTTGAATGAGTCCTGGTAATAATATCTCAAAAAATGTATCCTAAATTGGTAATGCTTTGAGTAGAGATAATATTATCCCAAAGAAAAGTAGCCAAACTTGACATCACACGATGAAAAATGAGAATAATACTATGACAAGAGAAGGGCAATGACTAAGCTTTGGAATGTATCGGACATTAGATGTGGACAAGTTAGGAATCGAGCTTGGATTTAAGTGTTTACCAGTTGACATCAAGCACTGTTTCATCTCAAATTTGATTCATACCACTGAACTACTCAAAAAAAAAGAAAAAAGAAGAAGATGTAGATGGGTTTTGTAGAGGAAACTTCAAAGGCGGTGTTCAGGACTTCAGAGATATTTAATGGTCAAATTTGCTAGTTTGCAGTTTTGCTATTATAAAACTTGAGAAATATTCTTAGAAAGGGGTAATACGGTAATTTTGATGTCAGAGGGAAAAGTGATGCCCATAAAAAATTTTCAATACATGTTTAGATGGATAGAGTGATATTTTTTCATTTGAGTAAGGACTTCATAATTAGTTTTGAAAATAGAAGTATTAGAGTTTTGATTTAGAGTAGATTAATATTTGAGAGTATTATTATTTGATAATCATGTTGAATTGAAACTTTTTAGCATCTTTTTCTTGTTTCACTCGATTATTGAATTTAGGAGTCTTACCTTTTTATTTGTTTGAATTTAGATCAACATTCGAGCACCTGTATCCTTCAAGTTTATCGTAGACTATAAATTGCACTTTATCATAGCATTTTCAAAAGGAAAGAAGTAGGCGCTTCAAATGGAACCCGAGGTTATAGGGAGAACAAAAATTAGAGAGGCATCATAATACAACTGATTCTTAAACTGAGAGGATGGGAAAGAGAAAGTTTTCAAACCCCGCATTAGACTACATCTCAAGTTTGATTCTCTCGCACACCAGCGATGATGGTGTGCAAGAGAGAGAGAAGAGAAGTAAAAAATAAAATTCAAAAGTTTCTTCCATTTTATAAGAGTATGTAGTGCTAATAAAATCATCCTACATTGTTAATTACACAATTACCATATACCTTTAGAGTTAGGCTTGTAATTACAAACCCTATGCTTCTTCTAGAAGACTCGTACATGTGAACAAACTCCTTGTTTTTCACATTTAACATGCACTCTAAAACAATTTTTTGAATTCACAATATTATACAAAATATCAAAATACAATGCCCCTCACTTAACATAACAAAACATAAAAGGGCATGGGGGTCCCCATGAGGGCTTGATGTCACCCTCACATCATCCTCCATGTGGGGTGACGTGGGATCTCCTAAGCCTCCATGTAGACACCTATTGGCTTTTTGGGTATCCCATGTGGGTCCCGGGGAACTGTCTTTAATTGTCATTTCATCAAAACAATTTTGAAAAAATGTATTTTTTTACTCATAAAATTTATAAAACTTTTCAAAAAATCACAATATTTTAATGATTTTTCATCAAAATAAATTATTTTAACTTTGTTTAAAAACATTTGCAACAAAATTAAAGACCCTTGGAGTTGAATTATGAGTCGGAGCACTCCACTCGACTAGACCCGGAATCCAAAGTGACCTTCTTCGTATGACGCAACATACTCATGACTCACAATATATAATCAAAGGCTAATGATCTTAACCTATCAAAGTTAAACTAATGAGTAACCCTGAATCCCTAAATGGATTTCAGATGCACCCCCTAAAGGACATGCATACACATAGTGGGGGAGTTCCTCTCTTGGTACATGGCATATCTCTTACCATTGGATCATTGGAATAGCGGCTTCCCATGCATTGCAACCATAAATGCACATGCTATGAAAATGTTTTAAGAGTCAGGGATTTAGGCTAATACCCTTTACTGGCCCCTAACTTCCTGTATAGGGCTATTTCATGATCGAGCTCATACCATATAATTACATAAGCCATATCGCCTTGACCCGTCACTTAGTCATAGGCACAAACATGATAACCAATCTGGACAAAAGAGGTAACCCTCAACCCTCTTCGTACCTCCCATGATATAAATCCTCTTCATGACTCATTCGAGGGTGCTAAGATCCGAGAGTACTGTTGCTCTTTTACTCCCACTGAAGTTAAGAGCTATCCAAAATGTTGAAATTTAAGGCATTGAATGAATATAATTCCAACAATCCCAAGTCAGAATCAATATCAAAATAACTTAGGGATACAGATGGAGCTCACTCATAGGAAAGTTAAGTGATAGTCAAGTGATATCAAATGATACGATTGTTTCACATGAAGATGAAGAATTCATAGCTGACATCAATATGATAAATACCAATGAGTCAAGATCCCTGCCCAAGTTTGAAGATCATTCAATTAGCCTTGGCATGTGGGAAGTAATCAACTAGAAAACTTAGTAAATGAAGAATAAAATGGTAAATTCTTCTAATCCCATATTTTTAGGGAATTTCAAAAATCAAATGATGAGATTTACCTTAACTTTGATACTATAATTCACAAAGAAGCCAAAGAGGTAACCATTCCATGGGGACTTCCTGTAGAATTTGAAGAAAGAAGCATGCTACCTCGATAACAGAAACTGTTGTGGTGATCCTCAAGAGTTCACATCCTAATAATGTTGGTCACCCAAATGAAGAAGTAATACTAGTTGTCCTAGTAGAAGTCGAGAACAAGAATTCACAAGGGGATCAACTTGTTCTTCCAATAGAAGAAAATCTAGATGAGCATAAGCTCACTCAAAACCGTGAGGTTAGGGAATTACAAAAACAAAATGTCAATAATTGCATTAACCTAGGGTCCATAACTAAGAACGAATGGATGAACAAACTGACCCACAAAGAGATCTAATCACAGCCAAAGGTACTAATAGGCAGGAGAGTCAAGATAGACCCATCATTGATAACAGAATAGGGCATACAAACCAGTTAATACGTTCTTCCAAGATAATGTGACAGACAATTCACACATAAAGGATAATGAATCAAACCTTTAGAAGGTCGAGGTATTCATACAGGGGAGGATAGATCCCATCATAAGCCCACACAAGATCTTGAAGCTAGGAATCCTTGAAACCACAATGAAGATGTCTTTAGCTAGGGTATGAAACAAAAAAGAAAAGAAGAACAAACTCTGCAAAGAATACCAGTCGCAGTTGAAGACATGAACCCTCAAAAGGTCCCAGACATACCTGTCTTAAACCATAATGAGCATGGCCTTTGGAAACAAAAAAAAAAATCTATGTAAAGACACAACAGACATATTTGATTAAAGAGAGAGAGGACTTCCCCGTGAAGCCCAATCTCTTTAGAAAGAGAAAGATGTTAAAAACCTAACTCCACCTGAGACGACAGGAGAGCTCCTCTCTAATGGAGTTTCCATAAAAAAATTTCCCCAAAATGTGCACGAAAATAGAGATTTTATAGGAACATGATTCCAAGAAAACAAACCAGTGCAATGCACAGCATTCGCCCAAATTGTTTTCACTATCATTGGAAACACTTGACATGTGTTTTGCACAAAAATAATGGCTCATGAGGAACTTCCCGGAATTTAAGCTCTTGTTACAATATAACCTGATAAAATATAGGTTGTGCCTCCTTTGATTTGGGCCTTGAACATTACAGACTCAAAGATAAAGATAAAACATACAGAGAGGAAAAGACAAAAAAAAAACAGTGCTTAGGTATAATATATACTTGTTTTCAGGGGAACTTCCTTCACTTCTCTGCTTCTTCAAGTCTCATAACCTTCAAGTGAGTGAAGATGTTAGATGTTTCTCTCTTTGAATTTTACACGTTTTTGAGATAGAGAAAGGCTGGTGGGTCAACTTCTCAATCTTGCTAAAACATGTACCAAAGATAATCCAAGTGTGATCTCTCTCTCTCTCTCTCTTGCACTTTGGTGTTAGATTTTAATACTATGAGATCATCCCTTAGTAAGTGCGTGAGAGATAGAGAGTGAGAACCAATTCTAGATGGATAGATTTGAACTTTCCTTATGCTTACCTAAAATCAACAGATCTCTACAACTTCTTCCTTGTGATGGTCATAGCAGATATGATGAATCATTAAATTATTATTTTGATTGTTATTGACCTCTTTTTAATTTTTATTTCAAATTTAAACCAAAACAATCTCGTTTGAACAAGTTTGAACTATGAGAAAACTTAAGAGGTAAGTTATACCTGGTATGTCAACTGTTAAAATTGTATGTTCAACTGAACATGTTTCAATCTAATGGCTATAACTCTCAACTAGGAAAACCTTTTGCCATAAAAATTTGCAAACAGGTAGAGGACTCAAAGACGAACAAACTGGCCCAAGTCTCACTTTTTTTGGATAAAATTGAGAGAGTTATACCTTGTCAAAGTTGGGGAACTTATGTTGTAATTTTGAGCAGGAAAACATGAATGACGAAGAATATAACTGGACACCCTTAAAAGATATATTCATGAAATTTCAATATATTATAAAGCTCATCATAATACATGTCTTCAGCAAATTTGGTGATAAAAATCCCAGATTTTAGGAGATATGAGATTTTGGGGGTTACGAAGTTGACACATGCAATGTTGTCTAATGCGCCTCAGATCACTTTCACATGGAACATTTTTAGGATCTAGCTTTCAATAGGATGATAAAGCTTTGAGTTAGGATTCCAAGGGCTTTGGTCCATTGAAAAAGACACGAGATTGAGAGATATAATGATTTTACTGACTGGGTATCATCTTGGCTGCTACATAGCACTTCAACTGTGATAATCCACATGAGCACTTACTACTAAAGGTGGCGACACTGGCACTTACACTTGTTGTCATATGACTAAAACATAAGAAGGGAGTTATTCAACTCCAAATATAATATTTCCATTGGTTAAGTCAATTTTGATATGTAAAGGATGATTTCATCGGTTAAGCGTGCTTAACAGACAACTCAAACAATGTCCATGAATTTTGGACTGAAGACATATACTGACTAACAATTGTCATATGTAAAGTTTCACCTCATCAAATATGATATGATGAGGTTTCATAGGTTCAGTCATTAAAGACATTTAACCTAATGAAGTCTCTGAAAACTAGCCAAACTACCCTTAAATAGCGCAGAGAAACATATAACGTCTCTGGGATCATTGATCCCATAATCTGGTCTCAATTTGAGATTTGTGAGTCTCTGAGTTTATTTGACTGGTTCTATATCTTTAACTTACATAATTTGTTAAAGGGTTTGTCTAGAGTTAACAACTCCTCAAAATACAAAGGTTCAAGTTAGAAGGGGTTGTGATGGGTGTATTTATCAAAACAATCATTACTTTTTTATTAAAACATTATTTAAATAGGTAACTTTACCATCAAGCAAAGACAAATTTGAAAATTTTCACAAAAGTACATTGACATTTTGGAAGTTAGTATCCTGGAACTTTATTTGTAGAGTGCCCTTATTAGTTAGTTAAAATTTCAACTTTACCTCTTATGGAGATAACAAAAGTACCCTTTGTCTTGTAGTAATATTTACATAATTGCCCCACAACAGTAATTTTTTTTAAAAAATAAACTACAAAATTAATAAATCTATCATTCACAACTCTCTCTATCTAGAACCTTTGTAATTTGAAGGCTTGTGAAGTTTAGATTATCCCTTTCTTAAAACATGCCAACGTATATCCAAACTTCCCCTAAATAGTGTGGAGGGGCATATATTGACCATGAGATCATTGATCCCAAAGTTTGGTCTCAAAATGAAACTTTATGACAATCCTTGAGTATGCTTGACGGTTAATATATATGACAACTAATTGCAGACCTTTCAAGGCATAGGTGGCCTAGTAGGGCAAGTCCCCGCTTATATTAATATTTATGAGGTAGTTCCCACAATAACATATCAATTGACCATCCATGAGGTATTTTGTCCCTTAAACTTGCTTGCATTTGAGGACTATTCAATTTGCATATTTAATCAATCCCATCCCTTTATTTCTAGTACTTTTTCTGAGATTCAGGTGTCCAAAAATCACCCCTTACAAAGACCTTCAACACGATTGTGAAGATGGGCACCGTAAGGGTGGCATTGGTAATGACCAAACTCTATGCTTGGAGTTACATTAGTTAGATATAAAAAATGCATGGTCATCTACAAGAAAAATCTATATAGATCAATCACTAGTATATGGAGAATCCAAAGTGTCTGATCTTGTGTGTAGGTTAAAAAAGACGATATATGGTATTAGAAAAGCTCTTGATAATGGTTTGAAAGCTTTTGCAAAGCTCTTCTTACATGAGATTATTCTCGAAGTATTGCAGACAACTCCTTGTTCATCAAAATAAGAGGATAGAAGCTTGTGATGGTGCTTCTCTATATTTACGACATTATTGTAATAGAAAATGATGGGGGTGAAATAAAGCAGCTAAAAATATTGCTCAGAACACACTTTGCTACGATCTTGAAAATCTAAAGTATTCCTAAAGTCATGTGCACAATACAAGATATGAAATTGACACAACACAAGTATGTATTGGATCTCTTAAGAAAATTTGGAATGAGCGACTATTAGCTATCACTAACACCACTGGTCACAACACAAAAATTCTCTGCTAGAGATGGTGATGCTTTTCAAGATCTAAAAAAGTACAGAAATCTTATTGGTGATTTGCAATACCTTACATTTACTCGAACAAGTATCACATATGTTGTCAGTGAAGTATGTTAATTGATGCATGATACTCATGAGATGCTTCTCAAAGCAGCAAAAATGATTATCTTATATGTGAAAAGTACCATGAGTGATGGCTTTTTCTATCCAATTGATGAAAGACATGTTAATCTCATTGCTTTGATGTTGATTGGGCTTGAGATCCAAACACAAGAAGGTAAGTGTCAGGATTTTATATTTCTTTACTGGGTCCTTGATGTCTTGGAGTAATGTTGACCCGACCTTTCTATAAAGTACTTTAATAACTCTAGGCATCCACGGGAGATCAGAGACTTTTCTATTGATATGGTCATTTGAATCTCCTCCATGTCTTCCAGGTAAAGTTCTACAACGTGCGCACCTATACCTGATTACAATGTCATCACCAAGAATTGTGTACTTAAGAAACCTTTGCTTTTGATATACTAGCTCGGTTGCAATCCACACTAACATATGATGTGTTAATGCGAACATAGACTAGGCACCATAGAAACAAAGAATTGAAGCTCATAAGCATAATATCGCTTGATGCTTCCAGTATTGTTAAGATCTCTTGGTACCACCATATTCTATCAGAATTGGGTATCAACATTCAACATGCAACTCTTCATTATGATAATCAAGGTGGAATAGAGTTTACCTTCAATCCAGTTCTTCATGCACAAACTAAAAACATTGAATTGGATTTTCATTTTTTTCAAGAAAATGGTTGAAAGTGGAGAGATTATTCTTAATTATGTTTAAACTACAAAACAACTTGTTGACATATTTACAAAAGGCTTTCCTACTTCTCAACATCATTTGATAGCAAACAAATTGCCCATGTTTCACAATGGCAACAGTTTGAGGGGGAGTATTAAAAATGATATAGAAAGATCTAGATATTATTGATTGTATTGTAATCTCTCCATAGTTGTCAAAATTTGTGTAGCATAATCCTTGATTGAGTCAACCATGGATTCTTACCAAATACGTTGTATGCATATCTATTATAAATAGAACCCACAACCTTCATTATGGGTGTGGTGACATTTACACAAATAATTATTTTCTAAATTTCTTCGTTAACTAAGGGATTGACTGCAGAAATGTTCTCCAAGCATGTGACCATGATGGGACTTAGAGGAATATAAATTTTTCCTTCCAAGAGGCACCTTTAATGCTACAAAGAATTAAATCCTATGATGGACAAAACCTTGTATCGAGTCATGTCACAATGTGTAAAACCTTACAAAGGCAAAACCTTATGGTTAAAAAATGTTAATATTCTCGGCTAAAAAAGCCAAGTGAGAACTGTTGGAGTATGGCCACAAAGGCCTAATGACTACCACTTACTTCATAGTTCCTCTCTCGCTCTTTTTTTTGTTTTGATATATTTAATAACATATTTAATAACATTATTCACTTTCTATAATAGTCTTATGTCCATTAATTTATAAAACCACCTTTTTTTAGTATATGACATTCCATTTCCTTTTAAGTTATATATCAATAGGGGAAAGTTTATATAGAGCCTAGGCTCTAAACAATCAAATTAGAGCCTACCTCAAAACTTGAAAGTTCGATCAATATGATCATGTCGGGGATTTTTTTTTTCTTACTCTTTTTCTTTTCTTCTCTTTTGGCAAAGATCACTTACAAGTAGTCTTATTACAATAACTCTTGCTTCAAAGAAAATAAAAAACTTACAAATCCAAGATCTTAAGAACTTTGATGCCACTAAACCAATTTTCTTTAATCAAAGAAAATGACCACAAATATTGTGCTTGAGAATATAAAGACTATACAATGAAATATGCAAGAGATTACCTTAATCGGGTTTATTACACCCCACACCGAATCACTACCATCTGATGGCGCGAGATTGACAGTCTTAATTCAATCTCAATAGGGAAAGCTATTTTCGGCCAAGCTCTTCAATGGGACCCTTATGCTCATGATAGATTATCGGGATCAATCCCCCAAAATACTGAAACAAAAATTATCCCTTTTTCATTTTCTTGAACCCTAGGACTTTGAATAAAATTGAAAATTTTCTATATGCAACAGAGAGAGAGACATACTTCCCCTTTTATAAAAGCCAAAGAAGAGAGAGAGGGATAAAGTATGCGAGAGAGGAAAGGGGGGCGTGCCTCCCCCTGTATTTGGATAAGTTGAGAGAGTGGGAGTTTCATGAGAGGGAGGAGACAGAGTTGCGTGAGAGGATAAGTAGAGAGAAGATAATGGGGTGTGAGCCCCCATTTTTTATTTTAAAAGATAAAGTTTGAGAGAGAAGATAGATATATAATATTGAGTCTAGATTTCCATTGCTTGCCTCACAAGATTGAATTTTAACTGTCGATCAATGGTGACTTGTGGGTGAGAGATCTGAGCCATTCATTCCATAGATGGGTCATCAACATACAATGGAATCCCTCTTTCCTTTGACCATTATCCCATCAGATAAAAATTATTTAAAAAATATTATACTCTATCCAAAATATATTCATAAGCCTTATCAGGCCTGCTAGAAGATTTTACTCGAATCTCTTAAAGATAGAGCACACTTATCAACTCAAAGTTATTTAGATAAGTCATATCAAAAGCTCATATCAACTTATCATCTCAAACCCACTTAAGATAAACCAAAATCAACCAATATGTAAAAATAGGGTATGCCTCCCATGAGGATAGGCAGCCCCCTAAAATAGGGGTGTGCCACCCAAGAGATGGCAACATGGGATCACCATAAAATTTGGGTATAGTAGGCCCATGTGCACAATGCCCTCCCCCCCCCCTCCCTCCCAAATTTCATATATTAAAAATATATTTTAGAATATTATTTAAACATTTAAATCATTAAAAAATTAATATCTTTAATTTTATAAACTCAAATTTTATAAATAAAATATTCAAGGTTTATAAAAATTCAAATAATAATTCTAAAATAATATCTACCATAAAAGAAACATAATTAAATTAATTTGATAGAAAAAAGGTTCATATGGTCAAGGAATTAAATCAACAACGGGGCACTCCACCTTCAATTATAGACTACAGACCATGTTTGCTTTATCATGTCGACCCAGCGTTGCCCATGACCCACAGTCCTAGCAGGGGCTTATTAGCGGGTCACTAAAATCTAGCCGATGAGCCAAGGGGTCGCAATCTCAGTCTGTGGATTTCATGTTCTCCCTTAAATATGAGTTAATGTCACCTAGACCTAATGCGACCACACCTCTATGATTCATAGGGGTATCTCTCTCACATGCATATACTTCACTCTAAAAAGTGGCTTGCTTGTTTTCCCGAACGGTCTATTAATATGCTTGTCATATGATGGTACATGGATGAAGCTTTGGCCCCTGTCTCCTTATGTCACCATCACACACAAGGGTCACATAGTCCATCGGCTCACTCATCAGGGCATACTCCGACCTCATCAAGGGATGACCCATTAGAACTTATCGATTTATTCTCCATGCCCATGCAACATGGGTTTTCCCAACTAACTGGCCTAGACCGTTAAGCACAGTCTGGTGTCTACGAACATCATTTGTATGGTATGGTCCAAGAAGGACCACACTCCATCTGATTTCATGATCCACTATACCGAATGTCTCCACACAATCACACATAAGGCCTTTTAAATGCCAGATAAACCCAACATCTCCTACTTGGCCTTTGAAGGCCATACATTCTCACTTCCTCACTTTCTCTTACCCCCATCTCTCTCTCCCAATTACAATCTCTTTCAATTCATAAATCATGGTTTTTGCCATCAATCCTTTCACAAAAAGGCCTCATAGAGGCAACGCCTCTTTCTTTTTATTGCTCGGATCTCATCCCGAAAGTGATCGAAGTCCTTCTTTTATATTGCACCACGAATCGTGGGCCTGCTGTTAAAGAAGATCATCACGTATCCTCATTGCATGGGGTCGTATCTTCAGTGGCTCAAATGAGTTATTCAAACAACCCGCTTTGTTTTATAGCCATACAACCAGCGCCACATATCTAGGTTCTATGGGTGAACAATACCATAGTCTGTTGTTCCAGCTGGCCTGTCACACACTAGGTGGTCCCACTGAAATTTTTAGTTTTATACGTTTAGAGTTATTATGGAATCATGGCTCCTTTTTACACGCATATCGCCACCGTGTTGTCGCAGAACAAATCCTTACTGCTTGACGACGTACGGGTTGAAAGTTAAGTTGATTAATAAATTTCTTAATCCATACGACCTCCTTGGCCGCCAAACAGCACGCTGCGCATTCTGCCTCCAGGATGGGCAACGCCACTGCATCATATTTCTTTGATTTCCAAGAAATTGTCCTCCCTCTAAGCATAAACACGTATCCAGATGCGAACTTTACATCGTCTGGATCATTGAGATAACTTGCATTTGCATATCTGAATATCCAAGCAGCTAAAAAAAATAACCATGGGATTGTAGCAGCTCCCACTCAATTATTGCACATACAATAGTTATTATCAACATTCTTATGCCTACATTATGAGGTAGCATAGCAAGTCTCATGCAATAAGTAATTCAATGCCCATTGGTTTCACAATGTGCATAACCTTTATAAACCACAAAGATTCAACCACACTAGTCATCTTGGTAGTAAATCCATACAAAGCAAGTTATCTAATCAATATAACATGTGTCAAGGAACCCTAGCAAGATGGCATTCCTACAACATTCTTTATGGTTCAAGACCTTAGGTAATCGAAGATTCTAAATAACTACAAACATGAGTCAAGGCATATGGGTTTTTAAAAGCCTGTGCACGACATATTTTCTCCCAATTTTATAAATGCGTTAAAGGCATAATGGTTTTCTCCTTTTTTTAAAAAAAATAATTGACTTAGTATATATATCACAAGCAATGGTTAGATAATAGTATGATGGTCTAAAAATGATTTTTCATAAAGACGGACGTAACATGATTATAAGGTTTTCTCAAAAACCGCATTCATAGACTTAGGTTTTTTTTTTTTTTTTTTTCTCAAAGCATCCAATTTAATATTTACATATATGTTTAGTCTTCAAAAATCATTTTATCACATTCACCTACTAAGTCATGTTTACAGTTACAAAAATAAGCCATAAAGTCCATATTACAATAAAGCTTGACTAAAGAATGGTTATCAAAATCTTGACAAAATTCCTTTTTGGCAAATATGGAGACTTTATGAAGAGATCATCATCACATGCAATACATCATATTACTGGACATTATTGAGATGATGGTCACTAAGACCGAATTCCATCAAAATACTCCTTTTGTCCTTACATATTTGAATGAGACATACCCATATCTCGTATCTCATACTTAAGACCTCAAAGCCCTTGATCAAATCACATCTCCATGTGTAGTACTACCTCAAGTAGTGCATGCTCTTAACACAAGGAGCCATTAAGACATAGGGTATTCACAAACTGGCTCTTTCAAATTTTTTAAAACCATCATTTAATGTCCATGCACCCATACATATTCATAAAACAATTAGCAAATATAACCAAAGTATATAAAAAGTTACTGAATCTTCTTTCCCTATATGTCCTTACCATGTAATGTGGGATAGATTTCATACTTCAAAACCAAGTAGGTGGTACCTGGGCTTTCTTGATTAATTGTTGTTATAATCGTTTAGTGATATTGGGCGAGTACATAATTGATGGATAATATATTGGTCTCAGATTTCACATATCACGATGTGTTCATCTCTTCGGCACTTGTATTCTTCATCCCATCATTTCAAATATCATAAATTTGATGCTATCACTGATCTTTAGCTTTTCTTTGCTATCTCCAAGCCTCTTTATGTATCTTTGCATTTTGAAGAAACCACGATGCTTTTATAGGTATTGTGTTTCTTCTTCTTTCTACGATTCCCAGATCGAACATTCTTCATAGAGAATGTCGTACCTTGCCAACTCTGAATTACCTCTCTTTGAAGTTTTATTATAATAAACCATACATATGGCACACTATTAAACCCCTTTCAATGAGCCCTAAAAAGGTCTTCATTACTGGGAATCCAAAGGTGGGCCTTAACATGCCACATCTTTTAATTTATTACAGAATAGAACATGAGCATCTCATGATAAAAATATAATATCTCTCAACTCATAAAGAGTTTCTCTCTGAATCCTTTTGAGTATTGAAGTAGACTAAAAAATATAAAATAGTGCTCAGTTCCATCCCTGTAGACACCCCATTTTAAATCTTGCAAGTTCTGTGGTTTCATGAACTCTTAGGACTGCATTATCCTAGTAAGCTCAAATCCATAGTCCACACAGCCTATCCTGTGATGTAGAACCATCCAGCCTAACCAGAACCCTGTAGATACCCTGTTTTTACCCTGAATCTTGCAAACGCCCTATTTTACCAAAAAAATCATTAACAAATTGTAGAAAAATCCTTTTTGACCCAAATTTTCTCTGAGAGCTTCACAAGAGGTTGAGGAATACACCTGAAGTGGAAATTTTCAATTTGGACCAAGTTTGGTTTGGCCGACACTAGGAGTGTCGCCCAGCCTAGACTGGGCGACCGAGTATCGCCCAGACTTGGGCGACACCAACACCACTAGTGTCGCCTAGCCCTGTTTAGGCCTAACTTAGAATTTTCCTTTTTGGGTCGATTTCTTGCCTTTTGTGATGGGTTTACCATATTTGCTTGGGCGACACCAGTCTGAATCCCAAAAAATGGTATTTTTGGTTGGAGGATCTGTTGATTATAGAAAGATGCGCTTCCCAGTAGATCCTTAGCGTTTATAAACCCTTTTTCATGGCCAGTCAGAGGGACCTCTGCTGGAGAAAAGAGTTAGCTGAGAAAAACCCTAATTTGGAACTCTAAGCCTGAAAACCCTAAACAATCAAACCTCTAACTTAGAAACCCTAGTTGTTCAATCATCCGTAGGGCACAACAACCCTTTTCAACCATAGATTATCAGGCCAACATATGAATCAGAGAGGCAAAAGAGGACGCTGGTTCTGATACAGGCAAGCCCTCATATGCGCCATCCGGCCCGGTTTGGAATTGTTCTCTTACCTTTTCTTTCTTCTTCTTCTTACTGTCTTATTTCATTTTGATCTGTTTACTGCTTTGAATTCGTGCTTTAATGTTTTGGATCAAGTTGGCTCTACCACATATCTAAGAGCGGATCTGCTGGGTTTTTGGCAGATTTAGCCCCAGATCTGAATTCGATTTGTCCCACTTTCTCTACCACATCATTTTTACCAGTTTCAGGTGTCAAGATTTGGGAGATCTTCGTTGGAAGATCTGTTCGATTTTCATCGTAAAACAGTTTGGCGCCCATCATGGGGCATTTCGCGCTTGATCCGAGCTTCGAAACACATGTTTTATTCACTGTTTTACTATTTTTAGTCACAAAAAAGTCCAAAAAATTGGCTGTGACCAAGACCCAGGGTTTCGGTGCTGTGAAACCATGTTTGTCATGGGCAAAACCAGCAGTGTCACTCGGGCGACACCACCAGTGTCGCCTAGGTCCAGGGCGACATCCCCACTGTCGCCCAAACCTAAAAGTCTCAAAACTTTTTGAGACTTTGTAGTCTTGTTCCAAGGACTCTCTTGTGACTGCTCAAAAGATTTCAGATCAAAGTAAAATTTTAAAAAATACAAAAAAATTATTTTTCTTAATACAGGTCTGTTATATTTGTACTTTTATGTTTTACTTTATTTTAATTTATTTCATCAGAAATATTATTTTCCCTGCTTCTGCAAGTTTATTGTAACCTTATTTCATCAAAATTCATCAAAAATAAAATAAATAAATAATAATTATAATAATAAAAAATGGGCAACACCACCCTTGTCGCCCACCTGTCTGGGCGACACGTGCCGCCCATGCGACACCACCAGTGCCACCCATTTTCAGATGTCCCAGAAAATTTTTGGGACCCAAAAGGCCTCTTTCAGAGATTGTTTGCTTCATGTTCACCAATTTTTGGCTTAAACTAATTTTTATAAAAATAAAAAAAAATATTTTGCTTCAGATAGGTCCGTTTTGTTCCTAGATTTTTTATTTTATTTGGGTTTGTTAATTTTGATTGAAATCATGTTTTCCCTGTTTTTAACATGCTTCGTTTAACTGTGTTTCATCAAAGTTAAAAAGATAAATAAATAAATAAATAAATACATTGAGGGCTGCTTGCATCCTCCCTGAATCGTGTCCCATTCGAGTCACCCTCGACTCGGGCTGCGCTTGACTTAGCACGGACTGTGCTTGGTCTCACTGTTTTGATTGTACCTTCTTAGGGGTTTCCTACCCCTCCATCTATACTGTGTTTCGAGGGAGCTTCACCTCAAAGCGCGCATCGCTAGGCACGACTAGTGCCAAGCAGTCGCTTTATTTCTTCATTGCATTGTGTACTTGACAATTATTTTTTATTGCATGGTTCTTTACACACTCCAGCATACATCGGACCAGGAATGCGCGGCAAAATCAACAAACAAATATTTCGAAAACCCCCAAAATCCATGTTAACAGCGTGAGGGAAACTAGCTTTGGGAGTCGAGGCGGTTGGGATTCACGTAACTTTAACTATGAGCGCCTCTCTGTAATCCTTTGCTTCAAAGCAACTCCGCATATAGTAGGACCTGGTGAAAATCTTATAACAGGAGGCCATGACCTATGTGGGGACATATATCAGCCTAGTCCCATTTCAATAGTTAGGAACCCACTCTCAAGCTGAGCCTACCTATAATCTAGGTCAAAAGTTTTCATGTGTTGTGCTTGCATATTTATGTTGGTTAATCTTAGAACTCAGTCCGGACCCGCTTTTGATTCGAGCTGAACCCTCTGGGTCCAAGTCCAGGCTTGTACCCAGCTTAGCCCAGGTCCGAACCAGATTTCGCCATAGTCCAAACTATGCGCCCTCTAGGTCTGAGCCGAAGGCTCGTTCCTAGCTCATCTTTGATCCAATCCGGGTCCATAGCTGGTATGATCACCAAAACTCTCTAGGTCCAAGTTCAGGCTGGTACCCAGCTTAGCCCAGGTCCGAACCAGGTTTTGCCTTGGTCCGAACTTAAGCCCCCTCTCGGTCCGAGCCGAAAGCTCGTTCCTAGCTCATCTTTGATCCAGTTTGAGTCCATACTTGGTCTGATCATCAAAACTCTCTAGGTTCAAGTTCAGGCTTGTACCCAGCTTAGCCCAAGTCCGAACCAAGTTTCACCTTGGTCTGAACTTAGGCTCCCTCTTGGTCCGAGCCAAAGGCTTGTTCCTAGTTCATCTTTGATTCAGTCCGGGTCCATATCTGGTCTGATCATCAAAACTCTCTGGGTCCAAGTTCAGGCTTATTCCCAGCTTAGCCCAGGTCTGAACCAGGTTCCACCTTGGTCCGAACCTTGGCCCCCTTCTTGGTCCAAGCCTTGGCTCGTGCCTGCCTCAACCTTTTATCCAGTCCGAGTCTATACTCCGTCTGATTATCACAACTCTTTAGGTCCAAGCCTAGGCTTGCACCCAACTCAATCCAGGTCCGAACTAGGCTCACACCCAAGTCTGAACCTAGACCCCCTCTTGGTTCGAGCCGAGACTCGTACCCATCTAGTCTAGATCTCAGTCTAGGTTCTGGCATGGGTCTAAGCTTAGAGTTGCCTCTAAAGCTAGACTATAATTACCCTAGTTCATGGTCCAAACCGAAACCAATTGAGTTTAGCGAGGTTCACCCAGTCTAGGTTCTAGCCTAGATCTTAGTTAGGGTTTTACCCCTAGAATCAAACTAGGTCTACTCTGAGGCGTCGAGTTTAGATCTCACCAACTCTAAGAATCATGACCCAGGATCATAACAGAGCAATATCCAACCCTATGACCCAAGCTCAGTCTAGATCCAGAGAACTTAGTCAGTTCGAGAGGCACTGTCACAGTGCTCCCTCACAAATCATCCATAGCACTCGTGTCAGTGAGCCGACTCTCGACCCCCATGGAACCAAACCTAGCCGTCCAAGCCGCCTTCAGGGCCATCATTTAGAAGTCACGAGCCAACAGGTTAATAAGGTTCATAATACCCTAAATAGTCAAGGGGTCAAGCAGAGGGCAATCCTCTAAGACATAGGAGTTAACCTCAAATCCAGTCTACACAACAAGAATAAGACCCCGACCCAATCTCTGAGTCAACCAAACTCAGTCGTGTGAACTCCGATGGTTAATTAACAACCCAATATTCCAGTCTTGGCAATCAGCCAATTAGTGGTCGAGTGGGTTCGCATGCAACTAGGGAAGGTCTACCCAAGCAACCCATCACCAGTAAAGATCAGGGTTTTGACCTAATTTAATATAAAGATAATCCTAAAATGCATGTGTACTTTCAAGACCTTCTCAATAGAGGATACACCATCCAGCGCACTCAATCTAGGAAAGTCAGGTCAGAAGCTCAAGCCATAGGTCAAGTCCAACATTTTGGCTCAAACCAGGATAATCCTAGAGCTGATAGCCTGCCAATCCAACCCACTATGAGCCAGGGGTCTAGTTCTAATCATCACTTGAGCTCAAGACTACCTAGAGGGCAGACTCCCTCTAACAGTAGTTATGACATTCCTTCACCCTTTCAGTTCAGTGTTGGGGCAAACGAATACCCTAACCCTAAGGATAGATCATTCAATCAAGGTCAGGGTCAGGTAGACCTAACCAACCAAGGTCAGAGGTCTAATCGTCATAGCAACTTGAGTCATCTATCCCAGTTAAGTGGTGACCTATCCTGTAGGCCTCCTTGCATGGCCAAGTTGTGCAACCTCCGAGTAATGGGTATGCTTTGACCTAATCCAACTCGGGTGAGTCTACACTCTGACAATCGGCACATTAAGTTCAACACATTCCTCAGGCTCAGTCCTTGGGGCAACCCGCTACATGGGCCCCACAGCTAGTTTATACAAACCACATACCACAAAGTCAGGTTCAACAAACCATACAACCAAGCCATCTCACAGTTATAATGACGGCTCAATTCACTCGTATGAAACACCTCAAAGACTCTTTAGATAAAATGGGAATATGAGATTTCTCTACTCTTAACGCTTATGTACAAGAAATTCTAGAACACCTAGAAGATCTACTAGTAGGGTTTGTAATGCCATAGTTCAGAAATAGATTTTCAAGGAAAGAGGATCCTGAGGCACACATCAACACCTACTTATTGATGGTCTACATACTGCGAGACCAACCCAACCAAATTAAGGTCATGTTCTCGCATAACTTATCAGAAGAACCCTAGATGTGGCACCGAAGATTCATGAAGGATGACCCTCAAGCAACTCCTGATAAAATGTTCAGGAAATTTTCCTCCCGCTATAGTGGAGGAAGGCCAAGACTCGTCACCCTTGGTGAGTTAACTTCCACCAAACAGAAGTCGAGCGAGTATCCTTCCCTGTTTATAACCAGATTCAAAGAGGCCGTTATGCGAGTAATTGAAACTCCACTCCCTGAAGCCGCGAAGGTAAACATGGCATTAGAGAATATGACTTTAGAACATGTCACGTTCTTCAGTATGGGGACAGTCCCTTACTCATTTGATTTTATGCTTGAAAGAGTATCGTGAGATGAACGAGTTGAGGAGGATGAGACCATAGTTTTTGATAATTCCACTGGTGGAGAGTCCTCTCAAGAAGGAGAGTTGAACATGATTAAGAAAAGAAACCCTTCTGCAAACCATTCACAAGAAAAGACTAAAATTTATTCTGCCACATAGAGAATGCAGACTTTTACACCGAGGGAATTCACTCCCGTTAATGAGCCTATGATCAATGTCATGAAGAAGTTGCTTAAGGAAAGGCTCATAGAATTACCGACAAAAGCTAAGATTCCTCCTTTCCATGAAGGCAATACATCTCGATGGTGTGATTGGCAACAAAACTATGCCCATAGCACTGAGGAATGTCGAGCTTTCATACATAGAGTTCAAGATCTCATCGATAACGGCATGATAAGTGTCAAAAAGGAAGATGTTAATGTTAAAGAAGAATCAGAAACTCTAGATGTCTCGACAAAGAACACTGATGTCAACCTGATTAACTCAGGAGAATCACAAGCTGTGGCCAAACCCGAAAAACATCCACAAAGGCCATGGAGCACAAGAAGAAATCAATTAGAAAATCCAGCAGATGAAGAACAAAACGAGCATAAACTCACCCAGGAGTTAATAGCTAAGGATACTCAAGATCAAAGCAGTGAGGATGACCTTAGCTCCAAACCCATAACTGAAGATAGGGGAAAAGAAAGGGGTATCGCATATGGAATTCCACTCCAAGATATACTCCCAAAAGTTGCATAAGAAATCCCCATCATCAAGAGTCACACTAGGGCATATGAACCCTTCAACCCGTACTTCCAAGCTAACACAATAAATGGTTCATACATGTTTGACAATGAATCAAACTCGCAAGAGCAATATAAACTCGAGCATAAGCTCAACCAAGATTTTGAAGCTATGAATTTCCAAACCCACGACGATAAGAAAAACCTTAATTCTGGGACAATAACTCGTGAGTGGCCAAATGAACAAGTGCTAAAAGTAAGCTCTTCACCTCAAAACCTTGACGATCCACCTAAGTGGGATCAATACGATGAGGATGACATATTAGAAATTGATGTGGTTTAGATCAACGAGAAGGGATCATCTTCCAAACAACAGGTCAACACCCCAAAGTCTCCCATTACACGTCCAAACAAGGGGCCAACACCTCAACTATAAAAAGAAGTCGAACCTTTGGAAATTTTAAGGGGCCCACCTGGGCCACCTTCTCCAGACTTCTTGGCCAACCCACGTATATGGGATGAGGAGCCAAGTTTAGAATATTTAACGGAGTTATCTCTCGAGGTGAACCCAGTTATAGACGATGGAGAAGCCAAGAGCCTAAATTTGACAATTCCCAAAGATTTGACATCTTCACTAGAGTTGATAGAGCTCGAACCTTTAGAAATTCTAAAAGGCCACCTTCACTAGATTTCTTGAATGACCCACCAATCTGGGATCAAGAATTGGATATTGAAAATTCGACCGTGTTACCTCCTCAAGAGGCAAGCTCTCTAAAAGTCATTAACAAACATGAGCACAACTCTGATAATCAGAGCACCACCATATTAAGAGATTTCATCTTGTGAAAAACAAGTTCCCAACATAACAAAAAGCCCCGCAGGAGCAACCCCATCAAAATATTCAATAGAAGCAAATTCCATCATGAAGAGAATACAACAGGGACAACTAACGAGATTGAACCCTTCTTCGTTGACTCCCAACATGTCGTGAGGCCATCTAGTACCAACTCAATCACTCCTCTTGTGCGAGAGTCTCACCTAAGCTCAAGCCTTGAAAATGAGCTTACTATGGAGTTAGCCTTTAAAAAGCAATTCAAAATTTACAATGAAAAAGATTACCGAAAAGGAGTTGGGTGACCATTTGTCCTTTTGCAAATAACTGAATGAGGCATTCATGCCTCACACTTCAAGTACTCCATTAACGGGAAAACCCTGATGAGCCTATCCGTCCATAAAGAAGACTGAGGGATTAGGAAACTGTGAGTGATTTTTAGTCCCAAAATCAAGGTTCAAGTGGAGCAGTTTAAAGGAAAAGTTCAACGGCGATTCAGCAACCGTTGTCAAAGAGACTTTGGATGCCAACCTGAGTCAAGGAAAATCAGAGGAAGGCCGATATTAGAACCTCCCTGCCACTTGGAGGAGGAAAGACGATCGAATCCTTACATGATCTTAAGGCGAATTGTTAAAAAAAAAGGGGCACCTTTGACTCTTCTTCCTCCTCCCCCTCTTCCTTTATCATTGTCTTCTTCAAAAAAAAAAAAATCTGTTGTGGTGAAAATCTAAAAGGAATCCCAAGCGTTGCAAAAAGGGATACCGGGCTGAACACCCGAAAGGGACCCCGGAGTGATAAAAAAAAAAAAAAAATCCACTGGATTGAAAATCCGAAAGGAACCCTAAACGTTGGAAAAAAGACTACCGGGTTGAACATCTGAAAGGGACCCCGGGGTGATGAAAAGAAGAAGTTCTCTCCTTCCTTCTACTCTCAAAAGTCTTTTCTCTCTAAATATCTTCTCTTCCTCCCCCTGAGTCAAAGTGGTGTTAAAAGAAAATCAATAAGCATTATCCTGACAGAATATTGTTAAGGACCTAGATCGTCTGAAACTTCGAAAGGTGATCCAAAGAGATTTTGAACATCTAGGGGCGGTATCCTGTATTTTCAAGACTCTGTTTCACTTGAAACTCTAGAGACCTCTCCTTGAATAGCAATACAAAAATTGAGGTTAGAAAGATAAAGAAATACTTGATGATTTCTCGTCTCGAAGATTCAAGCAAGGACCCAATACGCTCACATAAGGTCCACCAAAGGGGTCACATTTTTAAACTGTAGGACCTACACTAAAAGAAAACCACCCCCCAACAGGGGTAGCAAAATAATAATAATAATAATAATAATAATAATAATAATAATAATAATAATAATAAATAATAATAATAAAAACTCCACGGTCATATGAGTATAACTGCCGATTACACCGTCCATCACTGCATGATGTGAAACTGCTTAGAGGGCTCTTTGGTTGTAGGAGTTAAAACTGCTAACCAACCTTGTTTTTCGAAATATCTTGCTCTTTTCAAAATTTTTACTATTCAAAAACTTTAATTTCTTTGTTAAAATAATGATCTGTCCAAGCTTTGGGTTCTATTTCAAATATCCCTCTATCTTCAAAAATTCTAAAAAGTCTTTTAAAACAAAGGAGCTTGAATACCCATATAAGATGATTACCTCATTGCTGCGATTATCACGCTGCTGCCTCATCTCTCTCTTCGAAATTGGCCAGACAAGTCTCTTTCTATAAAAAGCCTTTTCCTACAAAAAACCTTAGGAAACCCTAAGGAAGTCAAAGAAGATGCCAGGGTTAAAAAATTTCAAACTGTGAAACCCTTGAAGTTAAGTGGTATGGCCAGAAAATCCAACTTCAGTTTTAAGCTTGTGTAACTTACCGACATCTCACGCCAAAAACCCTAAGAGGAAAATGCCCTAGGTGGGTGAGCTCGGTGAGCGCAATGATTTGGAGGGATTAGTTGGTGCACCCTCTGACCACGTGACATCAGAAAGAAATTTAAAATGTCTACATTATCTTTGACGTTCACCTACCCCTCGAAGGACAGGGAACGCCGAAGTGTATACTTCTTTGTCACTCACCTGTCCCTCGAATGATAGGGAGTGCCAAAGAGGGGCAACTGTAGACACCCCACTTTAAATCTGGCAAGTTTTGTGGTTTTCTAAACCCTTAGGACCACATTATCCTAGTAAACTCAAATCTATAGTCTACACAGCTTACCCTGTGACCCACAATTATTTTTCCTACCCAAAACCTTGCAGATACCAGTTTTGACCCAGAATCCTGCAGACGCCCTGTTTTACTAAAAAAATCATGAAAAATAATAGAAAAATCCTTTTTTACCCAAATTTTCTCTAAGAACTTCATAAGAGGCTGAGAAACACACCTGAAGTGAAGATTTTTAATTTGGACCAAATTTGGTTTGGGTGACACTACTAGACTAGGCGACATGAGTGGTACCGCCCAGACTCGGGCTACACTACTAGTGTCACTCAGACGACACTACTAGTGTCGCTCGAGCGACACCAGTAGCTCGGGCGACACCACCGGTGTCGCCCAACCCTGTTCAGGCCCAAAATAGAAATAACCTTTGTGGGTCGATTTCTTGCGTTTTGTGATGCTTTATCATATTTGTTTGGGTGACACGCCTAAGAGTGCCGCCCAAATCCGAATCTCCAAAAATGGTATTTTTGGTTGGAGGATCTATTGGTTATGGAAAGATGCCCTTCTCAACAAATCTTTGGCTTTTATAAACCCTTTTTCGTGGCCATTTAGAGGGACCTCTGCTAAAGAAAAGAGTTAGTTGAGAAAAACCCTAACTTGGAACTCTAAGCCTGAAAACCCTAAACCATCAAAGCACTAACCCAGAAACCCTAGTTCTTCAATCATCCTTAGGGCACAACAACCTTTTTCAACCACAAATTGCCAGGTCATCATCTGAATCAGAGAGGGAAAAGAGGACATCAGTTCTGATACAGGCAAACCCTTGAAGGCTCGAGAGTCTCGGGCCATCCGGCCCGGTTTGGTATTGTTCTCTTGCCCTTTCTTTCTTCTTCTTACTATCTTATTTCATTTTGATCTGTTTTCTGCTTTGATATCACGTTTTAATGTTTTGAATCATGCTGGCTCTGCCACAAATTTGAGAGCGGATCTACTCATTTTCGGGCAGATCTGGTTTCATATCTGAGTTCGATTTGTCCCACTTTCTCTACCACTTCATTTTATCAGTTTAAGGTGTCAAGATCCAAGAGATCTTCATCGAAAGACCTGTCCGATTTTCATCGTAAACAATCCCTAAATCACACCATTTGTGAGTCTACCTTTTAGTGACTTTTACATCACAATGTAATTTTCTCAGCAGAAAATCAGGTTGAGCTTCTCTCAATAAAAAAATTATTTCTCTCAAGCCTTAAAGAATTTCTTCTTGAAATCTCTTATATTGAAAAATAGACGCAAAACCAAATCATAATATCATGGTGTGAATCCCAAATAATACCTTCTTTCAGATAAATAAATAAGGTGACATACACATCACAAAATAACTCATACTATAGAATTCCAAGTTGAACATTGTCTAATAAAATTGTATTTTCTCTCTACCCTTGTGAAGTTTTTATTTCAAACTAATTTTGTTTGAAAGTAGATACATAATGGTAGCACATATATTTCCACAAGCCTCATATCGCCTTGTTAAGTAGGCTTGATAATTATAGTTATTTAAGTCTCAATGAAGAGCACACCATAATTGCAGAAAATTCAAGATGATCTCTCTTCAATCCAAAATTTTTATTCTTCTCTTCCCATAGATATTTTTCTCTCAAATAAATTTCTTTAGAAACTAAACTCAAAATGGAAGTCTAAAAACTAGGTGTGGTTTATAAAACATTATGTTAAGAATGAAAATAAAATCACTACTTCCAAGTTATTGAAATAGTTTTTATTGCAGAAAAAGACACTTGCGCATCCTTCAATAAATTGATTATATCTTTCAAACCATAAGGAATTTCTTGATGAAACTATTTTTGTCTGAAACTAAACTCAATTTTATGAGTTACTTCCAAATTTCAGCTGAAACAAAAATCATATGATTGGTGGTAAAAATCACGGAACTTAATGGACAGTTCTTGGATTTTGCAGGGTCATAACTGACACCCTTCATTCATGAGTCAATAACTCTCGATTCCCTTAAGATCTCCCACTAAAATTTTGTAGGTAGATCCTACTCTCAAATACACAAAAAATCACTATGTATGCAACAGAGAAATACATTATTTTCTTTTTCATATAACTGCTCCAAAATAGCACAGAATACCCATTCAACAGAATGTCTTTTTCGAGGTGTTGAATATTTCAATAATTCTTAACCGGAGTGTATTGCTTGACCACAAATATTATTGGCTTTCTCATATCTCATTCACATGCTTCATCTCGACACAATAAAGAGAAAATACATCTAATATCGTTAAATATCAACATCGTGCTGATACGATTGAAAGTTCAATCAATATGATTGGGGATTTTTTTTTTTTTTTTTCTCACCCTTTTTCTTTTCTTTTCTTTTGGAAAAGATCACTTACAAGTAGCTTTATTACAATAACTCTTGCTTTAAAGAAAATAAAAAACTTATAAATCCAAGATTTTAAGAACTTTGA
Organism: Amborella trichopoda; assembly: GCF_054954075.1. Lineage (NCBI taxonomy): Eukaryota > Viridiplantae > Streptophyta > Magnoliopsida > Amborellales > Amborellaceae > Amborella > Amborella trichopoda. The sequence goes on from NC_142348.1 coordinate 37,308,533, forward strand.
TGCCACTAACCAATTTTCTTTAATCAAAGAAAATAACCACAAATATTGTGTTTGAGAATATAAAGACTATACACTTAAATATGAAGCAACAAAAGAGAATACTAGAGATTACCTCAATCGGGCTTATTACACCCCACATCGAATTGCCACCATTCGATGGCACGGGATCAACGGTCTTCATTCAATCTCAACTGGGAAAAATATTTTTGGCCAAGCTCTTCAATGGAACCCTTATGCTCATGATAGATTATCGGGATCAATCCCCTAAAATACTGAAACAAAAATTCTGCCTTCTTTATTTTCTTGAACCCTAGGACTTTGAATAAAATTGATAATTTTCTATATGCAAGAGAGAGAAACGTACTCCCTTTTCTATAAAAGCCAAAGAAGAGAGAGAGGGATAAAGTATGGGAGAGAGGAAAGGGGGGCGTGCCTCCCCCTTTATTTGGATAAGTTGAGAGAGAGTGGGAGTTTCATGAGAGGGAGGAGAGAGAGAGTTGCGTGAGAGGATAAGTTGAGAAAGGATAATGGGGCGTGAGCCCCCATTTTTTATTTAAAAGACAAAGTTTGAGAGAGATATAACATTGGGTCTAGATTTTTATTTCTTGGCTCTCAAGATTGAATTTTAACTATCGATCAAAGGTGACTTGTGGGGTGAGAGATATGAACCATCCATTTTATAGATGGGCCATCAACATACTACGGAATGTGCTGAACCATTATCACCCTTTCCTTTGACTATTATCTTATTATATAAAAATTAATTAATAAAATATTGTACTCTATCCAAAATATATTCATAAGCCTTATCAGGCCTAGTAGAATATTTTACTCAAATCTCTTAAAGATAGAGCACACTTATCAACTCAAAATTATTTAGATAAGTCATATCAAAAACTCATATCAACTTATCATCTCAAACCCACTTAAGATAAATTAAAATAAACCAATCCATAAAAATAGGGCATGCCTCCTATGGAGATAGGTAGCCCCTTAAAATAGGGGCGTGCCACCCAAGGGATGGCAACGTGGGCCCCCCATAAAATTTGGTATAGTGGGTCCATGTGCATAATGGGTCCCTAAAAATTTCATATATTAAAAATATATTTTAGAATATTATTTGAATATTTAAATCATTAAAAAATTAATATCTTTGTTTTTATAAACCTAAATTTTATAAATAAAATATCCAGGAGTTTATAAAAAATCAAATAAAATTCTAAAATAATATATACTATAAAAAAAACATAATTAAATTAATTTGAGGGGAAAATGATCCATATGGTCAAGGAATTAAATCAACAATGGGGCACTCCACCTTCAACTATGGACTACAGACTACGCTTGCTTTATCATGCCGACCCAATGTTGCCCATGACCCACAGTCCAAGCAGGAGCTCATTAGCGGGTCACTAAAGTCTGACCGATGAGCCAATGTTGCAATCCTATTCTGCGTTCTCCCCTAGAGACGAATCAATGTCATCTAGACCTGATGTGACTACAACTTTATGACGCATAGGAGTATCTCTCGCACATGCATATGCTTCACCCTAAAAGGTGGCTTGCTTGCTCTCCTGAACGGTCTTTCAATATGCATGCCAAGTGATGGTACATGAATGAGGCTTTGACCTCCATCTCCGTAGGCCACCATTACACACAAAGGTCACAAAGTCCCTCGGCTCACTCATCCGGGCGTACTCCGACCTTATCGGTTTATTCTCTATGCTCAAGCAACATGGGTTCTTTTCAACCGACTACCCTAGACCGTCAAGCACAGTCTGGTGTCTGCAACCGACTACCCTAGACCGTCAAGTACAGTCTGGTGTCTGCAAACATTGTTTGCATGGTATGGTCTACGAGGGACCACACTCCCACTGAGTTCATGATCCACTATATCAAATGTCTCATCACAATCACTCATAAGGCCTTTAAAGGCCACATAAACCCAACAAAACTTCCACTATAAGAGGTTGTTTTGATGCCCAAATATCATCAAATTGATAATCTCAACATTAAGATGCATGTACATGAGAAAAAAATGGATTCCAAGTTTTGAAAATAGTGTATCTTGTAACGTATTTTTGGACCGTCAATTTTCCAAATTTTCAAGTTTTCATAGATTTGCTCAATCTACATTATTTTTGAAGCTTTAAATTTTATAACTAAAGATGAAAAATATAAGTTAAGGTTATCACAAAACTTCCCAGTATTGAACTCATATTTCTCGACACTATTTGAAGGTGGGTTCTAATTTGATTGTTTAGAGCCATGACCCTATACAAACCGCACCAATATCAATAATGCTCAAATGGTATATAGAGCCAAGCAATCTTTTTCTTTAAGCATGTGTGTATATGTGTGTGTGTGTGAGAGAGAGAGAGAGAGAGAGAGAGAGAGAGAGAGAGAGAAAGAGAGAGAGAGAGAGGAAGTGGATAAGGAATGCTTAACTGTTGATTAGGGCAGAAAAAGATATTGACTATTGGATGCAAAACTTGTCATATGCCACAAGGGGATAAGCTCCAAAATCTATAAATTGGGACTAACTACACCATTATGAAGGATACAACAAAATCTGAGACTTCTTTGTCCTTCTATCTAGTTATCCATGTGTTCGACAATAAAAATTCTCTCTCCATATCTTTTTTATCTCTTTACCAATTTTAATAAATTTATTATTTTTATTATTTTTCAGCCCTCCATTGTGATAAAGGCCATGATGCCACAATGGAGTGAGTGGGAGCTTGAAGAATGAAGTCCCATGAATGACTACCTCCTTTCCTACAAGACATTTCATTTATGGAAGTTTTCATGCAAGTTATTATTGATTAAATAAATTTATATTTTATACTAAAAAAATATATAATAAGATTGTTTACCTTTATTGCAAGGAGGTCATAATTACCTTTGCCCTATAGATGTAAATTAAGCGGTTGGTGGGATATCATTATCTATGCTCAAAGTCCAAATGATTTATGTATTTGTTGAACTTTGTAATCCAACCAAGCACATTTGACAGTTAGGAGTGAACGTATCATCCTTGTACTAAAAGTAAATGGTCTTATGATATATAAACCCATTTATATTTAGATCTCCAACCGGCAAGTCATTTGGGTTTTATATATGAAAAAAGTTCATGTAAGGTATTAACCATATATACTAATAAAGGTAAGACGCGCCCCAAAACCCATGTGAAAAGGGTTGTTTTGACATTGGAAAATCTTTCAGTCGACCATATTGACTTCTAGATGCAAAAAGATTTCTATTTCTAAAATAGTACATTTTGTAACATATTATCTAGACTATGTATTTTCAAGATTTTAGAGTGTTTATACATCAATTTAATCTGCATTATATTTGAAGCTCAACATTTCACATTTAAGGTTTTCAGGCTAACGCAGAAATTTATAGGAGCACAACTGAAACTTCTGGTAGGAGTTAGGGTGCACTTTCTTTGCTTATTTAAGGTTGACTCCCGATACAAACATCGATAATATTCAACATTCGAGAATGTCCTTGAAACTCAATAGTGCAATGATTTCGTGGGTATTCCAGTTTGAATTAACCATTTTATGATTCTTTTGCAAAATCTTCTTACTCTCACAATCTCATAAATAATGGTATTAGGGAAGAACACACAATGACCATCGAAGAATAGAAATGAGTGTTGCCGTCCGTTTTTGTCATCTGACGGTATAGGAACCGTATGATGATGGGAAGTAGTTTGCTGCACTCATGCATACATATCTTGTGTGATGAAATTTTTATAAGGCCTATAAATAATATCTCACCTCAAATCCTCATCTTGGAAGCACTGTTGACAATGAAAATCTTATGGTAACTCTAAAATCAATTTCCAATACCGACAATAAAATTTAAAACTAAAAAAAATTACAAATCTTACGGTATTTGTGAATACTTATTTTTATGGTGAAATTGACGGTCTAGATAATTTGTTACAATATACACGATTTTTGAGCTTAAAATCTTAATTTTTTTCACAACTATAATATTCAAGTCCAGATGATTGATATAAAGGTTTTCCAATACTTGAATTACAAATTTTCAATAAATAAGAAAACACGGCTTTACTTATTGAAAAAGTATATAATAATACCATTTATCTTTGGTACAAGGTGGTCACAATTAATCTTGACCATTGGATGTGAAATTAGATGATTGCATTTATTCCATTGACCAAACTCAAACTTCAAGAGATATTTTTTCAAACTTTTGATATATCTAAACTATCAAATTTTACATGATATGATTGTACATAATTGTGAACATCTTGTATTAAAGATAAATGGCCTAATTGTATACCACCCCTCCCTTATTGATAAATGGTCTCTCTCATCGTATACAATCCCTCTTATTTTAATAGGGGCGTAGCCCTATTGAATCATTTTCCTATCTTGAAATATGTCGGCCCCACGCTCATGCGTTTCCATCTTATCTCATCTTATGGGAAAAAAAAAAATATCATTATTCCCCGCTTGCATTCTCCCCAAACCCCAACCTTACTCTCTCTATTTCTCAATTCTCTCTCTAAAGTGTGATCTTAGTCCCGTGAGATCCTCCTCCCTGTCTACTGCGCTTCTACTTTGGAGCAAATAAAACCCTTGGACGCTCGATATAACCCCGACGCTCAATAAAACCCTTGATATGCTTGCAGGAAAATGTGAGGGTGCTTTTTGCAGTGGTTCTTGAGGATCTCATGTATCATACCCCAAGGTGATTTTTAGGGTTTGCAGAAGTTTGCTTTGCTTGATTATCCAACAGTTTGCTTTGCTTGCTAATTCAGGTAAAGTAATGTAACGTTCTTCCTATTTTGATAACTGAAACTTCTTACGCATTTTCCTCTTGTTCACTGAAATTTTTTGGAGCGTGGTTTATGTTTTCTTTATGAAAGCTTCTCTGATTATTGTTGTTTGAAAGAAGTGCATACTTCGAAATCGCCAGGGTTTGCTTGGACATGGTATCAATTGCTTACTGTTTCTGTTCTAATATGTAATGCGGGTTTTTCTGATCTACGTATCCTTTCTTTTCATATGCATGCCTTTGAGTATGTTGTTCATTTTTCTCTTTTTTATTTTGGATTTTAGTTTATGTTGTTGTTTAATAATTAAAATTTCTATTTCTGGTGCTCTAGAAAGTGGGAAAAGCTCTGGATAGTTAAAGGACTATATGTTTGTTTTTAATATAATTTGCTTGGTTTTAGAGCATGTTCTTTACAAAAGACCAGTTCCTTTTTTCTTTTTCTATTATTTGAAAGGCAAGATAGTTCACTTTGCACTATGATCACCGCTCTGGGGGCCCTGTCTATTAACCAATCAGATGCCCTTACAATGTGAACTCCTCTCATCCACCTTTAGATGCCCTAGTTTTCCTTAAACCCTCCATTCATTATGTATGGCCACCATAGAGCTCTCAGGAATGGACGATTATCTTGATTCCCAAAAAATGATGGTTTAAATGAGTTCCTTTGGGTAAAGAAGGCAGAAATTTTTATACATGGTTTAAAATATTTTTAAAGTAGTTTTGGTTTTGGAGTTGATTGCTGCACACAGTATGCACTATTATAGTATTTTGGGAAGTTTGTGGGCAGTCAGGTCTTGATGGTATGGTAGTTTAGGGAAAGATTGTGTTCTATTTGTGCTTCATGAAATATATTAGGCCTTAGTGGAAACACTGTAAGGTATTTAAGTGTTTACATATTAGTAAGATGATTGCGAGGACTGGGACTCTTTCATAGAGAGAAGATTGAGAAAGAGAGTTACCCTGGGCTCCTAATTGGGTTTCAGGCTCATATTTGTGTTTGCACCTTCTGCCTTGGTCCTCCACCTTGGATTTGGGGCTTTTGGACAACTCACCTAGGGAAGTTGAGGTTCAGAGGTTTTCAAGAGAATGGAGTTAGACAGATGTGATAGTCCGCAAGAGGGAATGAATGGGAGATGGAGATGAGAATCCTTGTGAGAAAGGGAGAGAGTGAGACGAAGGTTATGAAATGTAGGATGCAGTGCAAGATGCTAGAGGTTTTTGACACACTAGGTGTGGCGTCATTTCCTATTTGCACATAAGTATAAAAGTTTCAAAGAAGTTATCGAAATTATAAGAATTACAAGGAATGGAATGAAGATTAATTTGTAAGAATACAAGGAATGACATCAAGCTTTGATTTATGTGATAATGGGTATTTTAATTTATTAATTGTCCCTAATATATATGCTGTTTGGGTTATCTATATAGTGACATAGGCATTTTCTATTTCTATTTTACAATATAATAAGCATGTAAAAAGGAATGATCTAATCACTTCATCTAGTTCAATAATAAAAAAAAAAGATATTTAATATGCAAACGACCTAACTAATGCTTAGGAATGATTGTGGCTCTGTCCATACAAAAATAGAATTATTTTGCTATTATCAAGTTATTAGACTTCTTAAAGGAAGCCGGGGATCGCTCCCCTTCTGCACTCAAGACTAGACTTTTGGCAAAGGAAAACCTCCAAAGTATTCTAAAGTGAGCCCTTCTGCACTCAAGACTAGACTTTTGGCAAAGGAAAACCTCCAAAGTATTCTAAAGTGAGAGGAGTTCTTTTGGCACTGGCACCCTAGGATTAAATGGCTTTGAGAGGGGGACCAGAATATCTCAAAATTGCAAATTGCCAAAAAAAGGGACATTCTATCCTCCACATTACGGACAATGGTTTAATTTACAAGGAGCAAGATGACATTTTCAGGGTTGTTATCGCTTCCTTTCAAAAGCTCTTTGCCGCTGAAAATGGCCCTCGACCTCAAATAGAAAATATCTCTCTTTTCAATCCATCTCATTACATAGTGGCTGACGACCTGAATGACCTTTTTCGACGGCAAGAGATTTTGAAAGCCGTTGTTGGTTTGAGGCAAGACAAAGCCCCACCCTGATTGTTTCCCTGTTTTCGTATTTAGCAAGGTTTGGGATGTCCTTGGCCTTGAAGTCCTAGCTTAAGGGGAGTGGTAAACAAAAATATAAATATTCATAACACTCATCCCTAAAGTAAAGGAGCCAATGAACTAAAGGATTTTAGATTGATGAGCCTTTTAAAGAGCTTTTATGGATCCTTACCAAGGTTCTTGCCTCGCGACTGTATCATGTCCTTAATCAAATTATTTCCCAAATCAAGGAGCCTTTGTCTTTGGTAGGAAAAATTGGATGGTGCACTCATAACGAACGAGTGTATCAATAGACAATCCCTCTCCAAAACATTGTGGCCATGTGGTCCCTTGTGTCTCTAGGTTGGTATGCTCCCAGATTTCTCCTTGTCCCCTGTGGCCCCACCATTTTTCATCTTCTCTATGCGGATTGCACTTTGGTGTTGCTTGATGCCTCCCTCCAAGAAGTCGATGATCTAGGCTATTCATTTAGTTGTTTGAATTAATGATGGGCCTAGAGGTTAACCTGCATAAATCTTATGGGCATTGCCAAGTCACCCTCCAAGTGTTAGCACGAAGGATTTGATAATCACCCTAGTAAATATTTAGGGTTCCTCCTCTATTTCGGTAAACCAAATACCTCCCCGTTGGATTCCATAGTCGAGAAATTCGAGAGGAAGTTGGGTGCGTTTAAGCACCGGTTCCTCTCTTTTTAGTGGCTGTATCATAGTTATCGGGGTCTCACAACTTGATGGCAATGCCGGTTATTCCACGTCCTTAGAGCTAGACCTTGGGTGGATCCCTCTCCCATATGGGAAATCACAATCCCAATTCCTCAGGGATCGGTCAATTTTAATCGCACCCATTTTATATTAATCTTTTATAGAAAACAAGGCTTAAATCCATATCCATTAAAAAAAGAAGTAATTATGCTACAAAATGATTAATGTTCTATATTTGTCAAATAGAAAAAATGCTTTTATGAGATAAGTCTTTTATCTTTAGAATTCATCACGCATCCAAAAAAGTTGGATGGAGCTTCCAAACATGTTGGATTGAGATTCCTAAAGTTCAAGATGTACCGACAAGGAGGCGGACTATATGGATCTTCTAGCCTACCATTATCCATACTTTTGATCTCAATCCACTCTGCTTCGACACCAGCACCTTCATTATCCTCATCAAACTCACCTTTGCAAGCATCCCGGTGATCCAAATGTCCTTTTTTTGCATGTCGGTTACCATGTCATAGAAATTTGAACTTCTCATACCAGATTTCCTGTGGAATGTATGTTCGAACTCGAACAAATTCCACCTAGTCTAGTGAGACCTAGTATGGAAACCCAGCTTCTCCTATGGCATAGGCTTTCGAAACCTCAAAATTGCTAACACAATGCTCTTCGGCAAATGGTGGTGGCATTAACCACTAATCAAGATCAATTATGGTGACAAGTGATATCCAATAGATATGATATGAATTGTTCTGGGTGGCTTCCAAAAGATCCATCGTCCTTAAGGGCTTCGGGTGCATGGCTAGTCATTAGCCAACTCAGTTTCAACTTTTCAGCTCTTGTACGCTTCCTTCCCGAATTTGGGAACCATACAAGATTCTAGGAATACCTCTAGCTTGGGGATCAAAGCCTTGATGTAGCCTTCCTTGCCATCTACAACATTGCTGTAAGTAGTGAGGCCTTGATTGTCGTATGCTTCTCTAGTGGCTTGGTATATAGTTTAGACTCCTATTTTATGCCCAAACCTCATTGAGACCAAAGCGCCTAGTTTATCTTCCTTCTTCTTCGGGTCAATGGTTTCTTCTTACCTTTCTTGGGTGCCGGTAAAATTGTTTGGATTCCTTCCCCTAATGGCTCTTTCTCGGTCTCTTCTTTCTCCAAAACCCTCACAACATCCACCCCCAATTCAGTGATTGTCAACGGAGATTGCTCTCCTCGGTTTCAATCTTGGTGCAAGATTTCTCTTGGCTTACCATTTTGCACAAAGTTCTATTAGTGAACCATATACTAAAGTGAGGCTTCCGTCTAGCCAATAGATGTGCCCTATGCGGTAACAAAGAGGATTCCAGTGGCCATGTCTTTTTGTTTTCCCCCCAGTCAGCCACGATATGAGCACATCTTGTGAATCTTTTTGGTCTGTTCTGAGTTACCACCCTCGGTGGACGACCTTTACAAACAATATTTTTCCCTTTTTTTATCGGCCTTTGGTAGCCTACTTTCGTGCCTCATCATCATCTAGGGGATTATTTGGTTTGGCTTGAAAGGAAGGAGCTTCAATGGGCTCATCATCTCATCTATCCACCATCATCCAAACGATCATCTCCACTATTATATTTTGGGCTCCCTCAAACAAACTTTTCAACTGTTATTCTACCTCGGATTTCCTCGCCAATTGGCATGATGTCGTCCTTTCGATCATAGTTGCTGGAGGCGGGAGTAGGAGCCGTCCAGAATTTGCCTATCATTTTTTCAACTAATAGTTTGATATAGAAAGATCTCCTCTTCCCCCTTGGTTGTCGCGTAATTTTATCGAAAAGATATTAGATCATGTGGAATACTTTCAAATCGGTCTTAATTCAGATAGGCTGATCAGGGACGCGTTGGAACAATAGCTGCTTAGTCTCATCCAGGAGTCCAATATCTTTGTACTGCTCTAGTGTCTTTGAAGAAAAGGAAAGAAGGGGGTCGATTTAGGCTCCTTCCCTTCCATAGCATACAACGTTGGTAGGTACTACAAGCCCTCTGTCCCACTCATCTAAGTAGCTCTCATTTGTTGAAGCGGAGCATATTGCTCTTTGGGCTCCGAGCGAGAAACTTCTCTTCTGGTTTTTTCACTGATCCCCATAAGGTGGAACCTCCTTAGGGTTAGGATCAACCGTACATTCAAAATAATTAATCCCCAGTTTTGGAATATAGTGAGAATTGCTCAGGTGCCTCACACTTCTTAAAGCAAACTTGGGCGATTTCAAGTCAGTTCACTATTTCTCTACCACTTATGCGAACCACAACCATGGAGATGGAAAGTAAAAATCGTGTATAGGTGGTCATTAGCTAGAAATTGACAAAAAGCAAAAAATAACGAAAGTTTTGAGGCAGATTTCTTGGCTCTGGTAAGGAGTACTCTCCCCTCTATCATCATCACTGACAATCCTTCATGTATTTAAACCTCCCCCAAATTTTGTATGGACCTCCCCATGTTGATGCTCAGTACCTAGTTTGTATCGATTTTTGTAATTATCCATTCTCAGTAGTGTGTTTTTGTTCTAATGAATAATCTGTATAATCTTACAGAATTAATACAATTTTCTTTACTTATCAAGATCCAAGGTTTTCATTGTTAATTTATTTTGTTACTTTGAATTTGAGTTTGATCTCATGGAGTGTGGGGAGTTTGTGGGAACCATTTATAATGGTTCTTATCTTCCCAGTGGAACATTAGACAGGGTCATGGTTATTGGGATCTCCCAACCTAGGTGGTGATCCCACTCTAGAATTTCACTCGGAAAAGGGATCTTCAGAGGATCTCGTTTTTTAAATTTTGGCATCTCTATCCTCACCTTAAATACCAAGATAACAACCAAAATGATATTTTCAAATCCGCTGGCAGTGCAACTGTGCTCTTAATATAGTTGACTTGTTTGCAAAGAGAACCGTATTTTAAAGAATATATGGAGTTGTAGACTATATATATGTACTCTTTAAGGTTAGGAGCAAGATCCCCCAAAATTAGGGATCTAGATTCCAAAAATCTGAGTTCGAGGTCCCCAAAAGGTTGGGATTGAGATACCTAACTTTTAGGGATCTCGATCCCTACACATGCATTGTACGGAAAATTCTCCCAACCTTAGGGATCTTCTAGCCTTTCATAATACCCCTCTCCTGATCCCTATCCCTATCCCGTGCTCGCTCTCCATCCCGATCCCGATCCGATTCCATCAACTATGAACAAGTAGGTTAGCCCAATATTGGTGTGAATTTGTCCAAAAGATATCACCACATACACAAACCAAATTCGCATGCATATATGCAGAGGCTCATGCAAGTTTGAGTTTATAGAAACCTTACTCAGAAAACTTGTGATGTGTTTGAGGTCACCAATATATAATGTTCTCACAAGCAACGTTTGACATCTAAGGCATCAATACACACTAAATCGGAGTGTGTTTTATTGCAGCATCGAATTGGATACAAGAAGAGATGACTTGCAGCCTAAAGTTCATTTCATTCATTTGGTGAAACAATACATGGGAAAAGTCATGCAGAAAGAACATTGTCTTTTGGGTTGAATTGGTGCAACCAATATTGAAGAGACCCTAAATAATAATAGGCCATCCTTATTTATACCATGCAGGAATAAGCATAAAGGTGCCCTGTTATAAGTATAAAAAATTCTATAAATATGCACCCATTATTTTAAATGGCTATATGTACTTTTCTTTCTTTCTTGAATTATATATATATAATTATTGAGAGCTTCAGATGCTCTTTTGAGTTTTATTACAGAACCAATTGTAAATTAAACCACAATTCATTGGGGACACACTCTGAATAGGCATCTTTTGTTGCCTGTGTACATTATCCAAGGTTTTGGATGCATAACCTCTACCTTTTATGGGGTAGATTTCTTAGTTTTATTTCATCTACATGCATAATAAGTTTTATTTCATTAACATGCATAGCTCTGTCTTTTGGTTCTATTTACAAACTCATGATTGATTTTTTTTGAGTTTGAAACTGGGTCTGCATGAGTAGTTTATATATGGATAAGGTGAGGCAAGATTTCATATTTAGAAGATTCTCTAAACTTGGTAGTCCATTAAGTTTGTGGGATAATGTTTTTGTGGCTGTTGGAATGGGAAAATTTGATGGAAACATGGTTTGGGGAAGATATAGTGACAGTGATGTGAAAATAGGTTGAAGTTTTAAACTGTCATGATTGAGGGAACATTTTGTCAAGTTGAGGAGCAGAAAATAACATCTATTAACTAAATTGGAACTTTTTTATACCTAAATATACAAAGGAACCATTGTAAGATTTCTGCCTTCCTATTTCTATAATCTAACTTTCAGTACTGTAGTTGTTGGAAACGAATCATTTTAAGAATAGGAAACACAAAATCACAGACAGCTAGAAGATTTCCACTATTGGAATCACCGTTGTACCATGTGTACTGCAAGAATTTAGATTCTTACTTTTTGGAAATCATGCTCCAACCCCAATGGAATTGATTCCTACCTATTTGGAATCACGCTCCAATCCAATTGGAATATAGATTCAATATTTTTTGGAATTGAATTGGAATCGAGATTCCCACCTTTAGGGCTTGTTTGGTTCATGCGTAACAGTTTTCATAAATAAACAGTTCCTTGTACAAGAGTTTTCCAATCCTATTTTTTCCCTATGTTTGGTTCACATGTCTGGAATTCTTGTGTACTCAGTTTCTTATGTTTGGTAACCCATGGCCCAGAATCTGGATTAATACGTATTTTTAACCATTCAATTGCAATATAGTTGATTTGATATCGACGTCCATTCCAGTAAGATGATTTTTTTTTTAAAATATTCAATCTATATAATGTTTAAAAAAATGGATGGTTTAAATCATAAGTTTGGTTCACTTCATTAAATTATACAAGCATCAAGCCTTGGTTAACTTATCCGTGCATTTTTTTTCTTCTTTTAATCTCTCTATCTTGCAAGATTAATGAAAAAATATTTGTAGTTCAAAATTTAACAATACTTTTTCCGTTCCAATGCATGAATACATCTTTAACGCATGGTGTCCATATAAGGAAACGGGCTTGGGTCAAGACGATAGAGGCTAGGTTTTCAAAGCCCAACATCTCAAGTTCCATTCCTACATAACCTTGTCAAAAAAAAAACTCATGATGTCCATTTCCAATCCTGAAATGCATAATAGAGGTACAAGTACAATAAAGAAAATGAAGAATGTAATACCATCACGACTACTACATGCTACACCCTATTTTGATATCGTTCCCACATTGCATTAGCAATTTCATCGCGTAACTCTGTAGCAACATCATCCCTGCTCTGATGAGAAGTTATTGTCTCTCGCACCATTTGATCAACACGTTCCAATGCAGCATTTTCAAACCTTGACTCGTCAACATTGACATCTTCTCTTGTCATCCAGATATAGTTATGTAATGTGCATGTTGCAATGATGATACTGACTTGAGTTTGAAATGGATAGCGAAATTGCTTCTGTTAGATTGGGAAGCATGCCTTCCATAGACCAAATGTGCGCTCAACAACATTATGTGGTGATGAGTTTCGATAATTAAATGGTTCATCTCTTGTCCTTGGATTATTACCACCTCGTTAATCCTGAAGATGGTAACGAGTTCCATGTTATGGCGTCATGAAGCCATGCATATTGGGGTAGCATGCATCTATGAGTTAGAATTTACGTAGAACAAATGCGACATGTACATCGATGAGTGCATTATAATAAATTTCATAATGGTACTATGCATGAAATCATGTTCGATATTACCTGGAGGTACTCTTAAAGGATTAGTAGAACTCTCTAATGCAGAGTATAAAACTTTAGTCTCCGAAGCAGATCCCTCCCATCCAGCAAGCACATATTGAAAAGTGATGTCAAATGAAACCGAAGCTAGTACATTCTGGGATATCTTACCCTTCCCTTTGCGGAATCGAGGAAATAAGCTGTGACATGTGTCCCATCAAGCGCTCCAACACAATCCTATCAATGTTATGCAAAGGCATATTGGATGAGGTAAAAATGCATTATTGAAATAACATGAAGTTTGTTGACAATTTTGATACCTTGACAAACTTAGCAAATCTGGTGTCTCTTGAGATAGAAAGATGAGTGGCGCCACTCAGGGGTAACCGATGCTCTCTTCCAAAGTGTAGTACTTCATTCAACACATTATTGAAATGTCTACCAATTGTTTCTCCAGAATGTTGATAGCTAATTTGCAACACCCTATTGGTGTGACTTTGTGTTGCAGTTTTCCAGAAAATTGCAACTTGTTCTTCCGATTATCACAAAGAAGGGACCTCTATCAAAAAATATCACGCAATTTGCAAAAGGTATTGACATCCATATGTAGTAGATCAAAGCAGCTTCTTCTATGTGCAGTCATTAGGTACTAAACAAAAGCAAACCCAGTTAGCGTTAAAGTGTGAACTTGAATAGGTCGCTTATCAATCACTTCTAGTATACGACATCCATGTACAAAGAGCTATGACAACAATGCTGCACAATTTTGATGGTTCCATGACAATATAGTTTCCTGCACTATTATAATTAAAAAAGAGATCCTTATATTTTCTTAGGGCTTTCTATGTCAATATAAACATCACACTCTATAAAAATAAGAAAATTCGCATAAAACGCAAGCATCTTTCAATAATAATAAAAATGGATGGAAGAGAAACATGGCATCTTTGAATGAAATAAAAGCATCAAATAAAGAGAAAATTAGTACATTATAAGAAAAGCCCCATAAAACAAAGGAAAAAGTTTGTATAAGGATGCTGCCTTATAATGTAGAACTACGGATGCCCCTCAAAAATCCATCGGAAAAGGTAGTTTTAATGTTGAAATACCCTTTGATTGATCATCTTGACATTGAGCTATATGACTATGAAAAATAAAAAGATTGTAAGTCTCAGAAATAATGCATTTTACAACATATTATCTACACCGTCCATTTTCAAGATTTTCATATGTTTATAGATCTACTTGATTTTAACTATTTTTGAAATTTAAAATTTTATAATTAGATATAAAAAAAATAGATTTTGATATAATCCTAAAAACATTTTACATCAAAATTATATACCACGATAAAATTTGAAGGTGCACCTTACCTCTACACCTATGGATGCATCCGTATTCAAACTGCACCCTAAAACAAAAGCACATCATTAAACGACTCCATCATAAATAGTCATTGATTAAATGCAAACAAGTCATTATAGCAAAATCCCCATAAAATAAAAGCACATCTTGAAAGTACTCCATCATAAGTAGTCATTGCTTAATCTTAAACAAGCCATTATAGAAAAATCCCAATAAAACACAAAAAACTATATCGTAGTATTAGTACATAGGAAAATCCCACAAACAAGACAATAATCACATTTTCTTGAATTCTCATTCTATCCAACCCCTATAATACTTTGACGACATAGCTAAAAACATGTTTTCTCTCCCAGGTTGCAGGGAGATATCTGCAGCCTTGTAAGCTACTTCAGCAGTGAATTCTTCACCATATGCACTATGGGTAATGATAGAAGTAGTGGCGGGGGTAGAAGCAGAGTTAGGGGTAGTGGCGCTCATTTGGCAGACTGCCTCAACCACCTTATCAAGTGTCTCGTATGCATGATTGAAAGCAATAGGTCGCTTCCCTTTACGAGATGTGAACTAGCAAAGCTTTTGGGCTTCCTAGTGGATGTTGGAGTCTTCACATTGCCACCTGAACTGGATTATGCATTCACGTCCTCCACCTAAGAAGCCGTCAGACATGCCAAGAATCTCTTCGTTTGGAGCATTATCCTCTACTTGTATGGTGCTCTCCTACAAAGGAGAATCATATCCAGTGCGACTGTTATTTCCATCTGCAGTTGAATCTCCAAAACATAGGTCCATGTCGTTATATCTGCGCACATGAGTTTTCCTAATCCTGGATACCCATTTGTGGCACTGCAAATGTAGCAGTAAGAATGTGTTATGAACCTAAACATTTATAAATATGAATACAATTGACTTGCTTAGAAGATTAGTGTTGTAGACTCACTGCTTGCCATTTGGTCGAAACAACCTCCTCTACTGTGACCAGCTTTTTGGCATCATTCCAACCAAAGCCAGATTTACCTTGGAAGAGGGATCTAACATGTTGAAATTTGGTCTTTAGTGTCCTCAATCTATTCCTTAGTCGTTCCTTATCAAAGCCATCCTTGTACTCATCTTACATTGCGTTTACCATATATTTCCAAGCATTTGGGGTGAAATTTCCTTGAATTTTTTGCTTTTCCTTTGACCTAGTTTACCATTACATCAAGAAAGAAGTTATCTCGACTGAGGGTCCAATAGTAGTTTTTGACTTTCTTGTCGGGCTCGGTGTCTTAAGAGGGGAGGCTGAGAATCCATACTTAAAAGGGAAACAGGTAGAGCTAGCCACATTTTTTTTTAGGATCTACTAAAGTTTTTAAAAAGATTCAATGAGTATTGTTTTCTATATTGGTATTAAACATAAGGGTTGGGGTATAAAATATCCATATGTATTTTGGATGGTTATGCAAAAAGAATAAAAAATTAACTTGAAGAATTAATTTGAACAATTCTCCCCTTGAACTGTTTTTTGAGTGTTTTTTAACTAAAATTTATTTTTCCTTTTATTGAAAAACTCCATTTTGACTCTCACAAGAAATCATATATAATGGTAACAGCTATCAAGGCATGTAGTGAAGATTCTTTTGCATGGATTAGTGTTGTTGATAATGCTAACAACTAGTAGGGCATCTAGTCAAGACTAAACACATGTAGCTTATGAACATCTAATAACATAAAATAAAATAGAGAAGGTAGACCCTCCTTTTAATAGCATAAAAGTTAGCATTGATATTTTTACTCTTTTGCAATTTTTCAAACGCCTGGTACAACATTTGATGTAAAAAAAAATTATTTCAAGAATATAGATAGATTTCTAAAAATTAAAAACCAGCATTGCATATCTAAGTTTATGCCCTTCAAATAAGCATTAACAAATAAAGAAATGAAAAAGGGCATCAATATCCAACAAAGCAAGATAATTATGTCACTATCAAACTGTTTATTATGAGATCATAATCAGAAAGCATATCAGCAAAAAAGAAATGGAAAATAATCCATATTCTTCTAAAGAGAAAAGCATTCAAAACGTGGCTTCAAAATTCATGGGAAATTTACTCATGAAGCATTCTAGTAGAATCTTTCTGGTTTAGGATAAAATTGAAAAAAAAATAAAATTCAACAAACTAATTGTGCAATTTCGTGACGATGAGCAAGCCCCACTATAAAAATCACATAATGCCTTATGCTAACTGCACCCTATATTTAAACTTCAAACACCCACAATTATGTCTCACTATATTTAAACTTCTAACTAGAGTATCGCACTGTATTTAAACTTCCAACTAGAGAGTATGGCATTCTGTAATTTTGATTTCCACATTTGGGTTGCGCATACAAACACCATGTTATTTATCCTTTCAAGGGATTGAAGAGACCAAAAAAATACTCAGGAAGCATTTGGGTAGAATCTTTCTAGTTTTAGGATAAAAATGAAAAACAAAAATTCCATTTCATGATGATGAACAAACCCCACTGTAAAAATCACAAAAGTGGATTCTATGGAACAACCAAAAATCAGCAAGAAATAAAAAAAAAAAAAAAAGAAAAAAAAAAAAATATAGCTAAAAAAAAAACCCATAAATTGTGCTTCTATACCCCGTAAAATAAGCCAAAAAAAAAAACGCAACAAATTTCCATGAGGAAATCATAGAAAAAAAATTTACATTCGGTGATGAAAAAGACCACCATTTAGAGGGAAAAACCAGGAAGATCACTAGAATAAAATTCATACCCTTGTTGAAGAAGAAGAGGTATTTTGTATGGGGGTTCGTATGAGGGAAACCCTATTTTGTTTGGTGAAGAATCTTTACACTATGATGAAGAAAAACTAGCAAAAAAATATAAAAGAATACCAGCAAAAAAAAAAACAAATTTACCTTGTTAAAGAAGATGAAAGCTTGCAAATGGATCCTCGCTTGAAGAAGGATGAGGTATCTTTTATGTGGCTTGTAAATGGATCTTTGCTTGTGGGTTTGTGAGAGAGAATGCAGAGGGTTGAGAGAGAGTGGTGAGGGAGGCTTTGTGAGAGAGAAGGCATGGCTTTGAGAGAGGGGCAGGGCTTTATGAGAAGGCAGAGCTTTGAAAGAGGGGCAGGGCTTTGTGAGAAGGCAGGTCACAGAGGGTTGTAAGAGAGGGCCGAGGGTTTTGTGAGAAAGCAGGGCTTTGAGAGAGGTGTGAGGGTTTTGTTTTTTGTGCCCTTTTTTGTGGCTCCAGCCCCTTGCGGTAAACCCAAATGAAAATATTGTTTGGGGTCCATCCGAGGAATGAATCCCTGGCAACTTACACCTCACCTTGTGGGGTGGGGATTTCTGTTCATATGATTTGCTCCTTGTGGTGGTAAAACCTTTTCCTATGGGACAAGTTTTCATTGATTTTACGCATTAACCAAACGTGGGTAACTGTATGTTTCATATGAAAGTTGCTTCATGATGCAAGTTTTCATAAGAACCAAATGAGCCCTTATGGAATCACCCAACTTCGAACCACAACAGGGAACAACAAGAAACAGGTTTCATAGGGCAAGAGATTTGAGGTTCTATTCTTAAGCAATAGTCTCTTTAAGTAATTGAATTTATTTATTGAGTATGCCTAGCTAGGGTTCCCCTACTATTGTAATCAAGATCCTTAATGGTCCTAAACAAGGATTCTCCTAGCATTGAAATTGATGTATTGAATGGCCTTACTGAGGTTCTAGATTGAATAAAGATTAATATATCCATTTTGGTTTCTCAGAATTTAGGAATGATGTTAATTACAGTTCACAGACAGCCATAGAGTTCTTTAACAATGAGTATGAAATAGCATAATGTTTCACTAGTCCATTGGGAAGTCGTATTTGTGTTTATGAAACATACAAATATTATCTTATTCATACTTGAAAGTGAGATTTTGTTTTTGATATATATATATAGGAAGATATTACAAAATACCTATAGGTGAAAATGAACAGTGATTTCGCCTACCCTCATCACCATCCAAACTTCATCGCACGGTCACAGTTGTCAGGTAGTGTTTCAATTTTCATTGTTTTTTTATTATTCAGAATGATCTGAAATTTGGAGCATGTGTATATCTTAGTGAGCTGCACTTAATAAAATATAAAAATAATAATTTGTAAAATATAAATTGATTAAAACACCCAAATAATTCTTTGGGGATATTTTGGTCAATTTATATTTTGTGAATTATTTTTTTCATATTTTTAGTAGGTGCGCCTCACAAAGATGTACGCATGCTCCAAATTTCAAGTAATTTGGATTTGTAGAAAAAAAATGAAAATTGAAACACTACCGGACAACTGTGACTGTGCGATGAAGTTTGGATGGTGATGAGGGTAGGCGAATCACTGTTCATTTCCGCCTATAGGCGTTGGGAAGAGTTTTCCATATATATATAATGTACTTGAAATGAGGCTTTGTTTGTCTCTATGATGATCTTTATTGTAATCTGTGGAAATTAAATTGAACCCAATACTCTTTCCGGATTCTCATAGTAGTCGGCAAGTTTTAGCACCAGCAGAAAAGCAAGTTTTGTAAGTGTCCCTGAATTTATTTTACAATATGCAGCATATGTGACATGATGACTGCTTTGTATGTGATTCCAAAAAATTGGATCAAGATTCTGTAGAGTTGGAAGTGAGATTCCATGTTAATCAAATCACAGTTTTGTGCACCTATAAACCACAATATTTGGTGTTGTGGAATCTAAATTCCAAAAAAATCGAATCAAGATTTAATAAATGTGGAATCGAGATTCCAAAATTTATGGAATTGGGTTCTATGAAAATTCCTTGATAGAATTGCTGAATTAGAATTATGAAGTAGAATCGCCTCTTGAGGTGAGAGATTCCAATAACTATGTCCAGAACGCTAATCGTAGTGGGTAGGAGGAGCTTAGGGCATAACTAAGTGTGAACCATTTTCTAGTGGATTCTTGATTTTCTTCCCAGATATGTCCTAGGCATGTTAGGTATGTTGACGTGTGAACCATTTTCTAGTGGATTCTTTGATTTTCTTCCCAGATATATCCTTGATATGTTAGGTAAGTTAAAGTTATGAACTATAATTCAAAACCAGAAATGTACTAGTACATGCACAAAGAAATTTGATTATTTCTTCAATTTCTTAAGCAAATTCCATTTACTGCTAGCATTAGCATCACAAAACACATGTGTTATATTCACAAAATTTTCTTGTTTGTTATATTCATGCATTTCTTATATTCAAACATTTAATCTGCAGTTTTTTCAGCCGCTTTTCATTAGATTGAGATCTTATAATAAATTTGATGGCCATGATTTGAGTGCAGAATATTATATGTTGACCTCCAAGAACAGGAAGTGGAAAATTTTCTTCTTGCAAGTTTCATAATCAGCTAGATTTTCTCACTGTCCACAATGAACACAACCTGACAAGTAAACAATTATATCAAATTGGTCTATCTTCTATAATGGCAGAAAAAGGTAGGAGCATGACTTTCAGATTGCTCAGGCTCGTTCTTCCTTCCCATCTCTCTCCCCCTCTATAGGACAATTCAGTCTTAAAACTCTCTCTCTCCCCCCCCTCTATAGTACAAATTCATTCTTAAAACCCTCTCTCTTCTCTCTCTCCCCCCCCCTCTATAGTACAAATTCATTCTTAATACCCTCTCTTCTCTCTCGCCCCCCCCTTCCCCTCCCCGATAATATCTCTCTATTCCTAATAGGTGTCATTTGCACTTTAACGACCATCAATGTGACTTAGACGTGTCATTATGTTATTATGTCGTGTGCTGACACATGTCAACACTGTTAGCCATGTTATGAACAAAACATTTACGAATTTGAACCCATGATTTGAGTTATGAACAAAACATTTACGAATTTGAACCCATGATTTGAGTTATGAACAAAACATTTAAGAATTTGAACCCATGATTTGAAGTCATGTGAAAGTCTACAGGATATGCAAATCTTAATGTAAACTTAAAAGTATTGATATACATGATAACATAAAACGTAATTCTTGAGGTTCGAACTCTAGGCTCCTCAATAAGTGGCAGTCTGCTCTATCGTTGTGAAAATGATAAGTTCATGTGTAAAGTAACTGAAAATTATATTTTATTAACCTATTTTTAATATAAAATAATATTTGTGTGAATATGTGTTGCTGCATTGGCTTTATTGCTCAAAGCACCAGATACTTTAGATACATGTTAAACACTCACCCTTGTGCCCGTGCTTGCGTAACACTGACAAGCACTCCTAGAAACTAGAAAGTAGGAGTCTATGGTACAAGTCTTGATCTTTGAGTCTTGTCTTTCTAAGAATAGCAAATATTGAAGATGAGATTTTGAGTTTTGGTTTGGAAATTAAATTCCTAGAAAGTAGGAAGTTTGATAATCGGCTATTTCATTCCTGTAACTTCCCAACTGTATTTTATTTAGGTTCACAATAGTTTTCCTTTTTTTCCTTCTCAAAACCCAGAATGGTGAGATGGATCGTTCACCCTAAATATCCATGATCCAGTGATCCGGATTGGTATGGATTGATCCAATCAGTGATCCAGAAAAAATATTTAAAAATAAAATTAACTGAAAATTAAAATAGGTGTTTATGAGTTGGGGATTTTGGGGGTCTAAAAAATTATTAGATATGCTTAAAAGATATTGGGGGGAACCGGGCCTGGACTTACATAATCTGGAACCGGTTTGGTCCTGACTTTATTCTCATCATTTTCAATGCACATGCCAACATATGTCTTAAATTTAATTAATATAAATTTTTTAAACAACGCCTTTAACACACCAAACAATTAGCGATGACTTCAATCCTTCTAAAGATAGCATCAACAGCTATTATTTTCCACATAATAAATTTTCATAGATACTGGCAAATTTGAGCTCAATTGACTGTGGTTAAGTTGAAAACCTTGGATGAAAAAGGTTCGATTATATTTGGTGTTACATAAACACCAACAACAGTGTCGGTATACACGTGTTGACTGCTTCATGCCAATATGTTGGTACTGCAAGACATTCTTGTACAGATTATTTTACATCAAAAAGTAGTTATATGGCATATTTTGATCCATTCTATGGGAACTTACAAAATTCGTAGTGGTAGAGGTTACTGCACCTTGGATGGGAGGGTCAGCAATTCGAACCCATAGATAGCAAGTCTCTTATTAAAACACGATTTAGATCGCCAATTTTTTGAAATATGTTTAGAACTCCGGATTTTTCAAAAGATCATTTTTTTTAATAGAACCGATATAAAGCTATATTTTATTTTTTTCAAAAGAAATTTTCAGAAAACTTCTTCCCTATAACTTTATTTCTTAATTAACTTACTATTATTGATATTTGGTTTGAAGATAAAACATTAATTGTGGGAGTAAATTAAGAAACATAATTCCACAAAACATTCGATAAAAAATTTCACCAATGAGTTCCCTTAAAAAAGTGTACGAAAAAATAGAAGCAATATATTCCTTAAAAAAAATTAGAATAATAGAATGAATTAGAAGAAGAGTAATCTAATGAAAAATCTATTTTATTTTCGTTAAACCCATAGCATCCCTATAAAAAGCAAGAAAGTGATTCAATGATATTAAAAATTTAGGTAGCTAGGAATTCAGTACGAGATTCAAATTTTCTTAAGCATTTTATTTTTTTTATGCATAGAGAAGTTTGATTAATTTCATATCTGATTTTTTATTTTTGTATTTTATTGGTGTATACAACATAGCATTTTGGATGGACCACTATTTTACATATTTGGGTCTTTGCGTCTTCTTTTAATTAGTTGCAATCTTATATTGAGGGCATTTTTTGTTTTCTTTCTTTAAAAAGTAATCCGCGATCTTGGTTATTTGTTGATTAGTTATTGTGTTTAGTATTGTTGTTGTTGTTTAATTTTGTGTTTCCAATAAATCTACGATATGTTTTGTGATGTGACAACAAAGTAAGCATTATTGTTGGATTTATTGAAAGTTTCAACAAAAAATTGTTAAGTGATACTCTAATGACAATAGTAAGGCTATAAAATTATTGTTTAATTACTTTAGTATATCTATACCGTAGCTGCAAATGATAATCCTATATTCTGTCATCTTTACATAGCTGATTCTTTTACTATGTTTTTTGAACCAAATCCGAAATATTCACGATTCTGTAGTGTACGTTATTTTTTGGCGATATGTATTTTTAACTCTATTTTTTCCTCCAACTTTTTAAAATAAAACCGATATGTTACCAATATTTTGGTCGGCCAATATTTTATTATTCCCCGACTTGCTAACTATGTTCGAACCTCGGGGATGGCATCTCATGTTATTTTAAATTTTCAAAATCTCTCTTATTGATGTATAATAAAAGATTTGTTTATTTTATATTCTACCATATAATCTTGTAGTATATTTCCCAAAAAAAATCCCATTATATTATTAAAATTTAAAACTAATCCTATATATTTTATAATTTACTCTCGAGTTGTACTTTTTTACTATGTATATTGTATTTTAATTTCAATTTTAGTTTCTAGTGTCAGATTAAGCTTAAATTGGTTGAGTTGATACTTCTTATCATCACACATTTGTTTTAAAAAATATATAAATAAAATGATCAAAATACTTTTAAATTTTGATTTATTTATTTTTTGTTGTTGTTGTTATTTTCATTTAATTTAATTATATTTTTTATTATGTTTACAAGTGTATTATGATGGAAAGTATAGATGCTTAAATTTTGAGGTTAATCAGATATAGAAGAAAAAGTAAAATCAAGATGCAATGTTCACTATATAAAAGAAATGGGTAAGGGTAAAACATATGGTATTACATTTACAAATTGAAAATCAAAGAGGATTTTCTGATATTCCTCGAAAAGATTTATGTATTTTATACCTCTACCACATAACACTTGCAGTGGTAGATTCGGGAGCACGAGTTCCAATCGGAGGGCTCAACCAAAAACATATTTTAAGATGCATCTTGAGGTGTGCTAAAGAAATAATGCCGTGTCTAGGTAACATTGCTTCTAGGTCTACAACCATACTCAACATAGATTTAATTTTGTTATTACTTATTTTCTAATTAGCGTGAGGAGATTGTGCAAGTACTTCTGCGGACATTATTGAACACACGGCTAGTTTGATATGCCTAAAGTTAAATTGGTATGAACCTTGCCATGTACAAAGCACATCACTTCTCACCCTATTAGAAGAATGTGCGTTATAAGACAAACCTGATGTTCAACAATGAATGGGATTCACAGCTGGTGGGTTCACATATATGAAAAGGTTCCGTACCTGGGCTTCGAAGAGGAAACGGAATCCACTAACAACGATTCGTTATGTACCAATGCTAAACAGCTAGAAATTCCATTTATAATTTCCCACCTTGTTAAATTCTCCGTGCATAACATGAAAGTGATTGAGCAATACCTAGCAATATCCACGCTTTTGATGATGCCATTCTTGTTTTGATGTTGCAAGGTCCGTCCCATGTTTAACATTTAATTGGAGTAAATTTCATTGCATCTTACGCCCAAACTACTGAAACTCACCATAAGATTGCTGAAATTAAATCAATTTCCGGAATGGTTGTGAACCATTATCGAGTAGTCTGAACCTTAAAAAAGAAATTGATTCGCCAATTAACAGTAAATTGCAAATTTATTTGTGAATTATGGGACAGATATGGAAGAACTAATAATGGCTTTGAGCAAAATGGTTACAATTAGTCAAGATGCTTCATCTTCTTAGAGAATGAATGATAGGGAAGTCATTCATCTTGCCTTCTTTGTCAACAGTAGGTACTATTGTGCTTGGGATTGGTTGCTTGAGCTCATTTGATAAAGAGTGTGGAACTTCTAGGATTGCCACTAAGCTCAATAATTCTCAGGATCAAACATATTTAAAAACAAAATTAGAAAGAAGTGTGTGGTTCTTAGACACAATTCCGAAAGCACGCCTACCTAGAAATAAAATTAGGAAAAAGAGGTTGCATAAAGACCAACATGCACCCTAGCTGTTTGTCCAATGGTCCAAAAGACATCCAAAAAGAAAGCTTCCAAATGGTAAGGACATTTTTTGGTGTCTAAACATTCTTTTTTTTGAAGTCAAGTTTCCAAAGCATTTATCCGTTTCGGAAATGGACACGTGCCTGTATCTTTGTAACACGGAATATGCGCATGGCAATCATTTTATTAATACTGACAATGTGGATTTGATGAAAGGCAATGCATTACAGTTATACCAGTCTGCAGCCCATGTGATCATGGGCAAGCACCATGCGGATATCAATCTAGCATGTTTTACATCTACATCTAATGGAGATTAACTGCAGATCACATCAAACACAAAAAAAAAGAAAGAAAAGTGCAGCTTATAGTAGGAATAAGGCATATTTTAAATCCTTTTCCTTAAATTAAAAAAAAAAAATCAAATAAGAAAAATTGGAATTTAAAATTTAAAAATTGGAAACCTTATATTTACGTGATATAAAACAAAACGAAAAACAAAGCAATATTCAGATTTTTTTTTTCTTTTTGAAAACTCTTTTTATAGACTACTTTCACATCTTGTATGATGCATTGGCCCAATCAAATTGTGGAAAATTATATGTAAAACATTAAAATTCTTAGTTACAATATGAAAAAGGCAAGTAATCATGTAAATCTTCCTTGAAGTTCATTGGAAAATTGATAAATAAAGAATTTGAGTTAGTAATCAGAATTTATTAAAATTTGTTTATTAGGATTATTGTATATGGACAAATTATTCTCCATACTCCTTATCTTATAGAGGCAAAATTTAAAAAATAATAAAAATTTGTAGTTGAAAAATTTAAAAGAATTAGAAAGTTCCACAATTTTTTATTTTTAAAACAAAAATAAAATTTGAAATTAAGATATATCATAATCATGTATATGTCTGGAAACCTTATTTATTAGGAGTCTATGAAAGGAGATTCCTAGCGGAAATCCCTATGCCACTTTGATTATGATTCTCAAATAGCAGTTAATTTATTTGTATTGGGACTCTCTCAGGTAATAGGATAAGATATGATTATTTTATCTTTCACGTATGATAAGATCAGTTAATACGGAAGGTTGCGATTGTACAATGATGCTTGACAAATGGATAGGACGAGAAATTTAGCATGTCTAGTGTATATAGCATAAATTATTTTTAAGCAACAACAATTAGTGATTAAAAAGTATAAAATATTTGAGTGACATAACCTGTACTATACTTGATAAAATCTAAATCCAAATATTGAGGAATTTATCTAATATCCTATGTATGCAAAACCTTTATTCATGAGGACTCTATTGTGTAAGCAGAGATTCATAGTTTGTTAGAGAAAAATCCAAGGTTGTTATTAAATCAAATAAAATGGATGGTTGTAATTGCGTGGTGATGACTGACAAACAGAGATCCTAAGTACATTGAGTTTGCTACTCGCTAACAAGCTGTCACACTTAAATTAGCTTAATTTCTTCAAATATCAATGATCTTCCATTTTATTAGATTTTGAACATGCTATAGGCCATTATCCATCAATGCATCGATCTCATGGCTGGGAAGGAGAAAGAAAATGTCGACTTGAATAACAAATTAGTCTTGAAATGCCATAAGAAATCCTTTGAAACATGACTTGGATAGTTCAGGCTCCTCTTAAATTCATTACAAAGTAAATGAAGCTAGAGTTGATTACCTGACCTTGTATGTGGAATGGAGGATCTAGATGGGTGGTATCCTTGGGATGACGCAAGATTGAGCAAGTCAATGTTTGGGCTGTTCTTTAAATCTCAAGCACAGTTTGGTCACAAGGCTGTGGGTTAAGCCCAAGCCTAGGTATACACTTAGGCTCGAGAAGTCCCGCACACATTAACAGCCTAGAATTTTGAGGCTCTAAAGTCCCTCTTAATTAAGTGTTGCCACACATGCATGCACTTATCATTAGTGAAAAGACATGAAAAGTTCCCTAAAAAAGACTTGCACTGTCGTACAACCATAAACTCAAACATAAAATGGTCTTGAATATTGCTACTAGACACCCACCCCCTATGCAGCCATGTGCCATGCTATTACTAGGGGAAATACATTCTTATGATAAACCTCTATGAACTGTCATTGTCTCATAAATAAGATATAATTTGCTAATCAGAAAATTGGGCCTTTCTCGTGCCTTATCTTTTTAAGTGAATCGAGTAATGCCTGAAGATTGAAGTGTTTGAGCATGATGACTGTTAGCTTTGTGGGACTGCTTGGAAAAAGTATCTGTGCAAGTTTGCGAAAAATGAGAATTGTTCTTTCAAAGGAAAGATCAGAACAGCCGTGCCTTGAATATATGATATGCTGTAAATTCTTGTGCATGAATGCTGTAAAATCAACCAATATCATTTACTGGAGTACTGGATAATTAAGAGGTTTGGATCCCTCATACTAAAGGTTCTTGGCAGGAAATAAAAAAGACAATGCTTGTCATCCGATGCCTCCACTGGCCATGAAACCATCACTAATCAACCTTATGGATAAGTACCATACCAACTAGAGCAAGAGGAAGGCTCTAGATAATGATGGAAAAATACGGAAGTCTTGCTCCAAGGAGGATAGGGATATATTACCCTTTTTAGGGAGGCTTCAAAGGCATCTAGGGATGCATTGGGTATTTTTCATCCTCCTGGCTCCATTTCTTTAAACTTATTCTTCTTCTCCATCATTCTTTTATATGAGGGATTATGCTTTTGCGGATGGAAATAGTTAAGTCTTTCTCCAAGGAGGATAGGATATTATGCTTTCTGATAGGCATCAGGGGATGTGGGGGATAGTTTGCATCTGTCATACCTTTCTTAAGAGCTATCCTTCTTCTCCATCATTCCTTTATATGAAGAATAATGCTCTTGCAGATTTCCTAGTGATCTTATTTAGTTTTTGGGAGAACTATTGCATGGTATGTTCGTAAAGTACATTTATTTTGTTACAATGAATAGAGGCACACTAGAGTACTCGCAATAAATCATGTCCATAGGATGAGTGTAGAGTGTAGCTGAGATGATGTTTTGATGGATAGGTGACAAGACAAGAAAGGATAGAATTCATAATGAATACATGCGAGGGAACTTAGGGGTGGTTCCAAATGGCAATAAGATGAGGAAAAGTAGACTTAGGTGAGCTGATTATATGCAACATAAATCTAGTACATCACCATTTTGGAGGGGCACTTTGGTTCAAGTGGAAGGATCTAAAAAGGCAGGGGGAAGATATGGAGGGTAGTAGTAAGAAGAGATATGGTGATATATGGTCTGTTTGAGGGTATGGCCCTTGATAGAGCAGAATAGGAGAACAAGATTTGTGTAGCCGACGCCAAATAGTTAGGATAAGACTCGGATGATGATGTCATTTTTCTTTCTTGTATCTATTTTCAAGTGTGGTTAGTTTTATTTTTTTCCTCATATCCTTTAGCACAACCTTGGTGTTAGGAGTGAAAAATGCATCACTTAGCCCCTTAGGAAGACGTATTTCTTTGCCAACATTACCACCAGTATTTATAACCCTCTCCTTTATAACCCTACACCCATTTCCACCTTTAGATACATCTTCTTTATCAAATATTTGGATTTCATAATAAAATTCTCTTTGTTTCATCGCTTTCTTTTTTTTTCTTCGCTGGCTAATATGCCCTAATCTCCCTTCTAATGTCATTGGTTGCTTGAGGGCATATGCTCTAAAGCTCTTGGTAGTCCCGACAAGATGTTTGCCTGTAATTTTCCTCTGTAAGTTCTTTAATAGAGTACAAAATGGCCTATTACGAATTTTAGGGCTGTTAAGTTTCAGACATTTCCATACCGAATCTTTGTTATTCAGAAGGCGAAGATCTTGTTTCAGAAAAAAGTATTAGCAAATGAAACATACACAAAAAAAAAAAGAGTCCATTGAAAGTTCTCAAATTCCAATACCAAACTCAAAATCAAAAGAAATTTCAATTTCTAATGTTTTAATCACCTCGGCCCTTGAAAGCCCTGCTTACTTGGTGAATGCTTGCCCAAAACCTTCAAAAAATTCCCAAAACAATTTCAGTCACTTGGTTTTAAGCTCCTTCAAAACAATTCCCAAAACAATTTCAATCTCTTGGTTTTAATCTCCTTAGAACTATGTAAAATTGCTTCTAAGGGTCTTTTTGGAAGGTCTATACCCCTTAATACTCTTTCCACACCTTTTTCATGGGGTAAACTTACAAAAAAAAGAAAAGAAAAAAAGTGCCAGCCTGTGGGCTTGCAATGTGCCTGAGGGCACATAGCTCATGATGTGGCTCATAATGCATTATGTGGCCACATTTGATAACAATAGATTCCATTGCATGTGAACAAGTGGATTGGTTGTTTCATGGGTGCCAGCCTCTCCATCCATGCAGTGCGTTTGATTCACTAATACACATAATCATGCATGGGAAATTATCTTTAGATTGTTGTAATTCTGTTACCTAGAATGGGCAAATGCCGTCATGAATATGGGTTTTTTTTTTTTGTTAATGATACAGTCATAATATGTGCTGGAATTCCATGACACAAAACAGTTTTTATGAAATTTAAACCTTCAAAATATTTGAAAACATGCCATCTATCTGTATTAATCTTAGAAATCTTCTTCCAGAAGCACAAGTGAGCAAGAGATATGCAAAACCAGCATGTCCAGATCCAAAAGGTCCACTTATACTATGCTAAATTGTGCACAACGCATATCAGGCTGAGACACCTTGGCGTGCGTGAAGACAGCAATCGGCATGCATATAAGGGTTACATTACATCATACTTTCCTGATAAGATTAGACAATTCTTGCAAATGTCATCTATAACATGTTCCTGTGGGAGTCTATTATGCTAGATTGCCCTTGCGCTAAAGTGATGGAAGTGTGTGTGTGTGTGTGTTACTAGTATGCATAATTTGCAATACTAATCTGGCATGCTATATTGGGTATGACAGTCAAAAACTCCCTTTTAGAGTTCATTGAATCATGCACTGACCAATTGGTCTGCCATTATAAAGCAATAATCCATATGATGCAAAATCCATTTTCAAAGTTTCATTGTGCTATCTATGAAACTGCGCAAGATGTTTCCTACCCAACAAACTATCAAATTTATGTATACGACTGCAGATTACTTATCAAGAAAAAAATGTATATGACTGCAGCGTGCTTTCAAACTCAATCAATAATTAGTGCTGCTTGTCTTGATGCTAGCTATGCTTAGGCTGACAAATGAGTATCTGTGTCCCAGTAACCCTCACAAATAATAAACTAAGTCCTTTAACAATCTAGGTTCTAGGAACACTCAGATTGCATCAGACATTTAAAGCAGCTGAAAAAAAAATATTTTCAACTTTACTAGTAGCATAGGATGCTGCCAGTTTCACTTTGTTTAGAGTTATTGATAGCTTGAGTTGCCTGATGCTAGGAATATTTTGTGCAGGTAGAGGTTTATTACATACTAGGATGCATTTTACGGTTTGATCCATCAATATTTGCTCCTTGATTTTGTTATAACATATAATTGGCTCATCTATATGCTTCTTGTGTTTTATTTGTTTGTTGGAAAGTGGGGTCCACAGCACTCTCGTTTTCAATTGTTGCCTTCGATTGGGCATTTTATGGATTCTTTTCATTGTTACATCTCCTAAAGCATATGGCATTGTTCAGGTGAGGTTTATCAAAGATGACTTTGAGCTTGAGAATGTAGAATGGAGAACAATAAGCTTATGTTGAACTTAGTGGACTGTGGTTCTATTAGACCTGACGCATTTGGTGTTCCCAAAAGCGAGATATCAACTGATTTATCAAGAAAAAGGAAAGCAGAATTTACTGGACAGCATGCTAAGAGCTTCAAGGGCTTATCTGAGTCAGATAGAAATAACTTAAGAGAAGAGGTTATGTATCTCTTGTTGAATGATGATAAAATGTCTCAAGCCGTCAGCGCATATTTGGGGGAAACTTTGCAGGGGACTGCTGGAACTGAATTTGCAAAAAGGAACCTTGAAGGTACTCAACAACCTGATAGGCAGCAGTTCTCTCAGGATTTAGCTTATAAAATTGAAGCCTGTCTATTCAGTTCATATGGGGGTGCAAGTGATGTATATATACAAAAAGCACAGGCACTTATTCTCACTTTAAAGGATAACACTAGCTCTGGAGTAACAAATTCAAATCTCCCTGGTGACTTGTGTGTTGGAGTCAGCTCTCCACAGACTGCTTCGTTTTCGGAAAGGGGTGATGTTAGTGCCTTTGATCAACAGCATGAAAGTGCAGAAAGGTCCAAAACTATTAGCTTGAATGGGTTTTCCACCAATGCTACATGCCATCTCATGAGAAAAATGGACCCAAAACAGAGTGCTGTGCCCTTAAGAATGACAACATCTGTGTCTTCCTCTTGTACTGGAAGCTCTCATTCAGAGGATGGAAAACCAAAGAATGGAGTGAGTTCTTCTGGAAATCCTATAAAAGAAAATACGCCTGCCACACAACATGGTTCGAATGTGGGGGAGGTTGCAGTTGAACATTCGGAAAGTTTAGGGGTTCAAAAATCCAATGGCAGAAAGGATGGCAATGATTTAAAACGCCATTTTCTTAATTTAGACACTGAACGAAATTCAAATATGGGAACGGTGAATCCATCTTTTGATGACAAGCTGTGGGAGGGGCACTTGCAGTTAAACTCTTCACATAAAATGGAAGCAGTTGCATATAGAAAAAGGTTCACAGCCTCTTCTTTCTGAACTCTAATTGTTATATGTTTACACAAAAAGAAAATCTACTTTTTACTTTTTCTGTCATCAATGTCTTCTACTTTCTGCATTCACGTAAAATGCTTTTGAATATGGATGCCATAAATATTGATTTGCTCTGTTCCATATATGTTGAGCTTGTACATATATTTTTCTGTATGAAATTATCTATTTATTTATATGTTTACCGTCTATATTTTCTAGACAATCATTTTTAGCTAAGGGCATTGGGGCAGCCAGCTCCTTGTAACATGTGTATTCTTAGTTGATGTACTCTTGCTGTCATCGTTCATTCATTAAAAGTTAGAAGCATAAAATGGTTATACACTCCAACCAAATAAATACCATGCATAAGTTAACTAGAATGATTGTATGAGCTCATATTCCTTAGGCAAAAGAAAATTACACACACACACATAACAGTTCATTGAAAATCAAAGTCACAAAGGATGTTACAGTGAAAGGTTGTGTGTGGGTGTATGCACGCTTCTTGTGGGCAGGTTCATCTTTTGCCTTCGATTTTGAATGCAGTGTAACTGCACATCTGAGGGTGATCTCTTACCATTGATTATATAAGCCTTGAAACATCAATGGCTTAAAACATGTTGTTACTATTTTCATGCTCAGGAGCCTTTGATTTTCAAAGAGTTTTTTACTGGAATACCCCAGATATTGCAAAAGGTAGGAGTGTAACATGTAGCAATATTGTGCTTGAAATGGCAAACTGCTAGCTAGCAACTAGCTGGTCATGGGCCCTCATATTATATTGGTATTAGCTGAAATATTACTGATTACCTTTGGTGGCCAATCATTTAGACTATTTGCTGGAGAAATAGAGTAAGGAAAAAGTGTTAGTGGAGATCTTTTATTTTATTGAGGTGTGTTCTAGATGGTGTTACCTCAACAATGGCTTAGTTTCTTTTCCACATTTAAGAAATCATTATAGGGTATCAACATGGATGCCACTACTATAAAATGTATTTTAGTACCGTATCAAATTTGATTCGTAAACCGACCCCAAATAATTGGGGATAAGGCTTGCATGATGATGATGGTGATGAACATATTTGATTCTTCATTGAAAGAAATGTAGATGAAATGCATATAAAATTGTATCCTGTTCACCGTATTAAGCTTATGGATGCACTGCTAAATTCATTTACGAATGATATCTATTGACATTTCAGTTTAATTATGTAGGCCAGATAGAAATTTTATCATATTGCTGGTTCACAAAACTTGAAGAAAATATTTTGCTTTGTGAATTTCGAAGACTTGCTTTTTGATGCCAAAGAGACAAAATTATCTTTTCAGACGCCTATGGTTTTCTTGTAAATCCTACATAGAAAGGCAATCAATTTCTTATATCATTTACTTTCGCTTCATATTCCTCCATGTATTTTCAAAGACCCCAACATAGCTTGACAATGATTAATCCATGTGCAGTGATGTAAAGCCACCGAAGATCAGTTGGTCTAAATGTATTGAAGTCAAGGGAAAAGTAAGGTTGGAGGCCTTTGAAAAGTTTATCCAAGAACTGCCCCGTTCACGCAATCGTGCTTTGATGGTGTGTTATTTTGGGTTTCCTTGGTCTTTGTTTTCCTTGTTCAATGTACTTCTGGCCATAACATATGTGGGTATCAAAAGAAGATATTTACACTGTTTTGAAATCATAACATGCGAAAGGATAATATTCTACTACCTTGCTCATGTGCTATTCTGTTCCTTATGTTGTTCTTTGTTGACATTCAATATATTAAATTATTAAGTGAATATAGCATGTGAGTTTCAAGGAAATTTCCTGTTGCCTTTGACATCCTAATGTGCCAAAGGATGTAAGACTTGATATGGGATATTTTTTATCTACAATTTGGAGCAATGAATATTTTATTTACTGCTGGACATATATTAACTGTCCATGTTAGTTAGCTTGTAAAGAATTGTGTTTTTTAGATGGTTTTGTTGATATAACTAGAAAATTATAATAGATGAGTACTAAGAACAATTATGCCCCCAAACTTACACGATATGTACACTAATGTGGTACATTCCCCCCAAAAAAAAAAGTTCAATATATGTGCTAAAACTTGCTCTGACCACCAAGATGTCAGTATAATTGGATTTGGTCTTTGGAATGTAGAAAAGCTCTGAGGACACAGTTTATGGGATCTTCTGGCTTTTTTGATCTCTGTGGCCGATGAGGCCATCATCGTCCCATACAGTAGTTACTAGGAACCAACATTGTCTGTTTGTCGTTTTCTCTTGCTCTTTAATTGTTAACCACTTTCAAGAGAAATTTAGAAGAACATTGCGCACAGATCTATTTGGAGGTGACCATCTTTTTGCTCTACATGCTCTAACTTTCATTTTAGGTTATTTCTTTTTTCTCCCTTGTGTTTTGGCATGAAAATTAAAATAATTACCTTGATTCAGGACCTTTAATAATGGTTTAGTTATGATATTGGCCTCACTTCTGCCTTCATCTTTTTTATCATCATATGAAACTTTAAAACTTTGTACTGAGTGCAAGCAAAAACTGAGTCAACTCGTGTATCAAGTTTTTTTGCATGAAAATAATGTCCAAACTGCTAATAGAAAAGAATAATAACAAGGTCTCTCTTGCTCTCTGATGGCATATAGTTGGAAAAGTCTCTTTATATCCGTTTCACTAGATTCAGCACGCAACAAAAAATTCCAATCTTCTCTGAGCTCTCCATTTTTCATCAACAATCCCTCCCTTCTCATCATTTACTCTTTCTTTAACTGTTTCTTTGCATTAAATTTAATTATACTTCTCTCTCTCTCTCTCTCTCTCTCTCTCTCTCTCTCTCTCTCTCTCTCTCTCTTTCTCTCTCTCTCTCTCTCTCTCTCGCTCGCTCTCTAACGGTTGTTAGAAATGAGCACTGGAATAAGGAAGAAACTAGAAGCAGGCAAAACTTGCCCATCTTAGAGCTCTGGTAGTTCAATTGAAGACTTGATAAATTGTCAACTTGCTTCAGCGTTTGTTAGAACTTTGGTACACCTGAGTTTTACAGTTCCAAAACTACACCTGAGTTTTACTTTCCCAGAGCACGTTAATCCAGAAATTGGAGTTTACTTGATTTTGGAATGAGTTTCTTATTTGGCATGGATAATTTCATGTCTTTGGTTGTGTGATTTTCAAGGTCTGGATTCCTAGATAACAATTGGTCCTAGGTCTATTAACTGTTTGTTTTCTAGTGTCTACAACATATGGGGAATGAATGATGCAATCCTAAAATCGAAAGAAAAACTACATTTTAAATGCTGGCACTTTTTTGAGAATACCCAACTTTAAATAATGAGAATACTAAGCAGTTGTGACTTTACATGTTGGAAAAACTTGAGATCTGTTCCTCCTGTTCCTTGTGAGAATGCTCCAATCATGGGTGAGCAGTCTAAAAAGGGCAAAGGAATGAAAGATATGGCTAGTAGAACTCTGAATCTAATCCCGGAAAGAGAAGATAGAAGCCCAATTTGTTGGAGATGTGGCCCTGCAAGACTTATTCCCTTAATACATCAATCTAGAATAAATGTTCATGTGTTGGGGATGCTATAACATGGATAAGGATGAGGAACCATCACTATTACATGTGCAGCACATTACCAAGAATTAGTTCTTGAATATAAGATTGAACGGATTATAGATGCAAATGAATCCCTTGGTCTGGAACAGTGTACTTAACCATTTCCTAGTGTTCTGTTGCCTTTTCTTGCCCAATTGCAAAAATAACACCATTAACAGAGGAATCAAGTATAACACATGGAGCTCATAATCATGGGGATATCGACACTGGCCACCAACAAGTAATAGCCAAATGCAAATGGTGACTGAAGAATTTTTGCAAACTCTCCTTGTACCCTGAGTTTCCTTAGAGAATTGTTAACTTGGGTGCAATACATGCTTGAGTTACAAATAGATTGCTCAATTCTCTCAATAATGCTCAAGGTTGTAGGATTAATCCTCTTCGATTCTAGAACAGTTACAATAAGATTCAGTATCTATGCAGAATGTGCTATGACCATATCAAAATCATGTGTAAGGCATGACCACATTTCAACATTTGACAATGAGTTTTCCACAACTCTTTAGCACAAATAACACAATACTGAGTCACAATCGGAGGGTAGAGCTTGAAGACATATGATGTTTGAAGTTTGATTAGCTCAGATATTTGTGGTAACCCTATGGTACACTTCTTTCTAATTCTGTTGACATGGTCAGACACTTTGTTGCCTTCTACACTAGGGGAGTTTAAGTAGGAGATTAATGCGCTTCCTTATTAATACAACAGGTCAATTACAAAGTCTTCCAACCAAATGACACTCCAGGGAATCAGATCAAATGTCTGACTATCTGGAAAGCATCTTTATCTTCAGAATCTAAAAGAAAGATGCGGTTTTGAAACTTCTGTGAAGCGAAGCCATATCTCTGACTGCAACCTACAAAATGATTCAACTACGTCTGATGCTATTCTGCAGAGATGCTTAAAATCGATGCACTAGGAATCGCATGATTGAGGGTGATTAACAATGTGACAAAATATTGAACTAATATCTAATAATAAAGTAGAAGCAAGTATTCTAAATCTAAGCTAACCTGACTAGTCGAACAAACAGTCAATGCTAAGAATAATATTCGAGTAGCCTTGAAAGCGTGACAGAATCTGCACATATATGTAAGAAATAAGAAAGCACCTCACTCTTCTATATAATGAAAGGAAGCAGGTTATCATTTGAGTACCATCTCCAGAAAGGCATGATAGAGGATGCATAGACACAAGCCCCTGCTGTTTGTATATAGGGGATATCTGG
The DNA here is from genome assembly GCF_054954075.1 of Amborella trichopoda. Lineage (NCBI taxonomy): Eukaryota > Viridiplantae > Streptophyta > Magnoliopsida > Amborellales > Amborellaceae > Amborella > Amborella trichopoda. The sequence goes on from NC_142348.1 coordinate 37,344,951, forward strand.
TTATGAAAAGCCACTTACCCACATGAGATGATAAGTTCAACCTGCTTTTCTTGAATGATAGTTGTACTGTCTAACGAAGACCACGCAGCATTCAACATGATCCCTGCTGATGCAAATGTCATGTTCGGTACTCAAACCACACCTATGGCCATTTCACAACTGTAAAACAGTTCTCAGAAATATGATTATTTTTGTGGCATCCTTATAAACCAGATTTATGGTGGGAGAGGGAGTGAGAATATCAGCAGCAGAGCAGATGCAGAAAATTATTAATACAAAGCATATAATAATTGCCACCCATGAGAATAGATTGACCCCCCTGCAGTAACTTATAGCAGATGCAGAAACGTATGAATATGGATCTCTTATGTATCACCAATGGTGCGGATATGCGTATTCCCCATGCATTAACGTGCATTTAAGTTTGGAGGCATTAAGATATCAACACTACATACGCTTGCACATTCATCTCGTATTGACCGGTAAGAGAAAGTGTAAAGTTTGCCATGCATCTGTAAGAAACCAAAAATTATAAAATGGCCCCCATTTGATCTAAACACTCAATGATGTTAGAGCTCCCTTACAAAGTATACAGTGAATTTATGAAAAAAGGCTCAAAAAAATTTCCCGTTCACAGTAAGGTGTTCTTCAACTAGTGTTCTCTGCGGTCCAAAGCAAAAAAGGAAAGGGCCTAGCCGTCGTCGTCATGGGCCTTGGCTCTGTCCTTTGCCAGCAGATCGGCGAGCTCGTTTGACATCCTCGAGGTATGCATCCAACAGACGGCCATATCCCTGCAAGTGTGTACGATCTCGTCATAAAGTGGTGCAAGATACGAAGGAGGAGTAACGTTCCTAGTAGCCCAAGTAATGATGTTTAGGGCATCACCCTCCACTATTAGGTTTTGTCCCCAAGATCGAGCAAAACTTTGCAGGCCTTTGAGGAGAGCCAATGATTCGGCATACTAGGAATCTTGGAAGCCAATTCGGAGTAGGTGAAGAGAATATGACCTTGGTGATCTCTAAAGCCACCACCCGCTCCTGCATGGCTGGGGTTTCCCAATGAGCACCCATCAAAATTTAGTTTCATTGCTCCATCAGGGGGTGGCTTCCAAATGCTTGATCTTTTCTCCTTCTTGGTCTATGAAGAAGAATATTCTTCCATTGATTGAGGAAGGAATTCGATGGGATACCCTTGAAAAGGTGGTGGTTGGATGCCCAAAAAGTTACTAAGGATGTAACCTTGTGAAAGAGAGATGGGACCAGGCAGGCCTGTCCTTGAAACATTATGGCATTTCTCCCAGTCCAGAGCATCCAAATGGTTGCTGTCATAGTCGCCTTCCATAGGATTCTGGCCGCTTTCGGCCAATGAGAGGCATAATTTGAAGATAACAGATCTTTGACCATTGATGGTGTTACCCAATGGACACCGAACAGTTGTAGTAGAAGGCTCTTGAGGTCGTGTGCAAAATTACAATGGATGAAAATGTGGGTATTGGATTCCTCCTCGCACAAACACATGATGCATCTGTTGGGGATTGAGATCCCTTTCTTTTGTAGGTGATCAACTGTGAGTGCCTTATGAGAGCCCGCTATCCAATTGAATGTTTGCACCTTTGGAGGTGCTATAGTGTGCCAAACTTGAGAGAGAACCGATGTGGGATTAAGTGGGAAGGGAGGGGTTGGATGAGTTTTTTGTAAAAAGAGGCAACTAAAAACACCCCTGAAGGAGCGAGGGACCATACCAACTGATCCCTACCTTGAGCAGATATAAAAGTACGGTGCAAGAGTGTCGATAAGGAGAGAAAGTGGTTTGTTTCCTCCTCGGAGAGGTTTCTTCTGAGTGAGTGTTGTCATACTCTTCGACCTCCCTCCGGTATCATTTCCTCCTCTATTTGCTGCTATAGAGTAAAGGGATGGGAAGCGGTCCCACAAAGGTGCGTGACCAAGCCAGTTAGATTTAGAAAGTCAGCTACATCCAGACCCATTACATTACAATAAGGTTACCATCTTCCGATACAATATGGTTATCCTCATGGATAACTTTATCTTAGCTTTTGGCATGGATTATTGGAATTGAGAGGTGACATGGTTGTAGCAAATGATGGAGATTTTTTTCATGGCCTTGCATCAGTATGCCTGTGTAATTCAGTGTTGCTCCTAAAAGAATAGATCCACATGCGATGAACAAGTTTGTTACTTAGTGTTGACACTTGTTTTAAACTTGAAAAATTGATCCAGATAAGATGAAGTTGGTACTTGGTGTTGATACTTGTTTTAAACTTGAAAAATACTTGTGTGCAAGAGAGAATGATGAAGATCATACAAGGGGCAACTTTAACACCGGTGAACTCAATGGAAACATGTAGGGAGATCTATTCCTAGTGACTGTTTCAAGATGTCACTTGGTGCACCCATTCAGAATTTTTCCCTCACTCACACAACCAGAATTGTGGAAATGAGAAATGCCTACATCCATCGTCGCTCTTCTGGATTTAGTCCAACTTTTGCCATTTGAATGACTGTTTCAAACTTGAATAGCCTTTAGTTCTCTCTTTCTTCCCTCTCGTCTCTTCTTTCAAATTTCAAAACCATGGTTTGAGCAACCTCTAAGAGGAAAACTCTGTATATTGCTAGCTATTTTTTTATGAGCTCATATTTGCCTTGTGAAATCCTTTGTTATTCACACTTGTTCATTCCAGAGGATTGCATTTGTTCATTCCAGAAGATTCTAGAGAGTGAGAGCTGTTTCTATTATCTAATCAATTATTGTTTTAGAAAATTGTGAACTTATAGGCCTCAATTTCATTTTATTAGTATCTGACCAATAAAAAAATGCTAAATATGCCACCCTGTACTTTAACCCTCTAGTTAAAAGATGGTTGAGCCACAAACTTTAATTCCACTTCATTAATACCTCGCCATCATAGCATGCCAGATATGGTACCCATCCCTAAACCCTCAAGAGAAAAAAATCATTTGATCATTTTAAATTGCTACAAAGTAATTTGAAACAAAACTAACTTTGACATATATGCTTTAAAGAAACCAAACCTAAAACCTCTTTTGAAGATTTGCAGCCGGGAAAATTCCCATTTAGACAAACAGACATCTTACTGTTTTTTTCTTTTCTTTTGACTTGTAGACCTAGAGAGAAGCCAGAAGGTGGGTGTTCTACAGCTTTAATCTTGTCCTCCTTATAACGGGTGCCACCACACCCTTAAAAGCTGCACTGGGGTAGATGTTCAGAAAGTTGTTGATCCAATATATATTCATAGAAACATGGCTTTAGAAATTCATCATTTCAACTCTTTAAATGTAAGCATTGAGCTGCCAAACCATATTATGTGGTGATTTCCTAAGGGCCCCAAACTAGTGCAGCATGAATCGCCTTGGTCGATTCATACCCAGTCGATTTTCTATAAGACTTGAGCGAGCCTCGAGCCAGGACTTTAAAAACAAATAGAAGTATATGGGGGGTGGAATCCCGCTCCCCTTTCTTCCATTTTCTTCCCAAAAAAAAAAACTTTATAAGTCTTGAACATTGGTACTTGGGAATGCTTTTGGATCAGCTGTCCAGAACTGGGTAAGGAACAGGCTCACCAAGATGAAATTTGCAAGATTTCAATTGGCCACAGTATTATCAGGTATCCCCAAATACAATTTTTTTTAAAAAGTTCAGATCATGTTTTACCCTATGATGTTTTGCATGCACCAAAACTACAAATCAATGCCTACTCTATCATCCTCTATTTCATGTTTTGCCCTAATCATAAATCATACCAAAAATGGGTAAATATGGTGTATGGAACGAGGTCACCAAGATGCTCCAACTGGGGCTTGTAGAGAATGGCAAAACCACACCTTTAGAGCATCAATATCTTGATAATACCCTGATAGATTTTCTTAAACATAGAGTGATTAATAACAATGTAGAGAGAGAAAGTGATCGAGAGATGATGGGAACAAGATGGCTTCACAACAGATGATTAATGGATGCACTCTTAGGCTCAAGGCAACTCTAATGCTTGGTGAGAGAGAGGGAACAAGGATGTTGGAAGAGAATGAGCGGTGTGCCATACCAAACTCCCCAAACCCTACCTCAAAGTATATCGGCCCTTTTTATTCAATGGTTAGAAAGAAATGTGCAAGGAAGTTTTATCAAATGTGGACTAAGGACCATGTAACATGGGAATGTTTTGGTCATTAAAATGGTAATGAATGAAACTTTGATTTTTTTTCAAAACAGTCTACAAAAACATGGAGAAAACCCCATGTCTAACATTCCCCTACTATTTTCCACATGGTTTTGGTTTTATAAATCATCCATCCATTAATGCAAAGAGGTCTATCGTGATCACTTGAGTTGTACCGCCTGAAGTAATAGATCTATTCGCGCGCATAAGCCATCCACTTAATGGTATCAACTGCACACTTTCTCATGCTCACCATGGTCGTGACATATTGTGTGATTATCAACGTTCTCACAGACTTCATGCACATGCTTCTAGACCTACAAAATCTCTCCACCAGGTATCCAAATGGTGGATACCCTCTACTGTTATGGTATCCATGTGCTCATCACGTGTGGCGCATTTTCATCGGTGCAATGAGTCATTGTAAAATCTCACAAAGAGATACATAAATCACTTCCCTCTTACTAGGGATAGTGGAAAAACATGTGCAAATGCACACTAGTTAGCGGTGGTTCATGGCTATATTCCTCTTAAAGGATTTTCATCACATAAATGAACCATTAAAGGTCAAATGACCTAACCTACCTACCCTCGGAGGCTCAAACATCTGCAATTCAGGCATGTGGATCACTCAGAAACCATTGCATAACAAAGATTCCACCGGATCACTAAGATCCTCATCAGACTGACGCCACATAGGCATTCTGTCACAACCTTGCCCCCTACCGTCCCTGACGGACCCACAGAGGGCTAACCCGGGCCCGTCAAAGGACAATAGGGCGTGGGGTCATGACCACAGATAGCGAAAGCCACCCGGGTTGTAGTGCGGTCAACACTTTTATAATGAAGGGATCAAAGCCAACCACGAAAGAAAAGAAAACTAGAACACAATACACATAATCATGATTTTATGGACAAACAAGTCCCAAAAATTTCATATAACTGTCCAAAATAGTGAGTACAATTGGTCCAAGGCACAAAGGGCCCAATCAACAAGACATAAATCCAATACAAAGTGGACCAATAGGCCAATCTGCCAACTAAAACATACAAGTAAAAAGAAGCTTCCATAGGAAGAGAGTATGGGGCTCCAACCGCGATCACCAGGACACCCTTCCAAATCCCAACGACTATTAATAAGTAGATCAAGGTGCCATGATATCCTGCCTACGCATATTATCTCATAACAATAACAAATCAGATTTATCAATATGCTATGAACCGAAAGTCGATCAAATCATTCCAGCATGAGCATATTAATAGATCAACATAATTAGGCATGCATAATCAAGATCAACTAATACTAACTCACTCCCTAGTTCACCTACTCCTGAAATAGAAGCCCTATCCATCAGGCCAATCATATCCCGATGCATAGAACTTCTACCATCACATCAAGAGGGAAGCACCACCAACGGGTCACTTCGTTGCGTAGTGCCTCACACACGCACACACACAGTCCCCAACGCGCTTTAGGGCTTTTGATAGGCGGTGGCCTTGCGAGACGCGACCTTCTCATGTGCTCTTCTGGCGAGAGAGCGTTATACTACCAAAGGGTTCCCAATGGATAATGCCATACACAGATTTTGGGGGGGCACGACCCTCCCAAACATTCACATCCTAACCCTCGTCCTATCATGGAGAGTCAGGGGAAGATTGCAGCTGTCGGCACAATCATTCACACAATATGTGCCCTTCTCATCAGGCAGCTGTCGGCACCATCACTCACATAGTTGGTGCCCATCCATATATCACATAGCATGAGATCTCAGCTGCCAGCATAATCATTCACACAGTATGTACCTAGATCTCAGCTGCCAGCACCATCATTCAAACAGTAGGTGCCCATCCACGCATATCACAGAGCATGTGCCCATCCGCACATAACATATCATAAGCATGAGTCCACGCACACAGCAAGTGACCATCAGCACATATCTATCATAAGCATGAGTCCACGCCCACAACATGTGACCATCAGCACATAATCATATCATCATGCTCATTAGCTCAAGAGGCATCATCATGTCAATACCATACTATATATCAATGCAATAGACATCACTATATCATACCATCATGCTTATTAGCTCAAGAGACAACATCATGTTCATATCATACTTTATAGCAATGCAATAGACATCACTATGTCATATTATTAGGCTTATTAGCTCAAAAGACATCAAATCATACTATATAGCAATGCAATAGGCGTCACAACATTGTCTTTCTGGTTTTTCAATAGGAACACAATCCACCTTTAAAGGCATATCATGAGATTCAAAGATCATTTAAACTTGAAACCAGTTTGATGACAATCTTGGCTCATGAAAAGACAACTCTCGTACAGGGGGTAACCCCAAATATGGGTCTCAAGTTTGTCAAATTGTTTGATGTTCTAGGGTGAAGTTTCTGTTTTGCACTGCAGAAATCCAGGGTGACACCCTAATAGAAAAACGACCATAACTTTCAAACCACAGGGAATTTTATCATGATTCCAAAACCAATTTCAAATTAGATTCATCTATCTATCATGTCAAAGTGGTTTGACCTCATTCTACAAAGTGGTTTGACAAAAATATATTTTGGTCAATGAAAAGCTTCATACAAAAACACGTTAAATCCCTAGAATTTTACTTCACAATTCTGGCATGCTTCAGAAAATAGTTAATAACTTTCAAACCAAATGAGATATTAATGGGGGGTCTTTTCCATGATGAAATAAATTCAAAAGGTTACTGACCCACCAAAATTCATGGTCTAAGGTGAGGTTTAAGGTACCCAAAAGATCTCTCAAACAGGGACCACAGTTCTAGAATCAAAATGCTCTTTAGAAGGATTTCAGTAGCATGCATCCGCGCGCACATTGTCACTCATACTCATACTTGAGTTTCATATTTTGATTAGGTAAGGAAACATGCATTAACATAAGCATAAAGCTATGGAAACTAGATCCACTTACATACTCCAATTGAAAATTCCAAAGTGGTCCACTAGCTTCACCGTGAATGCCAAGCTCCAATGGATTGGGATCAAGCTTAAGGGCTTAAGGCTTGGGGAGGTTTAAAAGGCTTAAAGGAGGACAAGGAGAACATGGGTGTAAGCGGGGCAGTGGGGAGAGAGAGAGAAAACCCAAATTCATGAGTGGGGTGTGGTGTATAAATAAACATGGATGGTGGAAGCATGCATGTGCCACATGGCACTCATGCATGACGTAAGAGAGAGCAAGCATGAGAGACACAATGATAGGATGGAATCATGCATGTGCCACATGGCACTCATGCATGAAGTGAGAGAGCAAGCATGGGAAACACAATGATGGTGTGGAAGCATGCATGTGCCACATGGCACTCATGCATGAAGAGAGAGAGAGAGAGAGCAAGCATGGGTGAGAGGAAGCAGCCCTAGATCACCATACACCACCTGCGCTCAGCAACGTGCTCACCCGTCCGTGCTCTCAATGTGCCTCCGTCCACCCGCGCTCGCTAGCGCACTCACCCGTCCGCGCTCAAGTGCACACATAACCACCCGTGCTTGCCAGCGTGCTCGACCATCCGCCACTCAATCCATCAACTCACCAGCGCACAACAATTACTCCAAAAAAGTCTCGGTCCTTACACATCCATGCCACAAAGTTGGGTAATATCACAAAGGTCATTATCATCAAAATGCCACAAACGCTACTCATAAAATCTCATAGTCACAAAGACTCATCAATGGGCCCACAAAGGCTCCAATATGCCACTAAGGCATCAATTTGTTAATGGATCAAAACTATCAATTGAATAGGAAGATAGCTAACTTTTGCTTCCTTAGTTTCTACAAATTCTCTTTATGCAGTGATACTTCTTCTTAATATGTTTTGACTTGCCATGATACATCGAGAGTTAAGAAATGGTTGTTACCACTTGATTATTACAATATATAATTGTAGGCCTATGCCCATACTTGGCTAGTGGTATTTCACTAAGAAAGTGCCTTAAAAATATTACTCTCTTAAAGCATGATTAAATGAAATATACTCTGCTCCCATCGTAAATTGTGAGATGCACTTTTGCTTCTTACTACCCATGAGACACATGTCCCACCATAGGTAAATAACCATTTAGATTTTTATCTTACTTGTCAATTTCTTCTCCTAAATTAGCATTACTATGCCCCTCAAGGATTAGATCCTTGGCACCATAGCATAGGCCATGATTATGTGTCCCCTTAAGATATATAAAAATTCTCTTAACTAGTTTCCAATGTTCCACACTAGTGTTGGTTGTATATCGACTAGCAACCCCCACTGCATAAGCTGTATCGGGTCTAACACATTTCATCAAGTAATTAAGTGACCGTAAAGTTTATGCATATGGACAATCCTTCATGATTTCCTTTTCTTTATTAGGCATAGGATACATTTCTTTTGATAATTTACAATTTTTATCAATTGGGGTAGCCATTAGTTTCTATTCCAATATATAGAAGTCTTTTATTTCTATCTCTAGTAACTTGAATTCTTAGAATATAGTCAAAATGTCTCATGTCTTTCATCTCGAATTTAGAGGACAGCCACCTCTTACCTTCCTCAATGGCTTTTCCATCATTTTCTGTTATAATTATATCATCTACATATGGAATCAAAATTAAATGAATACTCCCCGTTGTCCTTAATGTATACATAGTATTCAGCAGTGATATTCTTAAATCCGTATTGTCGAAGTGTACGTGAGAATATGAAATACCATTGCCTCGAGGATTGTTTCACACTATATAATAATTTAATTAATTTGCATACTTTATTTTCTAGATCGTCACATTCAAAACCTTCGGGTTGAGTCATGTAAATTTATTCTTCTAATTGAGCATTTAGAAAGGCAGTTTTAACATCCATTTGATGAATAGTAAAATTATTCTAATAGAAGGCTTCTTGACTACGGGTGAAAAAGTTTCTTAGTAGTCAATGCCTTCCTTTTGACCTAATCCCTTAGCCACCAATTTTGCTCTATACTTATTAACACTTCCATCAAAATTAAGCTTCTTATAATATATTGGTTTACATCTAATTGCCTTTTATTTGTAGGTAATTCTTCTAATACCCATATTTTATTATTTAACAAGGGCTTGTATTCAACCCCCTTAGCCTCCATCCAACTTCTTGCTTCAGGCGAGCTAGTAGCTTCTTTAAAATTACATAGTACGTAGGTTAACTTTCTAAAAAAATTACATGGTGCTTCAATTAATTTATCATAGTAGACAAAACCATTGAATAACTGGGTTCTTTAATTTATCTAATACTTCTTTTAGGCTGAAATAATGAGGATCATTATCAATTTGAGAAGAGCTTCCTACATCAATGGTATTGGGGTTCTATGGTTCTAGTTCTTCTTCCTTACTTTGTTCTAAAGTTCTAGCTTGTTAAACGTTTGATGTTTCAACATCTTCAAAGAAATAAGCCTCTCTACTCTGCAATTTCTTTAGTTTCTTCATTATAAAATCTATGTCCCTAGGAATCACTTGGTACCCCACAACTATGCACTCTATTGTTTTGGGTCATAACTTATCTCTCTTCTCACATGGAAGATGAACTTCTACCATAGAGCCCCATACCCTAGTATGGTCTAGGCTGGGTTTTTTACCAAACCATAGCTCAAAGGGTGTTACATTAGTTGCTTTAGAAGGCACTCTATTCAATATATAGGTTGTTGTCATGACAGCTTCTCCCCAAAGTGATATTCTACACTGGCTTCTTGTATCATACAACTGATCATCTCAATTAATGTCCTATTTTTTACTGTCAGCCATTTCATTTTGTTGATGGGTGTAATGCCAAGAGGTTTGCCTAATTTTCCATTATTTTTACAAAACTCATTAAATTCATTGGATCTGTATTCCTCTTCTCTATAACTTCTAAGAACCTTAATTTTAGTTTTTAGTTGGTTTTCGACTTCTACTTTATACCTTTTAAATTTATCCAAGTATAAGAGTATCTAGAATAGTCATCTATAATGGCGGTAAAATATTCCCTCCTACCTGTGCTTTTGGGGTTTAATTTTCCATATATATCAGTAGGAACAATTTCAAGTAGATTTTGTGCTCTTTTCCCTTTAGGTAACGGTTTTCTATGCCCTTTTTCTTTTAGGCAAGTCTCACATTTGAAATTTTCCTTTTCTTGATAACTGATAACATTTTCTTTCATTAATCTAGGTAACTTTTCATAGCCAATATGACTAAACCTTTTATGCCAAATATTAAAACACTCTTCATAAACAAATGGTCTTTTCATTCCACTATCAAGATCAAGTTTATACATTTTGCCAACCATTGTCGCCTCTATAGTAGAAGCACCCTTTTTATTAATGACATTCTTTCCATCCCTTACATAAATTTCACCTCTAAACCTGTCAATCCTAGAGAGAGAAACTAATTTTTTTCTCATATCCGAAGCATATGGCACTTCAGTAAGAGTCAAAGTGCCACTGGAGGGGAGTGAAAGCTTAATTGTATCATTTTCTTCCATCCTCAAATGTCCTTGAAGGTCATCCAAGGTATGGATCGTTCCATTATGGTGCAAACTTTTGTTCAAAGCATTCCAAGAGTCTGGGACGTTTTCTATGATTTTCGTAATTTGTTGGTGTTCACTTATGGGCTCGTCATAACTTGCAAGTTGATTAGCCATTTATTTGTATAATCAAAATAATACTGATTGATCCTCTTTTATCTTATGCATGTATCTTTTATATAGCTCGCATTTAGCTATGTAGTTATTATCAGTGTGCCTGTTTTCGATGGCAACCCATAAGTCCTTAGCCTTAGCATGCTTCAAATACTTTATGCAATCTATCACTCAAATTATTTAGGATAGCACTTCTACATGAAAAATCATCATTTTTCCACTTCACATAATTTTAGCTTTCCTTAAAAGTTCAATCATCGTTGGCTTCACATGGTTTCTCTTCATTGATCACATACAACAAATCCATATGTGAAGCAAGGAAAAAAGTTTACTCTTCTATAAAGGAAAATTAGATCCATCAAGCTTTTAACTTTTTACCCATTGGGAAAGTATGCTTCTTTTAGTAGCTATTTAATCTAGCCTCTGATATCAATTTTTGGATCTTTTTTAAGACAGCTACTGATATGGATTAATGCAAATAAGATTTGGATCAATATCTCTATTTAAACTCTACTTGAAATATTATCAAACACTTCACATGCATATAATCCAATCATATAAAAATCATAAGCATATACTTATATTGATTGGGTTCAAGTCCCCCTGCCCCGGTATAGCGTTTCGCTTGTGGCTCTTCGAAAGAACTGACTTACTTTACTTCTCAATCTTTTATATAATGAGTAAGAGAGGGTGCCAGCGATTTAGGCCCAAGAAAATGACATGACATGACTTGGCACGGAGGAGGGGCGCCTTGCCTTATAAGAGAAAAGCTGCATCAGTAGATGAATGGTCCACTCTCAGTTTGCTCAACCCCACCCCTTTAAAATAAGAGAATAGTGAATTACCAAGGAGTCTACTTTTTTTTTTTGAAGCCAAATTCCTTCATTCAACAATCAGCCTACACTCACTTTAAGACCCGGCTGAACAACTCTTCCATATTATGAGAGAATGCAAAGTATGGTAACTGAACTAAGGTCTCACCAAAACTACTAATCAATGTCCAATCTTTCGTCCTCCATCAGATTTTACCTTAATGATAAATCATTCTAAAAATGGGTAAATATGGTGTATGGAACGAATTCACTGAGATGTTTCAACTAGGGCTTGTAGAGAATGGAAAAAAAAACCACACCTTTAGGAAACATATACCTTGGTAATACCTTGTTGGATTTTCTTGAACATGGAGAGATCAGTAACAATGTAGAGAGAAAGTGATTGAGAGATGATGAGAACAAGATGACTTCACAATAGATGGTTAGGTTGTCCCTTGCAACGTTATAAATGCACCCTTCGACTAAAAGCACATCTAAATGTTTAGTGAGAGAGAGAGGGAACAAGTATAGTGGAGGAGAGTGAGAGGTGCACCACACCAAACTTCCCATATCTCAAAGTATATAGGCCCCTTCATTTCAACAGTTGGAAAGAAATATGTGGGGAATTTTAGAAAACATTGAACAAAAGGGATTGTGTAAAATAGGGATAGTTTGGTCATTTCTAAAATGGTAATAAATAACAATTTTATTTTTTCCCAAACAGTCCACAAAAGCATGGAGCAAACCCCATGTTTTTTAATCTTTCAGAGGCCCAAAACTGTGAGAGTGATTTATTTGAACCTTACTTTTGGTATGGCCCAAACGACTAACACCAGCGTAGGTCTTTCCAAATTACCACCATATGCGGCACTTTCCATGGTATGGTCCAGAACAAATAGAAATCACAAATCAATGTGCCCCTATGTTCATTGTGAGGTCAATAATTAGATGAACCATGGTATGTTCAAGGGGTATTTTTGTTTGCACATCTCATGATTTTGTTGTAAAAACTCTGAACTTTTTAACAATCCATAACATCCGAGGCCTCCCAGAGAAAACCACTGAAAGTGTAAAACACCACAAATATGCAAACAAAAACATCAACTCAGGGTGGCTATTGGCACACGAATAAACAACCAGATTAAACAAATGAAACTGGAAGTGTCAACCAGATAGTTAATCTATATAAATTTTATTTGAGTTACGGCAAGGAAGATAGTGCTCTCGTGGAACAGATTTTTCAATATGCGTATAGCAAATCATAAACAGTAAAAGCTACAGTGAATAGGATTCTTGATCGGCCTAATGTATTACGTTGCAGCTTTTGCTGCCTTCCATCTGATAGCTGCCATTACGAAACTAGTAGATGTGTAAATACTTTCGTACAAGTTAAATACCAGATTACCTAATGATAAGATTTCCATTTTTAACAAGTTCTTAGGAATATTTATTCTTAGATAATCTATACCATATTGGAATCCAAGATGCCTATACACTGATAGGATATAGACATGGACATGGATGCAAATATCCTATCCACCACATTGAAACATATGTATTGTAGCGTGTAGGCCTAATGTACTACACTGCCGCTTGTGCTGCCCTCCATCTGACAGCTGCCATTACGAAACTAGTAGATGTGTAGATACTTATATACAAGTTAAATACCAGATTGCCTAATGATAAGATTTCCATTTTTAACAAGTTCCTAGGAATATTTATTCTTAGATATTCCATACCATATTGGAATCCGAGATGCCTAAACCGATAGGATACATATATGGACATGGATGAAAAGATCCTATCCAACACATTTAAACATATGTTTTATAGCTTATCTAGTGTGTAATATAATGATATATCATATATCTTTAGTATCTTAATAGTCAGGAATTAATGTAAATATCCCTTAGTTTTTTAGGTATTGAAAAATGGCTCCCATTATATTTTGTGCTCATGTCCCTTTTTTTTGCTTTTTATTTTTATTTTTTCTAGAGTGCCTTGACTCAGAACTCCAAGTTCCGAACCTACCTATTGGAAACTTTGTTGTTTGGAACTTCGAGTTCCGAACAGCACATTCACTCAGAAAATAGACAAGTGTCCATGGTCTGGAACTTGGAAGTTATGAATCTAGGATGCTTGTGTATTTGATGTGGGAATAAGTGGTTCGTAACTTGAATTTCTGAACTGATCTCACTCAAGAAATATGTGTGTCCTTGATTCAGAACTTCAAGTTCTGAATTGGGGACGCTTGTTTGGCTTTTCCATGAATAAGTGGTTTAGAACTACCAGTTCCAAACAGATGTCACTAAGAAAAAAAAACAGAGAGAGAGAGAGAGAGAGACATTGATCCAGAACTTAGAGTTCCGAAGCGGGGGTATTTTGGCAAAAATAAAAGAAGGAAATGGGGACATTTTTTAATTGCTGCAAAAATTTAAGGGGTACGTACATTAATTTCTGTAATACTTATATACATGGTATATGTTAGGCGTATCATATTTTATGTTCTTTATATATTGACAATGTACCCTCGTACATCACATTACAAATTTACTTTAAACATATCATAAGTTTAGATACATCATAATACTTGTTTTACGTTTTGTTCATAGTGTGTGTATCATTTTATATTGAGAAGTATCTAATATCAGTGTCAATGTTGTATCATATGAACACTGGTATGTTGAGCATAGGCAAGTATTCAAATATCTTGGATTATAATGATATTATATGTATCAGTATTCATGTTGTTGTATAAAATTGGAATTTTGCTCTCAATAAATTTGTCTTGTATGTACTGGGTAGAAGAGTACCCTGTTCTGCTTGGGAAGACTTAACCAAGTGAATGGTCCTATGGTGTTGGATTGGCTGATAGAGAATGCAAGTTAGTTTACAGATATTTCACATAATTTAATAGATCCTACGTAGAATATATTGCTTCTTCAGAATCACATACTTTGATTTCCTATTTATTATTTGTTTATTATATGAAAGTACTTGCAAGCATGCTAGGATATCAGGGGGATTCATCGCTTATTCTGACTGTTATGTATGTTTGGTACAGTTCTGAAATATGAGCGCTACAGGGCGTCTAATATCTCTCTTTTCAGGTTGTTGCACTTTGTTGGAAAACTGGATCTTCCCAATTAGGTCTAACAGGAATGAAGAAGGTAACTTTATGTTGACATTGCACTCTGCAATGTAAATCCAATTCAAATTAGGCCTTCCATGAATATGTGCTTATTTCTCATGTGACTACAGATTGCAAAAGGATACAAGGAAGGGCAGAAAATAGGTGTTGCAGAGCTTGCACCCGGGGTTGATATCTATGTCTGTCCCCAAAGTCATACTATCATAACATTACTTTCAAAGCATGGATTCTATAAGGGTGCGGCAGCGAACTTAGATGATCAAGATGCTTTAATCGGCTGTGTTGTATGGAGAAGAAATCGTGCAACCTCATCTTCTTTGCCTAAAGCTTCAGAAACATATGTATCTCCCTTATCAAGACAATCATCAGATTCCCCTTCAATCTCTAGCACCCCACATTCTGTAGAAACAAAAGCTCCACCGACAAATAATTTAGAAGGGAATCAAGGTACTAAGCAGGTTACGATCAATAACCCCACACCAGATGCAAGAACACATTATATCGAACCCATAGGGATAGCCATTCAAAATGCTGATGCAGATAACAAGAAAGTGCAACAAGCTACTCTTTTGTGTAAAAATATAACCCATAAGCAGACTGTTCATCAGTTATCACCGGTTACTGTTGAAGGGTTATCTACTTCAGTTCCAAAGGATCCCAGGACCAACTTCTTTAAAGTTGAGAAGCCCAATGTGCCCAAAGAACGAAGTAATTTTGATGGGGCCACGAAAGTATCCAAAGATTCTCTTTCTGAACTATTTCATGCATTGATAAGAAATCCACAGAAGTTTGGCAGTCCTGATGATGAAGATCTTCCAGAGTTTGACTTTGTTTCAGCTTGTGGGCTTCCTCAATTCCCCCTAAATGTGCCTCCTCTTATTAGCAATGAAGCAAAGAAGCAACCCCAAGTTGCAGAAACCAGTGATCCCAAATGCCCGTTGTTTTCAGCATTGCGAATTTCAAGGCAGTTAGCAGTTGCACATCAACAAAATCTCCATCCTCCTATTCCTCTACTACAAGTGGAAGTAAATTCTCACCAGGAATCAAAGAAGAATGGGGAACATGAAATGAAGGTTTTGGTTTCTATTTCACCCACTACCAAAACAACTCAGAGTCTTTGCAGTAAGGAGGAGATAACAGGACCCACTAATGTCAATTGTAACATGATTTTACCAAGTCCAAAGGTTGCTTCTCAAGTTGTACAGAAGCCTCTTTGGGATGACGACGATGATATGCCTGAGTGGTGTCCCCCATCTGTGGATCATAAACCTGAGACAGGACCATCAGCATCAGCAGCCTCTAGACCATCGTTCTTTTTCACACCGGCAAATATTACCTTAGGGCACTTTCAAGCTCCTCAAGGTCCACCATATCCTCAACCCCAGGTTCATCAACCAAATTTTCCTCAAGGGCATCAACCTAGGCCAATGGATATCCATGATCAAGGCAATCCACCTTTGCTGCCAACCCCTATCTGGCCACCTAGCTGTAATTTTGCAAGGACTCCAGTCATGGCTTTGAATTCCAATGCCAGGCCATCTTTGATGCCCACGTCTGATATCTTTGACTTGAGGCCATTTGGTGGGCCCATGGGGAAAGGGGTCAGAGATTTTAAAGCTTAGAAGAGAGTTCTTGTTGGTCAGCTTGAGAGAAGCTAAGTTCTCTTGTATATATAGCTCGGATTTTATATTAGCACTTTTTTGTAATCTGGATGAAATGTTAATAGTTTGGATGCTTTGTATTACATGTGTCACATGTCTGTTTATTTGTTTGGAAAAGGAAGATTTGTGGTCTCCATAATCAGTTACGCACATTTTCTATTTTCCATCAACCCATTAGATCCTTGTGGAGATGGTCATAGATGTCAATAATTTAATTGGTATACTTATTTCAAGCGGGAGAGACTTGGGATTTGGTTGACCTTATACGTTTGGTTGACCCTAAGCTCGTAGAAACTCTTTCTGTTATTTGGCTGACCTTATACATTTGGTTGACCCTAAGCTCGTAGAAACTCTCTTATGGAATCCCTTAGAGTTTTCTCTATACGTAACTGTACATTTGTAACTTGAAGATTTTTTGTTGTCGTTCTAGTTTGAGGGTGCTTATTCACGCTTTATTGATTATATTTGTCCAGGGGCATATTAGTTCCACACATACCAGAATTTCATTACAATAAGAACTTTATATCTTTGAAAATCCCACTTAGATCTCAAAAGCCCTGTCCTTTTTGAAACTAAAATTGGTGAGTACCTTGTCGACTAAATCCTTAAGTGACTAAGTGGACGAACTGAAAGTTTTAAGTGGCTAAGTGGAAAGCTTAGGTATGAATACAAAATTACAGATTGGTTTAGATTTTCTTTATCTTCATCTTTTTCGTTTTTTTCCTTCTTTTTTTTTTCCATACTTTTCTTATATTCTTCGGAAATTCCGCTATTGCTGCTCCCAAGCCCCATTGAGAAAGGAGGAGGATTGTATTAGGTTGGTAGCATCATAAAATTTTTGCCACATCCCTGTAATAAATCTTGATCCAAATAGAGAAATTGGATTCATGTAGCTAGTTCCAAATAGTTGGGATGAGGCTTGCATAATGATGATGTTGATGACTTTCCTAACCTTCTCAACATCATATGAACTGGAAGAGAAACATGATTCATGTAGTCGACCCCATATAGTTGGAATGAGGCTCGGATAAAGATGATGTTGATGACTTTCCTCACCTTTTCAACATCATGTTCGTAGGCTTGGTCAAACACTTGAAAGGGTTAGGCAAGATCTAAACTGAGCCTGCATTTATTTTTGTTGAAATTATGGACTTAGTTATAATTATTATTTTATTTATTTGAGGACTATATCTGAGCTGTTAGATGAGTTTTAATATAATGTAGTGTACTAATTTTGGTATATCACGGTTTCTTTGTTTGAAAAATAGAAAAATATACCATTTGTTTACTTTTTAGTAGAAGGTTACAATTGACGGTGGCAGTTAAATGAGAAATCCAGTGGTTGGAGGGGACCATAATGACCACATGCAAAGTCCAATAAAGTTCTTAAATTCTCTGAGACATCCCTAGCCGCTTAACTTTTCTTTTTTTTGAAAGAGAGGGAAGGGAATCCACTGCGTCAGTCAAGCTGGGCTTCGAACCCGAGATATGCTTCGAACCCGAGACATTAATGCGCATGAATGACATGCCACCATGACAGCAGGTCAAGCTGTCGAGTGGGACCTTCCTATATGGTATAATCCCTTAGAAAACTGGGCACTCAATTTCCATTGTTGCGTTGTTTGGTTCACTCTAGGATCGAAACGAGGACATATATAACTTATCACATTCCTCTTAAATTAATTTAGTATCACAGTATGGTTTGGAACAATTGGAAACATAGATGGCTAGTTTTCATGGTTGTGCTTGCAGATACAACAAACTAGACCAGAAGAACAAACGCTTTCTTGGAGATGGTTGCATGGTTGTTACATAATGAAGATCTACATTAACATGCCTCGAGCAAAGCAAGACTCGCAGGGGTGGGTCTATGCCGGGAGGATTTCTTGGAGAACACTATGAATCCAGTGCAAATCTAAGTCAGAGCAGCCTATAGATGTGTTTGATTACACATATTGGGTTTGATGCAGGACATCATCGATGAGATCATGAACGTGGTGAGCAGTTGGATAGCCAACCATCCGACTGATTTGGCCAACATAGGGGCATAGACAAAGAGGCATGGAATGATCATCGTCATGATGGGCGTAAAGATGAGAGAAAAAAGTTCCTATTAACACTGATTTTCTTAAGTTTGATGGAAATCCCTCCCAAAAAAATTGTCTCGACTGGTTGAACGTTGCCGAACATTTGTTTCAGAGACGTTTGGGTACGTGGAAATCTATTACGGGGCCGTTCCAGAACCTGGAAATGAAATAGATTAGACGGAAATATGACATTTCCATTGTTTGGACACACTTTAATGAGGGTGAAAAATCTATTACATGCTTGCTTGATGGGTAATCATGGTAATGGGGAAAATCTTTCAAGCGCGTCTACCCACATATCTGGTGATTCATCTCTTAATAAACCACAAAAAAAAAAATCTTCACTGAGCAGCTAATAAACCACAACAAAAATTTTTTTTCAATGCGCAGCTAAAACGCTGTAGCTACCCAAATATCTGATGATTCACTTCCTAATAAGCCACAAAATAAATAAATAAATAATTCTTCAATATCCCATGATTCACTTCTTAATAAACGACCAAAAAAAATATCTTCAATTAGCAGCTAAAACTACCAATAGCTCCTTTACCTCAAAAATCACACAACAACCCATCTTCTTCAACTAACAGCTAAAACCGATAAATCACACAACAACCACATCTTGCCCATCTTCTTCAACTAGTAGCAACTAGCAACTACTCACACAACAACGACATTTTCTTCCACTAGCATCTAGCTGCTAAAACCTGGTAACCCCGGTCCCATCTTACTAACAGCTAAAACCCGCCACCCCATTCTTCAATTAGCAGCTAAATCTTGTAGCCCCAGTCCCATTTTACTAACAGCTAGCCGCTAAAATCCTGTAGCCCCAACCCCATCTTACTAACAGCTAGCTAAAATCCTGGAGCCCCAGTCCCATTTTACTAATAGCTAGCCGCTAAAATCCTGTAGCCCCAACCCCATCTTACCAACAACTAAAACCTGGTAGCCTAACCACATCTTCTGCTACTACAGTTGTAACTACGACAGTTGTAACTATGGCTTATTTCTAGAGATGCAAGATTTATTTTTTTGAGTTCTGCAATCTAGGTATTGTTCAAAAAAAATAAAATAAAGGTTTTCTGCTAAGATCATTTTGTTTATTTTTTTAGCTTTATTTTATTTTTTGCTGCTATTGTTTGTTGATAAATTCAAAATTCTTGAGTTCACTCACAGAGAATCGTCAAATCAATGTACTTGAATTATTATTATTTTTTAAAATTAATTTACCTCTTCAATCTCTTCCAATGCCCCAATATAATTTTTCCTCCTATACATCTCATTAAGTCATAAAGCCTTCTAAGTTACTAGCCAAATTTCTCTAAAGTTTTCTGAAAAGAGATGATCGAAAGGCTTTAGCACAAGAAAAAAAAAAAAACATAAAAAATATGATGGCTTATCATAATAAAAGTATGTTATTCCAAAGTGCTAATATCTTGAAAACATGTGATTCCAAGTCAAGATGCAAAGGCATACAAAAGGTGTGGCTAATTCTTATGCCTGATGCAATTATAAAGTTTAAGCTACATACTAATAGGGATTGTACCACTCAATCATGCTTTGGGTATAAAGCCAAAAAAAAAAAAAAAAATTTGTTGGTAATGCATTTCCCATATTTTTTTTGGACATAGCCAAACAGTAACCATGTATTTACATCTAAATACTATCCAAACAGTGGCGCAGTAATGCATTACACCAGTAATATATTTTACAGACAATATATTTTCAGGTATCCAAACGGCACAATAGATTATAAGGAAATATGACATTTACACTGTTTTGGAATATTTTAATAGTAAAAAATAGAAAGACATTAGGGTGAAAATCTATTACGAAGTTGATGGGTAATCTTTGGAAATCTTTCGTATGTGTCTTCCCTATTCCCGCTTCAAAAAACATTTCCCTAATTATTAAGGTAGGTAGAAAGTGAAAGTAAGGATATAAAAAGCAGAATCTAAATTGATTTGTATTGTCCTATCCCCGCTTAAAAAAACATTTCTCTAATTATTAAGGTAGATAGAAAGTGAAAGTAGGGGATATGAAAAGGGAATCTAAATTGATTTGAACATGTGTACGACGGAAATTTTCTACTGCAATCATAATAAAAAATTTCTATATCCCTTTATCCCCAATTTGAGTTGTAGCCCTCATCTAGCTCTCATATAAAAACAAAAATTTTTAATAATTGGTAAGGGAAAGTAAGGAGAAATCTAAATTGATTTCAACAGTGGTAGAACTTGATGAGAGACAATTTTCTACTACAATCGTAATAAAAAAAATTTATATCCCTCTATCCCCAATTTGGGTTGTAGGCCGCCATCATCTGTCGTATAAAAACAAAAATAATAAAAATAATAATTAGTAATCGATGAGAAATTACACAACACAATCATAATAAAAACTTTCACACAACATAATCCTCATAAGAAATCAGTAAAAGCTCAATTGAAATAAGATACCTCTTTAGTCTCCTCCAATGCTTCAAAATTTTCTACTGCAATAACCAAATTTTCTAGTTTACTAATCAAACCTCTTCCCATTTTTTAACTTGTACCATAAATATTTTGATTTTAATAACTAATCAAACTTTTCCCCATTTTTTAACTTGTACCATAAATATTTTGATTTTGGTAACTAATGAAACTTCTTTCCATTTTTTAACTTGTACCATAAATATTTTGATTTTAGTATTATAAATTTATTGCTTATTTGAAACTACATATAGAGACATTTGAAAGACTTCTATAAAAAATAAATAAGAATAAGGCTTATCGCAATAAAATCATGTTATTCCAATGACTTATGATATTAAAACCAAACCAAATTCTAATCATGTTAGCCAAACATAGCCATATTTTTCATATTTGGATGGAAATGTATTTTTCATATTTCTTCCAGACATAGCCAAACAATAGCAATGAATTTCTCAAGTTGCATCTAAATATTACCCAAACAATGACAATCCATTTACGGGTAATGTATTATGCAGTACTATATTACGCCTGTAATATATTTCACAGACAATATATTTCAGACTCAAGCTAGACACCATTAGATATCGAGGACTCGTGTCTCTGTCGTGGGGTATTTGCAACAAAAATCTAAAAATGATTGCAGATGAAATCTCTCCAAATTTATGCTATAAAATATTAAACCTAAAGATAGATTTATTGGATTGGTCGAATTACGATTCACAAAGAATCCTGAATTAAAAAAAGCATGGTTCTTTGAGAACCACCTGGAGATCCAACTTGAGATCATCTAAATCAATAAAAAACCAAAAATAATTGAGGTCTCATTAATACCCACTCTTGCAAATGCTTGACAAACGGTATCGCCCTGTGCTACAAACACGTGCGTCAACATATGTTACAGATACGAATGTAGTAAGCGCGAACGAGAAAATTGTCTTTTTTGAACTACATGTCCATACATTATTTTGGGGGTTGGGATTTTATAGGATACTGCGCATTTCTTTAGTGGCATTTCATGAGGTTAAAAGAAGTTTTGTAAGATTTTTCAGTGACATATATGTGTCATATCTTTAGTGTATCGACACGTAACAAAAACAGGAAAAACACATCTATCTTACAAAGGCTAGATATATTTGAGCAGTCCAAATCCATTAGGACTTGTTTGTTAATGTGAACAATAGGTGCACAACATGTGGCCAAGCCACACAGGGTTGAGGGTGGCGACCTCTATATCTACTATGCATAGTGATATGAAGATTCACAAGCAATCTGGCCTTGCATGGGCATGGACACCGTGCATGGCATACATATAGGCCCTTGAGGAAGACGATCATTTGGAAAAAAGTGGAAGGCAACTTTTGTTCTAGCTCTATGAATGTTCTCTAGTGCTTTCTTAACAAGTGGGGTATAGAAAGGAAACATGCCCTAGAACCACGGGTACATACCAAGTTGTTTTCTTCTAACCTCTTAAATAGGGTGGGACTAAAGGGGCATATTTGTAAATAAATATTCCCGGTTTCTATAAGGTTGCAACGGTAAACAATCCAATTAAGGCGCATCTCCAAATTTTATCATAACATATAATTTTGTTGTAAATTTTTTTTAGGATTATCTTAAAAACTAATTTTATATCTAATTAGAAATTTTTAAACTCCAAAAAAAGTTAAAATCAAGTATATCTATAAACATATGAAAATCTTGAAAATGGACGGTCTAGATAATGTGTTGCAAGATGTACTATTTTTTGGACTCAAAAACCTTTTTTTTAAAATATTCATATATCTCTATGTCGAGATGATCAATTAGAGGTTCTTTCAACATTAAAACAGCCTTTCTGATAGATTTTTGAGGTGCATTTGTGATTCTACATTTTAAGGTTGCAACCTTATATAAACTTTACTTATATAACCTTATATAAACTTTTATCCTTAACTAATGATGTTAATCGGTCACGATAAAGAATATGGGTTGATATGCTTTATTTATTTAGATTATCAACCGATTTGCTAGCACCTCCATGAAGGACATTGTGGGTATGTCAATTCTAAGCTCAAATTCACTTAGGATTTTATAATATGAGACCATGTATTTTTGGTATAAGGAGGCCACAATTATCTTTGGCCATTGGAAGTAGAATTATATGGCTCAAAGAGAGTCACATAGTTTGAGAAATTTATTTTTGACCTTGTGCCTAGTCAATCATACATTCCCATCCACCTGATTCACATCTAACCGCCGTTAATGATTGTGACTTCCTTGTATTAAAAATAAATAGTTTTTGTATACATTTCTTTATACTAAAAATTATCTTAAAACAAATAACATGTGAACTAAAGCTGCTCCTTGCAATAAAACCGTCAAAGTTGTAGTGCTCCTTTTTGTTGTTGTTAGCATGGGGCATGTTTGCCTGTGGAGATGAACCATAGTTCAGTATCTATTTCAAGAATTAATGGTAAATGAAAAGAAATTCCTTAAACATATACTCTACATTTACGAAAAGTTAAATAAATATATGAAGAAATTGATTGTGGGGGAATTTTTGTAGGGATATAGTTTTAAAAGATTTCGTAAACTTGCACCTCAAAACCGTACTTGAAAATACAGTTTCAGTGTCATAAACCATTGACATGGCTTGCACCATTGACATGCCTTGCAAATGTAATGGATGGTCTAGAAGATGTGTTGTAAAGTAGACAATTTTAGGATTTGAACTCTCAACCTTAGAGACCAATCATTCCCCTCCATCCTTCTTCTTCTTTTTTTCGTATGATTTTTTAGGTTATTACCTGCTTTATAGCGACGATTTTTTGCCAAATCTACAAAATATTTCTTAAGAAATATATGCCTACAAAAGATATATTTCAAAGACTCTATTCCTAAAGAATCTTCATGATTATAATTTTCGAGATATTCTTTTATAAGCATATAACTTAAATGTCCTACTAGCCTAAATTTAGGGGCTACGTGGACATGGACCTCAGTATTTCTATCACCAAAGCTATCAATCAAATTTAAAAGATTAACTTTTACTTCTCTATAAAGAAATACAATTTTGATAAGCTCTTTCGATTATATATTTCTGATTTTTACCCACCAAAAACGAGTTTAATTCTCTGCATGCCAAAAATAAAGAAGCAAAAGAATCTTATCCCACATAAAATCTATCTCAAAATCGAAATATGTGAGGCAATGTATATGAAATAGAAGGGTATATAGGAATCATATCTACACTATAATTTAGGATGCTAGTCTAAATTAACAAAATGTGAAGACTACACTTAAATTTCAACCCTGAATGTCTTTCTAGTTGGACCCGTAAGCAAACAATCTCGTCTATCAAGGGTCTCTTCTTTCGATTAAACTTTAAAATACAATTCTAGAGTTCTAAGCGTTTTAATTGTAACTTAATGTAATCAACTTTAAAATACAATTCTAGAATTCTAAGGGCAGAGAATTCTAAAATACAATTCTAATGCAATCTTTATTGTTAGCAGAGAATACATGGTTGCAAAAACATTAGTGACATTTTTGTTTAGGGAAATTTATCAAAATACACACGAGATCAACTATTTAAAATTTTACCCACATCTTTTGATTTATTTCAAAATACCTTTCAAAATATACATAACCATGAGTTGGAATAGTTGAAAAGTGTAAATTATTGAATTGTTGAAAATTTAAGGAAAAATATATAATAAGACCATTCACTTTTGGTATGGGGAGGTGACAATCATTCTCAGCCATAAGATGCAAAATCGGGCAGCTATGAGAGCTCCATTTACTTGGTTCAAATTCCTCAAATTTTGTGACAAACTCTCAATTATCAGATTCATAACTAACGGCTAAGGGTGATTGACCTCCTTGTATAAATGTCAGTAGTCTTATGGTGTACAATTCCCTTTGTTAAACTTCTCTTGATTTTGTGATCCATGTCTCTCTAGTGTTATGGAGGTACATATATTTGGATTTTATAACACTTACATAAAACTTTTGTTTATAATACTAGATTTATGGGCCGAATTGCCATGCATTGATCTCGTCCCACATCATCAACCTGGATAACCTAGATTGGTGATATGGAAAAATAATAAAAAAGTAAAAAAAGTAAAAGAAAATGAAAGAAGTTGTAGGGGCTTTAAACACTACACCACCTAAAAAACCAAAAAAGTATGAAAAAATATAAAAAATAAGAGGGTATACTTGGCTTGAACCGAACTGGTCCATCGTGTGTTTTTTTTAAAAGGGATTGTATACTAGAAGATCGTTTATCTTTATTTTAAAGGGATAACACTTATTCCTAGCTATCAAAGTTTGAAAAATAATATTTGAAACTTTAAGCCTTGTCATTAGTACATTTTTGGCCAACCTATTTAATATCAAGTGGCCGAAAGAGATTATGACCTCCTTTATACCAAAGATAAATTGTCTTATTGTATACTTTTTTTATATAAAATGTTTCATTTCTTCAAACCACCTGGATGAATAAAAACATTAAATAGTTTTGGAAACCCAAATTGCGTAAGCAGATCAGCCATCCAGAAAATCGGTATGAATCAGCGTATTAGCATTCCCAATAGTGGATCGGCCACATAGGCCTTATCTAACCTTAAACAAATAATTCAAAGAATTATTTAAAGATTGTCATAAATATTGTTTTTTGTGTTTCCAAAAATCAAGGGTAGTGTCTTATAGACTTTTATTATTTTACAAAAATATGTGAATATTGAGATGACACTCATTGTCCGAATGTCTATCATTATATTCACATTATATTAAAAAGGAGTTTAGAAACATCATGGATATGAATATATGATCCCAGTACGCTACTATTGAAATACAACCTACTACCAAAACAAACGACGACATTATTATTTCGCTTCATCGCATTGTTTCCACTCATTTAACGGTGATACAATCCATTGGTGTGCATGGTAGAAGCATCAATACCCAATTGACTATAACATGGGCCCCAGGGACGGTGAACTGTTCCTTTACTATCACGAAATTTCCAAGGTTTTGTTACTCCTCGTGCTTTGTTGTTTGGTCTTAGGTTGCATATATCTTGGTTGGGATTAAGTGGCATCAGAATCATCTTACTCTTTCATCCCTAAAACCCACCCCCCCCAAAAAAAAAAAAAAAAAAAAAAAAAAAAAAAAAAAAAAGGGTCACCTCAAATCTTGATGGGTCACCTCCTCCTCCCTGCTTGCTAGCACCTTCTTGGATATCTTCCTCACAAATTACCTCAAGAATGCCCTCCTACGTAGCATTGACTCATTTTCTTCTACTACCTACTGCTATCATGTATCCCTGTATCTACAACAAATATTGCATCTTGTTAGATTGGGTTGTAGCTCTCAGTCGACTTCCTTATTTGTCGTTCTTGGAGGTTCAAATTGTAATAAGCATAAACAACCTTATGAAGCCTCTATGAAATCACTTAATTCCTCTTCAAAATATAAAACCATTGAAATATAATCTAGTTTTGCTCATATCCAGTAGTTGAATATATTTGAGAGAACACCTTGATTGCTGCCCTTCTCACGTTCTAACCTTGTACCACCCACCATTTAGCTGTAATGAAATGCAAAGGGAGGGCTAAAATATTTCATAAGATGAATGATGTGAAAGAACTTGTAATTAGTTAAGAGATAACCTAGATCCATCTCGTTACGAGAAGTCCTAACAATTCTACAGGCAAATGAGACTTCCACAT
The DNA here is from genome assembly GCF_054954075.1 of Amborella trichopoda. Taxonomy (NCBI): domain Eukaryota; kingdom Viridiplantae; phylum Streptophyta; class Magnoliopsida; order Amborellales; family Amborellaceae; genus Amborella; species Amborella trichopoda. Next base: position 37,371,703 of record NC_142348.1, read on the forward strand.
CCACATCCCTGTACATAGAAAAGCTGGGAAAAATATGTGATTTAATGCTTTAATTAGGCCTCCCAATTACACAAAGTCAATAAAATTCCTACATAAAATGTTATCTTTTAACTTACTTTAATGCATGTATTTAGCTTATATGGTTTCTTAACAATCTTCTAATAACATATCTCACCCCCTCTATGACCTTGTTGCGAATAAAAGGGGAATAAAAATATTTAAGGTTGAAGTAGAAGTAGAAACATAGACAATACGAAGATGAAGAGACAATTTAAAGTGACGAAATATTTTAATTTTTAAACATTTAAGCATATAGATAAACATTTGCCCATATAATGAATCTGGTAACCTAATTGATTCACTCTCTATGATCTCTACTACGTAGGGGTAAAGCTCAATTTCTTTTGTTGTACTTCTATCAAGAAGCTGTCTTACTTTTTGGATTCTTCATAGAAGAGCTCCATGGTGGCTTTTTTGTCAGTATCCACCTACCTTAGCAATGTGATTTAAGGAGCACGGCCTCCATGATGATGGTGCACTTAGACCAAAACCACGTATTGGTAACTTTGCCCTCCACTTTCACTCCATAATGAGACTTTGTGATGCCGTGAATTTTTTAATTTTTAATTTTTAATTTTTTCACTTAGATTTTTAGATTTAGGTTGGGTTTTTACTTTTTTTTTAAGGTTATGCTTATTTTTTTTAGTTGTAGAGATTTAAAGGGTAAAATTAGAAACTTATTATTTTTTTAAATGGATATAGATAGGGATTAGTATGTTTGATTGGTTAGTATATATTAGATTTGTTTTTAAGATATAAGGAGATATGGAGTTTAGTTTATTATTTTTATTTTATTTTTATTTTTTATCCGTTATAAGTTTGTATTTAAAGGGAATGGGTTCTTCTTTGTAGAGTATTTAAAGGGAAGATGTCCCTTATTTGTAGAGATAGTATTTGTAGAATAAATAAATAGTTCGATCTTCTGAAAAAATATTGGAGTGGACTTCCTTGCAGACCTAATGAAAGGGTATAAGCTCTCAAATCTTTATTTTTATTTTTTTTTCGTTTATCGTTATTTTTTTTGTATTAGTTCTTATCATAGCCATAAAATTCCCATTGATCACAAACATGTATTGACCTAGTTGTGAAGTGCGTTGATCAAATATTTGAGTGATTAGATAAAAAATTTATGAATGTATATAAAGTGCCTACGAATATGTATGTCTAAGAAATCTATAAAACTACATATAAGATTTGAACCATTTAGAGTCTCATCCATACTATTTGATTTATTTTCCAACAATTCATGTTTTTCCATGAAATTTTAAACTTTTGAGTAATGTCAAAATGATTATATTGAAAATTTCAAATTAGAAATGTTTGCCCGTGGTGGAGGGTCTAATCGGTCTCAAAAGTAGGGGAGTGATCGGAGAAAATGCTCCCGCGGGAGCATAGAATCATCCTGGTGGCGATGGGGGAAACCCATCCCTTCTCTCTCGCATCGTCTCCACCGCGCCGCCATTTGAATTGGTATCAGTCTTTTCAGAGAGAGGGAGAGATTTAGAAATAGAGAGGTGTGTTTTTGATGGCAGGAGAGAGAGGAGAGGGTGGTGAGGTTCTTCCTCTTCCCTTGAGCAGGAGCAGCAGCAGAGGTGGTGTAGGGGGGAGAGGAATGAGGGGAAGGTGGATTATGTTCAGGAAGAGGAGAGAGAGATGGTTGGTGGTTTTGGGCGTGGTTTTGCACGCCATTTACATGCTTAGCATTTTTGATATATACTTCAAGACCCCCATTGTTCATGGCATGGACCCTGTCGAGCCTCGGATCAACCCCCCTGCCAAGCGCCTGGTCCTCCTTATAGGTACCTGCCCACTTCTCTCTTTCTCTCTATCCATCTCTCTCTCTCTCTCCACTTTCCTCAATCTATCCATCTCTTTCTTTCTCTCACTATTTCCTTCTCTGTCCATCTCCTTCTCTCCCAATCTTTCTCTTTCTCTCTCATTTCTCTATCTCTGTCCCATTTCTCACTCATTTCTCTTTCTACAGTTTTCCCATACCCATTTCTTGCATTTCTCTCTATCCCAATTTGTTTTTCTACAGTTTCCCCATACCCATTTCTTGCACTTCTCTCTCTCTCTCTCTATCCCAATTTGTCATTGTACCCATTACTCTCTACCTATCTCTCTCTTTACCCATTTCATTCTTTTTTGACTCTCACTCTGCCTACCCATTCTCTCTCTTTCATTTGTCTCTCCCCACTCTCTATCTCTTACTCACCACTTCTCTCTTTATCCATTACCATTTATCCCTTGCTATTGCAACATTCCTGCGAAATACTTTTGAAGAAATTCTGCATAAGTCTCAAAATCCAAATCCTGTTAACTGTCTCAAAAAAAAAAAAGTCTAAATCTTTCAAAAATTCAAATTGATGATACTTCTAGAACAACCTATGTTTCTTATGGGGATTGTATTGAATGGGACTATTTACCTTTGATACAACGAGGTCACAATGCTTATAACCATCTAACGTGAAATATGATAGAGTGGGTATATCTCAAAGTTTGAGAAAATTCATTTTGAACTTTGAGTTTGGTCAATTATATAAATGTAACCACCCAATTTCACATCCAATGATTAAGATTAATTGACTACCTTGTATCAAAGTTAAATGATCTTATTGTATACTTTTCCTTCTTTAGGTGGTTGATTCTAAAGATTGACAAGGTTGGGTTAACTGGTTTTGCAGCTGATGGATTACGTGCCGATAAATTTTTTGAGCCTGATGCTAAAGGGGAGTACAGGGCGTTATTTCTTAGAAATATTATGAAAACTAAAGGTCGATGGGGCATTTCACATGCTCGTCCTCCAACTGAATCGAGACCTGGGCATGTTGCAATAATTGCTGGCTTTTATGAAGACCCTAGTGCTGTTACAAAAGGTGATATTAGATAATCAGTATTTTGATAGAAGTTTCCTCTTCTTGGTAGAACGATAGTGCTTTCGTAGTTAAGCTTCAGCATGCGATTCCTTAGCCTCTTTGCCTTTATCTGCTCTTTGTTTGTTAAGAGGTTAGATCCTCTCAGCAATAACCTCTCAAGGTGGTAGTAGTCGTGTTTTAATCTTACCCAAACCGTAGGTTTGTAAGAGAGTCCCTTCTCAAACTTCCACTAAGTTGACACAGGACATCTGATCAAAACATGATAAGTTTGTGTTATAAGTTAGCACTTAGCATTTTTTTGTTTTCTTCCTTTTTTTTAAAAATTCTAATGGCTGATTAGACTTGATACCGGGGGGGGTTTACTGATCTATTTGCCTATTGATCACAATAGCCTTTTATAATTTACCTTGACCACTTTATTTTGATTACAACTGGGCCAGGATGGCCCAGCTGGCCTTGAAGGCCAGGCCGTCACAGTCAGGGTCCGGGCCTGTCATAGGGCCTTGTTATAAGGTCAGACTGGCCCGAATTATAGAAAGTTTTTTAGTTCAAAATGGGGTAAATGGGCTGAGCCAGCCCTTCACTGCGCCAGGCTTGCAATCAAGGCCTGTTGGCTTAACAGGCTTGGTCTGGGTAGGTGTGGGCGTGGTTAGGGCTGGGCTCAATAGTTGCGCCACCACTATTTTGTACAAAATTTTAAAAATATAATGGATTTCTAATAGACATTATTTCTATTTCTGTACTTTCTTTTAACTGTACAGTGTAAGAAATACACATATAATAGAAATAGTAAAGGAAAATAATATGTTTTTGAGGTTGGAAGGTATATATATATATATATATACACACACACACACACACACTATTGGAAGGGATAAAATGTTCGATAATTACAATGAAATCACCACAAAATTTTTTTAAAAAACTTAGGGTAATTTGTAATCTAAAAAAATTGCAGTGCAATTTAACTAAGAACAAACTATAGTAAATGAATTAAGTATTGAAACTTTTTTTTGAGTAGAAGGAATTATCAAGAGGAGAGAAAGGTTTTGTGGCTACCAGGTTGAAGGGCATCCTCTAATCTGATGGCAACAGTTACAGGCAAGTCGTGTTGGAAAGGAGGAGAAAGTATGACTTGGCGAGAGATGAAATCGTGGATGAAAGACAAGTTTGTCCCGTCTGATTGTTTTCTAGAGTTGTATCAGAAATTTCACCACCTGTGAGTCTGTGACAAAAAAATAAAAGCATTCAAGAATATATAGATGACTTCTTCTTGTTGATGAGCTGTAATGAGATTCATGATGATGATGATCAACTTGTGACATAGTACATTAGTGGGCTGAAAATTCAGATCCAAGATGAGCTGATTTTGAAATTTCAACATCGATGAAGCCTAAGGTGGAGATGAAATTGGAGAGGAATTGTTCCAATTGCTCCTTTGATTGGGAATCATCTTCAAGTTCCGAGGGCCTTGCTGCTAGTTTGCCTTTGAGTTTTTGCAATGGGGCAAAGGTAGGCAAGGGCACTGATACAAATAAAACCCATCAAATTCAAGAACAGGGTCCTAAGTGCTTGAATTGTGGTGGGCCTGGTATAGGTCTTTTGACTTCCCCAAGAGGTAGGCTGGACCCCATATGAAGAAGAAGATGATTACGAAGGGGATGTTGAGAAGGGGCCAGTTTATGATGAAGAGTCTGGAAGCGCAACAACAAAATTGAATCTAGATTAAAGGGACTTCCTCGTAATTAGGTAATTGTTATGTACTCCTTTGGTGGTGGAAGAACCATGATGGTAAACTGATACCTTCAATAATAGATGTATAGTCCAAGGGAAAGTATGCATTATTACAATTGATAGTGGAAGTAGTATTGTATCACGTTAGATGGTGGATAAGCTCAATTGGAGTGTTAAAAGCATCTATAGTCGTACAAGATTTCATGGTTTAATAGAGGTAATGATACCCTGATGAATTCTCATTTTCTAGTTAATTTAATAATTGATAAAGCACGTTGAGGAGCTTGCTTTGTGTGATAGTGTTGAGGTTTTTGCCTTTAAAGCCCGTGAGAGCATGTAAATAAAAATAATTATAGCGGATTATATACTTCAGTGGGAGTGTGTGTGTTGGTTGATTGACCTAGGATTAGGCGGTCTATGAACCTGGTCATGTCCAAAACCTTTATCCTTGGGTATATGCCATTACTGTTGAGGATTTTGAAAGGGTCATCCCTTGTTGAGGCTTGAGAGATGTTCATGGATGGTTTGTAGGCTAGGAGAACTTTGTGGTCCCCAGTGTGTGGGTGTAGGCTTGTGAGAGTGAGGGCTAAAATCCTCAACAAACTTTCGCATGGTATGTGCACATGATAGCTATATATTGGGAAGCAATCCTGCAAAAGGATACATGTACATGTGCATAGAGAGTCCCCCTTGCACTATAGTGATATGTGCGTTTGACTTTCTTTTAAGGGGGGAACATGTAATCCACATTTTGGGACCATGATTCCGCTATTTATTGGCTAGCTTTGGTGAGCCAATTGCGAGCCCCTGCATGAGACTATGGGTCATTGGTCTCGTTGGGTTGGTTTGAGAAGATAACCAAGGATCACAGTTACTGGGTCGGGTGGAGTGCCTAACAGTCACTTTTTCTTGACCCATTGGTACCAATCCACTTCTATTTTTTCAGCTCAAGAAATGGATTTGGTTTTTAGAAAATTTCAAAATTTTTAAAATCATTTCAGCATTTAAAACCCCTAAAAAAATGCATTTTCGTACTTTTTGTTTTGGTTGGGGCTAAGTGGGATACAATTTTTTTTTTGGGAAGGGTTTTTTGTGTGTGGGTGTGTGTGGGGGGGGGGGGGGGGGGGGGGTGGTGGTGGGGGTGGGGGTGGGCGTGGTGGCAAGGGCCCAACTCCCACTCGTGAGGTTCTACATGGAGTGGGACAAGGGGCTCACTAGGGCCACATGCTGACATGGTGATCAGCCCATTATATTTCAAAATTGTATTATATCTATTTACAACAAATGTTTTGCTAAAGGACATCTTGAGAAAATCTTCGAAAAAGATCTTGTGAGCATATTTTGTGGGAGTAGAGAATATTTTGTGCTCGGAAAATTATTATTTCAATCTTTGAATTTGACCAAATATCTTTGACTTTGAATTCCTACAATCTCTTTGTGTGAGGAGGAAATTCTAGTAAAAAAAGAAGATGAGATTTGATTGGTATTGTCCTAGGTTGACCAAAAGTGGATGTAGGTTAAAGATTTAGGGGATAAGGTTTTCTAGATTCTTGATGGCTGATTCTTGGGATGGATGGCTCCGCTTTATTTCTCTCTCACTCGTATATTACCTAGGGGTCCCCTGGCCAAGAGGAATTCTAATTCAGATAGGCATATTTGGACTCCCTTGAAAGCTATAAATAGAGGGTAGCCCTCCTCATTTTAACCACCTGATTTCTTAGCCTTTCTCTCTCTCCTCTCTCCTCCACACCTTTCTCTCACTCTCATCTCTCTCTGGTCTCTTTGGAGGGAGTGGCACGCACCACCTTAGAAGACCTAAGGGGGTGGTACACACCACCTAGGGCTCATAGAGGGAGGCACGCCAAGCCCTTGACAGCAGAAAGGGTGGTGCCTTGTTGCATGCCTTAAGTGTCCCAAAGGGTTACAAGAAACCCTAGATCTAGCTTATGCTCTCTAAACCTCAGATTTGAAAAAGGTATTGCCTAAGGAGCTTCTTGACTCAAAGAATTCAGTAGGGCTAATGTCATCAAAGTGCGCCATTGATCAAGTAATCAAGTGTGGGGTGTATTTAAGTTCTAAGTGTGTGAACCTAGGCAAAGTTGAGTAAGTCTTCCCTGCTGTTCCTTGATTGTTTTCAGTCATTATTGCATCATTTATTATAACTTCTAAGAACTTTATTGGTATTGGAATTCGCAGTGAAAGTTTGAATTCAACCCTTGGATTTGGCCATTTTTATTTGGCAGTAAAAGGAAGTTCCTATGTTGTATTTACAGTTGATTTTCTTATTTACAGCATTGTTTTGTGGCACCTATAAGTGTATAATCAGTTATATGAATGAAAGAAAAGAGAATTTTTTTTATTTTTTTCCCTAGAATTCCACAGTCACTTATTTAAGATATGTTACCAATGGATGCATGACATATATTATTGGGTCACCCATGACGATATGACTGCTTCGCCATACACAATGAGAGACACAATACGTATATATATTGATGAATGGGGTTAACATTACTTTGCAACCATTAAAAGAGGAAAATGAGCCTGACTTTCAAGAAGGTGGAGGATGAGCTTATTCTCTCAGAATCGGTTTCTTGAGGTAAGAGTAGGGGGTTATATATGCTTTAATTGCAAAAGATTCTTCTCATCTTGATTCTATAGCTCGTGCTGTTGAACTATTGACTGATGATTTTAAGGATATTGTGCCTGATGAGTAGGCTTTACCCCCAATGAGAGAGATTCAATATTGTATTTATGTAGCCCCTAGTGCTCCTATCTCTAACTTACCTCATTATGGTGTGAGCCCATAATTGTATGAAGAATTGCCTAAAGCAATTCACCGATTTATTAAATATGGGGCTAAATTGTGAGAGTTTTCCTTGTTATATCCCTTCCCTATTGACACTTAAGAAAGATGGTGTTTGGCATATATGTTTGGATAGTAGGGTTCTTAACAAGATAACAATGAAGTCCCACTTCATGATCCCTCGTCTCGATGATATGTGGATATGTTGACAGGCTCTAAGGTTTTTTCTAAGATTGATTTAAAAGGCGAGTATCATCAAATTAGGATCCCCTTAGGGATGAGTGGAAAATCGCATCAGATTTGCGAGTGGGTGGATATGCTGTTTGGATTATCCAATGCCTTGAACACTTTTATTAGGGGTAATGAATCGGGTTCTTTGTCCCTTTATATGGAAATTTGTTGTGGTGTATTTAGATGGTTCTTATTTATAGTCCAACTGATGTTGAGCCCTTGGGTCATCTGAGATAGGTGATGGAGAAGCTGTTTGGGAATTTGAAGAAGTGCTTTTCTATGACAGATATCTTGGTGATCTTGGGGTTTTTAGTCTCAGCCGAAGGAGTTGAGGTTGATTAAGTAATAGTGCAAGCAATTGTGGACTGGCCTACACCGAAAACCATTAAGGGAGGTGAGCAGTTTCATAGGTCGGCTACTTTTTACAGGAGGTTGATTGAAAATTTGAGCAATGTGATTGCCCTGTGACCAATTGTATGAAGAAAGGGGTATTTGAGTGAACAAAGGCATCCAATGAAAGTTTTAAACTTGTTGAGATTTTGGGAATTCTAGATTTTGGGAACGTTTTGCTGGTGTATTGTGATGGTTCATTTGTGGGCATTGAGATTGTTCTAAGCTTAGAAGGCAAGTTGGTCGCCTTCTTCAATGAGAAGTTGAACGAGTCCAAGGTCAAGTACTCCACTTATGATTTGGAGTTTATGCTATTGTGCAAGCCCTTCGTTGTTGGTGGAGTCACCTTATATGGGGGGAATTTGTCTTGTTTTAGGCCTTGAAATTCTTAAATGTCTATAAGAATCTAAATTGAAGACATGCCAAGTGGATTTCTTATTCGCTCCTAATGTTCAAAAATGCGGATTTGGGCGCCTAGACGTTTTGGGTGGCGGCCAGGCGCCCGCTTAGGAACTGGGTACCCTCACAATCCTTAAAAAAATTGAACCCCCCTCCCCATCCCCACTTGATATGAGTTTTAAATGAATATATAAGATTAAGATGTTATTATGTTAGTTTTACAATAAGACTTTACTCATTAAGATATCATTTAATTAAGAATTTAAGAATTAAAATATATAATGTGATATCATTAAGATCTTAGTTTCATTTTAAGAATTAAGACTTAACTCATTAAGCTATCACATAAGTACGTAATCAATTATTTATCAAATAAAGAAAAACAAAAATAATAGAATATCAAAACATGACACATTGTACAAAAAAGGAATCAACTATTCATAAAAGAATACGATATATGCTCAATTTCATCGTCCAAATGAGAAAAAAAATCAGTGAATCACAAAAAAATCAATCTTTTACTTACAAACACATAAATATATCGTAAGAGAAAAAAAAAAAGTAAAAGAAAATACACATGATTCACAACATAATATATTGTAGCAAAACAAAATCAAAACCCTCTTTCAAATATGATAATACTTTAAAAATATCAAAAAGTCGGTGCAAAGTTCCTCTATTGGGTCGGCAAAAGTTCTCAAAATCAACTGCTAGAGCTCCAAATCCATGTCAATGTCGGTGCAAAGTTCCTCTATTGCCTTTGTTTTGCGAAGAAATTGAAAAAATAAAAAATTTATCGATCTTTTGATAGTTCACAAAAGAGTGGTTTTGGGGAGGTTTTCTCACCCAAAAGGCCACTGGTTTTGATTTGAGGGTTTAGAATACCCCCCAAAACCCTTTTCCCCCCTTCTTGGGGGGGAAAATTACTTTTTACCCTCACCGAGGGTTTGTTTTCCACCCGTCCGCAAAGTGTCGTGGGGTGCTGCTTAGGCGGGTGCCCAAACAGTAGCTCCTAGGCGGCATCTTACCTGCCTAGGCGGTCGTCTAGAGACAGGGAACATAATGACCTTGCCCAGATAGTGCCTAGGTGTTTTTTGAATTTTTTTGCCTAGGCGGTTGGGTGGCCGAATTTTCGAACACTGTTTGCTCCCAACCCATTTGATCAAATTTCATGCCAGGCCAAGTTCACCTAAAATGGAATTGTCAACAGATTGATGGGGATGTCCCCTTCATGAGTTCGTATATGAATAGACACCAAATAAGGTGTTTGATTTGATACCTCTTCTAGGCTGGAGCAGGTTAGCAGTGTTGTAGAAGCACTGGCAGTGCATCTCAATAAAGTTCATATGTAGATGTGAGAGAAGCTTTAGGAGATATACATTAAGTGCAAAATTGATGCCGACCACATCTCCCAACCTTCGTGGTGTTCCCTCTTTGGAATCTTGCTCTGGCATTCTGGGATGGGACCTTTAAGGGATCTCAGTTTTTCAATTTTGCGATCTCAATTGCCATTTTCATGGTTATCGATCCCCACTGTTTGGTATACCCACTATAGGGGATTCTTGCCTTAAGAATCAAGATAACAAACAAATTGATGTTCTCCTTTATTTATAGACAATTGTCAATACAACTATACTTCATAGTTACATTTTTTTTTTGTCTCTAAATAAAGAGATCCTCATTTGATTAATTTTATGTAGCCCTAAACTATATGCTCTTTAAGGTTGGGAGCAAGATCCCCAAAAGGTTGGGATCAAGCTTCAGAAAGGTCAGGATCAAGACCCTTGAAGGTGTGATCGCGATCCCGAACACTTAGGATCACGATCCCTAAAATATGCATTGAAAAAACAATACTCCCAACCATAGGGATCTTTTAGCCTTTCATGATCCTGCTCTCCCTATCCCAATCCCAATCCCAATCCCGATCCCGATCCCGATCCCGATCCCTCTCTTTAGTCCCAACAATTATGATTGGTCAATGTCATGTACTCCAAAAGATTAGTGATGACACTTACGAAATTGAGATTCCAAATGGGCATGGGTGAATCTTATCTTTGATGCTTTGGGTCCATATCAATGTCATAGGGTACATGATGATATGGAGGTTGCTGAGTATGGTTCAAGTGCCTTAGGAGGATGCCAAGGCGATGTCCAATGTTCTTGACATTCCGACGATTACTACCCATCGCGGTTCCTATGATCATATTTGATCCAATAGAAAGATATATGGATAAATAAATTTGTGGATTTCCAAGGAAGACTATGCAAACTGATGAAGAAGCATGGATGAAGTTCTAGGGCGAACATAACCCGAGGGTTAGTTCTCTTTGACCAGGGAGATTGATGGAGGCAGGTTCCACGAGCAAACTTCAAAGGTCATGTTCAGTGATGTAGATCCTTTTCCTAGCCAAGTTTGGTAGGAAAAATCATGCAGATATTGGTGTTGAAAGGGGCAACAAAATTTATTCTAACATTAGAGTGAAAAGTTATACCTATCAGAAGTTGCAGTATCAATTTAGAGGGATGGAGTAGCCTTTGTTCTTTTGATATTATGTTTAGTTTTTGTCGCCCCCTAATTAGGAGTCATATTTACATTAGAATTAGGATTAAGGCTGTCCAAATTAAGTCCAAAAATAGGGGTTGTATTAGGGTTTTGATTCAACCTTGATAGCTATTAAGAATTTGGTTAATTGATAATTTGAGTTGAATTCAAGGGAGGCATTGATGCCATGCTCGTTGGCTTCCAATTTTATTTTCAGTCAATCCATTAGTTCTGTGATTTCTTTATGTTAATCTTGAATTTGCTTCACCGTCTTACTTTATAACATCTAATTAGAAACCATGTCCACCAAGAGTATAAATTATAAGGTAATTTATTATATTTGATTGTTTTCATAATGTTTATTTTTTTGAGAAAAGGTTAGCTTTATATATATTGAGTATTGGTTACAGCAAAGCAATATAGAAGGCATCCCACAAATTGGGTGCTCAGATTACAAGAGTGTAGTAAGAAAAGAGACCAGGAAATAGAAAGAGTTTAAAGACAAGAAAAAGGCCAAGAGCCAGGGGAGAGGCTGTAGGGATTGTTGCTGCGGAGAGGTGGCAGTCAGAGCTGTAAACGCGCCAGAGACTGTAGCACCTTGGAGTGTCTTTCGGTTAAGTTGTATCGCATGAGTGAAGATGGTGGTCCTAGAAGGCTGACGTCCATCGGAACCCTGCAAAAAGGATAAGAGGGGACTTGATCGAGGGAGAGTAGGATGGGAGTAACGGGATGAAGAGTGGAAAGAGATGAGCTTAAGTTTAGAAAAAGCAGGATAGAGAGGGAAGAGAGGTGGTTAGTAGAGGGTTATAGGAAGACGAGGAACTAGAGGACATGGATGGAAGAAGAAGAGAACTTGAAGTGAAGAGATAGAGGGGGTAATGTGTAGGCATGCAGAAAAAGGGATGAAGAGCATAAGAACGTAAGCGATGCGAGAGGGGATTGTTAGGAGGGGAAAAAGGGGGAGAGGAGGGCAGAGGCTGTTGTTTGGGGAGACGAACTGTCCCCTATATATATATATATTCTTTTTTTTTTCTATTTTTTCCTCTTTTTCTTTTCCTTTCTTTTTTTCTCTCTTTTTTTTGTGGTATACTTCTCCCTTGAGGGAAGAGGGGAGAAGGGGAGAAATGAAGGAGGGGTATAAGAGAGCGAAATTTCAAGGCATTAGGGATGTACCTGTGGCATGGCGGCTCCTTCCTTGGCAAGCCTGTCTGCTTCAGAGTTGGCTTCTCGTGGGATGTGCGTGAATCTGACCTGTGAGATGGAGCTGCAAAGGAAATCAATATGTTCATAAATAGTGTAGAGGCGCCATGGCATTTGGTGCCGATGTGAAGCCCAAAAAATTGAGTTGTTGGAGTCGGATTCACTAATGAGCCCTTGGTAAAGCAGCTCTGCTTGTGATACTCTCTTGAGACCTTTTAGGAGTGCTAAGGCCTCAGCGGCGGTTGAGTCAGAGACTCCAATGTGTTCTGTAAAGGGTTATGGGTGGAGACTAAAGGACGAACAACATGTGTTCGGCAGGGTTGTCGAGGCCCCGAATGTTCCGGCAGAGGTCCTTCATCGGGGGAGTTGGGGTGGCAGGAGGATTTCCTGTGGGACCTCCTCTTTGTAGGGCTAATTGAGAAAGCTGATAGCAGGGAGGTCGGCTAGGCCGAGCTCTTAGGGGTGCCGTAGTTCACTCCAGAAAGCAGGTTTGCTAATTCCTTGGGGCCTCCAGTAGGTTTATGTTTGGGGGTCACCTGATTGCTCCTACGGTTTCCCTAAGGTGGTTAGTGAGGTTTTAAAAGTCCCTGTCAAAGGCCAGCTCCATGGTATCGATCATCTCTGGCAGGTTGCATTCTCCTTTGTTGATCTTGGCTAGCTATTGCGGATCGGTAGATGAGGATTGGATATTGGAGTTGAAGTCGCCTGCTTGTTGGGAAGAGGGAGCATTAAGAGGGACAAAAGAGTGGGGAGGGGCAGTTGGCAAGAGGGGTGGTAAAGGAATTGGATTGAATAGGGGTGTCTGGCGAGGCTTCTGAAAAGATAAAGAGAGGGGAGGTTTGGGTTGCGGCATTAGGTGAAAGGGGGAAACTCGGAAAGTTAACATAAGTCGAGGAGAATGTGGGGTGGGAGGAGTGGGACAACTAGGGAACTAGAAGGGAGGGGGGGGGGGGGGGGGTACCATCCATCGAGGTAGGAGCTTGGCCGTTGTTTCTAGTGACGCTACATGGGGATGAGTTGAAGAGCAAGCAAGTTAAGGGAGAGTGATTGGGTGAATGGGTTGGGACAGAGGGGAGGGGAGGAGTGAATGGGATGGGGATCAGGGGAAGAGAGGAAAGGGGGAAGGGAGCAGAGATGGGGTGAGAGAGGGAGATGGGTGTAGGCGGCGGAGAGGGAGGGGAAGAGTTGGAAGGGGAAATAGGGGGGTGCATGGGTATGAGCGGACATGGCTGGAACTGGAGGGGCATGCAATGGTGGGAGGCGAAGGGTGTGAGAATGAACTGGGGAGGGTAGAGAGAAGGGCAGTGAGAGAGAAGGGGAAGATAAGGAGGGGCTCGAGGAGCCGTTCTCAATAAAAGGGGATGAATGATGAGGATTGCCAGGTGTTATAGAGGTATGGTGGGAGCGAGGAGAGGATAACTGCTGCGCAGTGGTTGTCCTCAGGCTGGGGGCCTGAGAGAGAGGTGGGGAGGATGTGAGGAAGGAACATGCTGCGAGGAGGAACACGTGGCGGATAGGGGGGATGGAGTGTGGAGGGGAGTTAATGTGAGAGGGAACATGAGTGGGTGGCGACGCATGCGAAGAGGTGTGCTGGATGTGTATGGAGGAGCCTCTAGTATTAATGGGGGCAATTGATGACTGACTTGGCTTGTCGTGCAAGGACGGCACGACGACCGACAATTAAAAAGAGATAGTTTAGAGTTCGAGGATGACGAGGAAAGGATGACACATTGGACGACCTAGGCTCCAGTGCCATAATGGGGGAGGGGGCGGCGGGGATTCTAAGGAAGATCATTTGGGATGGGAGCAGAGAAGGGTTGGGAGAGAGGATGGTCTAGGGTGCCTTGAGGGTAGGGACCAAAAACAGGTTGAGGGGAAGTATAATCCGGGGTACATTGTGGACCACCAGACCTAGGAGGCTTAGGAACATGTTTAGAATTCTTCCAATGTACTGTGGTCCAGCCTTTGTGGTTTGGACTGGGTCGGTCATGGCAATTAGAGCCCTGAATGGAAACCTTATGTGGTATGAAAATTCGTTACAGTGGAGGTGGAGGAGTTTGGGGATGTTGTCGATGGACACTGAGGCGATCAATAAGATGATGTTCCTTAAAGGGAGGGTGCCAAATGATTTCCAGTACACCAAAACGAATTCACCGCTGCTATCACCAATTGTTTTGAAGGCATACTGGTACCAGAGGTGTAGAGGAACTCCTATCAAGATCCAGATGCGTCCATTTGCTCATTCTAATGCTTCAAGAATAATAGTCCTCCTTGAAATATTAGGTTTGAATTGGGGACATCTAGAGGACAAGAAGTGAGGTCTTAGAGAGATGAGATACTTGCGGTAGTGAAAAAGCTTACAAGTGAGTTGAGGGGTCTTGAGAACTTGTTGAAGCCATTTGTTAATGCCCTTAACGTCATTATGCTGGGGGGAAACCAATGTAAGAGATTCTAAAGGAAGAGAGACGTTCTTCAATCGTTGGAGAACTGAAAAGCCAGACATGGAGAGTGGAGTTAACAAAAGAGACATGGTATTAGGTTTTTGACTTTGCGGGAGTAAGGGAAGGTTCTGTTGGAGGGGGGGGGGGGGGAGCTAGTGGAGGCTAAGAGGTGCTATCTATGCGTAAGTTTTTGGGTGGCAGAGGGTAGAGAAGGGTTGAAAGAGGTTGAAGGGGGGGGCATGTGGGTGAAGGATGGAGGTGGGAAGTTTATCCAGGGGGTGAATGAATTGTCTATTATGCCTGTAAAGGGGTGGCGAAGGAACTGTTGTTTCCTTAGACTTCATGGCTTTATGGTGAGAATGTATTGGAATGTCGGATATGAAGGCAGTGGCTCTCTATCATTCTTAGGGTGTAAATTCAAAACAGTTTTCTCCTTTTCTTTTATTAACAACCCGGGTAATTGTACTTACAATGCCAAAATTCATAGCAGAAGTAGAAAATAAATCCTACTACAATATATGTATCTTAACTCTTACTGCCTTTAAGAAAATAAACTTAATTTCATAGAATGAATTCTATTGCAACGTGATATCTAGATCAAATGAGAATCCCAGTTCGGAATCCTAGTTCAAACAAGAACCATAACTCAAAAGAGAAATTCTAATATGAATTAGAATCATGAATATTCAACTAAAAATAAATTAGGTAATAAAGTTGGCAAAGACTTACATGAATTTTGTCTACGGTCACCCTTGTAGGACTTAGCACACCGGATACCCTAATTACCAAACCGATGACGCACTAATCCTTGGCCCTGTGCACTAATCCTTGGCCCTGCTTGAGTCCTCCAAATTTGGAAGGCATCTATGGCAATACCCTCTCACGTAACTGGCGCGCTGAGAGCATGAAATCGAAACAACCGAGTATTTTTTCAACCCAAAACACGTGTATCCTTTCAACCCAAAACTAGGGCATGCCACAATGTAGCACCATCCTCGAACCACAAGACCAAACTAGGCTGGGCGTATGCTCCTCTTAGGCTAGCCTGGGTGGTATGCCAGCCTCTATGGCCTTGCCTCACTAGGGGTGTGCATAAACCTTAAGGGAGAGAGAGGGGACTAGAGAGAGATTTAGAGAGAGAAAAATGTGGAGAGAGGGAGAAGGGGGGAGAGATAGAGGGAGAGGTCTTTGTTTGAATATTTAATCGGAATGAAGGGGGTTTGCCCATTTATATAGGCCTTCATGGCCTACAAAATTCCATCTTCCAATAGGAAAGAAATTTGACCATGATTAATCTTAGGTAATTTTGACGTGAAGAGAGAATTAAATATGAGCCATCCATTTCTTAGATCAACCATTATGGTTAGGCAGGAACCCTAGAACCGTTATTCCTCTGGTCCTTGAGCCACATCCACTTCTATTCAAACATGGATTAGATATTTCATAATCCCATTAAATGTGGACTTTTATTTCACATAGAAATAAATTCCCATTATTTTAGAAATCTAAAGTCAAAGAGAGATCTATTCCACAGTCAAAATATATTTTCTAAATTTCTCATAAAGGTTTCCTTAACTAACTCTCATCAAAATAGGAGCCTTATGGGGCGTCATTTTAAATGTGAGGCATAAAAATGGCCCTTGTGGGCCCCACGTCCCACCCCATGTAGGCTCCTCACTTGTGGGGATTGGGCCCTTGGCTCCCCCATGTGGGTCCCACTCCAAAAACCTTGCCCTAAAGAGACAAGAAATTTCGTTTTTAGGGTTTTTAATGAACAATTTTTTAAATTTGAAAAAATTTAAAATCATAGCAGCATAAGTAAAGTTGGAAGACAATATTTCTGCGTTTCCAAAAAATTCCAAAACAGATTTAAAACAAATCTAGAATTGGATTGGTACTAATGGATCATGAAAAGTAACATATCCAGGGCACTCCACCTATGCTAAAATTCATGATCCATAACTGTCCTCTTAAACTAATGCAACATGAAGAATGACCCACAGTCAATCACAAGGGCGGGCTCATGATTGGCCCGTCAAAGCTATCCAATAAATGGCGGAACCATGGATCTAGTGTATGGATTTTAGGTTCCTCCCTTAAGAGCAAGTCATATCCATTATCCATAAGGATTCACATGCACATCACTATAGTGCAAGGGGACACTCTCATACACATTCACGGTTCCCTCTTATACGGGTGCTTCCCAGAATGCGGCTGTCATGTGTACATGCTGTGCAGTAGTTGTTGAGGATTTGTCCCTTGCCTTCATAGGCCCGCAGCTTTACACGGGAATCTTGGCGGGTTCCGGGCTCTTGTCATAATCCCTTGGCATCTCTTCGACCTCAACAAGGGATGACCCACTGAAAACCTCCGTGATGGTGCTTATGTCCAGGGAGTGTTTTGGACATGACCTTGGGCCATGGACCGCCAACCTCAAGGTCAGTCAACCATCACCCCTACTAGAGTGTGAACATCCACTATAAAATGTTTTTCTCTCAGGGCCTTTAAAGGCCACAAACCCCAACATGATTCTCCTTGTATAATTTGAAATAGTCTAGCATATGGGGCAACTCTGCCCTCCATACTTTTGCCTCCGTATGCCTGTAAGTGATCCTTGACAGCGCACTTTGGTTTTTCTAAGGAGGATGTCATTGACTTTAATGTTTTCACTTATATATCATTTGTGGTTTAGGGATACATTATAACTACAGTTCTTATTTTTTATTTTTATTCTCTCTTTATCTACCTTGCATTAAAGTTTTGAGAGTTCTTAATGAGCTCTGATTCTTTGATGCCATTTTGTTCAATCTTGTTTTTTGACAAGTCATTCATTTTCCTTCCCAAAAGTTTAGAAACTCTTGTTTTTTAAGGCGCATATGATTTCTTGACCAATGCTGCATTTTTTATCTTTACCGGAGGTAAGGCAGGACAAACAAAAACTTGCTTCACACGCCATTTGTACTGGTTTAACAGTTGGATTCTATGACCTGATATTTGGTGGTAATATTATTATGTTTTTGCTGGAAAAGATGCTCACTGTATTTGTGCAATTTTGGTAACTTTTTCTTTTTAGTTACTGAGTTACTGCCTTGACATCTCTTTACCTTTATTTCTTTATTTTACTTGTGCTTCTTTTTCATTTAATAAAATTTTCTCGCCTGGCACAAGAAAGGATGTGCTTGATTTTCATTCATGAATATTTGGGTTATATTACTTTTTCTGTCTCATTATCTGATTACATCTATTAAAACCCAATTTTTGATATTTAACTTAGAAGCTGATTGCTTTTTCCAAAACTTCTGGGTATTTCGTGTTTTATTGGTGATGGTTTAGGTTTGTTTTAATTGCTAAGATTGTCTCTTTTCTTTTGTTGCTAAGAAGTCACTAGACGTATTTGCAGGTTGGAAGGCGAATCCTGTTGAATTTGACTCAGTTTTTAACCGAAGCCACCATTCATTTGCTTTTGGGAGTCCAGATATTGTTCCTATCTTCTGCAGTGCCTTACCTCACAGCAGCTGGAGGGTCTATCCACATGAATTTGAAGACTTTGCAACTGGTTTGTGGACCCAAGAAGTTTGAAATGTGATTCAGTTATGTTGTCATTCTTTTTGTGGGGTTTGGTTGGGCATTTCGTGCTAATTCCATGTAAAGTAGTATCCTGAATCCACTTTACTTTTTGAATCAATATATTGTATCTTTTGGGTATTTCTGAAAAGTAGAATTATTTTACAAAACATCTAAATACTTTATTTGGATTAGATCTATTAAACATCATGTGTGTGCTTAGATACACAACCAGATACCATGGTACTCTCTCTCTCCCCCCCCCCCCACCCCTCCTCACAGTATTTCATTTAGAGGAAAAATGTGTTGCTTTATATATACGTCTGCTTCAATGCATGTGCTGAAACATGATGTCCTTCAAACTGAATGATAGGCTTTCTTTAGCTTCCTTTAGAAACTTGGGCGTAAGACTTAGGACTCACCTGAGTTGGCTTGGTAGGGGTGCTGGTCGAGTTTCATAGTACATGGCTGCGGATATAAATTTTCTAGTTCTTTTACTTTTTTGCTTTTGAACTTGGTCTGTTACCTACTTTTTATTGAGAAATGCTGATCATTCTCCTCATATCTGTGTCTAATATCTGGCCTATGTCTACACTTTCTAATGATAGGAGGCAACTAGTTGAGGACTTGTAGTTCGAGAGAGGATTCTCTTGGATTTATTATATCTTTTATGTATTCCATTTTTTAATTAGCTTGCTGACATGTCCATGGTGTTCGACCAGATAATGTTATAAGTACTTGATTCTTGCTTATGACCATTCATATTGTTATGGATATATCTACTTATATATATGCTTTGTACCACTGTCTGTGCCTGTGGGCAATGTTTTGTCTTTTCCTCTCTCAAAGATTGCCTATAAACATTTGGACTGTGTATTCAAACAATAAACAATTATTTATGCCTATAAGTGGTGTGACTTAACTTTTTGTTTTTATTATGTTGGTAAGCAAATGATATCCTATTTAATATAAAATTGAGGGCTGCAACTCAGAGCTTCACAGTGAAAGAAATTGAGACGGGAAAGGAGAAAAGGAAGATAAAAAAAGTACACAGAAGTTGGGTTTTAGAGACTTCTCTGCCCGAAGTAGCCCTTGCATGTCTGAGGACATCCCAGTAACTAATGAAAGGATCTGCATAAGTGAGTCACCGTGGCTGCATCTCCTCCTCTGTTGATATCTAGCAGCGCTTTTGTTCCAGTTAAATAACGTGCACCCATCCATGAGAAATATGGTTGGTATGGCTTTGAACTGATGCACACAGTTCAGCCAATGATAGCTTCCAGTTTCCCAAGGGAAAGATGCACAGGAATTCGTCTTGGCTATGCTGAATTTTGACACAGTTTTTCAGGTGGATTCTAGTGCATCTGATGTTGGGATTGGGCCTGTTTTAAGTCAAGATAATAGACCCTATTGCTTTCTTCAGTAAGAAGTTAAGTGATTCTAAGTCATGATATTTGACATATGATTTCGATTTCTATGCAATAGTGCAGGCACTTAGGCAATACAAGCACTATTTGATTCCGCGGGAGTTTGTATTGTATTCTGATGAGCCCTTGAGGTCCTTGAGTCCTTTGAAAAGTTTGAATAGAAGGCATGCCAAATGGGAATACACTTTTGTGATCGAGCATAGGCTGGAAGCCAGAAATCGAGTAACAAGTGCATTGAGCAGGAGATTCACGGTGTTGAGTGTTTTGTTGACATCAATTGTGGGCTTTGAAATAGTCCTGCAACAATATGCCACTGACCCATGTTTTACTGAAATTGTTGAACGGTAACAGCCGGAAGACCCTGAAGCAATTAAGCATTATTAGGGTGGTTTTCTTTTTAGGGGAAATCGCTTCTACATACCAGATAGTTCC
Source organism: Amborella trichopoda (assembly GCF_054954075.1). Taxonomy (NCBI): domain Eukaryota; kingdom Viridiplantae; phylum Streptophyta; class Magnoliopsida; order Amborellales; family Amborellaceae; genus Amborella; species Amborella trichopoda. The sequence continues at coordinate 37,391,805 of NC_142348.1, forward strand.
TAGAGGTCGAACGTAGTCTCTGAATTTCATGGAGTTAGAGGTCACTTTTGCTGAGACCATACTTTAGCTTTGGTTGAGGACATCTATTTTTGGCTGCAACAAGAAGAGAGATTTTGCGAGATATGTGGACAGACGCCATATATACCAGCTCGCAAAAGGACTCAGAACACCAGGTTGTACACTGCATTGCCAATACAAAGATAGTAATGGGAAGATGAATGAATTTTGTGACGGGATTGCCACCAACAGCCTAGGGAATGGACATTATCTTCATCGTAGTTGATCCTTACTCGAAGATGGCACATTTTATAGCTCGCCTAAACGATTTGGGTGCTACGTAGGCAGCCAATCTGTCTGTCAGAGATGTTGTTCATCACGGTGTTCCTAGAACTACCACTTCTGATCAAGATACATGCTTGTGGCGAAAGATGGGGACACAACTGCAGTTTAGCAGGAAGTACCATCCTCAAATAAATAGTCAGCTAGAGGTAGTTAATAGGATTTTGGACAATCTTTTGTGCAGGATGACCGCAACAATGGGATTTATTCTTATCTCATACCGAATTCTCGTATAATAGTGGCAAAAATAGAACCACAGGGTGATCATCATTTGAAGTAGTTTATGACAGGAACCTGAAATAGGTATTGGATCTAGTGAATTTTCCTGATACAGAGCAAGTTAGTGATCATGCGAAGGCTTGGGCAGAGCACATTCGGGACATCTAGTCGGAGCTGACAGAAAAGCTTAAGAGGAACATAGCACATTACAAACAGAGTGACACAGGCACCAAAAAGAATTTAATGAGGGTGATTTAGTTATGGTCTACCTTCCGAAGGTGAGATTTCCTTGGGGACATCTATTTTTTGCTGCAACAGAAGAGAGATTTTGCAAGATATGTGGACAGACGCCGTATGTACCAGCTCGCAAAAGGACTCAGAACACCAGGTTGTACACTGCATTGCCAATACAAAGATAGTAATGGGAAGATGAATGAATTTTGTGATGGGATTGCCACCAACAGCGTAGGGAATGGACATTATCTTCGTAGTAGTTGATCCTTACTCGAAGATGGCACATTTTATAGCTCGCCTAAACGATTTGGGTGCTACGTAGGCGGCCAGTCTGTATCTCAGAGATGTTGTTCATCACGGTGTTCCTAGAACTACCACTTCTAATCAAGATACACGCTTGTGGCGAAAGATGGGGACACAACTGCAGTTTAGCAGGAAGTACCATCCTCAAATAAATGATCAGATAGAGGTAGTTAATAGGATTTTGGGCAATCTTTTGTGTTGTTTGACAGCAGGATGACCGCAACAGTGGGATTTATTCTTATCTCTTACCGAATTCACGTATAATAGTGGCAAAAATAGAACCACAGGGTGATCATCATTTGAAGTAGTTTATGACAGGAACCTGAAATAGGTATTGGATCTAGTGAATTTTCCTGATACAGAGCAAGTTAGCGATCATGCGGAGGCTTGGGCAGAGCACATGCGGGACATCTAGTTGGAGCTGACAGAAAAGCTTAAGAGGAACATAGCACATTACAAACAGAGTGACACAGGCACCGAAAAGAATTTAATGAGGGTGATTTAGTTATGGTCTACCTTCCGAAGGTGAGATTTCCTTGGGGCCAGTACCATAAGCTGAAATTTAGGCATGTTGGGCCTTGTCATGTTCTAAAGAGATTGGAAGAGAATGCATGTAAAGTGGAACTTCTGGCAGGTTATCATATTTTGGGAAAATTTAACATTGTTGTTCTATATGATTATTATGGTGAGAATGACGAAGAGATTGAAATTGATTGGTGGGATTAGTTGCCAGAGTTTGAGGCCAAAATGATTGATTCTGTGCTTGATACCATACCACGAGGTGTGGATCATATACACTATCTTGTGGACTAGAACGATAAATCTGAAGTAGAAAAACTGTGGATCTTAGAGACGGTGTTCCAAACGATAGATCCTGCAGGTTGAAGCAATGTATCAACCAAAACGCGAGGCGAGTTGTTCTTCTAATTGGGGAATTGATGCAGTCCTGCTGATGTCATTCTGATATCATGATGCAAGAGCAAATGCCTTGTATTTTGAATTTTTCCTATTAAAAATGCGAAGATGTATTTTTTTGGGGATCTTCAGGGTTTCTTTATCAGGTTATTAAGTTTTAGGGTGTTTTTAGTTTTCAGGATTTTTAGGAGCTCTTTGGAAAAGTAGTTAGAGTACCTATGTAGTTATGCATTTTATCAAGGGTAAAAATGCCAGTATGAATTTTTTTAAGTAGGATTGATATATCAGTTAGAATTACGATTTCTTAGGCTCTAAAGTAAGGTCCTTTATTATAAATAGGGGCCCATGCAGAAAATTTAGGACGAAGATTATTGTTTACAAACATTGTTTCTAGAAGTCTTACGAATTTTATAAGGCCATGGAGGCTAGGCTTGTTAGATTCTTTTAACTTGGAATCAGTATATTATTTGATATTCTTCCTTGCAAAAAGTTTCTTCATCACATCTTGTTTAACATTTATTATTATTATTTTTTTTTCAAATTATTCACAAGTTAATATTCATGGGTTAGCCTTCACAGGGGCATTTATGAAATATTTAATATTGGTTAGGGGTGGTGTGTAGCTTTTGAGAATTTTTTAGATTTATGAGTCAGTACGGGTAGTTTGGTGTTTTATTATGCTTTTGTAGAAGAGTGGTTATTTAAGACTGATTTATTATTATAGAGAGAGACTTTCTCCATTGAAGCATCTTGCGCTTCACTTTTGCTGGAAATATGGCCTTTCATGGCCTAAATTCCAGTAGTCTCTCATTCAGTGGGAGCGATTGAGAGATTGAAATCTAGGCTCCTTGCTAAATGGGGCCCAGATTCTTTTACCCCGAGTACGCATGAGGAATCGAGAGTTTACATGTTGAGAAAACAATTTCTCAAGGAGGTGTAAGGGTCACCTCCTAGTCAGGATTTTATAGGTTAGCCTCACATTTATTTGCGATTGGCTAGGGCTTGGAGAATCCAAACGAGAAAAATAGAACCCGAGTACCTGTTGAGTATTCGCCATGTATGAAATGGTCAAAACTTATGGAATATAAGTCTGTATCCTGACACAAGGCCTTTTCATGGCATGTGCATTTTCATTTCATATGGGAAGTCACTCTTCCAAATGCATTATCTGAGTTTGGAAGAGCCAGTGTAGATGTGCTTTGAGAGGACCCTGTAATTGAGTTAGATCATGTCCCACAGGGGTACACCTGTAATCCATTGAGAGCCTCATGATCGAGAAGTTCTGGCTTAGCGGTATTGATACCCATTAATAGTGGGTACAAAAACTTATAGCAAATTTCCAAATTGAAAAACAAGTCAAAATAAACACTTTCAACAAGCCACTCGCTTAAAACTAAGCCAAGTGAATAAGTTACAATATTTTAAATAGCAATTGCAACCATTTCTAGCCTTGTAAAACCTCTGTAAATAAACTTAACTACCAACCCCTTATGGGGCAATTACATTTAAAGCAAGACTAGCTTATGAATTATACTTTCATAGCACAAATTACATCAACTATGTCCCAAAGCTTAAATACTACATAACTGCTCCAAACAAAATTCCAGGGAATAAAACCAACTAAATGGGAAATTAGATTGCCAAAGTAAGATCAGGAAGCCATGTGTCGTATCCCTTGTGTCGGGGCCCACACAATCGGGCCCTATAAGGACTTAATTTTGTCCCTTCGGATTGTGCAAAAGTAGTTCAATTTTACAAGTGTCTAATCCAAATGGGAAGAAATTATACACCTTAAAATCACTTCTTAAGATATCAACACATTGATATTATCATTCAAAAACAGAATGCAAAAGGTTTGAATCAAATCGGATCAAAATCAAGAGAGTTAAGGCCAAACTACACACGGGGGTCCTTTGAACCACCAAAGCAATCTTATGAAATGTTTATGAACTCTTATTAGTCAAAATGTGATGAGAAAGTTCAGGAAATTTAGTGACACACTGAGAGTAAAGTATTTGATGGATTTGAAGCAAAATAATCAAGGATACTATGCATGATATGGATTCTCAAGCATATGGGCTATAAGTCATGACAGGCCGCACTATGAATAAGTATGATGAAAAAGATGATCAAATGAGGTTACTAAGATCAATAAAACTTCCGTGAATGCAAAACTCCAGCAACTATAGATGCTAAGAGGAAAAAGTTCAATGGAATTTACCTTGATGAATGCACACCATGGACTCAAACATAAGAAATGAGAACCACCATCAAGATCACCAAATTCATCAATGGAACTCTAAAAGCTTTTGTGAAAGTGTGAGGTCCTCTCTCTCTCTTCAATTATCTCTCACAAAGCTCTAGAACTTCACACATGCCATTCATGGCCCATGTGTGAGTTAATTAAAACATGTGATAAAAAGGGGCCCTTACATAACACTATATAACAATGTATAACAAGGCCCCATAACACACAATCCCTTATAAAACAAACAATCAAATAGCAAACTGGTCCCCTCGCCTAGGGATCAGTGCCCAGCTGGATTGTGATCCTAGGGTGGGGCATGGGGTGCCACGTGGCAGCCCTTTGACCACTTGGATGCCACGTGGCACTTCTAGGCCAGGACTAAAGTGAAATTTGAGCCAAACAATTTGAAAAACCTCATTTTTGAGCAAATAGAAATTTCGAAAAATTCTCATTAATTCACAATAAAATGTTGAAAGTATTTGTGAGCAATTATTATGTTTTCCTCATCATTATAAAATCAGACAAAAGCTATAGTGAGATCTCAGGCTTATATACATATTGGATTATTGAAAAATCCTACTCTAATAGGTCCCTTTATAAATCCCTTTCGCAAAATACAAATAAATACATTGTAGTGTCCAAATGCACATATGCTTTTCTTTACAACTCATTGAGTTACATGCATTGAAAACTCCACATCTTTCCAAATTACATAGCAATTACATGTTCAATCTTCATCCTCATCATGTACCACATGTTACACACATACCATATATTTGATCAATGAAAATCCAATGAGATTTCAATTCATATAAACAATAAAGCATAACATTAAGGCTCATACCACAAGATTAAAGAACAATCTCAATATTTACCACACATACTCAGTTCTATCAATCATAAATCATTTAATAACGGTAAATATAGTAAGTAAATATGCATTCAAATATATAGGAAGTTCAAACCCCTTGTGCATGGGCCACAAATTCGAGCCTTTAGGGACTTAATTTTGTCACAATGAATAGTGTATAAGAGTGGTTTATAATCTCAAGGGTGTCTAATCCAATTAGGAAGCTCTTACACTTTTAAATGCACTTCTTAGAGTCGACTAAATCTATTTAAGACAGTTTGCAAGAAGAATGGAATAAATCGGATGAATATAGAGCAAGATAGAGCAAAACTACCTGTGGTGGTAGGGTTTAGGACTTAAAGAAGTATATATACATAGTGTGTAAGATTGCGTATCATCAACTCCCTTGATGCACCTATCCAATGGCACATGAGAGGCCAATATACCCTAGGCACCTATCCCCATCCAACCACTAGGATGAAAGGATGGGCTTTACCATTTTGTCGTTAGTTCCATATTTTTATTCAAGTGAATCCAATTTGCCCTTACACAAAGGCCTTTAGTTTTAAATAATCAAATAGTTTAGAGATCTATCGAGGGCAATGGGCAATAAAGTAAATGGCACGTCTCACACATATGGAAAAGTACACCTTTATGAAAGCCAATCACCTTATAGATCTAATATTTCAAACCAACCACAATGATCTTAATGTCCCCTTCACACATCATTTAATCACGAGACCTGATTTTAGATAAAATAGATTCAAAATGAGACAACTTTCTTTAGGAAGTAACACATAATAATAGACCGTTGTGGGTCAAACACCATTGTATCGGAGCGAGGGCTCTAATATGGTCCTTTAGTCCCTAAATGTATTTGAAAAATGCTTTTCAAAATTCCCAAACACTTGATTATGAGTGCCATATTCTATATGCTTAAGTTCTTGATGATTCATAGTGTTAATGGCATGATAACTGTGACTGGAAATTTCTAGAACTGTTTAGTGTTTGTAACAAATTGCTAGGACATTCAGTACTTTACATGAGGGAATGATATTTGGTGTTATTGAGTTTACTTTCATATGGAATAGGTCCCATGACCATGCTGTGTATATTTTGGAAGCTATTAACTGTTTGATCATATGTTCCAGATCTGAGAAATAAATTTCCAAGAGCTTTACATGTTTTTGCATGGGGATTTTGAATGATCAAAACTTATAGGATTGAGTTGGAACCTTTTTGTACTTTTGAGGAATCAAGTTTAGTTTAAATTTGTTTTTGGGCTCATATGAAAATTCCCCATATTTGGAAAGTAGAATCTTTTCACATGTGTGAGCTTTGCAAATTATTATATTGCCCATTACCCTTAGTAGATCTCTACACTAAGACATTACTTAAAAACCAACATTGTTTTTAGAAGGGCATATTGGATACATTTGGAATAACTTGGAAGGACAAAATGGTAAAAGTAGCATAACTTGGGTTAGTGTGAGTGATAATGGTGTGAAATCCCATCCCTTCATCCTAGTGGTTGGATGGGGATGAGTGGCTAGGTACATTAGTCTCTCATGTGCCTTTGGATTAGTGCAACAAGGTTGTTGATTGAATCCAAAGTTACACCCATGTTATAAAAGCACATCATATGATCTTAAACCCCAAAAGAGACTCAACACTTGAATCAAAATCTTGAAAGTTCGTGCTCCCTTTTAGAGCCTTGTGTGAGAGTTCAAGAAAGAGTTTGACACCACGTTTTTCCTATAGAGTTGTAGAGTTCCATTGATGAGCTTGGTGATCTTTATGGTTGTCTTCATTTCTTATGTATGAGTCAATGGTGTGCATTCGTCAAGGTAAACTCCATTGAATTTTTCTTCACATAAGTTCACATTCTTAAACATCTGTCGTTGTTGGAGTTTTGTATTTACAATATGTTTATTGATCTTAGAATCCTTGTTTGATCATCCCTTTTCATCATACTTATTCATAGTGTGGTGCTTTATGAGTTATAGCCCATATATATAAGAATCCATGATCATGCCTAGAATCCTTTGATTATTTTGCTTCAAATCAATCAAATACTTTAGTCACAATATATCTCTGAATTTTCAGAAGTTTTTTATCACGTTATTACGTGTGAGGGTTCATAAACTTTTCATACAAGATTGCTTTGGTGGTCCGACGGGCGACTGTGTTTGGTTTAGCCATAGTTATCTTGATTTTGATCCGATTTGATTCAAACTTTTTGCATTCAATTTTGGATGATAATATCACTGTGTTGAGCTCTTAAGAAATGATTTTAAAGTGTGTAATTGCTTCTCATTTGAATTAGACACACTTGTAATATTGAACCACTGTTGCACAATTCGAAGGGACAAAATTAAGTCCTTCTAGAGCCTGAATGCATGGCCCCGACGCAAGGGGTTCGGACTTGGCTTCTCACATATTTGTATACATGTTTATTTACTGTATTTACAATAATTAAATTATTCATGGTTGAAAAAATTGTGTATGTTAAGTGAAAAATAGAATTGTGCGTTTAATCTTGTAGTATGAGTTTTAATGCTATTTTGTGTTTTCGTGAATTAAAATCTCATTGGATTATTATGATCAAGTGTATGATGTATGAGACATTGTGGTATATGATGAAGATGAAGAATGAAGATAGATTTATTATGTAATTTTGATATAATGAGGAATTTTAAGTGTAAGTCATGTAATATGCCGTTTAAATGTATATTGTGAGTACTTGGACATTATGTTTAATTGTATTTTTGAATAATAAAACTTCAACACTAATGGGTCCCTTACAAATCCTTTACTCAAAAATACAATTAAACTCAATACAATATCCACATACTTACGATACATATCTATACGACATATTATATGACTTGCACTTAAAATTCTTCATTATATCAAAATTACATGATAACTCCATCTTCGTTCTTCATCCTCATTATATATCACAATGTCTCATCCACGTCATATACTTGATCATAATAATCTAATGAGATTTCAATTCACATAAACAATAAAGCATAATATCAAAGTTCATACCACGTGATTAAAAGCACAATTCTATTTTTCATTTAACATACACTATTTATTCAATCATGAATCATTTAATAATCGTAAATACAGTAAATAAACATGCATCCAAACATGTGGGAAGCCAAGTTCAAACCCCTTGTGCCCGAGCTACAAATTCGAGCCTTTTAGGGATTTTATTTTGTCCCAATGAATAGTGTAAGAGTGGTTTATAATCTCAAAGGTGTCTAATCCAATTAAGAAGCTCTTACACTTTTAAAATCACTTCTTAGAGTCTACAAAATCGATCTAAAACAGTTTGCAAGAAGAATGGAGGAAATCAGATCAATATTGAGCAAGTTAGGGCAATACTACTTGTGCTGGTCCACCGGTCCTCCACAACAACTTTTCATGAAGAAGTTCTTAACTCTAAATGAGTAAATATACTTCTAAGAGAATCTAGATATCTCTGGAATTTGAATAACAAGACTCAAAGATGCTCAAGAAAATTCGTGGAAGAGAGATAAAAAGAAACTATGCATGATCAAAGGTTTATCAATGCATAATACACATAAGCAAGTGAGGGATCACACTAAGTGGGAATGTCATGAAGATATATGAAAATAAAGATCTAAGGAAACTAAAACACAACTATAATTGAAAATTTCAAGAAGCTTTGATATAGGATAAAATGATCTTTGATGAAGAATAGCTTAATAAGATAATACCTTAATCATAGTATGAGATAAGCTTGATTTTATGGAGTGAACGACCACCATCAAGCTTCAATGATCATCAATGGAAGATGGGAACTCTCAAGAGTAAAGGGGTGGTACATGGTGGACACATGGTTTGATCTTTTTCTCTCTCTCTTTATTCACTTCAAGCAAAATTGATTTTTTCGAGTGTGATATGGTTTGGGACTTAAAGATATATATATAGTGTGAAAGATATCATCAAACCCCTTAATGCACCTATCCAATTGCACATGAGAGGCTAATATACCCTTAGCCACCCTCCCCCATTCAACCACTTGGATGAAGGGATGGGATTTAACACCTTTATCACCCACATTAAACCCTAAGTATGTCCACTTTACCTGTTTGTCATTATGTCTATATTTTTATTCCAAGTGAATCAAACTTGCCCTTGCACAAAAGCTCGTAGTTTTAAATAATCCAATAGTGTAGAGATCCATCAAGGGCAATGGGCAATTAAGTAAATGGTAAAACTCACACGTGGAAAAGTACACTTTTATGAAAGCCAATCACCTTATAGGTCTAATGTTTCAAACCAACCACAATAAGCTGAATGTCCTCTTCATATATTTGTGAAGATATTTTGAAATTCAAATTCATAAATTGAATTATCATGTATTCAATATTTAAATTAAATTAAAATGGACCTCACACATGCCAACAAAGGTACTTGTGTGAATCAATTAAACATGTGACAAAAATGTACCATAAATTATAACATAATATGGCAAGTCAAAGAACAATATATAACATAACAAAATAATGTATTCCTTCCCCGTTCCCCACCTTGGGATTAGTGCTCAGCTTGGCATTGATTTTACGGTGGGGCCAGGGGTGTCATGTTGCCACCTATGGCCACTCGAGTATGCCATGTGGCAATCCTCAAATGGAATTAGGTCTAAAAAAATATTAAAAGTATATTTGTTTTTCAAAAAATTCTCCAAAATTCACAATAAATATTTAAAATATTTATGAACATTTATTCATCATTTCTCATTATAATTAATTGGACAAAGGGTAGGTGAGATATTATGACTTCGACTTTAAGTATCAGAGTACTCCATTGGGTTAGTCTCAAATGAAGTTCCGCTGGTGTCTCAAGCTGACCCAATGGACCTATGCTCCACAATCTGTGGCAGAGACACATAATTGGTCATATCAAAGTCACTGAGTTAGAGTTTCTCATAATTTGGCTCTTAATGGATTACAGATACACCCTTGTGGGACATAGTTCAATACAAGTACAGGGTTCCTCTCAAAGCACATATGCACTAGCTCTTCCAAACTCAGATAATGGATTTGGAAGAGTGGCTTCCCATGTGAATGTTAGTGTATATGCCCTGGAATGGTCTTCTATCAAGATATGGATTTTTGTCCCATAAGTCATGACCATCCCATACAGGTGAGAGAAAATTAAAGAGAGAGAGACCTAACATTTTTCACAAAAGCTTTTAGAGTTCCCTTGATGAATTTGGTGATCTTGATGGTGGGTTTTTTTTTTTATGTTTGAGTCTATGGTGTGCATTCATCAAGGTAAACTCCATTGAACTTTTTCCTCTCATGAGTTCATGTTTTTGGTATCTATACTTGCTGGAGTTTTAAATTTACATAAAGTTTTATTGATCTTAGAATCCTCATTTGATCGTCTATTTCATCATACTTATTCATGGTGTGGTCGTTCATGAGTTATAGCCCATATGTATGAAATTCCCTGATCATGCATAATATCATTTAATTATTTTGCTTCAAATCCATCAAATACCTTAGTCTTAGTGTATCACTAAATTTCTAGAAGTTTCTCATCACGAACCTTACACAATGGAAAAATCGATTTTGCTTGAAGTGAATAGAGAGCGAAAGAAAGAGATCAAACTTTGTGTCCTCCACATATCGCCCCTTTGCTCTTGAGAGTTCTCATCTTCCATTGATGATTTTTGAAGCTTGATAGTGGTCTTTCACTCCATAAGATCAAGCTTATCTCATACTATGATTAAGGTATTGTCTTACTATGCTATTCTTCATCAAAGATCATTTTATCCTACATCAAAGTTTCCTAAAAATTTCATTTACAATTGTGTTTTAACTTTCTTAAATTTTGATATTATCTTCATGACATTCCCAGATAGTGTGATCCCTCACTTGCTTATGTGTATTATGCATTGATAAACCTTTGATCATGCGTAGTTTCCTTTGATATCTCTTCCATGAATTTTATTGAGCATCTTTGACACTTGTTATTCAAATCCCAGAGATATCTAAATCCCCTTAGAAATATATTTACTCATTCAGAATTAGAACTTTTGCATGAAAAGTTGTTGTGGTAGACCTGTGGACCACCACAAGTAGTATCGGTCCATATTGATCGGATTTCCTCCATTCTTGTTGCAAACTGTTTTAGATCGATTTTATGGACTCTAGGAAGTGATTTTAAAAGGGTAAGAGCTTCTTAATTGGATTAGACACCCTTGAGATTATAAACCACTCTTGCACTATTCATTGGGAATTAAAAGCCCAAATTAAGTTCGGGAAGCCATGTGTCGAACCCCTTGTGCCGGGGCACGCTATCGGGCCCTACAAGGACGTAATTTTGTCCCTTCGGATTATACAAAAGTGGTTCAATCTGACAAGAGTTTGTAATCCAAATAGGAAGCAATTACACACCTTCAAATCACTTTTTAAGATCTCAACACTTAGGCATTATCATCCAAAACGACTTCGAAAGGTTTGAATCAAATCGGATGAAAATCAAGAGAGTTATGGCCAAACTACACACGGTGGTCCCACCAAAGCAATTTTGTATGAAAAGTTTATGAACCCCCATAAGTAAAAACATGATTAGAAATTTTTGGAAATTTAGTAACACACTGAGACAAAGGTATTTGATGGATTTGAAGCAAATTAATTAAAGGATGCAATGCATGATCATGGATTCTCATGCATATAGATTCATGAAGTACCACACTATGAATAAGTATGATGTAAAAGATGATCAAATGAGGATTTAAGATCAATAAAACTTTTGTAAATTCAAAACTCCAACAATTATAGATGCTAAGAACTTGAACTTGTACGAAGAAAAAATTCAATGGACTTTTCCTTGATGAATGCACACCATGGACTCAAACTTAAGAAAGGAGGACTACCATCAAGATCACCAAATTCATCAATAGATCTCTAAAAGCTTTTGTGAAAAATATGAGCTCTCTCTCTTCAATTTTCTTTCACAAAGCTCTAGGAAAGGGGGGGCACAAATTTTCCAAATTGGTTCAAGTGTTGAGTTAGGGTTTGATATCTTATGATGTACTTTTATAACGTGGGTGTAATTTGGATTCAATCAAGATGCGCTACTCCAAAGGCACATGAGAGGCTAATGTACCTAGCCACCCATCCCCATCCAAACCTCCATGCCTTACTCACAGGAACAAAATGGTGTTGCTGAGAGAAAGAATGGGACCCTAGTTGAGATGGAGCGATGTATGATGAGTAACGTTAATCTTAGATTAGAGTTTTGGGGGGAGGCGATTCTGACCGCCACACATGTCCTTATTCTGACTCCTAACGAAGCGATTTCATCAAATCCTTACCTTTTCTTGATGGGCCGACCTCCCTCAATAAAGCACCTCAAGTTTGGGGATGTTCAGCCCATGTCCTCATACCCTCCCAAAATCGGTCCAAACTTGATCCTAAAATCATAAAATGTCCTTTCATAGGATACCCATGTCATGGGAAGGGATTTAGGTTTTATAACCTTTTGAATTGCAAAGTGATCGAAAGTCTTGATGCCCATTTCTTTGAAGATGAATTCCTTGAGAGAGAATCAACCCAAAAGAGAGTGAACTTCCATAAGCTTGAGCCTAACAGATATGTTGAAACCATCCCACTTAGGTGAAGTGAGAGAATAAGGAGACCACCCTATTATTTCATTTATCTTGGGAAGGATTGTGAGAGGATTAATGAGCAACTTGATGATGAACCTTATTCTTACCTACATGCCATGTCTTGTCCGGATCACACATTATGGAAGGGAGCGATGCAAGATGGGATAAATTCGATCATAAAGAACCATGTATGGGAGTTAGTTCACTTACCACCTAACCATAGACCCATTGGATTTAAGTGGATATTCGAAAAGAAAGTTAACTGCGAACGGTATATTGAAAAATTCAAGGCAAGGCTTGTAGCTTTACTCAAAAGGTAGGGGTAGATTATTTTGACGCCTATTTAACTGTTGCCAAAATGCCTTCAATTAGGATGATCATATCTATCGCAGCCTACCTTGACCTAGAATTGTATCAAGTGGATGTGAAAACCGCCTTCTTAATGTTGACTTAGAAGAAGATGTGGCCATGACCCAACCCAAGGGTTTTGTTGTGAAAGGAAAGGAAACGTTTGTGTACAAACTTAACAAATCACTTTATTGTCTCAAACAAGCTTCAAGAAGATGGTAACTCAAGCTCTACCAAACCCTGATTAGATATAGATTCAAACCAAATGAGGATGACTATTGTGTGTACTATAAGACCAGTGGGAGTGGCATTACTTTCATGGATTTATATGTGGATGACATTCAAATAGCTAGTAGCACCCTAGACCATATAAGGGACGCAAAGGAAATGCTATCAAGTAACTTTGATATGAAAGATGTGGGAGAGGCTTTGTAGGTGTTAGGGATTCAAATTATAAGAGATAGAGCAGCCTGCACTTTTCAATTATCTCAATCTACATATTATAAGAAACTTCTTGAGAGATTTGGTATGAGTGAATCCAAGACTATAAATACACCCATGGAAAGGAGAGGAAAATTAAATGTCAATATGAAACCAAACAATGATCTTGAGAGAAATGCGAAGGAAATGATCCTGTATCGGATTGTCATAGGATCACTAATGTATTTAACCATGGGAACTAGACCCGATCTAGCTTTTGCCCGAAGCATGATTGGTTGGTTTCAAAGTGATCTTGGATTAGAACATTGGAAAGCCGTGAAAAGAATCATGTGGTATTTGAGAGGAACGTTTGATTATGGATTAACCTATAGCAATGTGAGTGAGCTTAAAGTTTTGGGATACATAGACTTCGACTATCAAGGGGACCCGGATGACTCAAGATCCACTTTGGGTTATCTATTTCTTTATTGGGGTGGTGCCATATCTTAGCACACCAATAAGCAAGATATTCTAGCCCTATCTATCATGGAAGCCGAGTATTTGGCTTTATGTTCTGCAACTTTAGAAGCCATATGAGTTAAGAAGTTCTTGAATCATCTTAACTTCAACCCTCTAAAACATGGAACTATAAGAATCATGTGTGACAATCAAGCAGCAATAGCTGTGGCTGTTGAACCAAGGTTCCATTGCAAATCAAGGCACATTAAAGCTCAATATCATAGAGTATGAGAAGAGATAGCAGCTGGTGAAGTCTAAGTTAGTTATTTTCCATCTAAGGCTGTTCATGCGGATTCATTAATTAAAGGCTTGGGGGCAAATTATTTTGTGAGGCATGTGCAGGGGATGGGTTTAAAGAGGTTGACATAGTTGTTATTTCTTTATCTATTGCTTGTGAATGATATATTCATGGATGAATATGAATGCTTTGATTTATTGAACGATAATGAGAGAGATACGAATTCAGGCCTCAAAATGCCAAGTGGGAGAATGTTGGAAATATGGCTTTTCAATGCTTAAATTCCAGTAGTCTTCCATTCAGTGGGAGCGATTGAGAGATTGAAATCTAGACGCCTTGCGAAATGGTGTCCAAATTCTTTTACCTCTAGTACGCATGAGGCATCGAGAGTTTACGTGTTGGTAAAGCAATTTCTCAAAGAGGTATGAGGGTCACCTCCTAGTCAGGATTTTATAGGTTAGCCTCATGTTTAGTTGTGATTGTCCAGGGCTTAGAGAATCCAAACGACAAAAATAGAACCTGAGAACTTATTGAGTATTCATCCTGTATGGAATGGTCAAGACTTATGGGATATAAATCTGTATCCTGATACGAGACCATTTCTTGGCATGTGCATTTTCATTTCGTACGAAAAGCCACTCTTTTAAATGCATTATCCGAGTTTGGAAGAGTCAGTGCACATGTGTTGTGAGAGGATCCTTGTAATTGAGTTAGATCATTTCCCACAGGAGTATACCTGTAATCCATTGAGAGCAGGATGATCAGAAGTTTTGGCTCAATGGCTTTGATGTGGCCAATTATGTCTTTGCTTTAGACTGTGAAACATAGGTCCATTTGGTTGTTTTGAGACTCGACAGAACTTCATTTGGGCTTAGCCCAATGGAGTACTTTGATACCTACAATTATAAGCTTGAGATCTCACTTTACCTTTTGTCCAATTTTATAATGATGAGAAAAACGTAAGAATTGCTCACAAATACTTTAAATATTTATTGTGAATTTTGAAGGATTTTTCGTAATTTGTAGTTTCTCAAAAACGAGGTTTTTCGAATTGTTTGGCTCAAATTTCACTTTAGTCCTGACATGGAAGTGCCACGTGGCACCCCACACCCCACCTTAGCATCACCGCCCAATTGGGCATTGATCTTTAGGAGGGGGGACCAGCTTGGTATTCGGGTTAGTTTTATAAGGGGTTGTGTTATGGTGTCTTGTTATATATTGTTATATAGTGTTATAACTTAAGGCCCCCTTTTTATCACATGTTTTAATTAACTCACACATGGGCCATGCATGGCATGTGTGAAGTTTAATTTAATTGTTTAATAATATTAAAGAGAATCGATTTTCAAATTTGAGTTCAAAAATATCTTCACACACATGTGCGAAGGGAACATTATCTTTGAATTGGTTGGTTTGAAATTTTAGAGCTATAAGGTGATTGGCCTTGATAAAGTAAAATCTCTTCACGTGTGTGAGCTTTGCTAGTTATTTCTTTGCCCATTACCCTTGGTAGTTCTCTACTGTAATATATTATTTAAAAAACAAGGGTGTTTTTGTTAGAGCATATTGGATACAATTAGAATAATAACGTGATTCGATGATAAAATCGTAAAGTGGCATAACTTAAAGTTAGTGTGAGTGATAATGGGGTGAAATCCCATCCTTTCATCCAAGTAGTTGTATGGGGATGGATGACTAGGTACATTAGCCTCTCATGTGCTTTTTGATTCATGCATGAAAGGTTTTGATTGAATCCAAGATTATACCCATGTCTTAAAAGGACATCATAAGATCTCAAACCCTAACTAACTCAACACTTGAACCAATTTGGAAAATTTGTGGCCCTTCTTTTCTAGAGCTTTGTGAGAGAAAATTGAAGAGAGAGGGACCTCATGTTTTTCACAAAAGATTTTACCTTTGATGAATTGGTGATCTTGATGGTGGTCCTCTTTTCTTATGTTTGAGTCCATGGTGTGCATTAATCAAAACTCCATTGAACTTTTTTCTCTCATAAGTTATGTTCTTAGCATCTATAATTGCTGTAATTTTGAATTTACAAAAGTTTTATTGATATTGGAATCCTCATTTGATCATTTTTTCATCATATTTATTTATAGTGTGGTCCTTCATGAGTTATAGCCCATATGCATGAGAATCCATGATTGTGCATAGTATCTTTTGATTATTTTGCTTCAATCCATCAAATACTTTAGTCTTAGTGTGTCACTAAATTTTTCAGAAGTTTCTCATCACGTTTTTACTTTTTGGGGGTTTATGAACTTTTCATACAAGATTGCTTTGGGGGACCGTCGTGTGTAATTTGGATATAACTCTCTTGGTTTTGATCCGATTTGATTGAAACCTTTTTGCATTATGTTTTGGATGATAATACCAATGTATTGAGATTTTAGGAAGTGATTGTAAGGTGTGTAATTGCTTTTCATTTGGATTAGACACTCTTGTAAGATTGAACCACTTTTGCACAATCCAAAAGGAGAAAATTAGGTCTTTAAAGGACCCGATTGCGTGGCCCTGGCACAAGGGCTTCGACACATGGCTTCCCAATCTTAATTTGACGTTCTAATTCCATGTTTAGTTGTATTTATTCCCAAGAATTTTGTTTGGAGCAATTGTATGTTGTATTTGAGCTTGGGATAGTTTATGTAACTTGTGCTATGAAAGTTTAATTCATAAGCTAGTCTTGCTGTATATGTATTTGCCCCATAAGGGGTTGGTATTTGAGTTTATTTACTGTGGTTTTATAAGGCTTGAAATGATTGTAATTGTTATTTTAAGGATTGTAACCTATTCCCTTGGCTTGGTTTTAAGCCAATGGATTGTTGAAAGTGTCATTTGACTTGTTTTTTGGCTTTGAATTGGCTCTAATCTTTGTAGCCACTATCAACTTTTACTGATTCTATTGAATTTCCTATCCTAATTTCTGCTTAATCTTGTCCATCAATACTCGATGCTGCATCAGGAACCAAGGTTACTTCTTCCCCCTGCGTGCCACTATTATTGGGCTTTCATAGTTCTCATACAGTGGTCATGAAACATAATTTCTTTGCTTACAAACTTCATAAGCATGAAACTGAGTTCCAAGTAACTACTCTCTCCTGCTAATCCGTGAGAATTATATGGGTTACTTTTTAGAAGAGCCCATAGGCTACTCTTGTTAGGTTTTTTGTGGCCTTTAAAGGCTTATAGAGCTTGTAAAAATGATATGCATAGTGGAAAATGCATTTCAGTGGGAGTGTTTTGATTGATCAAAGGTTGGCCAATTTATGGCCCTAGTCATTCCAAAACTCTTGCCCCTGGGCATGTGGCACAATCGAGAAGGGTTTGAAGTGGGTCATCCCTTGTTGAGGTCGGTGAGATTCCTAAGGATTACGTTGATAGGCCCGGAGAACTGTGTTGTCTCCTGTATGCGGTTGTAGGCGTATGAGAGCAAGGGACTAATTTTCAACAAACTAACGCATGTCATGTACTCATGATAGCCGCATGGGATGCAACCCCTAGAGGGACACTTGTACATGTGCGTGGTGAGAGCTATCTTTGCGCTGTAGTGATAAGTGCTAGACTTGCTCTTAAAGGAGGCAACTGAAATCTACATTCTTGGATCATGATCTCACTGTTTTATTATTTAACTTTGACTAGTTAACCATGAGCCCTTGCAAAGAGATTGTGGGTCATGGGACTTTGTTGGGTTGGATAAGAGAACAATTGTGGATCATGGTTTCTGGGGCGAGTGGAGTTCCCTTCAGTCCACTCCTAGTATATTTTTTTGGTATTACAAATTTTTTTTTTATGTTTAAATATTTTTTCTGAATTTTAAAGTATTATTTTTGCTGTAAATTTTTATAAAAAGCTATTTCTGAAAATTTCAGAACTTTAAAAATAACACGTGTGATCAATGATCCAGCCCCACATGTGGCACCCCGTGCACCCTAGAGATCACACCCGATTTTTGTACGGCATATTTGACATACCCTATTTTCTTGCTAAAGGGGGGAGAGCACGCCACATTTTTGGCTGAAAGGTGGCATACCCAAATATTTGAAACAAAAAAGGGCCACACACTGTTGTTTAAGAGAAAGGGGGATGCGTCCCTGATGCGGTGGGGGGCTGATGCGGTGATGCGGCTCGGATGCAGATGCATCGCGATGATGCGATCAATAAATGTAAAAAAATTCTACAAAATCTAAAAAAATAAGTTAATGCATAGAAAAAAATATGAAGGTGATATATGTGATAGTAGGTATTTTAGTTTAATGATTAACTTCAAAACTACTAGCTATTGGAGATTCTATATCCAGTTATCCACCCATATAAGTATTTCTACAGAGCAAGCATATGACACAATTTCTATCTTTGGGATTTTTAGTTTAGATATTTCCAAGCCGGATCCTTATTACTAGAAGATTGGGAAGAAGACATTGCCCCAAAAATATGTATAATAGTAATATTGTAAAAGAAGGAAAAAAATTTATCGACTCTGTGAAGCACTACTTGATTTCTTCACAACCTCTGAAACCCCTGATTTCTTATCACAAAATTCACCCTAACATCTCCAAATCAACAATCAAAGGCATCCAATGAACATCCAAGTACCACACAACTGCCAAATTAAAAATTTCGATGAAAAAAAAATTTCCACCGAAATGTTTTTTACCTCGATTTGATGCAAAAAAGGCCACAAAAGTGGCTGAAAATCTTCGTTTAGGTCCTCTAATACCCCCCCAAACAGTTTCCCTAACATTTGGATGGTCAAAAAGACCATTTTACCCCTCCCATGGGGGTAAAACAGAAAAAAATTTCGATGGACACTGTAGCAGTGGGATGCGTTGCGATGCGACGAATGCGGGATGTGGCTACGATGCGGCCTGATGCGGCGCACATGCGGCCGCATCTGCCAAAAGCGCATATGCTCCTGTTTCTGATGTGGATGCGAGCGCATCCCGCATGATGCTGCCGCATATGCGGCCGCATTTTAAAACACTAGGTGGTATGCGTAAGTATGTTAACAAACAGAGGGAACCCTTTTATTTTAGGAGAATGGAGGGAATGCCCCACTTAAATATTATTTTTTTATTTGGTTTAAAATATAAGATTTTGTTTCCTATATTTTATTGGAGATTTAGATAATATTTATCTAAATAATATTGAAGTTTAATTTCAAACTTAAATGAGAAATCTAGATAAAATTTGTTTGATTGGGTTTATATTTTAAATAGGAGTGGATTAAGTCAAGGTGTAAGTGGATAAGGTTCCTAAACTTTCCATCCAAAATCATGATGACTGATTTTGAAATGAATGACTCTAATTGATCTCTCACCCCACAGATTTCCTATTTATTCTTATAACGTTTTTACTAAAAATTAGATAAGGCAATATGAGAATCCTATTCAAACTAGGAGAGAAGGAATCCTATTCAAACCAAGAGATAGATTTCTTATAGATTTGCTTCTATTTAAAGACCAAGTTTGACCCTATTTCAAACTATCAAACGATATTTTTTCTCTCCCAAAGATCCTCTCTCTCTCTCTCACGCCCCAAAAAGATCTCTCTCACTCCCCAAAAGGTCTCTCTCTCTCATGCCTAGGTCCTTTCTGCACAATGCTGCTTTTCTCTCCACCTTCTCTCTCACGACTCTCTCCTAATTTTGGCCATCATGCCATCCTCTCTCCAGCCTTGGGAGTCACGTGGTCTCTCTCTCCTTCTCTCTATTGTTTTATTTTGAGTAGTTTATTTTTTGAAGGAGAAGAAGAGGAGGAATTAAAAATAGGTTTGCTATATTTTTTTGAAGAATGAAGAGAGAAGCCTAGCCTAGAGAGATCAACTCCCAAGATCAGCGTATTTTGTTCTGAATGGGTTTCTCTAAACCCTAGTTTATTTTTGAGCTCTCAAAAATCTTAAGGAAAGAAGTATTGCCTATAAAGCTTCCCTATCTTAAAATTTCCCGCGACACCTTAAAGAGTAAAAGTGTACCATTGATCATGGAATCGGGTGTGGATGTACCAAGTCCTAGTATGGTAACTCCAGGCATCTTTCAGTAAGTCTTCCCATTAGTTTTTATTCTTTTTCAGTATTTTTTTTTGTAAATTTTCAAGAACTTATTTTGTGCTTAGAATTGTAATAAAAATCAGAATAATGTTCTTGGATAATTTCTATTTTTCTTAGCAGTGAAAATAAAGATCCTAGGTTGTATCTAGGGCTTTGTTTTAATTTTCAACAATATATTGTGGTACAGTAAGTGGAATTCAGGTATTTAGAATAAAAGTAAAAGAAACATTTTTTAATTAAATACCTTGAGTTCCACATAGCCACACCTTTCAACTCCAAACTAACATGAGCTATGTGTCAGTCCCAAAATGAGTGCATGATAGTCTCCTGTGTGCAGTGCACCTATCTCAGGGCATAGGAAGCAAATAGAAGGCATGTCACTCAACATTACTCAACCAAGCTATTTGTCACCTGACTTGTTGGGTTTTGTGGTCCTTAAAGGCCAAGAGAGCTTGTAAAAATGATGTATGTAGCGGAATATGCACTTCAGTGGGAGTGTGTGTGTTGACTAACCAAGATTGGACGGCTTATGGCCCTGGTCATGTCCAAAAGCCTTAGCCTTAGGCATGTGGCACAACCGAGAAGGGTTTGACGTGGGTCATCCCTTGTTGAGGATTGAGAGATGCCTTGGGATCAATGTTTCAAAAAATGCGCGGCCGGCCTTGCGCCCAGCGCCCTGTAGTACAAATTCTTAAGATATATTTATATATTTGCTGTTCAAACGCACATACATGCATATGTTTGTGTCAATTTTATAATTTATTTCATTGGAAAATATTGCAACATACGTTTTTATATACAAACGTATGACATATCAGTATGTCACAGGTTGAGAACAAACTTGTTCAAAATTTCAAACCATACAAAACATTTAAATATCTAAGAGGCTATGTAAGGTCTCCAACTCAGCAAATCTCATATTCTCCATATTCCATATCCATAATAACATCCAAGTCTCAAAAAGGGCCAAAAAAAAAGTATAGACCACAACAAGTCCAAACCAAGATGGTGCAATAAAGATACTACAAAAGAAGAGAGAAGACATCAATAAGAATCATAATCATCATCTTCATTGATTGCATCTGCATTAGAATTGAAGTCGTCATCATCAAAATGATCACCCTCTTTAATATATTCCTCTTCTTCCATAGATTCTTATGAATTTGCCTCCTTCTTCTATCTCCCTCTGTCAATGTGAAGTACCAGAAAAAGTCGTTGCTCGAGTGGGCCTCCTAGGATCAGAAGCTCGTCCCGAAGCCTCCTCAACCATTTCCCATGTCAAACCCTTTCCAAGGAAGACCTCCTCAGTACCAGGGTCACTAACCAGCCAATCTGAAGCATTCTCCATGTCTTTCGAAGAGACAAGATCCTTCTTTGGCTGGTTTTTCTTTTCGTTGAGCCTTTGATTCTCTCTAACAAAAACCAAGTCATTGAGCTTCCTTTGCTCAAGCGTATTTCTTCTCTTTGTATGCACCAATAAGGAAAAATGCATGAGTAACTATTATGATCTTTTTATCTTCTGTGAATCTAAATTAGAAAAATGAACTTGTAAACAAGAAAAGTATATAAAATCATAAAATACCATCTCAAACGAACTCCAATTGTGCTCACAACCGGAAGAGGTATTAAACTCAAGATCTGTATAGCCATCTTCTGGAGGTGTGGAGTGCTACTCCCATGTTGTCTCCACCATTGGGTTGCAATATGTGGGCAACCTTTATAATTAATTCAGGTATTTAACATTATCATATATAATTTTTGGAACTTGATATTTGAAAGAGAATTATAAAACAAAAGTACAAAATATATTATCTGGTTCGTCTTTGTTTCTCTGTCATAATGCCATATCTTTCTCGAATAACATCAAAGCACACTTGTACGAAATGAGCTCTTTAGTTTATATCTTTTCCTGAATATGTGGATTGGGAACTAATTTCTCAAGGAACTCATAAAAACCATCCATAATTGTCTCTTTTGCCTCCATATCAGCATCTGGATAAAAGAATTTGGGGTTCAAGTAGTACACCGCTGCATGCAATGGTCTATGGAGCTACCTATTCCACTTGTCATCTATAATCACCCGAATTCGGCCGTACATGGCTTCATCATTGCCCAAATTCTCTACAATCTCATTCTTAACCCTTTGAATTGCATCATATGTAAAGCCCATGGAGGGCTTATCAGCATCAACCATGTGCAAGACCCTCACCAAGGGAAGAAATGCTATTATCACATGCTTTATACCCCAGGTCAAAAATATTTAGAAAGAGGAAAATCCCGTGCTTTCTTTCCCTTGGCATCTCTAGACCACTTACTCCTACTCCACTCCTTTGAAGCAAACATAGACCATAATGGAATTGTCCTTTGAGACATGCTTTGTAGACTAAGGTAGGCAGTGGCAAATCTAGTGACCCCGGGACCTCACTAGCTCTTTCTTCTTTGTAAACTTGTGCATCATGTTAAGGGTAGGTATGTGACTGTATTTGAAGACTGTAACCTCTTTAGCCTTAGAAAGAACTCCTTTAATAGTAGCCAACTTAGCAATGGCCTCAAGCATAAGTTCTACGCAATGTGCAGTGCAAGGAGTCCAAAATGTGTGAGGCTTCTTCTGTCGAAGCAAATGACCTGCAACTAGATTGGGAGCAGCATTATTTGTGACCACTTGAATTATAAGTTCCTCTCCAATCTCCTCAATGCCCTTATCGTTGAAAGAAAATATATAATGAGCATCATGAATATCATCTCAAGCATCAATGGATCGCAAAAAGACTGTACCCAAGGGACAATTTACCGATAAATTCATGTTGCTCCTCTTATCACTCTACATATCGGTCATTAAAGAAACCCCAAATTTAGCCCACCCCTCCTTATGGGTCTTGAGATACCTTTCAAACTTGGCCCAAATTGCCCAATTACTTCCAACATATTATGGAAGCTTTTCAAGTGAGCGGTGTTAAAAGAAATGCCCGCTGGGAAAACCAACGAGCAAATACTGAATCACCCTGCCTCTTTCTTGCTTCTTAAATCTTTTTTCAATTGTCACTTGATTTTTTCCCTTTCCCTTTCCTTTCTCAATTACTGTTTCAGGGTTAGCTGTAAAAAAACTATCAATGGGCCCTTTCATATGAGGCTTCTTAACCCAAAAGCCCTCTTACTCTTAGAGCTCTAGTACCAACCATGGCTACCTCCTCTTCTCCCTCTTCATCTTCTTCTTCAGTGTCAATATTATCATAAAAAAGATGAACCCCTGACTTTAATTCTGCTATATCCTTTTGTCTTGAATTTTTTTTATTCTTTTCACCTTCAATGTATTCAGAAATTTCTTTTTTTGCAAGCTCTGGGACTTCCTTGCACGGGGCAACATCACCTCTAATACAGGCAAGATGTTTCTTAAATCTATTTATGCCTGCATTAGAAACATGTCCATAGAAATTGCACATAATTTTATTCTTATCAGTCTTATTCGGGTTAACACAATATTTCAATCCTGGATCTCCACCCCTAGTAGACCCCGCAGAAGACATCTCAAATTGAAAAAATAAAACTCAAATAAAGATTACAAACTGATATTTTTTCCCCAATCTCTAATCTTCGATGTTGGTTACCT
Source organism: Amborella trichopoda (assembly GCF_054954075.1). Classification (NCBI taxonomy): domain Eukaryota; kingdom Viridiplantae; phylum Streptophyta; class Magnoliopsida; order Amborellales; family Amborellaceae; genus Amborella; species Amborella trichopoda. The sequence continues at coordinate 37,415,768 of NC_142348.1, forward strand.
CAATCGGGCTACTAATCAACTCAAAAGTCTTCTAATACCACCAATAGCACCCTTAAAATAATTTAAATGAGAAAAAAAACTTTTTCAATCCACAAAAAATACTTTCGATTATCAGAAATTACTTTAGATTCTCAAAAATATGTTTATCTTAGAGATTGAGTGTTTTTGTTTTCACTTTGGGGGTTAAAAATAATCCCCATAATGTATTTATACAATATTGGGGGTCAAAATGACTCCCTTTGCCCTTTGGGTGACTTTAAAAAACAAAAAAAGGCCTACGACCCTAGGTGCCCACCCATTACTGAGTGCTGGGTGCCTGCCTGGCCCGGTTGGGTGCCTGCCCAGGTACATCTGCCCATGTTGGACTGCTTGGGTTTGGGCGTGCAGTGTTTTGCTCCAGGGTGCCTAGGCGTCGGGCGGACCGTTTTTTGAAACATTGTATCCATCTCAGCATCTTTATTATAGCTATTGCCCCATAAAGCAAAGTTGGTCTTACAGTTGTCCTATAGAACTTCCCCTTCAGCTTCATTTGTATACGGCGGTCACGTAAAACTCCGGCTGCATATCTTCACTTCGTCCACTAACTCTAATTCTATGTGCAACATCTTCCTCTTCCATTTTCTTGGTATTTCTTAGCTGTCAATCTTAACTACTTCCTTGTCTCTACTACTATTATTACCAAACTTGCATTCCATGTAATTTGTCTTAGTCTAGCTAATTGTAAAACCTTTGGATTGTTGAGCATCCCTCCAAAGTTATAACTTCATGTTGATGCCGCTACGGGTCTCATCAATCAAAACTATTATGTCCGCAAGCAACATACACCACGGTACCTTATCTTGTAGGTGGTAAGTTTTTCATAATTTGGGGTTGAAGAGGTTACATCCCCTAAATTTGGGGTTCTAAAATTATTTCCAGGTGGGTTTTTGCCGAGGGAGTAAATGGACATTCTACTCTTGCTCTGGAGTAGAATATCTTTTGGCTTTATTTTTTACAATTGAGTGCAAGTCTGCATTGTAGTATCGATGGGTTATTTTGGATTCTTCTCTATGGATTTATACACAATTAATGAGTTATAGTAGTTGCCAATCTTCGGATCTGGAATTCCTAGAGTTAAAAGTGTATGCCAAGGTGGTTTTGAATTTGTGATAAATGGAGGAAAAAGTGAATGCTAAATTTCATTTTTCACCCTATATGCCTTTGATTTAGACATTCTACTCATTTATTCTTGCATAGTATATTGGTTATATTGAAATCATCTCTTGCAAATTTTGCACCAATAATGAGTTATCAGTAGTAATTGTGAATTTCGAGATATGGAACTGATGGGATAAAAATTGTACACCCCTGCTGATTTCTGATATTTTGGATAAATGGAGACAAAAAAGAGTTTTCTATATATTTACTCTTTTACCTCATATGCTTTTACTTTTATATTCTAGTATTTTATTCATTCAGTGGTTTTCTTGTAGATGCATCTTTTCTCGATGTCTGGTCCTTTGATCAATTTCAAAGCCTTGTCAATGGATCGAAGGACGATCCTGTGATAAATCAATTGCTCCACCAGGATAAAGTGGTTATCTTTTTGCATCTGCTTGGCTGTGACACCAATGGGCATGCGCACAAGCCCTATTCATCTATCTATTTGAACAATATTAAGGTTGTTGACGATATTGCAGAGAGCACATATAAGCTTGTTGAAGATTTATTCAAGGACAACGCAACGGCGTATATTTTTACAGCCGATCATGGAATGAGTGATAAAGGTAAGATTTACTGTTCTGTCAATACTTGCATAATGTTTGCTCTCTTAAGCTTGCATATATCAATATTTGATTTGTGCTACATGCTTGTAATATTGTAAGTCTCTATGAACTAGGCCTTAGAAGTTGTCAAAAATGGTTGGGTTTTGTTCTCCACTGCCCATATGAAAATTGTGGACTCTCCAGACTCAAAATCATACTTCCAATGTGAACCTTACTTCATGTTGGTGCTGGTACACAACTCTTATTTATGGTGAATCAATTAAAATGCCCCTAAACTTGGAATAACTAAATATCATTGTGTGCATGTAAAATTATATTATTGCCCCTCCATATGTACAAATGCTTTTCATACATATGTAAAGGTGACAGCATTTTTACACTTCAAAATCGCCAAGTTTTTGCAATGTTGCCTAAGTCTCACTTTGTTATGTTTTAAATTCCATTACTAGGCAAAGCTGACCTGCCTTGATTCTTTAAACATTTATGTATGTAGACGTGTGTGGATGTGCGTGTGCATGGGTGCCTATTTGTTTGCGCATTTTGTGTGTTTGTGCGCCTGCATCAGTTGCATGTTTGTGTGGGTAAATTGTCATCTGAGACTTCGTCTTCCATCAAAATGATTCATCATTTGTATCTGTGCAATTTCCAGTCTTTACCTCGTAAATAGATTTCTGTATGCTTGATATTAAGCATGATACATGCACTTTGGTTTTGGTATAGCTGAACTTTGCTTTATGCAGTCATGATTGCTTCTTCAATCATGTGATTTTTTCTTTTTCATATTCCATTTTAATGCTTTTTTAGTTGCTTTGTTTATCAAAATATTTCAGTTACATTTAATTAATTTCTTTGAATTTTGGATTCTCTGGTAACTATTTAGTTTATGTGGCGGGCATCTAATTTGTTCTTGACAGGAAGTCATGGGGACGGTCATCCGTCAAACACTGAAACTCCACTTGTAGCATGGGGTGCCGGTATTCGGGGTCCAAGGACGTCATATATCAAACATCGTTCTTCTAATAACTTTCGGTTTGTTGATGAGCACACACATGATATGCCGACACCTATTGAATGGGGTCTTCGAGATGTAGAGAGAGTCGATGTGAATCAAGCTGACATTGCACCTCTAATGGTCATACAACTTCTTTCCCAGTCTTATTGCTGAGAGTCATAATTCAATTTTGTACAGTTTCTTCCTTCTCTTTCTGGTGAATCTCAAAGAACAGATATTCTTTAACATAATGTGGTTTCTTGAATTGTATTCTGTTTTTTTTTTTTTTCTGTTTTTTTTAATGATAGATCGAATTGTATTTACTGTTGCCTAAGACGCGCTTGGTTTATGCAGTCGACTCTTTTGGGTTTACCCTGTCCTATGAATTCTGTTGGAAATCTACCCCTGGAATTTGTAGATATGAATGAGGTCAGTTACTGTTCATCTCTCAGATTTGTATTAGTTTGATTTATATTTCTTATCCGGGATATTGATATAATTAACAAGAAGCTCTCCATATTATGATTTTACACTTTGATGCATGGATAAGAGATGGAAGTAAATTCAAATTATGAGTTTTGTTGATTGCTTTTCTGCTTTCTTTGCGTTGACTAGGAGGATGAGGCTGAAGCTGCATTGGCCAATGCCAAGCAAGTTCTTCATCAGTTTCGCCGCAAGTCACGTATCCTTTACTAATATCAGGCATTTAGTAATCTGGCATTTAGTATTGTATTCCTTTCTTTCCCTTATTAAACTGTGGGACTTGCATCTGTGAAGAGAAGCAGAATGGTTATTTGGCACCGCTGTTACATATTAAATTTATATTGAATATTATTTAATAAAAAATAAAAATTTTAAAATAAAATTGTGGAAAATATGAAAGCATAAAACATAAAATATTTGGGAAATTTAATTCTCAAAAAAACAAATCAGGAAATTTATCTAAATAAACATAAGATATGACCTATTTAACATTTTACTCATATTTTTTGATTTAATTTCAAAATACTCATCACCAGTCACATGATTATGACATGGAATAGTTGCAAAGGGTAAAATGTTACATTGAATCTCTTATGAGTAGTTTGATAAATTTCCCCAAAATTATCTCATATAAATAGTGAGATATATTATGTACTTATATTATGTTATTTCTTTTCACTTTTCAAATATGGTTTTTAAAATAGCTATTAGTAATAAAATTTTCAAAAGATATGCAGTGATTCCATTTATCCTAAATGGGAGTACATGCTTTATTATATTATGTACTTATATTATGTTATTTTTTTCACTTTTCATATATGGTTTTTAAAATAGCTATTAGTAATAAAATTTTCAAAGATATGCAGTGATGCCATTTATCCTAAATGGGAGTACAGGCTTTACAGCTATAAGGTTGTTATCACTTATTATATACACTACGATACCCCGTGTCTATTAGCTCAACAAGTCTTGTCAGATGTTTCGGCGTACTTTGTCAAAAGTTTGACAGGGGTGACACATATGAATAAAATATGAGGCAGTGCCAATATGTGTTTAAATAGGGCAAAAAATATCAAGTTGGGTATTTAGAATATTGCTGCAGCTGTGATTCGTCTTTTTTTGTTTTGTATCCTGTTTTGATTGTTTCCTATTCTTCGAACCCAATATAGGTCTTCAAATATCCTTTGGTTTTTCTGATGCATGATGTTAGGGAGGCAGGGGGACGATTATTCAAATATCCTTTGGGTTTTCTGATCCATGATGTTGGGGAGGGAGGGAGAGGTTTATTTTGGTAACAGTTGTTAAAATCCAAACATTACATGCAACTGGGAGCTCCAAATTATACCTGCATAGGACAAACTACCCTGCTTTCACAATCATAGACTCCCTTCGCTTCCCCTCATTTGGTAAGGCATTAGTCCTCTTTTGCCACTCTAGTTACATGTCGAATGATGGAGATTTACTCAATAATATCAAACACGTCATTGCAAAATTACATGAAAACTTTAATTTTTTGTATGTAATCACATATGATAAATTCATGTTGTTTTGATGATTGTGATTTGGCACCTTCTCACACATCCAATGTGCACTGTATTTTAGGTAATGGTTGTTTTCTAAGGTATTTCTTTGACCAGGTGTGCAGAAATAAAGCAGTCACATTCTTTAAGTTTTAAACCATTTAAACCATTGGAAAACTCTACTTCAGTTGTAAATGAAATCGAGGATCTCATATCCCAAAAGGATTATGAAGCTGCTGTAAGATTATCCCAGAGTCTCAGAACATTGTCCTTGGCAGGCCTCCACTACTTCCAAACTTATGATTGGATGATGCTGATGACAACAATTACTCTTGGATATGTTGGTTGGATGGTTTACATTGTCATGCATGTCCTTAAGTGGTATACTTATCTCCAGGAAAAATATTCTTTGACGAAGAATCTAGCTATTCTTATGGATCAGCGTGATACGAAAGTAAGATAAGGCTATTCTGCATCACGATTGATTACTGTTTGATATTCTATTGGATTGTTAAAGTCCATAATTTATAATTGTTCCTTGGACGAAATTATTGAGAGATTATTAGAGAACTTTTCTTTTGGACTGTTCTCTTGGTGATGCAATTGTTGTATAATATTGCTCTTCTCTTGCTAAATGTTTGTATTAATCTTGTGCATATGGCCTATGCATTTACTATACCGTATTTCATGTATCGTTCTTGTGCATATGGCCTATGGGATTCCTGTTATGTGGGTCCTTTTTTGTGCCATGGAAAGTTCAAAATATGTCATCGAGAAATATGTGATAATTTCCTTTTCTTCACCAATCAAAATGAAAAGTTAGTTTTCTTTTTATTCATATGAGCAGAATGTATGTCCATTCTTTCTAGAAGGGCCTCAAAACCTTTACTTGAATGGGACAAATCATTTGATCTAGAACTATTTAGGAAGAAGTATGAAATCATCATCATTTTATCCTTTTCTCAATTAATTGGGATCGACTACATGAATTCGGGTTCTCCATTCTACTCTATTATAGGCCATATCCTCAATGAGGCCATAAATTCCCATATCTTTTCGAACTACTTCCAACCACGTCCTTTTGGGCCTACCCCTTACTCTTTTCAGTCCTTCACTTGAACTAATTCGCACCTCTTAACAGGTACTTTACTTGGTCGACGCTACACATGGCCAGCCCACCTAAGTCTACTCTTTTTTTCATTTTGTCGCCTATTGGTGCTACCTCTAAATTCTCCCAAATAGATTCATTTCAAATTCTATCACTTCTTGTCTTGCCACTTATCCATCTCAACATCCTCATCTCCGCTACACTCATTCTATGGGCATATTGTGTTTTGTCCGCCCAACATTCCGCCCCATAGAGCAAAGCTTGTTTCACTGTTGTCCTTTAAGCCTCTTTGATATGCGATAATCACATAAAATTCCAGTTGCACATCTCAACTTCACATAAAATTCCAGTTGCACATCTCCACTTCCTCGATCTCTCCATTTTGCTAGATTATCGACCCAAGATATTGAAAGTGAGGTCTTTTTTATACTTCCTGGCTGTCAATCTTAATTACTTCCTTGTCTCTAGCCCTATTATTACTAGGCTTGCACTCCATATACTCTGTCTTAGTCCGACTAATTTTAAAACCTTTGGATTCTAGAGCATCCCTCAAAAGTTCTAACTTTGTGTTGACGCCGTTTCTAGTCTCATCAATCAAAACTATGGCATCTGCGAACAACATGCACCAGGATACCTCATCATGTAGGTGCCTAGTTAAATCATCCATAACTTTGACAAAGAGGTACGGGCTTAATCCCGACCCTTGATGTAGACCTAGAAAGAGGTATGAAATATTTACAGAATTAGAAGTATACAAGATTCACATCGGATGCCTCTAGATGATGATACTGACTTCTCTCGGAATTTGTTGGAGTGTCATTGTACTCCAATTGTTTAACAGTCAAAGCAAGGATTAATAGAAACATGGCTAGTAACTTATTTTAAGATTCCAATTGCTTCTAGTATTAGACTCTATCCACTATGGAAGTTTCCTGCTGCGAACCTTCCTTGAAATATTCTCGATCTTCATGCTTTTACTATAGTTTTTTGATTTTTTCCAAGATATTGTGTGTTTTCTCCAAGACAATTCAGTCCTAAAGAACAGTCCTTGTTGGGAGAGAGAAACCCATTAAGCGATTTTCATTTCTAATTTGCCAATCAAAATCAAAGAAATAGGTATCAATCTTATCTATCTGCACCAAAGATGTGCTAACAACAAGCGCCAAAAAATAAACGGCAAATCTGAAAGGCCAAATCAGCTCAACCAACGGGAACCCACTTCCTCTCCTCCTTTTGGAAAGTGGCTAGCCTCATTTCAGGTTCTCTCACTCACCCACACTTTCTAAGAGAAAAAAAGTGAAGATATGCTGGAGAAATAAGTTTTGGAGAAAAGCAAACCTAGGGGAGAGAGAAGCTAGAAAGCTCCATTAGAGGAGAAATCGATGTGACGCCCTTCAAGTTGCCTCTAAATTCGAGGAGGTATCCACACTATCTATAGATTAGAAAAGAAAGAGGAGTTATGCAGAAAAAAATGTTGGAGAAAAAGCAAAGCTAGGAGAGAGCTGAGCTCAAAGTTCTATTTGAGGAGAATTCAAGGCGATGTCCTTCCACTTGCTGCTGATTTCAACAAGGGATTGTTATTTTTTTATGGATTTCAATCTCGATAGGGTGATCAACTTGCTCGAGAAGGTGACACCTGTGACTCATTTATTATCTTGGGGAATATTTGGGATTTTGATGGATTTAGATCCTAATAGGGTGATCAACTTGCTATGAAATGATACCATGTAATTGTTGGAATTATGTCCTTTCAAGGCCTTAAATTTCGATATTTTCAATGGCTTTTAACTTTAGTAGGAATAAAAGAGTGACATGACTCTAAGATCTTAGCGCACTGGGACCAGAGTCATGGAACCTCGATTAAGTCATGAGGAGAATTTATATGCGTAGGAGGTACTGAGAGGGTTGATGGTTACCTCTTATTCAATGTCGGTTGTTATGTTTGTGCCTCATGATTGAGTGATGGGCCAGGGAAATACGATTTATGTATGAGCTTGATAATTAAAAGCCTTGTATAGGAACATGAGAGCCAATAGAGGATATTGGCTTAAATCCTTAACTCATAGAACCTTCTCGTAGCATGTGCATATACAGTCACAATGCATGGGAAGCCGCTCTTCCAGGGATCCACTGTTTGGAACTATGCGCATGTGCTAAGAGAGGAACCCTGCACCATTTGTGTGCATGTCCTCTTGGGGGTGCACCTGAAATCCACTTATACTTGGGGATTAAGAGTTGAACATCGGTTTGACGTTGATAGGCTACGATCATGAGCCCATGATTATATCCTCTAGGTTAGGAGTCTATTGGGTCATACCATGAAGGTAGCTTTGGATTCCAGATCTAGTCGAGTGGAGTGGTCCGTTTCGTAATCTGACTCAAAGGATCTTAATTTCCCTTGTAAATGTTTTTAATCAATGCCAAATTGATTTAATTTGATGGAACATTAAAATGATTTTTATGGATTTATGAGAAATTTTTGAATTTTCCTGAGCAAGAAAATCTATTTTCCAGTATTGTTTGAATGAAATGACAAACAAAGACAGTCCCTCAGGACCCACACGAATGGTCAATGGGTGTCCAGGTGTTGGCTTGGGGGGTCCCACGTCCCCCCCTTTCCCGCCCCCCCCCAACAACTCGCACGTGAAGATGACATGGGGGCGACGTGAACCCCACCTAGGGACCCCCACGTCCTTTGTTGGTTTGTTCCTTTAACTTAACTGTGTTGAATTATGGGATTTTATGAAATATTAAGTTTTTGGAAAAACTATTTTGGCACATGTTCAATTCCTAAAGCAAGGGGTTTGTGTACATGTGTGGAGGATTTCAGAAGGGATATAGGATTTGTAATTGCAAGCCTAACCTTAAGGATATATGGTAAATGTGCAGTTAACCACCTAAGCTTATGTGGCAATGGAGGGAGCTTTTAAGATTTGTTTTTTGTTGGAATTTTTGACAAATGACCATAAGGGTATACCCTCCATCTTAGTTTTAGCTTTATTAAATGTAAAGAGGATGGGTGTTTTAATAACAAGGGAAATCAGAGTGAATTAAAGGAGGATAAAGGTGTTCAATTCATACCACATCTTGATGGCATGGTGGGCTAGGATCATGCCTCTCTTGTAACCATTGGTAGATATCATGAAGGGCCAAGATTCATCCATCTAGAAGCATCTCCATACTTGAGGGTTAAGAAGTTATAAACACCCTCTTGGGCCCAATTTTTGTCACACATGAGTTCACAAAATTCCCTGCAAAAGTGGCACGCACCTCTCTCTCTCTTCTCCCATAGAGTGGCATGCTGAAGCTAGTCTTCTTCTTCTTTTCTCTCTCTAAGAAACTGCCTTTATAATAAGGTGAGAGAAGAACTCCATTGAAGGTCTTGTACTACTCTATTAATGGTGATCCAAAGTTTAAATTCAAGCCATGGATGATCTCATCTTCAAGCCTTTAACGATTGAGTAAGATTATTTCTGTTTCCATTGATTTCTTTTAGTTTCAACTTGCTGTAAATTCTCAATTACAACATTCTTACTTCATCCTTTGATGATTAGATATTTGATCTCTTGATTGATCATTCATCTCTCTTGATCCATATAGTTAAACGCTTCATCCATGCACATTTTGACGTAGTTTTTCATGAGCTTTTTTCCTTGAACTTAGGAGTATTTTTTACTGATATTTCTTTGAGATTTTGTGATCATATCAGTCACTTAAACCTTCTTCTTGATCTCTGGAATTGTTAATTTTATAAAAAGAGACTATACTGAAGTTTTGTGAGTCAAATTGTGATTTTGTGTTTTAAGAGCCTGGTTTTCTCCCATGACTTCTCCACTTGATTTGATTTTTAAATCTCTGTAAATCCTTCCATGTTTTAAGTGTGTATCAGTAGATGCTTGGGTTCCCTCTTTATTAGGTGATGAATTGGCCTGATTTTAAGATATGCCATGGCATGTCACCCAATGGCACATAGCTAGGACCCAAGGACGTAAACCGGGCACCCAACAGCTCTGGTTGGCTTCCCATAGTTATGGTGCATTGCACACTTGGGCATATGTATATTGATGTAATGGAGATCATGTTGCGATTAGTCTTATAAAGTCTATTGATGTATAATTTTACTTTGTAAGTTTGAGTGATGCTAAATTTTCAAAGCACACTATACATGTGAAGTTGATGATCTCCTTTTGTACCTTGTTTTGTTCATATACCAGGGACCTTAATTGAGTTGTATGATTGTATCCTCTTATTTGAGTGTATTTGGATGTCAAATAGCTCACTGTAGTTATAGTGACCTTGCTGTAATTTGAATTTTCGAGTTGTAATTGGTGATTATGTGAGAAATTTTCACCATATAGTGAAGGACATTGAGTTAGCCGGCATGGCATTTGATATGCCAACTCAAGTGACCCTCTTCTTGTCCACTCTCTCCCTTTCATGGGAGAATTTTACAGCCAACTTGGTGGCATGTGACATCTCCATGACTCTTGAGAATCTCGCATTCTTCCTTGAAGCCGAGGATGAGCGCTGGACTGTGAGCATGCATGGACTTAAGACTATGGTCCATATAGTAAACTCTAACCCTTCCTCTTCTTCTTTACCTTCTCATGGTATGCATTTGAATGTCTGGGGGAATGCTCCAAATCAAATTATGGGGATGGGAAAAATAGTAAAAAGAAGAACGGAAAGGAAAGGAAAGGCGAAAGGCAAGGCCAAAGTGGCTAGTGCATTCAAGGCACCACCACCACCACCACAATCACCACCATATCCATATAAAGGGAATTATGGAAACTTTAATCCAAGAAATGGAAAAGGAAAACAACCATATCCACCTAAGGATTACTCTAATGTGCAATGCCATGACCGTAAGATATTCAGACACATAGCTAGGTATTGCCATGCACCTCCCCTCTCTCACTTAGCGCTTGCACCATCACATAATGAGACCGGTAGGGCAAGGCCTAACACCGGTCCCATGACTAAGGGAAAAGAGAGGGTTTTTGAGGTCATGGTAGTTAATGAAGGAATCCATACATGGTACCTTGATTTTGGTGCCACGGTTCATGTGGCGAATTCTATGTATAGGTTCCGATCTATTAAGGAGGTGAAATCGGGCACTCAATACATCAATATGGGTGGAAACCAAAAGGAGCAAGTCCTAGGATGTGGGAACTATGTACTTAATCTTGTGAATGGAGAGGTTGTGATCTTAAATACCACTCTCTATGCTCCGGGTATGAGAAAGAATTTGATCTCGGTTTCCAAGATGAGTAGTGCCGGTTATGTGCTTATTTTCAAGGAGAACAAAGTATTTGTCTATTAGGGAATTGTGAATGGGGAGCTCGTCTTTGTACCAAAAAACCACAATGAACTTTTTCAATTTGAAGTAAAGAATAAGAATTTGCTTATGTGTCGGATCATGTGAATGATTTTCTATTATGACACTTAAGGCTAGGACACATAAAGAAATCAAGGATGGAAAGGTTTACAAGAGATGGATTTCTCAAAGCCATGAATGTGAGTTTTCAAAAAGAGTTTGAATCTTACATACAAGGTAAAATTGTTAAGAAATCCCATAAAAAGGTTTAAAGGACTTTAATTGGGCTACATGAATCCTGGTTCTCCATTCTGCTCTATTAAAAGCATTAGGATTCATGATGGGTTTTGGCAAAATTCTACGTTGGCTACCTACCTAACACAACCATGTCCCTTTACTTGGGCATAGGATGGGTTAAGGGAAAGTTTAAGGTCATCACCCTTTTTAGACCATTCCAAAGGAAACACAGGGTCCATAATTACCTTCATTGATGATCACTCCAGGTATGGTCATACCTACCTTCTTCGATTTAAAAGCGAAGCTCTAGGCAAGTTTATCAAATATAACGCTGAGGTTGAAAACTAAGTTGGAACCAAAATTAAGAACCTTCGGTCGAACTGGGGCACTGAGTATACATCCCATGCCTTCCATGATTTTTGTACCCAAAATGGTATCAAACATTAAACCATCATGCTATATTCGCCAGAACAAAACGGGGTTTAGGGTTTATGACCATATGGTTGATGAGGACCCTCTATCATCAGATCACATCATTAGGGTTTTGAAAAAATGCCAAAGTTTCCTGCTCTTATACCATGTCAAAATTACAATAATCAAGTAGATAAGTGATGAAGAAGAAGATTAAGAAGGTTTCGCAGTAGAGAAAGCTTTAGAGAGAGAGAGAGAGAGAGAGATAGAGGTTGACGTAAGGATAAGAGAGAGGATTCTTTGTTTGAATAAATATGCCTTCTAGTATATCTAATTGAAGATCTGTATGCATATACTACATAATCTACGAAAGAAATAGTCTTTGCATAGTTTTAATTGGGATACTTTCTGGTAGGGTGCCTTGGGAGATATAGTGCCATCGATCAAGGAGAATCTGTCCTGATGCTGCACTTTTGTGAAATGCATTTTGTACTAGGAAGAAAAATATAAAATATGTGGTGGATGCTTAGAGAATATATGTGCTGCTCTACCTTACAAGCGTTTTAAGGAATATCTGTATAGAATCAGGATATGTAATCACCTTTTGCTTTTGTGATTGAAATAAGCATTCTTAAATTGGATTGTAGATTATTTTGTGGGAAAGATAGATCACATTTGTGAGTACACATCTGTGTTTGTTATCCCCTATATGAGAATGGTATTTTTGTTCTTTCTACAATGGAGTTTTCCTGGTTATATGGTGTTAGAACATATTTCTTAATACTGCTCTTCCACCTCTTTTCAGGTATACATCTTTGGAACTCTTCTGATGGGCATTTTTTCTATTCTACTGCTTGTGGAGCGTGCACCTCCTCTTTACCATGCTTATCTTGCAGTGACTGTATTTCTATGGACACAGATATTTAATGATTTTCAATTTATAAAAGCAGCATGGAGCACTTTGATTTCAAGTGAATCCAAATGTCTTCTGAAGTTGTGTGGTACTTGTGCTGTATCTATACTCATTCTTGAATTTCTGGTACAGTTGCTGCACAACTGTGATGAACCTTTATAGTTTTTGCATAAAGTGGCACTAACCACAAATTTTCCAATTACTGAACCAAGCAAATGCCTTCTTGCAGGTGGCTAGTTTCTCTGAGAGGAGGCTCTACACTTTGTTTTTCCTTACTGCTGGACCATGTGGTGCATTTTATATCATGAAATCGTTTCGCGCATATATTGGAGCACCCATCTTCATTTGGGCCAGTTGTTGGATTTTATCACTTTTTACAATGTTTCCTGCAGATATTCCCGAGAATACTACGCTGGTGTATGTGCCTTGCCTTTGAGCTTGTTTTAAATTTCGGTTGCGAGGTTTCACATTTGATATCATGGATAACTTTATAATCAATGATACACGAATTGTTGGCCTTAACTTGATGATTGGACATTGTCTAACACTAATCAAATCGTAAGGCAGACCCTTCATACTTACATGATGTTTTCATATTCACTGCCCTTCACGCTCACACAATGTTTTCATATTCACTGATGCTGATGATTGTATGATGTTACACGTCCTTTTATGGCAATGATATGAAGAAGACATGGCCATAATGACTGCTTCAGACATGGAATCGGTGAACAGGTGCCCTATCCAGCCTGGTCAGTCCCCCTAGACTGGATGGTCCATAGAACTGGGACCCTGTCTGGTCTAGTCAGCTCCTTGGATATGTGGTCCATAGAACCGGGATAGGGCGAGTGGACTGGCTGGTCAAATGTCTTCACTGGATGGTGAACTGGTCTAGAATTGAAGTAGCCGGTCCCCTTTGGGGTGAAAAAAGGTCAATTTTTAGTCTTTCTTTTTCGGTTTTCAGTCAGGAAAATGTTTCTAAGGTTTTTTTTTTTTTTGGGGTTTGTATAGCAGCATTTTTGTAAAATGTAAAGCGTGGGTTTTCTTGGGGGAGTAAAGAACACTTTTAGATAGGGAGAAATGCTTTGGCGACTGGGTGTGCGTGTGTGTGAGTGTGTCAACTAAAAAAACAAAAGTTTAAGGCAAAAAATTGGCTGCTTCTTTGGTCAATATCCGTCCAAACGGATGAAGTATTCAATTCTCAAGTAAGTGTGTGTGATATATTTTAAGGTTTTCTTTCTGATTTGAGAAAAGCAAAAATGTTAAAGATTTTCAGTTGTAGGGTTTATGGCTTTTACAAAAAATTTGTTTATGCAGTTTTTTTATGTTGTTCGTTTTGATTTTTGATGGGCTCAAAACCGAAAAATGCGAAAAAGAAAAAACAGAACCCGAGCGCAAGCCCTTTTGTTTATAGATTTTATGGGCTTTTACAATTTGTAAAATCCCTTTGAAAATAGAAAATGCAAAAAAGGAAAACGAAAGTTCTTTTTTTGGTTTTTTTGTATTTCTTGTTTTTAACTTGATGGGATTTTACAATTTGTAATTACTCTTTAAAAATCAAAATTGAAAATGCAAGAAGTAAAATAGAACGTTATTTATTATTTTTGCTTGGAATAATTTTTTATTTTTTGTAACTTTTCTAGATTTTTTCCTCTGTTTTTTCATCATCATCGTTTGAACCTTATCCAAACAATTTGGTGTAAGGTATTTTTTACTCTTTTTTCTTTTTTTTTAAATTTTTTTTTTGATATTTTTGATTTTTTAAATTACTCTACTGGTCTGACTAGCAAACCTTTTTGACGGGACCGGTGCGATCACTAGTTCGGTTACCAATCCAGGCTTGACAATATTGCTCTGTTGAGTGCTACTATTGTTGTCTATTATCTATTGCCCTTTAGATTGAAGTACTAGTGAAATGAGGTCAATAGAAAGCCATATGATCCTAATGCCGTACCATGTCCAAGGTATGTGACTACCATATGTTCACAATTTCTGTGAAAAGAATGCTCTACCACCTTTTGCCGCCAAGATTCATTGGAAATTTGTGGTTAAACACCCCAGGTCTTACATGGCACTATGGAACTAATCCATAATAACTGCATTCACTTCGGGAGGCTCGTCGTAGAGTCAATCACTCTCTTGAGCAATCTGTATTATCAATTCCTCCCCTGAGCTATTTAATTCTAGAACTCTAGTACCCCTGAGCTATTTAATTCTAGAACTCTAGTACCCCTGAGCTATTTAATTCTATAACTCTAGTACCAGATGATATCCTCTTGCATGAGGACTAATTGGTATCGAACTCTTTGCCTCAAGCCTCCTCGCCTTTTGTTCATGCAGCAGGTTTCTTGACTCTGTGAGATTGAGTTCACTGATCTTATGAAGGAGGGACCCTTTCCTCCCTTAAAAGTCACCAAAAATGTTGGCGAGTCCTGGCCTTCAGTTTAGGCTCAACTAGTTGCGGCTTTTTGCACAAGCTAACACCTCCCCACCCTTCTACTGTCACATGTCCAAATCTTTCACTTAGCACCGTGCAGCCATAATACCTAGCCAGCTGCTAAGGCTAAGTTCAGCTTATCCAACACACCGAGTAAAAGGACTCACACACACAACTCGAACTAACACAAGAATAATGAGATCAAGTGCCGTAGCCCACTTTATTAAGCTATATAATTACACTGTATACCACCACAAATGTCCTCACATGGTCTAGGCTAGGGGTTTCTATAGCCCCCTACTACAACTGTTTACAAATTCAAAATTCGTACACGTGGTGCCAGCCACAGCCTGAGGCATGTTATGGTTTTTCTTAAACATCCATATAGTCACATTGATATCTCCACCTAGGCACCAGGGTGTGGGGGACAGGGAAGCTACATCATCAGCCCAAAACTCATCCCTAAGGTCGGGACTGTTAGATTTGTTGTCTGCCATGAAATTTCCAGCCAAATTGTCTGAACAAATTTGGGAAGAAGACTGAGACTCGGTATGTCGAATGTGGACCGAAGTATTCAAATGACACAAAGAGTCCCATAAGCTTCAAATCCCATTGTAGTCCTCGTTAACAGGTAGGGCTTCCCGTTGGCATGGTATTCACCCCAAATCTGGAGGACTAAGCTAGGTCAGGGGCACCAATCTTAGTTTCTATTATCGCAAGGATCTTTAGAGAGTACTTGTGAGAGAACTTCAAAGGGACGCTTTTCTTGATTGGGTAGCCAAGGCCTCAAGTGTTCTGTTTTAGGATTTTCATTTCGGGGGAAGAAGGGAGTTTGGAGACGCCTTTGGTTGCATCTCCAAATCGGCTCTTCTGAGGTAGATGGTAGGAGGTATGGAAGATGGTACTCTGGACCTATCGCATTAGGAAGGCTTTTGAGCTCTCCAACCTCTACTTTTAGCTTTGCTCTTAAGTGCATCGCTGATATCATTGGTAGCCCATCATGCATGAAGCCAATGACATTCTGCATAAGGTTGATGTTACCTTCCACTCTACCAATCATTTCGGTTTCCTCTGAATCCAACTGCATTAAAGACTGTGGGGGATGGAAAGAGGAGAGAAAGAAGAGAAGGTGTGTGGTGGTGGTGGGGGGGGTGGGGTGTTTGTTGTCCACCGAGGAGGGGGAGTTTGGAACCCTGATCGTGCTGTCCAGCATCTCTCAGGGACAGGAAGTTAGAGGAACTGGAATAGGCAATTCCAAGTTGACTACCTGGGTAGTGGAGGAGGGGTATATAGGGCCCAATATGGGTGTTTTTGGTTAGCAGGGGAATCTATAGCAAAGACCCTGGAGTGGCGCAAGCTAGAGCTGGAAAAGTCTTTCAAGGAAGCCTTTGATCTCTCATGGGGAACTTGAAGTAGGGTTTGCTTGAGCGGGATTTTTAGCCGAGGCATCTGACTTTCTTTTGAGAAGTGGGAATGTAGAATTCTAGGCTGTAAATTCAAAATTTTCTTTCTTTTATATTATTAATTGCTGGAAATTCTACTTACATGTGCCACAAATTACAATAAAATAGGCATACTACAATCTAGGATCTTAACAATTTACTGTCAAAATAAACTTTCATTCAAAATAAAATTAAAATAAATAACAAGAATAGCAGAAAAATAAAATTAAAATAAATATGGGAAGACTTACTGACTTTTACCTAGGTACTCCGTTAGGGCTTAGCAAACCTCACATCCGACCACCTGAACTGTGGCGCACGATCCTAGAAGTTGCTGAATGCACCAATTTGAAACTAAGAAGCACATCTAGGACTCTCTTTCTGAAAGTAATGGAGCAAGAGAGCTAAGGTCACAATTTGGTTTCACTAAGAGCCTCGTTCTACCTAGGGGCATTGCCAAGATGACACCTTCCCAAAGTCTATAAGAAGAGCATTGGGCGTGCCCCCCTCCTTGGCTCCTCTTTGAGGTGCGTGCCACCCCTACACATGAGGGGTGGCGTGCCACCTTCTAGAGACGTAAGAGGAAAGAGAGAGAGAGAGAGAGACAGAGAGAGAGAGAGAGGTCTGATGTACATAATGAAGGGAGATATGTTGGGTTTTGTAGCCTTTAAAAGCCTAGAGAGCTTGTAAATATGATAAATTATAGTGGACTATACACTTTAGTAGGAATGTGTGTTGATTGACTATGTGTTGGGTGGTTTATGGCCCTGGTTATGTCCAAAAAGCTTACCTCTGGGCATGTGGTACTACCGAGAAGGATTTAGAGTGAGTCATTGCTTATTGAGGTTGGAGAGATGCTTAGGGATGATGTTTCTAGGCCAAAAGAATTGTATGGTCTCCTGTGTGCAATTTTAAGCCTGTGAGAGAAAAGGCAATTTTCGCACAGCTTATACACATGACAGCTGCAGTACTGGGACGCGGCCCTTTAGAAGGATACATATAGAGATGTGCATAAACAAGTACTAGACTTGCTCTTAAAGAGGGGACTGTTATCCACATTCAAGGATCATGGTTCCACTGTTTATTGTCCAACTTTGATAATCCAATCATGAGCCTTTGCATTGAGACTGTGGGTTATGGGTCTTTATTGGGTTGGATAAGAAAAAAGTATTGGATCATGGTTCTTAGGTCGAGTGGCCTTATTGTCGCCAATTTTGACCCAATAGTACCAGTCGAATTGTAAAATATTTTATTTTAATATTAAAAATGTTTTTGTGATTTTTACGAATTGTTTCAGAATTTTAAACATTTATTTATGTTCTAAATTCATCAAAAAGGGTAGTTTTGAAATTTTCAAAACTACGAAGGGCACATGTGGGGACCTAAACTCTAAGCCCCACATTTGTGTATCACGATGAGTGGGACGTGTGGCCTTGTGGGGCCCACATAAAGTCCCTTGGGTGCCACGCCCCATTTTTTTATTTATGTGCAACTTTTAGTTAATAGTTTTAGTGGATTAGAAATCTTTTAAAATTAAAAAAGATTTGATTCCTATTCAAGTGAGAGTTATGTTTTTAAAAGCTTGTTTTAACTAGGAGTTTGGTTTGCCTACAGATATTTGAAAAGATATTAGGAAGTTTTGGATTGGTTATAATTCTAATTTAAATAGAAGTTGGACTTGGATCACATTATAAAGAATAAGGTTCCTAATAATCCTCCCAAAATCATGATGGCTGATTTGTGGGATCGATGGCTTAGATTTATTCTCTCTCACCTCGTAGATTTCGTAAGTTCCAATTGGTCAAGCTTTGTCATTGGATAGGCAGTACCTAAAGAAGGAATTCTAATCGAAATAGGAGAAGGAAGTCTTTCTATTTAAACACCATTGAGGCTCCTTCTGGCATCACAAATTTTTCTCTCCATGCACGAAATCTCTCTCTCTCTCTCTCTCTCTCTCTCTCCTTCATTAAGAAATTCCTTTTTCTTTCTCCCCCCATCTAAAAAGGGTCATACCTCCCAAAATTTGATAACACTGGGGTCGCACATTGAAACCTTAATTAGGGTTTTGTTGTTTAGATAAGAAAAATAGGTACGTCCAGCCATTGGAGGATAATATGGCTTCAAGCCCAACCCTAATTTGTTTGTAAGGGTTCCTGCAAATCCGAGTTCGGTTTCCATGCTCTCTAAAACCCTAGAGTAAGAGATATTGCCTATGAAAGCTTTTTGTTTTCGAAATTCTAGCAACACTTAAATGATTAAAAGTGCGCCATCGGTCAAGGAATCAGGTGGCGTGTATCAAGACTTGTTAGGGTAACTCCAGGATATTTCATATCTTTCTGTGAATTTTCAAGAACATATTTTGTACTCAAACTATAGTGGAAGATTGTTTATTGCTTTTGGATGGTTTTGATTTTGCTTCGACAATGAAAATAAAGTTTGATTTACATCAGTATATAGTGGCCCACGTAAGTGCAATTCAGTTATATTGAATAAAAGGAAAAAAAACGTTTTTAAATTCATTACCTTGAGTTTCACATAGCCACTCCCGTCAAGATCCCCCTATTATAATACTCTAGGGCTTAGGGAGTCCTAGTCAGATTAGGAGTTTAACTTTATCTAAGATAATATGTGAGGTGTGCGAGAATATTTGTTCTAAGCCATTCATCTCCAAGATCAACAATCATGATATAGAATAAATCTCATATCCCCTGAGATTTGACCCAACCCACTTATAAAATAATCTAGATTTTGTCTCATCATAATCTTATCATCTAGAATACTCTAGAGTAATCTAGAATATTCCAGATTTCTTTTTCTATCACACATGGATGATTAGGAAATAAAATCATGATCAAAATCTGGATCTTCTTAATTCTCCCACATAAGATTTTCTTGAAGAAATATTTTTAACAAAATAATAATGTTATAGCTATTTTAAAACATAACTAAAATATCAGGTGCCAAAAAATGGGGCGTCCCAATTAATGGTGTCTGTGGCCCTAGTGGACCCCATGTGACACCCCACACGTGTGCAGCTGGGTCCATAGTCCTCCACGTGTGTCCCACCAATAAAATTTTTAATACCTAAAATATCCCTGTTATTTAAAAATTATAGAAATACCCTTTTTGGGTTTCGACACATTTAAAATTCAGTTTAAAATTCTGAAAGGATATCCAAAATTCAGTGTAATACAATTATTAGTTGAAAACTTTATTTCTAGAGTTCCACAAAAATGGAAAACACACAAAAATACAACTAAAAAATGGACAGGTACCTTATATGATAAATAACAAGTGAATATCAGGGCGCTCCACCCATGCTAGGATCCATGATCCATTACTGTGTTCTCAAACTAACCGAACGAGATCTATGATCCATTACTGTGTTCTCAAACTAACCGAACGAGACCCATGACCCGCAATCAAATGCAAAGGCTCATAATTGACCTGTCAAAATTAGCCAATAAATAGTAGAATCATAGTCCTAGTATGTAGATTGCAAGTTTCCCCCCATAAGTCCGATGCACGCATCACTATAATACAAGGGGCTACTCTCTCTATGCACATGCACACATATCCCTCTATATAGGGTTGCTTCCCTAAATGCGGATATCATATGTACATGCCGTGTGGAAGTTTTGTTGAGGATGTAGCCCTCACTCTCATAGGCCCTTCGTTCGCATACAGGAGACCACACAGCTCTCCTGGCCTACAAACAACAATCCTAGGCATTTCTCTAACCTCAATATGGGATAATCCACAATAAACCCTTAATGGTAGTGTCAAATGCCCGGATGTAAGGGTTTTGGATATGATACGGTCCATAGACCGCGTACCCTAGGTCAATCTGCCACAATACACTTCCACTAAAGTGCACACTATAAATGATTTTCTTTACTGGCTCTCTTGGTCTTTAAAGGCCACAAACCCCAATATCTTTTATTAAATAATGAAACTTATTGCATTAGATTTTGGAATTGTAATTAGTGCACTAATGTCCTGCATGGAGAGTCTACATTATATGTGATCATGTTTGAAATACCTTTATCTTGGATCTGAACTTGTTTTTACTGATTTTTTGCATGTCCTGCATGGCTTAAGCTTGTATTATTAGAACTAGCTGGACTAAAACCGAATATATGGAATGCAATAATAGGAGTGGAAATGAGGGAGTAGTTATTTTGGGTCAATAATCGAGAAAAATAGAGAGATTGAGGAAGATGTCACACATAGAAATAGAGATGGGTGGGCAAAGTGGAGATATTCAACCGGAGTTTTATGTGTGCATACCAATGAGATTGAAGGGGAAGTTCTATAAGACAATTGTGAGACCAGCTTTTGCTTTATGAGTCGGAATGTTCGGCGGTCAAGAACAATGTACCAATAGGATGAGTGTAGCGGAGATGAGAATGCTGAGATGGATGAGTGACAAAACAAGAAATGATAGAATTTGAAATGAATATATTCAAGGAAATTAAAGGGTGGCTCCAATAGGCGACAAGATTTGGGAAAGTAGACTTAAGTTGCCTGGCCATGTGCAGTGCAGTGGAAGGCTTTAAATGGGCAAGGGAATTGCTCAAAAGGATATGGATGGAAGTAGTAAGAAAAGATATGGGGACTTATGGTCTTATTGATAGTATGGCACTTGATAGAGCAGAATGCCAGAATAGGATTCGTGTAGCCAATCCCAAATAGTTGGGATAGAGCTCCGATGATGATGATGATGACGATGATGATAATTAAGAGAATCTAAAATAGTGAGTTTTTGAGTTTCATAAATGTGGCAATAACTTTTCTATGAATATGGTTTGCAACTTTGTCACTAAGGCCTTCTTTGTGGCATGGTCTAATATAGATGCATTTGTTTGTCATTTAACATTTTAATTAGGATTCTTGATATACTATCAATTTTGATTGTTGTTGTTGTCCTTTTTTTTTTTTTTGGGGGGGGGGGGGGTTGTGGGGGGGCGATGGGTCATTTTTTATTTTAGTTCTTGACTTTGATTTGTGTTCATTTTTGTTCTAATTCAAAAAACTGATGTACTATAGTTGTGCGCTCTCATTTATCCATCACAATGTTGATGTAGTAAACTGTCACCATAGCTTCTAATTTTGTGGATGTGTTTATTGTAGAATTACAAGTGGGGCTATAGTTGTCTTTATAGCATTAGTTTCAAGATGGTTTAACTCAAGTGTTGTGGCTCAGAAGTATTGTTCAAGTATATGTACTGAAAGGAAACAGTCCAATGGGTCCAAAAACCTCTTTATTGCACAGGTATAATAAAAACCTTTCCAGTGTACATTTATGATGTTCATTTCCATTGATGTAAGCTATGTTTCAAGATTTGCCTCTGTACTGTCATATCAGGCCTTCTTGGTTCTTCTGTCATCATTGATGGTGTCGTTATCTACATCCCATAGAACACAAAATAGAGAGCTTCTAGCATTGCATCAGGTCATAAATTGGGTTTTAGCTGGTTAGTATGTCATCTCATTTCTCTTGATTATCTCAAATTTGAGAACTTAACTCTATTACTATTTTATTGCTATTCATCTAATGAATACTTGCACGTGAAATTGTAAAGTGAAAATATTCAGATGATAACTTCAAGTTTATAAGTTTGGACTTTGTTTAGTATTCTTGAAAATTTAGCTTATTGAAAATTTTGAAATTTTATGCCTTTGGTAATAGGCAATAAAATAAGCAAGGAGAGTCTAGTAGGCGCAGTTTGTGGTGTGATGATGTTGGCTATTGATCAGATCTTCCTTGGATATAATAAATTCCAGATACATGTAATGTGCAAGGTTTTTAGTCATGTTGGTTTCATCCAACTGGTAGGGAATACTGGATTGTCTCCATTATGTGTTGCAGATGGTGTAAGCACCATAATTTTGTTAGATGTAAGTTGGTAATTATGTATGGACATTATTTATTGATTTGTCTTGAGGGCATGTGTATCATTGAAATTGCTTAAGAATGTTGTGCAAACAATTTTTGGAGTTTATAGTTTTTAAAGGGAACATTTATTTGTCTTAATGCATTTGCAAAGATGTTATGCGTATACCTCGGGAATTGTATGAGAAATCCTTTTGAGGGTAGAAACATGAAAAGGTCTATTAGTTTTGAAAATATTATAATAGTGGAGAATAATCATCCCTATTTGGCAATTTATTCTACTACTTTCTCGTTTCTCGTTTTATCTCATAAAAAGAATATCTCCTTGTATTCTTTGCCTTGACCCCTGTTGTTATGGAGCGAAGGTAGGCCATTTCTTTGCTATAGTGTGCATGTTAAAAAGTGTATGTTACTAAAGTTCAACACATGGCCCCAACTTACCTCTCTTATTTCTATCTATAAGAGAAAAGAAAGGAAAAGGACTGGCCAGCTTGTTTTGGTTTGGTTTATACTCTTAATTAATCAAAACCTTTAGTGGGTGTTGTGTAGTGGATTCTTTGGGATTCTACTGCTTTCTCATATTATGCATGTTAAGGGACAAACACTTTGTGCTGGGAATTCTTCCATAAAGTAGTTAAGTACATAGTTACCAGAATCTCTTATCTAAGTTTGCGTTTCTGACTTGAAATCCTGATTTCGCGATTCTGACATGGAATCTTCAAAGAATCTGTTTATGTAATAAGTCAGGAATATCGGTTCCTTGTTTTAGGAATCTCGATTTATAAAATATTGTTTCTACTATTTATCGATTCTCAATTCCACAATTGTTGAATCTCGATTCTACATTTGTTGAATGTGGATTCCTCATATAATGACTCTGTCTCCTTTAAATTAGAAACACAAACATAGGGCCATCAATTAAAAAATAAACAACTCAACCTATGA
This sequence comes from Amborella trichopoda, assembly GCF_054954075.1. NCBI lineage: Eukaryota > Viridiplantae > Streptophyta > Magnoliopsida > Amborellales > Amborellaceae > Amborella > Amborella trichopoda. Next base: position 37,439,234 of record NC_142348.1, read on the forward strand.
AAAACATCAAGTGAGAGACGTGATTTCAAAGATATCGGAATCTATATTTAGGAATCTCGATTCCAAATGGGCCGATTTCAAAAAGGTCAAAACCCCTATTCCAAAGAGGACCGAATTTCGATTCCATATTGGTTGGACCTGGTTTCTCGTCGTCTCGGGGACCCGTATGGTGAACCAGTCGGAGGAACCCTCTCATGAACAACCACTTGCCCACGCGTGTGTGTGCATGTGCGTGTGCATGATGTGTGGAAAGGAACCAACAAAAGAGAGATTTTTTTACGGCGAAGAAGTTCGAGCACCTACCTCGCCGGTTGAGTTCGGGGACGCGTCCGGGCTCTTTGCCCTCTTAGATCACTCGTGGAAAGCCCCTAGCTTTGCAGCTCGGTTTAACTTCAGCCTTGCTTCACTACGTAGCCTTGTGTACCCACTTATAGATGGTTTTAGAGAGTGTCCCTTGGCTTGCCTCCAAATGGGGATTTATGAGCGATTAGGGTTTGTATCTGGGGGTTGAGGGACTTGAGTAGGGGTTTAAAATAGTAGAGGTAAGAGATAGAAGATGAAGGGAAGATTGCCCCGGAAGATGGGCAGCCTTTCGGCATCGCCTCTCCTAAGAGGTATTACCGGAGGTAGAAACAATACTAGGCTAAAAGCCAAACTATCCTGGAGGATTCAGGAGAGTGGAGTCTATGGGTCAAGTTCATCGAGAATCACTTCCGAAGATCCCTCTAATAGGTGACCAGAATGATAAAAAAACTAATAAAAGGAGAGTAAGAGGAGAGAATAGATGTAAGAGAAAAGAGGCCCTTCCGTGTCCCCTCTCTAAGGAGGTGACCAGGAACGTCGAAAGCGCCTCTAGATTTCAACCAAAGTCTAGAATACCCTGGAAGATTCTTATGATCACAAGAACAGAGGTCAAGCCTCCGACATGGACCTAAAACGAGCCTCGTGAGGGTCACCCAAGATAGAAGAGTAACATAGTGTGAAGAGAGTAGGTATGTGGGGGTGGATGAGAGAGTGTAAGACAAAGTGAGAGTGTGAGAGTGTATGTGTGTGAGTGAGAGTGTGGATGAGGGTGGGTGAGAAAGTGTAGGACACAGTGCGAGTTTGTGGGGGAAAAGAGAGAGGGGTGAAGCGAGAGAGAGCGAGGGAGAAAAAGGGGGAGAGAAAGAGAGAAAGAGAGAGAGAAGGGGAATGGGCCAGCGGCCTAGCTGCTGGTCGGAGTGTAGAGGGAGACGGAGAGAAAAGGGGAAGAGAGAGGAGGAGAGGAGAAGGATAGAGAGGGGGGTCAGCGGCCTAGCCGCTGTCCCGAGTGGAGAGAGAGAGAAACATGCCCACGGCTAAGCCGTGGGTGCGGGGAACGTGAGAGAGAGAGAAATGTGCCCAAGGCTAGCTGTGGGCACGGTGAACGTCAGAGAGAGAGAAACGTACCCACTGCTAAGCTGTGGGCACGGTGAGTGTGAGAGAGAGAAAACAGGAAATGTGCCCACGGCTAAGCCGTAGGCGCAGTGAGCGTGAGAGAGAGAAAGAAAACGTGCCCAAGGCTAAGTCGTAGGCTCGGTGAGTATGTGTGAGAGAGAGCAAGAGACGGAAACGTGCCCACAGCTAAGCCATGGGCGCGGTGAGCATGAGAGAGAGATAAAGGAAACGTGCCCACAGCTAAGCCATGGTGCGGTGAGTGAGAGAGAGAGAAGAGAGAAGGAGATGTGCCCACGGCTAAGCCATGGGCTAGGTGAGCATGAGAGAGAAAAACGTGTCCACGGCCTAGCATGAGAGAAAAGAAAGAAAGAAAGAAGAGAGATAAGAGAGAAAGATGAGAGAAAGGAGAGAGCTAAAGAGAGAAAGAGAAGAGAAGAGAGAGAGGATGGACCTGGGTTTGAATCTTTGTGCTAAGCTTGGTGCAATGCCCCTTGAAAACCCTTGAGTGAGGTGAGGGTTAAGTCTTTGAGGGAATGAGGAGGGTCTAAGTGAGCTAGGTTGACGTATGTGATTCAAAGTGGTCCATGGTTTAGGCTAGCTTGTGGTCTAGGGAGTATAGGGTGGTTTAGGGTAGAGGGGTTTGGGGTAGGATGGTCTAGGTAGTATGGAATGGTTTAGGGTAGAGTAGTCTAGAGAGTATAGAGTTGTTTAGGGTAAGATGGTCTAGGGAGTATGTAATGGTTTAGGGTAGAGTAGTCTGGAGAGTATGGAGTAGGAAGTTTGGGAGTATGGGGTTTGGAAGTTTGAGGTGCCAAGGGTAGTCTCTCACTAACCAAATGTTTCTCTTTCCTCTCTGTTGAGTTTGGAAATCAATGCACATTCAAAGGCTCAAATGCAAAACTCCTAATATGTTTTACACACCTTTAAAAACAAAGTTACAAATGAGCATAAGAACTTATATATGGCCTGCATAAAACATGGGTGGATGACCAAAACACATCAACATTGCTTGAAAATAGGAATAAAATGAATTAAACTAAGAATTTCGTTTCTGTGTAAAAGGATCATTTTGCCCTTGGCCCCAATGTCGGAACTGACACAACCATCCCTCTTGGAGCGGCCTCATGCCATAGCCATGCCTCAGGGCTTTTTTTGGTGCCTTTATGTGACATTCCGGGAAATCAAACAACATAGAAACGTTGCTTATCTTGACACGATCAATTTGATATCCCGTATTAAGCTTGGATCGAACTTTCGAGGTTGATCTCAAAAATCCGACCAAACCCATGAACTTGTGAACTTCGTGCATTGGTGTTGCGCGGTTTGCCATGTCTTTGATCCTTTGTTTGATTGCAATTCGAAGGGGAAATCGTTGCAATCGTTTTGCAACAAAAACCCCTCGATTTGGTCACCATTTGAGTACTTGTCAAATTGGGGAGGTCGTCGGAAAATGGGATTTCAGCGACCGGAAAACGTGCCTGTTTGTAAACTCGAAATAGGGTGTCTTTTGGGCACGGATTCTGGGAAAGGTTTACCTCAAATCGAAGCACTTCAAGTTGCGGCCACAACGGACCCGCTCTTGATGTCATTCGATTTTCGAGCATCGGAGTGAGCAGAGGTCCTGCTTAAAAATTGTGTTTTAAGCATTTTTTTCCAAGTTCTTTGGAAGATTTCTTTCGTTTCGGGTATTGTCAGGGGTCGTGCCAGAAATCAAAACGTTCGTCTTGATAAGACGCACAACATATTAAAATTTGGGCTTGATTGACCCCTGGACAAAGAAGTTATGGCCTCCCAAATAATTCCCGTTTTCGAAAAACACAGTTTCTATAAATGGAAACTGGTTCATCAAGGCTGCACTGGAATAGTGTAAAAGCCACCCATTTTGGGTAAGTTGGGCTTAGAATGATCCAGAAGAGTCCAAATGAGCTAAAATTGATATTTGGTGGTTTTGGGCCCTCTGAATCCAATGGTGGTGGTATGGTACTCATTTGAGACCTTGACAGTATAACTCTAGTTATGAGTTACCTTTCAACATGCTAGGAACTGGCTTTGTGAACTAAATTTCGGTATGATCTGCTTTATCTTTGTCAGATCAAGACGAAACTTGGCCGGTATCCTTAGGTGCATCAAATGCTACCCCACATGCTTTTTGGGGCCGAACCGACACCTTTTCAAATTTACCCAAAATTAGGCTTATTCAATCAGTGCTCCTGCAGTCCACATGCATTTTTGGTACTCACGGGCCTAGTTTGCGACTGGCTCCTTCCTTATTTGCACGGAGATACAAGTGTGTCAAAAATACCCTTCAACACATATATGTAAGGATCTCTATTCTGTTTGGGTCGAATCTTGATTCGTATATAATAGGAATCTCGTTTCTTGCAATTTCCCTTACATAGATCTCGATTCCAATTTCTAACACTATATGGAATCTCAAGTGTTTTCAACAACTATGATTAATTATATATTCTTCATTGAAAGTTATAGTTTCTTTCTTACATATTTACTTGTTACTTGGTAAATTATGTCTTATAAGCTCGATTAAACTTGTCAACTATCACAATTTCTCTTTTGTGTATCTAAAAGATTATTATGTTGTGTGAAGATTGTGGTGGAATTGGTTATTTTATGTGAAAGTATATGCCTATATGGAGGTGGTTAGATTTTCATGGTATCATTAAGATGAGCAATAACACGGCTAACATAAGATCCCCTTCATCAAATTCTTATGTATTCAGATTTCAAGGGCTAACATTTTCTCCAAAATTAAGAAAACTAAATGCCCTTTTCATTTATGACAATGAGTAATTCTGAGTGAAGATTAGACTTTATTTGTTTTTTTTTTTTTTGCTTTTTCTTTTTTCTTTGCTATTATGATATGTATTCTATCTACTTCGTACCTCTTAGGGTTTACTGCACTCTTTGATTTTTGTCTGAACTATCATGATATGTCTGCAATTTAGTGTTTAACTTGTCTTTCTTTGACTGAGGACTACAAAGATGTCTTAACCTTATTAGCATGATTAACAGGTCTTGGTATGGTTTTGCCATTGTTTTCCGTCAATACCTTGCTGTCTCGCCTCTCTTCTGTCTTTCTTGGTTTTGCTCCAGCTTTCCTGCTTCTTTCTATCGGGTATCCTTCTCTCTAGACTTTGTAATTTTAAATTTCTGTGATTCATATGATGAAAATGTAATGTGACTTCTCCTTTATCTTTACTCATGATTATGCCTTGCAGTTATGAAGCTGTCTTCTATGGTGCCCTTGGACTTGTTCTGATGTCTTGGATACTTGTTGAATCTGCTATTCTCTCACTGAGCTCAAAGGCGGCTCCCACCCATAATGACAATATTGAGCTCAAGCTCAATCTCTATCGTCGTGATGATGAAAGATACCTACAGTTGTCAGATATGAGAGTACCACTATGCTTTGTAAGTACCATCTTTGCTCAAAACTTCCCCAATACCCTCTTTGTAATCTCCAAGTGTTCATTGTTATCCTCTATTTCCTATATTTGTTGATTTATTTAATGTGGTTATATCTTTCTTTGCTTGTATTAAATATTTGATGATTTTGTTTGATGCTCCAGCTGCTCCATTATGCTTTTGAACCAGAGTATTATTTGTTAAAATACAGTTGCGGATCTTGTCTATTCTAATATATAAAATCTAACACATCCATTTTTGTCTATTGCAGTTGGTCTTGTTCAACGTTGCATTTTTTGGGACTGGAAATTTTGCTAGCATTGCAAGTTTTGAGATTTCATCTGTTTACCGGTTTATAACGATCTTCAGTGTAAGTAATAAACTTTATACCCATGCATTGTTAGTTGGCTCTTTTTTATGTATTTATTTGGAAAATGTTTTTCGAGACATTCTCTAATTTTTGTTCTCTTTTTCTTTGCAGCCATTTCTGATGGCCGGGTTGCTTGTTTTCAAGTTGTTCATTCCATTTATGCTTGTCATGTAAGTCAAGGCTTCAAAGTCAAGGCTTCAATTTTCTCAGTCATTCTCAACTCTCCTATATGCTATGCCTCTTCTAGATTGGAAGTTTGGACACCAAGTTCGTTCTAGTTCCTTCTGAATTTTCTTACAATTGACAAGTATCTTAAGTAGTATGTGTGAAGAATCATGAAAATAACTTCCCATCATGGATATAAGGAATGGCTTTCGATGAAAATGCATGTCTTCTCCACTTGGGTTTCTTAAGTTCGGGCTCTAGAACCTCAGAATTATCTGCATAAGATGTTGCATGAGTAGGTGTTTTGTTGTATAAGATATTGTTGCTACATGTTCTTTTACACTTTTGATAGGGAAAAACTCTAGTTTGATAATTCCTTTATGGATAGATGTGACATGATTTCTTTCTTGAGAGACAGTCGTGAAAGGGGTTTCCAAACTTTATCATATTATACACACACATAATCGATAGGGTTTGGAATTTGTTTTTGTTGGGGACCACATAGCTGGGGTTTGAGTTTCCTGCCATTCTATTAATATAAATTGTATTTTACAGTGTGCATATGAAGCTCTCAGGATTGAACCCTATCAAGAGAGAAGCAAAATCCTTTGCCTTCCAAGTCTCTTAACAAAGAAAACTAATGATAATATAAACCTATGATTCAAAGAGTGAATCTTGGTTATGAATGGATGCAGTGTTGAAGAATTCGGATTTGGCTGCCTAGTTTCCTAAGAGGCCTTTATGGATGTGGGGTTCTAGGCACTAAGAATGATATTTGAGGAGTTGTTTTGAATACCAAACCCCCCAAATTGATCTTACAAACCATATTTTCAACCAAAAAAAAGGCAAACTATCGAATATGTGCTCTATGAGAAAGGTTTGTATGAGATACTCACCAATGCTCCACCATCACAGCCTAGAGGGAATGCATCCAGGCTACAAGATGCATATGCGAAGTGGGAGCAGAAAAATATTCTTCCTAGGCATATCTTACTCGTGGCTATTCATAACTCGTATGCTTCGAAGCATGAGACCATCAAGACCGCAAGATCTATGCATGAGAGGCTCGAGAAAGAATTTGTTGATCCATCCCTCCTGGGAAAGACTCTTGCAATGAAAGGATACAACGATTTAAAGATGCCCGAAGGAGGGAAGATTGCCGAACACGTGCACACTTTCTGAGCTTTGATTTTCGAATTAGAGACAATAGACATGCGACCCAATGAACCCATACAACTGGTTCACCTCTTGAATACTTTCCCCGCCTCATGGGAGGTATTTGTGGCATCTCTTGGTGCTAGAGGAGCTTGTGACCTTGAAAAATTACAAAGGGGGTTTATCCAATGTGTGTGTGAATCATGCATGCAAGGAAAAATGACAAGAAAAACCTCCACCAGGGCACAAAGAGCTTTTAACGTTTTGGAAATCATCTATAGTTGCATATGCGGTCCCATGAATGTGGCAACTAAGAGCCATAAAAGATACTTCATCACATTTATTGATGACCACACGTAATATGTTTATTAAGGTAAAATGTACTGGTAATTCCTAAATCATATAGTTACGAATGTTCATTTTATTAGCCTCTCTTTTTTAAGCGATGAGAAGTGTCCAGATTTCTCATTATTCTATTTGAAGTTGAAGCCTATCCATTAGTTTGACAACAAATTTGTTAATGACTGTATCCAGATTTCTCATTATTCTGTTTGAAGTTGAAGCCTATCCATTAGTTTGACAACAAATTTGTTAATGACTTTAAATAATTCCATTTTATTGGTATAGGTTGGGTTAAATTATTGCTAGATTCTATCATCCTAATGCCTTTGGTATAGGTTTTTGTCTTTAAAGCTATAAAGAATAGAGAATGGATAGAAATCACCCTAACTTGCTAAATAGTAATAGTTTGTGTAGTGGGTTGAAATGATTGAAGTATCAGATTATCTATTTTAATGATTGTGCGCCATATTTGCCTATTGCACTCAAAATCCGAAGCCCTAGACCGATTTAAGGAATATAAAGCCGAGGTAGAGAATCAAACAAACCAAAAGATAAAAGTCGTAAGGACAGATAGGGGTGGCAAATACTCCTCACAACTCCTCTAGGATTCATGTGTAGAGCATGGAATTTTATCTGTAGAGCATGGAATTATACATCAATATACCATGCCACATACATAGGCCTAAGAATTTACCCGATTTGGATCCAAAACCCAAATTTCAGATCTTGGTATGGATCCAAGATTTGGATTCGGATCCAAAATTTAGATCTGGATAGTAATTTGGATCGGATTTGGGTACAAGTGGATCTGATCTGGATCCGACCTGATTTCTTAAATAATATGAATATTATTTTTTATATATATAGTTAAATATTTATTAAATTATATATATAACATATAACTTTTTGAATTTTAGAATATCTAATCTAAATCCCATGTATAGCTTTCGGATCTGGATCCCATGTATAGTTTTTGGATCAGGATCTGCATCCGGATCTAAACATTCTGGATATGATCTGATTTGGATCCTACGCATATTGGGATCCGTATCCAGATCTGGGCAGATCCATACCCGAGTCGAAAAATTCTCAACCCCTACACATACACCCAAAAAAAACGGGGTAGCTGAGAGACGAAATAAGATCTTGGTAGAGATGGTGAGGAGTATGATGGGGCATGCTCAGCTCTCCCTAGAAGTTTGCAGAGAGGCAATATTAGCAGCAGGAGACATTCTCAATTGCACACCCACTAAAGCTGCTCCTCTTACTCCTCACGAGATATTTGTTGGTGTTGCCCCATCCCTTGAGCATCTAAGACTATAGGGTTGTTCAGCCCATGTCTTAGTCTTGTACCAACATAGGACCAAACTTGATCCCAAGACCATTACATGCATCCTTATTGGTTACCCAGACCACGGTAAGGGGTATCAATTCTACAACCTTGAGAATGGGGCTGTCATAAAAAGCGAAGACACCCACTTCTTTGTGGACGAGTTCCTTGAAGCAATAACTACTCACAAGAAGGCTGACCTCTATGATAAGGTTGTGTCTCGAGAACCCAAACCACAACCCTTAGGAGAAGCCAATGCATGAGAAGACAACCTGACTTCTTTACCTAGCTAGGGGAATACTATGAAAGAGTTGGGGATGAACCGGACCAAGAGCCAACCACATACAAAGAAGCTATAACCTGTCCTGAAAAGAACCATTGAGTAGAAGCCATGAATGAGGAATACAATTCCATAACCCAAAACGATGTCTGCGAACTAATATCTCTACCTCATGACTAAAAGCCCTATTGGGTGCAAATGGATCTTCAAGAAAAGCTAAACCTAGAGGGGAAACTAGAAATATAAGGCTAGCTAGTAGCCAAAGGGTTCACCTAGGAGGGGATTGACTATGATGAAACATTTTCTCCAATTGCAAAATTTCCATCCATTAGGATCCTGATAGCTATAGCTGCCCACTTTGATTTTGAAGTTCATTAAATGGATGTGAAAACAACCTTTTTCAATGGAAGAGATATACATAAAACAACCAAAGGGTTTGTAGAGAAAGGAAAGGAGAACCTAGTTTATAAACTTTGTAAATCCCTTTATGGCCTTAAATAATTATCGCAATAGTAGTACGTCAAATTTCGAGAACCTTTTCCAAGGCAGGGTTTACCTCGAATGAAAAAGACTATTGCATTTATAACAAGGTTAGTAGGAGGGATATCGTGTTTATATCGCTTTATGCGGATGATATGCTGATAGTTAGTAGCACAATGGCCCTTGTGTTGGAAACAAAAGAATTCCCTTCACGGCACTTTGATATGAAGGGCTTAGGGGAAGTTTCATATGTATTGGGCATCAAGATAACAAGAAATAGAGCAAACCGAACCCTATCAAGGCAGACAAAACGTATTGGAAATGTATTTGCCCAGTCAACCTATTGCAAAAGAGCACTAGAAAAGTTTGAAATAGATGAGTATAAGCTCATGTCTACCCATATTGACGAGAAGACAAAATTTAGTTAGCAAATGTGCCCTAATGACGATGACAAGAAAAAGACCATGGAAAGAATAACCTATTGCAGCATAGTAGGATATCTGATGTAAGCCATGTCAGGAACAAGATCAGACTTGTCCTTTGCCATGATTATGATGAGCCGGTTCTAATGCAACCTGGGGATTGAACATTGGAAGGCGGTTAAGAGAGTCCTTAGATACCTAAAAAGAACTGAAAATTATGCGCTCACATATGGAGAGGGATAAAAAATTGTTGTGCATGGTTATACATATGCGAGTTATCAAGGGGACCTCAATGATTTGAAATCCACATTTAGATATGTATTCATGCTTGGTGGAGGTGTTGTTTCTTAAAAATCATTGAAACAAGATGTTGTGGCCTTATCCACCATGAAATCAGAATACATAGCATGTCTTCTGGCAGCTAAGGAGGTTGTATGGATAAAGAAGTTCCTTAATCAACTACAATTCGAGCCTATGCGGTGCACATTTGTAAGGATCTTCTGGGACAATCAAGCCGCAATTTGTGTGGCTAAGGAGCCACGATTTCACAAGAAGTCCGAGCATATCAAGTCGTACTACTACCATGTTCGAAATAAAGTACGACTTGGAGAGATAGGGGTTACATATCTTCACACAAATGCAATGTTGGTAGACCCTTTGACAAAGTGGCTAGTAGCAAATGTTTTTATTGAACATGTATATGGGATGGGGCTGAGAGAGTGGGGAAGAGAGATTGTAAGGCCTTTAGAGGCCAAATGAGAGTTGTTGGGATTTTGTGGTCATTAAAGGCCTTACGAGAGCATGTAATGAATTTTATAATAATAGAATAATCAACTCCGATGGGAGTATGGTTCAGAGGTTGGTAACATTGATGCTAAGAGTCAGTCTACGCTTGACGAGCTAGGCCAAGTTGTTCTAAAACCCTATAGACCTGGGCACATAGCACAACCAAGAGTTTAAGCCATTGATGAGGTCAGAGAGATGCCCAGGGTAATTGGCCAAGGGACTTAGTGTCCCTTGTGTGCAATTGGTAGGTATGAAGGGGCAACAGCCAAATCCTCATCATGATCATCTCACGGCATGTACATATGATAGCCGTATTGGGAAGTGAATACCATTGAGGGTGTGACATATACATGTGCGAGAGATTGCCCCCATGCACTAATTACGACATGTGTGCACAGGTATGTGTGACTTAAGCGTGTCCCTAGGGGGAACCTGTAATTCATAGATTAAAACTATGTTCTCGTCACCTACTCACTGGCTTTAGTAGTCCAATTATGAACCCCTGTCATGGGAGCTATTGGGTTAGTTTGAGAAAGTGAGTATGGGACATGGTCACTAGAGGAGATGTAGTGGTTGCATTTTCCTTATTGAAGTTAGATCCAAATCCCATCAATAAATTGAAAATGTTTAATTTTATGTTAAATGATTTTTAGAATACTAATATGAATTTTTAGATAGCTTTCGATATTTTATTTTATCAAAATTGAATTTTAAAAGGTCGAAAATTGATTTTTTAGGAATTCAAATATTCAGAGAGAAAAATAAAATACTTATGCTTTTCTAAAATCATTTTTTGTTATTTTGAAATTTATTTAAGATTTGGGGGGCTCAAAATTCATTGGAGCCCACCACATTAAGCCCATTGAGATGGGGCGTGGGCCCACTATGACCTTCATAAGTGGGATGCCCTACTCTTTCCTTATTTTCTTGTAGTGTGGCTTGATGAAGAAGCCACGTAGGTTGATTTGAAATTTAAAAGAAAGATTTGTGAAAAGATGATGATTGCTTTCAAAATAGGAAAGTGTAGAGATTGATTGAAATTAATTAAAAAATACAAAGTATTTTTCTCTACACAAAATATTTGATGGGATTAGGTTAAAGAAGCCGAGGGGTAAGGTTCTGACACCTTCATTTAGATCATGATGACTGATCTACAGATTGTATGGCTAAGATCTCTCACCCCACAAGTCACCTATGATCTGCGGTCAAGATCTAATCTCTATAACGATGGCTAACCCTAATTCCCAAAAGACTCAAAGTTATATATTTTATATATATATATATATATATATATATATATATATATATATATTATATTGGGGGGTCCATTCTCTACACACCGAAATTGTTCATCTCTCTCTCTTCCTCCTCGGGTGGCACGTCACTCTCTCTCTACTATGATCTCTCTCTCTCACCCTCTCCAAAAGACAAAAGAAAAGAAGGGCCACGCCCCGTAGACAACAACAGAAGGGGGCACACCCCACATAGTTGCATCAAAAAGAGAGGCCTGATTTCCACATACATGCTCTTGCATTTTAAGAGAAGGGTTTGGCCGAACTTCTCATTTGTTGAGATTGAAGAAAGACAAATGATCGCATGCATCAATTTTGGAGGAGACCTGGTGTGGGGTGTACCAAGTTCATTGGGGGTAATCTTTCGGCAAACTACTGGATTTTGTTATATTGTGATTTTCTTGTTCCCAATCTCCATTTATGTATCTTTGATTATGTAATGAGAAAAGTTTTGAAAGGTGGCAGCAAGTGAAAATCCTTTTCTTGCTTTTTGTTTATTTTATTGAGTTGGAATTGTATTTCTTGGACATTTGTAAGTGTTCTAGCCAGTATTGCAAAAGAAAGTTTTAAACTATACATATTGTGCTAGATCACGACATCCACTTTCACTTTTCTCCCTTTTTAAGTGGCAAATATATTTTTTGCCCTTGACTGGAGGCATTTTTCCTCCCTCGCACAAACGGCATCGAGACGATAGCTAGGTGCTTACGCCCAGGTGCGCATCTAGGCGGCCCCTGAGTGCGTAGATGGTGTGGGCGCCTTAATGCCACAGTCGCCGGCCTAGGTCAATTCACTTCGGCTAGGCAGCCAGGCAGCGGGATTGTTCTACACTGATTGGAAGGATCCAACTAAGTAGGCTGCTTTGCATGCAAGCCTTCTGAAGTGGGGGCAAGATGGGCAAACTTGAGACAAACATGATTTTCTTCTTTATAAATAATATGAAGTTGGGAGAAGCCTTCCCTTTCTTGATAAATCTGATGTAGAACAACTCTGAATCCTTGTTAGTCCTAACCGAGAAAGTAGCAAAAGCTAAGATAAAATTACTCAAAAAAAGCAGAAAGCATGCATATGATCTCTAAAAATTCCTTTAAAAACAGTCTTTGAACATTACTTGAGGATCCATGTCCAGCTTGATAAAGTTCTGGTCTTCTGGTTTCCATCGTAATTTCTGAATAGAGAGCACCGGCAGTGGATGAATATGAAATATGAAGCTTGTCAAAAAAAACAAAAAAAAAAAAGATCTCATATGATAAATAGATCTCCAAAAACTTGGGTAGACAATGGGGAAATCCACTTGCTTTTTCAATAGTAACAACCTGCTTGCATTTTCTAAATCCTCCAAAAGGTGTTCTGATGCAAGGATGTTTTATATTGGATCACTTGCTCTTAAAGATAAGCATGTTCCTCTATTACCAGAATCACCAAACCATAATGGGGTTTGTCAGTGAACCTTAATTCTTGGAATTCATTGCCTTTTAAAATGAGTGAATAACCTATCCTCACATTCATGAATAGAGTTTCCAAAGAAGTTGAATGTTAAAATTCAGATCTGCAAAATAATACATTTTTTAGTGATTAGAGTACAATGCGAGGTGGGTGGTTCTTAAATAAGGCTCGCAAGGTCCACCCTATACATGAGCCGAAATTTCTTGAATGGTATGATCACGGCTGTAATGAGGCGAAAAATTATTTGTTGGTACAATTTTCTTATGTGCATCAAGACATAAATTTGACCAGCATTCACAGCAATCAAGGAGATAACACTCAAGGAACTGTGTCAATGATGCTAAGTCTCCTTATTTTGTTATCCTTTACTGAATTGCTTTCTCTACATTATTAACTTCTCCGTATTCCAGATATTTTCAAAATACTTTAGAAGCATTTCTTTGTAATGGTCTTATACATTGCTTGGTAGCTTATCTTTGTTTATTTGTATGGCTTTACAACTTGAGAACATTTGCTTTGTCTGATGTGCAGATGTGTATTCAGTGCAATTACAAAGCTAATGAGGCTTCCACGTTTAGGGTGTTATTTCCTAGTTATCGTGTTCTCAGATGTCATGACCATTCATTTCTTTTTCTTGGTATGTATACTCTTACTGATTTCCAGAATTTACTTTAAATTTGATGCAAAGCATGTTTCACACCCTTTGTTGTAAAGAGAAGGATATCATCGTTAGGAGTTTGGAAGAACAGAGAATTTAGCATTACATAATATCATATTGAGGATTTTGAGCATTATTGATACAAGGAATAGAAGAACCAAAACAATGAAATTAATATTTTGATATAGAACATGCAATAGTCGATGGCAAATTCTTCCAAAAGGTTTCATTCATAAGCTGGTACAATATTGCTCATGTAGTTTCTTCACTAATTTGAAAAGACGGTTACATATGGGCTTGACATATCTAATGTCCAGCTTGCATAATTTCTTAAATAAAGATGTCAGTCTAAACATCATCTCCTAGTGAAATATCATCTCATAGACTCCTAGTGACCTAATTGATTCTCTTAGATACCACTTCATGATTTGAGTGAGGCTATCAGGGGCAACATAATAATGTTGTGATGTATGGTAGTATTATTTTTCTTCTATATCAGTTCTGCATTTCTAATTTGTCTGAGGGCATCTTTGTAAATCTACAGTATACTAATGCCATTTTAATTATGGAAAAAGTTTATATAAGTGTGAGGCTCTAAACAATCAAATTGGGGCGCACCTCAAAAATTTCACTAGAAGAGGTTGTTTTGATACCCAAATATTCTCAAATTGATCATCTCGACCTCAAGATGCAGGGACATGAGAAAAAAATGGATTTCAAGTTTTGGAAATAGTGCATCTTGTAATGCATTTTTGGACTGTCAATATACAAGATTTTCAAGTTTTCATAGATCTACTCGATCTACACTGTTTTTTAAGCTTAAAATTTTTTAATTAGAGATGAAAATATATTTTAAGGCTATCACAAAGATTTCGAGTAGTAAAACCACATTTCTCAACACTATTTGAAAGTGCTCTTTACTGTGATTGTTTAGAGCCTTGGTTTTATACAAACCGTAACCTTTAATTATATAGGTTGTATATGCATCTCATAGAAGTTCTTTCTTATCCATGTATACATCAATTTACCCCTAAATCTTGAATCTCTTGCGTATATATTTGAATTATTTGCCTCTTGTCATTTTATATTGTATTTAACGCATTCAATTATATTGTTTGTAACAATTATTCAGGTAGAATTTCTTTTGAGCTCAAATCTAAATGAAAGCATGCCAATTTGATTGAAATCATTGAGTCCATCATTTCTTCCAACAATGAAAATGTTCAAGTTTACAAGGTCTCCTGGGCATTGGGATGAGACCATTTCTATGTATTGTGAATGATTATGATGAACATGTGTTAGAATGGGTTCCATGAAAAAAAAAAAAAAAACCAGATTAGTTTTTAAGACCTGTTACATCCCATGCCTATTGTAATTGTGAAGAAGCTCGTATCTCAAGCTTCTCATTATTTTGTTGTAGCTCTCTGTGGTGGCAATTGTTGGCAGTAGCGTTGGTAGATAGAACAATGTTGCATTCTGGGTTTTCACCAACAAAAACGAGTGAAGATATTTTAATGGTACTGAGAAACCATTGCCTTCTGACAGCCGACAATGCTTTCCAATAGTCACATCTAAGCGTGTCTTTAACCCCAAAAACACAAATAATTTGATCAATAGCTGTAAAAACCGGTAGAAGTCAGCTGCATCCGCTTCCACCCTCATGCTGGTCATTGTGTCCTTTTGTGGTTTCCAATGTTCAAGAAAGTGCAGGCGCCCGCCTAGGCATTTTGGGTGCATGGCCGCCTAGGCGCCCAAGAACAGCGTACCCTCACCAAAATTAAAATATCATATAATTAAGATATATAACATATTAATATCATTAAGATGTTAGTTTTAAAACAGTAACTTAATTTTACTTTGCAGTAAGACTTAAATGAAGATATATAAGATTTTAGTTTCACTTTCACATAAGACTTAACTCATTAAGATATCACATAATTATTAATTTATTAGATAAAGTAAATAAAAAATAATAGAATATCAAAACATGACACATTGTACAAAAAAGGAATCAACTATTCATAAAAATATGATATATGCCCAATTTCATCGTCCAAATAAGGAAAAATTCAATTAATCACAAGAAAAATCAATTTTTCGAGTACAAATATGTAGACATATTGTTAAAGAAAAAACCGTAAAAGAAGAAACAAACAAGTCACAAAATAATAGTTGTAGCAAAATCAAATCGAAACCTCTTTTCGAATATGATAATACTTTAAAAATATCAAATTCAAATCGATGTCGGCACAAACCTCGTCTACTGGATCACCAAAAGTCCTCAAAATTGACTACTAGAAGCTCCAAATCCACCCACGAACACAAAATTGCCTTTGTGTTGGGAATCTAAAACATAAAAATTTTATCGATCTTTTGATAAATCACAAAAGAGTGGTTTTTTAGGAGTTTTTCTCTTCCTAAAAGAACGCACGGTTTTGGTTTTGGGGTTTAGAATACCCCCCAAAACCCTTTTCCCCCCTTTTTAGGGGGCAGAAATGACTTTTTTTCCCCTTGCCAAGACCCTTATCTGCCTCTTTTGCAAGTTGTCATGAGGCGACACCTAGACGCAGGACGCCTTACAGTCTTGCCTAGCTAGCGCCTAGTCGTTTTTTAAATGTTTTGGTGGTTTCATCTATGGCTTGGCCAAACTCTGCTCAAGGACTGATTCCCCCATCTTTTTCGATTCGAGAGAACCCCACATACCATGGTAGTCAATTGCTTCCAAACTTTGACCCACAACAGAGTGGCATCCGAGATTTAGAAGACCTCTTTTGGACCTTGAAATCCCTGGATTTCAGGCTCTATCCTCCCTCTTATACTCCACCTTCTTATGTTTTTAGGGGAACGATAAGATGATCTGGTCCCCTCCCCCCTCTGGCATCTTTTCTATATCCTCTTTCTACAAAACCCTCCATTCTCACCCCCTTACCACCCTCATTCCCTCTACTATGGCTATGGCCTGGCTCTTACTCGTCCCTCCCAGGAGCCAAATGTTCAATTGGATCACCTTCTCTGGAAGAGCTTTGAATGTTGATCACCTCAAAAGAAGAGGCCTCCAGCTACCCAACAGGTGCACTATGTTCCTAGAGGAAGAGGAAACCAATGCGCACTCTATCGAGGCATCTGCTTCAGCTCTTCGGTTGGTACTGGGTGCCATGTCCACCATCCCTAAACTTGTCCAGGCCTTCTTCTCCCCTCTGTGGCCTAGACTGGATATTCTCCTTTGGCGTGCAGCCGTAGCCACTACACTCTGGGTCATTTGGCTAGATCGCAACAATCACACTATTTGAGGGGAGAAGACGCAGTAGCTGGCCCTTTTCGACAAAGTCAAATCCTTCATTATTTTCTGGGCCAAGAACCACCAGCTCTTCAAGCACTGTCCATACTTGGACTTCCAACTAAACTGGAGGAACTTACAGTCCCTTAGGATAGTTCGCATCTCTTGTTTTGCATCTCTTGCTTGCCTCTATGGAGACCCCTGGAACAGGGCCAAGTCAAACTTAACTTCGATGATTTCTCCCTTGGCAACCCGGGCCATGCTGGTAAGGGGGGCATCTTCATAAATTCCGGTGGCACCACCTTACTTTCATTCTTGCATATCGTTGGCCTTAGCAACTCCATGGTGGCCGAAGCCCTAGCTCTCCTGGTGGAACTTCGCTATTTCAACCCTTCTTAGGTTACAACTCTAGGAATCGAGGGGAATTCCAAGAATGTCATAGTTTGGCAATCTAGATCATCCCTTTGCCCATGGAGATTGGAGCGCATCTGTGATGAGATTTTCCACCTTCGCAGCACTGCGCACGTGCTTTGTCAGCATACATGGAGGGAATTCAGTGCCGTGGCAGACTCCCTCGCTAAGGCACCTCACAGCAGAACACAGGAGACATTCAAGCACCTTTTTGATCTCTAGACAGCACATTTTGACTTTACTTTCATTACCTTAGCATATATAGCATTTATTGGTCCCCTTAGGGGTTTTGGATATACGAACACCCGGTCTGTGGGTGGTTCATTTTTTGTACATCTTCCGTATCAATACAACAATTAACATTTTCACCGACAAAAAAAAATAAAGCGGCTAGAAGTTATTGCACCAAGTTGGTGATCTCTTAGCATTGGTGGTTGTCCCCTCTCTATTATCAACTAGTAATTTAAATTTTTCATCTTACAAGAATGGAGGTTTCTCTCTTGCTTCATTACCTCGTGGTAGCCATGAAATCATCCATCGGTCTTTGGAGAATGAGCATTTGTAGTTTTTGGCTTATTATTGAATATAACCTAAGACTGCATCCATTTTGTCGCCATAGCTAAGAACATAAACTTAAATGTTCACTAAATTAATCACATATATACTACATCTATGTCAAGAATTATATTGTCGTTAAAGAAATAACTCGATGTGATTTCACAGGTACGAAATACAGGTAGCTGGATGGAGATTGGTAACACCATTAGCCATTTTGGAATCATGAGTGCTCAGGTTGTATTCGTGCTACTACTTTTTGCCCTCACCAATGTTTACACAAAAAACATTGAAATCAGTTCACCCCATTACTCGTCTCACAAAGTGCTTTAGTCAAATCATCTTGGGTACCATATCTTACCCATCATTTGTATGCGGCCTTGCTTTGCTGATATTCAAAAATCTGTTGAGGGACATGGTTGTCATGTTCCATTTATTGGAATTTGCCACAGCACGTAAGCGGGTTGCAAAATTTTGTTACGTAAGCGGGTTGCAAAATTTTGCTACGGAATTATTTGTTATTTTTTTCAGTTATGGTAGTAAATAGGTTTTGAAGAATTATGTTATGATTCTCACATTTTTGACAAATGATTAATTGCCTGCCTAGCTGAGCAAGCAGGGTGTCTTACTGTTAGATCATCTCTCCTCTCATCATCTCTCTCTCTCTTTCTCTCGGCTAGCTGTTTGGCATTTCCTCCAAGAAATAGTACTGCACAAATTTTCACGATTGCTGCCTCCCTCCTCTACCTCCGCTTCCATGATTGTTTCATGTATATATATATATATATGCAATGATTTGATGCAACTGGTGTATCATAATATGATGCAACAACCTTAAAAAACTAACTTATAGCTATTTGTGTTATTCAAATTTTAAAATATACGCTCTTTTCATTTTAATGAACAATCACAAAAAAAAAAAAAAAATTGAAAGCACAATCTAAAAAGTAATTTTTTAGTCCAATTAACATAGGCTGTTCATTTTAGTGAGAGGTTTAGATCTAGCCCTTAGAAGGATTTTTTCTTTTGCAAATTTTTTGGATGTTAAAAACAAAAAAAAATAATTGAGTTTATAAAAACCAAGATCTTGAAATTCACAAAATGAATGGTCTAGATTCATTTTTGAAAGGAATTGACTATATCTAGGGTTCAAATTGAACTTTTTTTTTAGGGGGGATTAATTATTGAGATGAAGAGAGTGTGTGCACAATTTGAGGTCATACAAATATCACAAATATGGTTTTTTAGAAGTGTCGTTGCATTATATTATGATACAACCGTTGCATTGGATCATTGCTCATTATATTATGATACAACCGTTACATTGGATCATTGTTTATATATATATATATATATATATATATATATATATGGGTTTTTCTAGAATTCACCGTACTAATGGTGATTTTAAAATAATTTACTCCAAATTTGTGGACAATAAATTGCTTTTTTTTATCACAATTACGTCAATATCTTATTTTCTATCAAATTAAGCAGGGGCATACGAGGGATTACACCCTACGGTAAAAAAAACCACGGCCAATATTTCTCCCGCTTAGATCTCTCTCCATGCGACTCTCTCAACTGTGAATGGGGTCTCTCTCTACAACTGTCATAAGTTAGCTATGAATGGGGTTCGAGAGAGAGAGGGGGCCCAAGCTTCCAAGGTAAGGGAGAGGGATGGAGGGCTGCAAAGCCTTGCTGTAAATGGGTTAGAGAGAACCCCAAGTTTCCAAGACGAGAGAGAGAGAGGGCTGCAAAGCCCTGCTATGAATGGGGTTAGAGAGAGAGAGAGAGAGAGCCCCAAGCTTCTAATACAAGAGAGAGAGAGGGCCCCAATCTTCTAATACAAGAGAGAGAGGGCCTCAAAGCATCGCTGAAATGGGGTTAGAGAGAGAGCCTAAACTTTTAAAACAAGAGAGAGAGATAGAGGGCTGCAAAGTCCTTGCTGTAAATGACTGAAGCCCTGCTGTAAATAGGGTTAGAGAGAGAGTCACAAGCTTCCAAGACGTGAGAGAAAGAGAGATAGAGGGCTGTAAAGCCCTGCTATGAATGGGGTTGGAGGGAGAGGGAGGGCCCTAAGCTTCTAAGATGAGAGAAAGAGAGGGGGACTGCAAAGACCTGTTGTAAATGGGCTTAGAAAGAGAGAGGGGCCCAAGCTTCCAAAACAAGAGAGAGATTAGGGGCTTCGAACAAGAGACTTTTGGGACTTCCATGAAACGGAGTTTTTGGGGGTTCTTTACAGGAGAGTGGGAGAGAGAAAGGGGGACAGTGGGGGCTCCGTAGGAGGAGAGAGGTCTTCTATTGAAATTACATCCCATACCCCTTTTTAATATGATGAGATGAAATATATTCATGTAATTTGATTGTTTCAAAGGCAATCTATTGCCCAATATTTTGGAGTATTCTAAAATCACTTTCGGTATGATGAATTTTAGAAAATCTATATATATATATATATATATATATAAAAAGAGAGAGAGGGGGGTTATGTTATGGTGCTCACACTATGGAGTAATTTATCATTGTACTAACAAATTTTGGACACTTCTATACCATTGTTTTGTACATAGAGTAGTTTTTAATAGGGGTATTTTTGGTCATTACGAGATATGTGATATTATCCACGTGGGATGTGGCATCACCTACATAGAGCACACTAGTGGCATTTAATGTTTCATGTCGATGATGTCACACCCTATGTGGAAGACATCACACTTTTCATAATGATAAAAAATACCCTTATAAAAAATAAGCTTCATGCATAAAACAATAGTATCTAACTGTCAAAATTTGTTAAATATAATGCTAAATTATTCCACAGTGTGAGCATCCTAACATAATCCATATATATATATATATATATATATATATATATATATATATATATATATATATATATATATATATATATATATATATATATCAATGATTCAATGCAACGGTTGTATCATAGTATAATGCAACGACATTTCTAAAAAACCATGTTTGTGGCTTATGTATAACCAAAAATTTTACACACACACTCTCTTCATCTCAATAATCAATTCTAAAAACAAAAAAAAAGTTCAATTTGAACCCTAGATATGGTCAAAATAAGTCCCGTCCAAAAACGAATCTAGACCATTCATTTTGTAAATTTCAATATCCTAGCTTTTATAAACTCAAAATCAATTTTTTTTTTTTTTTTTTTACATTGTTCATCTAATGATAATAAAGCCATCTAAAAAAATTGGAAATGAAACAAATCCTTCTAAGGCCTAAATGATCTAAGCATCTCACCAAAACGAACAGCCTATGTTAATTAAGCTAAAAAAATACTTTCTAAGTTGTGTTTTCAAATTATTTTTTTTTGTGATTATTCATTAAAATGAAAAGAGTGCATATTTCAAATTTTGGATAAAACAAATGGTCATAAGATAGTTTTTTTAAGGTGGTTGCTTCAGTTTTTTTAAGGGGGTTGCTTCATTTTACTATACAACAGTTGTATAAAATCATTACCCATATATATATATATATGGGATTTTCTAGAGTTAACAATCTCTCAAATAACATAGATTCTAGTTAGAGACACTTGTGAACCACATTTTTTCTTTTACTGTCTCTATATTACTTGAAGACCAAAGGATACATAAGAGCCCTTTGAATTTTTACTTCCAAATTTAAAAAAAAAAAATATTTTAATAAAAAAAAATTTTGAATTTTGGAATTTAAAGCTCTCACTAACGTACCTTCCTATTCTCTCTCTCCTTATTGTCCCCCATTCTATCTCTCGATCTCTCTCCTTGCCCTCCCCCATCCTCGCTCTCTCTTGACCATAAACAAAAATGCCCCCGCAAACATGGAAGAGATGGGTGATCAGCATTTTGGTAGAGATTTTTCTTATGTCTCTCTCTCCCTTTGCTGCTCCAAGGTCATTGCTTGCATACGGGATCAATCACACAAGGCAGGGATAATCTCCCCTTGCTGCTCCAAGGCCATCGCTTGCATATGGGGATCAATCACACAGAGTGTGGATAAAGGTTCTTTATTAAATGCAAAACTTTCAGAAAAATCAGTGAGTGATTGGGCAATCACTTGAGATTGTTTTGGACTTAGTTTCGGAGATTTTTGGGCAAGTAATACAGGATTTCAAGGATAGATATAAATTAAAATTTTATTTTGCTGCAAGTGAAGGGGATCACAGACGCCTCTCTCTCTCTCTCCTTGCTGCTCTGAGGCTCTGATAAGGTGTGCAGCAAAATTGAGCAGGGTTGGACCCTACAACTCGAATGCCCACCTGGCCAATCCATATCGGCTGTTGAGTTTACCTTGAAGTCCAACGTGGGTATTTCAAAGAGGATAGTTGCGACATTGAGAGTGCCCCAAGATCATTGAATCAGCATAAAAAGCACCCCAAGATCATTTCAACAGACATCGCATATGGAAGAGCTTAGTTTTAAATGAAATTTCATCATTAAATGCCAAAATGAAAAAACACCCACAAATTTACCAAGGTTGAACCCTGCTTCCTGCCCCACAAATTTTCCAAACGAATTTATAGAGAAAAATGGCTTCAAAGATATCATAATTTAGAAATGAGAAAACTAGGGATTTCAGTCTACAAAACATAAAGACTCTACCTGAAAAGTGTGTAGTAAATAAAAGACAACTATAAGCCTCGAGAGGATAGGGAAGATGAACAAGTTATTTCTTCACAGACAGAGAGAGTAGGGAGGGGCTTTTGCGCCCTGAGTATTTTTATTAGAAAGAGAGAGACGGCAGGGTGAGAGAAGGGAGGGAGTTTTGCGCAAGAGGTTAAAATTTTTAAATTTCCCTCGGTTTTTATGTTTTTTAGAAAATCATTGACGAAAGTGCCATTTTATTTAAGGTTTGTCACAATGAAATATAGGGGTAGTAAAAGAAAAAATGTGGTTTACGGGGGTCTCTAACTGAACCTATGTTATTTGGAAGTTGTTAACTATATATATATATATATATATATATATATATATATATATATGTGGAAGATGCTACAGTACGTCGATTCGTGTACCGCTATAGTAAACGCCCGACGGCCCAGATCAAATCTAAGCCGATCTAACAATCACGGATGTCGGGTAGTGTTTGAATTTTAATTTTTTTTCTACAAATACAAATAATTTAAAATTTTAGGTGTCTGTTCTTCAAAAATAAGTAAATTTACGAAAAATATGAAAAAAAAAATTTACATGAAATAAATTGATCAAAATACCCCCGAAAAGTTTTGGGGCATTTTGGTTAATTTTATTTTTGTGAATTATTTTTTTTTATAATTTTATTAGGTGCGCATTGATGAGTAGAACACACACCTAAAATTTCAAGTAATTTGGATTTGTAAAAAACAAATTAAAATTCAAACACTTTTGAACAACCGTGATCGTCAAATCGGTCCAAATTCGGTCTAAGCCATTGGGCGTTTACTTTAACGGTACGCACATGGGCGTACAAGAAATTTTTCCATCCATATATATATATATATATATACTACAAAATGCCTATAGGCGAAAATGAACAGTAATTTCGCCTAACTCTTATCACCATCCAAACTTCATCGCACGGTTACCTTTTTTCGGTATATAGACACTGCATACTTTTTTTAGAGCCAATATGTCTAGTTCTATTACTTTTATTTCAATGGAAAACTAACTGGGTGAAGTTTATATATGTTGTCTATGTTGCATCTGCTGCATTTTATTCATGAGCAATAGACTATCGTTGGCAATAAATCAAAATTATGTAAGAGTAGAGTCGTTACTTTGAGTGGCTCCTAGTCACCCTAAGATTCATTCAAGAAGTCATCGGAGTCATCGTATTCCATTTAAAGTCCTTCATGTGGACGTGGCTGCTTAGCTAGAAGTGGATGTGACTATGGAGGAGCTAAAGGTTGCAGTTTTTTCTCTAGTAGGGGATATGGCACCAAGGTCGGATGGCTTCCTTATGTGTGTTTTTTCATAGATTTTGGTATATGCTCTATGAGGAACTATTAGGGATGGTACGTAGCTTTTTGATAAGGGGAGAATTATTCAAGGGGGTCAACTTAACTTTTATTGCCCTTATTCCTAAAAAATCTATTATTGTGGAACTTTCAGATATCAGGCCTATTAGTTTTTTGACCAGTTTGTGTAAAATTGATCCTAAGACTTTGACGAAAAGGCTTAAGAAGGTGTTGAGGTGTGTTATATCTGGACCTCAAGCGGCCTTTATCCAAAATAGGCTGATAACTGATAGTGTGCTAGTGGCTCAAGAATGTATCCATTTTAAAGTTGAAACCAAAGAACTAGGTGTTGTGATCAAATTGGATATGAAAAAGCCTATAATAGGGTTGAATGGAGCATTCTCTTAGAAGTTTTGAAGAGGATGGGGTTTGTGGAGAAATGGTGTAACTGGATTTATGGTTTTTTATCCTCTATGTATTTCATCGATAGGTGCTCGAAAGGATTTTTTAAATCCTCTAAAGGTTTTCGTCAGGGAGATCCTTTCTCGTCTTTTCTCTTCACCATCTATGCGGAGTGTTTCAGTATTGTGATAACTAACGTGGTCAATAAATGCAATTTCTCAAGCTTTCCTATTGGTCAGGGTGGACTGATATTTACTGAGGCTAAGAAGGAGTGTATTGAAAATATTAATAGGTTTTTAAAGTGTTGTGAAATGGTTGTGGGGCTAAAAGTTAATATTACAAAAACATCTCTGGTTGAAGTCAAATGTAGTGTGGAAATGGTTGAGGATCTGGCTCTGACTCTTGGATGTAAAGTTGATAACTTTCCCATTACTTATCTTGGGCTGCCAATTTCTGATATTAGATTTCTCATCTCAATTTGGGATAAAGTGATTCAGCATGCTCAAGTGAAGTTGGATTTATGGAAGCTCAAGTATCTGTTTCTTGGGGGAAGAGTAACTTTGTTAAGATCTTGCATGGAAAATTTACCTATCTATCAAATGTGCCTCTTGAAAATCCCAACAGGTGTGGTCAAGAAAATCGAGAGAATGATGTGTAATTTCATATGGAGTTCTTTTGGGGAGGATAAAAAATACCGCTTGTTAAGTTGGGATAGGGTATGTACCCCTAAATGTGAAGGGTGCTTAGGCATTCGAAGAATGTCTCTGATGAATGAGGCTTTATTAACTAAATGGTGATGGTGTAGTTTGTTTTTTAAATATCAGCAGTGGTGTAAGGTACTTATAGCCAAATATGGTGTCAATGGCTTTGGAGTCTAGATTGGAGGAGGCAGAAGAAGTATATCAAGGTCTGTTTTTTGGAGAGACACCTTTTTATGTAAAGCGTATCTTCATATAGATATCCGGTGGTGTGTGGGGAGTGGATCTCAAGTTTCCTTTTGGCATCAGAAGTGGATAGGTAATTGTCCATTGGCTGGGCAAAATAAGGTTTTGACCATAGATAATCTCATCAAGAGAGGTAAGGTTTTGTCCAATGTGTGCTTGATGTGTAAAGAAGATGGTGAACATGTTTCACATCTTCTTGTTCATTGCCACTATGCTTCGAAAATTTGGGAATTCTTTTTTTATGTGTTAGGATTCAGGGTGGCTTTACCTCAGAATATGAGGGGTATCACTTCACAGCTGATGTTTTCCGCCTTACCAAAGTTGGGGTCTATTTTGTGGCAAATTGTTAGACGAGCAATGTGTTGGGATATATGGAAAGAGCGTAATCAACGCATCTTTGAAGGGTTTGCCCTCTCCTGTGATTGTCTCCTTAAGTGTATATTGCATACCACTTCGACTTGGCTTTCTGTCACTAATGAAGGTAGGGGTGTCACTGAGATTGATGTGCGTTTAAACTTAGTAAACCTTGCTTTCTCTAATGTGGTAAGGACAATACCTGTCGGTCAATGGTTACCTCCTATTCAAGGATGCTTAAAGATAAACTTTGATGGTAGTTCCCTCGATAATCCGGAAGAAGCTGGTATTGGAGGAGTAGTGAGAGACTGGACATGAACAATTATTCTCGCATATGCTAGACCTATTGGATATGCAACTGCTAATCTCACGAAGTTCTTAACTTTGCTCAGAGGACTATTGTTCATTAAATCTATGAACTTGGGGAATTTCATCATAGTTGAATGTGATTATTTAAATGTGATAAGATGGTGAGAGTTCCTTGGATGCTTCGGTCTATTTGATGGATTTGGCGGGGGTGCTATCGATATCGTTTCATCATGTGTTTAGAGAGTCCAATGGTATTGCTGATGTTTTAGCCAAGAGAGGTGTTTCGCTTGAGTCTATCCCTATCCTGCATGATGTAATTCCTAAATGATGTAATTCTGGTCTTTATTTGGCAATAAAATTTGATATTTTCGGTAAAAAAAAACATGTCCATATTTATGTTCTTTTGCCTCATTTGCATGAGAGTACAATATGATTGGTTATTTAGAAGAAGACACAAATCTATTGGAGATGACATCAACCCCAAAATTTGAAACGATGGCACCTACGAACTGTTTTGGAACGCACTGAAGGCCAGTTTGGATGGACCGCTTGTTCTTGAATAAATGGTCTTCTTGGCTATTTTTAAGCAAGAAATTAATAACTTTTAATAAGTGAATTGTGAATTGGGGCATTCTTCAAATGACGAGGTTTAGAAACGGAGCTTTAATCATGAATAGGCTGAAGTGGACCACATATCTCGTTATGTTAACAAAAAGATATTTAACTCATGATTATTGTGGTCCATCGAAACAAGGCCCAACTTCAAAACGATAGATGCAGGAAGTCGGGAAGGTTTCACCACGATCTCGTAAGTGTTGCATTCCAAAGAAAACTTTCAACTAAAATCTCCCCAATATTGTCAATTTTCAATTGGAGGAATAAATCATCCTACAGTGCTTTACTTGGAAGAATCATACCAAGAACAGTTATTCTAGATTGTTCTAGGTATTGATTTTGCATGCAGGTCAAGATATATTGTAATATCATTAGGTTATTTTTCCTTTTTTGGTCTCCCATGAGTCCCCCGAGTCTCTCCAGTTGCAGCTGGGAAAAGTAATAAATGAGCTTTTCATTTTAGAGCACGCTCATTTTATCACCCATAACTACACCGACTTATTTTTTTTTTTTTTAAGGGAAATTATAAATATATCCCCCATAATTGCCTGTATTTCAATTTTATTTTACTTTTCATTTAATATATCTATATCCGTTTCTAGTTTTTTTTTCCGTAGAAGACAGTTTTACCCATGTAACGGCTTTATTAAATTCGCAGCGGGCGCCATGGCCTTGACATAGCCGTGGTGCAGGCCAGATCCAAAATTGAGTTTGTTCCCTGTTTTTGGTGCCTAGGGAACAGCGCAGGGTGTATTTTTCGTGCCAAAACATGTCACAGCTACGATAGATCTGTGGAACTTTTTTACCCTCCATATACATCAATTTTGAGTGGTACTTTCTCTCTCCTATATATACTTTTCTATATTACTTCCATGCACAAATCCGCCACCCCCACACATCTCATGTTTATGTAAAAGCCTTGGAAAAGATCAATGTAAGTGGAACACTTTATCTTCTTGACATTCACAAATTCATGTTAATTATTTGTAGAATACCCTTGAGACACCATTGAAAATTGCCCATTTCATCAATTCTTACTCAATTTTACTTCCCTTTGCTCAATGTTTTAATGTGATTTTGATTCAAATTTCATTATTGAGAGAATCTATGTAAAATTTTATGTAAATTTTGCAATGCCTAAACCTATTCTTGGTCACTTGTCCATGGGCCAAATGGGGTTATGCTAGCTTACCAGATAGTAATTATGAAGAATAAAAATCATAGATTTCTACGTAATTTTATTTTATTTTTCTTTTGTTGAACATTAACTTGGATTATGTTCAAAACATATATTCTTGGTCACTTGTCCATAGGCCAAATGGGGTTATGCTAGCTTACCAGATAGTAATTATGAAGAATAAAAATCATACATTTCTATGTAATTTTATTTTATTTTTCTTTTGTTGAACATTAACTTGGATTATGTTCAATGGTTTGAGACAACTTTTTTCTCAGTCATGTGTTGTAGTGGTTTACATAGATGTCAGTTCTATTACAATGACTCATCATATTAATCTTTTTTTAGGTAAATGTTATTTTTTTAACTAAGATATTGCCATTTTGAGTAGTTTGCAATATGTAATGCATGTGGTTGTAATTTATGTATATAGGTAATGTGAAAAGAATCCATTACTTCTTTTTTTTTGTAAGGTTCATTTTCTTTATTTTTACTTCGCTTTATTGTGTTTTTGTCTCATTTAGTGTTTATTCATATTTGCTAGGGGCAAATAATGGGTGATGGCACAGTAAAATTGGCTTTGTGTTTTGATGGATATCTAAAGCGAAACTCAAATATGAGCATCTTTTCTATGATGAAGGAACGGTGAAAGTGACATTCTTTCCGCAAAAAGGTTCCTTTGACCAACTTAATACACATTTGAAAAATTGATACAATATAACCCTACACCCATGCCAATTAAGTATTATGACCCTAATTTACCATGCCATTTATCTATGGTAGATGTGAGGGACAATTGTGATGTCGTGGGCATGTTGGAAATGCCTTCCCCCATTGACATGTACATATCATGTCGATCAACCTTCATTAATGTTACAACATTGCCCGTCGCCTTCAACCTCATAATCTTTCGTGCATCTTCTAGCATTTGCATCATCTCGTCAATAGAAGGATTTTAAGGTGAAAAGTGTTTGTTTCCTTCCGTTGCCTCTCGACAATCATAGACAATACACAGTTGTTTAGGTGCTCTATCTTGATGAGTATTAAGGGGTAAAGTCCATAGCGTTTCACCAAGTCAATTTGTTTGTCATTCTCCAAATGCCACTCATCTAGAGTGGTCGTCATCTCATAAGTCTTGAGAGGTGGGTCCCTCTCCTGAAAAGTAACAATGACCTAATTGGGAATAACAAAAACTTCACTATAAGTGCGCATTCATTCTATATTACTACACTTCTAAACAAACTTACAAAGTTCTTGCATGAGCATCCCAAATTATCTAAGAGATACATGACTTTTTTGTTTTGTTAAAAGTGTGGGAATCTGGGGTCTTCTAGGAAACAACTCTTGTTCGTCCATCACCACTGCAGCCCATGAACAATATCAGTAGACCATTCTAAGCATAGTTGATTGCATAATCTTACAAAGAAACAAAAATGAAAAGAAAGGATCCAGATGAAATTGATTTATAGTTGGCAACAATTGTAAGGAATGATTTGAACGCAATACAGATCAATTTTTACCCATCTAGTTCACGAAGCTCATACAATTTCAGAAAGGGCACAACATTAGTAACAGAAGAAAAAGGTAAAATAAATGCATTAAAAAGAACTCACAACAATTAAGCATTAGATGAACATGTAAGCAATCAAACAAACGAATATATGGAAATATTAACAAAACTTCAGATCACACAAAAAAGAATCATCTCAAGCAGTGTTCCCAAAATCAAATCGGAACGGTTAATCGAACATGGGCCTGCACCGGCCGATTCAACTACTATAACTGGACAAGTCCCGGGAGGTCAAAAAAGTATTGAAAGAAAATAAAAAGAAATACAAAAAAAAATCTACTAAAATATGAATAGTATATAAAGAATGATTGAAATAAAACACATTCAAATGAAGTTGAAAATTAATGAAAAAAATGGATTTAAACCCATTCTATATTCTTCAAGGGATATTTTTAAAATTTTCTAAAAAAGATGGGAAAATGTAAAAGTGAGTATTAATAATCAAAACAATTTTTAATCTTTACCATAATGTAAAGAATATTTAAAAATGCATTACAAATCAAATTTCTTATTTTTTAGAATTTATATATATATATATATATATATATATATATATATATATATATTGAATTTTTTAAAAAAATACCGGTTGATCACCCTGACCGCCTAAAACCGGAACTAGTTCCGATCTAACCGAGCGGTTAGTGGTTAGATCGGGCGATTTTGAGAACAATGATCTCAAGTCATAATCCTACTTGTAAAAATCCCATAATAAGAATATAAATTACTTCTTCAAATGACCAATAATTGCATAGATAACCCATGACTATATTTTGAAAGACTAGATATTTCAGAGTTATAAGTTGTCACATCCCAAGTTCTATAACACTAACATTCTTGAGATGTGACAGTCAATTCTTAAGGAACAAAACAAAATTTTTCATTTTTGAGAATCTGTATAAAGCCTACTCATAACTAATATTCACACGAAGGTCTAGATATACATTTGTTGATAGGACAAAAGTTACAATGATGAATTTGAACAAAAGTTACAAAAGCAAATTTAACCTTGACTACAATTTCTTCAAAGTGGGTCCTGTTGTGTAATCAAACTATGAGACTGTAATTACCTTGAAAATAATTTATCATAGTTTGATGAGTTTGGCTACTCAATAAGTGATCATCACAGTCTTCAAAATAATCATTGTTGGAATATGTAAATATTTTCTAAAAAGATGATAATGAAACAATACAAGGAAGAGCATTTATAAAGAACAGTTTCACTTTCAGTTATACACAATTTAGCATAATTCAAAAGATTGAAATATATATAAACACTTTAACAAATATGCATAATTCAAAAGATTTCACAAAGTACCCTATTGGCATCCCAAGTAGGTCACCGATAAACCCCACCAGCATCATGGATGGGTCCATTTAATCCCTACAGGTCCAATCATACCTCACCGACGTACCGTATAAGTCCATTTAATCCCTACCGATGTATCGGATAGGTCCACTTATACCTCACCGGCATAACGGATGAGTCCACTTAATCCCTACCGGCATACCAGATAAGTTCACTTATCTTCACCGACGTACCGGATGAGTTCACTTGTATATTTAAAGTATCTCTGAAACTCTTTAAAAATAAAAAAATAGCAATATCAGATATCCAGAATATCATTGAAATCATTAACATGAATTCACTTAAAGCAATTTAAATAATCACTTTCATTGAAATTCCTAGAAGTAACCAATCAAACATTTTGGGCAATGATTTCATAAAGGTATCAATTCTAAAAGACATTCCTAAAATGTAACACGATGAACAGTATATGATCAATAGATGAGCTTTTATAGAAATACAAAGTTAAATACGGAAATATTACAATTTTATGGGAATGCAAATTCGCAGATAATCATTTTACAGGAATAAGTAAAACTTATAGCATCAAAAATTTACAGACGGATAAAAATACAATTAAATACAGAAATGTGTAAATCTTACAATATTAGTAATATTACGATTAAATACAAAATTATTATTATTATTAGTGAATATTGGTTTTATAGAAGAATGACATCCTTTACACACAAAATTTACAGTGTCTAATATTCATAACAATAGAAATGTCACAATTTTAGTAAAGGATGAATTACTAATTCTTAAATAACTAATTTACAAAAAATAAAACCATTTACACATAATACTTACAAAAATGATGGATAAAATATCACAATTTTATGAGCTAATTTTCAAGAGAATGAGGTCACTTATACATAAAACTTACAATATCTAAAATTTATAAAAATAAACAGTATATCACAATTTTGTCAAAAAAAGAAATACAATAATTTACAACATCTAAAACTCATAATAATACACAAAATATCACAATTTTGTTAAAAGTGGAAATAATTGTTTTACAATACAATGAGATCATTTACCTATAAAACTTGAGAGGAAACTTTCGATATCTTAAAATTTGGCTAGAGAAAAAAAGAACTCACATTTCGGTTAGAGAGAGAGAACCCACTGCATTTGACAGAGGGAGAGCGTAAGAGAGTATTGCATGGCGAGAGTCCTCACCTCTCTTTCTATTTAAATTTTTAAAACGTATCATTATAATATTTTATTATTTTAAACTCCACCTCATGTATGAAGTGTAATACGAATATTAAACGTTAGTATTTAAAGCCCACGTGCGGTGGCATACGAAAGGAGAAGGTTAAAGGTAAAAGGAGCAAAAGTTGTAATGGTCGCTAAGGACCACAGTGCTTGGATGGACCCTCAAAGAAAACTATAAATTATTGACCAATGAATATTGGGAAATCAATACCGATATGAAGGGTACAAAAACATCTATTTAAACACTTAAAAGTTAAGTATCTATAGTTCTCTTGTAAGGCTATTACATCATACTTATATTCATTTTTATGTAAGGCTATTACATCATATTTATATTCATTTTTATGTAAATATTTTATTTATTATTTATCATCATCATCATCATCATCATCATCATCATCATCATCATCATCATCATCATCATCATTATTATTATTATTATTATCATCATTAAATTTTCTTCATTAGTAAGAGTATTGCAAAAACAATGTTGTTATTCTGAATCTGAACTTTCTGAATCTGAACTAGTCCATATTAAACTTTCATCTTCTATTTTTTCTAAAAATTGAGACTCTGAACTTGATGATGAATTTTCTGTGCTAGATTCTCCATTTATTAAGATGATATCATATATTTTGGAATTTAAATCTTCGTCTAAGATAAGAGTATCGATTTTTCTTTTTACTTTACAATTAGTTTTATAATGTCCTATTTTACTACTTCTATAACAGATTGGCAATTTCCTTTTTCCTGTTTTATATTTATAAATTTTTTTGGCAAATTTTTCTGTTTTATTTTTCATGAATTTCTTTTGTTTTTCCGAGTTATTTCTTCTATCTATTTTTCTCTTATTTTTGTTTATTTTATTAGGAGAAGTATTTATGCTATATCCAACTGTTCACAAAAATCTCCTAACTCTTTCTTTCATGTCATTCTCTGTTTATCTAATTGTTTTCTTAATTTAAGGTCAATGCACAAGGCTAATCCTTCTGCAAAAATTTCGGTAGAGAGTTCTCCTATTCTATTGTATATGCAGAATAAAGTATTATTCCCCCATTTATATTTTCGAGCCTGGTTTTGACTTTGTCAACAAAGAGAGAAGGCAAACCAGCGATAAATTTTTCTTTCCAATGGTCAGCGCTACTATCTTCGCGAGTTAGCAAGCGTGAGGAAAACACATCTTTGTACCATTTATAGTGTGATAATGTAGGACATCGTAAATTAGATAGTAGATCCTCAGTTGTAGCTTCCAATAAGGATGTACTACCAATAAAATGAAGAGTTATTGTGTATGTAAGTGTATTCACCGCGTCACTTTCACTGTATGGTATATCTTGATTTTGTTTATTTTTGCCGTGTGGCATTAAGGATTTGATTTTTGGCGGTTTCATTCATATAGAAGTCCCACCAACCTCGTAGCCATCCTGTGAACCCACAGACTATGGCTTTGGTGACTTCTTGATCATGGTTGCCTGCTATTTTACAAGCTAATGCATACATGGTCATATGCTTCATTGTATCAAGTATTAGATGGTCGGACATACCATCAATATTCCAATTAACTATAGTTCTGCTTGAATGAGAGACTGTATCTGATATCAGGTCTTCTTCAAATTGAATATCGACAGGAGTAGGTCTGGTATGATACATTCTAGCTGGTGCTACTGGTCTCCATTTAGACCCATATGATATTCTATCAATATTTTGATTATCTTTAAGGTGCATTCCTTCTTTGAAAGCACTTTCTATATTTTCGATTGTATTTTCAATAACTGGCTCTTCTTGAAGAGTCAGAGCTTCCGATTCTTTAAGTATTATCCCTTTTCCTTTACCGTCTTTTATTTGTAATTGAGACAGCTTTGCTACTAATTGATTTATCAGTTCCTGGTTTTCCTCGTTTTTCTTAGAAGGTTTTAGGTGTTTGTATAAGTACATACTGGCCACTTTATTTGGGTCAAGTACGACATGCTTACATTCTATGACTGCATCAAAGAGAAAGGTTGTTTCTTCAAACTGAGATTTGCCTGAGGAAGAAGTCTTTTTTGGAATTGGTGATGATATAAATATTGGGAGTTGAACAGGATTTTGGGTGTAGGTCCATTGGCTTGAATATTCAGGATAGGATTCTGGACTAGAAGGAGAAAGAGGTAGACAATAGGATATTGGTGACCCAACAGAGGAGGGAACCAAATCCATTGGAGTCTTGCCCTTTTCTTGGCTGGTCATGTATGTATTTCTATCAATGTTTGTATCGGTATTAGTATCAGCATTTGTATCAAGATGATCCTGGTCCCCCCTGCAAAAATTCACGAGTCAAAAAGTCGGGAAGGTGATTAGAAGAGCCTTTTAAATGTTCGATTGTGAAATCAAAGGAAGATAATATAGCTTGCAATCTGGCAAATATCTGTTTAGATACAAGATTTTGAACATCTTTGACAAGAACATCACGGGCTGCTTTGCAGTCTGTTCTTATTAAAAATGTTTGATTAAGGATATCACTTTGAAATTTAGTTACGCAATGGACAATTGCTAATATTTCTTTTTTGACTGTAGAATAGTTTTGCTGTGTACTATTCCAAGCCTTTGAAGTATAACGAACAAGTTGTTCATTATTATTTATTTTCTGTTTAAGTATGCCTCCCAATCCTAACTCTGAGGCATCACATTCTATTAATTTGAATGCATCGGGATTTGACAAAGTCAAACAAGGTAATTCTTTGGCCTTGGTTTTTAGCCTTTGGACTTCTTTGGTGTGTTCTTTAATCTGCTTTGGGGGGTTTTTCTTTAATCTATCATATAAAGGTTTAGCTTTATTTGCTAAATCTTTATAAAAATCCACGATGTAATTTAAACATCCTAAAAATCGTTGTAATTCATTTTTATTAAGTATTATATCAGGAAATTTGTCAGCAAATTGATATGCTCTTTCAATTGGGACAATGGTTCCTTGATATATATTATGTCCTAAAAATTTGATTTTGGTTTGACATAAACTTATTTTCTTAGCAGATACAACCAAACCTGCATGTTTTACAGAATTTTAGAACGTATTGATATGCTTGAAGTGTTGCTGGATATCTTCTGAAAAGATCAATACATCATCAATATAAACTATCATGAACTTAAAGTAGAGATTAAATACATCATTCATGATCATTTGAAATTCGGACGGAGCATTCTTGAGTCTAAAAGGCACAACGTTTCATTCATATTGACCAAAAGGTACATTAAAAGTTGTTTTATATCTATCAGATTCTAATATCTGAATTTGCCAATATCCAGATTTCATATCAAATTTGGAGAATATATATGCATTTATTAATCTATCTAATAAATCTTTCTTATTAGGTATTGGGTATCGAATCCATTTTAAGGACTTTTTTTAATGGTTTATAATTGATTACAAGTCTTGTAACTCCCCGTTCTTTTTCAGCATTATTTTCTACATAAAATGCAGAACAGCTCCAAGGGGACGAACTTTTTCGTATTAATCCCTTTTTGAGTAATTCATCTATTTCTGTTTTACATATTTCTAAGAGCCTTGTATTCATTTCAATGGGTCAGGCTTTAGTAGGGATTTTAATTTCATCAAAACTCTCTTCATATGGGAGACTTATTATATGTTTTTTCCTGTCCCAAAAAGCATTAGGTAAGTTATTACATATTTCGTTTTCTATAAGATTTCGAATACTTTCGATCTTATTCTTATTTTCTGGTAATAATAATTGTTCTTCAATTATTTTATATTTTATCTCTCTCTTGAGATAACAAAAAAAAAATTCTTTATGTTCTATGTTTTGTTTGACATTATTTATTTCTTTTATTTTAGGTTTATCTATAAATTCGAATTTAACTTTATAACCGTCTATATTTGATTCTATTCCAGAGCTATCTATGGTTATTGGATAAAGTAAACTTAGAAAAGTTGTTCCAACGATAACTGATTGACTTAATCCTTTAACCATTATAAAAGGTATTTGAAGACAATTTCCATTTTTACAAACAACCGCATTGGGCAGTTTATAATTAATGATTAATTACTTTCATCTGCTGTATTTAATATTTGAGTTGTTTTACTAAAATGTTTTGTAGGTACTAGCCCTCATTAATGCAGTTTAAGTCGGCTCCGGAGTCAATCAATGCTAGAGATTGAAAACTGTATTCATTTTTTACAATAATTTTTACTAAAGTAAACCACTTTTGAGTGATTACTCGATTGATTAGATTGACACAATCATTTTCTTCTATTGTTTCTTTAGCATTTGATGATTCAGGTTCTATAATATTTTTTCCTTTTAATAGTTTATCAAATTCTAATTCATCATTATTCGATAGTTTTTATAAGAATTCTGTATGTAATTCTAGAATTCTAATTCTATTTTTTAGCTGTTGAACATCTGATTTCACTACATTGATTTCTTGCTTTAATTCTGAAATAGTAAGTTCTCTCTTAACAACTTCCCTTCGCTAATTCTTTTCAATATTTTTGAAAAGCTGTAGTCTTTAGATGGTTTTACTAGTGCAATAGGCTTATTTTTTTATTTTGCTATTGTTATATAAAGAGATATTATTGCTCTTTTCTCGTCAGGGTCGGATATTTTATCTATTATATCTAACATTAAATTTTCTTCATTAGTAAGAGTATTGCAAAAACAATGTTGTTCTTCTGAATCTGAACTTTCTGAATCTGAACTAGTCCATATTAAATTTCATCTTCTATTTTTTCTTAAAATTGAGACTCTGAACTTGATGATGAATTTTTTGTGCTAGATTCTCCATTTATTAAGATAATATCATATATTTTGGATTTTAAATCTTCGTCTAAGATAGGAGTATCTATTTTTCTATTTACTTTACAATTAGTTTTATAATGGTTTATTTTACCACATTTATAACAAATTGGCAATTTCCTTTTTCTTTTTTTATATTTATAAATTTTTTTGGCAAATTTTTCTGTTTTATTTTTCATGAATTTCTTTTCTTTTTCTGAGTTATTTCTTCTATCTATTTTTCTCTTAATTTTTGTATATTTTATTAGGAGAAGTATTTATGCTATATCCAACTGTTCACAAAAATCTCCTAACTCTTTCTTTCCTATCATTCTCTGTTTATCTAATTGTTTTTTTAATTTAAGGTCAGTGCACAAGGCTAATCCTTCTGCACAAATTTCGGCAGAGAGTTCTCCTATTGTATATGCAGAATAGGGTATTATTCCCCCATTTTTATTTTTGAGCCTGGTTTTGACTTTGTCAGCAAACAGAGAAAGCAAACTAACGACAAATTTTTCCAATAGTCAGTGCTGCTATCTTCGAGAGTTAGCAGGCGTGAGAAAAACACATCTTCGTACCATTTATAGTGTGATAATGTAGGACATCGTAAATTAGATAGTAGATCCTCAGTTCTAGCTTTCTAATAAGGATGTACTACCAATAAAATGAAGAGTTATTGCGTATATAAGTGTATTCACCGCATCACTTTCACTGTATAGTATATCTTGATTTTGTTCATTTTTGCCGTGTGGCATTAAGGATTTGATTTTTGGAGGTTTCATTCATATAGAAGTCCCACCAACCTCGTAGCCATCCTGTGAACCCACAGACTATGGCTCTAGCGACTCCTTGATCATGGTTGCGTGCTATTTTACAGGCTGATGCATACATGGTCATATGTTTCATTTTATCAAGTATTTGATGATCAGACATACCATCAATATTCTAATTAACTATAGTTCTGCCTGAATAGGAGACTGTATGTGATATCAGGTCTTCTTCAAATTGAATATCTACAGGAGTAGGTCTGGTATGATACATTCTAGCTGGTGCTATTGGTCTCCATTTAGACCCATATGATATTCTATCAATATTTTGATTATCTTTTAGGTGCATTCCTTCTTTGAAAGCACTTTCTATATTTTCGATGGTATTTTCAATAACTGGCTCTTCTTGAAGAGTCAGAGCTTCCGATTCTTTAAGTATTATCCCTTTTCCTTTACTGTCTTTTATTTGTAATTGAGACAGCTTTGCTACTAATTCATTTATCAGTTCCTAGTTATCCTCTTTTTCTTTGGCAGTAAATCTATTTTTATTTATCTCATGAGGTGGTTTAAATAAGACTGATTTTTTCTTTTCGCCTATTTTTTCTTGAGGTTGTCTTATTATATTTTCTATTCGGGTTGTTTGCTTACTTATGGTTTGTAAGCAAAGATTTCTATAGTTATTTTGTTCTAGAATATGTGGTATTAATTCTATTTTATGCATATTTTCACTAGGGGCCATTTTATATGGTACAACTTTAGTTTCTGTAATCGATCTCGGGTCTGTTTGATCTTTTGGAGTTCCTTTTATTAGAATAGGTTTCTCAGGAGGGTGTATACTGGAAATATTTTCTCCTCCACTAACCTGAAATGTTTGACATTGGGATTCTAAAACATTTATTCTAAAATTTGGAACAGGGACATTCTTTTCTCTAAGTGTCATGATTAACCAATCAAAGAAACTTATAGTTTGTTTTTGTCTTTTTAGAAATTATTGTATCTCTTATGAAACATATCTATTAATTCTTGTGAAAATTCTTTCAAATACCGATTTCGAATTTCTGTATTTTGTTCAGATAGATAATCATTTCTTAGAAATTCATAGTCTGCCTTTTCTGGTGTTTGCAGGGTTAAGACATGAAAATCTAGATTTGAAAAGGAAGTATCTGAAGAGCTTAATTCTATTGGTTTATATTGAGGAATGTGTATATTGCTTCGAGTTCTAGTAAGTCCTTGGATACTTGGTTCTTCTTTTTTAACTTGGGGTATGGTAGAAGTAGATTTTCTAGCTGATATTATTTTACTATTCACTTCTAGTGTACAGTTTTCAATATTATGTTCTTTGTTTCGACGATTTTTGAATTGCAGTTCTATACTTCCATCAAGATGTTCTATAATTTGCTCGGGATTGTTATTGACAGGGGTTTTATATTTTTTATTCTCATTTTGTATGGACCAAATATTTGTTAATACAATCTGAGACCAATTTAATGTTTGAGGGATAATAGTATTAGATTTTTCTACATTTGTTTGGAAGAATACTGTCTTCCCTTTCATATCAATTTGTAATACATTTGGGTTTACAGTATTCATTACTTTATAACAAATTCTACATATTAGAGCTATATTTTGTGATCCTAGGTTCATATCAAACCCTTGTGTTTTTAGATTAAGTGTTAATACTTTAAGGATATTTGGATCACTGAGTGATACAGAAGAGTTAGGAAAACAGTTAAAATATACTGGACCACTACAGAGGCTAGATTCTACAATTCCTAATAAAGAATCATTAAATTGATTATGCCTACTGTCTCTTAAACATAAAAGTATTAGGTAAGTTCTGATTTTGAAGTGTTGGTTTCTGTATCTATTGGCTGATACACAGGTTTATGAATATTATTTCTTGTTCTATGTAATCCTTGTATAACAAGTTCAATCCTTGAGGTAGACCGTCTTGCAAGGACAGATTCCCTTTTTGATGATCCTATAGTATTGTCATCCATAATATTTAATTTTGTTTTTCGATTATTATTGAAATGTAACTCGATTTCTCCATCTGGATGTTCAATTATTTGTTTTGGGGTTTTATTTAGAGGAGTTTTATAATTTTGATTTTCATTGTAGATAGTCCAAGTTTCAGGTAGATTTACTTGAGACCAATCAGCTAACTTAAGAATTACAGTATTAGATTTTTCTATGTTAGTTTAGAAGAATATTGTTTGTCCTTTGGTATCAATATGCAATACGTTTGGACTAAGGGTATTCATGACTTTATAACATATTCGATATATTAAAGCTATATTCTGAAATCCTGGATTCATATCAAATCCTTGGGTTTTTATATTTAAGGTTAATACTTTTAATAAATTTGGGTCACTTAGTGAGACTGAAAAGTTGGAGAAACAGTTAAAATAAACTGGACCATTGCATAAACTGTATTCTACTATTCCTAACATCGAATCTGAAAATTTATTATGCCTACTATCTCGTAAACATAATAATATTGAGTTATTTAATCCTAATCTAGTAAGTGGTTTTATGGCAACTTGTATTAATCCTACAAGAAGATATTTATAATCTTTTTCTTTATGAGATTTTATCATCTTATTTGAAAGCAATTGGAAACTCTCTTGCTCATTTGTAACAGAGAGACTTTGCTCTACTATTTTTATAGCATAGCCTGCTTTGAATATAAATGTTCCTTTTTTACAAACATCTGTTATGGGTATTTTTGGTATGTTCCAGTTCTGTATTTGCTTTTTTATATTTTCAATTACTATTTCTTCTTTATTTTTTACTCTCAATGTACTACTAGTTGAGGGTATTGTCTTATTGGCTAGGTTCCTGATAAAATTTTTCATTTGAAGTTACGGATAATGCTATAGACAACCTCTTATGGCTCTTACAACCTCAGCGGCTCCTCCTGGCCTTATCGGTTTCTAGCCTGGGCGTCAAATAGCTTAACTCTCGTACTAACTTCTAAATGGTAGATTTTCTCAGGTTCCTTAGAGACAAGATTCTGAACGTCTTTGATGAGAATGTCGCGAGCTGCTTTACAATCGGTGCAGATTAAAAATGTTTGATTGAGGATATCACTTTGGAATTTAGTGACACAATGTACAATTGCTAATATTTATTTTTTGATGGAAGAATAATCATTCTGTGTAGTATTCCAAGCTTTAGACGTAAAGCGAACCAGTTGTTCTTTATTATCAATTCCTTGTTTAACTATTCCTCCTAATCCAAGTTCGGAAGCATCACATTCAATAATTTTATAAGCATTAGGAACAACTAGTACTAAACATGGTAGTTCTTTTGCTTTCCTTTTAAGGGTTTTTACTGCAATAGTATACATATCCGTCCATTTTGGAGGGTTCTTTTTTAATCTATCGTATAACGGTTTAGCTATAATAGCTAAATCTTGTATGAAATCAGCAATATAATTCAGACATCTTAAAAACCTTTGTAATTCTGTTTTAGCAAGAATAATATCAGGAAATTTATTTGCAAATTCAATTGCTCTATCTATTGGAATGATAGTGCCTTGAAATATGTTATGTTTTAGAAATCTTATTTTAGTTTGGAATAAACTCATTTTCTTAGCAGAAACAACCAAACCTGTGTTTTTTATCGAGTTCAAGAAGGCATTGATATGTTTGAAATGCTGCTGGACATCTTCTGAAAAGATCAAGACATCATCTATATATACGATCATGAAATTTGTATAAGGATTAAAAATATCATTCAATATTTTTTCAAATTCAGAAGGGGCATTTTTTAGTCCAAATGGCATCACATTCCATTCGTATTGGCTGAATGGAACATTGAAGGTTGTTTTATATCTATCTTTTTCATTTATTTGGATTTGCCAATATCCTGATTTCATATCAAATTTGAAAAATATACATGCATCTAGTAATCTATCTAATAGATCTTTTTTATTAGGTATTGGGTACCTAATCCATTTTAATACCTTATTTAGAGGTTTATAATTTAT
Organism: Amborella trichopoda; assembly: GCF_054954075.1. Classification (NCBI taxonomy): domain Eukaryota; kingdom Viridiplantae; phylum Streptophyta; class Magnoliopsida; order Amborellales; family Amborellaceae; genus Amborella; species Amborella trichopoda. Next base: position 37,480,471 of record NC_142348.1, read on the forward strand.
AACTAATCTTGGTACTCCTTTTTCTTTTTCGGCATTATTTTCAACGTAGAAAGCTGCACAACTCCATGGTGAAGAACTTTTTCTAGTTAAACCTTTCTTTAATAGTTCTTCTATTTCTTTTTTACAAAATCTCTATGAGTCTTGAATTCATTTGTATTGATCTTGCTTTTATAGGTATTTTGTTTTCTGTAAAAGCTTCTTCATATGGTAAGTTTACCATAAGCCTTTTTCTGTTCCAAAAGGCAATAGGTAATTCATGACAAACTTCTTGCTCTATTTGTTTTTTAATATTTTCAATTTTTCTTTTATTTCAAGTAATAGCAAATTATTTTCTATTTGTTATATTTTACTTCTGTTTTTAAAAAGCATAAGAAATTTTCTTTATTTTTTATAGTTTGTTTAATATTATGAATTTCTTTTACTTTTGGTTTTTCTATAAAGTCGAATTTAACTGTATGTCCATCAAGGTTTGCTTCTATTGCTATATGATCAATTTTTAAAGGATAAAGCAGTTTTAAAAATGGAGTTTCTAAGATTACTGCTTGACTTAATCCTTTTACCATTATAAAAGGCATATCAAAACAATTTCCATTATCAAATAATTTATAATTTATAATGAGTTTACTACCATCAGCAGTATTTAATATTTGGGTGGTTTTATCAAAATATTTAGAAGGGACCAATCTTTCGTTGATACAGTTTAAATCAGCTCCAGAATCTATTAATGCGAGTGATCGAATTACTATTCGTATCAATGTATACCATTTCTCATTTATAACTTTGTCTATGATTTTCAGATGATTTTCTTGTAATTCTTCTTTAATAATTCCTGAAGATTCAGGTTCATCTTTGGTTATTTTAGTTAACAAATCTTCAAATTCTAATTCATCGTTATTTCAAGATTAGAAGGTTCTAAAAAATCTGTGCCCATTTCTAGTATTCTAGTTCTATTTTTTAATTGTAGAACTCAGTTTTAACCTCATTTATCTCTTGTTCTAATTCTGTTATATTCGGTTCTCTTTGTCTAATTTCTCTCTTATTTATTCTCTTAAGGATTTCAGATAGACTATATTCTTGAGGTTTTACTAATTGAGGTGGCTTAGTTTTCCCTTTAGCCAAGTGTAAATATTGAGTTAGAGCTTCCCTTTTTTCTTCGGGATCAATTATTTTAATTGGTATGTAAACGAATTCTTGAAAGAATTAATAAATGCTTGTCATAAAGGATATAATAAGTTTTTAAAAAAATATAAAAAAACTATTGGGTTCTTTGAATGATTACAAGCAACTCTTAAAGAAAAAGAATATCGAGTACCTAATTTTGAAAATAAATCTGAAATTAATACATTAGAAAACCAATATCAAAATTTTTATACAACTGAAGGTGAAGAAATCCAAAGTATACACCCTCCAGAAAGATCTCTACAGATAAAACGACTAAAAGATAAATCAGAAACTACTGCTTCGCCCTACAAAGCAATTCCAACCTAACATACACATAAAGTAGAAATAATTCCACATATAGTAGAACAAAATAATTATGCAAATATGTATCTCCAATCTTTAGGAAAACAAGCTACCAGAATAGAAAATATTATTAGCCAACCTCAAAAAAAAATAGAAGAAAAGAAGAAGGCCATAATGTTTAAACCCCCACCAATAATAAATAAAGAAAGATTTATACAATAGTCCAAGAATTACATAAAGGCAGAGTTTACCTAAAAGGAAGGAAAAACTATACAGGCTCTCTGCAGAGCTGAGCGAAGAAACAGAGAGATCAGAGGAGAGAAGAGAGATAAGAGAATAGAGAGAGAGATGATATTTTCTTCTGCGTTCTGAGCTTTTCTCCCAAAAGACTCTGCCTCTTCAGAAGAGTTTGAACCCCTTTTATAGTCACCGGATATGAATAGATTATAGATGGTTTATTACTTCGGCTTCAGGTCCGGACAGATGGTGCTTCCTCAGTAATTGTTGCTGGTATGCATTGGCAGGATTTGTCGGTATGCGTCGGCAGGATATTAAAGGGACAGGTGGCAGGGTACTTTAGTGTCGGTAAGGCACTGTAAAGACAGGTGGCAAGGTACTGTAGTGTCGGTAAGCCACTGTAGAGACAGGTGGCAGGTACGGTTGGCTTTTATTTTTGTCGTCTTTGGTTTAATGGGAGACAAGGAAACTTTAGTGGGAGACAAAAGATAATGGTAGGGAATTGTATTGATTATATCGGGTTGTTGTCCGGGCTTTGACCTTGAATTACTCGGGCCTTTGGGAAAACACGTCATCTTCATTGTAAGTTTTTTCTTCATTATTGAAAGATGTAGTCATTTTTTCTGCTTCTTCGAAAATCTGGAGTAACTGCTTCTGGAGTTATTCCTTAGTTGCCAAGGGATTTTGCTTCTGCATTATTTGAATATATTCTAATAAATTATTTGGGTTTTCATATGAGCTATGCCCTGGTATTTTCCTTAATTTAATATTGTCTGGCTCAAGGGCTTGGTTCTCAAAAACATCCCACCATTTGATGTATATTTTTTTTTCCAGTCTGGGAATATATTCAAAATTATTAATGAGATTCTCTGAAATTCCGAAATTCCATTTCATGATCCATGGAATTTGGTATATGGCCATGAAATATAAATAGTAGTCAATATTTGGGTCTTTATTATTGTATTCTACGAATTTTGCTTGAGAAAGCTGAAACTTTTGGGGAAGAATCTGGGATGTTGATCCCCATATCATAAACCAGTTTCTGAACCAATTTGGGAATGGTTCAGTAATGGATGCTTTTATCTGGATAAACCAAGTATGAGAATTGCTGTTATTTTGGAGGGCAAATATTTTGTGCCAAGCATCAATATATTCGGAGTATTTATAGTATTTAACATGAAATTCAGGAGCCTGTAATTTCTTTCCTCTTAAGGGATCTAAGCCCCAATCTTTGTATGTCAGTATTTTTCTTAGCTGCATTTTTTAATATGCAACTATATTGGTATTTTTTTGGCAAAAGTGGACCAAAGTAATAGAGCCTGTTTCAAGGAGAATGGCCTCATACCACTCTCGGGTTTATTAATGGTGCAGGTTTATTTTTTGCCTTAGCTATTTTAATATACTGAGTTATTATATCTCTTTTTTCATCAGGATCTGTTATTTTCTCTATCAGATCTAATATTAAACTTTTTTCACTAGCTAGTGTATTACAGGAGCATTCTTCCATTTTCTCATTTTCCAACTGTTCATCTGAACTACTCCATATTAAATTTTTCATCTTCAACATTTCCAATTAATGAGTCACTGCCATGGCCTTCAGTTGAACTGTTTTCTGAATCTGCATCATAAATTTGTATGATATCATATATTTTATTTCTGATATTTTCATCAAGTATTATAGTATCAATTTTCTTTTTCATTTTGCAGGCATTTTTATAATTACCAACTTTCCCACATTTATAACATACAGGTATTTTCTTTTTTCCTTTATTATATTTAAATTTAGGTGAGAATCTTTTGATAAATTTTTCTCTCTTATATTTCCTAGATGTTCTTTTTTCTTTTTTAAAAGATTTATCTTTCCTTTTTTTGCGTGGTTTATTTAGAGAAGTATTGATACTATATCCAAATTGTTCACAAAAATCACCTAATTCTTTTCTACCAGTCATTCTTTGTTTGTCTAATTGTCTTTTTAATTTTAAATTTGTGCATAGGGCTAATCCTTCAGCACATATTTCTAAAGAAAGTTCTCCTAGGGTATAAGTGGAATATGGTATAAGACCCCCATGTTTAGTTTGGAAGCGATTTTTAACTTTTTCAGCAAAGAGATAGGGTAATCCAGCAATAAATTTTTCTTTCCAATGATCTAAATGACTATCTTCTCTAATTATATAGAATGTGATGCATCTGAATTACGTCTAGGAGGAATCTTAAAACAACAAGTAGGATTTACTGAACAACTGCTAAGATACACTTCCAAAGCTTTGAATCCTACTCAAAAGAATTACTTTACAGTCAAAAAAGAAATTTTAGCTATCGTACATTGTGCTACTACATTTCAAAATGATGTTCTTAATACAACATTTTTAATTCGCACAGATTGTAAAGCTACCAAGGATATTTTAATTAAGGATGTCCAAAATTTAGTTGCCAAACAAATTTTTGCCCGATGGCAAGCTATTCTCTCTGCATTTGATTTTACTATTGAACATTTGAAAGATTCTACTAACCACCTTCCTGACTTCTTAACTCGAGAATTTTTGTAGGGGGGCAGAACTGATAACCATTATCCCTAATACTTTTTAATAATAATATGAATACTAAAGACAAAGCACCTATGGACTTAATTCCAGTTGAAACAACTGGATCCCCAATAATAAGCCTGTCACCATATTCACCCAGTTGTCCAATAATAATTTTTCCCGAATATTCAAGCCAGACTCCACCACAAACACAAACTCCTGTATTCCTACAATCACCAATCCTTCGAAAAACCTCTTCTACTGGTAAATCCCAGTACGAAGATATAACTTTTCTTGTAGACTCAATCATTGAAGACATACATGCAATGGAAGACCCAAATAGAATTGCAAAAAATTATCTATATAACAATATCAGCCCTTCGAATGGTATCAAAACTAGTGAATGGTATGAAGCCATTCTACTAGAAACTGGCTCCATCACAATTGTTCATTGTTACCACAGTGCGTTCTTCTGTCTATTTCGGAGGATTTTTTCTCAGTCTATCATATAATGGTTTTGCTTCTATTGCTAAATTTTCATAAAAATCAGCTATATAGTTCAAACATCCTAGAAATCGTTGTAACTCTTTTTTATCTAAAATAATATCAGGAAATTTGTCAGCAAATTGTATAGCTCTATCTATTGGAATAATTGTTCTTTGATATATGTTGTGTTCTAAAAATCTAATTTTCGTTTAACATAACTGTATTTTCTTTGCAGAAATAACTAATCATGCATGTTTTATTGCATTGATAAAAACAATTAGATGTTTAAATGATACCAACAATAGCCAAGATCGAAAAACCACGAAACATTAAACTATCATTCTAACATATCCAAGATATACTAATACACATAAAATAACAAGAATAGAAAAGGGAGCTATATCAAGAATGATCCAAGTTGTAGAAATAGCTTGACGAATTTTAATACTGAAAATAGCTTTTATTTGCATTTTAATGCTTCATACATACAGACCAACGCATACAAATTACGTACAAAACAACTAACAACTCATACAAATTAACTAACTGTTTACCATGCAAACTGACAAATTAAACTTCAAAGCAGAAGCATACTTACAATTTACAGACGCAGTAACAACAGCATAACTTCCACTCTGATGGGTAGTAGCTTGGAAGATTATCGAAATTACATTCACACATAACACTCAAACTAACATCACTCAAAGAAAGGACTAAGACTAAAAATCTCAGAAGGGAGAGAGAGAAAACTTGAAGGCTTTCGGGAGAATGTGAAGGCGTCGTGAATTTTTCAGCTGCTTAATCTCGCTCTTCACTCTGATCTTAACGCTGCCGTTTTGAGAGAGGAGGTCTTCTTTTTATAGGCATGGACTTCAAATTCTTCTGGTAATCAGTTTGTTGCTTTTCGTAGGGAGCTCCGGATGGATACAGGTGGATGGTAGATGATGCTCCTGCAGCTGTCGATGGAGAAGTGGAAGACAGATGGATGGTGGAGATGAAAAGTAGAGAGGGAATCTTCTTTTGGCTGAAAAGTAGAGAGGGAATCTTCTTTTGGTTGTTGGTGAGTTGTCTTTTTATGTTGGTGGTCGAATATTTTTCCTACAGCAAGGACAAGTGGATGATTCCTTGTCGACAGGTGATCAGCTTTTATTGTAGTAGGGAACTGTATCAGGGATAGGTGGATTATTCTCTGTCGGTTGGTGTTTATCTTGTTGATTTGGACTTATTTGGGATTGTTTTGGGCCGGGTCAGGCGAGTCCTGGCCTAGTACAAAGTTTGCTTCTGAGAACAACCATGTGCTGACTGGTCTTCTTCTATTTCGACATTGACTTCTTCTTCATTTTGTGCTTCTTCCTCAAATATCTAGAGCAATTGCTTTTCAAGTTCTTCTTTGGTAGCTTTTGGGTTTTTTTTCTTCATTTGTCTTATATATTCAGAAAGATTATTTGGGTACTCATAAGAATATGATCCTAAGGCTTCAGGAATTTTTCTGAGTTTAATTTGGTCCGACTCCAAATTTTTATAAACAAATATATCCCACCACTTCACTGATATTTTCTTTCCTATACAAGGAATATATTCATAATTATTAGAAATATTTTTAGAGATTGCAAAATTCCACTTTAATATCCAAGGTAACTGGTAAAGAGCCATAAAATATAGATGATAGTCTACATTAGAGTCTTTGCCATTGAATTCAATGAATCTGGCTTGAGATACTTGTAAAGGTTCTGGTAATATTTGGGATCCAGACCCCCATACTGAAAACCAATTGCGAAACCAGTTTGAAAAAGGTTCAACAATTGCCATTTTGAATTGAAGAAACCATGTGTGAGAATTATAATTATTTTGGATGGCTAAAACTTTATGCCAAGCGTCCACGTATTCAAAATGTCGATAATATTTATTTGGGAATTCCGGAGCTTGTAATTTATTTGCTTTAGCTGGATCTAAATTCCATTCACTAAAAGATAAAATTTTTCTAATTTGTAATTTGGAATAAGATACCATTTTGGTATTTTTGTGGTAATAATGAACAATTGTGATGGAGCCAGTTTCTAGTAGAATGGCTTCATACCATTCTCTAGTTTTAATATCATTCGAAGGGCTGATATTGTTATATAGATAAATTTTTGCAATTCTATTTGGGTCTTCCATTGCATGTATGTCTTCAATTATTGAGTCTACAAGAAAAGTTATATCTTCGCACTGGGATTTACCAGTAGAAGAGGTTTTTTTAGGGATTGGTGATTGTAGGAATACAGGAGTTTGTGTTTGTGGTGGAGTCTGGCTTGAATATTCGGGATAAATTATTATTGGACTACTGGGTGAATATGGTGACAGGCTTCTTATTGGGGATCCAGTGGTTTCAACTGGAATTAAGTCCATAGGTGCTTTGCCTTTAGTATTCATATTATTATTAAAAAGTATTAGAGATAATGGTTATAAGTTCTGCCCCCCCTGCAAAAATTCTCGAGTTAAGAAGTCAGGAAGGTGGTTAGTAGAACCTTTCAAATGTTCAATAGTAAAATCAAATGCAAAGATAATAGCTTGCCATCGAGCAAAAATTTGTTTGGCAACTAAATTTTGGATATCCTTAATTAAAATATCCTTAGCAGCTTTACAATCTGTGTGAATTAAAAATGTTGTGTTAGAACATCATTTTGAAATTTAGTAACACAATGTACAATAGCTAAAATTTCTTTTTTGACTGTAGAGTAATTCTTTTGAGTAAGATTCCAAGCTTGGGAAGTGTATCTTAACAGTTGTTCAGTAGATCCTACTTGTTGTTTTAAGATTCCTCATAGACCTAATTTGGATGCATCACATTCTATAATTTTATATGCATTTGGATCAGGTAATGCTAAGCATGATAATTCTTTTTCTTTTAGTTTAAGGCGTTTAACAGTCAAAGTGTGTTCTTCTGTCCATTTCGGAGGATTTTTTCTTAGTCTATCATATAATGGTTTTGCTTCTATTGCTAAATTTTCATAAAAATCAACTATATAGTTCAAACATCCTAGAAATCGTTGTAACTCTGTTTTATTTAAAATAATATCAGGAAATTTGTCAGCAAATTATATAGCTCTATCTATTGGAATAATTGTTCCTTGATATATGTTGTGTCTTAAAAATCTAATTTTAGTTTGACATAACTGTATTTTCTTTGCAGAAATAACTAATCCTGCATGTTTTACTGCATTGATAAAAACATTTAGATGTTTAAAACGCTGATCTATGCTTTCTGAAAATATTAATACGTCGTCTATATAGACTATCATGAATTTGAAATAAGGATTAAATACATCATTCATAAATTTTTGAAATTCTGAAAGGACATTTTTTAATCCAAATGGCATGACATTCTATTCATATTAGTCAAATAGTACATTAAATGCGGTTTTATATTGATCTTCTTCTTTTATCTGGATTTGCCAATATCCAGATTTTAAGTCGAATTTCGAGAATATACAAGCATTTAATAATCTATCTAATAAGACTTTTTTATTTAGTATGGGATATCTTATACATTGAAGTATTTTATTTAATGGTTTATAATTTATTACTAGTCTTGGAACTCCTCTTTCTTTTTCTGCATTTTTTTTACATAGAATGCAGCACAGCTTCAAGGAGAAGCACTTTTTCTTATTAAGCCTTTCTTTATTAGTTCATCTATTTCTTCTTTGCAATATTCTAATAAATTTGCATTCATTTGTATTGGTCTTGCTTTAGTAGGAATTTTATTTTTAGTGAAGCCTGACTTATAAGGTAGGCTGACCATGTGTTTTTTTTGCTTTCCCAAAAAGCATTGGGTAATGCACTACATAATTCTTTTTCTATGTGGGTTTTAATTATATGTATTCTTTCCTTAACTTCTGAAAGTAGTAGATTTTCTTCTACTTGTTTGTATTTTATTTCTGTTTTGAGGTGGCAGAGAAATTTTTCTTTATTTTCTATGCTATTTTTTACATTATTTATTTCTCTAATTTTTGGTTTATCTATAAATTCAAATTTTATTTTATGTCCAACTACTGTTGTTTCTATTCCAGTAGTATCTATGGTCATTGGATAAAGTAGGCTTAAAAATGGTGTTCCTAAAATGACTGCCTGACTTAATCCTTCAACCATTATAAAAGGTGTAGGAAAACAATTCTCATTGTTACATATAATAGCATCAGATAATTTATAATTAATCATTAATCTACTTCCATCAGCAGTATTTAGCACTTGAGTGGTTTTATCAAAATATTTAGTGGGGACTAGACCTTCATTGATGCAATTTAGGTATGCCCCAGAGTCTATTAACGCCAATGATTGGAAGTTATATTCTTCTTTAACTATAATTCTAATTAAAGTAAACCATTTCTGAGTAATAATTCAATTTACTAGATTTAAACTTAGATTTTCAGAATTAACCCCTGATGACTTAGGTTTATCTTCTATTAGTGTTTTTTGTTCTGTATGAGCATCTATTATTTGATCAAATTCTAATTCTTCAGTTTCTGAGATTTCCCCTGAGATCTCATTTTGTAATTATATAATTTTTATTCTATTTTTTAGTTGTTGTACTTCTAATTTTACCTCATTAACTTCTTTTTTTTATTCTACTATAGTTGGTTCTTTTTGGACTGCATCTTTTTTGTTTATTCTTTTTATTATTTCTGAGAAAATATATTCATCTGCAGGTTTTATTAATGGTGCAGGTTTATTTTTTGCCTTAGCTATTTTAATATATTGAGTTATTATATCTCTTTTTTCATCAGGATCTGTTATTTTCTCTATCAGATCTAATATTAAACTTTCTTCACTAGCTAGTGTATTACAAGAGCATTCTTCCATTTTCTCATTTACCGATTGTTCATCTGAACTACTCCATATTAAATTTTCATCTTCAATATTTCCTATTAATGAGTCACTGCTATTGCCTTCAGTTGAACTGTTTTCTGAATCTGCATCATAAATTTGTATGATATCATATATTTTATTTCTGATATTTTTTTCAAGTCTTATAGTATCAATTTTCTTTTTCATTTTGCAGGCATTTTTATAATGACCAACTTTCGTACATTTATAACATACAGATACTTTCTTTTTTACTTTCTTATATTTAAATTTAGGTCAAAATCTTTTGATAAATTTTTCTCTCTTATATTTCCTGGATGTTCTTTTTTCTTTTTTAAAAGATTTATCTTTCCTCTTATTGCCTGGTTTATTTAGAGAAGTATTGATACTATATCTAAATTGTTCATAAAAATCACCTAATTCTTTTCTACCAGCCATTCTTTGTTTGTCTAATTGTCTTTTTGATTTTAAATCTGTGCATAGGGCTAATCCTTCAGCACATATTTCTGCAGAAAGTTCTCCTAGGGTATAAATGGAATATGGTATAAGACCCCCATGTTTCGTTTTGAGGCGATTTTTAACTTTTTTAGCAAAGAGATAGGATAATCCGTCAATAAATTTTTCGTTCCAATGATCTAAATGACTATCTTCTCTAGTTAATAATTTGAAAAGAAAAACATCTTTATACCACTTATAGTGGGATAAAGTAGGGCATCTTAAAGTAGATCTTCAGATCTTGCTTCGAGCAAGGCTGTACTCCCTACAAAATGAAGAGTTATTGTGCATATGAGAATATTAACAGCGTCACTTTCGCTGTATGGTATATTCTGATTCTGTTCATTTTTTACTATCCATTGTCTAGTGTTGGTGAGTATTTGATTTTTAGTAGTATCATTTAAGTAAAAATCCCACCATCCTCTAAGCCATCCTGTGAAACCACAGACTATGGCTTTTGCTACTTCCTGATCATGGTTACCTACCATTTTTTAATATAAGCACATTTCAGGGAAAAATAATATTTTGGCTAATATGTTCTCAAGAAAAAGGTTTTCAGAAGAGAATCTCTCCTCTATTATTCCTTTTTTAGGTGCAATTATCACCATTGATGATAATGAGCATGACCTGCCTGATGAACTTCATGAAGATATTCTCAAAAGAACCTTAATATCCAGGAATGATCTAATGCAACAAAAAATGCATGAAATTGTAGTCAGAAATCACGGAGATTGCATACAAGGAATTCGATGCCATCCAAATTACCCTTTTCTGTCCCTTTTCCAAACCCGGCACTTTTATAACATACCAAAAGAAGTTATTTGCTTTCTTTGGTATCTCACCCAAAATTACCACATTTGCTTCAACTTTCATGCCAGAAAACTCATCTCTTACCTTAGACATTATTAAACTAGCCTAAACCTTTCATGGTAGGAAAAGAATGGAAGTTGTAACTAGAATTGCATTGCTAGATACCCGGTTTCTAGAATACCAGCATGCATGCATTGGTACTATCCAAACAACTCTTAATGCTGACACCATCTTTGTTGCCTTGTTTCCTAATTTCAACATTCCTATCAAAGACCCCTACCTAAGCTTTTGACATTGTTATACCTTTACCCCCTGAATGTGAAAATACTGCCTTGTTCAACAAAGTTGATAACAATTCCCAACCTGTTTGCCATTACATCCCTAGACAAATTTCAAGGGCACGATTGCTTGAATTGATTCCCTCCTCTTGGGTCACAAATTATGAAAATTTACAAACCCAGAGTCAGGCGGTGATACAATCAGAATCTAGAATGACCAGGATGCAAGATGGAACTATCCAAATAGATTTTCATTCATCCAATGATACCAGATAAATATTCCCCACTCAATTCCAAGGATTCCTTGAAAAAGTCCCAGTAATTGCTTTTGATAAAAATGGAAAACCCATCTATGAGCAAAAAACTGTGGATGGACACAATTGGTTTGATTGTTGTGATTATCCTACGTGCATTCAAAATGATGATGGCTTTGACGAGAAGAAAGAAAGGAAATTGTCTCAAAAGAAAAAGAAACTTTCTTCCCAACAAAAACTCCATCAGAAATATATCGAAGGAGATCCAACAGTTGGATTACTTGGTGAACCTTTCGGGAAATGGGATTACTATGTTACCTATGGCAATCGCATTCCTTACCCTACTGGACCCATTATTCCTACTGGATGGGATGATAAACCTGATACTAAGGATAAACCTAATATTGCTGACCGCATGGCTTTTGACCCTCAGGGATCTAATTATGCTATTAATTTTCCTCCTTTGCATGATTATGAGAAAATCCAAGAACATGAAAAGCATGTGTGGAAAATAAATTAGCACTAGAGATTCGTCAGGCACATTAAAGACTATTTCCCCAGCCGAAGCAAGCCTTAACTAGCAGGCCGGAAATGCTAAGTCTCAGAACTTAGCCCTGCTCCAACTTGAGGAAAAACAAAATCTGATATCTTCTCAATTAAAAGGGTTAGTTAGCGTAATTACTGATTTGAAAGAAAAGATACAATCTTTGCATGAGGAGCTAATGCTGATTCTCCATTTTGTTAAGGACACACATTTACAGTCGTACTTGCTGGTACAGAAAGGAAGAGAAAAAGCATTTTTGGAAACACAGCTACAACGCTTGGAAAAAGACCTATGGATGAAATCTCAGTACCTTCAAACTTCATACCAGTCTTCTCCTAACCTGCCTCAACTTCAACCCTTGTCAAGTACTCCTTATATCCCAAGTTACCCAACTTTGAGATATTCTGACCCTTTTCCTCCTACAAGAACCATTTACCCTCCTACTGGCCTAATACCTCCTAGACAGTATGGCTTTCAATCTTCAAATGCTTTTGATGGTGAAAGGCGTTTCTCGGAGGAAATGTTTTTTCCTCAATTAAGAAAAAAGCCAAATGTTACTATCCCAATTACCTCTTAGGCACCTGAACCAACACCTCCTCGTGTTACTCAACAGCAACCTTCTACTCCTGTGACACAACCTCCAACCCTCCCTACAAATGAAACTCAAATGCTTCAAGCATCAGATTCTGACTTTGATATTGTTGCATCTTCTGTGTTCACCCAACACCTTACTCAATCAGAACCTTTGCAAGATATGAGTTCATTCTTTAAAAACCTTACCAAACAACCTGAGTTAAACCTTCAAACAGAAACCCAATCCTCTGATTTTGTCTCAGAATCTTCTGACACAACAAGTTTCCTAGCCTCTTCATTCTCTGTTTCTTCAGACCCTTTGTTCATGATGGATCCCCCTGAACAACCTGCTGACCCAGACCCAGACCCACTTATAGATGAAGAACCTATACCTCAAAACCCTACATATGGAGATTCATCTAAAGGTTTTACAATTGATGACATCCCTCCTTCAAAATGGACTGAAAGATTCCGAGAAATACAAAGATGGAAGCATGTAGAAATGCTAAACCCTGCAAATACATTAGCAAGCACAATTTCCAAAGTCTTGGTATGACTTCGAGGAAGATTGTTTGATTAGTATTTAAGTCTTGGAGAATACCGTCAAACACAATTAAGAAACAGTCAATCCATTGTAGAATTCTTGAATTATTTGGTAGCTGAATTCACTGGCCCTGTAAAGCATGAACAAATTACAGCCCGTGAGGAATTCTTTCAGCTTAAGTGTTGTTCTTTTAAAAGACATGATTTAGAGAAACACTTTTCTGAAATGAATAAGCGTTACCATAAAATTGGTGGAATTGATGATGTGAACCTAAAGCAGTTTTATCTTGAGTCTATTCCTCCTACTCTTGGAAAGGAAGCAACAAAAACTATGAAAAACCAAGGATTGACAGTTCAAAATGTTTCTTTTGGTGAAATTTATTGGTTTGTCCTCTATGCTTTGGAAAGGTTATGTAATCAGGTAGAATTTGTCAAACAGGTGGAGAAAAATAAGCACCTTCTTGGCAAATCTTGTGTTAAACCCCATCTCAAGATTAAGTGTGATTCGAAAAAACTATGTGCTTGTCCCCCTTTTGGAAAAAACAAGAAGATTGGCCAAAAAAGGAAATAGAAGAAATTCAAAAGGTTTAAATACCTTCCCAGATCCAGATTTCGAAAAAATAGGATGAAAGGTGATCGATGTTATGTATGTGAAAAGAAATGACATTTTGCAAAAGATTGTCCTAACTAGAAAAAGAAGAGAAAAATCATAAATCTTTTATCCTAAGATTTGGAAGAAAATGTTGATGATGACTTGGAATCTATATTCTCTCTTGATGATGAGCAGAATGAAGACACATTAATTTCCATTTCTTATCAGTATTACAAAAACAATTTTTTAATTGTTCGTCAGAACTAGAGAATGCAAAACATGAAGTTGAGCTTGTTTTTATTAAATTTTCATCTTCGACTATACCTATTAAAGATTCAGAATCTGATGAATTTTCTGTACTTGATTCTTCATTTATTAATATAATATTATATATTTTAGATTTTAAATCTTCATCTAGCATAAGAGCATCTATTTTTCTTTTGACTTTACATTTGCTTTTATAATGCCTTATTTTTCCACATTTATAACATACTGGTAATTTTCTTTTACCTTTTCTATATTTGCTAAAGTATTTCTTTGCAAATTTTTCTATTTTATTTTTCTTAGACTTCTTCTGTTTTTCAGATTTATTTCTTTTCTCTATTTTTCTATGCCTTTTATATATTTTATTTGGAGAAGTATTTATATGATATCCGAATTGTTCGCAAAAATCACCTAATTCTTTCGTTCCTGTCATTTTTTGCTTATCTAATTGTTTTTTCAATTTAACGTCTGTACATAGGGCTAATCCTTCTGCACACATCTCAGTTGACAATTCACCTAAAGTGTAATTTGAATAGGGTATCATTCTCCCATTTTTATTTTTGAGTCTATTTTTTACATTTTCAGCAAAAAGATAGGGTAAACCTGCACAATGGTCATCACTGCTATCTTCTCTAGTTAGCAGGCGAGAGAAAAATATGTCTTTATACCATTTGTAGTGTGATAAGGTAGGACATCTGAGGTTTGATAATAAATCTTCGGTTCGAGCTTCTAAGAGTGAAGTACTACCAATGAAATGAAGAGTTATTGTACATATGAGGGTACTAACAGCGTCACTTTCGCTATACGGTATATCTTGATCATGTTCATTTTTCACAGTCCACTGTCTTTTGGCGTAAGAATTTGATTTTTGGCGGTTTCATTCATGTGAAAGTCCCACCAACCTCTGAGCCATCCTGTGAATCCACAGATTATGGCTTTAGCGACCTCTTGATCATGACTTCCTACAATTTTGCAGGCTGAGGCGTACATTGTCATGTGTTTCTGTAACAATCATAAACTTTCAAAAAAAAAAAAAAAAGGAAAAGAAGAAAATAAACTTTTAATACATGATGATTCGTTTGAACATGATGGTCCTTAGGGACCATCTCTACTTTTCAAAGCTTTTCGTTTAAAAGCTTTGTGGCTTCTTTGCTCTTGCCACGTCCACTAAAGGACTTGGGCTTTAGGTGTTTAAAGCGTAAACTAACGCTCACACCTGTAACGTAATAAAAGCTTTAGGCGTTTAAAGCGTAAGCTAACGCTCACACCTGTAACGTAATAAAAGAATAAAATAATATATCAGTAGAATTTAAATTTAGAGAGGTGATGACTCCTATCTTAGAAAACTTATGAGATTTTTCTCTCTGGTCGAAACACAGTGAACTCCTCTCTCGAGCCGAATTTTTATCGGAAGCTCCCTCTCAAATATTTGTGTGTAAGTGACATCGTCTTTCTGAAAAATAGTCTATTTTTAATAAATAGTGATATTTCCATCCAGGATCTTTATTTAATAAGTTTTGTGTGTAAGTGACATCATCTTCCTGAAAAATAGTCTGTTTTTAATAAATAGTGATATTTCCGTTCAGGATCTTTATTTTATAAGTTTTGTGTGTAAGTGACATCGTCTTCCTGAAAAATAGTCTGTTTTTAATTAATAGTGATATTTCTGTCCAGGATCTTCATTTTATAAGTTTTGTGTGTAAGTGACATCGTCTTCCTAAAAAATAGTCTGTTTTTAATAAATAGTGATATTTCCGTCTAGGATCTTTATTTTATAAGTTTTGTGTGTAAGTGACATCGTCTTCCTGAAAAATAGTCTGTTTTTAATTAATAGTGATATTTCTGTCCAGGATCTTTATTTTATAAGTTTTGTGTGTAAGTGACATCGTCTTCCTGAAAAATAGTATGTTTTTAATAAATAGTGATATTTCCGTCCAGGATCTTTATTTTATAAGTTTTGTGTGTAAGTGACATCGTCTTCCTGAAAAATAGTCAGTTTTTATTAAATAGTAATATTTCCGTCCAGGATCTTTATTTTATAAGTTTTGTGTGTAAGTGACCCCATTGTCTCGAAAAATAATCCATTCTTTTTAAAAAATAAAATGAAATAATTATTTCTGCTTATTATCATGAATTTTAAGCGAAATAAATTTTATGCGCACGTGACCTCATTATCTTGAAAAATAATCTTTTTAATAAAAATTATGATATTTTATCTATGTTAGAAATTTTGAATGCTGTAAATTATGAAAAAATAAATTTATTTATTTTTCTTGTCTATTGTTAGAAATAAATGTGATATTTCTGCTTTTAGTAAAATTGTGATATTTCTTTCTACTGTTTTGAATATTTAGACATTGTAAAATTCATGTGCAAATGATTGCCTTATTATTTAAAAATTGACATTTTTGCACTTGATTATAGTATTGTTGTGAAATGTTTATTTGTGGATTGATATCCCATAAATTATGATAATTTCGTATTCTTGAATTTCTATAAGAGTTTTTCTATACATATTAAATTGGCAATTATGCTAGAATGCCTTTACAAACTGCAACCTTTCTAAATTTGAGCCCAAAATATTTGATTGGTTATTTTTGAAATGTTATAGAGAGTGACTGTTATTAATGGTTTAAGTGAAATTCATATTAATGATTTCAGTAATATGTTGAGTACATGATATTGCTGCTTTCGAATGTTTAAAGAGATTTAGAAATAATTTAAGTATGCAAGTGGACTCATCCGGTTCACCGATGAGGTATAAGTGGACCTATCTGGGACGTCGGTAGGGATTAAGTGGACTCATCCGGTACGCCGTGAGGTATAAGTGGACCTGTAGGGATTAAGTGGACCTATCTAGGACGCCGATAGGGATTAAGTGGACCCATCAGGACGCTGATGGGGTATATAGGTGACCTACTTGGGACGCCAGTAGGGTATTTTGTGAAATCCTTTGAATTATGCACTGCCGTTAAAAGTGTTATAAGCATTTCAATTACTTGGATTATACTTAATTATGCATTTATTGAAAGTGAAACTGTTGATGCATTTCTGTTAATAGATCTCATTTTGGAAAATATTGATATCTTTCAATTATGATTATTTTTAGGATTATGATGATCACTTACTGAGTAGCCAAACTCATCAAACTATGATAAACATTTTTCAAGATAACTGCGGTTTCATTTGAGTGCTCGTCAGGATCAACTTTGGGAAGATATTGAAGTTGTGCTTAAACTTTCTTTTGTTACTTTTTAAAAATTCGCCATTGTAAATTTGTTCTAAAAAGAGATGTATATATGTTTTGTCTGTCACATCTCAGGAATAACAGTATTGTAAATTCATGGGGTGTGACAATTATGGTATCAGAGCAATAGGTTTAAGATTCTTAGGAAATTTAAAAATCTTTTTCAATAATCTGGTACACAAATTTAGAGGAATAAATTTTTTTAAGGGGGGACGAATGTAAGATTCCTAAACTTTCAAAAAAAAAAAAAAAAAAAAAAAAAAAAAAAGAAGAAAATAAACTTTTAATACATGATGATTCGTTTGAACATGATGGTCCTTAGGGACCATCTCTACTGTTCAAAGCTTTTTCGTTTAAAAGCTTTGTTGCTTCCTTGCTCTTGCCACGTCCACTAAAGAACGTGGGCTTTAGGTGTTTAAAGCGTAAACTAACGCTCACACCTGTAACGTAATAAAAGCTTTAGGCGTTTAAAGCATAAGCTAACGCTCACACCTGTAACGTAATAAAAGAATAAAATAATATATTAGTAGAATTTAAATTCAGAGAGGTGATGACTCCTACCTTAGAAAACTTATGAGATTTTTCTCTCTGGTCGAAACACAGTGAACTCCTCTCTCGAGCCGAATTTTTATCGGAAGCTCCCTCTCAAATATTTGTGTGTAAGTGACATCGTCTTTCTGAAAAATAGTCTATTTTTAATAAATAGTGATATTTCCATCCAGGATCTTTATTTTATAAGTTTTGTGTGTAAGTGACATCGTCTTCCTGAAAAATAGTCTGTTTTTAATAAATAGTGATATTTCCGTTCAGGATCTTTATTTTATAAGTTTTGTGTGTAAGTGACATCGTCTTCCTGAAAAATAGTCTGTTTTTAATTAATAGTGATATTTCTGTCCAGGATCTTCATTTTATAAGTTTTGTGTGTAAGTGACATCGTCTTCCTAAAAAATAGTCTGTTTTTAATAAATAGTGATATTTTCGTCCAGGATCTTTATTTTATAAGTTTTGTATGTAAGTGACATCGTCTTCCTGAAAAATAGTCTGTTTTTAATTAATAGTGATATTTCTATCCAAGATCTTTATTTTATAAGTTTTGTGTGTAAGTGACATCGTCTTCCTGAAAAATAGTATGTTTTTAATAAATAGTGATATTTCCGTCCAAGATCTTTATTTTATAAGTTTTGTGTGTAAGTGACATCGTCTTCCTGAAAAATAGTCTGTTTTTATTAAATAGTAATATTTCCATCCAGGATCTTTATTTTATAAGTTTTGTGTGTAAGTGACATCGTCTTCCTGAAAAACAGTCTGTTTTTAATTAATAGTGATATTTCTGTCCAGAATCTTTATTTTATAAGTTTTGTGTGTAAGTGACATCGTCTTCTGGAAAAATAGTCTGTTTTTAATAAATAGTGATATTTCCGTCCAGGATCTTTATTTTATAAGTTTTGTGTGTAAGTGACATCGTCTTCCTTAAAAATAGTTTGTTTGTAATAAATAGTGATATTTCCGTCCAGAATCTTTATTTTATAAGTTTTGTGTGTAAGTGACAACGTGTTCCTGAAAAATAGTCTGTTTTTAATAAATAGTGATATTTCCGTCCATGATCTTTATTTTATAAGTTTTGTGTGTAAGTGACATCGTCTTCTTGAAAAATAGTTTGTTTTTAATAAATAGTGATATTTCTGTCCAGGATCTTTATTTTATAAGTTTTGTGTGTAAGTGACATCGTCTTCCTGAAAATTAGTCTGTTTTTAATAAATAGTGATATTTTCGTCCAGGATCTTTATTTTATAAGTTTTGTGTGTAAGTGACATCGTCTCCCTGAAAAATAGTCTGTTTTTAATAAATAGTAATATTTCCGTCCAGGATCTTTATTTTATAAGTTTTGTGTGTAAGTGACATCGTCTTCCTGAAAAATAGTCTGTTTTTAATAAATAGTGATATTTCCATCCAGGATCTTTATTTTATAAGTTTTGTGTGTAAGTGACACCGTCTTTCTGAAAAATAGTCTATTTTTAATAAATAGTGATATTTCCGTCTAGGATCTTTATTTTATCAGTTTTGTGTGTAAGTGACGTCGTCTTCCTGAAAAATAGTCTGTTTTTAATAAATAGTGATATTTCCGTCCAGGATCTTTATTTTATAAGTTTTGTGTGTAAGTGACCTTATTGTCTCGAAAAATAATCCATTTTTTAAAAAAAATAAAATGAAATAATTATTTCTGCTTATTATCATGAATTTTAAGCGCGATAAATTTTATGCGCACGTGACCTCATTATCTTGAAAAATAATATTTTTAATAAAAATTATGATATTTTATCCATGTTAGAATTTTTGAATGCTGTAAATTATGAAAAAATAAATTTATTTATTTTTCTTGTCTATTGTTAGAAATAAATGTGATATTTCTGCTTTTAGTAAAATTGTGATATTTCTTTCTACTGTTTTGAATATTTAGACATTGTAAAATTCATGTGCAAATGACTGCCTTATTATTTAAAAATTGACATTTTTGCACTTGATTATAGTATTGTTGTGAAATGTTTATTTGTGGATTGATATCCCATAAATTATGATAATTTCGTATTCTTGAATTTCTATAAGAGTTTTTCTATACATATTAAATTGGCAATTATGCTAGAATGCCTTTACAAACTGCAACCTTTCTAAATTTGAGCCCAAAATATTTGATTGGTTATTTTTGAAATGTTATAGAGAGTGACTGTTATTAATGGTTTAAGTGAAATTCATATTAATGATTTCAGTAATATGTTGAGTACATGATATTGCTGCTTTCGAATGTTTAAAGAGATTTAGAAATAATTTAAGTATGCAAGTGGACTCATCCGGTTCACCGATGAGGTATAAGTGGACCTATCTGGGACGTCGGTAGGGATTAAGTGGACTCATCCGGTACGCCGTGAGGTATAAGTGGACCTGTAGGGATTAAGTGGACCTATCTGGGACGCCGATAGGGATTAAGTGGACCCATCAGGACGCTGATGGGGTATATAGGTGACCTACTTGGGACGCCAGTAGGGTATTTTGTGAAATCCTTTGAATTATGCACTGCCGTTAAAAGTGTTATAAGCATTTCAATTACTTGGATTATACTTAATTATGCATTTATTGAAAGTGAAACTGTTGATGCATTTCTGTTAATAGATCTCATTTTGGAAAATATTGATATCTTTCAATCATGATTATTTTTAAGATTATGATGATTATTTACTGAGTAGTCAAGCTCATCAAACTATGATAAACATTTTTCAGGATAACTGCGGTTTCATTTGAGTGCTCGTCAGGATCAACTTTGGGAAGATATTGAAGTTGTGCTTAAACTTTCTTTTGTTACTTTTTAAAAATCCGCCATTGTAAATTTGTCCTAAAAAGAGATGTATATATGTTTTGTCTGTCACATCTCAGGAATAACAGTATTGTAAATTCATGGGGTGTGACAGTTTCATAGTATCTAGTATTTGATGGTCAGATATACCATCAATATTCCAATTGACTATGGTTCTACCTGAATAGGATAATGTGTGTGATATTAAATCTTCTTCGAATTGAACATCTACAGGGATAGGTCTAGTATGATACATTCTAGCTTGGGCTACAGGCCTCCATTTAGTTCCATATGCTATTTTATTGATATTTAAAGTTTCTTTGAAGGCTTTTTCTATATTGTCAATAGAATTACTATCTATTTGATTTATATCGGTTATTTGTTCTTCTTGAAGAGTCAGAGCTTCTGACTCTTGAAGCATTATACCTTTTCCTTTACTATCTTTTATTTGTAATTGAGATAATTTTGAGACTAATTGGTTTATGAGTTCTTTATTGTCTTCTTTGTCTCTTACAGTAAATCTATTTTTATTGATTTCAAGAGGTGGTTTGAATAAGATAGCCTTTTTCTTTTCTTCAATTATTTCTTGAGGTTGTCTAATTAAATTTTATAGTCTAGATGTTTGTCTTCCTATAGATTTTAAATATAGATTAGTATAGTTATTTTGTTTTATAATATGAGGTAATAATTCTATTTTATCCATATTTTAAGCAGGGGCCATTTTGTATGGTACAGCTTTAGTTTCTTGAAGGTCCTTAAAGTCTACAGTTCCTTTTATCAAAATAGGTTTCTCAAGAGGATGTATGCTACTGATATTTTCTTTTTCACTAATCTGAAACATTTGATATTGAGACTCCAAAGTATTTATTCCAAAATTAGGAACATGAATATTTTTCACTTTTAATATTTGTATTAACCAATCAAAGAATCCTATGGTTTCTTTTTGTTTCTTTAAAAATTTATTATATCGTTTATGAAACATATCTATTAATTCTTGAGAAAATTCTTGTAAATATCATTCTCTTATTTCCCTATTTTGTTCAGACATATAATCATTGCTTAAGTATTCATAATCTACTTTTTTTAGTGTTTGCAGGGTTAGAATATGGAAATCTAAATCTGAGAAGGGTGCATCTGAAGAACTGGATTCTATCGGTTTATATTCGGGGATATGTATATTACTATTAGTTCGGGTAAGTCTTTCAATACTTGGTTCTCTTCTAATTGGGGTAAGATTAGAAGTAGATTTTCTAGCAGGTATTATTTTAGTGTGTGATTTTGTAATACTGCTTTCAGTGTCATTGGATTTTTTTATTCTATTGGTATTGAATTGTAATTCTACACTTCCATCTGGAAATTCTATAATTTGTTCTGGATTTTTATTAATAGGCGTTTTATATTTCTGATTTTCGTTTTGGATAGACCACCTTTTAGGTAGTATAATTTGGGACCAATTTATCGTTTGAGGTATGATAGTGTTGGATTTTTCAATGTTTGTTTGAAAAAATATTGTTTTTCCTTTTGTATCAATCTGTACTACATTAGGGTGTAAAGTATTCATAACTTTATAGCAAATTCTGTATATTAAAGCTATATTTTGTAATCTTAGGTTCATATCAAATCCCGGAGTTTTTAAATTGAGTGTTAAAACTTTAAGAATATTAGGATCACTAAGTGAAACTGAATAGTTAGGAAAACAATTGAAATACACTGGTCCGCTACAAAGACTAGATTCTACAATTCCTAATAATGAATCATTAAATTGATTATGTCTAGTATCTCTTAAACATAATAGTATAGAATTGTTAAGTCCTAATCTGGTCAGTGGTTTAACTGCAATTTGTATTAAACCTATGTGTAAGTATTTATATTCTTTTTTCAAATGAGATTGAATTATTTTATCAGATAACAATTGGAAATTTTCTTATTCGCTATGAACAGATAAACTCTATTCTACTGTTTTTACAGAATATCCACATTTTAATTCGAATGCGCCTTTTCTGTAGACATCAGTAACTAGGATTTTCGTCATATTCCAATTTTGCATTTGGTTTTCTATATTATCAATCATAATTTCTTCTTTATTTTTAATCCTTAGAGTACTACTAGTTGGGTTTAATATCTTATTAGATAGGTTCCTAATAAAATTATCCATTAAAGGTTGCTGATCATTATTATTATTATGATTATTATTATTATCATTATCATTATCATTATCATTATCATTATCATTATCATTATCATTATCATTATTATTATTATTGTGAGCAGTTCGGATATAGTATAAATACTTCTCCAAATAAAATATATAAAAATAAGAGAAAAATAGATAGAAGATATAACCCAGAAAAACAAAAGAAATTCAAGAAAAATAAAACATAAAACTTTGCCAAAAAAATTTATAAATATAAAAAAGGGCAAAAGAAATTGACAATCTGTTATAAGTGTGGTAAAATAGGTCATTATAAAAATAATTGTGAAGTAAAAAGAAAAATAGATGCTCTTATTTTAGACGAAGATTTAAAATCCAAAATATATGATATTATCTTAATAAATAAAGAATCTAGCACAGAAAATTCATCATCAAGCTCATAATCTCAATTTTTAGAAAAAATAGAGAATGAAAGTTTAATATGGACTAGTTCAGATTTAGATAATTCAGATTCAGAAGAATAACATTGTTTTTGCAATACTCTTACCAATGAAGAAAATTTAATATTAGATATAATAGATAAAATATCTCAGTATATAACAATAGCAAAATAAAAAAATAAGCCTATTGCACTAGTAAAACCATCTGAAGACTACAGCTTCTCAGAAATATTGAAAAGAATTAGTAAAAGGGAAGTTGTTCAAAGAGAACCTACTATTTCATAATTAAAGCAAGAAATCAATGCAGTAAAATCAGAAGTTCAACAGCTAAAAAATAGAATTAGAATTCTAGAATTACACACAGAATTCTCAAAAAACCTATCTGATAATGATGAATTGGAATTTGATAAACTATTAAAAGGCAAAAATATTATAGAACCTGAATCATCAAATACTAAAGAAACAATAGAAGATAATAATTATGTCAATCTAATAAATAGAGTAATCACTCAAAAGTGCTTTACTTTAGTCAAAATTATTGTAAAAAATGCATATAGTTTTCAATCCCTAGCATTGATTAACTCCGGGGGAGACTTAAACTGCATTAATAAAGGACTAGTACCTACAAAATATTTTAGTAAAACAACACAAATATTAATACAGCAGATGGAAGTAGATTGATCATTATAAACTGTCCAATGCTGTTGTTTGCAACAATAGAAATTGTCTTGAAATACCTTTTATAATGGTTAAAGGATTAAGTCAATCAGTTATCCTTGGAACACCTTTTCTAAGTTTACTTTATCCTATAACCATAGATAGCTCTAGAATAGAATCGAATATAGACGGTTATAAAGTTAAATTTGAATTTATAGATAAACCTAAAATAAAATAAATAAATAATGTCAAACAAAACATAAAAAATAAAGAAAAATTTTTATGTTATCTCAAAACAGAGATAAGATATAAAATAATTGAAGAACAATTATTATTACTAGAAAATAAGAATTAGATCGAAAGCATTCGAAATCATATAGAAAAAGAAATATGTAATGACTTACCTAATGGCTTTTTGGGACAGGAAGAAACATATAATAAGTCTCCCATATAAAGATAGTTTTGATCAAGCTAAAATCCCTACTAAAGCCAGACCCATTCATATGAATACAAGGCTCTTAGAAATATGTAAAAAAGAAATAAATGAATTACTCAAAAAGGGATTAATACGAAAAAGTTCGTCCCCTTGGAGTTGTTCTGCATTTTATGTGGAAAATAATGCTGAAAAGGAACGGGGAGTCCCAACACTTGTAATTAATTATAAACCATTAAATAAAGTCCTTAAATGGATTCGATATCTAATACCTAATAAAAAAGATTTATTAGACAGATTAATAAATGCATGTATATTTTCAAAATTTGATATGAAATTTGGATATCGGCAGATACAAAACAGCTTTTAATGTACCTTTTGGTCAATATGAATGGAACGTTATGCCTTTTGGACTCAAGAATGCTCCGTCCAAATTTCAAAAGATAATGAATGATGTTTTTAATCACTACTTTAAATTCATAATAGTTTATATTGATGATGTATTGATCTTTTCAGAAGATATCCAGCAACACTTCAAGCATATCAATACGTTCTTAAATGTTGTAAAGCATGCAGGTTTGGTTGTATCTGCTAAGAAAATAAATTTACACCAGACCAAAATCAAATTTCTAGGTCATAATATACATCAAGGAACCATTGTCCCAATTGAAAGAGCAATTCAATTTGCTGATAAATTTCCTGATGTAATACTTAATAAAAATGAATTACAGCGATTTTTAGGATGTTTAAATTACATCGCTGATTTTTATAAAGATTTAACAATTGAAGCTAAACCTTTATATGATAGATTAAAGAAAAACCCCCGAAAGTGGACTGAAGAACACACCAAAGCAGTCCAAAGGCTAAAGAATTACCTTGTTTGACTTTGTCAAATCCCAATGCATTCAAAATAATAGAATGTGATGCCTCAGAGTTAGGATTGGGAGGCCTACTTAAACAAAAAATAGATAATCATGAACAACTTGTTTCGTTATACTTCAAAGGCTTGGAATAGTACACAACAAAACTATTCTACAGTCAAAAAGAAAATATTGGCAATTGTCCATTGCGTAACTAAATTCCAAAGTGATATCCTTAATCAAACATTTTTAATAAGAACAAACTGCAAAGCAGCCCGTGATGTTCTTGTCAAAGATGTTCAAAATCTTGTATCAAAACAGATATTTGCCTGATGGCAAGCTATATTATCTTCCTTTGATTTCACAATCGAACATTTAAAAGGTTCTTTTAATCACCTTCTTGACTTTTTGACTCGTGAATTTTTGCAGGGGGAACCGGGATCATCTTGATACAAATACTGATACTGATACTGATACTGATACTCATCATCATTATTATTATTATTATTATCATCATCATTATTATTATTATTATTATTATCATCATCATTATTATTATTATTATTATCATCATCATAATTATTATTATTGTTATTATCATCATCATTATTATTATTATTATTATCATCATTATTATTATTATTATTATCACCATCATCATTATTATTATTATCATCATCATCATTATTATTATTATTATCATCATTATGATTATTATTATTATTATTATTATTATTATTATTATTATTATTATTATTATTATTATTATTATTATTATTATTATTATTATTATTATTATTATTATTATTATTATTATTATTATTATTATTATTATTATTATTATTATTATTATTATTATTATTATCATCATCATCATCATCATCATCATCATTATTATCATTGTATTTATTATTATCATTTTTCAGTTTTTAAAAATTAGGGTTGACTATATTTTATTAGATCAAACCATAACCCTAAAACCTTTTTTATTTGGAGAAATACTCATCAAGGATTGACTGAACATGCATAATTAGAGAATGAAATCGACATACAAACATATAGAAATAATAACATGCTCTTTTTTCCATGACAGAAAAATTGACTATTGCCTCTTATAGTTTTGGAGATTTAATTTTTTATTTGGAAAGAGTAGATTCAAATGAAGAACTAGCACTACCATTTCACAAAGGAAAAAAAAATATGCCTATTTGATAATCTGATTCATCAATCAATATATGAAGAACTTTCACTCTCAAAAATAAATGATGCATAAAAAATAACTCAAAAAAATCAACATCTAAGTAATCAAACAAACAAATAAGTGGATATATTAAAAGAATTCGAGATTACATCAGACATATCACAACTGAAGACAAATTTTGTTGTGCAAATCCCATGAAAGGATTATACATAACCAAACAAACTTAGTGAAAATAAAACCATAACCTCAATCTATCAACTAACTTAATAATAACCCCAAATTGTTGCAGAAAAAAAGAGAAGCTTTAGAGATAAAGATTGAGAGGGTGGGACAGATACATACCTAAGAATTGGGGTACCGTTGGACGCATCACACAGTGAGACCATAGAGGGAAAGGGCAACAGGACGCAGATGGGATGAGGCCGAGAGAATGGAGGAGAGAGAGAGAGAGAGAGAGAGAAAAAAGCGCGTTGGTAAAGGGGATGAGGCAGAGGGATGAGGGCTGGAAAGGGGGAAGAGAGTTGGAGAGAGAGGAAAGGGGATTGGGAGAGGAGAAAATGGGGAGAGATGGACATAACAAAAGAAAATGGCGTAGGGTAGTTTTAAAAGGCGCCACAGACAGGGTTAAAACAGGAACATAAAAAAATAGTTAAAAATAGATATATATAAAAAAAAATAGTAAGCTTGAAATATAAGTACTATAGGGGATGTATTTGATAATTTACTCTCTTTTTTTTTATGTTAAAGTAAATTGGTTAAGGGAACAATGTACTAGAAGCCATACACAAAAGGCCAAAAAGAGAAGAAATAATAGAAAGAAAAAAAAAAGAAAGGAAGGGAAGAGAAGAAAGAAAGAAACACAAAAAAAAAAAAAAAGGAAGATGAGAAAGAAGAAAGAGGAGCAGAGGGAAGTAGCCTTTGGCAAGGAAATCTATTTCATTATTCTTATTCACTAAAAGCATGTTGAAAAAACAAGGACCTTGCAGAAAGCTAGAGGCGAATCTGATCAACTATGTGCCTCAATCTCCAAGGTTTAAGTAGTTGGATTAGAATATCAAGAAATGACATTAGAAGAGTACCCTTCGATAATACTTATTGTGCTTTGACACCCAATTTCCATTGCCCAGAGTTCAGCTTCATTAGCCGTGCATGGGTAATGGTATGGAAGAGGAGAAGATTACATTATCCTAGTGATCCCTAGGTCGGTCTCTAGCTCCTACTAGGATAATACTACCATTTGATCCTAGATCACCTCTTGAACTACCATCAAAATTTAATTTTAAACAACCTTCTTCTTGTGCGATCCAATTGGAAGCTCTAGGACATCTTCTCTTACAAAAGAGGAAGAAGAGATGAAGATTGCTCTTAATTTTTTCTCTCGATAAAGATTTACAATGAATATTGGTATGTATCCACAAGATCATCATCCATTCAACTTTGCATATAAACTCATCCCAAGAACATTGTCTGCTTTAAAAAAATTTCACATTCCTTTATTTCCAAACTTGCCAAAATAACGACGTTATTGCCATCTCAAAAGATTAATACTTGTCTTTTGAAATGGTAGAGTTAGCTAAACCGAGAAAAGATGGGTAATAGAGCTTGGAATAACCCAATCAAAGCAAAAAATACCCAGAATCCATTACCATAAGTTAGCAATAAACATGCAATGTAAAAACAAATGAATATTAGATTCTGATCATTTCTACGTAGAATACAAAGGCTGGGTGAATAAAGCCACTTCTCTGAAGTTGTTCCTTAGATAAAGTTCTAGCCCAAACTGCTAGCCAAAGAAAGGCCCATACCGGATTTGATACTTTGAAACCTCAAATTTTATTGGCCTAAGGCCTGTGCTGGAGGTAGCGATATTCGCTTAATCTCGCATAAAGATATTTTAATCTTCATGGTGAAGCATTATCTTGGATTTAATTCCCATATTATTGTATCCACTCTGAATGGGGCATAAAACATCCTGAAGGAGAGCTAACAATTGGACATATTGTGTCTCAATGACTTCATCAACCATTCTGTATCTTGATCAGATCCCAAACTGTATTGTACATGTCCTTGTCACCAACTCCCTAATTGAGGCCTTCTTTTAAATTGATTTCTAAAAAAAAGAAAGGAATTGGACTTTGAGAGGAAGATTGCCACACCATTTGGCACCTAGACATGTGTGTGAGTTCCATTACCCAATAATACTCTATTGTAATTAAGGAATAGTGTTCTACATATGTTAATATTGTTATGTGAAACCCATGCATTGGCCCTCAGTCTCTTGATTGTCGCTTGTTCTCCATTCTTGTCCTTAACGATGTGCTCCGGCAATTTCCCTCTATTCATTGCCAACCTTCACCATCACTTTGTAAACAAAGCTTCATTCATTAGTCTTGAGTTTTCTAATCCCTAGTCCCCCTATTTTTTGGTAGACAAACTGAATTCCAATTGACCAAATGATATTTCAATGCCTCGGCTGATCCCCTCCATGAAAAAGATTTCATCATAGACTCGAGCCTCTTGACAATCATGTTTGAAGCCTCGAGCAAGGAGATGTACTAAACAGGGTTATTAGATGAGAGGTATCCAAAGGGTTGCATGTCCTCCCAAAGATGGATATCTTGTTTTCCAAAATCCAATTTATACGAGAACCTTTCTAAGATGAGATTCCATATTATCCTTGAGGCCTTACTGTCAAGGAGTGGGGATTTACTTGGAAGAGTTTCGAACTCACTACCCATCCAATTCGCCCAGAGTTGTAGCCGATCTTCTTCACAGTTTATGCTAACAAGTTTCATCTTGAACAAATTAAATCCTTAAATCTGAAATTAGGTGGTAGCACTTGAGAAATAGACAAATATGTTGGACTCATTCAAAGGACGCATCGCAAAAAATGCATGTGTTACCTGCTTATTGCAGTTGAGAAATTATCGGTCCATTAGTGGAGGTGGAAAATACTTTTATAAGCCGTCTACCATACACTAATTTGATCATAAGACTAAGAGATTCTGCTACTATCTAAACGAGAAAGGAGACAAAGGGTCCCATGTTTTATGCCCTCCGGAAGCCTCAGAAAAACCAACTTCTGTTGAGCTAAAATGCAACAAGTTCCTAACATAAACAAACTCAAAGGAACAATACGACTTACACAATGAGAAGAAGTCGTTATTCAACTTCACATGCTTTTATTGCTAGCCTGCTCTCGGGCTTGGATCAACTCAAGTGAGCCAGTTAGGGTGGCAACAGAAAGGGTCAGGTCTGGCTAGAGCCCAGCTGGGACCGTAGAGGCCCGGCCTTGCCTTTTAATTGGCCCAAGCTGGGTTAGTGCATAGTCTTTCTTGTCCCACTAAATTCTTGAAACAAATTAAGTCTTCTTTAGGCTGAGCTAGGTTAGGGATGTTATTTCTTGTGTGAGGTATGTATAAGGTGCCAACCTTATACAATACAAGTAAGGCACACTTCTAAAGAAGAAGTTAGCTTTTAGGAACTTTAAATAAGGCCTAAAGTATTCAATGGTTAACAGGCTTCAAAGAAGAAACGATAACTCAAATTTTTCGTATTTTTGGAAGATATCATAATTCACTATTCTCATTTTTTCTCTTGAAAGCCAAAAAATAATAATTTATAACAATTTTTAGTAATTTTTTGAATTAGTTTTAAGGTTGGATCAGGTCGATTCACTAATCCAGACCCCAGATATGCTGACACTTACTGATTTTCTAGACAGATAAAGTGCGTCATGATCCTTTTTTTAAAACCTTGCTTAAATCTATTTTTATCTATTAATTAAATGATATTAGTTCATTATAATTCTTAAATTTGTCATTATAAGTTTAGAGTCACTTCATTTTATTAATTAAAATTTTAACAATTTGGTCCTTTAACATTATGTTCATAAAATAGAATTAATATTTAACAATTTGGTCCTTTAAATATTTAATATATAAAACAATATAAATTGACATATTTTGAAACAAGAAAAATTTTTATATAAGGTTGTAACCTTATACTATTAAAGTAAGGTGCCTGTCAAATATCCTTGAAAAGATAGTGTTCCGACATTGGAGAAACATCCAATGGATCATCTCGACCTCGAGATATGTGGATATGAAGAAACAAATTAATTTCATTTCCAAACAATAGTATATCTTAGAACAAGTTATATGGACCATCTATTTTCAAGATTTTGAAGCGTTACATATCTGCTTGATCCATACTATTTTTTAAACTTTAATTTTTATAACCAGAAGCAAAAATATAAGTTCTAGCCATTATATGATTTTAGACACTGGAATTACATCTCCAAGCAAATTTTAGAGGTGCGCCTTACTTCTATAGAAGAACTTTATACGAATTATTGGATTTATGGCCTTTCAAGGCTTTCATTTTAAGATTCTCTCGCTCAGTGGGAGTGAGTGAGAATGAACATGGGTGCTTGGCATTTTGGTGCTCAAATTCATATGCCTCATACCCCGAGTACATGAACCAATGAGTGTTTTATGATTTCAGAGAGATATCTTAAGGAAGTGTGATGGTCACCTCCAAATCAAGACTATGTTGACAAGTGTGCCTCATGGTTGGTGTGATTGACTGGTGTTAGGAGAACTAAAATAGTACAAAAGAGCCTGAGTAATTTATGAGTATCAGTCATGTGTGGGGTGGTCATAACTTATGGGACATGAGTTCGTACCCTGACACAAGACCACCCTACGGCATACGCACTCACAGTCGCATGGGAAGCCACTCTTTTAATATTTGATCCAATGAAGAGCTAGTAATCATATGCCTTGAGAGGACCCCTGTACATAAGCACTTATATATCCCGCATGGGTGTACTTGTAATCCATTGATAACCGCATAATAGAAAACTTGATTGGGTTTACTTTGATGATGTTAAATTATGTGTCCCTACTATATACTGTGGAACATATGCCCGTTAGGTCATCTCAAAATAAAGCGGACCACCATTTTGGCCTAGCCCAATGAAGTACTTTAAAGCCTTGGTATAAGCCTAAAGATCTCATTTACTAATTTTTACCATTTTATTATGATGAGAAAATATTTATTTATGGTTGAGAATCATTCAAAAAATTTTGGGAATTTTTTGAAATTATTTTGGATCCAAAATGTGATTTTTACAATTGTCTGAGAGTAATTCCAAGAAAGAACAGTTTGTGGGGCGGTCCCACATGCCACCCAAGTGGTCATAAGGTGGGCCACGTGGCTCCCCTTGCCATCCCCATGCTGATGATATCATCAGGATATCATCACAAGTGGAGTCCTATTTTTGGAATTATATTATTTATTCACTTAAGTTGTATAGTTTTTAAAAGAAGTTTATTTTATGGACAAAGATACCAAAAAGTGGCACCAATAATTAATTACTAATATAGGTGGAATCTCAGCCGTCAGATCTTCATTGGGTGGTTCAAAATACATGTCACTGTCTAAATTTTATTATTTTTTCTAAAAATCATATCAAGATGAACCAGCATGCACCATATAAAAAAAAAATTCATTTTCAAGAATTTAAAATGACCAAATCACCCCTATAAATTTTAAGGGAAATTTTGGTCATTTTAATTTTAGAAAATACTTTTTTATATATTTTTTCTTGTGTGCCCTATTTTTAGAAATATATTAAAATTCAGATAGTGGATGTATTTTGAATCACCCAAATATCTAACGGCGAGATTCCATCTATATTACTATTCATTATAGGTGGGTAGATTTTGTCCTTATTTTATAACTTATGTCAAATTATTTTTTAGTATACACGCTCAAATTTTCATCACAGTCTGATTTCTAGAAAACAATATTAAAATACATATAATTATATGTATTTTGAACCACCCAATAAAGACGTGACGGCTGAGATTGTACCTATATTAATATTCATTATAGGTGCCAAATTATTGGTAGCTTTTTTCTTATTTTATAACTTAAGTCGAATAGTTTATCACACAAGAATTCGATACACATGTGAATTGGATAACATATACCAAGGGCAAAGGTTAAACATGATATTTTGGCTTAAAACCCTAATCCAAGATAGAAAATAAAATTTAAAGTGGTTTTTTGTGTGGATTATCTTATTGGCTAAGCCCATGTAAAGTTTATGGAAAGATACATTATGATTGGCTAATCTATGGGATATTATCCTAGTTGGAATATATTTTTCAGATTATCATAAGGGCATACCTCTACCCTTATGATGTTTTATTATTTTCATAAAGCTTCATAGTCACTTATGAAATGATTAAAGAACTTATAAAGAAATATTTTATGGGACAATGTCAATTTGGTAAAATGACAAATCTAGGGTTATATTGAGTGATAATGGTGTACAAATCACATCCATTGATCATAATGGTTAGCCATGAATATGTGGCTAGGATGAAAGCTCTCTCATGTATCATAGATGAAAGGCATCAAGGGCTATAACTGACTCATTCAAAATATCTCATCACCTCAAGATTATAAATACTCTTGCTCACCCCCATTTCTCTACAAACTTATGAGGCATTGTAGAGAGAGAATTGCCTTTCTTGAGCATCTTCCCCTTTCTTTGGTGAAGCTTTCTGTCATGGTGATAGTATATGTCAAATCTCATAGTGTCTAGCTCTACTCCTTCAAGCTAATCACCTCTTTCATTCTCTTTCATTTTTCTAAGCTTCATCCATTTTTTTTTTCTTGTTGTAATTCATTAGTTACAAAAATATTTAATTATATTTCATTAAGCTTTGGTGATCCATTATAGTCATTCTCATACTTTGCATGTATATTTTGTAGTATACATTGTGTAGTCATCAACTTCTATCACTAGATATTATATACCTTTGAGTTTTTTCCCCTAGTATTTATTTGAGATTTAAATCTTTATTTTCATAATTATTAATGAGAATTTTGGCATTTTAATCATTATTATTTGGAGAAAAGTGTTTGATATTATGCCACAATATACTTCACTGCATTGTCATATAACTTGCGTTTCTTATAAGTTGATTTTCTAAGTTTCACCAAACTTTTTTGGACTTCAAAATTACATCTCTCTCTCTCTCTCTCTCTCTCTCTCTCTCTTATAAAGAGGGGTGAATTAGTGATTTCAAGTTTTTTGTTAGTGCGAGTGAGTAAGCACTTGAGTTTGAGTCATCCATGATTTCAAGTTTGGGCGTGTTTGATATGTGGAGTTTTTAAGAGTGGGAGGGACTCTCCCACAAATTATGGAAGACTGCTCTTCCATCACTTTTGAGGGAAGGAAGGTCTTCCAAAAATGAGGCCATTTTAACACTAAAAAAAAGCTGTGTGGAAAGCCGCCCTTCCATTTTATAGCTTCCACACAATAATATCAAACATGGAAGCGGGACATTTAATTCCCACTTCCAGAAACTCCCACTTATCAAACCCGACCTAAAACATCTGATTTGTGATCCGGGTATTAAGAGTTCAATTGTTGACTTCCATTTACAGTTTTGATACTCTATTTATTGTGGTATTGAGTTCATAACAGCTGCAAGTTATTGAACTTTAAATATGTGTTGTTAATTATGTGTATTTGATTATGGTAAAGTTACATGTGCAGTTTATGTAAGAGTGCTCGTAGTTTGCATTTTTATGTACCAAAGGTATGAGATTTTGTGTTGGGGACTACATTAAGTTATAATTTGAGTATTTCAAGTGATATTAGGAACAAAAGTTGTTGCACTTGTGGGTGTAACAATTGTAAAAGTGTATTTGCACTTGCATGTACATGTATTGGTTGTAAAATTCTAAACTACGTTCACAAGTCAAGTATTGTATACAATAGCATCCTATCGTCTATATAACTGCACAAACCACACCTTTTAAACAAATATTGAAAATAAGGTACAATATAAAATTTATTTCAATAGATTTATTTTATTATGAAATGGATGTATTTTTTATAAAAGCAAAATTTATTTTGGTAAATTACTTTTAAGAGATTAGAAAATCGATTAAATATTTATTCAAACAATTCAAATTAGCTTTTCATATAAACATTACGATAATTAAAAATTTTCAAATTAGCTTCTTTTTTTTTTGGGTAATTTACTGGGGATGATGTGCCCCTACCCGTTTCTTGAAATCGTTAGTGGTTTTTTAATACATTAGGTGAGAATGGAAGCCTAAACCTTAGACGGGGATGAGGTGCCCCAACCCCAACCCCAACTTTTCATATAAACATTATGATAATTAAAAAATACATATAGTTTACCATTTTCTTGAGAAAGAGAGGAAACCAAAAGGTCTCACCAAAAATTTTGAGATATTTTCAGTGTACAATGTTTTCGTGGTGGCATAGAAAACAACATAAATCTAGGTCAAACTGAGGCATATACAGTATATTTAATCATCCACTTGTGATACCCATAAAAGGACATTTAAAAATATAAAAATAGAAATAAAAAGGCTATTTACTTTTAATGTAATGAGGTTACAATTACTCGTGTCTGTCACATTTCAAATTACACGGTCATGAGTGTGTCATTCACTAGGCTCAAACTTCAAAATAAAAAAAGTCCTCCAACTTTTTGTCCCCAAGCTATCCAATTTGACATCTCTTGATCGTTATAACAAAGATAAATAGTCTCACAATATAGAATTCCACATAAAATTTTGCTCCTCTAAGTTAAAGACATATCAATAATACTTCTAAAAGGTTTTGGTTTGTATAAGGCCAAGGTCTTAAACAATCAAAATAAGGCGCACCTTCAAATGGTGTTGAAAGATGTTTCAATACTGGAACTTCTTGTGATGGCCTGAAAATTTATTTTCCTCACTAATTATAAAATTTAAAGCTTCTAAAATAGTATAGATTGAGAAGATCTATGAATACTTGAAAATCTTGAAAATTGATGGTCCAAAAATGCACTACAAGATGCAGTATTTCCAAGACGAAATTCTTTGTTTATTGTGTCCATGTAGGTTAAGGTCGAGATGATCAATTCGAGGATTTTTGGGCATCGAAACAACATCTTCTATGAAATTTTTTAAGTGTGCTTTAATTTGATTGTTTAGGGTCTCGCCCTTATATAAATTTTTCTTTTTCAAAATATTTGAAATATTTATTTTACCAATGAGTACAAAAACAAGAAGGACCATCGAAACAAGGATCCTCATACGCGCTGACAAGATAATTCTTGACAGAAACATCGGTTCTTTCCAATGCGCCAATTGCCTCCTTAATGTTTGCGATGGAGCTATGAAATATTGGTAAATCTTAGGGGCCGTTTGGATACCTGGAAATATATTATCTGTGAAATATATTACTGGCATAATACATTACCTACAAATGGATTGTCACTGTTTGGGTAGTATTTAGATGCAACCTGGGAAATACATTGCTACAGTTTGGTTATTTTTGGAATAAATATGAGAAATACATTACCAACATTTTATCAGCAGTTGACTATAAATTAACATTTCTTTTTTTTTTTGTCACAAAATTCTACTGAAATTTGGAATTAAAGTATCATCATACCATTCCAAAACGATTTTCTAATAATAACATTATCATCATTCTATAGATAGAGAAATAAAGGTATTAACCATTCCAAATATAGATAGGGTGCAAAGTATTGATCTTAATCATCACCATTCTAGAGAGAGAAAAATAAAGGCATTAATAATCACCATTCCAAAGATACAAAGGATGTAAAGTATTGATCTTAATCATCACCATTTTAAATAGAGAATCAGAACATGAAATAAAATTATCATTGTTCCAACAAGATTTACTAATGTTATTATAGACATAGAAATTGATACAGAAGTTCATCATCATCCACCAAAAGAGAGAGAGATAATGTATGTATGTGTTAGAGAGTAAGTATAGCAATTTGATAACAAAAATTCCCAAGTCTAGAAAACTTCTCGGTATTGTTGACACCAAAGTATCTACTCTTCACACCTTCTTTTTTTCTTTTATCACACCCCAAGATTTATAACACTGGAATCTCTGAGATGTAACAGTCTATCTTCAACAAAACGAAAATTTTCTACTTCACCATTAATTGCACTGAAACAGATTTTTCCATTTCTAAGAGTCTGTACAAAGTCTACTCATAACTAGTATTAACATGAAGGTTTAGATATACATCTATTGATAGGACAAAATTTACAATAGTGAATTTGAACAAAAGTTACAAAGAGAAAATTTCATCATAACTATGACTTCTTCCAAAGTTGGTCATGTTGTGCCTTCAACTAGGGAGGCTGCAATTACCTTGAAAATTTTTTACCATAGTTTGATGAGTTTGGCTACTCAGTAAGTGATCATCATAGTCCTAAAAAATAATCATAATCGGAATATGTAAACTTTTTCAAAAAGGGAGGTCTATTAGAAACAATGTGAGCCAAAAAGCATTTATGGATAACAATTTCACTTTCAAAAATACAAAATTAAACATAATCCAAATTATTGAAATGCATATAAATATTTTAACAGCAATGCATAACTCAAAGGATTTCACAAAGTACCTTATTGGCGTCCTAAGTAGGTCACTTATATACCCCACCAGCTTCTTGGATGGGTCCAAACAATACCTGCAGGTCCAAACATACTTCATCGGCGTCCCAAATGAGTCCAAATAGTCCCTATCGGTGTCCCGGATAGGTCCATACATACTTAAATTATCTCAAAAACTCTTTAACATCAAAAAGCATCAACATCGTATATTCAAAATATCATTGAAATTATTAACCGGCATTCACTTGAAGCAATTTAAACAATTACTTTCAGTGAAATATTTGTAAGTAACCAATCAAACAATTTGGATAAAAATTGCAGAAAGATAGCAGATCAAATAGGTATATTTGAAATGGAATCCAATAGACAGTCGATTATCAATTTAAGAACTTTTATAGAAATCCAAGGTTAAACACATAAATATCACACTTTTATGGAATGTAATTTCATAATTAAGTATTTTACAGGAATAGGTAAACCTTATAGTATCTAAAATTCATAAACAAACAAAAAATACAATTAAATGCATAAATGTGTAAAACTCACAATATTGGCAGTATTATAATTAATTGCAGAAATAACAATTTTTCACATAATGATTTTACCATAAATGACATCACTTACACATAAATTTTACGATGTCTAAAAGTCATAATAATAGGCAGAAATTTTATCTTTAATAATTTACAATGTCTAAATTTCTAATAATAATAATTTTAACAGAAAAAAAATGATACCATATGCTCATAAAATTACAGTATAAAAATGGTGAATAGACTATTTTTCAGGTTAATGAGATCATTTACCTATAATATTTGAGAGGGAACTTTCGGTAAAATTCGGCTAGAAGGAAGGAGTTCAATGCGTTCTTTAATTCACAAAGAGGGCTCAACGTTACTGAGAGGGAGGGGCGTAAGAGAGTATTTTTGCAGAGAGAGAATCCAACTCGTTCTCCTCTTTTTAAACACAAAAAACATATTATTATAATATATTATTAACCCACATACATGAGGTGTTTAGAAGGTGTTACATTAACACTTAAAGCCCACGTCCCTAGAGGATATGGCACAAGAAACAAAAGGTGAAGGTAAAAAGAGCAAAGAAAATTATGGTCCCTAATGACCAAATTATTTGTATGGACCATCAAAGGTTAAAGATTTTTTTTTTTGTTTTTTTGTTTTTTTTTTTTTTTTTTAAGTTTAGGATTGTTACAACTTTATACCCAAAACATGGGTGAGAGTACAATCCCTATTAGTATGTAGTTTAAACTTTATAATTGTATTAGGCATAAGAGTTAGCTACACATTTTGTATGCCTTTGCCTCTTGACATGGAATCACATGTTTTCAAGATGTAACACTTTGGAATAACATACTTTTACTATGATAAGTAGTCATTATTTTTATATTTTCTTTTCTTGTGCTAAAGCCTTTCAATCATCTCTCTCCAGAAAACTTCCCTGGCAAATTCAAAAGACAAAAAACGTTTGGAGAAATTTGGCTAGTAACCTAGAAGGCTTTATGACTAAATGAGATGCATTAGAGGAGAAATTATGTTGGGGCATTGGAGGAGATTGAAGAGGTAAATTAATTTTAAAAAGTTTGGAAAAAAAAAAAAAACAATTCAAGCACATTGATTATATACAGAAAAAAAAATTAAAGCACATTTACAAAGGAATAAGCAAAACACAGATTTGGGAAGCGAATATAACTGAGAAAAAATAACTGAGAGACGTGGGAAATATTTTCCCGATTACCTGTTAAGTCCCTTAATAGATTTTTCAGCATTCACCATGAAAGGACTTTATGATAAACCACAGTGTATATATTTTAAAAAAATTCTTTATCCCTACACCGGCAAGATCACTTACAATATCCAATTATAATCAAACCACTCTTGAAATAAATAACATAAAAATAAAATCGGCTTTCAAATGTTGCTTCTTCAAATATAATTCTTTATTCAAGAAGCAAAAGTAGACTTTAATGTTTTATGAGAAGAGAAGTAAATATTTAAAAAGATAAAATTATCGGAAATTACCTCAACCGGGTTTAGTACACCCTACGCCGAGTCTCTACACTGAGTCTATTCCTTCCGATGGTGCTCGGCATATATGATCGATATGTTGATTTCCCTACTATGGCAAAATCCACTTAATGGTTTAATCTTGATCAAGCCTCCTAACTTGGATATATGATCGATATATTGATTTTCCTACTATGGCAAAATCCACTTAATGGTTTAATCTTGATCAAGCCTCCTAACTTGATTCTAGAGAGATGAGAGATAACTATGAAGAGAGAGGGGTTCCACCTCTTTGCCACCCATAAAAAACAGAGGTAATGTGTGCCACTAAAACATGATACAACTTAAAGAGCCGGAGAGATAAAATTAGGGCATGCCTCCCTTTGGTAGTCCAAAGCCCTTTCCAAAGATAGCTAAATTTTGGGTAGGGAGAGAAAATTCTTAAAGAGAGAGAAGAGAATACGTATCTCATTTTATGAGAAGATACCTTATTTTATAAATTTTTTATGCAATATATTTCACCTCAATTCGGATGGTCAAATCTCAACTGTCGATTTAAAAAGACTTGTGGGATGAGAGATTTGAATCATCCATCGATTTGATTTACAAGGAAATTTTATTTTTTAATATACCCAATCCTTAATTATAAGATCAACCAATCTTGATTCAAAGATTCAGTAAATATCTCAAATATTCAACCTTATGGCTATACCTAAAAAGATAGCCAACCAAGAGGATAAACATTATTCCGAAGAATATTACGTGAATGGGTTGGGGGCGTGCCACCTTTTGGTGGCCACGTGTGAGCCCCACCTTATCCACATCTTTTTAAATTTTGGGCCCCATATTTTATAAAGGTCACAAATATTTTTAGAAAATATTGTATTTCATATTTAAAATTTTTAAATCTTATATTTTATTTAAAAAATTGAAAAATTAATTTCTCTTAATTTATAAATTCAAATGATAAAAATAAAATATCAGAAGAATCACAAAAATTCAAATAAACATTCTAAAAATCATATAACATAAAATTAATTAATTTTGATGAGAATCAGATCGGTTAGATCTAGGAAATTATCAATACATGGGAGCACTCCACCTTCAACTGCAAATCACGATCCGCTTAGCTTTCTCAAACTGACCCAACAGTTCCCATGACCTACAGTCCACTGTAGAGGTTCATGGTCTTCTAGACAATGATGCAACCATGACTCTATGATGCATAAGGGTAATCTCTCGCACATGTACACGATTTACCCTCACTGGTGAGTATCAAAACAGCTATCTATGTACATGTCATGTGATGATATGACGATGAGGTTTTAGCCATGCCTCTAAAGGCTATTCATTACACGCAAGGCCCACACAGTCCCTTGGCCCTCATCTAGGCATACTCCGACCTCAACAAGGGATAACCCACTAAACCCTTCTTGGTAGGTCCCTATGCGCAGGTATCTTGAGTTTTTCCAAACTTCGGCTGGCCTAACTCGTCGAGCCTAGTCCGAGTATCAGCCAATGTTCGCAAAACCGACTGGTTAGAACAGGAACCGGCTGGTCAGATCGCTACCGATAGGGTGGCGAGTCCGATTAGGGCCAGTTTTATGGCACACCACATATGACGGAACTGTCAAAAAAAAAAAATCGGGACCAAAACCGGCCATTTCGAGGTCGAACCGGCCGGCTCTTCTAGCCTGTCCGATTTACCGTTTTAACACTGATATAACGTCGTTTTAACGCATAAATAATGGCCATTATTTGACACAGGCCTGTTATTTTTAACATAACAATATTTTGCAGCTTAGTTTTATTCCATTTTCCAGTTTTTTTTGTTTTTCAGTCAAATATTGATGTTATACGCTTGAAAGTTTCTATAAATTATAGATTCTTGAATCAAAAGTCGAAAAACAAAGAGTTCTTGGCGGATTGAAATGAGGATTTTTGAAAATTAGAAATTTCCACCATTCTATCAAATGTTGCTTCAATACCTTATAAATTTTCATAAAAATAGAGGGTTTGATTAATTGTTGAATGATTCAATGTTTACATATTTAAAATTTTCCAAAAAAAGGAAGATTTGAGGTTTTTTGGGCCCCAAGTACTGCTGCTCGAAGAACTGTTTTTTATCAACAAATTGATTTTTGATCGATAAATTGAACGATTTTATCGAATTGATCACTGAAGTTTGATCATAAAGGCATCATCTATCAAATAAAATAGTTACTATGATTTACTATTGATTAAATGTGTTTATATCGATTTTTTTTTTGCTGCGTTTTTTTCCTGAAATTTTCGTGAAGTGAAAAATCCGTAATTTTTTGAATAAAGATCTCACTAATCAATTAATCTTCATGAATTTTGGGGCATTTGAAACTTAATTAAAGTATCTATCATATCCCCATGTCAATTTGTTCAAAAAATGAAAGATTTGGGGTTGATTTTGACTAAAAAATTTATGCGTTTTTGGCTCGATTTAGAGTTCTTAAAAAAATTTGTTTACTTAATAAATTACATTTTGTTTTTAAAAATATATGTTATTTGTGATGAATATGATAAAAAAAAGAATATATATATATATATATATATATATATATATATATATATATATATATATATATATATATATATATATATATATAATTTTATATATTTTTTGTGAGCTTGTTGGATTATTTTTTATGTTATATTTTTTTTTTTTTTACAAAAACATGTTTTTTTGTGATGAATATGAGAAAAACAAATATTTCTTTCTGTTTAATGTTACATATTTTTTGTGAGCTTGTTGGATTGTTTTTTTATGTTATATTTTTTTTATAAAAATATTTTTTTTTGTGTTGAATATGAGAAAAATTTTATTTGTTTTTAAGGTTATTTTTGGTGTATGTTACTGTTGTAGTGTTCTCAACTTCTTGTTTAGTTGTGACATTTTCTTCTAATTTGTTTTTTTATTTGTTACAAGCTATCTATCATTTGTTGCAACTTCATACCTTAAATCTATTTATTAGCCTCTATGAAAAAAAGAGGTAGAAACTGAAAAGTGTTTTATTCATCTCTCATGTTTCCACATGCTGAAATGGATAAAAAATTAACCTCTTTTTTTTTAGAAAAATATGCATCTTGATTTTACAATTTAAAGTTGCCATCTTATATAATTTTGCTTTTTTCTTTTTCATGTTAAAACTGAACTCAAAAGGTTGCTGAGTAAATGAGGTTTGGCCATTTCAAAATCGATTTGGCCATTTGACAATCATATTTTTTTTAAATATGCGATTTGGCCATTTGAAGCAGCACTTAACACATTGACCCACACCTTTCATTTGATAACCAAGTTACCGAGTACATGATGTGCTCTATCTTACTACCTTGACTCATACCCCTTCGAAAAATTGGGAACATCATGCAACAAAAAAATACGCTCTCAAATCCAATTCTAAACCGTATTAAAGGGTTTTTCAATATTAAAACCACTTTTTTCAACATCAACATTAAAATAATATAGAAGCATATATTGTCGCATCATCCATTATTAGTTGGACTTTGTAACTTCATCAATTGAATTTATGTGAAATTATAAATTGTCTTACATATCTCCATAATATTCAAATATCAAATGTTTTTTATAAGATAACTGCATGTAATATGATAGTGTATACTTATTTTATGTTTTTTTTTATTTTTTTTAAATTTTTTTTTGGGGGGTTTTGACCCTTTCTTTTTATAAAAAAAATCTACTTGACCGGTTAGTACGGTTAACCGCTCCGGTTAGTCCGATTCCTGTTTGAACCGCTCTCAGCCTCACAACCGGTTAACCATTTCGGTTCAATTTTGCGAACACTGGTATCAGCAAATAACATTTGCCTAGTATGATCTATAAAAGGACCACACTCCCATTGAGTTTATATTCCACTATATAAAATGCTCATACAAGCTCTCATAAGGCCACATAAATCCAACACACCTCACGTAATGGTTTTTTGATTTTTGGAAAAATCTTTTATAATCTGTTTCCATTTCCTTATTATTAAAGTGTATTCCAACAATGGAAATGTCATATTTCTTTATAGTATATTGTCATATAATAGATTTCCATGTACCTAAACGGCCCCTTAGAGTACATATTATGTGTTTAGTCCCTACATGAAATACTCATAAAAAAATTATCAATTGAAGTAAAAAAAAAAATACATTTTGCAACTGGACCGTCCATTTTCAAGATTTTCATATGTTTGCAAATTTAATTGATTTGAATTATTTTTTTACTATAATATTTTATAATTA
The DNA here is from genome assembly GCF_054954075.1 of Amborella trichopoda. Classification (NCBI taxonomy): domain Eukaryota; kingdom Viridiplantae; phylum Streptophyta; class Magnoliopsida; order Amborellales; family Amborellaceae; genus Amborella; species Amborella trichopoda. The sequence continues at coordinate 37,523,499 of NC_142348.1, forward strand.
GAGATGTAATGGATTCTCATGCCATCCTAATATTTTGACACCAACATTACATCTTATGGTAAAATTTGGTGGTGCACCTCATTTTGATTATTTTAGGTTGCAACCTTTTTCAAACTAGTGTTTGCAAAATTGAATCGGAATGTTTACCTGGGCATGGGCCGGCAAGCGGTTTAACCGACCTAACCAGTAAACCGGCCGATTCAACCACTCTAACCAGGCAAGTCCCAAGCGGTCAAAAAAGTGTTGAAAAAAATAAAAAAAATACAAAAAAAAGCTATACTACAATACAAAAAGTATATAAATAATGATTAAAACAAAACACATTCAAATGAAGTTGAAAATTAATGAAAAAAAGGATTTTAATGAATTGATTTGTACCTAGGGGTATTTTTAAAATTTTCTAAAAAAGATGGGGAAATATAAAAGTGAGTATTAATGAACAAAATAATTTTTAATCTTTTAGCATAATGTAAAGAATATTAAAAAATGCATTACAAATCAAATTCCTTATTTTTGGAAATTTATATACATTTTTTGTTTTTTTTTTAAATACTGGTTGATCACCAAAACAACCCAAAACTGGAACTGGGCAGTTCCGATCTAACCGGGAGGTTAGCAGTTAGATTGCCTGGTTTTTCAAACCGTGATTCGAACCACGCCCATTTATTAGGGGTGGCAATGGACCCAGGATCCGTCGTCGATAAGATCTGGATATGGGTCTAAGAATTGGAGCTAGCGGGCTACGTCTGGGTCCAATCATTGGACCCAAACACTATTCAGGTCTGGGTCCATGTGGACCCGACCTGGACCCAACCCACCCCTAATAGTGTTATTAATATAAGGGAGAATATAGAATGAGACCATGTACATTTGGTACAAGGTGAGACATTAATCTTGACCATTAGATGTGAAATTGGGTGGCTACAATTATTTCATGGAAAAAGTTTATATAAAGATGCTATCTTATAATGTAGAACTACGGATGCCCCTCAAAACTCCATTGAAAAAGGTCGTTTTAATATTGAAAAACCCTTTGATTGATCATCTCGACATTGAGATGTATGACTATAAAAAATAAAAAGATTTTAAGTCTCAGAAATAGTGAAAAACCCTTTGATTGATCATCTTGACATTGAGATGTATGACTATGAAAAATAAAAAGATTTTAAATCTGAGAAATAGTGCATTTTACAACATATTATCTACACCGCCTATTTTCAAGATTTTCATATGTTTATAGATCTACTTGATTTTAACCATTTTTTAATTTAAAATTTTATAATTAGATATAAAAATAGATTTTGAGATAATCCTAAGAATATTTTACATAAAAATTATATACCATGATAAAATTTGAAGGTGCACCATACCTCTACACCTATGGATACATCCATATGCAAACTGCACCCTTATTTCGTTATCAAGTTCAAACTTCAAAATATATTTTCTCAAACTTTGTGACACATCCACTCTTATTTCGTTACCAAGTTCAAACTTCAAAATGTATTTTCTCAAACTTTGTGACACATCTTGGTGATTAAACTTCACGACGGTGGTAAGCAATCGTAAATGATATACAATCTCTTAATATAAACGGATAGATTTGCGGAGTGGCTCTCATCAAGATTGGACGGCTAGATTGTAGTATGGTGGTAAGCAATCGTAAATGATATACAATCTCTTAATATAAACGGATAGATTTGCGGAGTGGTTCTCATCGTAAATGATATACAAACTCTTAATATAAACGGATAGATTTGCGGAGTGGCTATTGGACGGCTAGATTGTAGGATAGTGGTAAGCAATCCTAAATGATATACAATCTCTTAATATAAACGGATAGATTTGCGGAGTGGCTCTCATTAAGATTCGACGGTTAGATTGTAGGTAGGGGAAGTATAGAAACCTTCAAATCAACGGAATCTTTCTGTATGTTTTTGGCCATCTAATTTCTAGCCAGATTCGCAATGCAAATAAAAGAGGCGCCTTTAAACTTCAAATCCGTATCTCGCTTAGGAAACTCTCCTCTTCTGCAACTCTCTGTGTTATTACCCAACAATGCGGTGGGTTAGCTTTGATCCACCATTCCCATCAGAAGTAGAAGAGGAAAAAGTTGATGAAAGAACTGATAACGTTTGGGGCATGTCTCTTCTTGAGGAAAAAGCCATTTCGGAAGCCATGGAAGGAGTTCGAAAGGACTTTGCGGAGCTCGGAGAAAACCTCAAGAGCAGTTTCTCTCTTTTTTCTGTTAAGAATCTTTCGAAGCTGACTTCTAGTTTTCTGCAACTTGGAGCTGATGAGCCTTCTGAGCAGAGGTGTGATGATATGGGAGTTACAAAAGATGTTTTGGAGTTTGCTCGCAGGGCTTCTCAGCGACCCGAAACATGGCTGGAGTTTCTCTCTATGGACAAGCCATGTTCTTTTGACAGTGAGAATATCCTTCTTTTTCTCTCTTGTTTGCTTCTTTTTGTGTAGATGAATAAGATTGCCACGGTAATTTTCTCCGATGGTGGTTAATGGTGTCTCTTCATTCTCATCAACAGTGTTCTTGTTTTCATTAATACTCTTTTTCTCTTAACTTCATAGTTATCAGAATCATCAAATTAGCCATAAAGAAAACAAAGTACTATTTTGCAATCAAGTTGTCTTATGTGTTGTTTGAAGTAGATAAAGAATGATTAGGGATTGTCTATTAGTACATGCAAATCATAATATTCATTATAAGGAGACTTTTATATGGAGAATCCTGAACTTATTTGTTACTTGAGGAACGCTCTAAACAAGCACAACAAGTTTGGTTTGATAAATTTCACCCCATAACTCATTTTAGTTGTAATTGATTTTGACCCACAATATTGGGGTGCTCATGCTATCGTTTTCCTGAAGTTGGAACAATGATTTTAAAAAGAAACTTGCGCTGGTGAATAATGGATTATTGTGGGATGATTATTTAAGAGGATGAATCCTATGGACAAAGCCACTCCACAGCTTTCTTCTAGCGGGGCCATATGAAGTTTGCAATTTTTCTATGGGGTTATGGCTGTTAATACATATATCAATGTTCTGGAACTCGGCTCAAGCCTCGGACTCAGCCCTGGCCGGAGCTGAGTTTCTGGTGGTCTTGCCCTGAGTAGTGTACATGGCCAAGAAAAGCTATAAAAAATAAAAAAATTCAAAAACTTGTTAAAAATGCAAAATAGTAAAAAACTAAACTAAACAAAAAACAACATAAATAGTCCAAATACTTTGAAAACAAGTATAAAACATGAATTTAGAAAAATTGATTTACAGTTGTAGACATTTCAGAAAAATCCATGCAAGAGAGGAAAATATAAAAATGCAGCATGACAAGAAAACCTCACAAATCACTGTAAAAAATTCCAAGTCACATATAAAATATTTATACGTTGCTTCTGCAATTTTATTTTATTTGATATATTTTTAAATTAACCTGAGTTTTACCTGAATACGCAACTCGGCAAGGCCAGGTCCGAGTAATGCAGCTGAGTCCGAGGGACTCATCTGAGTTTTTAAACATTGATGTGTATTAACCTTGTAGTTTTAGTTTATGTGATCTGCCCATTAGTTCGGGTCTTTAGGAGTAGTTTTATGTTGTTTGTTCATGTTATTGATGTATTTTGTATGCCTACTCAGTTGTATGTATAAATGAAATTTATTCCTTATCTTCAATAAGAACTACTCAAAACTTTTCTGATTCTAGATAGTATCTGGATATCATTTATTTGTCAAAACCCTAATTCATGAGAGTGGCACTTTCAGCTGTCCAATTTTAAAAAAATAATATAAATGTTGATTAATGTTTCAAGAGGAGATCTGCATCATCAGTCTAGGCTCTTGTCGTTGCAGGTGCAATAACATGACCATCTATACATCTTGATAATGCTAACATTGTTGCATGGATTGCTAGCTCAATATGACTAAAGACTGCTGTAGGGTTGGCACCCATAAGAACTGCAAGAGATATATGGCTGCACGTTGAAAAGGAGTATCAAGAGATAAAACATGCTCAATTCCATGAGTTGGAAGAAGATCTAAATGGCATGCCTTAAGGGAATAAAAGATCCAAGGACCACACCTCAAGGGGATAAATCTATTGACGACTATTAGTTTGTAGTGCTGCATATTTTAGATGCTCCTATGCATCCTCAAGTCACATATCCTATCAGTCAAGTGACTTTTATATGAGGGACCTGCGAATTATCTGATTGAGATTTTCCACAAAAATGCATCCTCAAGTCACAACCCTATCCGTCTTGATAGCCTTCCACATGTGTGGGGTTGCAGACATTTCCACTTCAAACTCTCTTGGTTCAATGAACCTGACTATGAAACATTGTTCTGACAATGGTGTTCATACTACAGTCTACAGCGGGGCGAGCAACATGCTGCAAAAAACAAGCTCCAAATGTCAAAATCCTCCCTTGAACACTGGAGTTTTAACCTGCCTACTGCCTAGAAATTTTAGTTCCATCAAGGTGTTCCTTCTAAACGAAATCATTGACCTTGAACTGGTGGAGGAATCATGGGAACTGTCCTTGGTACAAAATCATCAGAGACATGAAGCTAAAGCAAACATCTGTAACCACCCTCAAGCAGGAGGAGACCTACAAGTACCAGCGTGTGAGAATCAGATGGCTCAAAGCAGGCTACAACAACGTTGTTTTCTTTGTTAAAATACTAACTGGCAGCGTAGAACTGATTCTTTACCCCTATAAAAGTGGTCAGCGCACGTTTCTTGGACCTCTGGAAGTCTCCTTGGCCATAGTCTCTTTCTTTCAGAGCCCTTGCCGTCGGATAAGTCCACTTCTTCCCTTGCCCTTGGATGGCTGACCTTTCTTTCCTATCCATCCTGCCTGAGAAGGCCTCCTTGTTGGAATGCCCTTTTTCTGAAGAATAAATTCTAAGTGCCACCTCAAACCTTGGTAAGGACAGAGCCCCTGACCTAGACAGCTTCCCAGTTGCCAATTTTTTTTCCAAGTTTTGGGACATTGCCTGATATATTAGCCTTCTAAAATGAATTTTTTCGTAGAGGTTTTGTCAACAAGGGAATGAGTGCTGCCTTCATTGCTCTCATCCTGAAATTGGAAGGCACTCGACATTTAAAATTCATGCCTATTGGCTTCCTGAACTTATCCTACAAGATCTTGGCAAAGGTCTTGGTCCCCTGCCTAATTGTGGTCCTAGACTTCGTCATTCTTGTAACCAGTGTGGCTTTTTTGATAATAGGCAGATGATTGACAGTGCAATTGTTGCCCCCATTCACTACAAACACCAAAAAAATGCAAGACTCATTCTACAGCTAGATTGGGGAGTAGGCCTATGGCCATGTTGATTGGCCTATTCTTGACAAATTTCTCAGGAAATGGGTTTTGAAAACACTTGGAGAAAGTGGATTTCTCGGGCTGTATCTCTTCTTCTGCAATCTTTATCCTCATGAATGGCTTCCCAAAGGGCCTCTTCTGCCCATCAAGAGTTCTCCATCAAGATGATTGCCTGTTGCCTTTTCTCTTCCCCATAGTCACGGAAGTATTTGGCAAATCTATCTCCAGACAATTCCAATGACACCTCTTCTCATGCTTCAAGCCATCGAGGACCAGACCTGAGATTTTCCAGCTTCAGTATGCAAACAACACTCAAGTCTTTTGCAGGTTGATTGCCTTTGCATTTTCCTCTAATGTTTCAAGCTAGCCACTAGCATGAAAATTAATATGATCAAATCTATTGATGGGCATCATAGTTGATCTGCAAGTCTTCCAAGACCTTTCAAGGAAACTTGGCTGTAGCACTAAAATTTACCGTTAAAGTATGGGATTTCCCCTTTGCATTGGTGAACCATGTAGATTGCTCTGGGATCCTTTGATGGAAGGATTTCAAGGATGTCTTGTCACCTTGCAGGGTAGATCCCTCTTACTGAATGGGGGCATGACCCTCAACACGGCAACACTCTCAACCCTTCCCATCTATTATGTGTCCCTTTTCCAGTTGCCTAGTGGGGTTATTACCAAGCTGGAGTGACTTATGAAAGACTTATGTTCAAAGAACAAAGCCAATAGAAAGATTCACCTAATAGGACGGGGAAGTGGTGGAAGCAGTTTGCACCTCCAGAAAACTCAGTATGACAAGATATCCTTCATTGTGAAAATGGCATGGTAAGGTTGGTTGCCTAAAGGACTTCCTTGAAGTGTGCTTCATTGGCTCCCCACATTGTTTATGTTAACTAACGGCTGTCCCCAAGGATTCTTCCCTTCAATGAGAAATCTTCGCCAATATAACCCCTATCACCTTTTTTGTTTGCAATACTAGGAGATATTTTAGGAAGTCTATTTCTAACCTCCTTCAAAATCTTCTTGAAGGTTTCTCCTCCTTAGGAGGGACCGCTAATATCCTACTTCTAATATGCTGATGATACCCTCAGCAAGTGGACAATCTTTGGTTGTTTTCACACTATCTATGGAGCTCAGATAAATCTTCTATGGAGCTTAGATAAATCTTGATGAGACAAAATTGATGGAGGTGTGGGTTAGCCACAATCTCGAATAAATGCTGGCCAGGAGGCTGGTGCGGGATTGAGTCCTTACCCAACAAGTACCTTAGCCTGCCATTAGGTCTTGGCAAACCGAGAAAGCTGCAATGATATGGGGTGGTTGAAAAGTTTGAGAGGATGTTGGTCGCAGGAAAAGCAAAACTCTTGTAGAAAGCAATGTTCAAACGCCTAGGCGGTTTGGGCTCTAGGCCACTAGGTGCTAAGGCTGGGCCGCCCAAACCCAAAGGCGGCCTATGTTGTCTCTTTTTTGAAAGTTGGATCCCCTTCACCTCCCCCAAGTTATTGTATATACTATATAATAATAATTATGAATTAATATTATTTTTTGGTTTACCAATAAATTAATTACTGTTACATGCAAAAAGCATTTTCCATAAATTAATAATAACAAATTCATAGTATTTTTTGGTTTATCAATAAATTAATAATTACTGTCACATGCAAAGAGCATTTTTGATAAATTAATAATTATGAATTGATACTATTCATTTTTTTGTTTACCAAGAAATTAATTACTATCACATGCAAAAAGAATTTTCGATAAATTAATAATTACGAATTAATACTATTTTTTGGTTTACTAATAAATTAATAATTATTGTCACATGCAAAGAGCATTTTTGATAAATTAAAAATTATGAATTAATACTATCTTTTGGTTTATCAATAAATTAATAATTACGGTCCATGCAAAAAGCATTTTCAATAAACTAATAATTATGAATTAATACTATCTTTTGGTTTTTAAATATATTAATAATTACTGTTACATGCAAAAAGCATTTTCGATAAATTAATAATTACAAATTAATACTATGTTTTGGTTTATCAATAAATTAATAATTACCATTATATGCAAAAAGCATTTTTGATGAACTAATAATAATGAATTAATTATTAAAGCAATACAAAAGTTAACGTTTATCAAAAAAAAAAATTTTGAATTAATTACTGTCAATGAACGAAAAGTCGGTCGCCCGACTGCCTAGGCGGACTTTTTTTGAAAACTGCCTGATCGTGGATTAGGCGGCTTTTGCTAGGCGCAGCCTCGAAAATATGATAATTAAATAATAATTATTAATTTATTAACTTGTAATTATTAATTTATCGAAAATACTTTATGCATGTGAAAGTAATTATTAACTTATTGGTAAACTAAAACAATAGTAGTAATCCACAATTATGAATTTATTGAAAATGCTTTTTGCATGTGACAATAATTATTAATTTATTGGCAAACCAAACAATAGTATTAATTTGTAATTATTAATTTATTGAAAATTCTTTTTGCATGTAATAATAATTGGTAAACCAAAATAATAGAATTAATTCATAATTATTAATATATTAGTTTATCAACAATGCTTTTTGCATGTAACAATAATTATTAATTTATTGATAAACCAAAAGATAATATTTATTTGTAATTATTAATTTATTAAAAATGCTTTTTGCATGTAACAATAATTATTAATTTATTAGTAAAGTAAAAGATGATATTAATTCACAATTATTAGTTTATCGAAAATATTTTTTACATGTGACAGTGATTATTAATTTATTAGTAAAGCACGAGATAGTATTAATTCGTAATTATTTGTTTATCAAAAATGTTTTTTGCATGTGACGATGATTATTAATTTATTGGTGAACCAAAAGATAATATTAATTTATTGAAAATGCTTTTTGCATGTAATTGTAATTATTAGTAAACCAAAAGATAATATTAATTCATTATTAATAATTTATCGAAAATGCTTTTTGCATGTGATAGTAATTAATTTCTTGGTAAACCAAAACATTTTATTAATTCATAATTATTAATTTATCAAAAATAGTTTTTGCATGTAACAATTATTATTAATTTATTGGTAAACCAAAAAATTATATGAATTTGTAATTATTAATTTATCAAAAATGCTTTCTTGCATGCAAATATATTAATAATTACTAGTACATGCAAAGAGCATTTTTGATAAATTAACAATTACTAATTACCAATAAATTAATAATTACGAATTAATAAATTAATATTTACGAATTAATTATCATATTTTCAAGGTAACGCCTAGGCGCTCACGTTTTACACCACCTAGGCAGGAGCTTAGCAAAATCCGCCTAGGACAAACTGCCTAATCCACGACTAGGCATTTTTCAAAAAGGTCCGTCTAGGAGGTCGGGCGGCCAATTTTTTGTTCATTGGTAACAAGGGGGCAAGATCACCTCTATCAAGCCACCCTATCCAACATCCTGTTTTTCTTTGTCTCTCTTCAGGGTGCCTATGTCTATTTTAAGGGGTTGATGATAGTATGGTCCAGCTCATGAGGGACAGACAAATTACATTTGGAAAGTTGGGACCTGGTTTGGAAACCTAAAAGGGATGGCAAGTTAGGAATGACGAAACTTTAAGAGCGCAAGTCATAGGAATCATCTGTGGCAGCAGTTTATTGTTTTGGTGCGCTTTGAGTCATTTCAATTTCAAATAGGATCCAAACAGAATCCACTGCAGTTGGATATGACTATCTAGTCAGGGGCTGTGGTGAATTTATGAAACCGAACTTAATTAATTTGGTTTGATCTAAATCCTTGCAGGGTAGCTGAGAGATGAAGTAAGGAACCATAGTTCAAATTTCTTTTGCGTTGGACATAATAGCTAAATGGTAGCACCAAGTTTGCTGCAAGTAGTTCAATATATGGGATTCAACTGTGGGGAAGTTTGAACATCATGGTATGAAGGTACAGTCGAGCTGAAGCTTTGGGGAATCCATTGAGAAGGGCATTATAAACCTCCCATTCAAGTTTAGTAGGTTTGGATGTGTATAAATGGTAGACCAAAGTTTATGTATGAATAGTTTTGACTGCTGCAAACTATTGAATGGGGTCCAAATCATGAGAGTTTGATCTGAAATTTGGTGGGTTGATTGATGGATGGGAGATAAGCTTGTTGTTCAAATATGCACAATAAATCCATTCACCAAATCTCATGCTATTTGGAGACCATTTGGGGCATATTCAAACGTTTTTCCTGGTCAGAAAGCTGGTGAGCCACCTGATTACGGCAGGGAGCCAACTTTGGTTTTTTTTCCATTCAAAATTCTTATGGATAATTCCTAAGTTGTTGGGGAGTCCTTTGGAATAAAGATGGAGCTCTCTCGATGAGTTTCGAACTGATTAAGTTCTAAGTCAACGGGAACGAGGATATATTAAGTATATGATATGTTTATCCTTTTTTAATCAAATTGGATATTTTTCACATGATTCCTCTAAGGTCAGGAAACAGGTAAAGATGATTATGTGAAAGCATACAACAATCTGGTGGGAATAAACTTGAGTTGTTCATCAAAATTATGAGTTCTATAAAGTGTGAGATCGCAACACTTCCAAGCTCATGAATCTTTCTATTTAGAGCACGTTTCCCCATGAAATTTCTAGAATTTTGTTTCTCTCTGGATGGCCAATTAGCATTGGGAGGTATCAAAGGTTTAGAATACATAATATGAAAGCAATTTGATATGGAAATTGCTTGGTATTCAGGTTCTTTTTCCTGACTGCGGCGAATCTGGCAGATGGATCATCCTGAGCTCAATGATCTCAGAATCTGACAGTTTGGATCTAGATAAGCTTGGGATTGAACATATATATCCTCTCATATCTCTAGTAGATATAAAACTCCAGAGAACGGGGATTGGATGACGATAAAAGACTTTTTCTGGATTGAAGTATCTGCTCCAGGACTTCTAACTAGTCTATATAAAGGAATGAGAAATCTTGATTTTCAGAGAAATATGCTTCAATCTTGAGTGTATACTCTGCCTAATTGGAGCCTAAGCATCCTCAGAGCCTTTCCTATATTAGAATTTTGCAAAACATTTGCAGCAAGAGAGAGAATCAAAAATTGTTTTGTAACAAAGTTCGAGGAACTTAGAGGAAGAATGCAGCTTGACTCAGTTTCGATCATAAGCAATGTGTATGAAGATGTTACATATACTCAGTGTCAATGTTTGTAATTTTCTTCATTTTGAGTCTTTATAATGCTATGTAAGGCTGGATTGAGGGTACTCTTTTCTGTTTGGGTGTAAAAAGACAAGTTGCTTACAAGTGCTTGAAACTCTTTGACCAGAATAAAAAAAATGATCTTGATCATATGCAATCAAAGGTGTAATTTGATTCTACATTTTGTGCTATTTCCTTCCTTGTTGTTTGGTTCATTGCTTTTCTTTTGAAAGTACACTTCCTACAATCAGTTATTCTTGTCAAATACAAGCTCAATGTGTTGTGGTGCTTAACCTAGTTCAAATAAACTCTCGGAGCTCAAGTGCCTGGAGGGGCTTAATCACTGCTCAAGGTGAACTCACATGTAGAACTCAATTCATGATAAAATTAGGGGAGTGAATTAGAGTGTGGCGACAATTATGAGCGGGGAACAATGCTGTTGAAGCTTATTCACTTGCCTAATCTTCTTAACAACATACCAAATGTTATGACCATAGTTACCGAAATCTCTCCTCGGACCCGCGATTTCGGTTCCGAAACCCGTTTCCGTGTTTCCATCAAGGAAACTCCACGGAAATCGTTTTTTTGAACCAACGAAACTCAATTCTTTTATATTCCGTACCTAAGTGGAAACCTTTTTTTGCAACATGGGAAACTCGATTCCTTAATTTCGGAATCTCGATTCCTCACATATGTGGAAACCTATTTTCGGAACCAAGGAAACTCGATTCCTTAATTTCGGAATCTCGATTCAACACTTCTTTTAAAAATATTTTTCAGAACCAAGGAAACTCGATTCCTTAGTTTTGGAATCTCGATTCTTTAGTTTGGAATCTCGATTCCTTAATTTTGGAATCTCGATCCAACAGATCTAGAGAAACTTGAACCCTTTAATTTTGGGTAGACGCTCCCAAATAGATTGAATCTGGCTTCTAGCGAGGTTTAAATCTGGAGTCTAGGTTAAATGATACACGATTCTACAAGTAATAGAACTCATTTCTTCGGGGTTTTGAATTATGTACACCGTATAAAACATTGGTTTCTTGTAAATAATAACCACAAAAGTAATGTTTTATCTGAAAAGACTGCTGAAGTGATCTTACACCATGTGTAGCCTTGCAACATTGTTTAGTATTGAAATACTAAATGCAAAGTGGTTATTAATAATGCTAGTTTTATTTATTCGCCTCTAATTTAAATGGCTATAAAATATTGAAATCATTTAATAACATATAAAGCAACTTACATGGAATGACGATTCTACACAGCAACATATCTATGTACTACATATGTCAGAAACTCAAATCAAGTGATGTTGGAACTCGGAAACTCAATTCTGCTATTGTAATTCTCGATCTCAAACCAGCATGGATCTCTGATCCATATACTTTAGAAACTTGATTCCAAATATGTTAGAATCACGATTCCATAAATGATGGAAACTCGATTCCAAATATGATAGAATCACGATTCCATAAATGATGGAAACTCGATTCCACATATGTCGAAAACTCGATTCCATAGATGACGGAAACTCGATTCCTCATATTCATGAAACTTGATACTTGGAGTGTCGAACCCAGGGGGATGGGAATCTCAATTCCATATGTGGATGAAACTTGGACCTATTCCGATCGATACTCGATTCTTGAAAATTAGGAATCTCGTTCCCATCGATTTTTATTGTACGGACAACGATTCCTACAATGGGAAACTTCTGGCTAGGTGCAATTTCACGATTACGGTTCCTGAAACGATTCGGGTTCCTAGGCGTTTCCAACAACTATGGTTATTACTAACATATGAATTGTTAGAGGGACATTTGTTTTGGTTGCCAAGCTTTAGGAGAAACCTTCATAATTTGGAGAACCAAGCCCTAATGTTGCTTTTGGAGCTCCTCAACAATCAATTCATTTTGCAGATGGGCAGGGACAACGAGTTCAATTCCACCATCTTTCTACCCATCACAACTAACGTGCTAGGATCACCCCTACTCCCCAAAAGATGTAAATCTTGGCTGGTCATCTCTAAGAAAGCCCTTACAATAATCAGAGATCCAAACGAGAGATATCCTATTACCCAGTTGATGTGTTATTTTTAAAGAAGAGGGGGAAACAATGAACCACTTGTTCATCCATTTGCTGGTTGCTGCCTATGTATGGGCTGTTACCGTGGCCCTTTTTGAATGGGGGGGTGGGTGTGGTCAGAAAATGTCCAGCAACTATGGCAGCTCGACCTACTTTGGCAAACGACCATTTTGTCTTCTATTTGGTCTGTATGACTTGGCCTTGACCACAAGTCCCGAAACTCAAGAACAAGTAAAGGCAGTTGGGTACTTCAAAGGAGAAGATTCAAGCCAGTTTTTTCCTTTTGCTGGTTGGTCTATATCGGACTTTGTCCAAACTGGGACATTATCTGAGCTGCAAGGCTGATGTCTTTTTCCAGATCCAACCTGGGTTGGCCCACCCCCCAGAGTCATCAAACTCAACTTCAATTGATACTCTTTCGGCAGCCCAGGCTACATGGGAGTTGGAGGTATTTATGGAACCAAGTGGACCTTCTACTTTCTTATACCTGCTCAATTCGTACAACAAACTTCACAAAAGCAGAGGCGGCCACACTGTTGGAGAGCTTAAAAAACTTTACAATTGTGGTTGGGGCCCTCCCTTGAGGTGGAAGGGGACTCTGGTTGGTATTAGATGAGCCTCAAGGGCAGCCCCAGTCCCTGGCATTAGGAATAACTGTTTGACCATATTTTTGAGTTTACTAGTCTTTTTCAAGCGCTCCTGGCATGAAACAATGCAGTTTCTGTTGCCTTAGTGAAATATGGTTTCATAGTTAACAGGCTTCAGTCCCAACAACCAGAACATTTTTTGATCTTTCGTTGGTTACATATATTTCTTTTTGTTGCTATCCATTTTGAACAGATAGTGCCATATGGAAACATTTATATTTCATTATTATTATTACAAAGGTCAATAGTTCTCAAGGGAAAAATGGGTGACATAAAATAAGCACTGTTAGAAATTCTGTGTTTGTCTCCTTTTGAGTGCCAAAAATATTGCTCAAGGTGCACTCAATCTCCTCTCTTTGGAAACAAAATGGTGCCCAATGGCCTGTAAGGACTTAAATCAATTCAAGCATCACCCAAAACTTACCAAACTAGCAAGGAAGAAATGATAGACCCTATTCACATTGGAAAACTGCAACAAAAGGCGATCCACCGTCTCCTTGGACACTTGAGAGGTGAAGCACATGTTGGGGTTTGAAATTGCACTTTCAAAGATGACCTGTTGTGAGGTGGGCGTGCATGCATATTTGTTGGTGAGGAGCATGATATTCTTTCATGCGAACTACTATTGATGTGCCAGAAGCATATAATATGGTGCCATGTGACGTGACCTTACATCTACCACAATTTGGTGGACAATGTGAACAGCTGCATGTCCCTGCAGGGACATGCATAACTATATGAGACAGCATATGAGTTGATAATGGCCACAGAATAGTGGCTCCAAGTTGTTCTCTAACATCCTCAAATTGTATTGGATAAACACCAAATGATCAGACAGCTTCTTCTTCTTCTTCTTTTTTTTATCATTTTTTTCCCTTTTCTTTTGATCCGTACAAAAGACAATATGAGAAATGAACTTTGGAAGCATTCATAAGACAAATCAACTAATTCTTGTGGGACAATATGAACTTACCAAGCTCTCCAAGGCCTACAGGCTAGTAAAAATGTCAAATATCACTAATATTTTATAGACCTCCCTTTGAAGATTACTATGAAGAATGTGTTATTCAAATGCACCAGAGACTCCCATTTAACAACGTCATAATAGATAGAACAATCCTGATTGTCTTCATCTTTTCCATAGGGCAAAATACATGATTGTCTGAGATCTGGACATGCAATACGAAGCTTAAATCTTATTATCCATATAAATCTACTTAATAGCCGCCTAGTAGAATCCTTTTTCTTGCAACAATAATGCTAACTTCTATTTATGATTTGCTTCTTCTGCATGTAATTCTTCCCTTGTAATAATGTAATTCGAAAGGTGCTTGGTACTGTGGTTTGAAAGGTGCTTAGTATTTGGAATCTCCTAATTGTTGTGAATACCAGGATATGCTTATTTCTCTTGTATTTAAAGTACCTGAGGACGTATTTGTCTGTTCTTATGCATAGGGGCAGTTTGTACTACATTTTTGTAATATGTTTTTCTAAAAGGGATGAGGGGGGCGTATGGCTAGGAACCCTAAGAGGCTGCTCCTTCTCGCTTTACTCACATGACACCCTCTCCTCCTCACCTACTCTCTCTTCTATAGTTCTATTTCTTCTTTCTCTAGGCCTCTTCCTCTTATCTCTAAACCTTCATCATCTTTCTTCTTTTTCCATTTAGTCTTTTTCCTTTGTCGCTGTATTTTGAACTTGGTATCGGAGCAGGAGACTTTGGCATGGTGTCTTGAATCCCTAAGAATGAGATCTTACTGTACAAGGGTCTTCATCATCTGTACATTAGAAACCCTGAAACTAAAATACAGGTAACCCTGGTCTCAGAGATGCTATCTATTCTTCTTCGAGTTTTGATATTGGATTCGAAACCCTTGATCTGGTTGGAAGGGTTTGATGGTTTGTTGGACTCTCCTTAAAAACATGTTGTACTATTGTATAAGTTGTGAGACTCATTCATTATGGAGATCTTTTGTACAGATGGTCTTGGATCATTGTGAGACATGAATTTGAGTGGCTAGCGTTGACCAAAATGTTTTTTTGGTATGTTCAAGCTGTGTTGGGGTTGACATGTCTATTATTTGTGATTCAGATCTCTTCTTCCATCTCAAGTACTCCAGGTGTAACCTCTTAGGCTCTCATACGTTACCTGTAGAGATAATTGTGGACTGCAAATTACCACTGTCAAACTTGATGGTATAAATTATTTAGAGTGGTCAGAGTTTGCTAAAATGTTCATTTGTGGAAAAGGGAAATTGGGATGTATCAATGGTACGAAAAACCAAAGAAACTAATTCCTCACATGAGAAGTGCGAGACCGAAAATCTGACCATAAGGTCTTGGTTATTACACTTGAGGCAACCATCAATTAGTAGAGGTTTGTTGTTCCTTTGGAGCGCGAAAGAGATTTTGGGTTTCAGTACACTATACTTACTCTCAAAGCTGAGACAAGAAACTGACCATCTTGAACAGGGGGAGCATTCTCTTATAACATATTTTCTTCACTTCATGTCATGTGGGAGTAGTTGGACTGTTGGACTACTATCAGATGTTTTGGGTTTGGAACAAAATTTTATTTTGAGTTCTTGGTTAGATTGAACCCTGAGTTGAGTTTGCCTGAGTTCAAATACTTGGTAGGATCTTTCATCACTTCACAAGGTGTGTTGTTTTTGTTGAAAATGAGAAAAGTAGAAAAAGTGTTGTGCTGTTTGCTCAAGTAAGTGATCGTCTTGCCCTTGCCTCAGCCTCACTACCTCCTAAGAACATTAAGGATGGATATTGGAAATTTGAAAAAGAGGGTCCTGATCAATGAGATAAAAGTTGTGTGATCGTTGTGGAAGAAATGTTCATGTTAAAGAAGCTGGTTGGGATGTAGTTGGTCTGCCAACCAAATGTAATTATCCAGGACAGTTTAATGATCATATTGCTTCGTCCACTGGAGGACTAAAGCATGGTAGTACTGATCAGCCATTGCCAAATGCAGTCCAATATCTACTTTCTACTTCGAAGGAGATGTAACAATTCCTAAAGAGGAGATTGGGGGCCTTCACAAGTTGTTTGTCCAATTAGATGGCCCATCCACTGCTTCTAATTCATCTTTTGCTTACTCAGTTGTTCATGCTTCTGCTCATCATGTCCCTCTTTGTCCATCTCTATCTTGTGTTATTGATTCCGGAGCCTCAAACCATGTGATCGGTATGTCT
The DNA here is from genome assembly GCF_054954075.1 of Amborella trichopoda. NCBI lineage: Eukaryota > Viridiplantae > Streptophyta > Magnoliopsida > Amborellales > Amborellaceae > Amborella > Amborella trichopoda. Next base: position 37,539,994 of record NC_142348.1, read on the forward strand.
CTTTTGTTTTCTTATTCTCTTTGTTCTGGTAGAGACAAATTTAGGATTGTTGATGGGTCTTTATCTTCCATAGTTGTAAAAGGAACTGTAAAATATTTCTTCTCAATTGTCATTGTCATTAGTTCTTCATGTTCCCAGCTTTGTTATGACCTTAATTTATGTCAATAGCTTTAACAATAGTCTAAATTGTAGTGTAACAATTTTTCTGTCCCAATGCGTTTTCCAAGACCTGGATATGATGAAGATGATTGGCAGTAGTCATGAAGCTGGTGCTCTCTACATTCTAGACTTGCCTACAACTATTTCTCAAGCTCGTCGTCCAACTTTAGTATTAATAAATGTTGGATTTGCCAGTGGCATCTCCGACTTGGTCATTTGTCTTTCCAATCATTGAAAGTTTTGTTTCCTATGTTGTTTACCTTGATTAATGTGTCAGAATTTCAATGTGAAGTCTATGAAGTATCATAACATTGTAGAAACTCTTTTTTAACCCAGTAATAATAAAAGTATTGCTCATTTTGCTATTGTTAATTTTAATGTGTGGGGTACTATCTTGTTGGATCTATTTTAGCTATCGGTATTTTGTTTCTTTGTGGATGATTACTCTTGGTGTACGTGGATTTACCTTGTGAGGACCAAAGATGAAGTTCCTATTATTTTCAAGGTCTGTTGAAATAAATTAAGGTGCCTAGATCTCACCGATGTGGGGACTAATGTCATGGTGAGTTGCTATCTTATTTGGAAGAACATGGAATAGAACATCAAAATTCATTCTCCTACACATCAAAATGGTGTGGTCGAAAGGAAAAATAGGCATCTTTTGGAGGTAGGTCGTGCTCTTCTCTTGAGCATAAATGTACCCAAGAAATTATGGTCTGAAGCTATGTTTGTTGTATCATATTTTATTAATCGTATGTCGCCTCATATTCTGGACTGCAAATCAAGGTTTCAAAAAACGCTAGGCGGCCCCTAGGCGGCCTGCCTGGCGCCCAGCGCCCAGCGCCTAGGCCCTGTGGTGCAAATTCTTAGATTTTTTTTATATATTTGCTATCCAAATGCACATATATGCATATATTTGTGTCGGATTTTGTAATTTATTCCATTTGAAAATATCGTAAGTTCGCAACATACGTTTTTATATACAAACATATCACATGTCTCAGCCTCTCAGGTAATCAGGTTGAGAATAAACTTATTCAAAATTTCACACCATACAAAACGTTTAAAAGTCTAATAGGCTATTGTAAGGTCTCCAACTCTCATATTCTCCAACTCTCACAGCGCCTAGGCCTTGTGGTGCAAATTCTTAGATTTTTTTATATATTTGCTATCCAAATGCACATATATGCATATATTTGTACCAAATTTTGTAATTTATTCCATTTGAAAATATCGCAAGTTCGCAACATACGTTTTTATATACAAACATATCACATGTCTCAGCCTCTCAGGTAATCAAGTTGAGAATAAACTTATTCAAAATTTCAAACCATACAAAAGATTTAAAAGTCTAATAGGCTACTATAAGGTCTCCAACTCTCATATTCTCCATATTCCATATCCCTAAAATAAACCATAATAACATCCAAGTCTCCAACTCTCAAAGTCTTCAACAAACTGACTTCCAAAACTATAAAAAACCAGTAAACCACACAACAAAATAGTCCAAAAAGGGAAAAAGAGTACAAACCACAAAACAAAATAAAAATCGTCAAAATGTCTAAAGCTCAAACCAAGATGGTGCAATAAAATTACTACAAAAGAAGAGAGAAGACAATCAAGACATCAATAAGAATCATAATCACCATCTTCATTTCCTTCATCTGCATCAAAATTGAGGCCGTCATCATCAGAATCATCACCCTCTTCAACATATTCCTCTTCTTCCAAGGATTCTTCTGAATCTGCCTTCTCTTCCTCTATCTCCCTCCGTGAAGTACCAACAGAAGAAGTTGCTCGAGTGGCCCTCCTAGGATCAAAAGCTTGCCCCGAAGCCTCCTCGACAATTTCCCATGTCAAACCCTCCCTAGGGAAGACCTCCTCAGTACTAGGGTCACTAACTAGCCAATCTGAAGCATTCTCCATGTCTTTTAAAGAGATAGGATCCTTTTTTGGCTGTTTTTTCGTCTCCTTGAGCCTTTGATTCTCTTTAGCAAAAACAAGTCATTGAGCTTCTTTTGCTCAAGCTTATTTCTTCTCTTTGTATACACCTATAAGGAAAAATAATGCATAAGTAACTACTATGAGTTTATGATCTTCTTACCTTTTATGAATCTATATTACAAAATGAACTTATAAACAAAAAAAGCATATAAAATTGTAAAATAGTAAAATACCATTTCAAATGAACTCCAATTGCGCTCACAGCCAGAAGAGATAGTTGTCAAACTCAAGATTCGTATATCCATGTTCTGAAGGTTTGGAGCGCTACTCCCATGTTGTCTCTACCATTGGGCCGCAATATGTGGATAACCTTTCTAATTAATTTAGGTATTTAACATTATCAGAACTTGAAAGTTGAAACTTGAAAGAAAATTATAAATTTATAATTTATAAAACAAAAGTCAAAAGAATACTACCTGGTTCGTCTTTGTTTCTCTGTCTTAATGCCATATCTTTCCCAAATGACATCAAGGAACACTTGTACGAAATTAGCTTTGCAGTTGATATCTTATCTTGGATATGTGGATCGGGAACTAATTTCTAAAGGCACTCATTAAAACCTTGCATAATTATCTCTTTTGACTCAGTATCTGCATCTGCATAAAATAATTTGGGGTTCAAGTAGTACCCTGTTGCATGCAATGGTCTATGGAGCTGCCTATCCCATTTGTCATCTATAATCTCCCAAATTGGGGCATACTTGACTGCATCATTACTCAAATTCTCTGCAATCTCATTCTTAGCCCTTTCTATTACATCATATATAAAGCCCATGGAGGGCTTATCAGCATCAACCAATCGCAAAACCTTCACTAAGGGAAGAAATACTAATATCGCATGCTTTACCCCACGCCAAAAATATTTCGAAAGAACAATATCTCGTGCTTTCTTTCCCTTGGCATCTCTAGACCACTTACACCTACTCCACTCCTCTGAAGCAAAAATAGACCTTAATGCGATCATCCTCTTATACATGCTCTGTAGACTAAGGTAGGCAGTGGCAAATCTAGTGACCCCAGGCCTCACTTGCTCTCTCTTTTTTGTAAACTTGCGCATCATGCTAAGGGTAAGTATGTGACTGTATATGAAGATTGTAACCTCCTTAGCCTTGAAAATAATTCCTTTAATAGTAGGCAATTCACCAATTGCCTCAAGCATAATATCTACACAATGTGCAGCACAAGGAGTCCAAAATATGCGAGGCCTCTTCTGTCGAAGCAAATGACCTGCAACTAGATTGGGAGCAGCATTATCTGTGATCACTTGAATTACAACGCCCTCCCCAACCTCCTCAATACCCTTATCAATGAGAAAAACATATAATGCGCATCATGAATATCTTTGGAAGCATCGATTGAGCGCAAAAAAACTGTACCCGTGGGACAATTTACTAACAAATTCATGTTACTCCTCCTATCACTCCACATATCAGTCATTGAGGAAACCCCAAATTTAGCCCATCCCTCCTTATGAGTCTTGAGATATTCGTTAGTGTACTCGACTTCTTTCTTCAGTGGTGGCTCACCAATCTCATAAGGAGTTGGAGCTTTCAAACTTGACCCAAATTGCTCAATTCGCTTCCAACATTGTATGGAAGCTATTCAAGCGAGCAGTGTTAAAAGAAATACCCGCATGGTAAAACCACCGAGCAATATACTGAATCACCCTAGCTCTATCTTTCTTCTTAAATCTATTTTCAATTGTCACTTGTTTTTTCCCTTTTCCTCCCTTGCCTTTCTCAATTACTGTCTCAGGGCTAGGTGTAAAAAAACTATCTATAGGCCTTCTCATACGATGCTTCTTAGACCTAAAAGCCCTCTTGGTCTTAGAGCTCTGAGTGCCAACCGTGGCTACGTCTTCTTCCCCCTCTTCAACCTCTTCTTCTTCAGTGTCAATATTATCATAAAAAACATGGACCCCTGACTTTAATGCTGCTATATCCTTTGTTTTTACAATTTTTTTACTCTTTTCACCTTCAATGTATTCCAAAATTTCTTTCTTTACAAGCTCTGGGACTTTCTTACATGGGGCAACATCACCTCTCAGACTGGCAAGATGTTTCTTAAATCTATTTATGCTGGCATTAGAAACACGTCCACAAAAATTGCACATAATTTTATTTTTGTCATTCTTATCAGGGTTAACACAATATATCCATCCTGGATCTCCACCCCTATTAGACCCCGCAGAAGACATCTCAAATTGGAAAAATAAAACTCAAATAAAGATTACAGACTGATCTTTTCTACCCATTCTCTGATCTTCGATGTTGGTTACCTCAATAGTGCTACGAATCAACTCAAAAGTCTTCTAATACCACATAGCACCCAAAAAATAATTTCAATGTGAAAAGAAAACTTTTTCAATCCAAAAAAAGTACTTTCGATTCTCAGAAATTACTTTAGATTCGCATAAATAAGTTTAAGATTGAGGGTTTTTTTTTTTTTTTACTTTGGGGTTAAAAAATAAACCCCAAAACTTTTTTATACAAACAAATGATCCCCTTTGCCCTTATGGGCAAACTTAAATACGATAAAACGCCCCACTGCCCAGGGCGCTTGCCCAGAGCTGGCCGCCCGCCCAGGTACAACCGCCCGTGTAGGGGCGCTTGGGTAGAGGCGTGCGGAAATTTTTTTTGGCCGCCTAGGAGCTGGGCGAACCTTTTTTTAAAACATTGCTGCAAATCTTCCTATAACCTTCTCTACCCTGATTCTTTACTTCTTAGTGTTCCCTCTAAAATATTTGGTTGTGTTTGCTTCGCATATATCTTTGGTGCTTACTATACAAAGTTGGATCCTTAGATGTACTTTTCTTGGTCGTTTGTCCTCTTAAAGAGTTAAAAATGTTATGATCCATTCTCCGGGAAGAAGTTTGTTCTAATGGATGGTACCTTCTTTGGTGATGTTAAAATAAAGAATTAAAAGTCTGTACTCGACAAAAACTGAAAGAAGTGGCAACCATCAAAGCTAATAAGCCTTCAAGCCAATCACATACCTCTGATCCCTGTAATCTAAATCATTTTATCAGGATCGGATTGGCCACTAAACTAGTTAAGAGCCTGGTCCAATCAAAATCGGTTGAAAATGCGCCTCTATGCATAGTAGGACTCCATAATCTTCCAATACTAGTAGAGTGCCAATTCTAGAAACAATCCTACTAGATTTCCATAACTAACTAAATCTTTCTATAATCTCTATCTTCTCAAATATTTAAAATTAACTTCAATGTTTTAAAATTAACCTCAATGTTTTGATTTCAAAATACATTTTGAATTTGATTTCAAAATGGAGTTTGCATACCACCTGGCTGTCTAGGGCCGAGTGCGTAGTTGCTTCATGGCAGCCCATTGGCCTACTTGTATACCATTTGTGTAACTTACAAGTGGTCACTTAAAATCCACGTATACCCCTCAACTTTGACAATAAAAAAAAATGTAATATTTATTTCCAGAAATGTCCTTATTTGATCGACAAAAACATTATGCATGAATGAGGTGATCAATTTGGTAACAACTATTTTAGTTTTCTTCGAGAATCTAGAAAAATCTTGGAAAGATCCAATTGGAAATTGAGCATGCTAAGGGAAGAAAAGTTTTCTTTCCACTAGGCACCTTAAGATAACACTCATAATCACTACCTATTTTCAAACTAACCCAATGGACCCATAATCCACCGGGCTTCTCATTCAAGGGGCTAATGATTGACCTATCAAAGTTAGCCAAGGAATAGGTAGGTTATTATCTCTTCTAGGATTGCAGGTGTACCCCTCAAGGTAAGTTGTGTCCAGTCAAATTCTGGTTACAATTGCCTACCAGTTTCAGATCGCCTAGTAGAGGGAGTCCTCTCTCCAGCTGAAGCACATGATCCCAAGCCCCAGGAGTCTAACCAATGCCTAGTCAATATGGTAGTCATCCATACAGTCCATGAACATCGAGGTTAAGGCACTTTTCCTTACGAGGCCCATTCTTCACACAAGAGCCAATGCATCCCCTAGTTGATAAACCATAAGCCACCACTGAACACAACCGGCCATGGTGGGGCATCCGGAAAACCCACTCTTACAGATGATTCTTGGATCACAAATCCCATACTAGCTTAGTGGTGCAAATCAGACTCTATAGGCCAGGGTCTTATAGTGCAAAATGAGGCCAGAGTCCCAGAGTGTACTGATGCCAGCCGGCTCCAAATCACATAGAACCAGCTATCTAAACCAAGTCAACATGACATGTCATATGCCGCTCTGAATCACATAGAGCCCAATATTCCACTGAAATTGGGAACTTTGGAAAAATATCAGTACTCAATATTTGGATTAATAAAAGAAAACCAAGAGCTAATGGCCTTTAAATGGTCACAAATCCCAACATGTATTATCATGGAGAGTTGGTGGGAGCTTCCAAGTTGATCAATGAGGATGCTTCTTTTGTTTCTTATCAGTATTTTCAAAACCCTATTAGCAAAGTTGCTTTACTTCGTAATCAAGTTAAATTCCAAGAAATAAATGTGTGGAGTAGATCTTATTTTCTGTATGTTTGTATTTTTTCTTTTTTTTTTAATATGTCTGTATGATTGCATTTTAATTTATTCTTCTGTGATTACTTTTTTGACCTTCTTTATATTGCCTTTTTTTTTTGTCTTTTGGTCATGTACGTGATTATTTTCCATTTTTGTTCACAGATTTTGTTTTGTCAAATGCTCAACAAGGGCATGCCTCATACATAGAACATTTAGTTCCCGAGATGGCAGCAGTTAAACTGGAGTTGTGCCCACATGTTATGAGTGAGGGACACTTTTGGAAGATATACTTTGCTCTTTTGCATCCCATCCTGAACAAGGATGATGCCAAGCTTTTGTCAACACCTCAGGTATGTTGAAACATTGTGTTTCTGTTTGGCCATGTGAACTTGCATATTTGTCCATTTTAGAGAGAAAAAATAATCCTATTGCATTTCTTTCTCATAGTTTGTCTCAACTAAAACTTTGGAAGGATCCAAAAGTATACTGAAAATTTGAGGTTGTTGAGTTTCCATTGCAGATGGTGAAAGCCAGAGATGTGATGATGCAGGGCCTTCAAAATAGCGCAATGCTTTATGGGAATGTGGACTCACGTACAAATGACAGTGGTGGCGATAATGATGATGCTGATGGCAAGGGAAAGTGCTGGAGTTTCAGATTGGGGGATTTCTCAACTGATAGTTTTGTTGATCTTGAGGATGATGATGATGATGATGATAATAGTATGCGGATGTACATGAATTTGAGGTTGGGAGATTCCCCGTCTAGCAGCTTCATTGAACTTGAGAATAATGGTGATGATGATGATGCCATCAGGAAGTGCAGGAATTTGAGGTTAGGGGATTCTCCATCTGGCAGCTTCATTGATCTTGAAGATGATAATGATGATAGCTGGACGATTTGCGAGAGTTCAAGATTGGGGGAACCCCCAGCTAAGGGCCTGGTTGATTTTGTGGATGATGATGGTGATGGCATGGAGAAGCATATGAGTTTGAGATTAGTGGATTCCCCATCTATGGGTAATTGTGATGCAATGGAGAGTTATGTGGGCCGGATGGATGAGAGCTACTTTACGGTTATGCAGACAGTGTCGAAGGATAACGCGGAGGTCGGAGATTTGAGTGAATGGCTTAGAGTTGATTGTCTACTGCTCAGCCAAGACTCTTCTTAGGCTGCAAACTTCTTGTATAAATCTCTCTCTCTCTCTCTGTGCATAAAAAAAAAATCGTCTATAGCATGTTCTTGCACCTAGTTAAGCATCGTTGGTGCTGGTTTAATAATTAATATGGATTCTGCTTGAATTGGGCAGGTTACCATACACTTTATTCTATATACATTTATTTATTGGATTTACTTCTATAAAGCTTTTGTATTCCAACATTTGTTGAATTGATCTTGCAATTTAATGAGGGTTCCAAAAAGCTTTGGACATTTATTATTCTTTAACTTAAAGAAAGCGTTTACTATATATGCAGCATGAGCACATTCAACGTGATTACATTGGATGGTGTCCGATTTAAGCGGCCTTTTTGAGCTTGCTACCTGGTCGCTTTACCCCAAATTGTGGGAAAAAAAACTGTGGATATCTGCATCTGGTTTGCCAAGCCTGATCAGATTCCAAGTGGACATGCAAAATGTTGCTGTTTTGCATTCTGTTTGTAGAGCGGTCGGCCTCTTTTTTTCTCTGTGATATGCTGCCTATAACCCATTAACTTAGATAATGCTGATCATAGATGAAGCATCTAGTATCTTAGCTATGACAAATGATGAGCCGATTTGATAAACCAGTTAATACTAGGATTGGTGGATTGATTAGGATCATTTGCTTGTTTTTACTTTTCAGGTCCTTGTGGTGTTGCTATGAGGCAGATGATAGGAGCTCTATGACAAGGGCCAAGGCCTGTGGGCTGCCATAATCTTTTGTAGGAGGGTAATTCCTTTCTCTCCCATTTTGAGCGACTACCATGGTAGCCGTAGAGGTCTTTGCCTTATTGCTTTTGAACTTTGTTTTATCCACATCCCTGTCGATAGTTATCAGCTTAGGGCCAAGACCGAACCCTTCCATGAAGCTCTCAAGATTCGTAGCATTGGAAACCAAGTTGCTAAAGGTTTGAGGGTTAGATGCTTGTAAATGCAGTGTGATTTCTGGTCTCATGTTTTTGATGTGCACATGTGCCTCTTGTTGTAGCTTGACTTACGTTGATGTTCTGTGAGCGAGCTATGTATTGTTGTACAGGTTCAGGTTCCTTTTGTTTCGTATTGAGGAGCTTAGACAGGTAAACATCCCTTTCAGTATTATGGAAGTGTGCCAAAGCCTCCTGCATTTGTCTCTAGGTAAGCATTGATCCCGGGGGCAAACGAGAATACCAAGTGAATGCGGGTCTCGATAGTGATTGGGTGAACTACTGCATTAAAAGATTCTTTGTTGGCGTTTTCCGCACAAACTATATAAAGTGCGCCAGGTGTTGATGAGGTGAACCATGCCTATCAAATTTTGAAAATTTTGGTCGTTGATATCCTATTGGGAAGGGTATTTCATTGACATAGGCTGGACAGGCGGGGGTCCTTTATTGGATGAAAGAGATGATATATCGTTGAAATTCAAAGCGACTTTGGTCTCTTGGGGTTCCTTGTCCTTCTTACCATCTTGTTCTTTGGTGATCCTCATCTCATTACATGAGCACACGTCAAAGTCTTCTTCCATCCTATTTCTCGGCATAAGAGATGGGAATCTGCAAACATCCCTTTTGATTTGGAGGATTTAGAGCCTTATGTGCTTTTTGTTGTGCATCAAGGCATGATTGCACACACAAAGGGTGGCACTGGGCTTGCTCAGAGAGAACTCTGGGCTTTGGGTCTACAAACCCTGCCCACATTTCAGCCATAAAACTATCATTCAATTCAATGACTTTTCGTGCTTTGGAAGTGGCGTGATTGTTGAGGGCCCTACGTGCTTTTCTAAGGGCAGTTCTCACTCATGACCTTTGTGAGCTTGCGGGGGTTGATTTCCCAAAATGAGGTAGGAGTTGGGTTTACCTAAGGGTTTGGCTTCCGGTCTTGGGTCACATTGGATAAGACGTCTAGCCGCCAGCTTATGATAGGTAAGTCTGACTGAGTCAGGCTCAAGAGGATACCTGACTGTCGGTCTATGAATATAAGTTGTAGGTCGAGACAAGTTAGGCTCAAGAGGAGACATGATCGCCAGCCTATGAATGTAAGTTGTAGGTTGAGGCGAGTTGAGCTCAAGACGAGACCTGACGGGCGGGTTATGGAAATGGTGTGTAGGTTTGAGCAAGTTAGGCTCAAGAAGAGACCTGATTGCCGGATCACGAATATAAGATGTTGGTCCAGGCAGGTTGAGCTCAAGAGGAGACTTGACTGTGGGTTTTTGAATATGATATATAGGTCTGAGCAAGTTAAGCTCAAGAGGAGACTTGACTGCCAGCCTTAGATGTGATATGTAGGTCCGAACAAGTTAGGCTCAAAAGAAGACCTCACTGTCGGCCTATGAGTTTTTGATGAACATGGTACTTGAATAACCGCATGTTGTAGAGCCATATTGGTTGAAATTCCTTAATGTTGGCTCGAAGAATTCCTCGAGTGATTAACTCGATATTGCTTAACGGGCACAACCCCTCATAAAGCACACTCGACGCAAAAGTTGTTTCCATTTCGACGTTGCTGTCACCAATCGACACACACATGCGAGAATTTCCAACTTTTGCTGTTGGACTCTAAGATTTGCAGCGGCGTGCGGGCCTACCCTACATATTCACATTAACAGTTCGTGGTACAAGAATATCCTCAGCAACGCACCGAGTGGTGGTCTCTTGATGGCATTTGGACTGACAAATACAACCCATGGTTTGTCTTCACTTTTTTGTGGTAAGTTAGAGTAACTCGAAGAGGGCTGGTGCCTACTGAGATTTTGACCTCAGTCTCTATCTTAGAGTCATTTTAACTGTATAGCTTTGTGGTTGATGCACCGACCCAGTCATACCACCCAATGAAACACGTCAGCTAAGTCTTCGTTGAGAATACCCATACTCAATGCTACCAGCAAAGTGCATGGCACACCACGAAAGATGCCGCAGAGACAACCATCTAAGGATCCTTTTAACAACTTTTGTAAAGACGCAGAGGACCGATTGTCAAAGTTAGGTAGAGAGAAATTGAGAGAGTGACTATCGTGAAGCCTGTGAAACTTGATTCTAAAGAGAGAGTATTATTTTTTCTAAACTCTACTCAAGTTGAAGGGTGAACTCCTCCCCAGTGGAGTCGTTAGAGATTTGATTGTCCAGAAATGTATTTATGATATTATGACTCCGTACCAAATAAATAAACCAGAAAACTAGCACAATTGGGGCCAAATTCTCTCTTACGTTTCATATTATGAAAACAAGAATAATTTTTACGTTTATGTCGGGTACATGAGGAGTTCCAGGAACTTTCGTCATGTTAGAGTTTACATCAACCCTCTATATGTGGTTTAATCAGGCCTTAAAATTTACACATTCATAGATCTAAAAGAAAAATATTGAAACAAATAGAGAATATCAAATACCAAGGGCCATATTGGGGCCCATATACCTGATTATATACAAGGGTATTGTCCATGGATCTGCTCTTTCTCAAACTGAGGCTTCAAGTGGGTCAAGTAATTAACAACTTTATCTCTATTTGATGAATTTTAAGCCATATAACAAAAGATTGAACTATTGGGGGCATATCTCTTGATTGTCAGTGAAATAAGTATGGCATCACTCTCTCATCTCTTCCTCTCTCTCATCACACATAAAGATGAGAAATGTAAATAGGCATGATGAATTCAGCTCTCTCTCCTCTCAGCCCTTGAGAAATAGGTTTAAAGAGCTTTTCTAATGTGATGAGGATGAAGGTTTTGATGAAGCATATATCCAAATCGTTAGCCATATCCACTCATCTCTCATGATTTGGTTTGAAATGACAAACTCATATCCTTGTTCGAATTTAAAAGCACCTCCAGATGGCTTTAATGATAAGATTTGTCCTTGTTTGATCTCGATCTTGTCTTGATGTTTGAATTTGAATGTGTAACTGTAAAGATTCATTGTGATATTCTATGAGAAAATCAAGGAAAGTGGTTATTCTTATTTGTCGTCTATCAGTCTACAAAACAATTTTAACATGTCTAAATATTTTTATTGTCGCTCCTGGTGACGATTCCTTTTATCATGAAAGTTTGTGGAGTGACAGAGGTCTCAAAGGCGAACAATGGTTCAAACATCACCTCAAATGGATCACAAATGATGGAGATATGGCCAATTGAAGTGCACACATTTTTGTTGCAGATTGCAATAACATATGTGAGGATTGTGAGCACAACCACATGGGATTATAGACCCTGGGGGTATATGATAATTTTATAAAGGGGACTATGACAAACATCTCCACAAAATTTAGGTTCAAGACTCTCCATATATTGAGAGAAATCATATAGCGGCGACCAAGCTTTTGCATAGTTTTTATGGCTACTGTTGTAGATCTCGTCACTCTCACATGAGAGATTGATAGGATGCTATATTTATATGGCTGATATTAAGTCAAGAATCCAATGGTCTAGGTCTTATGACATCTTACAGATTGGGAGAAATCACAAATTTAATGACCAGAGGTCATCTTGGTTATATATCTAGCAGACAATCTATAAGGATATGGCTGTCGATAGCTACCTGAAACTTCGAGACGAGGAATATGATGCCTCAAATATGACTTTCTAGGAGTTTCGGACCAATCCGCAAAATATTTGGGGTTGTTAGTCATGGTATATTGTAACCGTCGACGAATTATGAATGATGAGTCAAATGATGTCCAACTTGTATGATTCTTGGACTAACGACATATGAGGCCTCATTGAACATATATACAATGGCACACCTCAATGTGATATCATATAATGAGGTTTCCTTGTGAACCGACTGTCAAACACTCCTTCTTTGGCAGACAACATATTCGAAGAGGTACCATACCGTATCCAAACTCTTCCAATATTGTGTGAATAAACATATTGTGACATTGGGAATATATGATCTAGAGTTTATCTCAAATTCAGATCGGAAGATAGTCTTTTATGACCGGTCATTATCCAAGATGCACATATTTGGCTAGTGACGGGTTCGAAGGTATATCATACCATATCCAAACTCTTCCAATATTATATAGAAAGGCAAATTGTGGCCTTAGGGATATAGGACCCAACGTTTGTCTCGGATTGAGATGGCTCGATACCCTTTGTTATTATTGGTCGTTAGTTAAGGTATCTGAGTCGACCGACCACCAGGACTCTTAAGGTATATATGGGCCCTCATATGGTGAATCCTACGCGCACCATATTCCATTATCATACAAGGAGCATGCCTCGGAATATTTTCCATGAATTATATCTATTTGGTTTGTGTAGTGACCCACCGTCTGCGAAGGCATATCAACCTGACGTTCGTTTAATACTTATCTCTCGTGTCATATCATCGAGCTTATTTGCGTATTTCTTGAAGTGTATTTGGTCTTGTATCATGACTAAAATACACCCAATAAGTATTGCATCGCACGTGATGAACGACTGGATTAAAATAAATCTAATAGAGAAGATCACAAGTGTTTATGGATATGTGAAACATAGTCTATGCGACTCTTTTTGTTTTTTCCACTATAACTCACTATCTGATCATCATAGAGTTCGCTAGTTTATGTAATGAGCATGAGAGAATAAATGAGAAAGGCTTGAGATAGAGATTGTAATTGGGGGATGAGAGTGAGGAAGAGAGATGAGAAAGGCTTGAGATAGAGATTGTAAATGGGGGATGAGAGTGAGGAAGAGAGATAATAAGGCCTTCAAAGGCGAAGTAGGAAATATTAGGTTATGTAGTCATTTAAAAGCCTTATGAGAGCAAGTGCTGAAATTATTATAGTGAAATATTGGCTCCAATGGGAGTGTGGTTCACATTGAAGTATGAGGCATTATTAATGTCAAGACTCACTTGAGCTTTGATTGGTTATGGCTTAATGCGAGGTTTAAAAACCCGTAGCCCTGGGCACTGTGAGCACAACCGATAAAGGTTTCAATGTGCGGTAACCCCATGATGAGGTCGGAATTGTGCCCAAGGCAGTTGGCCAAAGACACTGGATGTGACCCATGTGTGTAATGGTTGGTGTTTGGCCTAAAAGGACAAGGGCTTAGATCCTCATCATTACCATGACACAAAATATATACTACATGGCTGTCGGGAAACGACCATTTTAGAGAAGGGTCTTTTTTGTATACATGTGTCAAAGAGATGACTCCCTGTAATACTAGACTGTGTTGGAAGGACTCATGAAACGTAATGTTAGAATGAGGCCTAGACTTGTCCTCAGAGAGGGACCTATAATCTATGGACTAAGATCATGTCTTCTTCATTTAATTGGCTGATTTTAATAGTCCAATTATAAAACCTTGCGAAGGGTTGTAGATCATGGGAACTATTGGGCCAGTTTGAGAAGGTGCAGTAAGTTGCTGTCTCTAGAAAAGATGAAGTCCTCATTATATTTGTAGTAATCCTAACTCTATGGATCCAATTTGTATCAAATCTTCTTGGATATGTTTAAATATGGTTTAATTATTTTTCAGATAATTAAAATGAATTTTTAAACCTCTCTAGGTATTTTATTTAATGAAAAAATGATTTTTAAATAAGGAAAATAAATTTTCTTGCTTTATTTTAATTAGACAATAAAAAAATATTTGATGACATTATAAAATTTATTTTTATATTTGTAAATTATATTTAAAATATTGAGGGCCCATTGGGATTCATTGGGCCCACCAATTAGTGGGGTGTGAGGCCCACATGGCCACCCATAGGGTGGTGCGCCCTACCTCCTTATTCTTCCCTTTCCTATTTTTAAGGTATGCTGTTGATTGGAATATTTTAAGAAAGAGTTAAGTGCAGAGATTTTGTTTGATTTCAAAATGAGAAAGTGTAAGAGATTTATTAAAATTGATTTAGTATTTTGTTCTACATAAACTGCGGGATAATGGTTCCACCTCATTCATTTTAATCATGATGGGTGATCTAAGGAATGAACTAATGAGATCTCTTCACCCTATAAGTCTCTATGATCAAAGGTCAAAATTAAGCCTCATAATAATGGTAAAACCCTAACCCTAGAAACCTTAGCCTTTATGTTATATAAATTAGCTATGGGGCAGATTCTTTATACACACTCTCTCTGGCTCTCTCTCTCTCTCTGACCTAAGGGGTGGCACACCACTCTTTGATCTCTCTCTATTTCTTCCTCTAAAATTAGGGATTAGAAAGGAAAAGAAAACTGTAAGAAGTGGCACACCCAAGCCACAAAACCTAGCCCATAGGTACTAGCTTTATGCTCATGTGTTGAGCCTTGATATATTTTGTACTATGTTATGCTCTCTGTTGGTTTTAGCTAGGCTTCTTAAGTTGTGAAATAAGTTCTTGAACCTAGATCTCATGCCACCTTAGTGGAGAAGATCCGGTTTGGGGTATACAAAATCCTCGGGGTAACCAGAGGTAAGATAAACAATATTTTTTTGTTTCATACTTTCTTGATTTAATTTCATCTTTTATGTAATTTTCAAATTCATGTTATGAATGTAATTTTGTTTTGATGCAAGCAAGTGAGATTCTTTGGCATTATTGTGTTTTTTATTTTGCTCATATATTGTATTAGTACACTTGTAAGTGATTCGTGTAGTAATATATAAAAAAAGATAGAAAATTTTTAATCAGTATTGACTTACCTAATCACATAGCCCTTCTTGAGCTCAAAGCGGGGACATTTCGATTGTGACTCAAAAGAGATTCAAAATGATGGATGAAAAATTATGATCGAGGGTTGATCGAGGTTGGCAATGTGGCCAAACTTTATGTTGTGCAAAATTTTGGTCTTTCGGCATCCCAACTGCTCGGAGGGCTTTTTCCGAATTCTCTTGTGCAAAACAACCATGGTGGGTCCCTCTTTGATTTTCCAATATGTAAATTGCCAATAAACTTGGCATTTTTGGAAGATAAAGCAAGAAAGTTCATGAAAAATTACAAGGAAACGTCAAAACTCAAAATGGACAAATCCTTTGTCAAATCTCTTGAGGTTTCGTGTAAATTTCATACCAAAACAATCATAGCAGCATGATCTCCATTTTTCCGACGGAACATCACTCGTTCTGGCATCGAAAAGGTCAAGAACAAGGCCTGATACCATGTGGTTGGGAAAAGGTCCATTGTGAGGGACCTATATGTTATTTTTGGACATTGTCCATTTCATTTTGGCCTTTTTTTTCATTTTGCCCAAAGTTTATTATAATTTTTTTATTTTTTTCTTTGCACCCAATCCTCTCTACCTTTAAGGATGCACCCATAATTTGGGGGAAAATTCAATTTTTTTGCATGTTCGCTAAAGAGAGACTCTACCATCTTTTTTTCTTTTAGGAGAGCGAAAATTTGTGCAAAAGATGTATCCTACCCTTTTCAAACCCCAACCTCACATTAACCAGACCTTAACCAACGCTAGCCATCCCCTAACCCTTGTTACCCACTTTGGTTAAGTCTCTACACGTAACCAATACTTCCTAACCCCAACCAAAGTTTCTATACCCTAACCAACTCTAACCAAACTCACTTCCCTAATCCGAACCAAGGTTACCAAGCCCATCAATTAGGGCTAACTGAGCACATTAGCCAAGCCCACCACTCCAGCCCATCCAAGCCCCTCACTCAAGCCTAACCAAGCCCGTTTGCCAAGCCCATCACTCAAGCCCAACTAAGCCCATTAGCCAAGCCATCAACCAGGCCTATCGAAGCCCACCAACCAAGCCCATAACCTAAGCTCACTTATTTATCCCCAAGCGAACTTCTATGCAAACGTGGACGTAGCCCAAACCTTGGTCATCTAGAACCAAACACTGACAGACTCTTTGGAACTGACTTTGGAACCTGTGTGAACACAACCCAAAAATTGAGTGCATTACAAGAGCAAGGGAGTGAAGACCAAACCACACTCCAAGCCTGCAGGCTGCGAAGGCATAAATCCGGCTTCTCTCCCCGTTTGGTGCTTGGCTCACAAGGCTCACCCAGGGAGAATTAGAGGTGCTTGGCTCACAATGTTCACCTTTGGTTGTTTGGCTCATAAGGCTCATCCTTTTGAGAGATATTTTCGTGACTAGGTGCATTCATAGCCTGCCGAAGGATGAGTGTCAAAAGATTTCCAACCGGGCAAAAGTCGGGGTCTTAGATCGCTACGGCCAAGGCCCGTCCAAACCCATCTTCTTCATTTCTTTGAGGTAACTATATACTTGTACTTTTGCCTCATTGATTAATAAAATTGTTGGTTTGTTAATCGCACCTCATGCGTTGTAGCCTTATCCGGATGCTCACACACCTTGGGGTCACACACACATGCATGCAACGCAGGCGACCGGCTGACCAAAGCACTATGCCTATTTGGATGCATATAGAATTGCTCCCACCGATACGAAAAATATGGTCATGATTTATAGCGGTTTAATTGACTGTTGAATATCATGTTGCAAATAAATTGGAATTGATTTATCATTTCATTACTCTCACAGTCATGAATCAAATAGTCACATTTCTTCTAAGGGCATTGAATGGTCACAACGGGTGAAGTTGAAAAAGGCATTGAATGGTCACAACGGGTGAAGTTGAAAGAGCATTTTCTCTCTCTATATGCAAGATTCGAATTTCTCTTTTTGTTTCACAATTTTTGCACACACCTTCAAAGGTCTTTTTTTTTGTGTGAACTTTCTCTGGTCAGAATAAAAGAAACTCTAGTGCTCCAGATCTTATTGTACTAGTGCATTTGTATATGCAAGATAGTGTTCATCTTTTGTTTCATTTTATACTGAAATTTACTTAGAGAACCTAGATGCATACTGATTTTTATTAGTAAGGAGCAAATATTGTTTTGTGATAGTGAAGTCTTCGTACTTAGAAACAAGAAGATTGTTAGTCCATTTATTCTTACCGCATTCTTAGAATTGGGTTATTGGCATATTAGTCAGAGCAGGAGGGAGCTACAACATGATGTCTAGAATTCTATTCTTACTGCATTATTAAAACTTTATTCTAATTGGTAGGCATGAAACCCTTTGACTTAAGTATGTGGCTTTGCCAATTCCATTCCTATCGAGGTTTTAAGACATGTTAACTAGGTAAGAATGGAGCCCTTGAAGTCTTGTGGTGGCTCTCTCATGCAGGCTAGGGGCCTAGCCCAAAGGCCCCAACTGAATATTAAAAAACAAAAAAATAATAACAAACATGCGAGGCACTTAGCCATCCTTTCTCTATTCTAGAAACGATCATCATGAGTTTTGGGTTCTGAAAGTTAAGTTGAGCGCTCTGGTTTTGGTTTCAGAAAGTTAGGTTGTGGGCTTTGAGAAGTACAGTACTAGTTCTTTTGGACCTTTTTTTTTTTTTTGGCAAAAGCACATAATTTTATAATTAAATAAATAAGTAAAAACAGTTACATAGGCAAAGAATCAAACACCATTAACTACGAAGAATGAACACCAGATTTAGCCAATCTGTCTGCAAAATCACTAACCTCCTAATAGATATGGCTGAACTCACCTTCTTAGACCAATATAAATCCATGATTTCCATCCAAACTCCATGGAGATCTTCCAACTTTATTGCACCAAGTTATAACATTAATAGAGTCTCCCTCCACCACCCAACAAAATTCAGCACCTCTCATAAGATTAAGGCCCAATAGAAGGCTAGCATCTCTGCATTATTAGCTGTAACAACACCACACGGACCAGAAAAAGTAATAATCACAGCACCAACAGAGTTATGAACAACCTATTCTAGCCAGCCCCGGATTCCTGTAAGAGCCCCCATCAAAGTTAAGCCTATTACAACCTTGAAAGGCTGGAGTTCACATACCTTTCGCTCTATTTTTTAAGGAGGGCTGATTGACCTAGTTGTGAAGATTCACAATAACATCCACCTTTGGAACCCCTTCTCCTTCTTTAGCATTAGAGAACCAAAATCAAAGATTATAAATGATCTTGTCTTTCATCCTCTCAATATCTAAAACCACTCCCTCAAAAATACAACTATTTCTCTCGACCAAACTTCTAAGAGAAAAACTCCTCTGAATATATCCCAAATAAGCATATACCATTCTTAGGCAAACACGGTCAGAATAACTGATCTATTATATCCATGCGTCTAACAGGCAAAGATGAAGAAAAACCCATAGAATGAAAAGCCCACATCCATAATTGGTGAGTGAAGCGGCAATGCAAGAAGAGATAATCGCCAAGCTCTTCATTGATCTTATAAAGAATACAAACATTAACAATCCCTTTTCCTTAAATTGTCAAATATGAAAACTTTACCTTGAAAAAGAATCCAAATAAAAGTTTGTACCTTATGAGTAATAGGCCACTTCCAAAAACAATCAATCTAGGTTGCATCCACCTACGATGATCTTGGAATAAAATGCAGTTAGCAGATTTAACCAATAATGCCCGATCATTGCTTCTTTCCCACACGACTTCACCTTCTTCATTTGATGAAATATAAACACTTTACAAGTCATTCCACAAATTCCTAAACTGAGAAATTATAACATCTGAGACTCTGTTATATAAGTAAAAAGAATATTGCCATTAACTCTTTACTCATCACGAACATAGGCCTCACTGAACTTCACCAATGGATTGGTTACTTTTTCCAAGAGTTCCTTGTAATATACTTTAAGTGGTATGTCCCATATCCACCTTTGAGACTAAATATTATTCATGTCCCCCCTTACCAACCACCCATCTAATATTCCTCTCCTCCAACGACCTGCAACCAAGAATACCTTTTCAAATTTGAGATTGGAATCTA
Organism: Amborella trichopoda; assembly: GCF_054954075.1. Lineage (NCBI taxonomy): Eukaryota > Viridiplantae > Streptophyta > Magnoliopsida > Amborellales > Amborellaceae > Amborella > Amborella trichopoda. The sequence continues at coordinate 37,559,582 of NC_142348.1, forward strand.
CCTCCTCTACCACTGCTAATAAGAGCAACATTATTGTCAATCCAATACTTAGAAACCAAAACTTGTTTCCACAGCTATTTATCCCCAAGTAGAGATATCCACCACAAGGGATGGCAATGGACTCGGACCCGATCCGAGACTCGGCAGGTATACCAAACACTAGTTCGGGTATGAGTCCATATTTTGGACTTGGGGGTAAGGTCTAGGTCCAATAATTGATATCCGAACAATCCCGGATTCCGGTACGGATATATAGCTATACCCAACCCAATGGGTACCCATACATATTATATATAATTCAATTTTAATTTTATTACTTCATATAATATAACTTTTCCTTGCTTTACTCTAAGCTTTTATAGAGCTTACACCCCAAGAATTCTCTACATCTTTTTGATGTGGGATTAATGCCACGCACTATAAGGCTACATGGATGGCTTGAAAATGAAAAGTATATTGATAAAGCAAGTAAATGGTAGGCTGGCAGCATCGGGGTGAAGCATAAAGCAATTGCACGGGTCCTTAGTAATAGGACCCTCTCGGGTATAGTGTAAATGGCATGCTGGCATACTGATATAAGGCATAAAATAATATAGTACCCATACAATTAATTGGCAGACTGGCAGTGTGGCTGTGTGGACAGTATAAAAGTTTTAATGAGTGGGTGGGGCTATTCAAAGTGGGGCATTTAAAAAAAAATCTAAAGATAGAAAGAGTGTGTGGGTGGGATTAATCCCACATCAAAGAGGAGAATAGATTCGTAAGGTGGTAAGAACTATGAAAAGGGTAGGGTGAGGGAGTTTAAAATCAAATTCATAACATAAGCCTCTCCGGTTAAGGTGGTAAGAACTATAAAAAGGGTAGGGTGAGCGAGTTTAAAATCAAATACATAACATAAGCCTCTCCGGTTTGGGTTTGGGTCCCAGGTCCTTAATACCCACTTGGATACGAGTCCAGGTAGTCTAGTTTTGGACCCATCGAATACGGGTCCAAGTATGGGTTTAATATAATATTTTGTGTATGGGTACGGGTTTAGCTGGACGCGACCCATACCCGACTTGTTGCCACCCCTATCTACCACCTTTTATCCAACAAGTCTTGATTAACCAACTTCAACCTCTTCACTCCTAGACCACCTTCCATCTTTAAGGTACACACTTTAGACAAACTGACCAAATGATATTTTTTTCCCCAATCCAAGGAACCCCAAAGAAAATCTCTCATCAACCTTTCAATTTGATTGGAAACAAAACTAGGCATATTTAGAAAGAACATTTAAAGGTATGTAAGTTAGCCATAGAAGATTTAATAAGCATAACACAACCCCCCAAAGACAAAAATTTTGTCTTCTAAAGGTATAAGTTAACCTAAAATCTTTCTAAAGCATCTCAAACCGGCCTAGGCAACTTGTTGTCTAAGATAGCAATTCTAAGATATTTAATGGGAAAATGATCAACAACACAATCCACCTGTAATATTAATTGATCAATCAAATCGGAATTAAATCCAACTCCCACCAAAGAAGTACTGGAGAAAGTTAACTTTCAAGCCTAGAGAAACTTCATAGCATCTTAGAAAAGTTGTGATGGTGTGTACCTATTTATACGTTGCATCACAAAATATAAGTGTCTCATCGACAGTAATGCAGATGTGAGATAGAGGGACAGTTCTTTGCAACTTTAAAACCATTAAATATGTTCATGCTTTTAATGTTTTTGAGCATCAAGTAAAAACATTCTGCCACCAAGGTAAAAAGGGAATGGTGAAAGGGAATCACCCTGTCTCAAACCCCTCTTGGCTTTGAAAAATCCTTTGGACATCCATTAAGAATGACAAAGACGAGAGTTGTAGAGAAGGAACCTAGGATCCACATTCGCTATTTGGACTAAAATCTCATACAAGTCGTGATTTTATCTAGAATTCCCCATTCAACCCTATCATATGTCTTCTCATGTCTAGCTTCAATAACACCCTAGGCTCACCACTCAATGGTCTTGAATGAAAACATTTATGTGCAATCAAGATATTATCCATCAATGATTCTATCTTTAGTTAAAGCAGATAAGGATAAAAAAATGACCATAAGTGAGCAACATCTTGAACTGAAGAGCCAAATTCTTAGCGGTAATTTTATAGAAATTGGTAAGGCTAATATGCCTTAGGTCATTGATATCTGCAATAGAATCTCCATTAGAAATCAAAGCAATGAATGTAGAATTAATACATTTATCAATCACCCCTCTCTCCATGAATTCCTGAATCATCTCCAGCACTTCGTCCTTAACCAAACCCCAAAAAAATTAAAAGAATGTAAGGGGGAAGCCGTTTGGCTCAGGGGCTTTCTCACTTGGCAATGAAAAAGCTGTGTTCTTAACCACCTCCAAAGTAATTGGAGCATCCAACTTCCTCACATTTTGCTCTGACATGCATTAAAAAGCCTAGAAAAAGCCTACCGCAATGTTGTATTCACTAGAAAAAGCCTTCTCTCAAAATGCTTGATGAATTCATTATCCTAACATGTTTCATCATCCTCCTATACACCATTGAAATATATACTTGAAATATCATTGCGATGTCTCTTGACATTTGCAATTGCATGCAAAACACCAATGTTCAAATCACACTCTTTAATCCACTTCACCCTAGACCTTTATCTCCAATAGATCACATCTGGCTAAAGCAGATCATGTAAGGAATTATTGATTTGAGTTCTCTCCATTACAAGAGCTTTAGAAATAACACCATTTTTCTAAATTTTGTCCTCAACGTAATGAATGCATAGCAAAGTAGAGTCTATCTTGGATTTTAAGTAGAATCTAGTATTTCTTTTCTAGTCAATTAATTTGTGCTTGATATTAAGGAGTTTCTTATGCGATTGCAATTTCCATTCTGAATTGGCCCTATTAGCTCTTTACATGTTTGAAGGCATAATAGAACATGATACGATGAAAATTTAGGAAGTGAATTTATGCTAGCCAAAGTGAATGGCCTTTCCCATTCAATAAGGACAAGAAATCTTTCTAATTTACTCATCATCATATTAGAGAGGCTATTATTTGAACCAAGTGAAATGTGTACCAGTAATAGGTAATTCAAGCAAGCCATTTCTTGTGATATAATTATTAAATATGCGCATATAAGAATTAAAGACAATGTTGGATGAGGTTTTGTCAAGCCCTCAAATGAAATTATAATCCTCACCCACACAAAAAGACAAAGCAACATCCATAGCACAATAGGATAAATCATGCAAAAAAGGGCTTCTAAGAGTAATAAGATTAGATGCATATATATTGATAAGCAACCATCTAAATACACCCAAAAATCTTTCATGCTTAATAACATCCACACAATTAAGGACAGTAGGATCCCAAAAAACCAATAAACCCTAATAACATCCACACAATTAAGGACAGTAGGATCCCAAAAAACCAATAAACCCCTAGAAAATCCTACAAGGTTGACTCCACAAGAATAACATGTCCCATACCCCATACTTCTTTAATGTTTCTAACCATAGGACTACGCAGTTTAGTTTCTTAAAGCATCACAACATCAGGCCTGTAACTTTGAACCACAAAACTAGCTTCACCTAAGCAGCCTCCACTTTGTTGGCATGACTCACCTGCACTACCAGCGGGTTCATCGTCACTACCATCACTAAAAATAACCAACTCACAGTCACCTTCCTAACGAGCCCCTTTTTGCAGCCACTCTAGCAGACGAACGAGTAGGCCTCATAGGCATCTTCTCTTTTCCTTTGCCTATGGAGCCTCCCTTCACCTTCCTTTGTCCATCACTGGGAACCTCAACACTTCTTCGCTCACTCTTAAGCATCGATGTCCATTATTGCCTCTTCAACTACTTCAGGGAGATCCAAAGCGTTATCTTGCTAACAATCTAAGAGAACATGCATGAATCCAAGTCCTAGATTAGGCTGAGGCAAAGGGTAATTAGGTAAGATATTTAAAGGTGGAATAACCTCGGGTTCCTACAAACTTTGCACAAAATTTTTAGGATTCTTCAGCAACCCCGTATCTCCTTCGTCTACCTCCATTTCCAGAACTTCTTCATGTCCCTCTCCCTCTTCCTGGTCCAGCTATATCACAAGCCTAATCATGACTTCTGGATTCACCCACTGTCCTCCATTTTTAGAAGATGAAAGGACCATAGACTGTCTCTACAGGTTTTATTGGTTTCCAAATTTGAGGAAAATTCTGTTTGAATTTGAAAGTTTTGGAAAAGCTAACCTAGATGTAAGTAACCATGTCCAATTTTGAGTTTTAAGCTTAGCAGAGAGACCTATTCATCTATTTACTAGGTACTGTACAACCATGTTTTGAACCCTTATTCCTTCTAGTGACCAAAGTCCAACCCTCCTCTACTTCGATAGTTTGTTAGATATATTTTTAAAAATCCCTCATATATGTTTAAGACAAGAATATTATTAAACAGGAGGGTCTGTTCACTAGAATATAGTTTTTATTCCTTCTAGTGACCAAAGTCCAACCCTCCTCTACTACAATATTCTTGTTAGATATGTTTTAGAATTTTGGCTATTTTCTAAATTTGTAAAATTCAATATTTAATTTGTAAAATTCTGGTGGGATCAGAATGGATACCTAATAGAAGGGAATGGGTGGAGTGGATTTCATGCAAATTTTTAGGATACTTGATTATTAGGTTTAAATAATTGTATAAGAAGAGAAACATGTGGATCTATGGAATATCCATATAAAATTGAGGGCACTTTTTTTTTTAATGGTCTTCTAAAATATAACATTGTCATAATTTTCTCATAATAGAAAATATTGATATTTTAGGAATTAGCTTTGGACTTGAAATCAACAGTTCACGTTAGCAATGCTACATCTCCTTATTCACCCACAAAAAGAAAAAAAAAAAATACTCAATTTCAATTCCTCTCATAGAATTGCCCAAAAAAAAAAAGAATCATTTTCCTGATTAGCATAAGATTTGTTCAAACTCACGACCTCAATGTTGATACCACCTTATAGATATCGGATCAAGCCAAACTCTAGGTATTTCCTTTTTCTTACATAAAGATGGATTGGAAGTTGGAACAAGTAACCTTGATTTTGCAATAATAATAGCCTATCAATGGGCTTGAAGTTGATTGAGAAATGGGCTTGAACCAAAATGGATTGGAAGTTGATTGAGAAATGGGCTTGAACCAAAATTTTGGAATTTAAATGGGCTTAAATCAAGTGGTTTATCACATATTTTGGCTTGTAAAGATAAAGGCCGTGGTGAGAATTGGTAGAAGTATTTCAACAGTTTCAAGTTTTTACGCTCAGGTTGTGCGGTCATATTAACATTAATGCATCGGATCCTATCAGAACTCTAAAGTTAAGCATGCTCGGACAAGAGTAGAATTAGGATAAGTGACCTCCTAGGAAGTCCTTATGTCGAACACATTTAGAAATCGGGCTTGGGCTTGAGTGGTTGGCAGCTAACGTTTAGTAGTAGTACCAAGATGCACGATCTTGTGTAGCACCCCTTAGGAATCGCGTTTGGGCTTGAGTGGTTAGCAGCTAACGTTTAACAATGTTGTATCTCAAATTCGATTCCTACCACTGAAGTAGCAAAAAAAAAAAAAAAAAGATTTTACCTTCAGGGTCTTAGCAGTACTTTAAACATCATCCCTTTTCTTTTCATCAGTAATTTCTCTAATGCAGCATGAAGAATATCTACACTTACGTGAGTGGTTCATTGTCCCTTGTGGTTATAAGGCAGTATAGACAATTATAGGTTTTGTTTTTACTTGTTTGGGAAAGAACAGTGTTATCTCAAAACTGAGGAGGGCTTGGTCCATTCAAAACCAGTCCGACCAGCTGCAAGATCAGTTGGACCTTTTTTAAATGTAAAAATTAGAAAATTGACTAAAAATTAAAAAACTCAATAAAATAAGAAAATTAGTAGGTATACCCATTAAAAAGTTGTTTTAAAATGGGAAAATTTTCGAAAATGACATAAAAAAATCCAACTTGTGCAAAAAAAACTAAATATTGAATTTTATAAATTTAGAAAATTGCCACAATTCTAAATCGGAAATTCATCCAACCTATGATATCATCATTAGTAAATTATTCTTGTCCATGCTCCATAAACATACAACAAAGTTGACTTTTTGAATCAATAAAGAAGATATAATTTACATTATTCTAAACAAATAAATATGGAAGGCATGTCATATTTTCATGATATTATCATCCATCAGTCAATTCCTATTTTCCCCTCGATTCATAATAAATTGAAGCTTATTCTACTAGTCCAATTAACATCAAATAAATCCAAAATTTTCATATCCCATTGTCACAATCCTTATTCCTCAAAGTAGATAATAATTCAATTGTCTAATCAATGTCGTCCATATAGTAGTTCCCCTCTTCAAATTTGCCCTATCATCTACGTGAAATCATGGATAAATTGGTTTTTAATAGATATATTTTGATAGGGAAAATGGTAAACCCCTCCCCCCGACAAGCTGACTTTTGTAGATAACATGCCCCCAACCAAGTTTTTTTAATAACTTTTACCCAAAATTTAATTTCCTAACAAATATCTTTCCAAGTCAAAAAAAAAAAAAAAAAAAAAAAAAAAACCAAAATACCCTCCCTTTACTTTTTACCCCTTTCCATGCCTCTCTCTCCTCTTTTCCCACCCATCAACCAAATTATTTAACTCTCTTTAAACATTTAAATGACCCACAAAGCACTCGCGCTCTCTCCCTTTCTTTCTGGACCTACGCCCTGAGTTCCCCCCCCCCTCTCTCGCTCTCTCTTCCCGAAGCCAAGGCCCGAGCTCTCTCCCTCTCTCTCTCTCTCCCTCGAAGGACCCACGGCCCAAGCTCTCACTCTCTCTATAAATCATCTTGGGCTCTCAATTTTCCAGCCCCTGACTAAGCCACCAAAGCCCTAGCTCTATTTCTCAGCCCCAGACCAAGACATCCAAGCCCGAGCTCGATCTCTCAACCCCATCAAAGCCCTCGATCTTTTATCTGTTTCTAATAGGTATGAAAGACTATTTTATTTATTTCCTATAAATTAAAAAAAAAAAAAAAAAAAAAAAACAATATCCAATGACTTGTAGCTCAGATATTTTCTTGATGAGATAATATATGTATATATTGTATCTGTCTATATTGTTGGATTGAACTATAGTGCATATATTGTATCTATCTATATTGTTGGATTGAACTATAGCTTAAAGGAATGGTATTGTTACTCAATATAGATAGTGCTCTCATAAATTGGAGATGCATATCTTTTTATCCGTTTTTTTTTTCTATCATTTCTGATTCTCTGTGTTTTAACTGCCCATCAATTTGTTCAGCTGTGTGTATGTGTGTGTGTGTGAGAGAGAGAGATTCATGTCTGTGACCTTGTCACACAATTATATTCTTGCGAATAATTTATAAGTTGGAAGCTTCAACTTTTTTTCTCCAATTTGAAATGCCTTCGAATCATTTATCAATCCAAAATTTTGCTTGCTAGGTTCTTTGAAATTAGTTATATGTTCACATCTGTGAAGTCATTTGGTTTTGTTTGATTTTGCAAAAGAAAGGCATTGCGCTAATGTGAGAGACATTGGGGTTCATGGTCTCACTCTTGAGTATGAATTAATTTTTTATTCACAAAAATCTTGAATTGCATTTTCATCTTAAAAGTTGGGTCATTTTCCATCATTTACTAAAAATCGAGAGTCATTATCTGGGTAAAATCGTTAAGATTACCATAGTTAGATAATCATTGCTAGAAATGTTTATGTAGGTTATATGCTCAAAAAATATGCCTAGCTCTTGTTATAATTTAGTAGTAGCTCTTTTTGCAAAACTCTAGCTTGAGCCTACCAAACTTGGACACGTTCAAGACCAGTATTAGGATATATATACAATGTATAAAGTATAAGTTATTACAAATCTTGTACAGAACAAAAGAAAATGGGTGGTAGGATAGTAATTTATTGCATTTTTAATGGACAACTCCAATTAAGTGTTGATGAGACTTTAGATTATATTGGTGGTGATGCATGTACCTTTTTTATTGACAGCATAATTAGGTTAGATGACACATGAAAATATGTAGCAGAATGTTTGTCACTTGACATACACTTGATATCATTGAGGTATTTTGTCCCAAGAAAAAAGAAGATTTATTGTGAACCTATTCATTGATAGGAGTGAACAAGGGTGGAAGTACTGGCCGGGCCTAAATTTACCGTCGCTCAGGCTCCCTCGGGGACCTGGGCTTGATGAACCCACTCTCAAACAACCACTCAACCCCCACACGCGTGTGCGCTCGCGTGCCGTATACTGATGGCTATTCCAATTGTGAGAGGATTTTCAAGCAGTAAAGAGGTGGACTTGAACATCTACCTCATTGGTTGAGTTCGTGGGACACGTCCGAGCCGTAGCCCTCTTAGATAAATTACGAAAGCCCTCCGGCTGTCCAGCAGCGTAGTTTAATTCGGCCCCCTCTAAGATCGATCTCTCACTTTGACTCTCACTAAAAGATCGCTGGTAGAATTTGATATGGTAACCTCCTCCAAATGCATGTATGGAATAGGGATTCTAGTCTTAAAGGCTAGAGTGATTGAGAAGAAGAAAAGATCAAGAAGAAAGATAAGAAAGAAAAGAATAAGAATAAATTGATGGGGGCTTAGTTTAGAGATAAGAAGATGACATAGAAGAAAAGAAGGCACGACCCAAGAATTGGACAGCCTCTCGGCATAACCTCTCCTAAGAGGTGTTACTGGAGACAAGGGGAAGGTACTAGGCTCAAAGCCTTGATACCCGGAGGTTTTGGGAAGTGGGGTCGCTGGACTTAGCCCGTGACTATGTCACTAACCCAAAGAGCCTCCTAAAAGTAACCCAGAAAGAAAGAGAAAAGAATAAAAGAGAATGAAATAGATAGAAATCTCTCACAGCTGGAACACTATGTAACCTGGTGATTAGAGCAGTTCAAGGGTTAAAACTCTTTTAAGAATACTCTCAGGAGGACCTTAACCCAAGTGATCTTGTGTAAGAGAATATAAATCTCTTATGACCCAAAACACTATGTAGACCGGTGGTTAGAGCAGCCCAAGAGTTAAAACACTAAGAAGTTATCTCAGGAGGACCTCAGCTCAAGTGAGTGACGGCAAAAGAAGAGATGAAAGAGGTTAGAAAAGAGAAAGAGAAAGCGACAAGAGAGAAGAAGGAGATGAACAAGAGAGAGAGTGGATGTGAGAGATGGGAGCGAGAGAGTGGATGAGAGAGAGTGAATAAGGAAGAGAATGGATGCATGAGAGTAGGAGTTAGAGAGAGTTGAGGGGGAGAAGAAGGGTCTATTTTTGGTCCGGGTCCATGACTAGGAGGAAGAGAGAGGGTGAGGGGTGTGGAGAGAGAGAGAGAAGAAAAAAACAGGCCTGCCCCTGACGTGGGTCCGTGACTGGGAGGGAGAGAGAGGGTGAGAGAGAGAGAGAGATTGAGAGAGAGAAGACCGGCCTGCCCCTAGCTCAAGTCCATGACTAGGAGGGAGACAAAGGGTGAGAGAGATAGATTGAGAGAGAGAAGAGGGCCCGCCCCTGGTGTGGGTCCGTGACTAAGAGGGAGAGAGAGATGATAGAAGAAGAGGGAGATGGGCCCACCCTTAGTGCGGGTTCGTGATTAGGCAGAGAAGTGATAGAAAAAGAGAAAGAGAGAGAAAGAGAGACAGGCTCGCCCCTGGCGTAGATCCATGTGATGGGGAAGAGAGGAAGAGAGAGAGAGAGCTCGGACCTACCCTGGGTCCAAGTAGAAGAGAGAGAGAAAGAGAGAGAGATGAATGAGAGAGCTTGGACCCATCTTGGGTTCGAGTGGAAGAGAGAGAGGGAGTGAGAGAGCTCAGACCCACCCTGGGTCCAAGTGGAAGAGAGAGAAAAGAGAAGAGAGAATAGAGAGAGGAGAGAGAGTGGACCTAAAGTAGACTCGAGCCTAGGAGCGCTTTCGCGAGTCCCTTTGAAGGTCTAAGTTCTAAGTAAATGAACCTAGGTGGGTTGGGGTAATGTAGGGTATAGGCTAGGGTATATGGAGTAGGCTAAGGTGTATGGAGTAGGCGAAGAGAGAATAGAGAGAGGAGAGAGGGTGGGCTTAAAGTAGACTCGAGCTTAGGTGCGCTTTCGCGGGTCCCTTTGAAGGTCTAAGTTCTAAGTAAATGAACCTAGGTGGGTTGGGGTAATGTAAGGTATAGGCTAGGGTGTATGGAGTAGGCTAGGGTGTATGGAGGCTAGGGTGTATGGAGTAGGCTAGGGTGTATGGAGTAGGCTAGGGTGTATGGAGGCTAGGGTGTATGAAATGGACTAAGGTGTATGGAGTAGGCTAGGGTGTATGGAAGCTAGGGTGTATGAAGTAGGGAGTAGGAAGTTAGGAATTCTAAGAAATGGGAAGTTTGGAGTTTTAGGGAGTGAAGGGTACTAAGTGTAGTTTTTCTCTCAAACAAGTGTTTCTCTCTCCTCTCTCCTTGAGTTTGGAATTGAGATTGAAGCAAAAGAAGAAGCCTATGCTCTTTAAATTCTCAAGCATTTTCAATGGATTTCCAAAATTCCCTTTACAAATTATTTAACTTGTTTATATAGAGCATCCCCTAAACATGGGTGGATGCTAAAAAACCATTAAAATTGTTAGAAATTACACATTTAATGGAATAAAATAATAATCCCTTTTTTGAAAATAATGACCAAATTACCCCTAACACTTTTCATTAAATGATGAAACCATCACTCCTTGAGGGGCCTCTTGCCATTGCTAGCCCTTAGGAGCTTTTTTAGACGTTTCTGGCAGCAATTTGGGCGATCAAATGTTGTAGAATAATTTCTTGCAATATTACGCACATTTTGATACCCATTGATCGACTTGAAACAGGGTTTTATGGGAGAACCCAAAATCCAGCCCAGTCTATAAACTTTTGATTCTTCGACCACCGATTTAGGCACGTTCTATGATGTTTCGAGAGCTCTTTTTTATCACGAATTGAAGAGGATACTATCATGATCGTTTTGTAATAAAATTCATCCGTTTTAGTCTCCGTTTGAGCGCATTCTAAATTGGGGAGGTTGCCGGAAAATGGGATTCCAGTGACCAAAAAATGCGCCTTCTTAACCTCAAAATTCAGTGTCATTTGGCCTTCAATCATGCACAAAAATTACATCAAACTGAAGCCCTTCAAAGCACGGTCGCAATAGATTGATACTTGTGACGATCCGACATCGAGATATCAAGTTAGAACCTCTTGAAGAATGAGATATTTCACTTTTTAAAATGTGAAATTTCAAGTTTCAAGCCCATCTTCTCTTTAAGAATTCTCTCGTTTCGGTTTATTGCATGTTGTATGTCAAAACGAGCGTATTGACGAGATCTAGTCCGTATCCAAAGTTGAGAGTAATTGGACTCAAAATAAGCAAGCTATGAGTATTTGAGAATTCATCCTGAAATGAGAAAACACAGTTTCCATAAATGGAAAATGGTTCACTAAAGCTGCATCGCAATAATGTAAAGCCCATAATATGTTGGTAAGTTATACACAGAATGGTCCCGGAAGGTCCGATTGGGCCAAAATTTAGTATTTGGGGGGTTTTTAGACATTCCAGATCTAATGACAGTGGTATGATGTTCATCTAAGATCTGGAAAATGGGGTTTTAGCTATACGATCCGTTTTCAGCATGAAAGAAATTGAATTTGAAAACCAAATTCTGTCTTGATCGGCTCAAAACATGTCGGAATGTGACGAAACTTTAAGGGTGTCCGTAGGGCATCCAAAACTACCCTGTCATGAATTTTGATGCCAATCTGACACTTCTTTTGATATTACCCAAATTAGGCTTATATCCACAATGTTAAAGTGTTTGGCGGCGTTTTTGGCATCGACAAGCCCAAGTTACGACCGGTTTTCTTCTTATGCATCCTGGGGATACAAGTACATCAAAAATGATTTATAACATGTACTTCATATAATTCTAGGGCCATCAAAGAGGCCAGACAGCCCCCCCCCGCTACAATCCTAAAATGTTATTGTCTCTAGTTCCGAACAAAGTAATGGACCAATGTTTCTTAGTTCATGGGAGGATGCACTTATTGCAATATGGTAGGAGTTTGAATCATTAAATGACTTCCAAGAAGCCCTTAACAAGTTTGCTATAACACATCATTTCACATACCGTCTTGTTCAAAATGAAGGGTATCGCATAACTACGAAATGCAAAGGTGATGGATGCTAATGAGAGATATATGCTTCGAAGTTTGGTAAGACTAATGTTTTTGGATTCAAAACATGGAGAAGAGAATGCTCATGTAATATGGGGAGAAGCAATGATGTACAGAGAAGAGCGTCACATAAATTTATTGCTTCCTTAACTAAGGATAAATTAAGTGACAGTGTGCATTACAAAGGCAAATAAATCATGAGTAATTTCTCGAGATTATGGTTTAGAACTACCTTATTGCAAGGCTGGGAGAGGGAAAGAAATGATCATAAAAGACATACATGGGTCATAAGAGGAAGCATACAACTAGTTACCAGCATATATAAACCGTGCGATGGAGACGAAACTTGGTAGTTATGAAAAAGGACAAGTATGGCTAAGTGGTAGAATTTGTTGATTGTTCTTAAGCTTTTATGGCTCCATACATGGCTTCAAAAGTAGATGTTGTCCACTTCTATTTTTCAATAGACATCACTGAAGGCATGATACCTTGGGATTTTACTTACTGCCAAGTCACTCGATGGGGAAGAACAAATGTTTCATGTTGCATTCACTATTGTGGATGCTGAAAGTACCGATAACTGGTTATGGTTTATGGAATCTCTAAAGATTGCTAATGGGATAGATCGTGAAATCACTTTTGTATTAGATAGACATTAGGGTCTAGTTGAGACTGTTTGTCAAGGTTTTTAGAATGCCCATCATGCCTTCTATAAGCATCATTTAGGGGAGAATTTCAAGAAGGAAGAAAAATGCATACCTCATGATGTTAAGAAGGCAGTTGTAAGTGCATTTATCGGAGCGTGTAGAGCATACAGACAAGATGTCAGTGCATTTGACAAGATGAGTGAAAGTATATCAATTTTTGAGGACGCATTCAAGTGGTTCACATAAGCATCGCTAGACTGTTGAGCTACATTATTCTTCAGGGGTAGGCTATATGGCTAAGTAACAAGTAATGTGATTGAGTCATCTAACAAGCGGATTCTAGAAGCACGAGATATGCCAATTCTTCAGTGCATTGACTAGCTTAGGAGATAAATCATCGCACTAATGGCCACGCGCAGCTTGGAAGTTGAAAACTGGGATGCAACACTTACCCCACACACTCAAGATGACCTGAGAGAAATCATAAAGCGGTCCCTTTTCGTGAGGGTCATTGTATCAAATGGAAAAGTGTTTGAAGAATGGATGATCACATGAATTATAAAGTAAATATTATTGCATGAGAATGTGAATGTCGAGGTTAGCAAATAACAGGTTTGCCTTGCAAATATGCTTGTAAACGCCTTCAATAGATGAATAGGGATCCCATTGGCTATTGTAAAAACTATTTAACAGTTGCAAACTATCGTGAAGCATAATATGAAGTTATCGTGCCAGTTACCTTGATAGATCTGTTTGGGCATAGTTTGGATGGAAAACTTTCTCCATATGGAGTAAGAGTGCTTCCATCTCACTCAAGATGTCCCCTTGAACAACCTAAAAAGCAACGCATCGAGTCGCAAGAAATACCAGTGCGACCTATTCACTGTAGTCAGTGTAAAGGAACTGGAGAACCCACTTGAAGGCATATACTTTTACTTATCTTTTTCTCTTTGTATTTTTTAATTGGAGCATCCACTTGTGGGGAATTTTGTTAGTATATATAATAATAGTGTTTGTTCCACTTGTGTTCATTTTGCGCTATTAGTGCACATATAATGATGTTTGTTTCTTTTTTATTGGAGCACCATAATTGGTTTTGAATGAGCCATTTTCTCTCTCTTTTTTATTGGAGCATCCACTTGTGGTTATTTATTGCCAATGCATATGTACATATTTTTTTAAATGGTGTTGTGCACATGTAAACTAATAATATAAAAAGATTTAGTGATGCAAGACCTGGAACAACCAATAGGAACAAGGGACCCATCCACTTCGTCCGATCAAAGGCAAAAGGTATGGTGGTTTATTTGTTTTAATTCATGATTTATATTGATTAGGTAATTCTCATATTGTTAATAACTATTGTCATTTATTATTAAATTTCATTTCAAGAGAGAAAGAATATTTGCATTGACAAATCAACTAAAGCCCTAGGAAAATGGGAGCTTGATCAACGACAAGTAGCTCTAGTTCAAAAGATCAGATGGAGCTCATTGATAGACATTGGGGTCTCCCATCGATTGCAGACTACTGATGGCCTTTATAGGGAAATGGTTCAATGAGACAAATACCCCATGGTTAGCCATTAGTGAAATGGCTCAAGCATTATATGCTGTGTGGCAAATATTAAGGATACTCGTGACAAACAAACTTGTAATAATCATCAGGCTTGAAAACTATAGGGCTTTCATCAAGAAGTATCTGGGAGATTGCCCTAAAGATAATAAGTTGGTGCATCTTAAACATACATGGTTGATGACGAGATTCGGGCAACTACCAAAAAAAAACCACCAATGTACAACTGATGCAACACACTCGGGGCGTATCTCATTTATTTAATCGATACAATTATATTTGTTGACTCATCTAAAGGATCGACGCATGCAATGTACCTGTAGTTGTTTCGAGATTTTGATAAGGCAGGGAAGTATGCATGGGGTGCTGCAGCTCTTGCCTTATTGTATCGTTTCTTATCTAAGGCTGTGGGCGGGGAGACTATGCCTTTAAGTTAGTCAGCAACCCTACTACAGGTAATTCTCACTATCTTTTTAGTCTATATTTAGAGCTTTACAATTTCTTTGGCTTCTTAATATTTTTTGTGCAGTGTTAGATCTATGAGCATTTTCCAGCTCTAGGCACCAAGGCTACATTGATCAACCTAGGAATGCCTAGTGCTTGCGTGTGGAAGAAACAACCACGCCACAAAGACTTGTTACAAGTGCTTGATGACATCTCATTTGATTAGGTTACTGGTTAGCTTGTGTGCTTCTATAGTTGTAGTTAATCTACCAAAGGCAAAAACAAATAAGTTTTTATTGTGTCATGCTTCTTTTTGTAAGTGATCTGTCAGCCATATTAGGAGTCCCGCAATGAGGAGCACATCTCATTAGATCTGCTCAATCAAGATATCACGTTATGCCAAATATACCTGATAAGTTTCAACATTGTAGAGTATTATATGCCCGATCGCGTGCTGTGATACTTTGGGAAGGTGCAAGGGATTCATTTTGAGCCTCTCAAGTGAGATAGGATAGAGAAGATATACACCCCACAAGTTGGATTGACGAGTGTTATATGTCATTTTTGACGTACCTTAGTCCCTCAAGAAAAATAAAGGAGAGAGCCGGCTACAACCTAGCCATAACGGCACGTAAGGCACAATCGCATGGGAACAGTAGCCGAGAAGAAGCCTTGAACCAGAACGACCAAGAGAAAACGCCTACATAACCAAGAGGCAAAGTCTCATGCTGCCACCGTGAACATAGGAACTGGGTAGGTACGCCAAACTGTCGTTGACATCGTCTTCCAAATGAGTGGGCCCGGGCTCAGTCGAGTCAACCCAGCAGCACTAAGCCTGACCCATCACAAAATAGGGCAGAGGCATGCTTCCACCGTACAGCTTGGGCCACTCCTTGACGAGCTCGCGATTCCTCCCCTGCAGCAGAAGAGTGGCGGAAGCCTCAGACGTTGGCAAAGCCTTGACGACACCGTCCTCCGAACATGCAAAAGTGAAAACAAGTCTGCCTTGCGAAGGGAGAAAAGACCGCTTGAATTCATGGATGCCAGAATCCTCAGAAAGACATCTTGACCCTCACAGAGAACTTGGTCGCGTGGGAACTAAGACCAAAAGGACCCTCCAGAAAGAAACCCAAGTCAACATGACAAGCGGCGTGCAAAACAAAAACAGAAAGGCACAAAACCCAAGGTCACAGAAGAAAACGAAATCCCCGATCGTCGAAATCCCTTTTCTGGTGATCTCTCGAAAAACCCGAATAATTTCACATAACAAAGACCAAAAAAGCAAACTAAAACATGTTGCAAAAACACTGAAAAGACTTTCCCCAGGCTCACAAGCAACGCAGAAACACTGCAGATCACGAAAGAAACCATCGAAGAGTTCATAAAACTAACCGGACTCCTTCCTTCACAAAAGAGATTGCTGCAATACGATCAAAAGAGATCAAAACGATCACAAGAAAACGAACGTCAAGAATATAACAATACATTGAATGAACTCACGCTGCAAGTACCTGGAAAGAGCTCTCAAAGTTTGATAATGGCGATGGCCTCCGTAGAAAAGGACACATTTGTCATTTGTACAAAAGAGTTTAAGGGGCATTTTGGTCATTGTACTCAATTTTGGGATTTTATTTTAATTGTATTTAGGCTTAGTTTTTGAGTATCCACCCTTGTTTGGTGAGAACTCTATATAAACAAACTCAAGTCAATTGTAAAAAGGGGGATTATGATTCAATAAAGAAGATGTAGTACGCTTTCTTTTGCTTGTCTTTTCTCTTAACCCTAGCATCCCAAAGAGAGGAGAGAGAAAAACTTTGCAAGAGAGAGAAATACATCCTGATCGCACGTGTACGTACCTCTCCTCTTGAAGATACCTAACACCACATGAACTTTCTCTCTTCCCCTCTAAACATGTAATCCCACACACGTGTGAAACTACGCGGGCGCAAGTAACTCAAAAGACTCAAACCAATGCACGGCCGCATCTAGTCCCCCTTTTTCCCAATCAGTTTAACCAAAATTGAGGAAACCCCCTGCTCGCCATTTCGACCACCCGAAGAGACATCATTGAAAGAAAACCAACCCAGGAGAGAAGAATTAAGACATCCATTGAAATTTAAACCTGAGAGAGGAGAAAGAGTCGATAACGTCTGAAGAGAGTCCCTAACCAAACCATACTGGTGAACAGTCGAAGGGCTTTCATAATTGATCTAAGAGGGCAGGCCGCCTAGATGTGTCCTACGAACCCGCAATGACAAGGTGAGTAAATTGACATTCTCTCGTTGTAAAATCTCTCTCTCTCTTTGTTGATAGCATATCCGCATTCGAGAAAGCACGCGCGCTCGCGTCACCCAACGCATCACGCGCACGAGCCTTTTGTGGTTGTTTGAGAGACGATTTCCTCCTTGCGCCGTGCGCAAGGGATCTAGAGAAAATCGAGCCCCGACCAACTGGCAACTCCACTGGGTATGTGCCACCCTGCAGTTTGCTCGGCCTGTTTTCAGACGAAAACCCTCTTCTCCTCTCTTTCAAAAATCTCAATGAACTCCCACTCTTCTTCTTACTTCCAAATCGGGGACTTTCTCATCCCCCATATCAAATGACTCACTCTTCCACGAGTGGGTTAGCTGGTCCTGCTATCCTAGTACAACCTAAGATGGCTTGGAGTTTGAGCACCCATGCCCCTACTCCTTCCTCCTCACATATAAGAGAGAACCCACTAATGTTAACTCTAAGGGCTGCACCGTAGCCACTCCCCCACATCCTCACGACTGACACCTTGTCAGCAGTAAACCAAGGAGCAGGCTCCTCGCAGCCCTTCCCTGCAGCTCGGTGGACCCTAACAGGGCTGCCACCTCCACCGGCGCCCGTAAAGCAGGTCGGCCCATACCACACGTCATCAACGCATGTCTGTCCTCCTTCACACACACTTACCTTACAGCTGATAGCCTGGCCATCGCCTTGACAGATCGAGATAGATGGCAGCCCATCTCAATCCTTTCACCCACTATGGGTCGCCTCAGACCCAAACTCGCCACGCGGTCTGCCAACCGCCTGCACGCCACATAATGAACTCACCGCTCGGGGCAACCCAGATGGTAGACCGAACCGAGCACACGACCTTCAGATCAACCAAAGGTCTGAAAAACACCTGCACATACATGTCGAAGGCCGTAAGGCCCACCAAACCAACCGGGAGGGAATTCCAAGTGCCTAGCCCCATGTAGCACGGAGGGATGGGTCTAGTGCCGTCCCAAACACTCCGATAGATCGCACACACCATTGCAGGATCAAGCCCCCCACCAGCAGAAGGGAGGAGACACTGAAGGTCCAAGCTGGCAACCGAATATTGCCCACCGTTTGACCCTCAAAGAAGTTCCCTACAAGCACGATTCTTTCGACCCATCCACGCTATACATGCAAGATACCCCTCAGGGCAGGTCTCGAGTCAAGCCACACGTGAAGATGACTAGTCGGCTAGCCGTTCGGTCGACGAAGCCTAGGTCGCCAAGGACGATTGCATGACCTTCCCTTTCGAAAACCAACCCACTCCCTCAACACAGGCAAGCAAGGCGAGTGCAGACTGCCTCATAAGGAGGACAAGCAAAACCTTCGACCACTGAAGGTCTGCTAAAGGAAAACCAATTCTACCTGCTACAAGATGCAAGAGAGTTCACGATGGATGATGTCATTGAATGTCATGTCGTCGAGGTACGTGAGGTCGAGTTCAACCCACCTGATTCGCAAAGCCCAAGTAGACTCAAGCAAGTTAAAGAGATATGGCCCCAAGGCTGTCACATGCCCACCCAAGTTGAGCCATGGCCCCAAGGGCTTCAAACATCATGCTTGACGAAGTCTCATCCTCCATTCCTCTCGGAGCCCGTACTCACAAGGGCTGCGAGGCAATCTCAGGCCCAGATAGGACAGGCTCAACTACTTCTGACTGGTATCCCAAATCAAGGCACTAAGAGGCCTAGGATCATCCCCCCAGCCGAGCCGTCTGGTCTCGACGAACAGGTCGAAGCAATGGTGGTAAGTCACGAAGAAGGGGAACAGGAAAATCCGTCTGAAAGCATCGAAAGTATCTTAAAAGATATCCTTGACAGGATCAAAAGACTGGAGGACACTCGTACCGCGATGCCCCCCCCACCAGGAAGTGAATTCTCCCTGCGGACTCTAATATGATGAAAGAGAGAGGCCACAGCCACCTCTCGTAGGCCAGGTATCAACAAAATGTGACCCACGCACCTCCTTCCAAGATCAGCATAACGTTGCTTCTCAGGCCGCATCAACAACCTTCACCCAAGAAGATGTACAAAGGATGATCAACAAGAGCATCCAAGGCCTCTAGGTGTCAAAAACACCCGAGAGCCCCCAATACAAAAAGCCTTACCTGCCTTCAATTGACCAGGTCCCCTTCCCTACCGAATACCATAAAGGGAAATTGCCAGTCTTCGACGGGTCGGATCAACGCAACAACACATAGCCCACTTCACGTCCGCGTGCCAAGAATTAGCCACGAACACCGGACTACTCTTACGACAGTTCGTTGAAACACTTGTGGGACCCACATTCAAATGGTATGCATGGCTACCACCAAATTTAGTCCTCTCTTGGGAGGAGACAAAACAACTCTTCTACAAATGCTTCTTTGAAGCGGATTTGGATGTCCAAACTACAGAACTCCTCAACATGACGCAAGAGCCAAATGAGTTGATGGGAAAATATATCCAGAGATTGCGTGACCTCGCCATGTGCCTAAGCAACCCATGAGCGAAACAAAGGCAGTGCAAACATGTGTAAGGAACATGAAGCGAGAAATCGCCTTACATGTCGAGGCTTCTAACCCCACCACCTTATTCGACATGATTACCAAAGCTGTTAAGATTGAAAGTTTATTAAAACACCATGGAGGAGACCTAGCCCAAAGCTCGTGTAAGGACCCAGAATAGAGCGAGCGACGAGAGAGAGCTCGGCAAGGGAGCTCGCGGTGATAGAGAGCACGACGAGAGAGCACACGGCGAGAGAGCGCGCGGCGATAGAGGACACGACAAGAGAGCACGTGACGATAGAGCGCACGACGAGAGAGCGCGTGGCGATAGAGCGTGCGACGAGAGAGAGCGCGGCAAGAGAGCACGCGGCGTTAGGGCGCACGGCGACGGCTCTGGTTCTGGTGCACATAAAGGACGTCTACCACTTGTTGTGTTCAGGATGCCACTTGCCCATTCCAGGCACCACGTGGACAGCCACCCAACTTCTTGAGTATTTAAGCCTCTCCCTTACCCATGCCACTTATTCTTCCTTTATCTCTCTCTCTCTCTCTCTAAGGCAAAGGTTTGGGGAAGACTTGGTGGGCAGCCATTGTGGGAGTAGGTGTGAGCTGTGAAAGAAGAGTTTTTGAGAAGGCACCACTACTGTTATGTAAGTGGATCAATTACCATTGTATTGTGGTCATAAGGATGCATATAGTATATGTTTATGAGATGAGTAATGAGAGTGCATGTAGTGTCGCATTCTCTTATCCCTTGTTCACTGAAACTTGGGGTTTTTGTTTTATGATGAACGTGGATGCTAAAAATGAACGTATAGCTCACAAATTTTGTAGGAAATGTATGTTTGTGTATGTATGATGTGTAAGAATAGTTATTAGGATGTTTTCTCTAAAACTTGAAGGTTATGGATCATGTTTATGAAGTATGTTATACTACTGTGAAATTCCAGGAGCATGTATATTTTTGAAAGAGGCTTTTGAATAGTCAAATGGGGTTTGATTGACCTCAAATTACTACCATTAGAGATATATGTGAGTCTAATAAAATGTTCGTGTTTTCCCTTTGCTGAAATTCTTTATAAACATGAAGTTATATACCAAAATGTATGAACATGTCACTGTTGACTATTTTCCTGGATTTTTTCACTGCTACTGCGGTTGCCACTAGTTTTAACTATCCAAACGAAGTCTATTTCCTATCAAACTACCACCATTTGAAAGATCTTTGAGTGAACTAAAAGTTGCATGTAGAAAGTATTTTGAAATTCCTCTTAGATTGGAAGTTATGTACCTTTTTATTTTTATAAAGAGATGTCACTATGGACAGTTTTGATAAAGAGCAAAACTATCATTTTGATTGACACTGACTTTTGAACAACCAAATGGAGTTCAAATGCTTTCAAATTGGCCTTGTTAGAAATATATATATTTTTTCTTGAACTTTGATTTTTGGAAGTGTCTCAAATTCTTTATGATTTAAGAGTTATAGTGGTGCGAAGTAGGGTATCTCGTTGCTCCATGTACACAGCAGGGTACTGCGATTAATCCTCATCCTCTTGAACTTTTAAGAGGGCCAATGAGGTCCAATTGTCTTCGAACCACCTTCGTGCGAAAGATAGGTGTGTCTAATACAAAATTTGTTTTGGAACCATTTAAACTTTTAATGGACCAGAAGTTACGACCCAAATTGTGAGCACACGTCATTGCTTACAATTGTAGGAAATTGAACTGTAAAGCTTAAACTGGAATATCGTTAGTGCCACTATGATATTGTCCTTATTACACTGTTAAGATGCGATGTTGCTACTGTCATGTTAAGATACTGATATTGTCATAATGAGACATTGATACTATAATTCTGACCCTATGCAATGGGGCAACCACTTGTAGCGGACACAGTTATATTGATGTGATATGTGAATGGGCACCTATTGGTTGAATGATGGTTCCGTTAATATGCTATTTGTGTGATATGTGAATGGGCACTTACTGTGTGAATGATGGTGCCGTTAATATGCTATTTATGTGATATGTGAATGGGCACTTACTGTGTGAATGATGGTGCCGTTAATAAGTTACTTATGTGATATGTGAATGGGCACCTACTGTATAAATGATGGTGCCGGCAGCTGCAAACTTTCCCTAACTTCCCATGATAGGACAGGAGTTAGGATGTGAATGTGAACATTTGAGTGGGTTGTGCCCCCCAGGTCTTTATGGGCACTATGCATTGGGTCACCCAATGGTTGTGTCGTACTCTCTCGCCAAAAGGGCATAAGGAGCTGGTCGTGTCTTGCAAGGCCACTGCCTACTAAAAACCCCAAAGGGCATTGGGTGTGTGTGTGTGTGTGTGTGTGTGTGTGTTTGTGTGTGTATGTGAGGGCATTATGAAGTAGGGCACCCGCTTATCATTGTCCTCGCTCCTGAATGAGGGTAGAGGTTCCAAGCTACAAGATTTGCTTAGCCTCAGCAATGGAACTTCTATTTCTGGAATAGACCTCTCAAGCTTCTGCCACTGTGATTTGTTATCCTTATTGTTCTGCTTAAAGGGAAGTGACTTCTAATTTATGCACTGTGTATTAAACTGATTTTCTTATTATACTATTAGAATACTGAAAAGCTTTCTAGAGGACTTTCTCTTGATGCTCTGTGAATTAGTGTGAACTGCTTACTGTATCACTATTTATATAGTTGGGATGCAATGGTGTAGATTTGCTTACTGGGCTTTCAACTCACTCCTTTTTATTTACATGATTGTAGAGTAAAGGGTGTTAGTATTCGTGATGGAGGCAAGTAAGTCGTGTTTGGGTTGCTGAAGCTCGAAGTTCGAGGAGGTAAAGAGCCGTGTTTTGAAGATTTTCATAGTATGTTTTGGGTGGACTTACGATTGTGATGTAGACTTTATTTTGTGTATTTTGGGCCAGTAGAGCCTTGAAGAAAATTGTAAGTACTTTTGGATATCGATGTGAATGGTTTGACCGTACTTTTGGATGTACAACTTGTCTTTATGTGTAGATTTTAGTTTTTCTTTCACAGTTTGCTCTTGATTCCGCGTTTTCATGCTATTGAGCCACTCCCACCCGAGTGACGTTTGCCACCTCACATCGTGATCCCGCTCCCTGCCATCACCAGCTCGTACAGTTTAGGGCCCAGGGAAGGGGTCGTGACAGTTATGGTATCAAAGCAGCCAGGATAGGATTCTTGGCTTAGGTAGTCTTAGGAGTGTCTGTAGGATAGGTCTTTGATAGGCTAGTAATGGGATGTTTGTGTTTTAGGTTGAAGATGTCGAAGACTCATGCTAACAACGCGAGTTCAAGCAATGAGAATACCGAGGCCTTCAGTGAATACTTCAGAACTTTGGGGGCTATGACACAAATAATGTGAGATTTTATGCTGGCCCCGTCTACCCCGGCCCCTAACCAGAGCGATAACAGTTTGATAGAAAGGTTCATTAGACTAGTACCTCCAAACTTTGTGGGGCATGGCGGAGTAGAGAAGGCTAAGAGATGGAGAAGACAGATAGAAAATATCTTTGAAGATTTAAATTGTACACATGAGCAGAAGGTTAGGTTGGGTACGTTTATGCTCGAAGGAGAATATGAGCACTGGTGGAGCTCAGTAAAGCAGTCGTGGGAAAAGATGGGAATTGTACCTACTTGGGAGAATTTTCTAGAAGTATTTTATAAGAAGTATTTTCTTGACTCTATAAGGGAAAGGAAAGAGGTAGAATTTATAGAGCTGCAACAGGAAAGGATGTCTGTAGAGCATTATGCAACGAAATTTACTGAACTCTCCATATATGTGCCACATATTATTAACTCTGAGGCACCAAAGGCTAGCAAGTTTGAGAGGGGCCTTCAGCCCGATATAAGGGGAAGGGTTATTTTAGCAAACCTCAAGACCTACTCTTTGGTGGTGGACCTGACCCTAAAGATAGAGAGAGATTGTGAAGACTTTCAAGCTTGAAGAGAAAGGAAATTGGGTGTCACACAGCTTGGAAGTTTTAAGAAGAAAACACGACTGCCTCTCAGGAAAGAATTGAAGGGGAAAAATAGTCAGGGCGGTGTCAAGATTCCAGGGGTTTTTTCAAATGATGTAAGGACCAGCCGACATCCAATCTACCCTCACTGTGGTCTGGGCAACCATACAACAGTGAAGGGCTACAGGAAGACTAGGGCCTGCTTCCGATGTGGCAAGCCAGGTTATCTTGTAAAAGACTGTCCCGTCAAAGGATCAAAGGACAGACCAAGTGCTCAAGGGTGGGTGTTTGCCCTGACAAATCAAGAGGCGAAGGCGTCAACCTCTATTATTCGAGGTACGCTTTCTGTATGTGGATTTGAATCAAGAGTTTTAATTGATCCTGGATCTTTCCATTCATTTTTTGCATTACACTTTGCATGTCACTTGAATGTTAAGCTTGCACAACTTCATTGGACTTTGGTAGCATGTACACCGTTGGGTGGGTCGATAAAAACTAATATAATATATAAGCAGTGTGGGGTTGATATTGAACGACATTTGTTGCTTATAAATTTGATACTTCTAGATGTTCAAGCCTTTGAGGTTATCTTAGGTATGGACCGGTTGTCCACCCACTATGCCACCATGAACTGCTTTGCTAAGACTATAACCTATAGACGCCCGGGCCAACCTGAATTACATTTTAAGGGCATTAGGGATGTTTCTCCTTTACACATCATCTCAACCCTTCGGGCCTCTCGCATGTTGGCCAAAAGATATGTGGGATACTTGGCTTATGTAGTAGAAAATCGGAATGTTCAGTCCAAATTGGAACAGATATCGGTGGTGAGAGCCTACCTAGAGGTCTTCGCAGAAGAGTTAGCTTCTCTACCCCCAGTTAGGGAGATTGAATTTGAAATAGAGGTGGCCCCTGATACTACTCCTATATATAAAGGCCCATATAGGATTGCCTCAGTTGAGTTAAAGGAATTGAAGGAGCAATTACATGAATTGTTAGATAAGGGGCTCATCCGACCTAATGTGTCACCATGGGGCACACTTATTCTGTTTGTTAAGAAGAAAGATGGTACCTTGAGATTATGCATTGACTAGAAACAGTTGAACTAGGTCACAGTGAAGAATAAGTACCCATTGCCCAGAATTGATGACGTTTTTAACCAATTACAAGGGGCCCAAGTGTTTTCTAAGATTGACTTCCGGTCAGGTTACCAACAGTTGCTGGTTAAGGAAGAGGATAACTCCAAAACCGCATTCAGGACTCGTTATGGCCACTACAAGTTCTTAGCCATGCCTTTTGGGTTAACAAAGACCCCAACCATCTTATTGGATCTGATGAACAAAGTTTTTAGACCCTATCTGGATGACTTTGTAGTGGTCTTTATAGATGATATTTTGATATATTCTAGGAATCAAGAAGAACGTGAACGATATTTAAGAATTGTCCTCCAGACCCTAAGAACAGAGAAGTTATATGCCAAGCTCAGTAAGAGTGAATTCTGGCTTCCAAGCGTGGCTTTTTTTGGGCGTATTGTTTCCAAAGACGGGGTAGCAGTTGATCTTTGTAAGATTGAGGTTGTTCTCAAGTGGGAAAGACCAACAAATGTATCTGAAGTCTATAGTTTCCTAAGACTGGCAAGGTATTATAGACGTTTTGTAGAGGGGTTCTCGAAGTTAGCACTTCCTCTGACCCGCCTGACCCAGAAAGAAGTCAAGTTTAAATGGTCTGATAACTGTGAGAGAAGTTTTCAAGAACTGAAGAAAAGACTTAACTATGGCCCCGATACTGACCTTGCCCGAGGGAAATGAAGATTTTATAGTCTACACGGATGCCTCGCACAAAGGGCTTGGGCGTGTATTGATACAACGAGGAAAGGCTTTAGCCTACGCCTCTAGGCAATTAAAGTCGTATGAACAAAACTATCCCACTCATGATTTGGAGTTGGCGGTTGTGGTTTTTGCCCTAAAAATTTGGAGGCATTATCCATATGGGGCCCAATTTAAAGTATTTACCGACCATAAGAGCCTCAAGTACTTGTTTTCTCAAAGAGAAATAACCATGAGACAAAGAAGGTGGATGGACTTGCTCACTGATTATGATTGTACCATCAACTACCACCTAGATAAGACAAACGTCGTGACAGATTCCTTAAGTAGGGAGCCCGTGGTGTTAGTGGCTGACATGATGGTTTGAGAGATGAAACTATTAGAAGATGCAGTAGAATGGCACCCAACTCTGTCCCTTGATGATGGGCAGGGAACAATTTCATGTATAAGAGTAGAGCCCCATCTCTTTCAGCAAATCCAAGTAGCGCAAAAGGAAGATCTTCAGCTCATGAAAATTTTTGAGGAATTAAAGTCGATAGGAAAAGAGGAGTTTGCCTAGGGCAGTGATGAAACGTTAAGATTTGAAGGACGGATTTGTATCCCCAACAATGAGAAGGTAAAAAGGGCTGTTTTGGAAGAGGCGGATCACTCCCATTATACGGTACGTCCAAGGAGCACGAAATGTACCAAGATTTAAAAAGAATAGTTCGGTGGAATAATATGAAGAAAGATGTAGCACAATTTGTCTCTAAGTGTTTGGCATGTCAGCAAGTAAAGGCTGAACATCAGAAGCCTATTGCACAGTTACAGCCCTTACCTGTGCCGGGGTGGAAATGGGAGCACATAACTATGAATTTTGTGTCTAGTTTGCCTAAATCAAGTATGGGGCATGATAGTATTTGGGTTATTGTAGACCGACTCACTAAAGCTGCTCATTTCTTGTCGATCCACACTACCTACACCCTGGACAAGTTGGCCCAGCTTTACATCAAGGAGATCATAAGACTTTATGGGGTGCCTGTTAGTATTGTGTCTGACAGGGATTCTAGATTTTCTTCAAGGTTTTGGAACAGTTTATAGTCGGCCATGGGGACCAAAACTCGCTTTCAGTATAGCTTTCCACCCTTAAATTGATGGACAATCGGAAAGAACCATTCAGACATTAGAAGATATGCTGAGGGCCTATGTTACAGAGTTCAAGGGAATCTGGGATAATCATCTGCCTCTGATAGAGTTTGCTTATAACAACAGTTTTCAGGCCAGTATCCAGATGGCACCATTTGAGGCACTGTATGGGAGGAAGTACAAATCACTCATATGTTGGGATGAAGTCAGTGAGAGAAAATTGTTAGGGCTAGAGATTGTTCAAATGACCTCAGAAAAGATCGCTCTAGTCTGAGAAAGACTTAAAATGGCCCAAAGTCGACAGAAGAGTTATGCCAACAATAAGAGAAGGGACCTTGAGTTTGAAGAGGGTGATCGAGTCTTTTTGAAAGCATCACCAATTACGGGGATAATGAGATTGGGCAGAAAGGGAAAACTAAGCCCACCATTCATTGGACCCTTTGAGATTTTAAAAAGGATTGGAGTCGTGGCATATCAATTGGCCCTACCGCTCGAGTTGGCCAACATTTATGATGTATTCCATGTGTCGCTATCGAGAAAATATCAGCTCGATCCGTCCCACATTTTGAAGTATAAGCCGATCCTGATTAGGGAAGATTTGACTTATGTGGAGCAGCTAATTGAGATTCTGGACATAAGGATTCAAGTTCTGTGCAACAAAGAGATTCCCTTAGTCTGGGTTTTATGGCAGTATCATTCGAAGGACGAATCAACGTGGGAGAAGATGAAATTCGAGGTTCTTACCCCCATTTATTTAGTTAACTGACGATTTTGAGGACAAAATATTTTTAAGGGGGGGATGATGTAAGGACCTAGAATGGAGTGGGCGGCAAGAGAGCGCGTGACGAGGGAGCACGCGGCGATAAAGCACGCGAAGAGAGAGCGCGCGGCGATATAGCGCACAGCGAGAGAGCGCACGGCAATAAAGCGCGCAACCATAGAGCACGTGGTGATAGAGCGTGCAGTGTTAGGGGGCGCAGCGACGGCTCTGGCGTGCATGAAGGACGTCCACCACCTGTTGTGTTCTGGATGCCACTTGCCCAGCCCTGGCACCACGTGAACAGCCACCCAACTTCTTGAGTATTTAAGCATCTCCCTTACCCATGCCACTTATTCTTCATTCTTCTCTCTCTCTCTCTCTCTCGCTCTCTCTCTCTCTCTCTCTCTCTCTAAGGCAAAGGTTTGGGGAAGACTTGGTGGGCAACCATTGTGGGAGTGAGAGTGAGCTGTGAAAGAAGAGTTTTTGAGAAGACACCACTACTGTTTATGTAAGTGGATCCATCACCATTGTATTGTGGTCATAAGGATGCATATAGTATATGTCTATGAGATGAGTAATGAAAGTGCATGTAGTGTGGCATTCTCTTATCCCTTGTTCACTGAAATTTGGGGTTTATATTTTATGATGAATGTGGATGCTAAAAATGAATGTATAGCTCATAAAGGTTTTAGGAAATGCATGTTTGTGTGTGTACGTTGTGTATCCTTCGAGGGACAGGTGAATGTCAAAGATAAAGCAGACATTTTAAGATTCTTTCTGAGGTCACGTGATCAGGGGGAATACCTACTATCCTTCCAAGTCATTGCACTCACCGAGCTCACCCACCTAGGGCACTTTTCCTTCTAAGATTTTCGGCGTGAGATGTTGGTGAGTTACACAAGCTTGAAATTCGAGTTGGATTTTCTAGCCATGCCACTTAACTTCAGGGGTTTTTGTAGTTTGAATTTTTTACCCGAGCATTTTCTTTTATCTCCTTAGGGTTTCCAAAGGCTGTTTAGGCTTTCTATTGGAAGAGACTTGTCTGACCGATTTCGAAGTGAGAGATGAGGCAACAACGCTGTAATCGCGACAACGTAATGATCATCATATACGGGTGTCCAAGCTCCTTCATTTGAAAAGAAGTTTTAGAAATTTTGAAAGTAGGAGGAGATTTGAAATAGAACCCGGAGCAAGGACAGGTTACAATTTTAACAAAGGAATTAAAGTTTTTGAAAACACAAGACATATAATGAAAATTTTACGTCAATACGAGGTAGACGGAATCCATCGAACAAGGTAGTTGTGCTCAGGATACACCTGACCTTTTTGCGTCTTACGGGGCTAGGTGGTACCTGCCTCAACTCTTTTACGTCGCACGAGTTTAACATTTTCTATCGAACATGTGGTTGTGCCCTGGATACATCCAACCTTTCACATCATACGGGGATAGATAGTACCTACCTCGGCTCTTTTACGTCGCACGAGTTTGCACTTGCCTAAAGGGTGTGGGTTTACAGGAGCGTGGAAGATTTTCTTGAGTACTATGTCTGCTTCCCTGAATTATTGAGGAACAACTTTACGTTGGTAAGCACTCTCGATTCTACGCTGGTGAGCAACAATATTTTTTGTTGCTCGTAGTCGTCTTTCATCTAAATTAACGAGGGCAGTGATTCGTGCTTCGATATTTTATTCCTCATCTGAATCTTTATGAATAAGCACACGGAGAGACGGTATCTCACTTCAATGGGTAACATTGCTTCCATACCATACACCAATGAGTATAGGGTCATGCCAGTAGGAGTCTTCTCAATTGTCTGGTTGGCCCATAGCGCGTCATTTAGCTTTTCGTGTCAATCTTTGCCACTTTCTATTATTCTGTCTGTAATTCTAAGAAGTCCTTTATTTGTAGCCTCTGCTTGTCAATTTCCTTAAGGGTAGTAAGGTGTAGAAAATTTCTGTGTTATCCCAAACTTTTTGCACACCTTAGAGACCTTTTTATTTTTGAAATTGGATCCATTGTCAGTAATGATTGACTTATGAACATCGAGACTTGAAGGTGTCGCTGGTATGCTTCCAGCGATTCTCGAGATAGGAGAGTGATCGACCAATTCCGTTCCTGGGTTTGAATCGGTGGATGAACACGCTTGACTGTGTTAGAGCCAATTGTGCATACATTCAAATCCAAGTCAGCAAAAAGGTCTTCAATTCCTAGTTCTTGTGTGTGCTCATATGTGGAAGAAGAGTTGTTCCCCGTTGGGGATTCAAGGATATCCTTAAGCCATTTTGAAGGACGGGCATCAAGAGGATCGAGGTTTTGAATGCCTCCAGATACAAAGCCCTGATAGCTTGAAGGCTTCCTCTGGCTTTGCAATAAGGTGAGAGAACACCCGAGACCTCTTCGATCTCCGTTTTCAATTTTGGACGACGTGAAATCAGTTGAAGCTGGCTGGGATGTCATCTTTTGTGAACACGATTGGTGTTGGTGCCATCAGCTGGTTCATCATTCCACACAACTCATTCGGTTGTGTGTTGCTTGGGAGGTATCTCTTGGCAAGGACATTCTCGATCTAGGCTCTATGTACTGATGAATTGGCGAATAGCTCTAAGATGGAGATTGAGCTGGATCTTCTCGAGATGAGCTGGTAGATCGTAGGTGGTTGCAGATCCTTAAATTTCCTTGTTCGGCTCATGATCTATGACCCTTGCTGGTTGTTTGGTTTTGAGGTATTTCTCATTCTTTCATCGAGGGTATCGGTCATCAATTGAATGGGTTTGAACACTCGGCCTCTTCGGATTAAGGAGTCGACCTCGCCAGCCTGAAGTTCGATAGGGCGAGCCCTAACAAGAGTAATGGGAGCCTTTGGGGGGTTGACCCCTTATTTGGAAGATGACGTCTTTTCATTAGTCCTGACCATATCAATCTCTAGTGTATCATCTTCGTCATATCGGTTGGGAAGGTTATCGAGGTTTGGAGATGAAGGGCTTCTTCTTAGGAGGCTCAAAAGATCTTCTTCGGGTTCTTGAAAGTGATGATCACAAGTCAATGTGAATTGATTGAGATCCTCTTCTTCGTCTCCACACTCAATCATGTGAATGACAATATTCTCTTTCGAGTTGTCTTGAACTCTCGGATTTTCTATCGTTGTGACCATATTTTTAAGGAGATGATTTGTGAAGATAACCATCTTTTGATTGGGCTCTTCGACAGGTTGATTTCTAGGTGCGACAGTGATGTCTCCCTTATTGATTAACCCTTAAATCACCTGTTTCAAATATATGCAGTTTTGAGTATCATAAGCATGGTTTGATGCCATTTGCACCACCTGCTCTTATCCGTGACTTGAAATGGTGGTTCAGATGGTGGCTAGAGATAAACCATATTCTTAGCCAAGAGTAATTCCAACAGTTTTTCTAATGGATCTTTGAGGGGTGAAATTATCCTCTAGCCTTTGGTTATTATTTGAGCGTTGGCTCTAGGCTGACTCCTTCGGTTTTGATTCTGATTGTTGCGTCGAGCAACTGAACCTTGGACCGATCCGTTAACGACGATCTCATTAATCTGACCTGAAGCATTCCCCTTATTTTTGTTCTTATTATGGGGAGTTGTTATCAGCTTGTTGTCGGGCTTGGTGCTTAGGGGTGCCTCTCTGACCCTTTCATGTCGAGCCATTCACTCGATCATGGAGTCAAAAGAATGGAGGATAAGACCTTGGCTGAAGAAGGTCCTATACTCAAGAGCAGCATTCTCTAAGACTATGGAGATCTTGGCTGGGTTTGTAAGTGGACATTCTATGACCCGCATTGCCACCTCGCAGAATCGATCGATGAAATCCTCGAAGGATTCTCCAGGGTTTTGTTTTATTGCACTGAGTTCGCCCAGGGAGAGGGGTCTTGGTGTCAACCCGCCATAGTGAGAGACGGATAGGTTGAACATTTCGTCTAGAGTGATGTGTGGTCGAGCAGACATTGTTCTCCGATGTCAGTTCAAGGCCTCATCGGTCAATGTTTGTGAAAAGATGGCCTTCAGTTGGTTAGGCATGTCTCGCAAAGCTCGAACGGAGAGAAGGAATGCGTTCAAAAGGGCAGAAACAAAACAGATCTATCTGAAGCAATTTTTTTTTTTTTAATTTTATTTTAGGTAAAAAATTGGTCAATTGGGAGCCAAAAGTCCATGGAATGGTCCTGTGGGTCCCAAAACTTATCTGGGACACTTACAATTGGGAGACACGGGTGGTGTCGCCCAGGCGGCACTAGTGGTGTCGCCCTTGCAGAGTGGGCGACACGACTGGGTCGCCCAAAAAATTATTTTTTTATATTTTTATCTTGTTAATCTTGATGAAATAAGACTAATTTAAACTTGGAAGAAGCAGGAAATAAAAGCATTTATGATGAAATAAATTAAAATAAAATAAAATAAAAAAGCCTAGATTGAACTGAAAATAAAGTTTTTGTATTTTTAAAAATTTTATTTTGATCTGAAGTTTTTTGTGCAATCACAAAAGAGTCCCTAGAACAAATCCACAAAGTTCCAGAGGTTTCTGGAACTTTTGAATTTGGGCGCCAATAGGTGTTGCTTAAAAAAAGTAGGGTTTTCGAGCATCGAAACCCTGAATTCTGGTCATAACCGACTTTTGGGACCTTTTGTGACTGAAAACAGTGAAAAACAGTGAATAAAAATCGTATGTGGAAGCTTGGATCAAGCTTGAAATAGCCCCACGGTGGGCGCCAAACTGTTTACAATGAAAATCTGACAGATTTTTCGATCAAGATCTCTCGAATTTTAACACCTTAAGTTAATTAAAAAGTTGTAAATAAAGTGGTAGAATAAGTGGGACAGATCAAATTCATATTTGAGGCCAGATTTGCCAGGAAAAGAGCAGATCTACTCTCAGATCTGTGACAGAGCCAGCATTATCCAAAGCATTAAAATACGATTTTTAAGACAAGTTAACAGATCAAAAATAAATAAAAGAAGCAAAATAGTGAAAAGAAGAAGAAAGAGAGAGGAAGAAATAATACCAAACTGGGCTGGATGGCTCGGGATTCTCGAGCCTTCGAGGGCTCACCCGTATCAAGACCGGTCCCTTTTGCCTCTCTAATTTTGGATGTTGACCAGCAAATCTCTGGTGTAAAGGGTTAGATCTAGGGTTGTTTTACCCTGATTCTAGTTTTGATCTAGGGTTTTTGTGCCCTAGGTCTAGGTTTTCTCAGTCTTGGGGGTTAGGACTTCAGGAGGCTAGGGTTTCTATTTTCTCTAAGGTTTTTAAATTTAGAGATTTTTTTAAAGATATCGGTCTTTCTGGGGTCTGGAGGAGAATTTCCTTAGTTTTCTAAAAATTTTCTGATCTCCAGAGGTTGAATATGAATTGTGAGATTTTTCTAATTTTTTGGGATTTTTCTTAAATTTTTAGGAATTTTTTAAGGGTTTTTTTTATTTTTGGTATTTTTGATATTTTTGGTTAATTTTCCTAATTTCAATAATTTATAAGGTATTTTTTGTCTCTTTTTGTCTCTCCTTTTGGGTTAGGGAGAGGGGGTACTTATAAGATTCAATTAGTGATTTTTTCTAAATTTTTTGAAGTTTTTTCAGAAGTTTTTGGATTTATCTTGAAGTTTTAACCTTATCTAATTAAAGAAAACACGTTTACTGCATCATCAGCCCGCATCTGGGCTTGTCGGGCCCGTTACAGCTAGGCCCGCAGCCCGACAGTTGGGTCTCACATGGACTAAATTGTCATTTGTTATATCTTTTTATACGCAGGTCCAATTTAGACGATTCTTGGACCGTTGGAAAGCTCTTGGGTTCTACTTCAACGTGGGATAGGATTTGGGTAGTTTTGGGGTAATTACATTGAGTCTACTAGGATGATGTGGCCCTACAGGTTCGAAAAACGATAGAATTTGTCAGATTTAAAATGGGGTGTCTACATGTGTAATAACAGATGTTAGGATGTTTTCTCTAAAAACTGAAGGTTATGGATCATGTTTATGAAGTATGTTGTACTACTGTGAAATTCCAGGAGTGTGTATGTTCTTGAAAGAGGCTTTTGAACAGTCAAATGGGGCCGATTGATCTTAAGTCACTGCAATTAGAGATATATATGAGTCTAGTAAAATGTTCGTATTTTCTCTTTGCTGAAATTCTTTATAAAAATGACGTTATATTCCAAAATGTATGAGCATGTCACTATTGACTATTTTCCTGAATTTTTTCACTGCCTCTGCTGTTACCACTAGTTTTAACTAATCAAACGAAGTCCATTTCCTTTCAAACCACCACCATTTAAAAGATCTTTGAGTGGGCTATGTAGAAAGTATTTTCAAATTCCTCTTTGATTGGAAGTTATGTATCTTTTTATGAAGAGATGTCACAGTGAACAGTTTTGATAAAGACCAAAACTATCATTTTGTTTGACACAGACTTTTGAACAACCAAATGGAGTCCAAATACTTTCAAATTGGCCTTGTTAGAAAGAGATATGTTTTGGCTTGAACTTTGATTTTTGGAAGTGTCAATTCTTCGCGGTTTAAGAGCTATAGTGATGCGAAGTAGGTTATCTTGTTGTTTCATGTATATAGCAGGGTACCACAATTAATCCTCATCCTCTTGAACTTTTAAGAGGGCCAGTGAGGTCCAATTGTCTTCGATCCACCTTCGTACGAGGGATAGGTGTGTCTAATACAAACTTTGTTTTGGAACCATATTAAAAATTTTAATGGACCAGAAGTTACAACCCTAACGGTGATCGCACGTCATTGCTTACAATTGTAGGAAATTGAACTGTAAAGCTTAAACTGGAATATCGTTAGTGCCACTATGATATTGTCCTTATGACACTGTTAAGATGTGATATTGCTACTGTCATGTTAAGATACTGATATTGTCATAATGCGACATTGTTATTATAATTTTGGTCCCTACGCAAAGGGGCACCCACTTGTAGCGGACACAATTATATTGCTATGATATGTGAATGGGCACCTACTGTGTGAAAGATGGTGCCATTAATATTCTATTTATGTGATATGTGAATGGGCACCTACTGTGTGAATGATGGTGCCGTTAATATGCTATTTATGTGATATGTGAATGGGCACCTACTGTGTGAATGATGGTGTCGTTAATATGCTATTTATGTGATATGTGAATGAGCACCTACTGTGTGAATGATGATGTCGTTAATATGCTATTTATGTGATATGTGAATGGGCACCTACTGTGTGAATGATGGTGACGGCAGCTGTGAACTTTCCCTAACTCCCCATGATAAGAAAGGAGTCAGGATGTGAATGTGAACATTTGGGTGGGTTGCACCCCCCAGGTTATTATGGGCACTACGCAATGGGTCACCCAATAGTAGTGTAATATTCTCTCGCCATAAGAGCATAAGAAGAGGGATCTGCTTACTGGGCTTTCAGCTCACTCCTTTTTATTTACATGATTGTAGAGTAAAGGGTGTTAACATCTGTGTTGGAGTCAAGTAAGCCGTGTTTGGGTAACTGAAGCTTGAAGTCTGAGGAGGTGAAGAGCCATCTTTTGAAGATTTTCATAGTATGTTTTGGGTGGACTTACCACTGTGATGTAGACTTTATTTTGTGTATTTTGGGCCAATAGTGCCTTGAAGAAAATTGTATGAACTTTTGGATATCAATGTGAATGGTTTGACCATACTTTTGGATGTACTACTTGTCTTTATGTGTAGATTTTAGTTTTTCTTTCACGGTTTGCTTTTGATTCCGCTTTTTCATGCTATTGAGCCACTCCCACCTGAGTGACATTTGCCAGCTCATGTCGTGATCCTGCTCTCTGCCGTCGTCGGCTCGTACGGTTTAGGGCTTAGGGGCGGGGTCGTAAAACCTCAGGCACCAATCAAGCACAAAACACCAGGGGTAACAGGCCGAATCCCCACACCAACCAACCGAAGAATGTAATCAGTGTGGCCGTCACAACCGTGCCTCTCGATGCTAACCTGCAACTAATGCTGCCCCTCTGCCAGCCATGGACATGCCATGAGGGTTACTGACTAAAGCTTAGATAGACTCACAATAGCAAGCCCCTCAGAAACATAATTATAATAACATGTCGCTGCCACGCAAATATCACCAAACCGAGGAGTTCTTGCACATATTGAATCAGAAATACAACATTAATAAGGAGTGGTTCTCGACCGTCCTGAAAATGCTTCTCGAATAGGAGATGTTGGTGCTCCCCATCGTCAAGAAGTCAGAGCAAGCCGAACTCTTTGATAGCCCCAAGTATTGTGCTTACCATCAGATGTTAGGACACCCAGTCCAAGATTGCATCCAGCTAAAAGAGCACATCGAGGCCCTGATTTGAAACAGACAGATCGATCTAGAAAGCCTCAAGAAAGCTTTCGGGGCCTCAAAAGCCTCGCACATGGACAAAATCCAAGAGGAGTCAACTAACGACTCTGTTGTTGCTGAACTGTCTCCCAAGCGATTTTCTACCATATTCGACATGATGGTCCAGCATGAGATGATAGCGCCTTGCAGCCCCAAAAAAAATAAGGATCAAACGTACAGAAAGCCAAAACCCTTGGTGCAGATATCACCAACAAAAGGGTCATGACTTGGCCAATTGCAGGGCATTTCGCTCTATCTTAAAAAACTACATCCAAATCAGTCAGATAGTCCTAATGGGTGAACAGCCCTCATCACCACACGTAAACCAGGAAGAGCAAACTTCCTCACAAAAAGGGTCTCACTCGACTCAATCTCCGCCCTCTACGAGTGGAAAAGTCTGAAGACCTAAGACCCAATTGGTCTCAAAGGCAAGACCTTAAATCGCCTTCCCTAAAAAAAAAATCAATCATCATCAAACAAAAACAGCTCTTCATTATGGTCAAAGGGTTACAAAAGGATCCGAGTGAAGCTCAAAAAGCCCATTGAAGAAAAGAAAAAATAAGAAGAACAAGAAGAACAAGAAGATCAAGAAGAGGAGTAGGAAAGTCTCGCGCTTTCAGAAACAATCAAGAGACTCCTCAATCATCGCTTTCAGCTCCTCTACGCACCGAAGCATGATCAGTTTCTCTTCTCGAAGGCAAGAGATCTCTTGGGTGGTCGAATTGGTCAAGTTGGCGACTGCCGCCGAATCGAAATCCAACTGCTCGAGCTCGCGCGACTGCTAATGTAACGCCTCCCAACTGGAGTCTCGATGAGAGCTTAATGGGGCCACCCGAGCATGCAATTCCTCCATCTCGACCCTCACAATCTCGAGCTCCCTAGAAAGGCTCACAACCTCCTCTGACAAAGAGTCCCTCTCCAAAACAAGCAGAGCACATGTTTGTGTAGGTTGCCGCACAAGGTCTTGCTGGTCGGCCAAATCCTCCTCCAAGGATCCAAGCGCCTCTCTAAAGATGCATGTGTTGCATCTTCACACGAAAGGGCTTCGGTTCTCCAGTCACTGAGATCTTGCAGCAATCCATCAAGGCAGTCAAAAACTTCCTTGTTGGGCTACACACCCCTTAAGCTGATTGTGCAAGCCCTGAACGTCTCCATCCTTTCCCCAAGGTCCGATAAAGAACACCCCCTTAATTTCTGAAGACCCGAATAGAGCATCACAACTGCGGAGGACTAGAAAAGCCACTTCCGTCAAGAAGAGGCACGGGTCTCGTAGTAACAAGTGGTGTCAAAGACTTCGAAATAGCGTGAAGCTCAAATGGAGGACTTCCCAGAGGCCACCTCCCCCCCCCCCTCCTCAATGCAGGTGAATCCGAGGACTGCGCCGCCGGCATACCGAAAAGACGAACCCTCAAAGTACTTGTTTCTTCCTACATAGCTTCTGGGGCAGGAGGGACAGACAACGCAGGGTGTGCAGAAGACACAACTCGGCTACTAGCGGCAGGAGTTGCGCTAACCTCAACCCTTGACATGGGGGTTTCTCGAGCCACGCCCGGAACCAAGTAAGGGCGCACTCAACCACCCAGGCCAACTATCGACCAATCGCAGTACTACTGCAAGAGTTGAATGCGATGCAGATTCTGGAGCGCTACAAGTTCCTAACCGAGCCCATCTCTCATCGGAGGGCACTGAAGACACCATTACTAGACGCAAGTCTTCCTTATTCGAAGAAGGGACGTGCAAAGATTCTCTCCCTATTTTTCTCTCTCTCTCTTCCTATCTTCCCTCCCCTTGGGAGGAGCGCTCTGGGGCTCAACGGAAGCAGGAGCCCTTGGAGTGCGATTAACCCGTCCGGACAAGCCAGAATGGGATTCACCCTCAACTCGAGCAGGGGGAGCCGGTGCAAGACCTTCTTTGCGAGATGGGTCCACTCCCCTTTTACTCTGACCAAAATCACCTCCAGGTTGTCAAAGAAGGATCGCGTCCTTCACTTCAACGAGAGTAGCTTCACCCGTTCTCATCCTCGCTTAATAAACGAGGCTTGGCCAGTTCCTGTCAGTTGGCAGGATAATGATCCAAGCCTAAAATAGCGGAGAAAGGAGGAGGGACGAAGCACCTTCCAGCCCTGTCGTCGCGACTAGAGCCACTGGCGGCTTGCCATGGGTGATCCATGCCCCAATACCTAGCATTAGAGAAATCCCACCACCGTCGGTAGCTCGCAGTTGTGTTGCCTACATGGCCATAATGGGGGACCACAAACTTGCTCCGCTAAGGGAGAAAAAGACAAGTCTCCCAAGCCATCCACATGTCGAGGTCAGTCCAGACCTCACGACTCGCCCCAGAGGCCTCATGGTCATGCAACGCCCCCTTCTTCCCATACTTCTTTGAAAAAGAAATGGTGGCGCAACATCCCTGATCCAAGCCATGTTGGCATGCAAAATGGTGAGGGAAGTAACCCTCCAGCTTCTTGCACCTCACTCCCCTGAATAGAAGAACGCAACCTCGGACGCTTATGAGGTACATGGCCTCTTTTGTCTTGATAATCGCCTTATTAAGCGTGAGGCCAAAAGCGTCGATAAAAATGTTGTCGGAGGGCCCGCCAACAGGGAAAGGCCTCTCGCGAGCAAAGAAAGATGCATCAGTCAGGAGCTCACGAACTGCATTCGGCTCTCTAACCACAGCCTTCACATCCTAGCAATCTTCAACATGTGCGGGCATGCTGCCATTGCGAGGTTCCCGTTGAGCTTGTACGCCCCGAGAAAATATGTGGAAAGCCACCCGAAGACATAATGCACTGGGAAGCTCATGGTGAAGCACCCCGAAAAGCCTTCACCCAGGGAGCCTTAGTTGTTATTATCCTTCGAAGGGACTTTCCACGAGCAATAGACCCTAACCTGTGGAAGATGCTACACAAGACCCGTTGGGCCACCGCGAAGCCGGTACCTTAGGCCATCATGCAGGCCACATAAAAGCAACCAGGCCGAATGACATAGCCCTTCGCCCCCAGAAGAGCAAACATGCACAGGAAGAGGGCCAAGTAAGTAGCCAGGTACACTCGGTCCCAGACATTCCACCTTGGAGGGGCAATCGACTTCTTCGAAGCCTTGATTGCCACCGCCTGCTGAGACTAGTCTACCCATGAGATGCTCGAACCTAGATCTTCACCCTCTTGGCGGTTACCATGAAAGTAATCTCGCCATGCTTCAAAATGTACCCCACCAGTTTTGGGCTGCAACTATCAGTACAACAACTGATAAATCTCGAACAACTCACTCGACTCAAAGGAGCACGCTTACCCCTGATGGGCTCACCCCCAAAAATGGCCCCGTTGCCAGGGACAAATTCCTCATACTCCTCCCCCAGCAAGGCAAGGCCATCTACAAAATACAATCAAGCAGGGTGATACCTGCCTCACCCTCCTGCAAAAGCCAACTGTTGGCATGACAACACCATGTCTCCAAAAGAGCCTTTACGGTGTTTAAACACCGATCATAGTAACCAGCCGAGCATTGATATGCTGCGGCTATACCATATTCCTTCAAAGTGCCGGTGAAAGAATCCAACACGTCCAACATCCAAGTATTGTATCCCGCCAAATGCTGATGCTCCCCTTTAAAATGAAGAGCGCCTGCAGCCCACTAAAGACCAGGCTTGGCCAACATCCTCTTCCCCAATGTCGGCATGATCTAGTCGGAAGGAGAATGCATGTGCAAAGCATGATAGAGGACTACGCCATCTCTCTAAATGAGAGGTTCACTGTCAGCATCTTCATACAGGCAAAGCTCCGTGCTCTCTCCTGCAAAGGTAAAACGAGAAGGCCATGAGAGCTCTTAGCTAGGCTCAAGCTCTCCTAGAAAAGCTGCCATCGTCAGAGATACCCCAGTGTAGAGGTTCGACCCTAACTCGCCAATGCTAGGGAGCTAGTTCACATCGAGGACTCGCACTACAAAAAAAAAGAAAAAAAAGAGAAGCGATGAGACAACCACGCCTGCCTGACTAAAGACCGGGAGAACGAGGACAAACGAAAAGTTAAGAAGAAAGACCAAGAAAACCATGCATATTTAAAGAAAAGAAAAGCCCTACCAGGAGGAGGGGCTAAACTCGTACCAGCCAGTATTGCCGAGAACTTGCACCACCAAAGATGTCCACCCCAGAATAGATGGCAAATGAAAGGAAGGTGTGCAAACAAAAGAAAAAACAAAATAGGAGGTAAGAATGCAAGAAAAATGCGAGAAGAAAGGGAAAATAGGAACTAATCCTCCTGGGTCGACAGTAAAAAGCTTTGGTGAAAGACCGAGGAATGTTCCTCACCAACCCTCTTATAATCACAAATGGGAAGAGGAATCGCCCAGAAGCTAGCCGCAGGACACGCGTCCCAATCACGGAAGAACACCAAGCGGCACGCGAGGTGAAACATCCCGCTAAAATAGGGCCCAAGAAGCATTACATGTGCGAAACATCGCACAGTCCAGGGGTATGGTAGTATTAAACACATGCATAATGAAAGTGTCGCACGAACGAGGAAGATCGTGCTCATCCCGAGGAGAGCAGCCATGCAGCAATTAAAAGCGTCATGCTAACCCAAAGCGCGCCGCTAACCCAAATCACGATTATTCCTCACGCACGACATCCCGAAAAGACGGCGCACCCATACTTACTCAACGGACAGTCCTGGTACACAACACTCTTGTACACGACACTCTTTCTCTATGCTTCAATAGATTTCAAACTACCCTAGGAACACAATGATCCTTTGTGTATCTCGGCACACACTCACATGTCCACAAGCGAGGGAACTTCATTCCTTGCACCACTCACACACTCAAGAAGGAGGCATCTGGGCCTTCCAAGTAAGGCATATCATGCCTCCCCAAAAACAAAAAAAAAAGTCGTCAGAGAGGGAACGAGGAGAAAAATACGCTAAAAAAAAAAAGAAAAAAAGAG
Organism: Amborella trichopoda; assembly: GCF_054954075.1. Classification (NCBI taxonomy): domain Eukaryota; kingdom Viridiplantae; phylum Streptophyta; class Magnoliopsida; order Amborellales; family Amborellaceae; genus Amborella; species Amborella trichopoda. The sequence goes on from NC_142348.1 coordinate 37,600,256, forward strand.
AGCATTCAAGGCGAAGGGAAAGAGGATTTATTCATAGATAAAGGGAAGTACAAATTTCTGTTACAACTTTTGAAATGGCCCTTTATCAGAAATAAAAAATTGCTTCTACATGAGAGTTGCTTCGATTTCCTCAAGGCACAAACGACTGGTCATTCTTCTCGAAAAGGATTCGAACACCAAAAAAAAAATCAAAGACATCACTCCACAAGGGTAGGATCCTTCCCTCTAAAGACAACTTCAAATATCTAGATAGAAGGACCTCCCTCGTGCAAGCTATGAAGCTGCCCCTTTCTAAGTTGGCAGCTATCTCCAAGGAGCAACCTCATTCTCTCTAAGTAAGGCCTTCAAAAAACCAAAGAAAACTCCTTGTTCCTTCTCGAGACAAAGTGAAGGTGAAAAAGGGGCGTCATCCAAAGAAAGCCAAAACAGGACACCCCTCTCGTTATAATAGGTGGCTTATTCAAGCACCAGACAGTAGACACGACCAAATTCCTCATTTGGTTGATCTTCACCACCAAAGAGACAGCCAAGTCAAAACCTTCACGAACCATCCCTTGATGAACAAGACTAGAGCTAAGTGCGACGACACCTAATATCGTATACACAATCATAAGCATCCTTCTCCAGCTCTCAAGAGCACGAAAACAACTAGAGGGCTCAAGCCCACCATGAAAGGTTGGGCCACCCATCGAGGCTCTTTAAACAAGCTCAACTCTAAACAAGCAAAGGAAAGCTCCTTGTGCTGCCTCTCAGCCTAAATGCCCCATTTTATAAAGGAATTGTAGGCTCGTCATTAAAAAGCTTGCCATTTCCCAAGAAGTGCGTACAACTACATCGACATGCGTCATCAAATGACTCTTCAATCCCTCAACGGTCTGCGTCTTTGCCGCCACGCCTTCCATGCACCTATATCACCAGATCACGAGGCAGATCTCATGCTATTTCGTCTGCCAAACATTACCTCACCAAGGGAAGGCCTGCCACACCCTTCCATATCCCATCATCCCCTCCGACCACATGTCGCCCTCGAGCAATATGCCCTCAAAAGCAAGCAACTAGACCGAGGCCTTCTGTCCTCGCTCTCCTCCCATGGCCCCCACTGCTGCGGTGAGCACACACAAAAATAAAACGACAGACGGGCATGGCCACGAAGCCATGAGTAAGAGTGATTCTGTAAGCAAAACCGAGCATGGAGGAAACCTGAAAGGGCGCTAAGAGTAAAAATGGAAAGATATAAAAGGTGGACGTGACCTCGAAGTCACGTGTAAAGCGCCTCAACAAAAAAAAGTCGGTGAAAACCACCATCGTGACACCACTTCTACTCCAAGTGAAAACCCGAAAAGGGCACTTGGAGTAAACAAGGAACTCACAAGCAATACGGCTATTCACTTGCCACTCCAAAAATCTCTGGCCTTAGTGCCACTCCAATAATCTCCGACCTTCGCGCCACTCCTCAAAAAAAACCATTTCTGACCTTTGCGCCATTCCTTAGTGCCACTTCTCAAAAAAAAAAAAAAATTTTCTAATCTTAGTGTCACTCCTCAAAAAATTTATGGCCTTAGCACCACTCCTCAAAAAACTTTTCGGCCTCAGCGTCAATCCAAAATCTCCGGGCCAGCGCCACCCCTCAAAAATTTCCGGCCTCAAAGCCACTCCAAAAATTTTCGACCCAGCGCCACCCCTTGAAAATTTTCGGTCTCAGCGTCACTCCTCCAAAAATGTTCGACCTTAGTGCCACTCCTCAAAAATTTTCGGCCTCAGCCACTCCTCCAAAAATCTCCAACCTTAGCGCCACTCCAAAAATTTCCGACCTTAGTGCCACTCCTACAAAATTTCTGGCCTTAAAACCACTCCCCTAAAATTTCTGGCCTTAGCACCACTCCTTAAAAAATTTCGGCCTTAGCGCCCCTCCTCAAATAAATATTTTTTTTTTTTCCAACCTTAGCGCCACTCCTCAAAACCTTTCTGGTTTTAATGCCACTCCAATAATCTCCGGCCTTAACACCACACCTCAAAAAAAAAAAAAAAAAGTTTTTTGCCTTAGCGCCACTCCTCAAAAAAATTTTAGCCTCAACACCACTCCAAAAAACTCCAGCCCAGCACCACCCCCTCAAAAATTTCTAACCTCAACGCCACGCCAAAAATTTTCGGCCCATCGCCACCCCTCAAAAATTTTCGGCCTCAGCGCCATTCCTCAAAAAATGTTTGGCCAAAGCGCCACTCCTCAAAAAATTTTGGCCTCAGCACCACTCCTCCAAAAATCTTCAGCCTTAGAGCTACTCCAAAAATTTTCGGCCTTAGAGCTACTCCTCAAAAATTCCGGCCTTAATGCCACTCCCCTAAAATTTCGGACCTTAGCATCAATCCTCAAAAATTTCTAGCCTTAATACCACTGCTCCAAAAATCTCCGGCCTTAGCGCCACTCCTCAAAAATTTTCTGGCCTTAGCGCCACTCCTCAAAAAATTTCTGGCCTTAGCGCCACTCCTCAAAAATTTTCGGCCTCAGCACCATTCTCCAAAAATCTCCGGCCTTAGCACCACTCCAAAAATTTTTGGCCTTAGCGCCACTCCCTTAAACTTTCCAGCCTTAGTGCCACTCCTAAAAAAATAAAAATTTTCGGCCTCAGCGCCACTCCTCCAAAAATCTCCAACATTAGCGCCACTCCTCAAAAAAAAAAATTTCTGACCCAGCACCACCTCTTGAAAAGTTCTAGCCTTAGCGCCACTCCTCCAAAAAATTTTGGCCTTGGTGCCACCCCTTAAACTTTCGGCCCAGCGCCACCAAAAGAAAACTCTCATAGCACAAGAATGTGTGCTCTGACCAAAGCAACAACAAACCCCCCCTCGAACGTTGAAGGTCATTCCTCCCGAATCTTAAGCTTCCAACAGCCGGACTGGGATCGACGCTCGTCAAGGGCACTCAGAAGATAATCCCAGAGCCACCGAGCTATGCCTTTCACATTACCTGATCGGTGATAGCATCTGTGTTCTTTACCCCCTCAACACACCATGTGACACCACCATATCATCACCATGAAGTCGCTTAAAAGTAAAAAAAGAAAAAAAAAAAAGAAAAAAAAGGAAGAAGTAGAAAGGAAAATCACACCAACAGGTCAAAGATGCCCCCGAAGGACACATGATCGCCAAGCCAGAGCAGCACCTCCCCTTAAACACTCAGGGTAAAGTCTCACTAAAGAGGCGGCCTCAAAAACCCTCCATATCGACTGGACCAGACTTTTCAGAATAGGCCACAGAAAAAGCCCCCGACTGGACCTGGTAGGATGGGAACCATAAGAGGTACCCTGCCCCTCCAAACCACCCAAACCTCCGGTAAGGCGACTCATGCACCCGCCAAGGGCCCCTTGATCGTCTATCCAAGGCATAGGTCTCCTCGCAAGACAAGACATAAAAAGGCCTCTCAAACCTCTTAGTAAGGATTCCAACGATGAGCTTCGACGTCAAAAATCACTTCTTTTTTCGAATGTTGCACTTCTCGCTCCTCTCGGGGCGCAGCATCCGTCGGGGCAAGTTCTTATATGTCATTTTTGAGGTACCTTAGTCCCTCAAGAAAAATAAAAGAGAGAGCTGGCTACAACCTAGTAATAACGGCACACAAGACACAGTTGTGCTGGAATAGTAGCCAAGAGTAAGCCTCAAACCAAAACGACTAAGAGAAAATGCCTGCACGACCAAGAGACAAAGTCTCATGCCATCATCGTGAACATAGGAACTGGGTACGTACTCCAAACAGTCGTTGTCGTCGTCTTCCAAAAGAAGTGGGCCCAGGCTTAGTCGGGTCAATCCAGTAGTGCTAAGCCCGACCCATCACGAAATAGGGCAGAGGCATGCTTTCACCATACGACATCACCGAACCAGTCGACAGCCATGGAGATTTTCGGCCACTCCTCGACGAGCTCGCGACTCCTCCTCTATAGCAGAAGAGTGGCCGAAGCCTCAGTCGTTGGCGAAACCTCAACGACGCACAGATAGGTAGCTCTCTTCTCTTGAAGATACCTAACACCACAGGAACTTTCTCTCCTCCCCTCTAAACACGTAATCGCACATGTGTGTGAAACCGCGGAGGCACGAGCAAGTCAAAAGACTCAAACCAATGCGCGGTCGTGTCTAGCCCCCTTTTTCCTGGTCAGTTTAATCGAAACCGAGGAAACCCACCCTGCTCGCCTTTTCGACCACTCGAAGAGACATCGCTGAAAGAAAACCAACCCAAGAGAGAAGAATTAAGACATACATTGAAATTTAAACTTGAGAGAGGTGAAAAGAGCCAATAACGTCTGAAGAGAGTCCCTGACCAAACCGTTCTGGTGAACAGCCACAGGGCTTTAGTAACTGATCTAAGAGGGCAGGCCTCTCGGACGTCCCGCAGCGACGAGGTGAGTAAATTGACCTTCTCTCATTGTAAAATCTCTCTCTTTGTTGGTAGCCTATCCACATTAGAGAAAGCATGTGTGCTTGCGTCACCCAACGTGTCTTGCGTGCGCGCCTTCTGCGGTTGTTTGAGAGAGGATTTGCTCCCCGCGCCCCATGCGAGGAATCTAGAAAAAATCAGGCCCCGACCAACGAAATGAGCAAGCTAATAAGTGACTGGCGGCAACGAGAACATAATGTTGTCAAGGTAGACGTGGATAAATATAGTGCAACACCTATAAACGAGTACATGGCCTGGTATAGCATGTCTGTACACAGATATAAAGAAACCCCCATGTGCCCACCCTCGCAGTTGCAATCACATGTACAATGCTATATAGGCCATGATGACGACAAAAGATTGGTATACTATTAAATTTACATATTTTATTTATTTGTTTAATGTATATTCAAACTAATGGTCTATTTTGTTTTTTTATTGTCTACTTGCAGCATTATACTTGTATAGGGATGCTACAAGATGCACTTAATAGTGAAATATTCATAGGGGAATCTAGGCATTATGTATAGGCGGTCCATGATTTGCTATTGCAAGATACTATTGTAGAGATAGGTGTTGAGAAGACAGCGTGGACTAGGGGTGAACTGGAGAATCAAAGCGAGAAGAGTGAAAACCAGGACGACGATGAGGATGGAGGTTTCGAAGAGGACATTGAAAATCATGAGGATGGTGAGGAGGGAGATAGTGGAGAGCAGGAAAGTGAGAGAGTGGAGGACAATAAGAGGAAAATAAAGATAAGAGATGATCAATTTCAAGTGCATATCTCTGCATCGGCATTATATAACGAATCAAGGTGGAATTTGTAATCGCGAAGAGAGGGGGATGTCCAGGAGGGAAGGACCGTGGAGGAACCTCTTACGAAGGGAAAGGGTATTCCTACCTGACCAAAAATAGGCCCAAGGCGAAGAAACTGACTAACATATACTATTGAGTTTGATGCTTACTTTTGAAATAGATGTTAAGTAATTTTACATTTAAAAGGGTATTTTAGATATTTGATATATACTTTTGAGGTTAACAGGAAAATTCAATGCTTCAAAGATTAACTGGAACATATTGACTTATAAACATTTTTTTTTCGTTTGGAATGTCTCAATGAACTTATTTCTTTATCATGTTACATTGAAAATCCATAATGCAATATCGTTGGTGATATCAATGTATTTATCAAGCATTATATAATGTGATGCCCAATTGAAAATACAAGCATGATATAATGTAATGCCAAGGATATGAGGCCCCAAAATAATCTCAAGCTAAAGTTCTATCTTCAAGATTCTCAACCACAACATTAGCTCAATATCGCTTCATACAAACCAATTTCCATACGATGCTCAAAAAATTGAATGGGCAAAATGTAGAGTTGGTATGGGAAAATGCAAAGGCGGTCTGACAAAAAGATAAATGTGGTCCAACAAATTTTATCTTTGGTTCGACAATACACAAATGCGGTCCGGCAATCTATGAAGGCTGTCCGACAATTCACAAAGGCGGTCCGACAAATGTTATTGGAATTAAAAGGGGTCCGACAATCTACATCGGCGGTCCAGCAATTCACAAATGCAATTCGACAATTCACAATGGCGGTCCGGCATCATATGTTACTGGAATTAAAAGGGGTCGACAATCTAACGATCATTCGACAGTTCACAAATGCAATCTGATAATTTACAAAGGCTGTCCTACAATTCACGAAAGCGGTCCGGTAGCAAATGTTACTGGAACTAAAAAGGGTCCAGCAATCTATAATGACGACCCGAGAATTCAAAACAGCGGTCCGACAGAAAATATTACTAGAATTAAGAGGGGTCCGGCAATCATACTGGAATTAAAAGGGGTCCAACAATCATAACGGCGGTCCAACAATTTAAAAATGTAGTCCAACAATTCTCAAAGGCGGTCCGGTAGCAAATGTTACTAGAATTAAAAGGCGTCTGACACCCTATTACGGCAGTCTCGCACTATTTGTGAACCCCCAAGCAATCAGGCACTTTTTTGTTGCAATCTGCCAGTATTATTCTGCGGATAAGGTTTCTATACTTCTCCTACAATATAGAAGATCTATGCTTCCCCTACCATCCAACCGTCCAATTTTGATCAAGAGAGCCACTCACCGTCTGATCTTAGATCTGACGTCTCAAAGTATTTTATTTTTAGTGTTTTTTATACAAGTTGTAGAATTTGGTACGTGCCATCTTCTCATTGGGGCGTACTTATAAAAAATATTAAAAATAATTTTTCGATAAAATATAATGACCAAAATACCCCTTAAAAATTTCAGGGGTATTTTGGTCATTTTATTTCATTGAAAATATTGTTTTTATATTTTTTGCTAGTGCGAATTAATAGAGGATTTGATGTATTAAATTTCATGTTAAAATAGTTTGTAAAAAAAAATTAAAAAAAAAATAGTATAGAGATGTGACATTGTGATTGAGGCAATCTTAGCCCTCCATTCAGCATGGATGGTTGGATAAGGAGAAGTATATAAGTTTTATGTTGTAGGAGAATCATAGAAAGCTTGTTGCGGTCCAACAATTAGTGTAGTTTTGGCTATTTTTTGGTATTGAACGTCAGTCCACGTCAATGTCTGCAAAACATGATTTCTTATGAATGGAAAAGGGCATTTTTGTAAAAAAAAACATTTTGACTTGGAGGTATTTGCTATAAAACATAGTTTTGGGGTAAAAGTAGTGATAAAAAATTTGGTTGTGGGAAAGTTGTTTCGAAAGTTTACTTTTGGTGGATAATTTTCCCATTTTGATATTTTATAAATAATTAAGAAAACATGATGTATTGAAAAAAATGACAATTTGGTTATGGCTTTGTACCTAATTCTAATAGTCCCCCATCGCGATCTCCACCAATTGGTGTAATCAATGGTGGTTGTTCCATTTCCATGTAGGACTCAAGCTCATCATCTGACGCATAAGAAAAGTTCAAAAAAAAAAAACATTTAGTGTTATTATTTTTATTTTTTGTAGGGATAGGAAGAGATAAGTTATGTGGGTTTGAGTTTGGTGTGTGATTTACTTTGGGAAGGCCTATTTTTTAGTTTAGGAAATAGATCTTTAAGATAAGTAGAGATTATCTTTTAGAAAGAAAAGATAACATGAGATTTAAGGAGATCTAAATAAAGCCAATATTGAAATATTGAAAAGCCAATATTGAAAGAGATATAAATTAGAGGGAGTTAAAAGTTGTTAGGAGATTAGAGAGACACGTGAAGAAAGAGAAAAACATGGACATAAAGAGAGAAAATAGGGAGGGAGGAAAATGTGGGAGAAAGAGAGAGTTAATTTTTGTGGTTCTTTTATTTATTTAATTACTCATTTTCTTCAAAATCTATTTAAAGGAAGAGTCACACATTGTAAAGATTAGAGACTGAGAATTGAGTAAATTTGGTCTTGTGAAAAGATTGTTTTTAAGATGGATTCCCTTGTAGACCTTGAGAGATGGTATATTATCTCGACTTTTTTTTCTTCTTTGGTTTTATTTTTTATTATTCCGGTATTATTTCTCCCTACATCACCTCGAGGACTCCTTAAGTCATGCATTTTATCTTGCTTAGTGTCCATAAATACATTGATTGTGAAATGCTAAAATCAAATTTTAGTTGTACAAAATAAATAATAAAGTTTTAACATAATGTGACAAATATTTCATTGAAATATTATATCTTACCTTTGCCTTGCCTTCATGTTATACTTAACAAGTACTGCCAAATCATTTAATCTCTGATGCCTTGTTCCTTTTCTTAGTATGTATATTCTCAAATATACTCCAATTACACTACATCATAAGTCTAGCTAAGGATGAGAATACCAACTCTTTGAAGGTGAGGAGTGCCACTTCCAAAATGTGCCCACCAATCAGTTACATATATGTAAAAGTAGGAGTCAATGAATTGGCAATTTAATGGCAAAACATTATGGATTCCAATATTAATATAACATTCATTTAAAAAACTTATAAGTTCTATTATCATACCCGATAAAAAGGCATTGCGTGATTGAATAGCCATGGGACGACGAAAAGCTCCTGCCACTTCATGACACAATTGATATCTTGGTTGATTTTCATTTGGTTTTGGGTATCCAATTGTAGATGATTGATGCAGCCGAGTACTTCAGAGCCTACATCTTGGCTAGAGCATTTTTTATAAAAAAATTGAGTTTTTTTTTTTTTTTGGGAAAAGTTTATATGCAGCCGAGGTTCTAAACAATCAAATTTGAGCCTAACTCAAAATTTTTCCTAAAAGAGGTTGTTTTGATGCCCAAATATCTTCAAATTGATCATCTCGACATCAAGATGCATAGACATGAGAAAAAAATGGATTTCAAGTTTTGTAAATAGTGTATTTTGTTACGCATTTTTGGACCGTCATTTTTCAAGATATTCAAGTTTTCATAGATTTGCCTATCTGCACTATTTTTTAAGCTTTAAACTTTAGAAATAAATATGAAAATATGTTTTAAGGCTATCAAAAAGATTTACAGTATTGAAACCACATTTCTCGGCACTATTTGAAGGTAGGCTCTATTTGATTATTTAGAGCTTAAGCTCTATACAAACTGCACCCTTTTTTTTTAGGTAATTCAATGGGAAAGACATGCCCTTACCTGTTATTTCAAATAGTTTAGGAGTTTGTTTTTGAAGGTATTAATAGGGTGATGTCAATGGGAATGAAAACTACAATATGGTAATTAAGGTGTGGGGGTGCTACCGCCACGACCCCAACGCATTCTCCCCCCCCCCCCCCCCCCCCCCCCCCTCCCCAAAAAAAAAAAAAATTGTGAGTTGTGAATTGAGTACGAAATTTCAGTAGGACACTCCATCTGCAATATATGTCTAGCAAGCCTATAATTATGAATTGTATGACATGTTGTGGCCCACCTCTTCAACCACTTCCCTCGACTTCTACCTCCTAAACATACACTCGAGCAAGATTAAATTTAGTTCTCATACCATTAGAATAAGTAGCAGTAGACATCTTGAATAAAACCCTTAAGAACTAGAAAACAAATGAGATTAAGGATATTATCAGATAGGACCATATTTCTAAAACAAAACACTTTAATAATCCTTGAGGGAAGTTGCTAGAGAATTTAGAGATAAAATTGCTCAAATAATTAAGAAATTAACCCTTTATGATTTGAAATTGTTCTCGCATTTGTCTGTACGATTTACGTCTACAATGAAGATGCATCTACTAGAAAGAATATTTTTAAATAAAAAGGCAAAATGCAACAAACAAAGATAGGAAAGCATAACAAGCAAGAAAAAACTTCCTTGAATCATTCAGGGAGACGATTTTTTGATTGGATAAAGATTTTGGAAATTAAAATATCATCTGTAATCAAAATGGAAAAAATAGAAAATAAGTAAAAAGCCAAGCCAAAAAATATTACGAAATGTGGGGAAAAGGTAGAGTAAGTTGGTCCACAAGAACCGGCGATCAAATGTGTTCAACTGGTCACCCACTAGTTTTAACTAGTTCTCAACACAGTCCAATTTATTGCCTACATCAGACTGGAGACAGGGGGTCCGGTCACTAGTTCTATTGGTTGGATAACTGGTTCGGTCCGATTTTAATAACAGAGGGTAATCCAATGCGCTCTAGAAGCCATTGTTCATTCATTCATGTCAAAATAAATGAAAATTGACGGAGAGTTGGTTTATCGATTGTTAATTGAGTACCATTGTTTTGATTACTATGTTTCGCATTTGAACTTGACAATATGTAAAAAGATTAATGTGACAAACAATTTCTAATGTTTAAGACTTGATTAATCATTTCTTATTATTTCTACAAGGAATATTTGCCTTTAGGATCATTCGGTTACTGAATAAGTAATTTTTCTTGGAATTTGTCTATTTGCTTGCTTTGTGAATGAAATAGTTGGCATAACCATTTCGCCAACTTGTAAACCAAAGTAGTGCCCATGATGTTCCTTAAATTCTTCATGGATTTCAATCAGGCATGGAAGTGCCCAAGGCATATTGCGGCCCTTGGGTTTTTGTATTGGGCCTTGTCGAAGGTTGTGGATCTACACACCCTATATTTCAGTGGATTTTTTTTGATGTCCTATATCTCAACGGCTTAGCAAAAACATATGAGACTTATGGTCGCATTGAGGGTATGGTCATAGATAGAGAAGAATGGTAGATCGGGATTTCTATAGTTGACTGCAAATAGTTGAGAAAAAGCTCTGAAGATGATGATGGTGATCTTAGTCGCTTAGCAACTCTACTTCAAGCAATTTCTACATCTATATTTTGGTAGTCTTACCTAATTTTTATATTTTGGTACTCTTACCGAATTTCATTTTTTTCCCTAAGCCTTGCCTAATTCCTGCGTTTATGTCTTATTGTAGGGTTGGGCCTACGAGCACGTAATGGTTGTGCATCTTGAATCTGACCCAGTTGAGCTAGGTTGGCCCGGAGCCCTTAGGCGTCAATGCCTTGGGTTTCAACCGCCGCCACTCTGCTTCCTTCTCACATTGCACTAGGAGCTCGATCTCCTTTTTTTAATTTGATCAGATTGGTGATGTTTATGCAATTTTTAATGTCAAATTGCAACATTGTAATGTTAATTCCCTTAATTTCTGAAGAATCAATGTAATGAAACTTTTGGGTTCTATGTCCAGCTGCTTTAGCCTTGCCTATAAATATCAATGCTTTGAAGGTTTTTGAAGGTTCTAGATTTGTAATCACTGCTCAAGCTATCATTGTAAACATAAATAAGTGTTTCAATGTCAATGAATAATGAGATTTCCTAATAAGATCTCTCTTTTTGGAGAAGGTTAGTGAATGATTGTGTACACAATTTATGTCAGGTATCCTGCAAATTTGGGTGAGACAGTACTGACAAGAGAAAACAAAGTACATGTACATAAGGTTTTTATGGGAGCAAATTATGGAGGGATGCGATTGCCTTCATCTTTTTTCACATCTACGCAATTGTATATTTTTACAGAGAGGTAGTAATTCAAGGGTTTTCTTGTTTGTTTTGGAAATTTGAGGCGCAAAAATCATCTTGTTAGATGGTTTTGTAAATTTTTGTTAGTGGGGGGATACAAATACCTAATGTTAGAATTGGCTCTTAGTAATTTTGTTTACGTGCGATAGGTTTGGATTTCAGACATTCGTTACCTAAACTGGCTTTTAGAATATTTTAGTGGGTGAGATGGATTCGGACCTTGAATATCTGAACTTGACATACTTACAAAAAAAAGTTTCAAGTGAGTGGTGGGGACGTTGGTGCCCAAACTAGCCCAACCCGGAAATTCTCATATAAGTGGGTCAGATTCAAGCATTGAATGTACCCTACTTATAGATACTACCTAATTAGAAATAGGTTGACGAAAAAACTTATTTTTCATCATCATAAATTAAAAATGTATAAAATAAGACCATTCACATTTTGATATCAGGAGGTTGCCATCATGCATGATCATTGGGTGTCAAAATCGGGTTGCTAAGGGTGTGTTATTAATCGAACTCATTATCTAAAAGAAAATATTTTGAATTTTATGACGCAACAAAGCTATCAAATTTCAGATGAGACAATAATGAGTGATTGTGATTTCTTTATACGAAGTATAAATAATCTTATAGCATACAATTCTACAAAAGACAGTGCTACTATGACAGCCAGCCTGCAGGCTAGCCCAAAACTAAAATAGTGCTACCATGACAGTTGTGTATGGTATGCAGTACAGGAGCGGGGCCGGCACCATCCCAATAGAACTGAATGACATCTAAGAATATGTCTCTATTGTTCGCCACCAGTAACAAATGGTGGATGCTCGAGTGGTGCATAATACCATGAATAAACTATACACCACTGGTGTACATTAAACATTGTACAATTAAATGAGAAGATGCCAACCTATTCAATTAAGAACATACACTCACTATAGAAAGTGCACTCCTCTCTCTCTAAAGTAGAAATGTAGGATTGCCAACAGTGCAGATGGGACAGTGGCCTTCGGGCTGGGGCCTGGGTTTTGGTTACTATTCAGTCAAATTTCTGGCTTCGGGCTAGCCTCGAGCCGAGTAACGGAAAGCCCATTCTCTTTTAGGTATTGTCGGGCTATAATCGGCGTGAACCCGGTCCGAAAGCTCAAAAGCCCCTCCCTTGGTTCTCTCTCCCATTGCAAAAGCCCCAACCATACGTCTATCTTTCTCCCCTCAGCCCGAATGTCCCGGGGCGGGAGAAATCAAATAGAGAGATCTTCTAGATATGCGAGGTATGTCCATGTGACCAAGAAGGCCACTCCCTCTCTTTAATTTTCCTTTTTTTTTTTTTTCTGTGCCAATTTTACTTTGAATTGAAACTCGGTCAGGACCGGGGCCTGGGCGGCCTGATAAAAATATTTTTGGGCTGGGCCCAAAAATACATTTTTGACCTGACAAAAGCATGGGCCTTTTGCAAAACTTCGGGCCCGGGCCACCCACAGCCTACGCTATAGTTCTTTTTGGCCCTTGCGGTCGTACGATCGTTCAAGGCTCCAAGCTAGTGTGTTCAAGGCTCCAAGCTAGTCTGACTTTAGATTTGCAATCTCTCTCTCCCCCTCTCTCCCTCTCCACGGTATCCAAGTTCTCTCTCTTTGTACCAGCAGTTCTCTCTCTCTGACTTCATTTATACCGGCAGTGTCCAATTGGTTTCTTGGGCTTCAATGTCGAGCATGTTATGATGAGCGGGCTCTCCATAACCTTCACAGACTGTTCACACATGGAGAAGTATAACCCTTATTGATAACAATCCTCGAACACTTTTCAGGTTTGAAAGAGGGATGGAGAGCAATGGGATTCCCCCCTCTCCTATTTCCTCAGGAGAGCAGTCAGTTTGGGTCGATGTCTCCCCACTCTTGGAAGCTGCCGGTAATGGTAAGTATTTATTTATTTATTTTTTTGGTTTTTTGGGTCTAATAAAGAATTTGGTTTTCTTATCCTTATGCTTATGCTCTGTTATTTTTCTCATCTTTCTTTTGATTTTTTTTTTTTCCCTTTGCTCTTGAGTCTTCTTTTTAGGATCATATGCTTGCTGACATATTTGCAAAGTCCTTGCTTGAAAGACATAGTAAGGATTATATACTTGCTGATATATTTGCAAAGTCCTTGCTTGGAATACTTTACTATATCTTTCTAATATAATGAAAATTAATCGCTATGTTTAGAGTGTTGAGAAGAAGGAGCTTATGTTTCCTTTTGGAAATTTTGGTTAATTTTCATACTTCCTTCTAATGACTGTACTGTTAGCCTTCTATCTCTATTTTGTTTGTTTGTGTGTGTGTCTTTTTCTTTAATCTTTTTTTGTTTTTAATATATATTTGTCTCTAAAACTAGAAAGTAGAAATCACTCGTTCTTGCCTTGCTTGTTGAGAATTTCCTCTTGGAAGCATTTTTTGGTGATTAGGATTGTTCTTATGTGATTTCTGTGAAGAGTCTCAGGTTTCTCTGAAGAGACTCGGCGTCCATTAATTGGTATGAATATACAGATTTGTCTTTTATAGACAAATTACAAATGACACTAATAGAAACTAAATCATAAACACCTAAACTATACACAGACCTACCATAAAATACAAGGCACAATATCCTACCCTTCCCATATTTACTGATTACAATATACACCTTCTATATTAACTGGATATGCAATATATACTTTCCTTTCACATTCCCCCTGGATATGCAATATATACTTTCCTTTCACATTCCCCCTCAAACTCAACATGTTAGGAAAGAGAGCAGCTGGAGTTTGAACACCAAGTCGCGGAAACGAGCAATTGGATCTTCAGATGCATATTCAGATTGCTTGATCAACATGCACATAAAGCAGCAGCGAATCAACAAGCCTCAAGAACAGATGACTTTAGGAACTCTTCGAAAAGATCAAACAAATCAGAGAGTCAAAACACGACTCGACAGAGAGGACAGATCAGAGAGTCGAAACGCCACTCGACAAAGATGACAGATCAGACGAAAAATACAAATGAAAAAATTAGAAATAAATCACAAACACCTATGCTCTACCCAGACTTACCATAAAATATAGGACACAATATCCTACCCTTCTCATATTTATTGATTACAATATACACCTTCTATATTAATCAGATATACAATATATACTTTGCTTTCACACACCCTCTCAAATTCAAGATGCTATGAAAGAAAGCTGCTGGAGTTTGAACATAGTTTGAACACTAATTGCGGAAACGAGTAGGATGTTCTGGTGCATGGCGTGACCAGTAGAAACAATGGTTGTCATGCTCAGATTGCTCTCTGGTCAAACACAACTCGACAGAGAGGACAGATCAAATGACAAATACAGCTGACAAAATTAGGAATAAATCATAGACACCTAAACTATACACAAACTTACCATAAAATACGGGACACAATATTCTACCCTTCCCATATTTACTGATTACAATATACACCTTCTGTATTAACCGGATATACAATATATACTTTCCTTTCACAATTTCCATGTAAAAGGAATTCAATGGAATGGTGGTTCATTGTTTCTTAAGTGAAAGATTTAGAAGGCATCAGGTTTTCTCATCCTCTAGTATTGGATAAGCGAACTTTCTAAACCTATAAGAATATTAGAGTGCCTGCTCTGCAGCCTAGTATCTCATTCTTGAACAGTAACTGTGGATCAATATGTCCAACAAAGGTGAAAAACATGATGAAGGTAGCTGTACATAGACTTACCCCAAAAAAAATGTAGCTGTATATATATTTTTTGTGCATGCAGCAAGCGTTTCTAATGTAACTACCTTATTTTGAATCAAGCAATGGATCTTCTTGTGCATTACATCATGGTCAGATAAGTTGATTTTAATAATCAACTCAGCTGGGGAGTCAACTTGATTCTTGGTTTAGGTTTAGGGTCTAAAGTGTCTTTGAAATGACTCTGAAAATAAGTTCTCGGTCATACTTCTATCTCAACTTAGTGTAATTTCTTTAGAAACCCCAGTAATCGTAAGCCCCCAGAAATATGAGAGGACACCCATGTCCTTCATCAGCAATTGATATTGTAGTACTCACTTCATTTTACATTTGCTTTTCATATCATTACTAGTAATAAAAGTATTATCAATGTATACTAACAGCGTAACAATCCTAACACCAGTGTGTTCACAAACAATGATGAATCGATATCGCACTGGCTAAATTGCCTTAAAGCAAAATATCTTAGTATCATCCAAACCAAGATCGAGGAGCTTGTTTGATACCACAAGTTGTGTGTTATTTTGAAGTCAGCAGGCCAAGAAGGAATCATTAACATATCCCAAGATTGGATCCACAAATCTCATCTTATAGAATGCCATTAAGGAAGGCATTCTTGAGTCACATTTGACACAAAGTTACAACAACAAAGTATAGTAGTGAAGTTCAGGACCAACTACAATCCTTTAACAGTTACAAATAAAGAAACTCATGATGCAGTGTAATTGGCTTTGGGACCAAATGCCTCCTTGTAGTCAATACCATATGTCAGAGTATATTCTTTGTAACTGGCTTTGGGACCAAATGCCTCCTTGTAGTCAATACCATATGTCAGAGTATATTCTTTGGCAACTGGATGTTCCTTATATTTGACATCATCAAAAGTTCATCATTTGAAACACCCCTCACGAGCCTTAACATTTGCCTTCTCCAGATCCCATGAATCATTTTGCTCAAAAGAATGTATCTCCTCTTTCATAGCTTGACTCTTAGCGAATTCTGATGTTTCACTTCCTTGTTGTTAGAGGGCTCCTGCGTAGAAAGAAGTGAGACAGTAAAAGCAAAGTGGCAAATAAACGAATGTTTAAAGCCATGGAGGCCATGTAGAATTGAAACACTGGTAGAGCATCAAGTAGGTGCATTAATAGCAATCGGCTGTGGTGATAGCTTGTATTTTGTTGTCTCAAGAGACTTTTACACAATCAGCTGCTGGGAGAGGTTAACATGCCCTTATGGACTCCACTGGATTAACACATTCATTTTTTGAGTGTCAAGATAAAGACAAGTTTATCAGAAAGAGATTACTTTTGTATCCATCTGACTAGACTCAGAATAATTGGAACTCAGATTGATAATATTTCTTTTACGTATTAAGAAAGACATACTGTTGATAAACATAATATTTAATAAACATAATATTTTACAGTAACAATATCGTAACATCTGTAAATTTTAAAGTTTATCACATAACCTTTCTGATTTTGTCAAGTTCTTGTCCCTAACGCCATCACCTCTCAATCCCACCTTGGCACAATATCCCTGCATTCTCTTTAGAAGTCCTCTCAGATATAGGTATCTGGCCTAACTGAACCCTTTATAACAATTAAAAAGAAAACACCCTTCTTGTAACAATTAAAAAGAAAATGACCCTTTTCACTCTTGCTTGACAGCCATCACAATTGATGGATGCTCTTAGCAGCGCTAATGGAAGGTTTTGAAACTCATTATTTAATTGTTTGAAATAGAAAGCCAAATGCTCTTAATGGTACAAGTAGAAGTTTTAACATCCATACTCTCTTTTGAAACGGAAAAGTTGACCTTTACTTTAGGAGAAACTATCCTCGAGATATTATGGCGAAACCATTTCCACCTTTGTCTTATGGATGAAATCCCCGACTATCAACCTATGCTGCTATTCACTCGAGCCATACCCATTCCAAACATTATTCATGGGGTAATAGAGAAGCAAATTAAAACCTCCTCAGAATCTCCTCCTTCTACTCTTCCAGCAATTTCAACTTGTTTCATCGTAGTTTAGTTTGGATTTAGATATTGAAGTGTCCGTTAAGACCTTTGTCAACACTTAGCTGTCTCCTTGTTTGGCCTCATTAATGCAAGAGTGTGTGCTCAGAATATTGAAGTTCATAAAGGCCAAAATATGTTGGATTCCTGGTTCCAATTCTGTTCAACTATGACTTGCTAACACTCTTCATAATTATGACAATTATATACGAAATGCATTTGTCTGAAATCAGATTGCCTCACCCTTGATCTGACCCTTAATTTTTTTTTTTCTTGTTGGTTTATTGGAGAGGTAAGCATGAATGAATCTGGTCTCTGTACTGTATATTCATCCAACTGAAGTTTATTGATATGTTTAGGATAGCTTTTGGTAAAATCCTTTTATATTCTATTGGTGGGATCCTTGTTATTATCATCTTTGATTATCTCATTTTCACCAGATTGGGTATTTAATTTTCATCTGTATTACTAATCTTTTCAATGTGGATGCTTAAATATGTGATACACAGAGTTGAAAGAAGGAGAACTCATCCATGGAGAGAATTTCAGTTTGTTTGCCGCTATGTCTGCATTGGAGGTGCTCGACTTTTTATGTCTATTTTAATTTGTTTTTCTTTTTCTCTCGGAGATTCTATGATTCCTTAGTTGTCTCACCCTGATGCATTTCTATAAATGCCTTTTTGACAACAGAATACAAGTTGGCATCATCGTCTAATAATTTTGAATTTTCCCTGGTAGAATGGAAAGTAATAATAATCAGTGCATAATTACTTCACTATGGATCATGTTATGAACATATATGGTTGAATCTTTCCCTTGTCTGACGCAAAAATGTGGTTCGTTTGCATGCAATTCGCGTTCAGGAGTTATCTTCGTTTGAGAAAAGTAACAGGCCTCCTATACTCAATTGGGAATAATAGCATGCTTGAGAATTAATCAATTTCTTCTAGTCACCAATAAAAGATAGCCATGGGCTTTAGATTTACATGATGGTCTTGAATACATGGCTATTTCTTTTCTTTTCTTTTTAAATGAAGTGGTGTTTGATTCATTCACTATTTGAAGATCTTGAATAAATTCCTGTTTCATTTATTAATTCCGTTCTCATTGGCAATATATGGGCATGAAATTTCATTTTTGCTGCTTAAGTTAAGCCACCTATTTTTCTATGTGTGCTCCCTTGTGCAAAAACACTAAATCGGAACTTATTGTTTGAAATATGTTATTCTTTATTTATTTATTTTTTTGGAAGAAACGTTAATGTTTTGTATATTTGTAAGAAGTGACACCTGTACAAAGAGGCAAATTGATGACCCACAAACCGGGTGCTTTGTAGATCGAAAAATAAGGGTGAGAAGCGTCAACGAAACCAAAAATTGGGGAATACAAGAAAAGGAGAAACAATAAAAGAGGGGTCCAGCACTCAAAAAGTTGCTAGTTGGTCGCCTCCATCTTAGCATGTCAACTATCTTCTAATGGAATTCGTTGAAGATGGCAAAGAAATCCAGACTTAAGGTGTCCCAAAAATGATTGAACAGAGCAACAAGTAGCCATCTAAGCATGGGGACTTATCCTGGCTAAGGTACTTAGTGGCCTAACAAATTTCCATATTAGAAAAAGAGTGTTCAAGCCAAGCAGCCCACTCTCTAGGCAAGGAGAGGAATAAGACATCACCATCTAGTGTTTCGACCTCTCAATAATCGCAGACTGCACCTCATGTGGTTGGTCATAGAGGCGTGGCCTTTGATCTGGATTATAGTATGGCAACAATGGCCTACATTTAGCAATTTTTATGGAAAAAACAGTTTTCTTGTCCCCAGCATTCAGCTTTTTCACCCTATATGGTTGATACCAAGGACTTCCTCTTTCTATGGGTTGTTTGATATTTTGATTTTTGCTGGGATTCTCCTGTCCTTTTCTTCCTGGGATAGGGCCCCAGATTCTTCTACAATGTCTAGGTCATTAATCTCCCTGTTGATGGCCTCTTTTGAGTTGTCTACTCCAATGGCAAAAGAGACCCTTTTAGCAGTTGCCATTTCTCTGAAGGCAGAAACTGGCCCATCCATGGACCGAGGGGGCCCACCATTGGGGAATCAGATTGTGATTTTTTGGCTCCTTGGGTCTCAATAGTTTGAACCTTAAAGGTCTTTGTCCAATGGACCCATGACAAGTGTCAAAAGGAATAGGTCTATGTTCTTAGACTGGTTTTTGGAGGGTGTAGGAGTGGGTATCCAAGAAATGTTCATCCCATTCTTGGAAAATGAGAAATTTGTCTAACTTGGACAAGTAGGGCTAGCCACATGGTTCGGCTAGGTGAGCCAACCCCTTGCATGGAATGTCAATGAGCTTATTCTGATAAATAAAGTCCAAGTCGAACATGCTGACTTTGATACGGCCATTTTTGCTTTGCTTAAATGACCACTTCATCACAGTGAAATTGCCATCCTTGCACCAAGAGCCACCACAAGGAGGCACCTCTATTGGGCTCCTCTCATAGCAGGCTCCTATGGTTCGGTTCCTTAGGATCATAAAGGACATAAAACTTCCATTCAATATAGTCCAAAATTTTAGAAAAATAGAAAATGAAGAAAATGAGGCAATGTGGACTGCAGACTAAAGGTGAATTATTGGGTCCTAACTGACCTAAGTTCCCTTGAGGAACCCTGGGCATCGAGGGGCTCCCACTAATAAATGAGTGAAAATATCTTTCTGTGGCCTCAGTATTATAGGTAGGCATTGCAACATCCAAAGGAATACTCTGTTACAGACTACCTTGGATACCCTTAAGGGACTGCTCTCGATATATGATTTGAATTGCCTTCCAACAGGTTTTTCCACGAGATCCTTCTTCTTAAGTTGAATCGAGGTATATTGGTTTTAACTTTTCAAGAGAAAATATCATTGATTTACGTGGCTATATGATCAAGCTTTGTTTGTTTGAACCACATTATTGGAAGGGTGTTGCTTGTATAGGGTGTCAACCTAATCATTCAAAGTAAGGCACATCCCGAAACTGTGTTGAAAGATGTCGTATAGGGGCCTAAAAGCCCTGTTATGGTCTGAAATTCTACTTTCATTCCTAATTATTAAATTTAAAGCTCAAAAAATTCTGTAGATGGAGTAGATCTATAAACACTTGAAAATCTTTAAGATGGATGGTCTAGGTGATACATATACTTGTTTTCAATGGCACGTCGCCGTCCCCTTCCTCCTTCGAGATGTTGGAATGACATCTACAAACTTTACCCCAGAATCCTTCCACCACCACCTAAATCTGCGGCTACTGCACCACCCCATCTCCTCACAGGGCTTCTTACTCTCAGGTAGTAGCCTCCACCAAGTCGGCCACCATCATTTCTCCAAACCCCTCTCTGCTACCGCTTGGTAAACCTCGTCCTATCGAACAGTCTCCCTTCCTCCCTTTTTGCATCTTCGTCCCACATAAAGAAATTGTGAAAAACAAGCCTAAGCTTCTCGCGTCTTTAATCAGAACCTTCCAACCTGGTCGCCATAATATTAGAGGGATTGAAAAGGCCGCTCAACAACATTGGGGGGAACCCAACCTTTACTACAAATTCCTAGCTAGTGGCGATATCCTCTTTTCCTTCCCCTCATTGATTAAAGCCCAACTCGCATTGCAGGAAACCAAAAGTTTCACCTTCCATGGAGCTCAGTGCCACCTTCGGGCCTGGTATCCCAAAGTGGGTTAGGGAACAAAGGGTGTGGCTTACCTTTAACCATATCCCACTCCAAGCATGGTCTCCTGAGACTTTTCGGCGTCTTGCGGCAGCATGTAGGTCTCTGATCTCAATACATTGGATTTTGATTGAAACCCTCCCACTGGGCAATACGAGTGCTGGTGGAAGTTTTGGACCCCAAACTCATTCCCTAAGCCTTATGGATTGAAGTAGACAAGCTTTACTTTCCAGTCTCGACTTCCTGGTCTCCGACATCCTCTCCTTATCCTCATTTCCTCCACAATGATACCGCTGCTAAATCACTGGATGCTTGCTCTGATCCTTGGACTTTGATTTCTAAGAAAGCTCGTTTGCAAAGGAGATGTCGTCAACCTCCAGATCCGGCCGCTGGTAAAGTACGTCGCCACGGCCTTTAGCTCCCTCCGCCTCCGACACCGCTGCATACTCCCGACTCGATCCAAAGTAAGCCTGCCCTCCTTGTCTTGCCTACTGATCGTTTACCTACCTTCTTTCGTCGACCTAGAAAGGAGGCCCAGTGTGTTTCACCACCCTGCTATCTGTCTTTGGGCCCCATTAAGGACCCGGGCCCATCATTCTCAAAATCCCCCCCCTCTTGTCCCTTTCCTCATTTCAAAAGTGTTCCCGCCCTCCTCCCCTGCCTGACATGGGCCTCCCCTACACGTCCTCCTTTGCACCCACCCTTGCCGCTCCCCACAGTTCCCCAGGGCCACGTGTCGTCTGAGGCTTCAACGCGCCCACTGACATCCCATGATAACCCTGCGACAACGTCGTCTTCCGCAGCCCTCCTGCCCCCTTCGCTGCTTCTTTTCCCTTAACAATCAACTCCTGCCCACCCGTCGTAGGCTCTGCCTCCCTCGGCTGTGGTCCACCGCCAAGCATCACCCGCCCTAACCTTTATTGGCCATCTGTCACCTGCGCTGCCATTGCCTACTCCCCCTCTGGTGATGTGGCCACATCACTGTTCCTTTTTACCCCTGCCCCCTACCGTCCATCTCACTTAACCCCACGGATGAGTCACGTCTCGTATCCACTCCCCCAGATCTCGAAGCTCCCCGCCTTCTTGATCATAGAGACTTGCCGTCTGCGCAACCTTCCCCTCTCCGTCTGTCACCAACGTCGCCTTCGGTTTCCCCCTCCTTAGCTGACATGGCCACATCACCCTCTCTCTCAACCTTCGCTCTCCGGTCCTCCTTCCCACCTCACCCCTTTGTAGGGTTATGTCCTGAACGTGCCTCCTCAAATCTCCCTCCTCTTGAAAGGGACATTGGCTTTTTGTCCCCTCCCCCAAAAGGCTTGTCAGCCTTTCCATCTTCCTCCTCTCTGGTGCCTCTCTCTTCTTACCCACTCCTTTCCCTAATCTACCATCCCTGTTGCCTCTTGGATATCCTCACACCTTCAATTAGCCCGGAGGAGTCCACTGACCTTCGTCATTCCCTCACTATGGACAGGAACCTCCTCCCCCAAGGCATCGTGACTACCCAAACCTAAGACTGCTCCCGCCCGGATCTTGACTCTATCTCTTCCATGCTGGCCCCTTATCTCTCCTAGACCCCGCACTTGGTTCATATCACCAAGGTTAATACGCTCCATTTTACTTGGCCTCCCTCTCACCCTGTTCATTATGCTACTCTCTCCTCGGTTTAGACACATCAATTCCTTACCTATTTCCCCTCATCCCTTTCGTCCCCTCCCCTGCCTCAATACCCTACCTCGGTTAACCCCCAAACCCTCTTCTCGTCCTATTACCCATCCGTCCCACTACTGCAGTCCAATTTCTCTCCGGTTCAGCCCAATGTCGCCTTATCACCTTCCCACCCTCCTCCCTCCCCCTATTCCTGTGCCTGGGGCCGTCTCTGAGTCCCTTCCTTCTTTACCCTCCGATCTCTACCCCCCCAACAATACAGAGGTGCAGCCGGAACTGGCGGAATAACCAACGGAGGGTCAAAGTTTGCCCAGCTCCCCCCCCTATCCCATGCGAACATTAAGGAGCCAGACAGGGGCAGGAACAACAACATTGAAGCAAAAATGAAGGAGATGTACAAAATCATGATGGCCCAGAAGGACCGGCGCACAAGTTCTCAACGACAGATGCGCAATGCAGGTTCATGGTGAGACCCAATGGACAAAGAAAATTACTTAGCCTATTCTCTTCTATCTCTTTTCAGGATAAGCCTTCATGTGGTTCCCTATCTGTTTCCCTAACCTCTTGCCCCAGGAGGTCATCAAGGCTGGCCTCCTTCTCCTCTTCCCCTCCTGACCCATGAAGATAGTCACATGGAATGTTTGGGGACTGAGACAACAGTTCAAAATGAACGTTGTCAAAGATTTAGTTCTCAAACACTCGCCCACTGTCCTAGCCCTTATCGAAACCAAACAATCAGAGCCTACCTTTCATCTCATCCGCCAAATTTGGTGCAAAAAACCTACCTAATGGGTATCACTACCGGCGAATGGGGCTTCTGGAGGTATCTGGGTGGTTTGGAATCCCTTGGACCATTCTCTCATTTCTTCACATACGGGATTTCTCTGTGACCATTCTCTTATCTAGTGTCCTTGATGGTATTCACTGGAACTTCACAGCCATTTATGGGCCAAACTCTGCCTCACTTAAACACAAATTGTGGTCTGAACTGGACTACGTTGCAGCTCTTCCACAACCTATTTGGTGCTTGGGAGGAGACTTCAATGTTACCAAATGGTCTTATGAGAGAGACTTCCTTACCCCCATCTCTCAGGACATGAGGGATTTCATTGATTGCATTAACAGGAATGAACTCATCGATATTCCTCTTCAAGGCAATCGATTCACTTGGTCAAATCATGCCCATAACCCTTCCCTCTCAAAACTTGATCATTTCTCGTTCTCCACAAATTGGGAGGAACAATTCTAGGGGTCCCTTGCTTTAGTCCTACCCAAACCTATTTTTGACCATTGTCGCATTTTCCTGGACACCAACATTGTGAGAAGAGGGCCCAAACCTTTAAGGTTAGAACTAGCGTGGCTTGAAGAGGCGTCTCTTACCACTGTGATACCAACCTGGTGGGATTCCTTCTGACCCCAGGTTAGGGGTAGAGCAGGCTATAGACTCCAAACAAAAATTCAGCTTCTCAAAACATGGAGCAAAGGTATACCTAGAAACTATTCCCAAACCAAATCCATCCTCTTGGATACCATCCAAGGATTGGACAACCTAGAAGAATCCAGACCTTTGGACACCTCCGAACTTAACCTCAGAACCCAGTCCAAACTGGATTACGTGTCTACTCTTAAAAAAGAGGAGATCTACTGGTTTCAGAGTTCAAGGATAAAGTGGTTAAAAGTGGGCAACCAAGACACAACCTTTTTCCATCGAATAGCTAATTGCCGTAGAGGGGACAATACTATTGCAATGCTTAAAGTCAATAACAACTACTTGGCCCAACCAGCACTGAACCCTTCTCTGAAGATGAAATTATTAATGCCCTAGCTAAAGACAAGGCTTTCGGTCCAGACGGTTTCCCGATTACACCCTTTAAAATTTTTTGGAGCACCTTTCATCCTGACTTCATGGATTTCTTTGAGGAATTCTTCCAAAGGGGAATCATTCACAAAAGCAATCAATGCCACCTTCATATTCCTAGTTCCAAAAGTTGAAGGGGCAAAGGAAATCAAGGATTTCCGCCCCATTAGCCTTTTGAACTCGACATACAAAATAGTAGCCAAGGTCCTCGCCTCTAGACTACAATAGGTCCTCCCTTCTGTGATCTCAATCAGCCTTCATCCAAGATAGACAGATCTTAAATGGGGTCTTGGTGGCTGATGAGTGCATTCACACATGACATTTAACAAAGAAAGCTTAATCTTCAAAATAGATTGGGAGAAAGCCTATGACCATGTAGACTGGTCCATCTTGGAAGAGTCCATGGTTAGAATGGGGGAGCGATGGAGGAGTTGGATGAGAGGATGTTATTCTCATCCCCACTTTTCCATTATCATCAATGGGACACCGAAAGGCTACTTCCTAGCCTCGAGGGGACTCCGACAAGGGGATCCTTTCTCCCCCTTCCTTTTTGCCATTGCAGTGGAAGTATTCTCTAGATCCTGATCCCATCTCTACCAATCTGGCCTCCTTTTCGGCTTCAAAAGTAGTAATTAGGGTCTAATGGTGTCTCATTTGCACTACGCAGACGATACCTTGGTCTTCCTTGATGCTACATCAAATGAAGTCTACAATCTCAAACTTTTCCTCTTGTGCTTTCAGAAAGCAACAGGCTTCAAAGTAAACATGGAGAAATCTAAAATGATGGGAGTAGCCATGACAAATGCAGAGGTAAGAGCCCTCATCCCAGACTAGGAATGTAAAGTGGAAGACCTTCCACTAACATATCTGGGCCTTCCTTTGGGACTGGGGAAACCAAAAAAGAGGCTCTGGTCTCCAGTTTTAGACAAAGTTGAGAGACGCCTAGCATCTTGGAAAGGTAGATACCTTTCCCCAGCAAGAGTTACCCTGATCAAAGCCACTTTGGCAAATACCTCGGTCTACTTTATGTCCCTATACCAGATGCCTGCACAAGTGGCCAACCGCATAAAACAACTTATATGAAATTTTCTATGGTCTGAACAGGCAGAGAAGACCAAATTCCATCTTGTAGCTTGGGAAAACATTTGCCTACCAAGAAAGTAGGGGGGCTTAGGAATTCGGACCCTAAGTAAACAAAACACAGCCCTCCTAGGCAAATGGTGGTGGCACCTAGCTTCTCAACCTGAGTCTCTCTGGGCTTAGGTCCTACGTTGCAAATACAAAATCCAAGATGGAACATGGGTACCAGAGAGGCTCCACAGACAGAGCGTCAGGGGCTTGGAAATCTTTAGCCTCCTTCCTGTCACAGTTCAGAAGACGCATAAGATTTTATCCTAGAGACGGACATAGGGTAAAATTCTGGACAGATTTATGGGTAGGAAACTCTCCACTGTGTTAGGCATTCCGAACCCTTTACTCACTTGCCTCTAACGAAAACTCCACTATCGCCGAGGAAGTGCCACTTTCAGGCGGACGGAGAGTCTGGAATCCTTCGTTCAAAAGAAACGTCTCAGATGAGGAAACCAACCAATTCCAACTACTTTCGATGGTTCTCTCCTCTCGTTTCTTCCCAACAAATGGGAGAGATACTATAGTTTGGAGCTTTCCCCTTCAGGCCTCTTCATAGTAGCCTCCTTCTATAAAAGCCTCAGCCAACCCCCCACTTTTCCTCTCCCCCACCTCAATCTTGTCAAAAGTATGGTCAACCATTGCCCCACCTAAGATTCAGTTTTTCAATTGGATAGCCAGCCTGTTCCCAAAGAGCACTTACGGTGGACCAATTAAAAAAAAGAGGGATTTCGATCCCTAATAGATGCGCTTTGTGTTTTTGTGAGGAGGAAACCAACCCACCCACACCTCTTATTCATTGCAAATTTACCCATAAGCTGTGGAGCCTTGTGCTACAACTCTTTGGCATCCAATGGGTCACACCACCCACGGTCAGGGCCCTTAAATCTTACAATCTGGGAGCTCAGTTGCCTTTGGCCTGTAAAACCTTATTGAAGGCCACGGTGGCTGCTACCATATGGACAGTATGGATAGAAAGGAATAACATAATTTTTAATGGACTTCAACTCCATCCACGAGCTCTCTTCCATAAGGTTACCTCGCTGACCTCGTTTTGGGCCGCCAACCACAAAATTTTCTCGGTATTATCAAGGAACATCTTACTTTCCCAATGGGAAAATGTCCTCCACCGTAGGCCACCAAAAATCTCAAGAGCTAGCAATTGGCAACCGCCACCAGAGGGCAGCATCAAGCTAAATTTCGATGGTTGCTCACTTGGAAACCCAAGCCAGACAAGTGTCGGGGGTGTTCAAGACCACAACCGCACTACATAGCCTTGCTTCCACGCGAGCAACCAACAACTCCGATGTTATTTTTTATAAAACCATTGTAAATCTTAATACATGGGAGAATCGTATAAGCCTTTTTATACATGACTGACTAATGTATTTTTTACTGAACGACACCCATAATTAGAGGGAGTCTTTAGTTCATCACAATTTTGTAACTATTACTGTGTTAGTAATACAATGTTAACAATTCTAAAAAAAAACTATCTTCATGACATAGAATCCTTTTTTCCATGACCACACATCTTGAGTTGAGATGATCAATTGGAAGTTATTCTAGCATTGGAGCAATTTTTTTTGGTGGATTGTCGAGGTGCAACTGACTTCTATAGTCTAAGGTTGATACATTCATCATCATCAGAGCGTTAGCCCAACTATTTGGGGTCAACTACACAAATTCTGTTTTGGCATTTCACTCTGTTAAAGCATATACCCTCAATCAGACAACAAGTCACTATATCTCTTCTCACTACTTCCAGCCATGTCTTTTTAGGCCTTACACTTGTCTTTTTGGGGCTTACTCTTGTCTTTTTGGGCTTTCTCCTTATCCTTTTGGGCCTTCCCATTGCCCTTGCCCTCTTGACTGGTGCTATTCTAGGTCGACGCTGCGTATAGCCAGACCACGAAAGTCTACTTTCCCTCATCCCATCCCCTATTGGAACTACCCCTAAGTTTATATAAGGTTGACTCCTTATATGAAATTTTTCATTGCAAAGTACACTGTAAATTTTCTCAAAAGCTGCAGAAATCTGCCGAGCAAAAAACTGAGTCTTTGCTTGAAACTTTTCAATGTTGCTGAATGGTAATGCATTTAAAATATAATGTTAAATCTTACAGTTATTAGAGTTAATAACTTCATTTTTCTTTAACGTTAACTGTTTTCATTGATTTGGAAAATTGATGGACAAGTATCTTTACCATCTACAATACTGCACTATTGACATCATACGCTACAAGTATATTCTCATTACTCAAACCAATTAACTACTAGCGAAGGTTTTGATGTTTCAAGTTAAAAGTTGTACAATATTAGCATTGAAGTGTTCTTCTTTCTTAAATCTTGGGTGTTAACATGACTTGGTATATTTACTTACAGTGTCCACTTTGGATAATCTTATTCTCTTAGAAAATATTCTACTTAGATAAAGGACTTGAATTCCTACATTTGTGATTGTTTTGAAACTAACAAGAAATTTCCAGCAATCATATAACTATAAAAATGGTGATTTAGTGCTCTAATGTTTGTTGGCTGTCATGATACATTAGGATGTCCATTAGATTAGATTTTGCATATGGTTTGGAAGCGTTTTGAATATCTGTTTGTCACATATGTTCAAATTTAAATAAATGTCAATTGACAAGTTCAAGGATGAAAGGACCTTCGAAGGTATTCAAGGCTTACGCCATGGATGGTAAGTTTTAATTTATATGAAGTTTGATCATGAAAAAATTCAGTTGTATGAATTTGGTGTCAAGTGTAGAGTATCCTTGGTGTTTATGTCTGAGCATCTCTGTTGCCTCTATTATTGAGGATAGACGGGGAATCAAACATCCTTGAGGAGTTTTACTCTCCCTATCTTGGCATGTCTGTATATAAACCTAGCCCTTGGTTCTATAATTGTAATTTTTTTTTTGAGCGACTTATCCATTTCTTATTGGTTTAGCTGGTCATGCATGATGTTATCTTGAAAAATATATTTATATCACTAATTTAAAGTTTATTTAATTAATAGAAGTTTATTAAGGTTAATATATACAGACTAACAGACATTTACATGTTTACACCTCCCTTTCTACTGTGCACTTCATACCCATCCAAAGTGCTCCATATTACATGTAAACTGGATGGACTGCTATACCTTAAACGTGACCAACTTGAATTTTTAATTAGTTTGATCGGATTGTCCATACTTGCTGAAATTCTGAGTCATAAGTTATTTTACCTTCCTTTTTATACGGTTTAGAACTTCGTGTTGAGCTCCATTGTCAAAGTAGTTCTGGAAGTACTGATGGTTCAATAAAAAAAGTAGTTCTGATAATGTGCGGGCTGTACAATGCTATATATTTTAAAATATGATTGGGGAATGCATATGACTTGGGGAGATTTTACCTCAGCTATTCCGTTGACCGTGTTATTAGGTACTCCAACATCTTGGTGCAATTGATATGTCCTTGATTAATGGATACTAAATGCTCAAAGTTCTGAAAGTGATATTGTGGCTAATACTGCATACTCTTTTGTCCTCACTGAGCCTGTCTTTTTATGACCGGTTTTGTATTTAGATAATGGACCCAAAGATGGATGCTGGCATGGAAAAATTTGGGTATCGCTCTGTTGAAGAAGCTATTGAGAATGGTGCTGCTCCAATCCCATTCAGCACAGACAAAACTACTGATATACAATGCATTATTGATGTCATGGACCACCTTTTGTCTTGTGAGGTACTGTTGGCCTTAGAATGCTCTTATATTAAGCATGCAGTGATTTTTATGGTTCCTTACCATTTTTTGAAATTCTATATGGCAGGCAGCCTGGCACAAGGGTTATCCACTTGCTCAAACTGTCTTCTCATGCATCTATCTATTGAGGCTTGAGAGGACATCCTCACATGCTCTGTTGCATTCCTATTGTAGAATGATCCGCACAACCTGTAATTCTGTTCTTTCTGTCGTCTCTGATGCTCGTACTCATGAGGTTCATTTCTGACTGATTTGACATATATCAATTTACTTGGGATTTATCTACCTCAATAAAAAAGCTTTTGGAATTAACTCCTGGTATTATTTCTCTGGAGCTTATTTTAGCGTCTATTGAAACTTCACTCATCTAGATCATATATTTCAGTAGTTCACTGTTATGAAATTGATATTGGTTGTTATGTTTTGAACAACCACAAATAATAAGATAAGGGGCTCTGCCATACTTGAATTCATTTTCTCCTCTCTTTATTTAGGCACTTATGTAATTAACATTTTTTAATTAATTGGGATAAGACTTGGATGATGATGACGCAATTAACATTTTCAGCATTTTCTACTTCTCGATAAATTTTTTTAAAAAAAATGCATTTTCCGAGTTTTCTAATAAAAATTTCTGTCCTGATTGTTGTCATTCTGGGATGTATAGAGAAGTAGTCGTCTTCTAGATTGGAATACTAGCAGCTGTTGGGTCATTCGATGTACTTAGATTCCATGGTTAGTCAACTGGAAACTTGGGCCTATGAATGATTACTCGATAAGTTGAGTGGAATATTATGGTTACGTGGTCCCATTGTGTGACCATTTTCTTTTGGAGACACGTATGTAAATTGGTCCTTGTCAATGATTCAAGCTAGCTACCTGGCGATTGATCCCTATTTCACTGAGTGGGTGTCAATGACTCCATAGTTATGTCATGGTTAATGAAATTGATGAGAGACTCGTGGGTACTGGGCTTAATATTTTATATACAACAAAACAAAAATAGGAGAAATTTCATTAACAATATTCAGAAAAGAGATAAATATTTCTTTTACGTACCCATTGAATATGGCATGGTCAATTTCTACCAAGAGGAAGAAAACTTCACGTACTATGGGACACAAATAGATTTGGTACTAAAGCCGCCATTGTGTTCTCATTAAAATCCATTTTTGCAATCCAAAGGACATGTATTTGCTAGTCTTAGCAGTGAGTATGAACAAGTTGTTTTCTTTCTCAAGAGAGGCCTTCCTCACTGAACTCAGTCTATGCTTTCCTATGAAGAGAGGAGAAAAAGAGAGAGAGATGGACTTGGAGTGACATTTGGCATGTGGGTTATTCTTGAAAGTGGTTGACAAATACGCTTTGGATATGGACGATATAGATTTGAGAGGTCAAGAAATGCAGGTTCACAGAGGATCTCGGTAAATGGAGAGATTTAGTATATAAAGTTTAAACAAAAAACTACCATACATATGTTAAAAAATAAATAAAAACAATCATACAGAATTACACAAATGGGATAAATAGTTGCTTCTATACAAGCCTCCATCCAAGAAGACAGGACAAAAACCTGAAGGCAGATCTACCTCCACATCTTCTGCATCCTATCTTCTTTCCAAAGATCGTACAAGTCACTACAAAATCTAAAAAAAATTAAAAAATCCCATAGTCTTTTACCCCAAAAGCATTAGAGTTGTCCTTATTGGATCTGACATAAAATAAGGTTCCATGACAGAAAACCTAATATATACAGTGTAAGAAAAAATTATGAAATTTTCATGAATCTTGGGACGTTAAACTTTTGCTCACTTCTTTTTTTTTTCCCCAGGAAAATGACTTGCCACCCCAGGTTATGTAGCCCTACTTTTACTGTTGACGGGGGGAAAAATAACCAATTCTGTTCTTTTGAAAGAAGTTGACTTACTGTATTAAGTATAAAAGATTTGCAGGTTTCATGATTGTGCTAGATGCCACTGGTGTAATTTGTGAAAGAAGTGGCTATTTAGAATTTCAGGCTGTAAATTCAAATATTTCATTCTTTTCTTTTGTTAATTACTGGAGATTCTGCTTATAGGTACCACAATTACAATAAAATAGGCTAGTTACAATCTAGATCCATAGTTCCAAAAAGCGCTAGGCAGGTTCTAGGCGGCTTGGGGCGTCCGGGCCGCCCAGCACCTAGGCGGGTTCCCAGGCGGGCGCCCAGAACCTGGGTGGCCCTGTCGAATCCGAAAAATGATGCCTAGTCAAAGATGCTTCTAAAGACTCAAAATCTTCTAAAAAACCCCCAAATATATTTATAAAACATCAAAATTAAATCTAATATCAATGGGTGATGTTTTGATCAATTTTTGTGAACTTTAACAAAAAACAGAATTTCCTCCCCTAGGAGGGATGACCGCCTAGGCGGGGCGCAGGCCCTGGGCGGCCGCCCTGGGCGCTGGGCTCACGCTTAGGCGCCGCCTAGGGACTCCCACCCAGATTGGCCGCCAGCGCCCAGGCCTTCTGGACCGCCTAGGTGGACCGCCAAGGTGGGCCGCCTAGGCTCTAGGCGGTTTGCTTTTTGAATCACTGCTAGGATCTTAATAACTTACTGCCAAAAATGAACTTTGTTCAAACTAAATACAAACTAGCAATTTTAGAAAATAAAATGAGACAATAACAATAAGTAACATCAAATAATCGAAGGAAGGTTTACTGACTTTTGCCTAGGGTTACCTCCTTAGGGCTTAGCCGATCACGTGACCAACGGCGCACTTGATCCTAGAACCTGCCAAATTCACCAATCTAAACTTAGGGACGTGCTTGTGAGACTCCCTTTTTGAAACTCATGGGGCAAGAGAGCTAGGGTCACAATTAAGGTTTCACAAAGTAACCCTTTTTCACTTGGGCATATGCCAAAATGGCACCTCCCCAAGAATAAAAATTTAGGGCTGCACGTGCACCCACTTTTTCTCTCTGTGTTAGGTGTGCCACGCTAGACACTTAGAGAGGGTGGCGTGCCCCTTTAGAGAGAGAGAGAGAGAGAGAAAGAGAGAGAGAGAGGGAGAGGACTAGAGAGTGACGAGAGAGAGGTTAGAGAGGGGCATGGAGAGGAGAGAGAGAAGGGAGAGGTCTGATGTATCTTTGGAGGGGCGGAAACCCCGCCTTATATAGGCCTCTAGGGCTTAGGGAGTTCCAACTAGATTGGGAGTTCAACATTATCTAAAATTATTAGACAATCTATGAGGTGAAAGAGAAAATTAATCTGAGCCATTCATCTCCAAGAGCAGCCGTCATGGTCTAAAGTACACATTCTTCTAGAATTATTTAGAATTCCTTTTCTCTCACAAAGATAGTAAGGATTAAATAACACTAAAAATTGGTCCAAGATTATCTAGATACCACAATCTCACAAAAGATTTTCTTAAAGAAGATTTTCAACTAGGTAATATTTTTAAAAATAAAGAAACCCTATATGTGGGGCGTGTGGCCCATGTTGGCTCCACGCGTGTGGGAGGCTTGGCCCTTAGCTCCCTCCATGTGGGTCTCACTTAAAAATGGATTTACTAAAATACCCTCATAATTTGAAAAATCTAGAAATACCCTTTTAGGGTTTTTAAGCAAATAAAAACATTGTAAAATTCTGAAAATATCCAAAAATCACAGTACCAAAATTTTATTTGAAAACTATAATTTTGGAGATTCATAAAAATCTAAAACGTGCAGAAATACAACTTAGAAGTAGATAGATACCTAATAGGTCAAAAAACAGTGAATGTCAGGGCACTTCACCAGTGCCAAAATTTATGATCCACTACTGTTTTCTCAAGCCCACCCAACATGACCCATGATCCACAGTCAAGTGCAGTGGCTCATGATTGGCTCGTCAAAGTTACCCAATAAATAGTGAAATCAGAGTCCCAATATGTGGATTATTGGTTCCCCCCTAAGTGCAAATCAAATGCACACATCACTATGGTGCCAGAGGACGCTCTCTCTATGCACATGTACACGTGTTCCTCTATATAGGTCTGCTTTTCAAAATGCGGTTGTCATATGTGCCTGCCATGCGGTAGTTTTGTTGAGGATTTGGGCCTCGCTCTCATAGGCCATTCCTTTGTACTCCTGTCTTACAAATAATGGTCTTGGGCATCTCTCAAACCTCAACAAGAGATGACCCACTATAAATCCTCACTTAAATGCACAAATCATTATAAGTAATTTCTTTTACAAGCTCTCTAGACTTTTAAAGACCTCAAACCCCAACAGTTTGAATACCTTCGTGCTATTATCCTTTTTTAGAGAATTGCTCTCGAAGGGCATCGTATATTTGCTTGGTTGTTCTCAGAAATCTTGTTCCATGGATTTAAGTAACCCTCACATGACTATTGCATCATTAGCTCTTCATTCACCAAGTTTTGGATTTGTAGAACTAGGGGATTTTGGTGCTCCATCTACATGAACCATTGTATGTTGCCCTAATACATCAATTGGCCAAGATGGATAATTTCTTCCATTCAATTTGAAAGCAGTAATTTGCTTACTTGTTATCCATGAGGTGTCCCTTTTAGCACTATACACACACACGCACACATATATATGTACATACTTTTATACACACATACATACATATATACATACATACATACACACATACTTATTAAAGTAAATCGAGCTATATAAAGTGCCCTGATGATCGCCAAAAATGAAAGGAGTGGCTATGTGGAACTCACCGTAGTAAATTAAACAAAATTATTTTCCTTTTATTCAATACACTTAAATTTCACTTATATGGGCCACTATACTCTGCTGTAAATCAAAATTAAAATCCTAAATACAACTTAGGATTTTTACCTTTACTGTCAAAACAAATAAACACCATCCAGAAGCAATAAACATAAATTTAAGTACAAAATATGTTCGTAGAAATTCACAGAAAACACTAAATGTGACTGAAAATTAATTAAATAAATTGGGAAGACTTACTAGATGATGCTTGGAGTCACCCTCATAGCTTATACACCCCACACCCAATTCCCTGATCGTTGTCGCATTTTTAATCCTTTAGGTCTTGCTAGAATTTCTGAGATTAGGAAGCTTTTTAGGCATTACCTTTCAATCTAGAGCTTTAGAAGGCATAGAAATCTGTTTAGGATTTGTGGAAACCCTATAAGATCAAATTAGGGCTAGGCTTGAGAGTTTATTTCTCTCTTGGCTGGTTGCACCTCTCTTTTCTTCAAAAACAGCAAAGTTCTAACCTAGGGTTTCAAAAGTGCCACCTTGTTTTGCTTTCTTTTCGGTGGTGTGGCCCTTTTAAGCAAAGGGGAGAGAGAGAAATATTGGCGTGTGGAGGAGAGAGAGATTTTTGTCATGGCATGAGAGAGAGAGATATATCATAATTTGAGATAGAGGTTCAAAAGGTTATTTAGGAAGAAGTCTTTCTCCCACTAGGAATTGGATTCCTTCTAAGTATGCCTTATCTAATTTACCCAGCTTGATCATTAGGATATTTTAGGAAATCTGTATAGTGAAAGAGATTAAATTTGAGTCATTCATCGCCCAAATCAGCATCATGATTTTGGGTGGAAATTAAGAAACGTATCCTTTTATAATTTGACCCATGTCCAACTTCTATTTAAATTTGAGTTATAACCACTTTTAGTATCTAGATCTTTCAAAATCTATAAAAAGTTAAAGATAATCTATTTATTTTGGTCAAAAACAAGAAACTCCCACTTTAATAGGGAAAAAATCTATTTAATTTTAAAAGATTCCCTAACTAATTAACATTCAACTAAAAGTGGCACTTAAAACAAAATACGTGGGGATGTGCCACCCTATGGACTGCCCCACAAGGTCACACGTCCTACACATAGGTGGCACACACATGGTGGGGGACTGGATCCTAGGTCCCCACATGTGTCTTTCCTTGTTCTAAAAATTTTGAAACTACCCTTTTTAATGAATTTACAACAGAAATAAATTTTTAAAATTTTGAAAAATTGTAAAAATGACAAAAACATTTTTAATGCAAAAAATAAAATATTTAGAAGTGGACTGGTACTAATGGGTCAAAATTAGCGACAATAAGGGCTCTCCATTTGACCCAAGACTTATGATCTACTACTGTTTTCTCACCCAACCTGACAAAGACTCATGACCCACAGTCTCAATGTAGGAGCTCATGATTAGCTTGTCAATGTTGGTCAATAAACAGTAGAATCATGATCTTGGTATGTGGATTTCAATCCCCTCCTTTAAGAGTAAGTCCAGCCAGCATTATCACTATAGTGTAAAATGGGCTCTCATAACACATATGTACACGTGTCCATCTATAGAACTGCTTCCCAGTAATGCTGATGTTACGAGTACATGCTATGCGAAAGTTTGTTGAGGCTTTTAGCTTTTGTTCTCACAGGCCTACAATTGCACACATGAGACCACACAATTCTCTTGGCCTACAAACATCATCTTTGGGCATCTTTCCGACCTCAACAAGGGATGACTCACTATAAACCCTTCTCGATAGTACTACATGCCCAGGGGTAAGCTTTTTGAACATAACCAGGGGCCATAAGCCGCCCAACCCATGGTCAGTTAATACACACACTCCCACTGAAGTCCATATTCCACTATAAAGTATTATTTTTGCAAGGTCTCTAGACCTTTAAAGGCCACAAAACCCAACAAAAAAATGGCCATAAAATATGAGCATGGTCGAGATTGAAAATAGGCCTCTTAGCCACAAGGTATGAAATATCCTTATGAAGTTCCAAAATTCAAGATACGTACAATCACATATGCATGAGGCTTGTGCAAAACCAATGGGGTCTATCTCGAGTCCAAATTTGATTTTGTACATGTCTTTCAATTTCTGGTCTAAGAAGGGTGATGACTATAAACTTTTCCTTAACCCATTCCATACCCGTGTAAAGGGGCATGGTTGTGTTAGGTAGGCAGCCAACGTAAAATTTTGATAAAACTCATCATGAATCCTGTTAGGAGGTGAGAATGCTACGATGAGGATGTTGAGATGGATAACAAACAATATACCCATATAATGAGTGTAGCAAAGATGAGGATGCTGAGATGGATGAGTGGCAAGACAAGAAGGGATAGAATTCCAAATAAATCTATTCGAGAGAATTTAAGCATGACACCAATAGGTGATAAAATGAGAGAGAGTAGACTTAGGTGGGTTGATCATGTGTGGCGCCGACCAAGTACAACACTTGTTATGAGGTGCGGGTTAGTTCAAGTGGAAGGATTGAAAAGGGTAAGAGGTAGGCCCAAAAGGACCAGGTTGGAAGTAGTTCGTAAAGATATGGGGATTTATGTCCTCTCTGAGGATATGGCCTTTAATAGAGTAGAATGGAGAACCAGGATTCATGTAGCCGGTCCCAATTAATTGGAAAAAGGCTAAAATGATGATGATGATGACATAACTTTCAATTTCTAAAACATTTTCTAGGCTAGCAGACAATAATAAAAAATTAAGAGAACACACAAACCTTATGCTCCCTTGATCCCAAACTTCTAAATGATGCTAGAATGCTCAAAATGAACTAGATCCACTACTGGTTCAACTTGATGGAGCTTTTGAGAAGCGGTTTGTTTTTAAAAACCCAAAAACAAGGTGAAACCCTTGTTTCCTTCATAAAAAATTTGATTAGATATCAAAGCCCTTCATTATGTATGTCAAAAAACGTACCTTGATATGCCGATGCAAAGCCCTCAACCAATATAGGTCTGTAAGGTGGTTGAGCAGGTGACATAAGCCGTTTGTAGTGACAACATCAGCCCTATATTCTAAATAATAAAATTTTGTTGTTGAAGGCTTGTGCATAAGATGACTCAATAAGTTGCTCAATGAGCCTAATAAAATCACCGGATCTGCTCACTTGATGCATAGATTTGACAACAAGATATATATTTAAGGAAGTGGAAATTGTTCAATGTCATATCATTGCTGATCCTAACAGATTTTTTGATGAGAAAGGTTTGAACTAGTGCTCACCTATATAGCAACGTTGAGGGAGAGAAACAATACAAAAATGGAAAAGAAATGGAAAAACTACATTCCAACCATTTTATTACATTGTGTACTGAAGTCTTTATATGGGCCCATAGGACATAAGTATATTTATAGGGACCAACATGCCCTTTATGGGTCACATCTATTGACATATACTCTAGAACTAGGATACAGACATAGAGAAGTAGCCCTGAACCTTATGAATTCACACTGCTATAGTGTGCTACTATATAAAACTGTAATGTAGGGCATCACTTCGCTCTTAGATGCTTAACAAAGAGAACCTTTGATGAATTTATTCAAAAAAAAAAAAGAGAACCTTTGATGAACAATGCAGCTGCACTTTGAATTTTAGCAGCAAATCCTGTCATTGGTCATCATATGACATGCTACTTGAATAATATATGTGAAAAGCAATAAGTTGAATAATAGGTCTACTCACTTGCAATTATGTGTCATCATCATCATCATAGCCTTTTCCTAATTAATTGGAGTCGGCTACACGAATCCTAGTTCGCCATTCTGCTCTTTGCGGACTACTTCTAACCACGTCTTTTTGGGTCTATCCCTTGTCCTTTTCAGTCCTTCTACTTGAATTAACTCGCACCTCCTAATAGGTGTTGGACTTAGTCGGCGCCACACATGGCAGCCCACTAAGTCTACTCTCTCTCATCTTATCGCCTATTGGTGCCACTCTTAAATTCTTTTGAATGGATTCATTTCAAATTCTTCCGTCTTGTGTTGCCACTTATCCATCTCAACATCCGCATCTCCGCTACACTTATTTTATGGGTATATTGCTTTTTGTCAGCCCCATAAAGCAACGATGGTCTCACAGATGTCCTATGGAACTTTCTCTTTATCTTCATTGGTATGCAGCAATCACATAAAATTCCAACACATCTCCACTTCGCCCACCCCGATCTAACTCTGTGTGTGATATTTTCCTTAATCTTTCAATTTTCCTGGATTATGGACCCAAGATATTGAAAGTGCGGTCTTTTTTGTACTTCTTAGTTGTCAATCTTAACTACTTCCTCGTCTCTACTCCTATTATTACTAAATTGCATTCCATATACTCTTGTCTTAGTCCAACTAATTTTGAAACCTTTGAATTCTAGAGCATCTCTCTAAAGTTTTAACTTTGTGTTGACTTTGTTTCGGGTCTCATTGATGAAAACTATGTCATCTGCAAACAACATGCACCACGGTACCTCATCTTGTAGGTGCCTAGTTAAGTCGTCCATAACTAAGACAAAGAAGTACGGGCTCAATGCTGACCCTTGAAGTAGACCTATTG
Source organism: Amborella trichopoda (assembly GCF_054954075.1). NCBI lineage: Eukaryota > Viridiplantae > Streptophyta > Magnoliopsida > Amborellales > Amborellaceae > Amborella > Amborella trichopoda. The sequence continues at coordinate 37,638,887 of NC_142348.1, forward strand.
TCACTGAAAACTCACTCGTCTCTCTGCAAGTTGTTCGTACACTAGTTAGCACTCCATCGTACATATATCTCATCAAGTCGATATAGTGTTCAGAGACTCTTTTCTTTCCAACACCCACCAAATCAAATCTCGAGGTATTCTATCATAAGCTTTCTTTAGATCAATAAAGACCATGTGGACGTCTTTTCCTTCACCCTAAACTTCTCAATTAGTTGCCTAAGTAGGAAAATATCCTCCATTGTAGCCAAATTGGTTTTTAGATACACTCGTTTCATGGCTTAGTCGTTGCTCAATCACTCTGTCCTAAAGCTTTATAGTATGGCTCATAAGCTTGATCTCTTGATAGTTCGCACAATTCTGTATGTTTTCTTTGTTCTTGTAAATAGGTATCACCAGACTTTCCCTCCATTCATCTGGCATTTTCTTTGTTCTCAACACCTTGTTGAACAACTTCGTCAGCCAGTTGATGCCAATCTCCCCCATGCACTTCCAAGCTTCTATCGGATATTTGCCTTAAAAAAATTTCTCTATCTAATGCTCTTGGGTTTTTCTTTAGCTGAAAAATAAATTTTCTCCTTACGAACTAGTGGCCAAGAATAAATGTTTAGGTTTGTTACAGGGGACTCCTTATACTCGCTATTTTCTACTAAAATGTGCATGGAATTGATAGAACCTTGGTATCTTCTATACAATTTTCAGAAATTGAAGTAGTTGCAATTTCCATTAATTGTCAAAGAATTGGTTCCTGGAATTTGGTAAGTCAGACATTTGGATGTGTAAGAATGAGTTTCTTGGGAAGCTTCAGACTCCAGAAGGGCTCCTAAGCTATCTAATTGAAGACACTGGTTGCTCATGATATCCTTGGATGGTTTGGAAATTATGTCGTACTAAGTGAAAACCATGTTTGGCTGTTAGTTCATGTCTTCGATAAGATAAACATGATCTGACTCGAAATATTCTCTTGTTGCTTTTACTTGTCATATACAAAATGAATGTGTTGGTTTTGATTATTCTTTTGTTATAGAAACTGAGTTGTCAAGGTTACTTGTATTTCACTTTACATAGGAAGAGGATCTTTTCATTATGGCATTTGGTCTACCACTGAAAGGAGAAGGTGACAAAAAGTGTTTGTCCATGTTGAGTGCAGTGGAAGAAACAATTGCTCGCCAACTCCGTGCCTGTAAAAACCCAACGAAGAAGAAGGTTCTTGGTGGTAGCTTCTTGTCCTCCATGTTCTCATCTAATGCTTTTGCCAAATTCTTGTAGGTTTTGCCTTTAATCTTATTTAACAGTCAGACTGGCATTTGTGTGGCTATTTGTTCATCAGTTTTATATTCCTATATTTGATATGTGTACCTTGGTGAACTGCTAGCAATAAAGTTTTGGTACTTACAAACATTGTAAAATAACATATGGTGAAACACCAATAGAATATACAGTATATATATGTATTCTGGAAATTTAAAGTTTAAGGCTCAAGTGATATTGGCTCAAGCATATGCGACTAGAGAGTATAAGCACGTTGGCACTTGATTAGATAAGCAGTGCTTTCATATTGTCTTGTTACTAGGTGTGCCTTAAAAGCACCATTTGCATGTGTTGTGTGTGTCCGCGTGGGCACTAAATTAGAATGTAGTTCTTGTTTCTTAAGATTAGTAAATTATACTTGAGATGAAAATGTAATTCAAGTTACATGGACATACAAACTTAAATTTAAGGGAAAGAAGGGGGTAAGGGAATGGGAACAAGGGATAAGAAAGGATAAGAACTGGGTCAGCAAGGCCACATGCAGTCTTCATCAGTAGGCTTAATGGTCACCAAAGAGTGTTCCAAGAGTCCTTACGAGTTAGAGACTCTGCCTCTGTTTCATCTCTCAGCATATGCAGGAAAAAATGACCTGCATCCTTTCGATAAATGCAATCACCTTCTCTATAATAGCATTGAACCTCCACTGTTGTTTGGATTCACCTCTGGTGCACCTAAAACACCAGGAGAATCTTTTATAATACGAGGGAACTACCATACTCTAGTGGTAAAGTCTGATACCCATGAGATGCACTTGAATCATATCCTTAGTAGAATTGTGAACTCCAGTTGTCATGTTGAAGGTAAATCACTCTCATATAATAGAAGGCCATCCCACTGGTGAGGGCCCAAAGTGTAAACACAGAGTGCCTTCAAGATTGTGCTTCCAGGACAATATCTTTTTTTTCTCTGTAATGTATAGTTATAGGAGCAACATTGGAGGAAACTAACTCAATAATGAGTCAACCAATACTATGGGTCTCATAATCGTTAGTTTGCCAGTCTCTAGATCAAGTCTTGTGCTCTAAATTTCTTAAGGTCAGTGCCATGCAAACATCACGTCAAGAGCACACTCTGAGATACCAGAATTCCTATCTGCTCTTGCCTCTACTGATCCCATCGACTTATTCAATCAAACTCCAGAAAATGTGCCAATTGCCAATTGGCACATTTTCTAAAGCAGTATTTCCTTTTATGTTTCATCGATTCAGATCAAGAATCCATCAGGCTGGCAATGAAGCAACATAATGCACTCAATTCCAAACAACTCAAGGAAGAAGAGCCAGATGGCCCTCGCAAAATGCATCTATAAAGCAGATGGCCCTAGAAAGAAATGCCACAGTAAGCATATACCTGAAGATTTAATTTCTAAGTGTGTTTTTATGATTGCCTTTGGCAACTTACAACGAATGACCAGCCACTGGAAGACGTACGCTTTGTGAGAAGGTAGTGGTCCATGCTCAAGTCTAGACCAAAGTCGACCATCCTAATCCCTTTGTAGGGCCGATGCTCATTGGAAACCAACCAGTGTCATCCCAAATCAATACTATCTTGTGGATCCAAAGGCAATAACATCTGCCTCCATTGGAAGCTTTTGATGTTCACTATTATTTGTGTAAAGTATTATCAATTGTACACTATTCGACCATGTATCTTTATTACAAGGAGGTCACAATTGCTCCTAGCCATTAGATGTCAAATTAAATGGCTTAGGGTGTGTCATGAAGTTTGAGATTTTTTTTTTTTTTTGTTTGAACTTTGAGTCTAGTCAATTACACTCTTGCAACCACCCAATTTGAAATCTAACGGACAAAGCAAAAGTAAATGGTCTCTTTATATATTAATCCAAAGTATTAGACAATTAGTTACATACATATGAGTGAGATCATTCATCTAATTTCCCTTATCTATTTTTGAATAATTACACTTCTTTATATCCTATATCATTTGGATTTCTACAACTATTCCTTGGGAAACATAAGTCTAAGAGTATATTAAAAGTCAGTACATATTATTTGTGAGCCGATAATTTAAATTTATCATGGCATTTTGGCAAAGCATCACATCCAGCAGACAATAACACTTCACTTCATTCATGCAGATATGGAGCCATTACAATCTAATCCTGATTTAGAAGAAGGTTATTGCAAAGCTCTATTATCTCGTATACGCTTCCGTAAGGTCTTTCTCAATGTTTTCTTTGCCTTTTTTTTTTTTCTTTTGATTTTTATAAGTTTTGCTTGTGGGAGATCAAATATTTCTGCACTTTTGGGTGTTGTGGCATTTCTTATTGGTTGCACAAACATAAATTTGTATCGCAGGCGAATGCATGTCTGGACATGCGTTCACACAAGAGACTATGTTTCCAAATGTAATCATTATTATTTGTTTAATGTTTTAGCTTTATGTGGACCATATTGAAGTTTATGCATTTTTTGTTACCCACATGAATGTTGTCACCAGACCACTTGAAATTTTCTCCTGGGAGTGGTATTTGGATGTCAAATAACACTGTCTTCGTAAAGGGTTCTCAAATGCTGGGCAGGATGTCCAATGAAAGAAGATCCACAATTGGATATTGTACAATGTTTGGTGGAAACCTTGGTACATGGCAAACCAAAAATGAAACATGCTGTCAGGATCAAGTGCAGAGGTCAACTATATGACTATGGCTTCTATGGTACATGAATTGATATGATTCTAACAGCTGCTTAAATACATCAATATTATTTTCGACTCTTTGATGGAATCCTGAGATGATGTCTTGACATCTCTTGACCTTTATTTTCTTGTAGATTCTTTGTACTTCTATTTTAGAAATAATGAAATTTTTTTGTTAATGATAAAAACAATTAGCATCAAAGATATGTTGATATAAATTTCCTTCTCACTAGTTAAAGGTCATGGTTAAAATAGTGAGGACCCATAAATAAAGATTAAACTAGCTCAAAATATTTTGGTAAACCTGGATCACCTTGGTTCCTGCCTTGGGCCTTTTCATAAGAAAAGTATTTCTTTGACTTCTATTACCTAAGAACTCCTAGCAGCCACTTAGACGTCTGCTGCGAAACAGAACATGAGAACATTTTCCCTTTGTAGCTATTGGTCTTAGTCTTACTTGTCGGTGCATAGTTATGCAAGATGAGTTAGATGCTCTTGAAAGTTTGATACTCTTGAAAGAACCATGTGTGAGATCTTGTTCTCTTGACTGCCTATAAAACCACTTACTGGTCACAAATGGGATCTAACCAGTCGATTCAAAATCTAATGGCTCATTATACTGATATGAGGCTCATCTTGTGGCATAAGGTTGTAAGGAGTCCATGATTAACACTGGAGAAACCAGTTTTCGAGTCACAAAAAGGATGACTGCCAAAACTTGAAGGAAGCAGTTGCCTTAGGCTGTTGGACCTTGACTGAAATAGATGTCAAGATTGCATATTATTCCATGAGGATTTAATGGAACAATCTTTTTAAAATGAAATAGATCTAATGGAAGAAGCATTCATGTCAATTGAAAGAACACAATGCTCATGATCTCTTCTTGGTTTTTAAACTCATAGAATCTCTCTATGGTCTTAAACACACTCTTAGATCTTAATATGAGGGACTTTGGAAGACTGATTCAGGAGTGATTTGTTCAAGTGGTCATGATCTTTCCATCCTTGTCTATTGAAGCTGCATTGTTGTTTTTATCCCCTCTTTCTTCTTGATGATCCGGAGATGTTGCAACTTTTGTTCAGCACTTAAAGTCAGTTGCGATTTCAATTTGATGAAAGGATTGGTTGAGGTGTCGTACTTGTTAGTTCGTGAAGTTGCAACAACTAATCTGGTGACTTAAATTAGTTGAACATTTTAACTGATAATAAAAAGGTTGACACTCTAATGGCACCAAATTTTATCAATTGATTTTATGTTACTAAGAAGTTGGTTCAGTTGTGTACCTAAATCCAAAACTGTCAAGCTACGACATGTTTGTTTTGTGAACCAAATGACATCTTGTCCCCGATAACCTCAACTTATAAGTTACAACAGTTGATCGAATAGTTTGGTATGTGTAATATACTGCAGTCCAGGGCTTGTTTCTTTCGTATACTTTGGATATTAGTCATATTATTGCTTTCCTTAATGCTCACTGGACTGGATGCCCTTATGGCAGATTATCTACCATATAATATTGAATTTTTCTTGGGTCTTTTTGGAACTTGATGGAAGAGTAAAAACTCCTTTGCAGTTCCTAAACAAGTTTGAAGCATATTTCGAGGTTTGACATGCAGCTGGTTCCAGCATTTGTATACCATCCACATAATTCACTTTCCATTTATTTCTCTTGGATATTTGGTCTTCTCTATATTTTCCTTGTGTACTTCAGTAAATGAACAAACATACCCAACATAGGTCGCGATCCTGCTTTGTAATCTCGCACCGGCGCTCCAGGAAAGGGATCTTCAATGGATCGCATTTTTTAAATTTGGGGATCTCGATCCCCACTGTTGGGGATCTCGATTCCTACTGATAGAGATCTCAATCCCAACCTTAAAGGCCAAGAGAACAACCAAACTGATGATTTTCTTTATTTATTGCCAGCTAGTAACACAACTATACTTTTATGTAGTTGTGTTGCTTGCTATGAGTAAGGAGATCCCTACTTTAAAGAATATATACAATCCTAAATTACCATAAACTTTAAGTTTAGGAGCAAGTTCCCCAAAAGATTGAGATCTCGATCCCTAATATTTGAGGATCTCGATCCCTAACATTGTACAGACGGTGCTTCCACCCATAGGGATCTTCTAGCATTTCACAATCCCCCCCTCCTGATCCCGATCCCAATCTTGATACCATTCCCGCCCCTCAATACGAAAAATTAGCGTTGTACAATAAAAATAAAAGGTAAGGGGATGGGGGGGGAGAGAGAAGTAGATAGGGCCCATGAGGAGTATCTTTTTTCTTTTTCTTTTTCTTTTTTTGGAGACAGGTGACAATATATTACTAAAATATCATAGGGTATGAAAAATGCCCACGAGGAGTGAGATGTTAGGGCAGCCCATCAACCGGGTGCTCCTTTACGAAAAGAAGACAAGATAGAATAAAAAATAGAAAAGTAAGAAGACAGAAAGGAGGGAAAAGAAGAGACAAGAGGGGGGAGGGGAGAAACGGGGATATGGGATTGGCCAGAGGAGCAAGTTAGGAGAAGATGGAGGAAGGGGAAGTGAGTACATAGAGGGACGAGAGAGAAAGAGCAGAGTGAGAAGTAAGAATTGAATTGAGAGGAGAATGGTTTGTGTGTGGGATGGAGAGATGTAAAGCTTATAGTCAAGCCTGTTAAGAAGTAGGCACAATACAAAAAATAAGGGTTGTACAATAAAAATAAAAGGTAAGGGGATGAGGGGGGAGAGAGAAGTAGATAGGGCCCATGAGGGTTCAAAGAATGAAGAAGAGAGATAGGGAGAGGTGATCCATTGACCTGGTGCTCAAAGATTTATCTATTTATTATTTTTTTAAGGGTTGGGAGAAGGTGGGGGCAACCCACAGGCTGGATGTCCAACAGGAAAATGAGCATCACAGAGAAGGGCAGCTCTAGTCCACCTGCTAAAAAAGTAGTAGTAGAAAGGAGAGAAAAAAAGGGGGTGGGAGGAGTAGAGGCGAGAGAGAGGGAGAGAAGTAGAGCATATTTGTCAAAAAAGAGAGATGGGGTCCCCAACAAGGAGGCTTTGTTACTTTGCTAAAGAAAAGAGAGATGGGGTCCCTAGTAAGGAGGCTTGTTCCTTTGCTAAAGAACCTGCGTTGTTGTTAGCCTTCCACCAAGTATGATGTAAGCTGACTCAAAGAGGACTGCAAAAATGAAAGATGCGGTAAAAAATGGCGGCAAGAAGCCATGGGGACTAGCATATCCTAGCAGCTCACCGAATAAGATTTAGCATTGTCCCATTCCACAATAAGTTCATCCTCTCAAGAGGGGTCAAATCTAGAAAGACCTTTGATTAGAGCATTGCCTCCACGCAGGCGGAATCACCATACCACTTAAACCAGGGTTGCCCAAGAAGCGCGCATCGAAGTTGAGTTTGATAGTCCCCTTGGGAGTGGGGGATGCCAATAGGATGAGAGTGAGAGTTTGTATGGGCAGAAACTAATGATGTAACCCAGTGCAAAATGAAGTCTGACTTGGAGAAAGATTTGAGCGGTTTGTAGCTCGAAACAGTGTTTTAAAATGCGGGTGGCTCTGATGCGGTGGAGGGCCGATGCGGCTCAATGCGGCCCGGATGCGGGTGCATCGCGATGATGTGGTCAATAAATGTAAAAAAATTCTAAAAAATGTAAAAAAAAAAGTTAATGCATAGAAAAAAATATGAAGGTGATATATGTGATAGTAAGTATTTTAGTTTAATGATTAACTTCAAAACTATTAGTTGTTAGAGATTATGTATCCAGTTATCCACTATCCCCTGATAGAAACTAAAAACTTGAAACCAGCTTCATAAAGCATTCAACAATCAACAACCATCAGCACAAATTTGCACCATAAGCACAACTATAATTAAGCACAACCATAAGTACAACCATAAGCACAAAATAATGATATTACAAAATACAAATCAAAAGTCAAGCTCAAGAAGAGTTAATAGTTAGTAAATAATAACTTAATACAATCATCCATTTTTAGAGTCAATTTTGAAATTTGAACTTCAATTTTTCAAATATCAATCAGACAAGTCATTTTGAGAATCGTCATGCGCATCATCAATATCATCCTCGACGGCCTCCATGTATTCTTCTTCATCGGTCTCCTCTGAGTCAGCTTCCTCCTCGACCTTTGAAGCTAATGTGCAAGTACGACTAGACCCAGCAGCTCCTCTACTCCTTTGTGCTCTAGTGTTAGGTCGATCTTCTTTCATTAGCCCCTGTTGCTAGCTCGACATCAAGCCATGTAAGATCCTCACCCTCAAACATACGCTCTTGTCTTGGATCCATGGTCTACTCACTTATGGAATCACCATCAGCTTCATATAATTGACTACGGTTGAGCTTCGTGCGATTTTCATACCTCTCCCTAAGCCGCTCGTTATACCGCACATAAACCAAATCATTCAACTTTTTCTGCTCCAACCTATTTCTTTGTTTTGTATGGAGTTGTGGTAGAAATTTGAAATCAGATAAATTAGAATTTAGATTAGAAAATTGAAATTCCAGAAATAAGGATTAAGGAATAAGGAGTAAAGGACTTACATGCTCAAATGCACTCCAATTGCGCTCACAACCAGATGAGCTACATGTGAGATTCAACACTCGAATAGCGAGACGTAGATTTGGTGTCTCGCTTCCATATAATGCCCACCATGCAGCTGTATAATATTTTATAATTTAGAATATAGTTAAAAATTAAGGGTATAAAATAAGCAATGGAACTATACATAAAGTAAGAGACAAGTAAGATTATTTTTGGGCTTTTAGCCTTTACCTAGATTTGTAGTGTCCCTATTTCAAGTGGCAATATCTCTCCCAAAGTTTTCCAAGGCTAACTTGAACTTAATCAATTCATGACTCTGGATCTCATCCTGGATATCTTTGTCTGGCACCAACCTCTCCAGCACATCTAAGAACCCACCATTTATTACACGATCTAACTCAATGGATGGGTGCTTGTAGTGAAGAGATGGGTTTAGAAAATAACCAGCTGAATGGAGGTGCCTTGAAGCCGGGTATCCCATCTCCTATCAATAATTTCAAGTACAGCCTTGTGCATATTTTCATCATCCTTTAAAACATCTTTTATTTTAGTTCTTTCCCTAGTCATTGCCTCATGTATGTAGCCCATGACGGGCTTCGCATCACTATCAACCAGTCGAAGCACTCTCACTAAAGGGCAAGCCACCTTCAATGCAATAATTATTTGACTCCAAAAAGATGTATTCAGAATAATCTTTTCAGCCTTTCTCCCATCCTTATGCTTTGACCATTTGCTTTGACTCCATTGCACTGAAGCAAACATGGTCCTCAAGGCACTTTTTTGCTTGGCTAGGCTTCGAAGAGTGAGAAATGACGTGTCAAATCTAGTGATACCCGGTCTCACTAATTCTCTCTTCTTTGTAAAAGACTTCATCATGCTTAGGACTATGGTGTAATTGTAAATAAATCTAACAACAAACATAGTTCTTGAAATCACCTTACTAAATAAAGATGGTGTACCCATTTTCTTAAGCATAAGATTAACACAGTGAGCTGCACAAGGAGTCCAAAACATATGCTTCCTTTCAAAGTCAAGAAATGCCTAGCTGCAGCATAGTTGGCACCATTGTCAATGATAAATTGTACTGCATTTTTCTCCCCAACAAAATTGACAATCTCATCCATCTAGCCATATAAGTGTGTACCATCATGTGACTTGTCTGATGCATCAATAGACTTAACACAAAAAGTACTTGTTGGGCAGTTAATCAAAAAATTAATGAATGCCCTTGATTTCTCATCGGACCAACCATCACACATAATAGTGGCCCCATATTTCTTGCACCCTTCTTTCTGAGAAATCAAAATTTTATTCACATCAAATACAACATCCTTCAACAAGGGCTCCCTAACCTCATGTAGATAAGGAGGAATAAGTCCTGAGCCATATTGCCCAATTGCCTGGACCATACACGTAAAACTATCCAGATTTATAGTATTAAAAGGAATGCCAGCCATGTAAATCCACTTTGCAATCCACTTACATACTAACTTCCTTTGTTCTTTCTTATATTTATTGTCAATTATGGTTTGTTTTGTTTTTTTCTTTATCTCCTGAACCACAATTTAGGGGCTACGGGTGAAAAAAGAATCCATTGGCCTTTTAGAGAGAGGTGTTCTTCTCTCAGCACTACCACCAATATTTATAACCCTCTCTGTTGAGGTTGGAGTATGAGTACCCCTTTGCCTAATAGCAACTTCAGACATATCATCATTATCATCATCATTATCATCATCAAATAATTGCATATCATCAAGTAATTCCTTTCTTTTCTTTTCTTTTTTCTCTTTATCATTTTTCAATCTATCCAAATATTCTCTAATCTCCTTTTTTATATCATTTGTAGCTTGTGGGCATGCTCTTACATTCCCAGAAATTCCGGCTAAATGCTCTTTTGTCAAAAAATACTACCCATATAAGTATTTCCACAGAGCAAGCATATCACACAATTTCTATCTTGCGGATTTTTTAGTTTAGCATATTTTCAAGCCGGATCCTTGTTATTAGAAGATTGAGAAGAAGACATTGCCCCAAAAATAAGTATAACAGTATTATTGTACAAGAAGGAATAAAAAGTTACCGACTCTGTGAAGTAGTGCTCGATTTCTTCACGGCCTCTGAAATCCCCATTTTCTTATCATAAATTGACCTTAACATCCTCAAATCAACAATCAAAGGCATCAAATGAACATCCAAGTATTTAAACAACCGCCAAATCAAAGATTTGGATGAAAAAAAAATTTTTGCCAAATTTTTTTTTTCGCTCGATTTGATGCAAAAAAAGCCACAAAAGTGGCTGGAAATCTTCGTTTAGGGGGCATAATAACCCCCCAAACAGTTTCCCTAAACTTTGGAACTACAAAAAGACCATTTTGCCCCTCCCCAAGGGGCAAAGTCAAAAAAACTTTTCGCGGAAATAGATGCGGCGCGATGCGATCCGATGCGGCCGCATTTTAAAACACTGGCTGGAAACCCAAAAGATAATAGCTAGGTTACAAGAGGATTGAGAAATATTAGAAATGCTATGGTCGATGCCTCTAAAGACCTTGGAGTTCCTCTCGCTCTAGATAGACCAGAGGTTAGCCATGACCGAAGCTATCCAAAGGAAGATGTTGACAATGGGATATGAGGGAGAGAAAAATGTTGACGTTCTCTACCATAGAATTCGGCTATTGGGGTCAAACCGCGGCTCCTGTGAGGAAGGCAGTGCAAAGGAGACCCGAGGGCTTTTAAGGGGAGGCAAGGGCCGATGAAGGGGGGAAAACGAAAGGGAAGGGTTGGGAAATGGATGGGTGGGTAAGCAAAACTGCATATATATATATATATAGGGATTGTATACAATGAGACCATTTACCTTTAGCACCGGGAGGTCACAATTACTTACAACCATCCAATGTGAAATTTGATAGCTTCGGTGTGTGACAAAGTTCGAAAAAATTTCTTTTGAACTTTTAGCTTGGTCAATGAAATAAATGCAGCCACCCAATTTGACATCCAATAGTCAAGATTAATTGTGGCCACCTTGTACAAAAGGTAAATGGTCTCATCATATACTTTCCCATATATATATATATATATATATATATATATATATATATATATATATATATATATAGAAGCCACTACGCAATGCCTATGAGCGAAAATGAACAATGTTTTCGCTCATAGGCTTGGCGCCGTCCGATTTTTTTGGACACCATGGATTAAAAGGCCACAATAGACCTACTATGTCCGTTGCGGTACCGCAACAGACATAGCATGTCCGTGGCGGTATTTTTTTTCATGCAAAAAAGCACGGGAAATTGCGACGGCTCCCACAGATCCATGGCGGTTTTTAAGCCAAAACAACAACGGACATAGCATGTTCATGGTGAAACACTATTCAATTTCACCAATAGGTGTTTTTAAAAGTTTTCCTATATATATATATATATATAATTATTTTTTTTTATTATTTATTATTTTTATTTTATTTTTTTAAGTTCTTACCTTTTAAGGGTGTTTACAATTTTAGAATTTTTAGTCCCTTAAAACAATTTCAAAACTGAACCAAAAAGCATCTCTCATTTTTTTTTTCTTTTTTTTTGCATTTTCGGTTCTTACTTTTAAGGGCTCTTACAAGTATACAATTTGAATCTTATAAAAGACCTTAAAAGTTGAATTTGAAAGCCTAAAACAGAAAAAGAAATACTCAAACAAAATCTTTTTGACATTTTCTGTTTTCATTTTTCAAAGGGTTTTTGCAAATTATAGTTTATAAAAGATCCTATTTTAAACAATGAAAATGCAACATAAAAGAAAAGATCAATAAGAATTTCATTCTTTTTTTTGCATTTTCTGTTTTCATTTTCGGCTACGGTTTTTCAAGGGCTTTTGCAAATTGTAGAAGCCCTTCAAACAAACCAAAAGGATTAACCTAAAGTGAAGAGCCTACTTATAAAAAATTTGAAAAGACCCTCAATGCATTTTCTAAATCCAAAACAAGAACTTACTTGGAGGTTGAGTTATTTGGCTTTTGGCTGGATATTGATAGGAAAATGGCCAGATATCTCGCTGGCAATCCCCAAAATTTTGGGGGGGAGAGAGAATTGTGAAAGCCCTTCTCTCTCTAAAGTTGGGTTGTGCTTGTATATGATTTAAAACCCTGGAGTTTTTAATTTCCATAAGTACCCCTTTGTAAATTTGTAAGGATGAAGCCCTCCGCCGCTTTTAAATATTTTGTGCAATTTTAATAAAGTAAAAACTAAAAGTGATAAGGTCAAAAGTGATGTTAACGTGGACCTGCTGGTTCAGCCATGGACCGGTGGATCGGCTGGCCCATAGGGGCATGACTGGTTTCTTGTTCCACCCTGTTTAGGACCCCTGACCGAACCGGAAAGCGTATTGGTTTTCCGTTTTCCAGTGTGAACCAGCAGGTCTAGTCCGTTTCTAACAACCCTGGTTCTAAGTAAGATGGGAACCAATGTTTGAAAAAGTGATCTCCTAAAGGACCTTAATATATCTTCCACTTTTAATGTGGCAGATCTTCTTGAGTATCATGACCAAGGTAGTCAAGTAAGGAATGATGATTGGCAACAGAAATTTCCATTAGTGCCTGAGGATAAAGTGTAGCAAATCCTTGATGGTGTTGTCATCAAGAATTATAGAGGTGAATATTGGAAGTTCTATGTTCAATGGATGGGAAAACATCAGTTAGAGAGTATGTTGACTTCATAATTTAACTTGAGGGCAATAGATAAGAAGATTCTTGTGATGCTGTAAATTCACTGAGTTGACTTCTTGCAGGGAGAGATTGACACAGTCAAGGAGTAACTACCCCTTGAATTTGATTGATTGGTTTTAAACGGTGCTTCATTAGTTAGTCGTTAAGGGGTAAAGTCATCCTTTACTTAGTGTATCTTTTATTTTCTATTTGGAGAGCATGTAGGTTCCATGAACTTCCTTTCATGAATCACTTTGCCTGCAAGTAGTATGAGCTTACTAGTACATATATAATATATCCTATAAGACTGCATTTGTTAAGACTTAGGAGTTTGTGTAGCTGTCCTTGAATCTATATTGTGTAGATTCAATTTTTGGTTAAATCTTCCCCTTCACATGCATAGGTGAGGAATGCCTGTGGAAGGAGGAGCAGAGGTGGTGAATGCCTCGCAAATTCAAGGTTCCTGTTGAACCTTTTATTTAACGATACATATTTCACCCTTCGTCATTTGTAAGATATGTTGAAAAGATACTATATTTTAATTCACAGAAAGCTATTGTAAATAATGTAATAACAAATAACTTAGGGAAATCTTCATACTACCCCCCTCCCCAAGAATTGGATTTCACCGGAAGCCCCATGATTTTCATTCTTTCAAGCGGTTACATTTCACAGATTTCCTTCTGTACACCCCATTCATATGTCTTATTTTTTTTTTTTATTTTACAAAAAAATACACCCTTATGGACTTTTTATTTCCATTCAAATGAAACCCCTTACTTCATCAAGTCTCCTTTATTCTCTCTTGCAGTCTCTTTCTCTAAAATCCTCAACATCTCTTTCTTCTCCCTCTTATTCTCTTACTCTCGGTGTCTCTCTAACACCCTTCCCTCCTCTTTCTCTCTCAAAACTGTCCAAACTCCATAATTTTTTGGAGGCACCTGCCCTATCGGTGAAGTAGTTCCCACTCGTCTGAATTTGACCCCACTTGATTAAAACACATTGGATCTTTAGCATTTTTTATTGGGTTATTGAAAAAAATCAATTACAGGGGATTATAAGAATCTACCTTGCCAAATAAAAAGCTATGGAAGGTATTTGAGTCGAGATCCACGAACTTCGAGGAGAGATTAGTGAAATAAATTATGGTGAAATAAATCAACGGTTGTGACAATTGGAAAAATACCAATCGTCAAGAAGAAGGTACCCTTGTAACTTAGTAGATATAACACGAAATCCTGACTTTCGAGATCAAATAAATGATATACTTGAATATATTGGATACTATAATAGGTAACATCAATGCCAAATATGTTGAGAACATAATACGATAGTCTATTATGTAATATGAAATACAACTATTTGAGCTTGAAAGCAAGATTTTGCTCGACATCCCAGAGTTTTTCGACAAGTTGCAGACTAAGTGTTTAATTAATCGGTTCATTGAAGAAGACAAAATATTCAAGCAAATTGTGGGACTTCATCACCAACTATTCAAATGGCCTATGAAGGATGTAATGAAAACAACAAGCTCGAGGTCAAGCTTCGCCCGTACAATTGGAATTGAGATTCATACCATTTTGGAATTGGGTTTTGAATCTAATTGGAATCGAGATTCACACCATTTTGGAATCAAATTTCAATCCACATGGAATCAAGATTCCTACCTCTATGGGATTGAGGTTCAACCCAGTTGAATTGAGATTCCTACATCTATGCGAACACACCCAACAACTTAGAACCGCAATGGAAATCAACAAGAAATGTGTTTCATAGGCCAAAAGGTTTGAGGTTCTAGAATAAACTTATGCAAGAATCCCTTAGTATTGGAATTTATGTATTGAGTATGCTTGCCCATGGTTCCCCTAGTCTTGGAATTGAGATCCTCAAATGTCCTAAAGAGTCCTAAAGACTAGAACAAGGGATCCCCGAGTATTCAAAACGATATATTGAGCTTTAATCAGAATATTGGAATCAAGGTTGAGTGGCCCTATAGATTTGAGGTTATTTTAGGCTCTGAAATGAGTAAAGAAAGAAGAAATACTTGATTTGTTAATAATGAAATTTATAAGAACAGAATATTTATTTTGAGTTAAGCAGATACTCATAGTCCTTTACGGATATCGTGATGGTGTTTACAAAACATACATGTGCACTTAATGACTTGAATCAATAAAGAACGTAGACCACTGTTGCTTTTTAATAGTCATTTGCTACTGACAAAATGAATGCACCTTCTACATTGAGATCAGGGTGTCTAGCTCGAGCTGTTTGATGCTTTGACGCTTAAAATCCCGTTGACATTGAGATTTATGGGCCTTTTGATTTCTAATTATGCAAGGAGGGTGAAGACATGAAGTTCTTAATTTTTAATGCTCTAAGGTCCAAGTTGTAGCTGGCTTTAACTTAGCTGCAAAAGACATTATGATACTTTGTTAAGAACTTATTACATTTGCATTTGAGTATTGATTCAATATTACCAAAGGGTTGACCATGTGTTGATCGGGTTGTTATTGGGTGCACCTATAAACCATTGGTTCCAATGTTTTCCAATCCGGGATCGGAATAACTCAGATCGGATTTCATAAATATTTGATGTGAGATTGTGTGTTCATTGAATCACGGTTTCGTGCACCTATGAACCGTAATATTTAATTCAATGGAATTTCGATTAAGACAAACAAAGTCGGATCGAGATTTTGTGAAGGTGGAAGCAAGTTTTCGTGTTGATCAAATCACAGGTTCTTACACCTATGAAATATGGTATTATGTTGTGGAACTTGGATTTCAAAAAAAATTGGAACGAAATTCAGTAAATGTTGGAATCGAGATATGAAATTGTGGAATCGAGGTTTAATAAAATGTGGAATTCAAGATTCCTAACTTCAATTAAATAGGTTCCATGAAGATTCCTTGACGGGAATTTGAAGTGGAATCATCACAGGGTGAGATATTTTGTTAACTACGGTTTTGAGTTGTTTGTGCAGTTTTTAGCTATGGAGAATTGAGGTGTAGAACTTGAAATTTATTTTTTAAAAGATGAAGGGTTAGGATCTAATATTGATTAGGATTCTTAAAGAACAAGTTAGGATTTAGGTTGGTTTCTTTTGTAACCCATGCAACTATTGGACCAGAAAAATGAAATAGAGAAGAGAAGAAGAATTTAGTTTGTCTTGTGAAAAGATCTTTTGGGTAGACTCCCTTGCAGGTCGTTAGAGAGGGTATATTTTCTCCATTTATTTTATCTTTTATTTTTCTAGGTTGTTTTATTTTCTTCTTGCGTTCTCCCTGCATCAGTTCGAATGGGCCCCATGTATGTCCTTCATTTCTACTCTCTTGCTTGCTCTCACCCACCCCTTATCATCTTTCCCTGTCTCACCACCATACCTTCCTTCCTACTCATTTCTTCTCTGCCTACCTTCTTGCTGTCCCTGTCTCCAAGCCCAATCTATAAGCATTTTGAGGATGCAAAGAGTAAGAAATGTTTTGCAATGATGTCGAAAGAGTGGGGGGGAGAGAGAGAGAGTGAGAGAGAGAGAGAGCTCCTTTTAAGAAGGGAGAAGGAGTAAGGAGAGAAGACGAGAGAGAAAAACTGAAAGGCTTGGAGACATACTCCCTGTGAGAGAATGAGACGGAGATTTCACGAGTTAGGGATTTGAATTTTAGTGGAAAACGGAAGTTTAGAGGGGTGAACTTCGATAAGAAAATATGCAATAAGCGGATAGGTGTACAAAAGGGGGCTTTATGAAATGCTAACTGAAATTTCCATGTGGTGCGAAGAGAAAGAAATCACAGGATTTGAAGTGGGCTAATATAATTTCCCAAGAATTTGTGCTCAGCCACATGTTGCATATCCAGTTGTGCAGTTTTTTGGTTTTGCAAATTTTTTCTTGCTTTCTTTGGTAATGTTTTCCTAATATTCATATATACTTTCAATTGACTGGTGCTTGGTTTCAGTAGCATCCTACCTCTGTCATCTGTAGACTGACATTCTCATACTGTCGTTGTCATATATGTGTTTGTTAGTGCATGTTGAGGACCTTGATCAAACTGTGCTTACCTCTGTAAACTGGAAGTGACAGCTGTAAAATGTTGTTCCTGTGCTTGTTTCATTTTTTTGAAAATCTCATTATTGTTTACTCCTATTTTCAGTACTACTACCATGTCCTCATGTGCATGAGGAAAGCTCAAGGACGAGGTTTGGAGCTAGCTAGAAAGCACATAGCCTCATGCTTAGCTGAGCTAGCAAGTATCTATGGATCATCTGAATTCCTAATGGCAAATGCCCATGGAATTCGTCAAGCTGTTATTGAAGATAGAACAACTGCTTCTGGATGCCAACCCATTGGTTTTCATACTGGTTTAGATAATGTAGCTCCAACGCCTCCACGTGCTATCAAAATTATTAGCTGGAAAAAGGTGAACACCTTGTCACTAACTTCATAATTTATACCAAGTGCCTTAATTAAAATCCAAGATTTACATTCATGTTACCACCAGGCTCTCGAATACTTTGAGAAGCTTCTTCAAGATTTAGATATCATATGTTCATTCCGGCTAGATCCATTGTTAGAGGATGTTCTGCAGTTTGTGGTTCAATTTCAGAAGTCTCAGCCTGATTTGGTTGCAAGAGCTCATCTACAGGTCCGTTCTCGTTATCTATGTCATCTTGTGAGGACATTACTCATGAGCAACAATGTAATGCACTTCTAGTTGATGTGACTTTTTTATAATTTTTTATGCACATTTGTGCTTAAATAGACGGTGATCATTACTCATTTTTTAGCTATGCTTCCACTTATCACCTATTACACTGTATTTAGAAGATGTTATGTTGCACCGTATAATATCTTGTATGGATACTAATGGTAACTTGGGCATTTGCCTTTCTATCATCCTTGAGCTTTCTGTAGCATTTTGACTCTCTGGCTTTTGGCGCATTATTGAACACTTTTCATTCTTTGAATCACAATGCTCACATAATGTTGGCACACCTTAATTACGGACTTGTCTTTGCTCTGCTCTAGGCTTGGATTTGCTTATCCCTAAAATGGTGCATTCACTTTGGGTTTAGGCAAATGTCACTCAATTCAAGTTTGTACTTTCTTTCTTGCATGGGGTGTCAGTTCTTCGTAGATGCTTTGAGATGGTGATTCTTCCCCCCTGCTTCGTATGCTTCATTCTTATCAAGTCTCCCTCCACCCATTTCTTCTATTCCTGTTTCCACATTTTACTACTTTATTTCATGCAATTAATTACTTGGTGACCGAAGTGACTTCTCTCACTTTTCTCCAACAACAGCATGTGTCCTGTGATTAATCCTTTGAGGATCCCATCTTTCATGTTTATATACAAGAATCTTAGTTGGGTGAACTATCTTCACCGTGGTTTTGAGACCATATCAAGCCTTTGAGACTCAGGTCAAGAGGAATCTTGTATCTGAGTTACAGTTGAAACTCAAACAGAGAATTGACAGATGGAGAATGTTATGTATTACATGATAGCATCGAGGGACTTATTGTAGTCTGTGCGATTTCTTTAAATGAAAACGAAAATCTTTTTTTGAATCTGTTAACTTTGTATTAAGTAAAAGAGCTGTATGATATACAAAAAAGATTGTCCTCGAGGGACAGAAAAAGGCCTTAGGCCATGTCAAAAAATGCTATACAACCCAAAAAACATCAGTAAAGCAAGAGGGAACCGAAACAAAGTCTTCTATGTTAGCCAGCATCTGGGCCACCTTATTCGCCTCCTGCCAGGTATGAGTCCATAAGACTTGAATATGCCTGCAGACGTCAAAAATCTCGTCAAAAATAGGTATCAGCCTCCAAAGAGGGTTGGCCTCGTGTGAGGTCCAGGAGATGACATATTTAGACTCACCCTCTACAACCAACATTGTGCTCCAAGACGAATCAAAAGATTTGAGGCCTTCCAAAAGTGCTCGGGCTTCCGCCGTGGTGGAGTCCGCAAGACCGATGGGGGAGGCGTAGGATAAGAGAGTGACACTGTCATTGAAAAGAGTGGCTATGTGGAACTCAAGGTATTAAATACAAAAGCTTTCCTTTTTTTTATGGGTGCGGTTTGTATAGAGCTTAGGCTCTAAACAATCAAATCAGAGCCTACCTTCAAATGGTGTCGAGAAATGTGGTTTCAATACTGAAAATATTTGTGACAGCCTTAAAATATATGTTCATCTTTATTTATAAAGTTTAAAGCTTCAAAAATAATGTAGATCAATAGATCTATGAAAACTTGAAAACTTGAAAATTGACGGTCTATAAACGAGTTACAAAATACACTATTTCCAAAACTTGAAATCCATTTTTTTCTCATGTCCATGCATCTTGATGTCGAGATGATCAATTTGAGGATATTTGGGCATCAAAACAACCCCTTCTAGTGTAATTTTTTAGGTAGGCTCAAATTTGATTGTTTAGAGCCTCGACTCTATATAAACTTTTCCCTTTTTTTATTCAATATACCTGAATTTCATTTACATGGGCCACTATATGCTGCTGTAAATCAAAATTAATACTCTAGATACAATATAGGATCTTTACTTTCACTACCAAATCAAATAAAAAATCATTCAGGAGCAATAAACAATCTTCCACTATAGTTTTGAGTACAATATATGTTCCTGGAAATTCACAGAAGAATGTGAAATATTACTGATAAATAATTAAATCTACTGGGAAGACTTATTAGAAGTGCCTGGAGTTACCCTAATAGGTCTTGATCCACCCCACAGGCGATTCCCTGACCGATGACACATTTTTAGTCCTTTAGGTGTTGCTGGAAATTATGAGATGGGGATACTTATCAGATAATACCTTTTAATCTAGGGCTTTAGAGAGCTCAAAACTTTAACCATGGTTTGTAGAAACCCTATAGGAACAAATTAGGGCTGAATTTGTGAGTTGATCTCTCTCGAGACAGGGCATCTCCGTTCTTTCTTCAAAAATACAGTAAACCTTACTTAGGGTTTGAAAATGCCACCTTTCCTTTATTGTCACACATAAAAGAGGAGAGAGAGGGTGGCTTGACTCCCTAAGGCAAAGAGAGAGGAAAAATTAGGGCATGAGAGAAAGTATGGGAGAAAGAAATATGGCATGAGAGAGAGAGAGAATGAGGCTTATCACAATTTTATGGAAAGGTTCAAACAAGTTTAAATAGAAACAAATTTATTTCCTACTTGGAGTAGGATTTCACCTTGCTATGCTTTATCTTATCTTTTTTTTCAGCTTGATAATTAAAAAATCTATGGGGTGAGAGAGATTGAATCAGAGCCATCCATCCCACAAATCATCCATCATGATTTTGGGTGGCAATTAGGAACTTTATCCCCTTATAATTTGACTCAAGTCCAACTTCTATTTAGATTTAGAAATAATAACCACTTTAGTATTATCTAGATCTTCTAAAATATATAGGAAGTCAAAGATAATCTTTTTTTTTTCGAATTCCCACTTGAATAGGAATTAAAAAATTTTAATTTTTAAAAATTCCTAGTAATTAAATTATTAACTGAAAGTGATATACAAAACAAATAAGTGGGTTGTGCCACCCAACGGCCATTGTGTGGGCCCCACAAGGTCACATGCCCCCACATATGGGTGGCTCACACATGTGGGGGCTGGATCCTTGGTCCTCAAATGTACCTTTTCAAGTTCTGAAATTTTCAAAATTACCCTTTTAATGAATTTTACATCAGAAATAAAATCTTAAATTCTGGAAAAAAATGTAAAAATCATAAAAACATTTCTAATACCAAAATAAAATATTTTAGAAGGGTCAAAATTAGCGACAATAAGGGCACTCCACTTGACTCAAGCACTAGGATCCATTAAAACCCTTAACCCACAGTCTCAATGCTAGGGCTCATGATTGACTTGTCAAAGTTGGACAATAAACAATGGAACCATGATCCTGGAATCTGGATTTCACTATTTCAGCCCCCCACCCCTGTCATTTTAGCAAGTCTAGCATTTGTCACCTCAGTGCAAAAGGGACACTCTCTATGTACATGTACACATGTCCCTCTAAAAGGTTGCTTCCCAATGATACGGTTGTCATGTGTACATACCATTTGGAAGTTTGTTGAAGCTTTGGCCCTTGATATAGAGTTCTCTTGGCCTAGAAACATCATCCCTGGGCATCTTTCTGACCTCAACAAGGAATGACCCACTGTAAGCCCTTCTCAATAGTGCCACATGCCCAGGGGTGGGGGTTTTGGACATAACCAGGGCCATAAACTGTCCAACCCATTGTCAGTCAACACACACACTCCCACTAAAGTGCATATTACACTATAAATTATCATTTTTACAAGCACTCTATGCCTTTAAAGTCCACAAAACCCAACAGTCATGGTCCCTAAAACTAAAATCTAGTTTTTTTTTTTTTTGTTTTGTATCACCTTATCAGGATCTATAAAGTAGGTATTTGACTCCCTTACTTCAACCTCTGCAGTCGCACCCTGCCTTTCCCTAAATCCACAACAAAAGATAAATAAAACAAATTCTGATTTCCATGGCCTATTCCCTAAGTACAAAAACTTCAAGACTCAATTTTTCTTCAGGCAAAAGCATTTGAAGAGCACAATGGTAATTTCCCATTTCCCCTTTCTCATTTATTTTCTTTTATTTTTTCCGTCATTCATTAACTTTTTTGGGCATAAATCCTCTTTCTTCTTTATTTTCCATTATTCATTACTTTCCTTGGCTCTACTGTATTTCATCTCGTAGAATATTTCTATTGCCCAATGAAATCAGAGGCGTGCAGGGCATTACGTTGCTCTTTCGTAGCTGTAATGAGATTTTAGCAGACGCATTTTTAATATAACAACCAAGCTCAATTGAAATATACAATCACTGGAAATGAATAGAGCCTTTATTGATACCTTGGCTTCGTGAATTTTGTTCTCATAACTTTTACAATCCATGCTCTATTTTTCATTTCTAAACTCAAAAAACAGGATTATAGCTTAGTACCCTTCATCATAGTCATAACATAATCAGGGGTTTGCAGGCTATCATATTCTTGTAATCATTACCAGTTTAATGGATTCTAATATATTTTTGTTTTATCCACCATGCCGCACTTTCATCCTTATTCTTTTGTGGGAAATGTTGTGATTGTTAGAACAGCTACTTCTTGTTCAAGACGGAAAGCTTTATGGACGGGACCCTCTCTCAGATGTGATATCCAGAGCTGCTTTATCGCAAGTGATAAAGGATCAATCGTTTCAGAAAAATGAGTTTATTATACAGCTGGGACAGGTATCTGTTGTCTTCTTTCTGTTTTAGTGCTTTTTACTACATCATAACATCAATGTTGGGAGCCCCTCTCTTTTCTTTGTATATGATAATTGATATTGTTTGTTCTGGTTGGATCATTTAATTCTGTAAACGCTATTTTGTTGTGCAGTTGGTGATAAACTTGCTTAAGATTCTTTGCACGAATGCTGCATGGCAAAGGCGGAAGCTTGGGAAGATTTTGCAGGACTGGGGTGCTACTGCAGCCCAGGTTTGATCTGCATTTCTTGAATCCCATTTAGAATGTGTTGGATTTCATCCTTTTATTAGGGCTAACTCTTTAAATTTTCTCTGTTAATTGTTGGTATTAACTTATATTCCTAAGCATGCCTAGGACTATCGATCTGTATCTTGAATTTAAATTTGTCCAACAGAATAAAACTTATATTTTACTCATGTCGTGCATGTCCCTGCTTTTTGTAATCATTCCAATCATATTTGCTACTTGATCTCGTTAAAATTTGTACTGACATACCTTTGATTCTGGATTGAAGCTATTTTCACATCATTCTGCACCGGTTTTGTTATTTTCTGGTCATGGCCTACTCCCAAGGATGTGAACGCTTTTCTGGTTACTTCGCTAGAAGAGTCTGGTGAATGAAAGAGGACAGATCTTGCCCAGAAATATAGAAATTGTCATGGCCAAAACAAAATATTCTATTATTTTCATGGGTAGATTATAATTAAACCAATATGAAACTAAAAATGTTATTATCCAATATTTTGAATTAATCGTAATCATGAACATCTATGTTCACAATTGAAGGTTGTATTTTTCTCTTTCAAGCACCTTAGTCCTATGATATGGACCTTTCTGTTGAAAGGCATAATGAAATAGGTTCATATTTGATCCCTCAAGTTACCATGTTATCTAGTGATTCAGATCTCTTATCATCAGCCATAGGTTGCTGATTGAAACCACACTTATTTAAACAAGAAGGAAAGAAATGGAAACCTCTTATCATCAGACCATAGGTTGCTGATTGAAACCTCAAACCTTTTGCCCTGTGGCTCCATCTGGGGCTCATCCTTATCCTCCTCCTCCCAAGCTCCCACCCCTCTATGAGAACCACACCCACCTCCTGCGACCCCAGCCCCCCACTTTGTTTTCCTATAATGCTGGTCCTTCCAAGGTCAATCCTCCGAACCCTCCACTAACCCATGAATCGCTTCCATCTTCTGCCTGTAACCCACTCCTACTGACCTCTCTCTTCAGGTGCCCACTTACCCCACAACCGTCAGCCATTCTCTCATGCTCGGGCGGTCCCCCGCCTCTGTTCCCTTTTCTCCTCTTCACAGCCACGTCGATGAAGGGGTCATTCATCTTAGTGACCCCCAATCCTCTGCCCTTGAATCATCGCTGCAAAACTCCTTGGTTGGAAGATTCAACCCCCGGAGGCACGACCTTAGAGGCATTAAAAAATGGAGCCAAAACCTCTGGTCGGAGCCTCAACTCATCTGCCGCTCCCTTTCTAATGGTGCCATCCTCTTCTCCTTTCCTTGCCTCGATTCTGCCCTTAGAGCTCTCCAATGGGCCAACCCCACCTTCAAAGGTGTCGTTCTCTCTCTCTCTCTAGATGGCGTGGAGACCTAGGGGCTTTTGTCAAACAAAAATTGTGGCTGAGGGAATTCGACATCCCCCTCCATTGTTGGCAAATGAAAACTTTCCGGCAGATAGGCGAGGCTTGTGGGACACTCATCTCTGTCTATTGGAAAAGCTTGGAGCACCTCCCTTTGGGTACCAGCCAACTCCTCATCAAAACAGTGGACCCAAACCGTATTCTCTCCTCTATCTGGCTGGAGTTTACCGGCTTCTACTACCGGGTGACTTCGGCATGGATTTTGGACCCTTACCCTGCTGGAAATTGCAGTCAACGACTCTCGCAGGGACCTTCTGGCTTTCCCAGAACGGCTGGACTGTGGTCTCTCACAAACGCTGTCCCTAGGCTAATCGTGGGCATAGATTTCCCCATCTCAACAGTCATGCCCTCCCTTGAGCCCTGCACAGCCCCCCCACCGAAGTTGCTCGCCCTCCATGCACATGATGCCTTTGCACTTCACGAAGTCGGGTCCCTCCTCTTCCCCTTGCATGCCATCTACAGCGTTCCCTTCTGTCCTTCACATGGAGACATTGACGGCTTCCTACCACATGACGCCATCTGTTGATGGCCTATCACTGGCTTCCTCCAACATGCCGGCTGCACCCCCTCTTTTTTCAAATTGTCCGCCGACTGCTGGTCAGTCACCCCCTCATCAATGGCCACCTGCACTTAGCAGACATGTGGCCTCCAACTCTTCGTACCTGGCGAAATTCCCACCCATCCAGCCATCCAACGCTAATCGCACCTCTCTACCATCATTCAGAAAACAGCTGGCACCACCCCATACAGGCTGCTCGCGCCCTCCGAGGCCACTTTATTGACACCCTTCCCCATTCCTTGTCTTTCTCATCCTTGACACCCTTCTCCCCCTCCACTCTACCTTCCCCTCCTATCATACCTTAAGCAGAAAGCCCCTTCTCTTCGATTCCAGCTGCCACCTCTGTTCCGGTTGAGGGCTGCATTAATACGCAGACCCCCTGTCGAAGGTCTCGCCTATGCTTCCCCTTTGCCTCCCGCCACCCCTCCCTTTGCAAAGCTTCAGCTCTCTAGTGATTCGCCTGGCCACACTGCCCTCTAACCTCATCACCTTCTCCCCGGAGACCACATCTCCTAGAAGCGAACCCATGCCCTTCTCTGACAGGTCTCTCATGGACTCACCTGCGACTCTTGCACTTTCCTCCTCCCCAACTACCTTGGCACCCTTCTCGGTTTCTCTTTCCCCCTCTCTTCCTTTTACCCTCATGCAATAGCCTCATCCTGTCCCCCAGCGCCCCCCCCCCCCCACCCCCGACCAGAATTTCTTACACACTTATGCTACCCTCCCCTGCAGCTGCCCAATCCTCCCACCACTTTTGGTTATCTCCGCCCCTTCCCCCCCCCCCCCCTGCCCCGCCCCTCACCCCACCCCGTACGTCCCCACCCTTCCCCCTCCACCCCCTCTAGACCCCACTCTCTCCCCACATTCATTACCACACCCTACTTATCTTGCACGTTTGCCCCTTCCAACCCCTACCACTCCCCCCTCCCCCCTCCCTCATCTCCGCCGGCAAGTACCCCTCACCCTACCCGGCTCCTGATGCCCCCCTTCACCCTACCTGGCTCCTAATGCCCCCTGCAAGCACGCTGCCCATCCCCTCATACTCTGCTTATGCATCGTCCAGTTTTGTCAACAAGGTGGACGAGGCCCAAGGCAACATCCTACAGGTCTTGGAAGTCATGGGATTCCGCTATGATGGCCCAGAGTAAGACATTAAAGCTTTCATCAAGGAAGACGCGAAGGCTCGCACCAAGAACCGCACCCAGCCCCAAACCCTTAAACGTTCAACGAGGTGGATTGTAGCTTCAACAGCGACAAACACCCTTGCTCTTCTGGCCACCCCTGTAGGCCAGGCCTTAGCCAATCCCTCAGACTCGTTACCTCCTCCCACAGTCTCCCATAAATATTCTCACATGGAATGTGTGGGGCCTAGGCGAGTCCCAGAACGCATGGCTGCATGCCAATTTTGCTCTTTCCACCACACTTCCATCCTTGCCATCTTGAAACCAAACTCTCGACCCCATCCCTTTCTCAGATCCGTCAAGTTTGGGGCAGAAGACCGTGCTAATGGATTGTTGTTGAAGCTCAAGGTGCATCGGGGTATTTTGGTCATTTGGCTCTCCACACCCTCTTATCATTGGTTATTGTCAATTATTCTGTCACAGTAGCCCTTTCTCGATCCTCTGATGCTTTTCCTTCGATGTTTTCTACGGTTTATGACCCCAGTTCCCCCAACTTCAGACACCACCTTTGGGAAGAATTGGACGAGATAGCTTCCCTCAACCCCTCCACCTGGTGCATTGGTGGAGATTTTAATGTTACCAGGTGGTCCTTTGAAAGGAACTCCAACTCCCTGGTTTCCTGTTGTATGCTAAATTTCTCTGATTTCATCTCCATGCACAATCTCTTTGATATTCCCCTCCAAGGTGCGGATTTCACTTGGTCCAACCAATCCACCCTTCCTTCTATCTCAAAACTCGACTGATATCTTACTTGTCTTGAATGGGATGCGTCCTTCTCTGGTACTAGATCCACAGCTCTACCAAACCTACACCGGACCACCGCCCAATCCTCCTTGATACCCAGCCAATTCTCAGCAGCCCAAAACCTTTTAGATTCGAACTGGCATGGCTTGAAGAGGCTGATATTTACACTCTCATTCTGTCTTGGTGGTCTTCTTTCTCTGACCAGACCCAAGGCAGGGCTGGTTTTTTCCTTCAACACAAACTTCATATGTTCAAAGCCCCCATAAGGAGTGGAGCTGCCAGCTGCTGAGCAACGTCAGGGCCCAAGAGGACGACATCTTGTCGTCCATTGCTCATTGGGACCATGTCAAAGAAGATAGAGCTCTATCCATCAAGGAAATGTTGCTGAGAGCCAACCTCAAAAGCTAATTCCAGTTAGTCCTTCGTAAGGAAGAGATTTTTTGGCATCAGAGGTGTAGGATTAAGTGGCTCAAATGTGGTGATCTTGACACTGCCTTCTTCCATAAGACTGCAAATTATAGATGGCGTGATAACACCATCACCCAGATCAAAGTCGGGAACTAGTACCTGGGCAGCCCCCCTCTTGTGTAGAACGCCATTATCGATTTTTTCGATAAAGTATTTGCTACCCCCAGGGGCCCAAATCCAACCATTGTTAGTCCCTCTTTCCTCACCTTACCCTTGGAAATGGCCCAATGGTTAGAGTGACCTTTCTCACCACAGAGATACTCAAGGCCATGTGCGACTTGGGACAGGATGAGGTCCTAGTCCTGACAGCTACCCTATATGCCACGCGCATTGCTCTCATCGCCAAAGTCGAAGGAGCTGAAGAAATTAAGGATTTTCGTCCCATTAGCCTAATCAACAATTCCTACAAAATTCTCACCACATGTGACTCATCTAGTGGTCTTGGTTTCCATTCCTACTAATGCTAACCCCTTTCGAAAACTACTAATGGTTTCAAAAATTGTTAACCCACTACTAACCCTTGATGTTCATAAAAAAAAGTCTATCAAAGTCTTGGCCCAACTCAAAGAAGTGCTAGGGCCGGTGATTTCCCAAAACCAAGGAGCCTTCATCAAAGAGAGGCAAATCCTTGATAGGGCATTGGTCCCCCTCCAGATCGAGGAAGGACTGAATCTTGTCATCCTCATCCAATGGAGCAAGCCGCTTTCTACATCCGATTCTCGTCATTCCATATTGGTTGTGGCAATCCGTACACATATAGCATTGGGCATCCACCATCCATCGTTGTCCTCGTTCTCGCTTCTCCGGTTCCCACCCCCTAGGACTCTAAAGACCTTGAATCCGGTCTCGCTTCACAAGGCGGTTCTATCACTCACACTCATTATGAATGGAATTCATCTCCAGTCGGTCTCACCCTGTTTGGGGTTGGCCAGTCCTCGTTTCATTGATGGCGAGAGAGAACTGTAAAAGCCTACGCCACCACTCTAGACCCTTGAAGCACCAGGTCACAATGCCTTGAGGATCGCTCTCCCCAGCTGTAGCAGGCTCCATCATGATCATCTAGGAAAAGGCCTATGACCACATCGATTGAGCTATCCTCGACAAAACCATGGCCAAATTGTATCTCTCACCCTTTCTTCTCGATTCTCATCAATGGAACACCGAAAGGTTTCTCCCTTCTTCTCAAGGTCTTCGTCAAGGAGACCCCCTATCCCCTTTCCTCTTCGTCATAGTCTGAGACGTTTTCAGTAGGTCAATCGAAAGAATGTACCTCCAAGGGATGGTAGACGGTTTCCAGCTTGGTAAGAATGGTCCAAATATATCCCACCTTCAATACACAAATGACACAATTGTTTTGCAGTGCCGACCCTCACCAGATTGATTATCTGCTCCTTTTCTTTAAATGCTTTGAACTAGCAACTGGCTTCGGGGTCAACATGGCGAAGACTAGGATGATTTGGGTGGCCTCCGACAAGCAGACCATCAATTCTCTGGCGGCCAGGTGGGGATGCAGCGTCGACTCCTTACCAACCTCGTACCTTGGTTGCCCATGTGCATTGGTAAACCCAAGATCTCCCAATGGAGTCAAGTCATTGACAGATTTGATCAGAAATTGGCTGGGTGGAAAGGCTGCTTTCTCTCTCCAGCAGGCCACCTCACTCTCATAAAAGCAACCCTGTCCAATGTTCTCATCTTTCAAATGTCCCTCTTGCACATCCCTACTCAGATCACCTCGAGGCTAGAACAACTGATGCACAATTTTCTTTGGTCGCGGGTCGCTGACAAGAAGAGGTACCACCTTGTTTCTTGGGATAGAGTATGCCGTCCTAAACACCAGGGTGGTTTAGGCATTTGGAGCCTGAAATTGTGCAATCTAGTACTCACGAGCAAGTGGTGGTGGCAGTCTGTCATCTGCCACAAATATCACCTACACCCTCTGAATGGTTGCCTACCCACAACCCAAAGGTAGGGCCTCAGGTGCGTGGAAATCCATTTTCCGCAAACATTGTGTTGGATTTCGGCCCTAGAGTGGAATTGGAGTCAAGTCTTGGGCCAACCCATGGATTGGGGACGTCCCGCTCAAAGACCGGTTCCCCCACCTCTTCTTGGTGGCCCGCGGCACCGAAGCCTCAATTGCCCACTCTTTTTCCCTTCTGTTGGGCAGTCCAGATCGTGGTCGCCTGATTCCAGGAGAGCCCTCACCGAATTTGAGATGGAGGAATTCCTGGAGCTCTCTTCTCTGCGGCAGCCCACTTTCCTTCCTCTTCATGGGGAAGACAGGCTCACTTGGTCCTCTTTGGTAGCTGGAATTTTTTCAGTGGCCTCATTCTATCTTAATCTTCTTCCCACGCTGTCTCAGTTCCCTCCCGCCTTATCTCGTCAAAGGCTTAGTTCCCTTTCATTTCCCCTCGCCTCCAATTCGTTATGTGGTTAGCGCTTGCTGAAAGAGTCCTAACCTTAGACCTCATTCAAAGAAGAGGGGTGCCTCTTCCTAACAGATGTGTGTTGTGCCGAACTGAGGCTGAGACCAACTCACATCTATATTTATCCATTGTGACACGCCCACGGAACTATGGAGCAGCATCCTCCAGCGGTTTCATTGTACCTGGGTCGCCCCCTAGGTCGGTCCCCCACCTTCTCTCTTCCTTTTCTTCTTGTTCATGGGCCAAATCTGGTATTCTCCTCTGGCGTGTATCTGTAGCAGCCACCCTGTGGATCATCTGGATCGAGCACAACAACAAGACCTTTCGCAGGGAAGTGGCCTCAATCGTTACCTTAAAGCCCAGGGTGAAGGAAACTGTGATATTTTGGGCTCTGAATCGCCCGACCTTCAAACACGTCCCCCACTCTGACTTCGTACAGAATTGGGAGTTAATATATTGTGCCGCCAGTCTTCGTTTTTCCCCCCCCCCCCCCCCTCCCCCATCCCCGGCCAAATAAAGCTAGACTTTTACGGTTGCTCGCTAAGCAACTAGTGCCTGCGGGGATTGAGGGTGCCATTTGCGACTATGAGGGCTTAACCCTTTTCTCCTTTTCCAGAGCCATTGGGGAGACCGACTCCACAGCTGAGACCTTAGCCCTCCTAGAGGGAGTCAGGAATCTTGACCGCAGTTGGGGAACTTTGTTGTTAGTTGAGGGAGATCCTCAAACATTCCATCATGGGCCTCTGGCCAAGCCCCCTACCCCTTGGAGATTGGCCCATCTTATGGCGAGATTGAGCATAGAGGCAGGGCCTACAGAGTCTCATGGAAACACGTTTGGCACGAGGAGAACGCAGCTGTAGATGCCTTAGCCAGAGAAGGTGCTAACCCTAGTTAGAGATTATCCCCTCACCCTTGACCTTGACGTGCCATTTTTTGAGAGCATGAACATTGTAATGTTTTGTTTTCTTGTTCTTACTGTATACTGCCATTCAATTTGGGCCACTGGCCCATCAGGGGGCCTTTTTTTGTATATGCATACCTTTTAATGCAAGTTAACATATTCAAACTAAAGGAGAAGTAATTTCTTTGTTTTTTTTTTTCTTTTTTTTACTCCATTAGCAAAGGTGATTTCTTTCATCATCTTAATATTATTGATATTTAAATGATTTCCCCTCTCTGTGTCTGTTTTACATTGTTAGATACAACTTGATGTGTATGTTTTCCCCTTTAAATGTTACCTTCGAAAAAGAAGATGCCTTAAATAGTTTTGCCTCAGCTTTAACTTACTAAGCTCATCTACTCTGGATTCCATTGATGTCCTTCCTTTTTTTGTTAGGCATGTTCTTTATCTCATGGTGGACATTCTGTTTGAAAGAATAGCTTTCCTTATGAGTTTGTTTAGCTTCGTTTGCATGAGGAACAATGTCAAGGTTCAAACCCTTAAAGGCTCAAGGACTATTCCGTAAAAGTATTTTCCTAGTTAACATATGCTTCTAAAAACCTGTATTTGGTTTGCAGCTGCAGCTGTCCTCGAAGAGAGAAGTAGACAATGTTTTGAACATCCGTGTTGAAGAGGTGCATTGCTCTCAGATCTTCAGTCACAAACCATGTAATATCTTTGGATTTCCCTTTTAAGAGAACTGATCTTTTTTGGGTTGGGTTCTACTCCTTTTCCAGGAAGAATCCATGAAGCTCTCAAAGCATCTTCTCTGTTGGACAGAAGAACAAACCTACTGGATTGCTGGCCGTTTCCTTATGTTAGGATTTGAGCTGGAACTCTATTCCCCTAGTGAATACTGTATGGTTTACTGGTGGGTTTTCGTTTGATCCTCATGCCCTTTTACTTCCAGTCTCGGTGGCATTCAAGTCTGATATATGGTTTTTTCAGGTATCTGTACATTGTCATGTTCAAACTCCTAGAGAAAGCTCAACTAAGGATAGTACAAACCAATGATTCATGTAAGTGTCTTTGGTAGCAGTCCTCTTAGTTTTTAATATTATTCACAATTTGAACCCATTTTGAGCTGCTTAGAATTGCCGGATGCTTGCACTGCTTGGCCTGGCACTTTGTAGCAAACCAATCTCTTTGCTAGTTAAGAAATCCAAATCCTCATTCTCTTTTCTCTACAATGTGCTTTTGTAATGAAACTTCTTTTGTCTTCTTTCTGTGCTTTCCCAGGCTGTGTTTTCTAACACTTCTTCAAGTATAACAAGATTTCTCAAATCTTCCTTCAATGATTTTTGTATCCTTTTAGAAAGCTTAAATGATAAACTTGCACAAGTCAAAGCAAGTTCGGAGTCTCCAGTAATGACTGCTTGAACCATGTAGTGCAAGTGTGATTTAATTTAGGTTATATTTTAGCTATCCAATCTAAGAATATATTATTACTTGTGATATTATGCAGCCAAGAAAAAGGGGAAGAAGAAAAGGGACCCACTAAAGGATGGGGCAAAGGAAATCCAATATCCGTCACACATTTTACTGCTCCAGTGCTACATTAACCTTTCTGAGGGGCTTGCAATGGTACTCACATCTTTCTTCTGGATCACTCATGGTTGCATGATTCTCTCCTTTCTGAATGTGAGATTCCCTTTCTTGATCTTTCACCAAGTTGGCATGTTCTTCAGATGCTTGCAGCTTTGAGCAATGAAAATAGTAACTTCGAGAAGCCAAGTATATTTAATACCGAGCAAGAGGTAAGTAGCTATGCAATTATATTTTAGTTCCACTGGTTCTTCTTGGAATTGACCAACTTTCTTAGTTCTTCTTGAGAGCTTTTCCTTGCCTTTGCAGAGGTTCATTCAGCACTTTGAGCTGCTACAGAAGGCACATGTACCTGAGGGCGTTTCATACATCATGTTTAAGGATTTGATGAACCATGTAAACTTCTCAGTGAGTATCATTATGTTCAAAGTTGCTCATGGTCTATGTAAAAGTAGCACTGTCGCAAGGGAATATATACATAATCCAATGAGTATGCTAAAGGGGACTCCAAAGGGGAGGTTCATCTCCACCGTAGATCAATGGCAATGGATGGTGGATGCCCCTTCGGAGTACTCTATGCCGTGCCCCATTGGATTGAAGTACTTTTTTACGTTCCAAGGTATTGTCCCGTCTTCTTATAGCTCTTGGTGTATTTCACAGACAATAATGAGATACAACTATTTCGGAGCTGCCCAATTAATTGCAAGGGATCTCAAGGGCAGGTTCTCCGGAGACCCTGAGAAAATGTCTGAGCTTCGCCGTGTAGAACAGGTTGCTGAGCACAATAAGATAGCCCTTAACGTTATTTGTCAAGCTGGAATCAAAGATCCATCACTTAAAGTCTCTTTTGAGTTCACACACCATGCTTGCTTTGCCATTGCTGTTGTAAAAAGATCCTAAACTTCTTTTTACTGATCAAATGAAAAAAAGTTAATATATGTTCCCCCAATATAAGCAAGGGACAGTGAGCCATTTGCCATCTTAATATTGTTTGTTTAACTTCTGAGGTGGGTTCGTCATCAGATAATTGCAGTTTTGTCGGGAAAAGCAAGGTTATATCATCATTAGCAAGAAGGCTATGCCAATTGTACCAATATCAACATTTTTTCTCCCAATGAAACATGGCCTTTGGCAAGGTACTTCGAAACCATTGTTTACCAAATGTTCCATCTCTCAGAAAGAGTGTTAGGATGATGATAAGAATTGAATTGAATGTTCCATCTCTCAAAAAGAGTGTTAGGATGATGATAAGAATTGAATTGTGTGGTATATTTAATTATTATGTAAGTTAGCAAATGGATTTCAATTTTTGTGGAAGTGGATCCTTATCTAATGGGGTTTGCTTCTGTATTGGAAAGTAATTTCGCCTTACTGATAAAGGTTGTGCCCTTGCCTCCTATTGCTTCCAACAGTCTAGGTATCATCAGATCAATCAGATATTGTCCAAACCTTCTAGTGGTTTATAGAAACTGCATCTAAATCAGAACAAGGACCAAGGATCACAAAGCTGGAAAATGCTTTATGCAAGGAAAACCAAATCAGAAAGCTTGGTTTTTAAGCAGAATTTACCCGTGTGCCATACAACACTCGTGTATGGTATCAACCCAAATGTAGTTTTAGGATGGAGCGTACCATACCATACGCCTCTACAGAGTTACAAGATGGTAAATCATACTCCACTGCCTGTTTGTATTCACATAAATGATAAAATATACAGGTAGGTCATTTATTTTTATTTTTTTTTAGGTAGATCAGTGGGGAGTACAGGCCCTATCTTTTTTAGAAATAATTAGCAGTTTTCGAATGCATCAGTGGGAATGGAAATTTAGAATAGTAGTTGAGGCTCAAGTGGTGTTGTCGCCACGATTTCAACTTCTTTCGTTTTACTTTTAATACAAGGAGATCACAATCACTCTTGTCAATCGATTTCAAATCGGGTAGTTGTGAATATATCATTGATTAGAGCAAAGTTCAAAAGGATATTTTTTTAACTTTGTAACATACTTCAAGGCATTTAATGTGATATTTGATAGCTAAAATTAATTGTGACCTCTTTATAATAAATATAAATGGTCTCATGGTGTGCAATCCCTTAATATATTAGGCAGATTAACGATTTTGCTTAAATGCTATATTGTGCCAATTAACCATACCAAGGTAGAACATTTGTACTTACCCAAAAAAAGGAAGAACATTGTTTAGAACTGCTGTTAATCTCACAATCCATCCGGAATGGGACAATGATGGTAGATAGTGCGAGAGATTGACACATGGTGATAAGCTTAATTTCTCTTTCTTAATATCGTTCAAAATTGGATCTAGGAAAATCATAGCCCTTTTCTTAGCATCTTTGAAAGGAAAATTGTATCTCAAATCACCATCATGAAAAACCGATATACTTGTTGAACTATCTTTGAATATATAACGGCCATACATATAGTTTCCTCCGTTGTTTTTTATAATGTATTTTCCTTTTTCGTACTACTCTCATGCTTGATATCAATTATTGTAATCGGACTAGCCATTGAATGGGTAGAAGGGGTTCGGTCCAATTAAAACGTCTTACTACTGGTCAAACCAATTCAACTAGATCATAAAACAAATAAAAAAAATAAACATGAATAATAATTTAAAATATAAAAAATTAAAAAAAAGTTATTCAACTATATTTTAGCTAGTTCAACAGGTCAAAACCAAATGATTCAACAAAAATATATCAGTCTTAGATAGTCATCAATCCCACATATTAGAGTATTAGATAGTCATCAGTCCCACACATTGGACCACCTGGGCCAGTCTTGATAACACTACTTGATACTAACACCACTCTTATAGGGACATGCCTACCCTATGTATCCATCATAGGAAATATACATTATACTTAAAAGCAACAAGTGCATGTTACACTACACAGACTCTTTCAACCAGACTAGCACACACTGCATACTGCATATGAAAGACGAATCAACGAGGACCAACACAACATATTTTCTATATTCCTATCAACGAAGAGAAAGAGAGACCACAAGAAAGCAAATGGAATAGATCAGTTGATGGATCTGCAGTTGCGTCGAATCTCGCCACTAGAACCAGTGAGAGGCTTGATAGCACCCATCCTAAGCATGGACATCCTGAAGTTTTTGAAGAAGAACTCGGTATCACTAGCATAATTCTCCACCACCTCACGGGTTATTCCACCCTCAGCAAAAAGGGCTTGATCTGAACTCAACAACCCTTGGCCAGACGCCAGGTTAGCATAATATTCGTTGTCAAAGACTGCTGGTGTTCCCACATCAAGCACGGCTAATGTCATGTTGCTGTTCACCGAGCACAATTGTTGCAGTGAAGCCAAGAATTCTCTATCCACATCATCTCCCGAGTTGCTTTGAAGACGAGAGCGAAAGGTCGAGCACCGAGCCATGCCTATGGTGTGTGCACCTGCACACAGTTGTGACGGTATTGTGGTATTTAGTAAAGTATATCATAGAGCAATATAATAAAATCCAATCAGTTTTAACTATTGGATGTGAAATCAGGTGGTTGGACATATCGTACTGATATGGCTCAAAATTCAAAAAAAAATAAAAAAAAATTCAAACTTTTGACACACCAAACTATCATATTTTAGACCTAACGGGTAGGTAATTGTGAGCTCTTTGGTGGCTAGGAGAAAGGGAAAATGGTATTGTCATATACAGTCCCATGATGCTTTGTCAAGCCCCAATTTGGCTTTAATTTCGTCCGAGAAGCCACAAAACGGTTTTGACTTTTTTTTCTCAAGTTCTTCTCTGTTAATTATAAATTAAAGAACTATTACTTTCTTAATTAGGTTAATATAATATAGAATAAATAATAATAAATAAATAAATAAATAAATAAACACGAAGAGTGAGAGAGAGTTAGTTAAGGGGTTAGTAGTAATTTAATGCTATACAAAATCGAAAGTGCATAAAGATACTTCAAAGAAAATGGAAGGAAAAACAGGGAAAAAGGAGTGAGTTGGTTAGGGCAGAGTGACCTGAGAGTGTGACCATGTCCTGGGGAGTGAGGCCCACATTTTGAAACTTAGACACAAGGTTCGCCACGTTGGAATTAGGGCCCGGTATGTTGTTGTTCGCCGCAGCCTTGCTGGCAGTCAAACTATCCTTCCGTCCTAGCTGGACTTGCCATGTGGGCCCACCCGACTGCCAACACAGCACCACGACCCATCAATCCCTCTCCCTTCCTTATTCACTTACAACCCACGTTTAAGATTAACATAATACCAAACTACAAAACGTTATACTTGGCTACCAGGGAACCAATTCAATTCACCAAGTGTGTATGTTATTGTTCCCATGGAGCATACTATTCATCTACTCTCTCAGGCGCCTGACCTACTTTGGTGGATTTTCCTTTTTACCTAAAGTTTTAGGATCCACCAAAGTACTACTAGATGATTATTTTCAAAAAAATAAAAAAATAAAAAAATAAAAAAATAAGAGTTTGAACATTTCAAGGCCTAGATCTCACCTGGACCGTCTATGTTCAATCTTGGGACCCTATCCTTCCCAAACCCATACGGTGTGGGATTTGAGGGTTTTTTTTTTTTTTCCTTTTTTCTTAATGAGCATTAACCGTTTGGTTGAAGAGGTTGCATTTGAGACCCTAAAAATACTGATAGTTTAGGTCTCACCTGGGGGAGTAAATGGACAGTCTGCTCTCAATGGAGCACAAAACCTAAGAATTGACAACCAAATTTGTAGAAATGTAGCATATTATACAAGCACAAAACCTAAGAATTGACTACCAAATTTGTAGAAATGTACCATATTATACAAGCATGGCATTGTAGGGTAGCATACTAGTGAAATGATTGTAGCATGGCATAGGAGGGTAGCATACTAGTGAAACGATTGTAGCATGGCATAGTAGGGTAGCATACTAGTGAAATGATTTTAGCATGGCATAGAATAGATGAGAGAAGGAGCATGGCATGAAAAAGAAAAGGTTTGGTAGATAGATAGATACAAGGAGTACAGAGTCACGAGCAGCCATGGCCAAGATATCAGCACAAGACACAGTCTGAGGGCAAGCCATTTCGAGGTCACCCTTGATCCCATCGATCACCTCAAAACCCCTCAATGAGTTCACATTTGGAGCTGCACTCTTCTCCCCAACAAATGTTGCAGTGTCATCCAACAGCACCGACGCGTCGCAACCCTGATTCATATATACATTTTTTCAACAAAACAAGAACACCATGATATAATCCTTTTCTTTCAAAGAACAAGAAGAAGAAACAACTCTCTTGATCTCTCTGATATGTGCATACATTTACGAAGCAGTCATGGAAGTGGAGGCGGAGAAGGGAGGCCGCCATGCGAGGGTCTTGGGCCGCAGCATTCTCCACCCATGAAAATACTATGGACTCAGCATCAGGGCAGCTCGTCTCGTAGGCATTCTCTCTCAGCAAAGAACCTCCACCTGCACCTCCACCCACTAAGCAAGCTCCTGTTAAGCCCACTGCCCAACCCGCCACCACCACCATTAGTAGACTATACCCCATTTCTCTCTCTCTCTCTCTCTCTCTCTCTCTCTCTATTGAACCTGCACTCTCTGGTAACAGTGTTGCTGGGACTAGGACATATATATAGACTTTTAGAGAGAGAGAGAAAACATGGTATGGTGAGGTGAGCATGGTGTGAAAGTAAGCTTCATGCAGTTTGGGTGTGATTTTAGTGCAGTCCTTTGATAATGACCCAGTCAAATGACTTGAACCAGTCGCTTCATGGATTGCTTTCCTATTCTACGCACACTCTCTATCTCTCTCTCTCTCTCATCGTGGTGCCCAGTTTGTTCTAACCACTAAAGTGGCAAAATATGACGCGGTTGTCCTTTCACTCGGAATCTGCACTTAATTTTGTGTCTTTTTCTAAATATTAAATTAAACTCAATTTTAGTATGTATATTTTTCTTATTATTATAAAATATTAAAAATATCTGAAAAATAATTTAAAATAAGTAAATTACCAAAAATTCCCAATACTTTTTTTTTTTACAAATATTAAGGACTTTTATTAAAAACTAACCAATGGAGATTT
The DNA here is from genome assembly GCF_054954075.1 of Amborella trichopoda. NCBI lineage: Eukaryota > Viridiplantae > Streptophyta > Magnoliopsida > Amborellales > Amborellaceae > Amborella > Amborella trichopoda. Next base: position 37,677,022 of record NC_142348.1, read on the forward strand.
CATCATAAAAAACAGAGAGAAAAGGTAGCGAAGAACCAAAACAACATTTGGGAATATATATATATATATATATATATATATATATAAAATGTCGAATACCATTCGAGCATAGTTTGATAGTTTTATTTTTAAATTTTTTGTTAATATTTTTATAAGATTATAATGATGAGAAGTATATACAAACCAAATTTAAGTTTAACTCAATATATAGAAAAAGAGACAAAATCAAAATACAACTTATGTGCTAAAGAAATAGGACTCGATTTAAAATATGAAATGTGTACGACAAGTTAAATATCAAAAGGAAAATAGGATTTATAAGTAAATTTCCTAAAAATACTACCAATGTACTTCCAGATAATATATTTTCCCAAAACAGTTGTATATGAAGAGTAACTTAATGCAAAACATTTCTTTTCTTTAAACCAATTGCATCATTACAAAAGCAAGAAAGAGACTCGGAGGCATATAGAGATTTTGGCAACTAGAAATTCAAAATGTCAAATATTTGGGTTTGTTTTTTGTTCAATACATATAAGCACTTTCTAGCTTTTGTTCTTTTTATGGAAGTTTTGTTAACTTCACTCGTTTTTTAGACTTTTTTTGTTTTATTGGTAAATACAACACAACAATTTGGATGGACTATTGTTTTACATTTTTTTGTTTTTTTCATTTTTATTAACTGCAATCCTATGCTCGTTTCTTCTAATAATGATTGTTAATGCAATTGTTGTGTTTAGCATTATTGTTATTGTTTCATTATGCACTCTTAAAAAGTTATCGTATATTATGTGTCAAGACAACATAATAAGCATTGTTATTATGTTTAAATAAAATTTAGGAAAAAATTTGTCATGTATTACCGTAAATAATATCAAGTAAGAACATTAAATTGTTATTAATGACTAATACTTCCTAACAATAAATCATAATTTTATTTAATGTCATCTGTACATATTCGATTTTTTTACCCCATTTTTTGAGCCAAATTCGTATATTCACTATTTTTTTAGCTTACATAATTTTGTCGATCTATGTTTTTCACTTGATTCCTTGCCTCCGAATTTTTGAGATAAAATCAATTTATTATTAATATTTCAACTTTCCAATATATTGCAATTGCCGACTTGCTAATATATTATGGCGGCCCTTAGACATTATCGACCACAACATATAGGAACAGGAAAATATTGCGAAGAGCCTCAGGTTTCTCTGAAGAGACTCATTGTCCATTAATCAAGAATATAAATAAATCCTATACTACACCCAGCCTTACCATAAATACAAGATAATGTATCAACCTTCCTCAAATATACAGATTACCATGTATACTTTCTATAATATACAGATTACCATGCGCACCTTTTATATTAACCTAATAGACAATTTACACTTTCCTTTCACAAATATCAATTAATCTTTACCTTCTAAAGGTCGTCTTATCTGTAAGATATTTAGAAGTGCCATTATCGGGCAGATTTGGTTGAAAAGAAAAAGGATAACTTTTGATGGGGTCTCTCGGGATGTCCAGAGTATTAAGGACAAGATTTTGAAAAGCCTTTGAGACTGATTCTATGTCACTAAGGAAGGGCGCGGGGTTTTGAGAGCGGATATATATGTTAATTTGAAACTTCTTGTTTTCTCTTTTGTGCTTAAATATAGGCTCGTTTCCTCTCGGATGCCTCCTCCATAAGGCTCTTTCAAATTAAACTTTGATGGTAGCTCTCTTGGGAACACAGGATCAGGTGGAGTGGGTGGAATTCTCAGGGATCATCCTGGGTCTATAATCTTCTCTTATGCTGGACCTTGTGGCTCTACCATGGCTAACCGGGCTGAGATAGTTTCTCTCCTTCATGGTTTGGAAAACATTGTTAGCAAAGGAATTTCAGGTGCTATTCTTGTTAAAGGTGACTCTCTTAATGTGATCAAAACGTGTCTGATGCAGGAAAGGATTCCATACACTCTTCACACCTTTTGGCTTAAAATCATGGACTGTGTTCCTCTCCTGAGCTTCATTTTTCCTTTACTTATCTTTCATGAAGCCAATGCTTTAGCGGATCGTCTTGCTAAACATGGAGTCTCTTTACTTTCTTGTTCAATAGTTGATGCTTGATCCCTGCTTTGTAATTGATGCTTGCGAAGCAACTTATGAATAAAAGCTCATAATATGGTCAAAAAAAAAAGGGGGATGGAAACCCCTTCAAAATTATTAAAGGACTCAAATGATCATAAATAACATTTGAATGTTTGCTTTAAAGATCATAAATAACATTTGAATGTTTGCTTTAAAATTTATATTTCAATTAGGTAAATCCTAAAAAAGATCTTTAAAAGTTTCCAAATTACCCCTATTCTATATTGGAAAGCTTGAATATTTACAGGCACTTTGATAATTTTACCACAAAAGAGTCCTTAAAAAAATGATAGAAATGCACATGCTTGTTCAGAGATAAAAGATACCAAATAACTTGTTCATCATTTGAAATGAAAAACAATAAAAGGCATGTTTCATCATTTCAAATACTGAACAAATTGTTCGTCATTTATTACCGTAAACAAGGAAGAGGTACTTTTGTCATTTCATGAAGGCCTCTTTGCGGCTTAAACTACCAAAGTAACTTTAATTATTCATTCTTTCAAACATTGAACATGGGCAATTTAAGAACTTTTAAGTTTTCTTTTTTTTTAGAGGATGTGCCTAATTAAAATAGAAATTTAAAAGCAAACCCTTAAATGGAATTTGTGATCCTTTTTAGCTAGTTTGAAAGGGATTTCAACCCCATATATTTCCCTATATGAAATAGAAAGATACAGGGGTGGCTAGATACCCCTGGCACATGGTCCACCGCCCCAAATGCACACCAATTAGGGATTTTTGTGTTTTAATTCACAAGGGATTATTGTACAAAGGCCATTGGATGTTAAAGAAGACAATCAGAATGAACAGACAATCAAAATTTCTTTATAAATAACTTTTGGGGTAAAGCACCTTGCCATGTTAAAAAATCAACTTCTTACTTAGGCTCTGTAGGGATGGACAAATATGATATTTCTCCCCCCTCATAAATCATGAATTTTATATAGAAATTAATTAAAATGTGAGGGTGCACTTTGTTCTCCTTCCCATTTTATGGTGTTCAAAGGATCTCCTTCGACCATGACACGAATTATCCTCACTCAAACCTCGGCTTCATTAGTTGTAGTATTTTGATTTAGAGTAATTCTTTTGGCTCCATATAAAAAATATTTTTTAATTGAACTAAGGAATGACTTAAGATAATTTAAATATTCTTGCATAAAAAAAATCCACCAAGGTTTGGTGCCTACCCCGTTATGAACAGTGATCGCATTCAGGCTAGATGAAATAATTTTCTTGTTCTGAAAGATAAATATGGAATGGATTTGAACTTCTCATTAAAAGTCCAAGAAGTAAGACAAGTTTGTTCCATGCTTGAAGAGTTATTGACTATGAGAGATCTGTGTATCTACAGCAATTCTGAAAAATAGTGGGGAGTGGAGAATCCACTCTCTTTTGGTTTAACAAATAGATTGGAGATGAACCGTTGAGATACATTTTCCCTGAGATTTTCTCAAAAGCTTTAAACCTGCTAGCATCTATCAAGGAGATTAGTAGGGGTGTTAATACTAATATTGTTTGGTTCATTCTTTGCAGGTACATAAGAGGTACAGACAAATTCATTGAGGAGTATCATACATTATTGGGATTATTGAATGACACATATTTGACTCCAAATATGGATGATAGCTTTATTTGGGATCTTACCCCTTTGAGAGATTTTTCGGTTAAGTCAACTTATAATCTATCATTTTCTTATCGTTGGAAAGAGTTGGATGCTGGTTTATTCAAGATTATGACATTGCATGTGCCTCTTAAAGTACAGCTATTCTTATGGATCTTGTGTCAAGATAAATTAGCAACTATTGATAACTTGAGAAAGTGGGGGTTTATTATCACCAATGTATGTATCATATGAAAAGACAGTGATGAAACTTCGCAACATATTTTCCTCTCATGCTCTTTTGTTACATATCTTTGAGATTGGGCTCGGCAGTGCTTCAATCTGTCATTATTTTTGTCCCAAAATATTAGAGCTCTTCTTGACCAATAGAATCACACCCGATATTTTAAAGATCGAAACTATTCTTTGGAGATCTATTTGGAATATGTGGAAGAAAAAAAATAAAAGAGTATTTGATAGTATAAGTACAGATCTGTCTACATTAAAATCAAATATTTAGCAATTGCAGCTGATTGGTTCCTTGCACATAAGGATAGTGGATTTATTTCTAAAAGTCTTATCATTAGCAATCCCTTGGCAGTGGCGACTATGGGTGCTACTAACAACACTTGTAATGAGGTTGTTTGGATACCACTATAAGTGAATTCCTTCAAACTTAATTTTGATGGAAGTTCACTTGGCAATCTAGGGCCAGCTGGCTATGGTGGACTCATCAAAAATAAATTGGGTTACATTATACTTTCTTACTCGGGTCCTTGTGGCATCACAACAACAAACGAGGCGGAAGCACGAGGTTTATTAGAAGGTTTGAAATTGCTATACACTTTGGAAGGGGGCAGGATTATCGAAGGAGACTCGACAAATATCATTGCCTGGAGTAAGAGAAAGGTTTATATTCTTTGGAGATTAAGGATTATTTTTCATCAAATTTAGGATATTTTGTCAACCTCTATGGCAACGGTCCAACATTGTTATAGAGAGGCAAATGAAGATGCCGATATTCTTGCCAAAGGAGGAGTCCATACTCCCTCTCTGTTGATTACTTCATTTTTGTAATCTTGTGTCTTTGCATGAACATCTTGTATTTTATATATGAATTAATGATAGGTCGTACGTTACTGTTCAAAAAAATAAAAATAAAAATAAATAATAATTTTCATCCAAAAGTGAATGACACAAGTAGCATCTGATAACCAAGTAAACTTGACAAAGTATTCCACTTTTCCTGTAGATTTTTTTTTTTTTTTTTTTTTTAGTGTGAGAATAGTAAAAGAAAAAAGTTTATATAAATCCGAGGCTCTAAACAATCAAATTAGATCCCATCCCAAAAATTTCACTAGAAGAGGTTGTTTTGATACCCAATATCCTCAAATTAATCATCTCTACATCAAGATGCATGGATAAGAGAAAAAAATGAATTTCAAGTTTTTGAAATAGTGCATTGTAATGCATTTTTTAATCGTCAATTTGCAATATTTTTGTTGGGTTCATGTGGCCTTATGAGTGCTTGTAAAATGACATGATAGAGTGGAACATGAACTTAGTGGGAGTGTGGTCCCTCGTGGGCCATACTAAGCAAACGATGTTTGCAGATACCAGACTGTGTTTGACGATCTAGGCCAGTCATTTGGAAAAAACCCATGTTACCTGAGAATAAAAAACAAATCGAGAAGGGTTTTAATGGGTTAGCCCTTAATGAGGTCGGAGAATATGCCCGGATGAGTGAGCCGAAGGATTGTGTGACTCTTGTGTGTGATGGTGGCCTACAGAGACAGGGGCCAAAACATCATCCATGTACCATCACACGGCATGCATATCGATACATCGTTCGAGAAAGCCAAAAATCTACCTTTTAGGGTGAAGCGTATGCATGTGCGAGATATACTCCTATGCACCATAGGAGCTATGATCGCATCGGGTCTAAGTGACATTGACTCGTCTCTAGGGGACGGCTTGAAATCCACAAACTGGGATTGCGATACTTTGGCTCATCGGTCAGACTTTGGTGACCCGCTAATGAGCCCCTGCTTGGACTGTGGGTCATGAAAAATACTAGGTCGGTCTGATAAAGCAAGTGTAGTCTGTAATCCGCATTTGAAGGTGGAGTGCCCCCATGATTATTGATTCCTAAACCATATAGATCTTTTTTCCATCAAAATAATTTAATTGTGTTTGCTTTATGATGGAAATTATTTTAATATTATTATTTGAATTTTTGTGAAGCCCTGAATATTTTATTTATAATTTTTGGATTTATAAAATTAAAGATATTTATTTTATAATTGTTTAATATTCAAATAATATTTTAAAATATTTTTATTAATTTTAAATATATAAAAATATCATGGGGGGCCCATTGTGCACATGGGCTCGCCATATTTTTAGAAGGTGAAGCCCATGAGTGCCTCCCTTGGGTGGCCACCCTTATTCTCTTTCCCTTTTTTTGGTGATATAACATGTGGCCATATGGTTGGAAGATAGTGACTAAATATTGACTTGATATATCTTTGAAAAAATTTTGTGGAAAGATTGAGTAGACTTGTACTATTTTATGGTATGCACAATATTTTGATTAGATTTAATTTATTTAATTTCTATTAATGGGAAAATGGTTTAGAAAAAGGGGATAATGGTTCATGCACCTTCCTTAATGTTGATGGCCTATCCATTGAATGGATGGCTCAGATCTCTCACCCCACACGTCACCATTGATCGATGGTCTATGTTCAATCTCACAAGACGAGGCAAGCCAAAGAAAACCCTAAGAAAGTCGAATCTTATTCAAAGCATATAAAAAAGCATTGTCTCTACCAAAAAATCTCTACGCCTTATCTTTCTATTTTCTCTCTCTTAAAAAAGTTTTTCTCTCTCATGTTTGATCTCTCTCTCTCCCACATAGTGAAAGAACCTAACGGTTTAGGTTATGGAGTTTTTCTCTCCTATCTCTCAAATATAGATTTACGGTTAAAGGTCTTAGGGTTTAGCAAAAAGAGAATTCGTCTCTCTCAAACTAGGTTGCTAAGAGAATTCACCTAGGGTTTGAGTTTGTGATTAAAGGGATTCATGTTCTATTTGTGTGGCTTCGTCGAATTTGCTCTCTTGGTTCGAGATTGAAGCTAGACCATTGATCCCGCACCATCGGATGATGGTGACTCAGTGTGGAGAGTAATAAGCCCGATTGAGGTAATCTCCGACACTCTTCCTTTTATTCTCAAGCATAGTGCATAGTTGTTTCAATGGCATCAAGTTGTTAATATCTTGGTTTTATTGTTATGCTAATTTTATTTTGAAATTTATCTTATTATAATAAAGACTACATGTAAGTGATCTTTTGCCAAAAGAAAGAAATGAAAAATAATAATAATAATAATAATAATGTATTCCTTGGTAAAAGATCTCATAGGTCTGTCTTTCAATTTTTAAACTTTCATACATCAGCTCAACGTACATATTTTCTAAGCCTTAAATTTTATAAGGCTATCACAAAGATTTTGAGAATTAAACCATATTTCTCGACACAATTTGACGGTTACACTATTTTATAGTTAGAGCCTCGGCTCTATACAAGTTTATTTTCCCCATATTATTGTCCCTACGTCGCAACTTTCTGTGAAAATGCCAAAGGGGCTATAACCCATCTAAGACACTCACCTCTCTTCTTTTTTTGACTTACGCAGCTGCTCCCCCATGTTTTTCGTCTTTCTATAAGCTTATTGGTCCTGCTATGAAATCTCCCTTTCTCCCCTCTCTCTCTCTCTCTCTAGAACCCCTACTTCTACTTCCACACCTCCATCAAGCATTAGTTTCTAGCTCTCATGTAATATTCATTATGAAGCTCATGTAATATTCATGTGAATTAAGATACGTTGTGTTGAAGAACGTGTAGTTTGATGAGGTTGAGAACTTATGCCCTTCAATTTCAAAAAGAAAAAATAACTTTTCCTACTTTTTTTGTTAGGTGTCTCCCACTTTTATCTTATATGGAGATAAGAACAATTTTCAATCTCAAAGGTACATTTTATAAATAAAAAAAAGGAAATTATCGTTAATATACCTATATTTTACTATAATCGAAAAAAAAAAACCCCAATTTTTCCAAAACCTCGCCTACACTCTTTCTCACAATTTTCATCTTTTTTCAAACCAAAATATCCTTCACGGTAGTTTTTTTACCGTAATAGATACTAAGTCATACGGTAATTGAAATACCGTATTAAGTTGAAGGAGTATTACGGTAATTAGAATACCGTAATAGCTTGAAGTAGTATTACGGTACTTTAATTATCGTAATAGTATTACAATACTTTAATTACCGTAATGGTATAACAATAATTTAATTACCGTAAAAATTTTTCCGTCAATTACAAACACCTATTGGTTGAAAAGCTTCAAACCGAAGCTAATATCAGGGTTACCCCTCTCCTCCCCCGCGATCAATGAACTTGCTTTGGAAGTATGTACTCTTCACTCTTACGATGTAACGATCTACTCTTGAGATGAACCTTGGCCAAGATTTCACAGTCTCTATAGTATTTTTAGTCTTAGAGTTTTAGTCTGGTTTCTTTGGGTCATGGGCATTTGCAGAAAGGAAAGAAAACTTGAGAAGACGAGTTACTTTAATGCATAGCAGCATTTGTAAAGACCATTGTAAATAGCAGAATTTATAAAAAAAATAGGGAAGGAAAAAAATAATAATAATAATTTGGATGAGCAAAACCAACATTAGAAAATGACGAGAGAAATTTGACAAAAAAAATCATGACCTCTCTCTCTCTCTCTAAAGAATTGATGATCTCTCTCTCTCTCTCTCTCTCTCTCTCTCTCGACAGAAGTGATGATCTCTCTCTATAAAAGGCTCAAAAGGACACGTATTTTATGGACTGGAGAGAGAATTACCTGAGAGGAAGAAAGAAAGTAACAGGAGAGAGGGAGGGTATTGCTTTGAAGTACAATAGCTTCAAAGGATATGAGGCTTTCAAAAATAATATCTACCTTCAATATTACTCAGAGGGTGTGAGACTCACCCATTGTTCTGTTGTGTGAGACCCACCCGTTGTTCTGTTTTTTAACCAGTATGCATTTTAATTGGATAAGTTGTAGAGAGAGAAAGTAACAGCCCCATCGATCATAGAGAATTTTGAGAGATACTCACGATTTGATTTCGTCGAAATTTTTGTGAGTTTTCAAGGGAGTGATTCTGGAAGAGATGTACGCCTTCCTAGGGGATGGCATGTCACGAATTTGAGGCTCTCTCTCTCTCTGTGGAAATTGGTTTATCTATGTTAGCCTTTTTCTTCATTGTTCTGCTGGTTATGAAAATTAAAAACATTACGGTACTAAGATTGCCGTAATGAATGTGGGAAACTTTACGATAATTTAATTACCGTAATTCTACGTCAACATATTACGGTATTTTAATTGTCTTAATGATCTTTCAACTTATTATGATATTTTAATTATTGTAAAGCTTAATATGTTTTATGTTAAAAAGACTACTGTAAATGGTATTTTTGTCTTAAAAAAGCCGAAAATTGGGAAAAAGGGTGTAGACGAGATTTTGGAAAGTTGGAGGGTTTTTTTCGATTTTATTAAAATATGGGTATATTAACGATAATTTTACCCTATAAAAAATGTGTTAGCTTGGTTATAGAAAGAAAATCTTACTCAAAATATGTATTTCACACGATCAAAATAATGAAATACATAATGAATGGTTAATATAGCTGGTTTCCAGCTTTCCTAATGCCAAATAGGTGAAAATACCAGCATCACAATTTATTAAACATGTTTCCCAGCTCTCAAGCTACCAATTTTTACTTTACTTTCCTCCCATATTCTAGGAAAGTCAACAGCATAGATTTTTTCAGGAAAACTATAGCGAAAGTTATCAATCACATCCTTAAAATCTATTATTGACATTATAACAGTGCCACCTTAAAAAAAAGATTATTCATAGTGATTTCTGTTTTGACTATTAATTTAGTGGTTCTCCAACATCTGAAATTGGCATAATGAGGCCGATAATGCATAGGACATTCATCTTTTCTTCACTTTATTAATTATATAAACTATGAACCTCATACTATTGAACTAAGGTGAACCTAAAAAAAAAAAAAATTTTCCTTTTCTTTTTTTGGATATGTTTATGGTGGGAATGGAGGGTGTGATGCTATATTAAGGCATCTGACCCCAGACTAGCGAGGTCCCAACCCCATTCCCCTTGGTGCACGTCAAAAATCCTCTAGAAGAGATTGTTTACACGTGATTCGGATACTGATTAGACTACCAAACATTCGCTTTATCTATGATCGTGTCTAAATTTATTAAAGATTGGAAGAGTTCGATCTGCCTTAAATGACCTCTCTTCTCACAAGTCATCGACCTAACTGGCCTAGGTTTGCATAAAAACCAAAATAAAAGACAGAAATTGAAAGGAAAACAGGAGGAATATATTAAAAGATAATTTTCCAAAGAAGTGAACAATAATAATAGAAATATAGGAAAATAATACAGAAAACAAAATAAAGTGAGAACACACTCACAATCCTCGCCCTAAGGCCCAGCACCCGAAGTTGGGGTCCGAACTAGATGGAAGAACGTGAATCTGTCTGTTGATCTTCAAGATTGTGATTCAGATGAATGATTCGCACTCCCGGGAAAAGAGACGGCTAAGAATTTACATCTAGGGTTTTTGATTGAATTAAATGTTGTTTTCTTTGCTCTAAGATTGGTTCGAAATGGTGTCCTAGATCTAGGGTTTGAGTTACCTAGGTCTAGGTTTAGGGTTTACAAAACATGAATAGAGTTAAGGTTTGGAGGCTAGGATTCTCGATCTCTAAATGGTAAAATATGGCTCAGAAGTCATCTATTCATAACAGAACTCACCCCAAAATAAGTCGATGGCATACTAGATTAAATCTAAGTTGTCCACACGTTAGTGGCACCGAGAAGTGTCACTCAGCTTCTAGATCTAGCGACATGCTCTATATTGCTAACAACAATCCTACTCCAATTCACACAAAATTTGGGGGCATGCTTATTTTGAGATATTGTTTGACATATTTGACTCATATCCTTCTAGTTTTCATTCATTTTGAATATCCTCTTTCATTTATACACTTGGACTTGCCTATTTGGCTTCCTAATATAGGATATCGGGTATTTTTAATAATATTTACAAAGATTTTGGGATGGAATATGGTCTATGGCATAGCCTTGGTTTAGTGTTTTTTTTTTTTTTGATAAGGTTACTTAGGAATGGAATTTGACATGTTAGGATATGGAAAACCAGCCTCTAACGTCTTAACCCAAGCCCGATTCATATTGGTGCACTTGGGTTTAGAATTCAAAAATAAAATTCAATTAAGAGGGGATGTCTACAAGGGGTTAATTCAAAAAATAAGTCCATGTATTGCCCCTCCCCTATTAACTCTAAAGAACGATGATTTTATGGTTTCTTCTTCTTCTTTTTTTGACAAATATTCCTAACTTTTATTAATAATTAAAAAAATAAAATTACATCATTAGAAATAACAATAGAAGGTGAGGACGCACCACCCTTAGCCAAAGCATTGGCTACATGATTCGCTTCACGATAAACTTGGGTGAAGGAAACTGTGAATGAATCTACCAAATCCAAAACATGCAACCATATAGAGCGTAGCTCTCAAGAATTTTTCCTCTCTATTACACCATTTAATTACATTTAAGGAATCCCCTTCCATCCAACAGTTATTACCAAGATCCCTATCAATAAAGATTTTCACCTCACACAGTAGAGCATTAAGTTTAGCATAATTGGCTGTTTGAATACCTATTTGACCAGCATAAGAAAAAAGAATGTTACCTGAGCAATCTCGCAAAACCCCACCAATCTCTACTAAACCAGAATTTATCAACGAGCTGCCATCAAAGTTGAGCTTCAAACAGCCATTCGGAGGTTCCATCCAAATGCTTCTCGGTCTAGTTTTAACACAATCAAGGAGGAAAAGGTTACTAAGATTAGTCATAACATCGATTTTGGAGATATCACAACCTTTCTTTGTTACAAACAAGTAAGACCAAACAGAGAGTTTAATGATATGTATTATTCTTTCAAAAGACATAGAACTACCCTCAAAGGTCTTTCTATTTCTTTCTTTCCATACCTCCCAAAAGATAACACCTTTCGCGATTATCCAAATACTTCTCCCGATTTTAGGCAAATGTGCAAGATCAAATTGTCTGACTATCCCTTCTACTGATTGGGGAAGCACGAAATTAATCCCTAAAACTCTAATTAACCAATACCAAATTCTCACAGTGAAAGAACAGTGAATAAAAAGATGAGGAATAGATTCTCCATCTGCTTTACATAGTAAACAAACATTCGGCAAAACATTCCCCCTTTTGATCAAATTATCAATAGTCAAAACATTATTCATTGTCGCCAACCAAATAAAGACTTGAACTTTATGCGGAATGTGTCATTTTCAAATTTGGCCAATATGAGGGCAAGACCATCTCTGCCGATCATGAAATAAAAGATTATAACATGATTTAACAAAAAACCCCCATCACTCTCAATTTCCCATATCATCTCGTCCTCTGCATTGAGAGAGATATAAGCTTTATCTAGCAATTCCATCAATGCACACCATTGGGAAAGCTATACATTGTTAAGGCGACTGTAAGCCAGGAACATGTTTCAAGTACAATATTCCAAACTGCAATGGATAGCCTGGAATCGGAGATACGTAGGTCAAGATAAGTGAGAGAGAATGATCCAACCTTACAACCCAACCTATTTTCCATATCTAGCACCAGATCCTCTGTACAATTAATATCCACCATGGACGATTTGTGAAAGTTAACTTTTAGGCCAAGTGTAACTTCACAAATTTCAAAGAATATAAATATTTGAAACCTGGGAGGGGTTCGCATCACAAAAAATTACAGTATTATCAGCATATTGAATATGGGAGATAACAATATCAGAGTCAGAAATATTAAAGCTCGCAAAATGACCCAAAATTCCCACCTTGCTTAACATCAAGCTAAAACATTCTGCGTAGAATAGTGAATAAAAAAAGAGAAAGAGGATCTCCATGACACAAACCTCTAGAAGTACTGAAGAAACCATTGGGGCTTCCCTTAAATAAGACCGAGAAGTGCGCAGAAGAAAGACATCCATAAATTCATCTTCTCTATCTATCACCAAACCCCATAACATCGAGAATTTCTAAAAGAATACCACATTCGACTCGATCATAGGCTTTTTTCAAATCCAACTTGAGTCAAATACTCAGCTTCTTACTCAAGACTCTAGAATGGATACATTCTAGGGCAATCAGCACACTGTCAATAATTTGGCAATCTTGGATAAATGCTGACTGAGTACTAGAGAGAAGAACATGAATTACTACTTTCAACCTTTCTGCCAAAACTTTTGCAATGATCTTATAAAAGCTAATAAGTAAGTTAATCGGTCGCATGTCTGAAAGCTCAAAGATCACAGACTTCTTAGGAATCAAAGCCAAATAAGTAGAATTTATCCCTTTAAAAAATTTTCCCCTTAACATAAAACTTTTTATCAACTCCAATAATTATTCCTTAACCAAATTCCAAAATCTATGAAAGAAGGCAAGAGGGAAACCGTCAGGTTCTGGGGCCTTATCCCTAGGCAATGCAAATACTGCCTTTTGTAACTCCTCACTAATAACCTCTCTTTCCAACATATTCTTCATCTCTGCAGTCAGAACTTTAAAGGGGACTCTATTTAAAGAAGGGGTAACTCTTACTTCTTTAGAAAATGCCTTTTTGAAATGATTATCACTGCACCTTCAATAGCAGCATCATTTTCAGGATCAATCTCAGAAATGGATAGTCCTGAAAGGTCATTTTGTCTTCTTCTAACACTTGCAATCGCATGAAAGTACTTTGTATTAATATCCCTTTCTTTTAACCACTTAGTTCTGGATCTTTGCTTCCAATAAACTTCCTCTGATCTTCGCAAGTCCTCTAATTCTTTAAGTTTCTGACTGCGGTCCATAACTAATTGCTCAGAAAGCACTCTAGACAATTGGATATTATGATCTAATAATTCAATATTAGATAATACCCCATCAATTTTGGCCTTAATGTCAAATTTATTATCTCTCTTCCACACAATCAATTTATGTTTGATATTGAGCAATTTACTATGTAATTGGAAATCCAAAGTTCCTTCCACCACAGTGTTTACCATGTGCCTTTAATTAAATCGACAACCTCCTTCTCCTCCAACCATCCCATATTTAACCTGAAAGGTTTCGGCCCCCTTTTTTATACTCTCGTATTAAGCATAATAGGGCAATGATCAGAAGACAATCTAGGCAAAGCTTTAATAGTAGCTAACGGAAATTCTTCCAACCATTCCAAAGATAATAAAAATCGATCTAGCTTGGACATAGATAGATTATTGACACTATTGTTTGGCCAAGTGAATTTTGCACCAGTAATAGGAGGGTCTACAAAGGAATTACTCTCAATAAACCTATTAAACAACCTCATAGAGTTGTTAATAGACGTACCAGCTAAGTATTCATCTGGCCAATGAATAAAATTAAAATCTCCACCAACAACAATCGGAAAAGAAAAGGATTCAATGACAGAGTGCAACTCAAAAAGAACGGTTTCTTTTAAAGTCCGGACCGAGGGTCCATACACATTCACAAAACCCTATTGAAAACCCGCTTTTGGACCACGAAAGCCCACCAAAGCAAAGTTATCCCTTTTAATAGTTTCAATTTTTTGGAGAACCACAAGATCCCAGAGGACCTACAGCCCACCAGAAGCACCACACGTATCAATACTACAAAAGTCAACAGAGCTAGAACCCCAAATCTCTTGAACCCCTGAAACATTGCGGCTAGGGAATTTTGTTTCTTTCAAAACCAAAATCACTGGTTTATACTTAAAAACCATGAACAAAACATCCATTTTCCTACTATGGTGCCCTAAATCCATTATATTCCAAGATAACACATTCATTAGAGAGAAGAAGGGGGAGGGTTAGAAGACGAACCTAGTCCATCAGAAGCACTGCCAAAGTAAAGATCTTCCGTCTTCAGTGTAACATCCCGTCCTTCATCATTGGAAGAGGAGTAAGAAGAAGAGCCCACCTCTACCACAATAAGGTCACGGAAAGCAACCGCAGTCGTCGACGAGCCACCTTTGATAATCCCCTGAGCTTGAAGTCTTGCTGAGGAATGAGTGCCCTTCACAACGGTCTTGTTCTTCTTTCCTCTGATAATGTCTTTCGCAGGGATCTTCGAAACAGCTACCATATACAGATTAACCTCATTTGCATTATTTTTTACTACCCTTTTTTCGTTATCCACAGCAATCCTCACTCGAGGACGTTCTTTTATCTCCTCCATCACCACTCTAAGGGGCACATCATCCATCCCCATATCCTCCAACAACTTTTCCACCAAAGGGGACTCCTTGGCATCCATGAGTAAAGGCTGATTCAGTTCCTGAGGTAAGAAATTCAGGGGAACAGCCACCGCAGATTCTAAGACAACCAGGTCCCCCTCCGCTGAATCAGCACTAATGGAACGTTCTTCTGAAAGGGGCTTAGGATTTGCAGCAACATCATCATCTTCTACAATCATAATGGCGAGAGGAACAATCAGTAAGGGGTCTAAGCGACTTCTAGACTTATTTCCCACACCTTTGGCTACTGCTAGTCTAAAAGGAAGAGGATGCATAATCAACCTCCACAAAATTGCCAACATCAGAGACGAAAAGCATTGATGAAAGCACCGCCTCTCTATCTTCTTCTGAGCTAGCAGACACAACAAGATAACCAAGCTTGCTAAAGAGAAAAACTTCTGCCTTTTCAGTTCCAATTCTCTCTACAATAATTAATTGGCGTCTTTCTCATCATGAAACCAACCCTAGTTTTGGAAAGCATTTGAGAGCTGAAAACTAAGGCTTGATGGAGGTGTGGAAGTAGAAGTAGGGGTTCTAGATAGAGAGAGGACCGGGGAAAGAGAGATTGCGTACCTGGAGCAGTAAGCTTATAGAGAGAGAAGAATGGCATGGGAGAGCAGCTGTGTAAGTTAAAAAAAGGAGAAAGGTGACTGTTCTCAGAGGGGTTATAGCCCCTTCGGCATTTTCACGAAAAGTTGCGGCGCGTGGACAATAATATGGGAAAATTAAATTTGTATAAAGCTAAGGCTCTAACCGTCAAATAGTGTCTAGAAATGTGGTGTAATATTCGAAATCTTTGTGTTAGCCTTAAAAGATATGGAAAATATCTCCATATCCCTTATTTTTAGGTTTCATTTCACAATAGACTCAAGGTTTAAGCCAAACAAATCTAAAAAGACATGTCTTTTCTAAAAGCCATCCTCCCTTACTTCTAGAGAGAGAGAAGGGCTTCATAGAGGTGAGAGGTTACTGAGAGGAGAGAGAGATGTGTTTGGAGAAATACAGGATGAGAGAGAGAGAGAGAGAGAGAGAGACTAAGAGACGCAAGAAGACAGAGAAAGATAGAAGTTTGGGGTATATAAGTGAAAAGAGAGAAATGATTGGGTATAGAAAGAGTATATCTTTCTCACATTTGTTTAGGTTAGAAAAAAGGTTTAAAGTGGCCAGGGTGTTAGAAGATATATTTTGAAACCTTAAGTTTATCAAGAAATAAAACTTAAAAATAAGAGATATGGAGATATTTTCCCTATATTTTAAGGCTATCACAAAGATTTCGAGTAGTAAACCATATTTCTTGATACTATTTGACAGTTAGAGCCTTGGCTCTATACAAATTTATTTCCCCATATTATTGTCCCTGCGCCGCAACTTTTTGTGAAAATGCCGAAGGGACTATAACCCATCCGAGAACACCCATCTCTCTCCTTTTTTAACTTACGCAGCTGCTCCCCCATGCCATTCCTCTCTTTCTATAAGCTTACTGCTCCAGTTATGAAATCTCTCTTTCTCCCCTCCTCTCTCTCTCTCTCTCTCTCTCTCTAGAACCCCTATTAGGAAACTCTCTAATTTGACATTAGGAAACTCTCTAATTTGATCATCCCAACTTCAAAATATGTGGACTTGAAGAAAAAAAAGAATTTTTAGTCTTAAAAATAGAGCATCTTGTAGCAAATTATCTGGACTGCCTATTTTCAAGAATTTCAAGTGTTTATGGATCTGCTTGATATGTACCATTTTTTAAATTTTGAATTTCAAAACTAGGGATGAGAACTGATTTTCAAGACATTATAAGGTCTTTGACACCAGAACTACATCTCCAATCAAAACTTAAAGGTGAGCTTTACTTCGACAGTGTGCGCAGGGGCCTATACAAACCTCACCCTTTCTAAAACCTATGTTATTTTTCCCGTAATGTCATTTTACACTGTATAACCCTTGCAATGCATAGAGTAATAGGCATGGGCCATTCTCATATCCATTGTTATAATTATTATTTTCATTATGTTTTAGAGTATTGATGTGTGAGATTGTACATATTCTTCTTAGAGGTAGAGAGAGATTTGTGCATTGTAGAGCCTTAATTTCTAAAGATATATATACTTTTACTTCCATCCTTTAGACACTCATGGGTGAATGATTTACTCATTGTGTACTAGCATTCGCAATCTACAATTTCTCTCAACAACATTACAATGTTTGTTTGCTTCAGCCCTTTTTCTCTCATTTAATTTGAAAATAAGAATGTAACTATTGCTATTTATGTCCCTTCTCATTTAATTTTTAAGATATCTCAGAACGAAGTTTATAAGAATCGTATGTTCCATGCAAAATTAATGAGGGGTGCACCATCTAAGTACAAGCAATTGTGGATTAGCTTACACCTAGAAATATAGGAAAGGTGAGAAGTTTTCAAGTTCTGGCTACTTCTTATAAGAGGTTTATCAAAAATCTAAACAATAATATACACATATCATCAATTGTGTGAGAACTGTGTTGTTTGACTGGACATATCATCTATTTCTTTGGAGTTGATAGGGGAGGGGCAACACATGGAATTATTTTTTGAATTAACCCCTTGTAGACATCCTTTCTTAATTAAATTTTATTTTTGAATTCTAAACACATGGAGCATATTGTCCCAGTACATCAATAGGAATCGGGCTTGGGTCAAGATGGTAGAGACTGGGTTTCCATTGCCTAACATGTCGAATTTCATTACTATGTAACCTGGTCAAAAAAAAGATACATTGAACCCAGGCTATGCCACAGACGAACCAAGGCTATGCCACAAACCATATTCCATCCTAGAATCTTCCTAAATATTATTAAAAATCCCAGATATCCTATGTTAGGAAGCCAAATAATCCAAATAGGCAAGTTCAAGAGTACAAATGAAAGAAGATATTCAAAATAAATGAAAACTAGAATGATATGTGTCAAATATGTCCAAGTATCTCAAAATAGGCATGCCCATAAATTTTGTGTGAATTGGAGCATGATTGTTGTTAGAAATGTGGAGTGTCCCTGGATCTAGAAAACTCAGTGACGCCTCTTGGTGCCACTGACATGTGGATAACCCAGATTTAATCTAGACTGCCATTGACTTATTTTGGCGTGAGTTTTCTTATGAATAGGTGACTTCCGGACCATTTTTTACCATTCAGAGATCGAGAACCCTAGCCTCCAAACCTTAACCCTATTCATGTTTTGCAAACCCTAAACCTAGACCTTGGTAACTCAAACCCTAGATCAAGGACACCATTTCCAGCCAATCTCAGAGTAAATAAAACAACATTTTATTCAATCAAAAGCCCTAGATGTAAATTTTTAGGGACCTCTTTTCCCGGGAGTGCGAATCATTCATCTGAATACAATCTTGATGATCAAGAGACAGATTCACGTTCTTCCATCTTGTCTAGACCCCAACTTCTGGTGATGGGCCTTAGGGCCCGGATTGTGAGTGTGTTCTCACTTTATTTTTTTTTCAATATTTCTATTATATTGTACACTTCTTTGGAAAATTCTCTTTCAATATGCTCCTCCTGTTTCCTTTCAATTTCTGACTTTCATTTTGGATTTTATACAAACCTAAGCCAGTTAGGTCGATGACTTGTGAGAAGAGTTGTCATTCAAGGAAGATTTACTCATAAATTGTAATTTGATAGAACCGGCCTCTTCCAATCTTTAAAAAGTTTGGGCACGATCATAGATAGATCGAACGTTTGGTACTCTAATGACTTGTGAGAAGAGATGTAATTCAAGGAAGATCTACTCATAAATTGTAATTTGATAGAACCGACCTCTTCCAATCTTTAAAAATTTTGGGCACGATCATAGATAGATTGAACGTTTGGTACTCTAATCAGTATCAGAATCACATGTAAACACCCTTTATTCTACAAACCAGTTACCTTCTCATACAGTTACCTTCCCATACAATTCATGCTCTCTTGGGCACATAAGATAGTACAGCAGGTCAGGAAGAGCAGGACTAGCGATCAAGTCGATGCAATGTTGAATATATCTCATAGGAGTTTAACTCGTAAGGAAAATCCCTAGGCATAACATCCTTAAACTCCTAAATCAATTCGGTAACAAGGGTAGGAATATGATTAAGATAAGCGTCATCCTTAGCAACTAATATATACATGACTTCGTGCTAGTTATTTTTCAAAAATTGCATGACTTGTATCCACGCCAATTATTATCTTCATACGTTCTTTCAATAGAAAAATTAACCAAGCAATGATAATTAACTAGGGTTTCGTTGCCTCTTTTGAATCATGAAGTCTTGTATGGCTGAGGATGTTTCTCGCACTTCAATTTCAGCTTCTTTATGACACCATTTTGTTGCACCCCCAGCTGTCATTAATAAGGATGCAGTTGGCATACGGATGCATTCCTAACTGTAGAGGTAAGGTGCACCTTCAAATTTTATCATAATTTTGATGCAAAATGTTCTTAGGATTATCTCAAAACTTATTTTTATATTTAATTATAAAATTTTAAATTTCAAAATTAGTTAAAATCAAGTAGATCTATAAACAACATATGAAAATCTTGAAAACGAACGGTGTAGATAATATGTTGTAAAATGCATTATTTCTGAGACTTAAAATCTTTTTATTTTTCATGGTCATACATCTCGATGTCGAGATGATCAATCAATTTTCAACATTAAAACTATCTTTTCCGATGGATTTTTGAGGTGCATCCATAGTTCTACATTATAAGGTTATATCCTTATGTAAACTTTTTCCCATTAATAATCATGCAAATTTTTCCCTAGATTGTAGATATTGTGCAGATAATATTGGTTCAAATACATGGTTCTTTCAATATTCAAGGTTGATAATAACTGCCTGATCATAAGAAAGTCAGCTTCATTACAATACAAATTCTGTGTTGCGACCTTCGGTTTTCTATCATCATGAATAGGTCATGCATCGACCTCTCCCTCATATTCTTTATCACCTCATATGGATATATCTCGGCCGCACTCAAGTATTGATGCCCAGGCCCGGCCCGCCATATTTAAAGCATTTCAGCACGTTCTCGAATCTGAAGAGGATTGTTTGCTATTGGGCCTTTTCTTGCTTTCGGCGCGCATTCGCAAAACTGAAAATTTGATGCTAAAATCAACTATTTTAAATCTTGAAGTCTCTGGTCACTCACACACCATGCAACAAGCTGATCATCACTCTCATTGACCTCATTTTGGCTATAAGTCAAGAAGGAGAAACTCGTCTGAAGTCTCATGGGGAACGTCTTCTTTACATCATCATCATCATAGCTTTTTTCTCAATAATTGAAGTCGGCTACACGAATCTTAGTCCACCATTCTGCTCTATTAAATGTCATAAGTCCTCATATCTTTTTAAACTTCTTCCAACCACGTTCTTTTAGATTTACCCCTTGTCTTTTTAAGTCTTTCCACTTAAACTAACTCGCACTTCCTAACAGGTATTGTACTTGGTCGGCGCCACACATGACCAGCTCACCTAAGTCTACTCTCTCGTCTTATCATCCTCCTTAAATACAAACCAAAAATAAAAACCCAAAAATAAATCTACTCTCTCGTCTTATCATCCTCCTTAAATACAAACCAAAAATAAAAACCCAAAAATTTATTGTTGTCTAAATCACGTAACTCCCATAAATCTAGGACTTCCCCTTCAACCCGCGCTTCACCCTCATCATGTCCCTTTCCTTGTGGTTTCTTTAGACATAAAGAGTCCTAACTAACGAAAAAAAAACAATCACGTCTGTTCTTAAAAAAAATGCGTCGGTCTCCTTCGTGCTTCAAGTCCTCAATTCAGTCAATAAGAAATTAATAAATAAGGTAAAATAATGTTCAATCAGCCCATCTTCCAAACTTGATTTGCATAACTCTCTCTTTATCTTCATCGCTCAAATGGTGTAATTTCGCATTCACACCATCTTTGGTAAATGACCACGTTCAAATGGTGTAATTTCGCATTCACACCATCTTTGGTAAATGACCACGTTCAAATGGTGTAATTTCGCATTCACACCATCTTTGGTAAATGACCACGTTTTATTTCAGCTATCATGAACCATAAAACAGTTCTACTGCCCAGTAACAGGTGATAAGCAATACGCATTAGTATACCGTTTGCCAATAAAAAACAGAAACCAAGCAACAAGAATCAACAGGAACTTCGTTACCTGGTTAGAATCACTGTATCTCGTAGGCTTGGGGATGTTTCTCTTTCGTTGATTTCAATTTTTCACCATCTCTTGGGAAACCATGTTCATGTAGCTCTTTCTACAACAATGACCATGCCTACCTCGCCTTGCACCACGCATCTTGAACAAAAGATGTTATTTTGCAGCCATAACTCATCAACAACCTTGGTGTAGGTCGAATCACTAGTAGATCGCTGTCATCAGGGTATGTCTCCTCTTCAACTCCCCCAATATCAGCCTCCGCCACCTCATCGGTGTGCATGTTTTCCTCCTTATTACACCCCCACGAATTCCCCTTGTAAGTGTACACTAGCTTGATGCTTCGGGCAATCATAAGACTTGTGTCCCAGCTCACCATACTTGAATCAACTTGTTGTCAGACTGTTGCTCTGTGTTAGGCCTGCGTTTGTAGGTTTCTCGCCGCGACTTATTAGATCTTTGCCCCACTACCTCCTTGGAGTTTGTATTAGTTGGTCGCCTATTTAAGAAGTGATTTGACCTAGTTCTGCGCAATTTGGTCTCGGTGTGCTGAACAACATGTGATCATTGTGTTAAAATATTGCAGGGTTGGCGCGGTTTTGAGGATGTTGGGGGCTGACCACTTTGACAAGATTTCTTTACGAGAGTTTCTGCTTACTTGTCAATCCAAGATGCTTAATTTTGCTCTTTCAAATTAAGTGACCCTATGCTTATGTTCAGCTTAATTTTGGTGACCCTATGCTTATGTTCATTGATAAGACTGGAGACTATTCTTTTATTCTTGTTATGAGTACTGTTGCCCTGTAGTATGTTACTAGTTTATGCTGCAATTCTTTTTGGGTTTTATCCTTTTTACCAATAGCTTTTTCATGCCTTCAGTTTGGGGGTTCAGTAAGTATCTGTTGGACTTCCCAGATCTCAATCATTCCTATTATGGTGTTTGTGCGTTCAGCTTGTTGCAAAAGCCTGGCCTTGTACCACTTTGTTTTGAACTGGGTATGCCTCAGCCTCTCGTGTTCTTCAAAATTCAGATCTCAATCATTCCTATTATGGTGTTTGTGCGTTCAGCTTGTTGCAAAAGCCTGGCCTTGTACCACTTTGTTTTGAACTGGGTATGCCTCAGCCTCTCGTGTTCTTCAAAATTTTCTGGTAAGCAAAACTCCACGGCTGCCAAATGATCTCTTACAACGATGAACATGAAGGTGTAAACCCGATGAATTAAATTGAGAAAGAGAGAGAGGGAAATGGATCATATAACTAGAACTACATTTTCAGTGTCTCAATTTGTTGTGAGACCACCACCATTGGAAGCGACACAGTTGAAAACCCCTAAGGGTCAAATATCAGCTCGAACGGACACTCCAGAAAGACGTTATAGGCCGGCATGGATCAAAAAATTTCATAAGGTATTATGGAGAGCTGTTACTCCATTGTACCGGAAAATTTCTGATTAGAGTTGCATTTTTTTTGTCTTTCAAGCGTTCATATGTGGAGAACCGATGGCCATGCCTATGGTGAATGCACACAATACTAGCCAACACATGTTCTTTCGGGCCTTAGATGACTGAAAGGCTGCCTACGTTGCAATATTCTGAAGCCCTTCGTAACGGACCAAAATGGGCAGGGATCATAACGGACCAAAATGGGCAGGGGATCCATCATGGAACTTTAGCGCAGATGTTTTTTTGAAGTTGATACCATCATGGAACTTTAGCGACATTCTGGATGTACTCAAATTTGTTTTTGGATTGCCAAGAGAAAAAAGTTGAGAATTCGAGATGGGCGCTCTGAATTGTTGGAAAGCTTTACAAAATTTTCCCTCGTCCCAACAACTCACTTTACCGCAAGTCAAAAATTTCAAGCACTCGGAACTCTAAATTTTGTTGGCCCCTTTCGTCCCAAAAACCACTTACTCAAAAATTTCAAGCACTCGGAACTCAAATTCCTGCTCAAATTTTGTTGGCTTAAAAAGAATTTTTGCTTGTAACATTCCCGCAATAGCCAGCCTTCGTGGACAAAATCCCTCACGGGGACTCTTTAACTTCCTCCCTTGATTCTCTCTATCCATGGACCATCATGAATCACGCGGGGTATTGACTTGTTTCCTGACAATCAATGACAGCCCAATCTACTCTTCTTTCCTCCTGATCTGACTCTGAAATGCAGAATTTAAAGCTCAAGTCTCTCTCTCTCTCTCTCTCTCTCTCTCTCTCTCTCTCTCACTTGTTTCCTTTATATTTTCATGTGGTTCATCATTTTCCAGAACTCGAGGTGGAAGGAAGTTCATCATAGAAACGCAGTCTCACATGTGAAAAGATCCACGTGCATCTATAGAAATTTGTACTGAAACTAGGGGTCCTAGCGTGGTAGGCCTGGCCCTGAAAAACTAAGGCCAAAGCCACAAAAAGTGGCCGGAAAGCCAGGCCAGGCCTAAGCCATGAAGGGGCCACTCAAACCTTTTTCTTTATGCTTCTGTTCTGTTTTCTGTGTTTCTATTTGGCCCAGCTTGGCCCTAATAGGGCCAAGATTGGGCCTGGGCCCGCCCTTTGGGGACCAATGCTAGGCTAGGCTAGGGCTAGCATGGCCCGGCCCATTGCCAGCCCTAATTAAAACTAATCATTACAACCAAACCGTATGCTCCTCTTCCTTTTTTTTCCTTTTTTTTTATAATACATGTTCTTCTTCCTGTTGATTGATTAGAGAACAAAAGAACAATCACCACATTTCAGTCAAGAAATCAGCAACATGTAATTTATAGAACTGTCAAAATACACCTATATTTTGATTTAATTTCAAAATGCATATCAAAATACACATGATTTTGACTTAAAATAATAAAAAAAAGGCCAAATATTAAATAGTTGAAAATTGCGGTCTATTTTGATAAATTTTCCAATAATTTAAAGTGCGGTGTATTTTGATAAATTTTCCAATAATTTATTTAGGTAGTCGCCCAAAATGATTTCCACTAAAATTGTACAGACAGAGACCTCCATTCCTATTTTGTATTTTCCAAACAAATTCATCACAAAGTTCAAACTAATTAACCGTCGTCTTTTTTAATCATCTTCACTTTCTCACAATGATCTTTTGCCAATATCAAAATATAACATACTAAATGAAGATTTAGCAAAAATTGATTTATATTTAGTAGTACCTCAAACTATTTTCAACTCAAAATGGGCCAACATGCACTTCATGGTTTTATGTTCATACTCGAGAACATCTTGGACACTGAGGCAAACTCTTCTTTTGCCAATCTCGAAAACAAGGTAAGGACATCGTTCGAAAACAGAAAATCAGACCTTATCTCAGTTTCAAGATGAACATTCAACAAAATGGAACTGGAAGAGCATTTTATCCTTTCCTATGGATAACATACTACAAAAGTTCAAGAACCCATCCTTTAAGTGCGCATCAAAAGGAGGGTAATGAGTATACACCTTTTACCTTCTGCCTCGGCTCAGCCTCTGAAGGTGATAATTAATGCTGCCAAATGGCTTCTTACGTTTACCACTCTGCACAAGCAAGAACAGGCAATGTGAAATTTAAATATGCAGCCCCAATTAATTAATTTCAAACGACTAATTAGCTCATTTGCATTATTAGCGAAGAAAACTGGGAATAATCTCTATTTTTTAAAAAAAAGAATAGAGCACCTGAGCATCCATGCAGGCACTCAGAAGTTCCTTCTGGTGAACACACTTATCATCGTGCATTTGGTTGAGACTCAAGCAGTTCAAGAAGGAAAGCATTTCCTTCATACATGGTTTTGAACCAGCAGCAAACTTCTTAGGGTTTATGAACAAACTCCCGCCCTTCCGGCCCATACTCCTGCATAACAAAAAATGGTTTTATTAATTCCTCAATTCCAAATTGCAGACTGGGAATTGCTTTGGGTAAAAGGCACGAGAGATTCCATGCTCCAGTCTGCATTCCATGGTACAATACCACCGTGCCAATAGGGGGCCCTTGCCAATGAAAAACTTTTCACACAGAAAGCAAACTAGATACCAATAGAAAAAGTCTATATGTTAACAGATTTTCTCACAACAGTTTAAACATGAGAGTTAGCAATGCATAATGTGACAAGTTTGTAATTGGAATGAAATGGGTATATAAAGTCAAGTACAAGGCAGATGGAATCATGGAATAATAACAAGTATTCAATAAGGTCTATTACTAGCTCTTATGATCCCCTGAACATTGATTATTGTACAGTACACTCAATCATATAAAAAAATACACAGAACAGTGTTCCATAGGTACTGTGCAATATGCTTTACATCTATGTCTTTACAAAAGATGAAATAGAATGAAAAGGAAGGAAAACAAGGGGTACGCACCATTTCTTGTCCAGCATAGATCAGCAAATGACACAATGCTTTTGTGCATAATGGCCATTTTATACCTCTGCTTATGGGAAGTGGTCGGATAATCAAATGAATGTAGAAGGGCTTTTTTACAGGTTATGTGAAAAGCAAATTCCACAGGCAGCAACCAAGAGGTTGAGGGCCTGGCAATTTTTGGAGAAGCAACTCACTAGAGGTCATGCACTAAAAACTAGAAAGAAGAAGATGAGCAAGGAAGAAAAAGGTCAGCCATGCATTAGTACCCAAAGAAAAATTCGATGTAGGTTTGACAACATTCTTAGGGTTCATGTTAATGATGGAATCCAACAAATAATTCACTCTTCATCAAATGTTTTCCTTAACACACTGGCTCTTCATATATATGTGGATGCCATGATGATCATCTTCAGCAAGTTCAGAAAGAAACTATGGAGAGAACATGTTCTTAAAAGCATTTTTGAGATGATAGACTGATACATTCTTGGAGCTGACACTAGTACAAAAAGAGATGATATGAGGCCCTTTCGGGATCTTGTAAATTTGGACTGCAGGGTCATAAGCAAACCAACACAAGAGAAAATAATAAGAAAAACAGGACTAAGAAGAAATGATTTTAAACCCCAAGTTGGAGTCTTATGGCACTCGACTTTCATGAGAGCGGATATAGGAATTGTGGGATAATACCAAAGTTGTTGATACATTCGAAAACAAAGAATTAATAATGTAGCAGTTAAGAGGGTATCGAATGCTATGATCAACTTCTTTACTTAGCATGACGCACTGTACCTTGTTTCCTTCTTACATGTTAATTCAATGGATTATCCAAATGAACTGAATATAAAGCACCTTCTTACATGCTAATTCAATAGATTATCCAAATGAACTGAATATAAAGCATAAAATATTGTGAATTTATGAGCCAAATATTAGCAAGGAGTAAAAGGAGTAAAATGCTGTGTGTGCAAGAATAGAAGCAGATAAACAACAACTGCTTCCACAACAGTCGCTTGGCCGCCAGCTATAGGTCTGCAGAATTAAGACAAACATCACAATAATTATGTATTACATGATTCATGTGATGTGACTAAAGAACATCTTATCTTGCAGTCAATGTCCATTTCTGATGTAATCCAGCTAACGTCATGCTGACATAATATCCAACATTTAATTTCTGTTTGATTTAATTACTATTGTTCACGGGTTACTGTTGACAAGGGAATTCTTGGGATTTTTAATTTTGTTTAGGGTGGGCATGGAAATTTTGAGATTTTTTGGGTATTTATTAATTCGTAGGGGGATAATTTGGTGTTTTATTACAATTTAGGGCTTAGAAGAGTAGCTATTTAAAAAATTTTAAAGTTAGAGAGTAGTTTTGCTTATTTCAGCTTTTTCTTTTTCTTTTTCTTGAGGAAATGTTGAAAATAAGTTTGTACTACTATATCAAAGAATGACAAATTACGAGATAGGCCAACACACTAGGGCCAACTTTAAGAGCATGCACAAAAAATGGTGCTCAGGAGGAGCATGCTATACATCATATAAGAGACCAAAAAATAAAAAGAAAACCAAAATGCCCAAATTACTGAATCGAGCTCAAAAAACTTGTGTTGGTTCCCTGTTGAGTTCAGTAGAAGCTCCTCTTATGAGCACGTCTGTTCTGGAATTGCTTCATGCAACATACATCGAAAGGAGACTCGAATATGCCTGCCAAGGAAAGAAAGGTGCTCAAAGATGTGCTCGACACGCCAAGGGCATAGAGAGGGAGAGGCTCCTGAGGCCCGGCCCAGCCATGACGTTTTTCGAATCTCCTTCTATGACCAAGGATTCCCCCCAATCATGATTGTATTTCTTGATGCCTTCTAAAAGTGCAAGCACTTCCACCAAGGTCGAATCAGCAGTGTGCCATTGTCACGGAAGTACAACAGGAGCGTCTTACCAATGTGGTCTCTAAATAAGCCTTCAAATCCCATGGGGCCCGAGTTGCCTAAGGAGCACCCATCGAGATTCAGCTTTGTGCGATTGACTTTCGGAGGTCTCCATAGGACGGAGCAAGAGACACAGGCAGGCATAGAAACCAAAATGCTTTGCCAATTAAGGAAGTCAGGGGCCAATCTGCTGCTGAGGTTGTTATGCTTTTGGGTCCAAGAGAACAGCATAGTTTTGATGCAATCAATTAGGGTATTGGGGTTGGCCTCCCTGCCCTTGCATATTCTGCCATTTCCCTTGGTCCAAAGAATCCAAATGGTAGATGCTGTGGATGCAGAACACACAAAAATGCCTGCTGCCAGGAAAGGAAGCGAGTAGAAGGCTTGGAAGAGTTAAGGGATTGACTGGGGGACCACCCAACGCCACCCAAAACTTTGAAGCAACTGAGTCCAGAGTAGTGTGGCAACCTCACAATGTAGAAACAGGTGAGCATTAGTCTCTTCAGCTCACTGTCATATGGGGCACCTATCAGGAATGGGCAACCCTCTGCACGACAACTTGTCCGCTGTGAGGACCTTCATGAGGATGGTGATCCAGTAAAAGGTTTGGATCTTTGGTGGTATTGGGTTCAGCCAAGCCTTCTTGCCACTGCAAGGAGGGGAGGAAGGGTGTTAGTGGGCTGATGTAGAATACCATAAAAGGAGGAGACTGAGAAATAGCAAGAGGCTAATGGAGACCAGATACAGTGATCTGGGCCTGAAGATGGGAGGAAAGAATTTTGGAGAAGAGCTGATAGAGGCAACGGCAGTAAGTCCGTGGTCCTGCAGTGACCTTCTGAAGACAGGGTCCCCAAACTCTTGTTTCTTCCATCAACTCAACGAATTGGTCTATGGTGGCCTCTGGGTTTATTGCCTATGGGAAGACAGGGGTATTTGAATTTGTAAGCTAGTATTGCGGATACAGGTATTGTTCTCAAAATTTGCCCCTCCTCCCCTCCCCAACACTAACCCTAATGTCAGGCACGAAGTGACTGAGGTTTGTCAACATGGCCCACCAAGCTCCGAGGTCTAGTGAAGGTTTGGGAAGTAGGGAGCAGAGCAGAGGGGGATCAATACAGTATTTATGCCTCAAGATAGCCTGCCAGAGATGGGTTGGGTTAAGTAGCGAAGCAGCAGCACCACCACTTCCCCAGCAAGGCTAGATTGGCCAGCCTGAGGCTCCCCCAGCAAGCTAATTTTATCATTTTCGAGAAATTTTTCTCCATTGAAGCATCTTGAGCTTAACGTTTGCTGAATCTATTGAATTCCAGACCTAATTGCTGATTATTATTGTGCACCAATATTCCATGCTGCATCAATTAGTATCAGAGCATATCGATTTTCTCCATGCGCCACGGCATTAAGTTTATTTGAGAATGCGAAGATGGCTGCACAAAGGTTGTGAGGAAGAGGCTGTGTATGAGGAGGCAGCAGTCGAGGTGCCGGAGTTAGACCCACGATGGTGGATTTGAAGCTATTCTTTAAAGATCCGACACATTGGCTGCCAAGATGTGCTAAATTAGAGACATCACCCTAGAATTGCATTAGAAAGGGGTGAATGCAAAGATGATGATATTTGTCCCCAGGGTTTTGGGCACAGACCAGATCTAAACAAGGAATCACATGCAAGAAAACCTATCACGTTTGAAGAGTGGTTGGTTCGGGCGCTGGAAGGCTCTAAACAAAGTATTAGGGTTGATCTGCCTATTTTACAGGGAGATTACATCTAGATGACTTCCTTGACTGGTTTACAAGTGTCAAACAATTTTTTCAATGGAAGGATATGGCAGAGCATGAAAAGGTATGATTTGTTGGTATTAGATTAAAATGCCATGCTTTGTTGTGGTGGCAGAAAAAACAAGTTGATTGTATAACGAAAGCATGAGGCCAGCAGTTGGAAGAAGATGAAGAGGCATTTGAAGGGAAAATTTCTGCCACAGATTTTATGCAAGATTTTACTAACGACTCCATCATAATATGGCAGAAAACGGGTTGATACAAGTTTATAAGGAAGCCTTCTATTAGCTGAGTACAAATGATATTCGGGAGACTGATGACCAGCTGATTGCAAGATATACCAATGGGCTGAGTGTTGATGAGCTGTCTATGCATCAAATTTTTACTTTGGATTGGTATATCAGGACACTTTGAAAGCCGAGACCAGATTGCACAGATCTAGGTCGAATCACTTATTAGATAAGCGACCAACTAATACAAACTCCAAGGAGGTAGTGGGGCAAAGATCTAATAAGTCGTGGTGAGAAAGGAAGCCAAACCTACCAATGCAGGCCTATCACAGAGCAACGGTCTGACAACAACAGTAAACAAACAACTTGCTTCAAGTGTGGTGAGCTGGGACACAAGTCTTATGATTGCCCGAAGCATCAAGCTAGAGTACACTTACAAGGGGAATTCGTGGAGCGTAATAAGGAGGAAAACATGCACACCGATGAAATGAGGGAGGCTGATATTGGGGGAGTTGAAGAGGAGACATACCCTGATGACAGCGATCTCCTAGTGATTCGACCTACACCCAAGGTTGTTGATGAGTTATGGCTGCACACTAACATCTTTTGTGCAAGATGCATGGTGCAAGGCAAGGTAGGTATGGTCATTGCTGACAGAAGGAGCTACATTCCCAAGAGACGGTGGGAAAAATTGAAATTAAAGAAAGAGAAACATCCCCAACCCTTCGAGATACAGTGGTTCTAACCCAGTAATGAAGTTCATGTTCATTCTTGTTGCTTGGTTTCTTTTTTGATTGGCAAACGGTACACTACTCGGTATAGCGTGAGGAAATTACATAGGGGAGGGGCAGACATCCCCTCTTAATTGAATTTTATTTTTGAATGCTAAACCAATGGAGCATATTGTCTCAGTACACCAATAGGAATCGGGCTTGGGTCAAGACGGTAGAGGCTGGGTTTCCATAGCCTAACGTGTCAAATTCCATTCCTATGCAACCTTGTCAAAGAAAAAGATACACCAAACCAAGGCTATGCCACAGACCATATTCCATCCCAGAATCTTCCTAAATATTATTAAAAATACCAGATATCCTATGTTAGGAAGCCAAATAATCCAAATAGGTAAGTCCAAGTGTATAAATGAAAGACGATATTCAAAATGAATGAAAACTACGACATGAGTCAAATATGTCCAAAAATATCTGAAAATAAGCACGCCCGCAAATTTTATGTGAATTGGAGAAGGATTGTTGTAAGCAATGTGGAGCGCGTCACTGGATCTATAAGGCTCAGTGACGCGTCTCGATGCCACTGACATGTAGACAACTAAGATTTAATCTAGACCGCCATTGACTTATTTTGGGGTGAATTTTCTTATAAATAGGTGACTTCCAAACCATTGTTTACCATTCAGAGATCGAGAACCCTAACCTCCAAACCTTAACCCTATTAATGTTTTGCAAACCCTAAACCTAGACCTTGGTAACTCAAACCCTAGATCTAGGACACCATTTCCAGCCAATCTCAGAGTAAATAAAACAACATTTATTCAATCAAAAGCCCTAGATGTAATTTTTTACGGACCTCTTTTCCCGGGAGTGCGAATCATTCATCTGAATCACAATTATGAAGATCAAGAGACAGATTCACGTTCTTCCATCTAGTCCGGACCCCAACTTCTGGTGCTAGGCCTTAGGGCCCGGATTGTGAGTGTGTTCTCACTTTATTTTCTTTTCTGTATTATTTTCCTATATTTCTATTATTATTGTTCACTTCTTTGGAAAATTCTCTTTTAATCAGTTCCTCATGTTTTCCTTTCAATTTCTGTCTTTTATTTTGGATTTTATACAAACCTAAGCCAGTTAGACCGATGACTTGTGAGAAGAGAGCTCATTCTAGGCAGATCTAATCATAAATTGTAATTTGATAGAACCGACCTCTTCCAATCTTTAAAAACTTTAGACACGATCATAGACAGATCGAACGTTTGGTAGTCTAATCAGTATTATCTTCTAGAGGATTTTTGAGGTGTACCAAGGGGAATGGGGTTGGGACATCGCTAGTCTGGGATCAGACTAGCGTGTTGCGGTCAATAATGTCTAAGGGCCGCCACGATATATTACCATAGTTAGCAAGTTGGCAATAGCAATATATTGGCAAATCGAAATATTAGTAATAAATTGGTTTTATCTCAAAAATCAGAGGCAAGGAATCAGGTGAAAAACATAGATCGACAAAATTATGTAAGCTAAAAATAGTGAATATATGAATTTAGCTCAAAAAATGGGGTAAAAAAATCAAATATGTAAAGATGACATTAAATAAAATTATGATTTATTGTTAGGAAATATTAGTCATTAACAACAATTTAATGTTCTTACTTGATATTATTTACGGTATTGCATGACAAATTTTTTCCTAAGTTTTCGTTGAATACAATGACAATGCTTACTCTGTTATCACGACACAAAACATACGATGACTTTATTAGGAGTGCATAATGAAACAACAACAACAATGCTAAAGACAACAGATAACAACAATTGTAACCCAATGCATAAGAATATTATTATTATTAGAAGAAGAAACGAGCATACAATTAATAAAAATGCAAAAAACTAAAAAAAGTGAAACAATGGTCCATCCAAATTGTTGTGTTGTATTTACCAATAAAATAAAAAAAAGTCCAAAAAACGAGTGAAGTTAACAAAACTTCCATAGAAAGAACAAAAGCAAGAAAGTGCATATATGAATTGAACAATGTGTGTAAACAAACCCAAATATTTGACATTTTGAATTTCTAGTTGCCAAAATCTGTATATGCATCCGAGTCTCTTTCTTGCTTTTGTAATGATGCAATTGGTTTAGAGAAAAGAAAGTTTTTTCGTTAGGTTACTCTTCATCTAACTCTACCTATTATATTGAAATATACGACTGTTTTGGGAAAATATGTTTTGTGGAAGTACATTGGTAGTATTTTTAGGAAATTTACTTATAAGTCCTATTTTCCTTTTGATATTTAAATTGTCGTACACATTTCATATTTTAAATTGAGTCCTATTTTTTTAGAACATAAGTTGTATTTTGATTTTGTCTCTTTTTCTATATATTGAGTTAAGCTTAAATTTGGTATGTACATACTTCTCACCACTATAATCTTATAAAAATATTAACAAACAATTTAAAAATAAAACTATCAAACTATGCTCGAATAGTATTGGGCATTTTTTTTTTATATATATATTGTTTACCCAAATGTTGTTTTGGTTCTTCGCTACCTTATCTCTCTGTTTCTGATGATGTAATCCCCATTGGTTAGTTTTTAATAAAGATCCTTAATAGTTGTCAAAAAAAAAGTATTGGGAATTTTGGTAATTTATTTATTTTGAATTATTTTTCTAATATTTTATAATAGTGAGAAATATATAGATACTAAAATTGAGTTTAATTTAATATTTTGAAAAATGCACAAAATTAAAATACATTTTATGTTCTATAAAAATAGACTTGAATGTAAAATATGAAATACATGAGACTCCGTGTTTGACAACAGGAAGGTAAATGTTTCTTAAAAATTGGAAGTTCTTCTTTGCTGAGAAGAAAGAAGTTACTGTAAGAAGTTCTGGGTTTCTGTGTTTGATAACCTGCTGGAATGTTAAAGAAGTTCTGGGTTTCTGTGTTTGATAACCTGTTGGAACATTAAAGAAGTTATGGGTCTCTGTCTTTGATAATCTGCTTGGAATATAAGGAAGTTCTATGTTACATAACGGGCCTTACACTGTAGACTACACACACAGACAAAGTAACGATGTAGTCTACACACACAGACAAAATACTCTTTAATCAGTTACATAACAGGCCTTACTATGTAGTCTACACACACAGACAGAATAACCATATTATTATTATTATGTGTTTATAAAACATTGTTAGAAAAGACCAAAAGAGAGTATCAAACATCTAAAGCTATGTTACTATCGATATATTCATTCGTGAGGAAAATAAGTCCAATACAGCTACATGAAGGGCCAGTTTTCAACTGATAACAAACTATAAACCGTATAATCGTGAGCAGCATTGACATTATAATGGTGAGCAACATTGACATTCTTTTTTGGATAGTTCAGTCATATGAAAGAGTTATACAAACTTTAGAAGCAATAAAACTTTAAATATTTCACAATTACCCCAATCACAATCATAACTAAAATTCACCTCAAGCATCAAAGATAATCAATTTTCTCTCATTCAAACTTCATGGCAATGATTTGTTCTGTTTTTCCTAGAGAAACTATTCTATACATCAAATAGTCAGGATTAATTAAATTGAATATTGGATTCTTCAACCATTTCCTTAACTAAAATTCCACAACAAACTCAACAAATTTCCTGCTGATTTCCTTGAGAAATGTTGTTATTTGCAAAAATTCCAGTCAATCTATAACAAGTTGTTGTTTTCTTGTTCGCCGATTCTATAACTACATTCTCAATGGTCAGATAAAACCCTATGCTTGATATTGAAAATTTAAAAGTAAGCTTAATCTAAACCTACTGCAATTTCTTTTCTTTGTTTTCTTCACGACCAACAAAAGAACTATCAATGAAGAAAAAAATACGCTAACAGTGAATCAAATTTAAGCAATCTAATTGACTATCTCATTTTCAGATGATTGCAGTCACAAAAAAAAAGAAAAAAAGAAAAGGGGACACCAAATGGTTATGATTGTGTAACCAGATGAAAAGAAGAATTGGAAAATGAGAGAACTGTGAAATTTAGCTAAGAAAGTTTGACGGGAGGGATGAGGGGCAAGGTTTCTACAGAGAACTGTTTACCAAAAAAACAAATTATTTTTTTCCCTACAGAGAACAATTTACCATTACAAAAATATTCAAAGAATACCGTAGATCCATTTTCACCATGTTCGGAACCTAGAGAAAAAATAAGACAGAGCAAAAAAAATAAAACCATGCGATAGAGAAATTTTCACCATGTTCGGAACCTAGAGAAAAAATCAGAGAGAGCAAAAAAAAAAAAAAACCATGCGATAGAGAAAAAACTAGAGAGAGAAAATAAATCAGGGGAGAGAGAAAAACCAGAGATATACCTTTGTGAGGAGGCTCGTAAGCGCAAAGAGAAGGCGCGAGATGGTCTCTGCTCCGTAGTTAGGGCAATCGGGGGCAAGCAAATGCCCTCTTCTTCGCGAGGTGCTACCCTTCAGCTAGGATGCCTTTTCAAGCTCCGTGTTTTTACACGGAGCTTTTTCTAAGCTTCAAAATAGCTAAGAGAAGGGTGGAGTCCGTTGGTGTAGAGGTACGGTGCCCATCAAATTTTAGAATTTTCAAAATCTATTTTTATATCTAATTAGAAAATTTTAAATTTTAAAAACCGTTAAAATCAAATAGATTTATAAACATATGAAAATCTTGAAAATAGACGGTAGATAATATATTACAAAATGCACTAATCTTTTTATTTTTAATAGTCATACATCTCAATACCAAGATGATCAATCAAAAGGCTTTTCAACATTAAAACTACCTTTTCTAATGGACTTTTGAGAGGCATATGTAGTACTACATTATAACATATCATCTTTATATAAACTTTTTCCTTTTAACTTACTTGTTTTTATCCAACATGAGCAAGTAAGTTCCATCCGGTGAGTATCTTTTAGTTATCAACCACGCCTAAATAACTTACCAAAAAAAAGCACTCCTAAATATGAATTTAAAACACATATAGGATGCTCCCTCAGGAGCATAGTTTATTTCCAGATGAGCTATTTGGGAGGATTTCTTTTTCCATATGAAATTTTGTTAACCACCTTATAATCATTATGTGATTATTTTTCAAAGAAAATATATGAAATTTTGAGTTTTCTAGTACTTAGATCTCACTCTCTAAAAATTGGACGATTTACATCCGAGCCGTTATTTTTTTAAGTTCTTAAAGAGTGCAATTAGAAAAAATTTTATTGAGGTTAATCTATGTGGTAAAGAAGTTATATCCCCCATCTGAGTTCTAAAACTAATCCTACATGGGGTTTTGCCTAAAAGAGTAAATCAATAGTATACTCCGGAGGGAGTAGAATATCTTTTGGCAATTCAAAAGCGCCATACATATCTAAAAGCACTAAGGGTGCGGTTTGTATAGCCGAGGCCCTAAAAAAAGCGAATAGTATCTAGAAATGTGATTTTAATATTAGAAATACTTGACATAGCTTTAGAATATACTTTCATTTCTAATTATAAAATTTAAAACTTAGAAAATAGTGTAGATCCTATGAAAACTTGAAATCTTTGAAAATTGACAGTCTAAAAATACATTGCAAGATGCCCTATATCCAAAACTTGAAATCCATTTTTTTCATATCCACGCATCTTGATGTCGAGATGATCAATTTGAGGATATTTGGGCATCAAAACAACCTCTTCTAGTGAAATTTTTGAGGTGGGTTCTAATTTGATTTTTTAGAGCCTCGGCTGTACATAGGATTTTTCTAAAATATAAATATAATAAAAATTATATAAATGGCATAAAAATTATATAAAAGGGGTGGTTTGTATACAGCCAAGGCTCTAAACAATCAAAATCAAGCGCACCTTCAAATAGTGTCGATAAATATGGTTTCACTACTCAAAATCCTAGTGATAGCCTTAAAATATATTTTCATCTTTAGTTATAAAATTTAAAGCATAAAAAATAGTGTAGATCAAACAAATTTATGAAATCTTGAAAATCTTGAAAATTGATGGTCCCAAAATACGTTAGAGGATGTACTATTTCCAAAACTTGAAAAAAAAAAAATTTTATTTGAACATTCTTATATTAATCGTGATGTTTTTTTGTGACATTCTCGTTATATTTTTTTTTACTTGGTGAAAAATATTTAAGTAGTTTAATATCGACCAATGGGACACCCAACTAGGGGTAACTCAGGCTCGCCAAGGTGCCGAGCCCTAGTAGGGGGCCTGGTTACCCGGCACTCAGACCGAACCGAGTAGTCAAGCACTGCTTGTAACAATTCTCTCTTATAAGTTCACATTTTCTATCACGAGAAGTTTGAGAATGTCACCATTAAACTTCCTTTAACTAGTCAAAAAAATGGATATTTTTTACCAAGTCAAAAAAATGGATAACTCTGACAAGTTCTAACTCTGAGAAAGTCAAATTAATCGTGATTTTTTGTATGTTTTCTATTATTTTGGGTAAGAGTGGAAAGTGCTTTGGCCATAAATACTTATTTTTATATTTTTTTCATTTTTTGTATTATTTCGAAAATATCCCATCAAAAAATTTATTCTTTTAACTACTTTTTTAACCTCATTTTGAAGCATTTTTCTTAGGAAAAAGTTTATATAAGGTCGCAACCTTAAATTATAGAATCACATATGCACCTCAAAAATCTATCAAAAAAGGTTGTTTTAATGTTGAGAACCTCTCTAATTGATCATCATGACATTGAGATGTATGATATGAAAAAAAAAGATTTTGAGTCCCAAAAATAATACATCTTGCAACATATTATCTAGATCGTCCATTTTCAAGATTTTCATATATTTATAGATCTACTTGATTTTAACAAGTTTTGAAGTTTAAAATTTGATAAGTAGATATAAACATAGATTTTCAGATAATCTTAATAAGTTTTTATACCAAAGTTATATGTTATGATAAAATTTAGAGGTGCGCCTTAATTGGATTGTTCAAAGTTGCGACCTTATAGAAACCACGCCCTTTTTCTTAAGCTTACTTTAAATATAAATTTCCTATTTTTTGAAATTTTTTACATTTTTTTAACCTTTTTTTTGCTGCTATTCCGACTACTCAGCTCAGGCCTGAACCGAGTACTCGGGCCGAGTAAACCTTTCTAACACTGGCCACACGGTTAGCAACAAGTGTCCAAGACACACAAAGTCAAAAATCTGAGTGTGGGCATTTGGGAGTCATTTGATTGTATAAAGGGATTCTCTTAATGTCATAAAATGATTCAGATCGAACAAACTTTGCCTTGAAAGTTAAGATTTTTTTTATGATAGAAAAATAAATATTCAATAGGAATACTTGAGATCTACTTGGTGCAAGTAATGGATATTTGTCCGTCATTGGATACTTGAGATCTACTTGGTGCAAGTAACGGATACTTGGTGCTAGTTTAATGGTAGGAATCGAACTTGAGATGTATTATTGCAAATGTCAACCCTATAAACTACAAAGCCCATACCAGATTCCTAATATATATTCGCGTTTATTTGAGGAAATGCAGCCCTCTTAGTGGTTGTTCATCTCAACCCTCCGTTGTTTGTTGTGGACGGCTGAGGTACATGCTGAATATATCGTTGTCATGCTATTGCATCGGTATAATAGTTATAAAGAAGTCTATTCAATTGGACATGTACGCCTTAATTCAAGTACTTCCCTTAAACGACATAGATGAGAGACTTCCAATACCTAGAAACTTTACAAATTAAGTCTGAAGATTGGTACTCCATTCTTGTCATTTCACATGTATAGGAACCAGAAAACTTTTGCTTATTCACACTTGTTTTTTAGTTATGGATGTGAAATCTAATATATTAAAATATACCACAGCATTCGGGAAAATTTGTTTTGGATTTTTGTGCTTAATTAGTGACACATCACGACCCATCCAATTTCACATTGAACGGTTTGCAATGATTGTGACCTTCTCATATAAAAAATAAACGGTCACATCATATACATTTTTTAAAAAATAGTCCCTTTTTTATGTTGAGGATAAAAATACTTAGTTTTTTATTCTCATCTTAAACCTGGTTCAAATGTACATCTTTCGAAGTGAGAGCTGGTGCTTCAATGCAATGTGCAAACCTTTTTTTTTTTTTTTTTAGGGTATTTGAAAGGGAGAAATTACTACATGTTTAAATTTGTTACAAACGATAGCATTTGTATACCTCTGATTTCAGGAAGAAAATAGTCTCAAAACATTTGTAAAATCTGTCAATTATTCTTATTAATTTGTTCTGGATTGGGTTTATTCATTCATTTATTTACTTTTTCATTTGCTTGGTTACTATTGACTCATGTGTACGTAATTTAGATGGAAAATTGCATGGTAATTGTGGAAACATCTCGAGGATTTTTTTTTCCCATTTTTTGTTATTATTACTCTTGAATTTTGGAACTCTTTCTATGGTTCATATCTCTTCTATTTATCCAAATATTTGCATTTGATTGTTTGGAATCTCTTTATAGGTTTCTTCGTCACTTGATTTCATGTGACTTGTTCACCATAAAAGAGTAAATAGTATACGGAAAGTATAGAATGAAACAATTATTTGATTGACCAATGGGTGGATTTAGTATAGGGAATGTATAGAATGAAACAATTTACCTTTGATACAATGTGAGATATTAATCTTGACCATTGGATGTGAAATTGGGTGGCTACAATTATTTCATTGACCAAGCTCAATCTTTAAAAAAAAATTCTCGAACTTTGTGACACATCCAAGCTATAAAACTTCATATCGGATGGTTGTAAGTAATTGTGACCACCTTGTATCAAAGGTAAATGGTCTCATTGTATAGAATCCCGTATAGTATATAGGGGAAGGCAACAATGTGACACGGGACGAAGCAAAGTCCAAGCACAACCTAGAGACCAAGCATGATCTTGACTAGGGTTGAGAATTTACCCAACCTAGATCCGAAACCCAAAATTTAGATCCTATCCAGATCCGGGTGTCGATCCAAGATTTGGATCCGAAATGATCTGGATTCAAAATATAGATCCGATTAGTAATTTGGCTTGGATCTAAGTATAGGTACATCCAATCCAGATCCAAACTATTTTTAAAAAATATTATATATATATATATATATATATATATTAATGCATATAAACGAATAAATTAGGCTAAGGCTTTTGTAGAAGATTAAACCAACTTAAAAAATGGATCGGATTTTAAGAAATTTGGTTGACAAAACAATTAGAAATCACACACAAAAAAGAAAAGGCAGGTTGAGTCAAGAACACAAGATTCTTCAATAACTAGATATTTTAGGGCCAGATTTACTAAGTATTGGACCGAAATCGAATAAATCAAGCTATGCTTATGTGGAAGATATAATCACCTTAAAAATGGATTAGATATTTGGCTAAGAAATGAAGAGAATCGTGAAAAAAATGGGGCCGGGATGAAGAACACATGTTTCTTCAATGGATTTGAACTTTCAGGGCCAGAGCTGTCAAGTTTTGGGCTAGAATAAAATGAAACAAGCTAGGGATTTCGTAGACGATACAATCACCTTAAAATATGGATCTGATTCGAAAAAAATATTGGCTGAGAAAATGAAAAGAAATCATGACAAAAGAAGGGTTTAGTTCAAGAACACAATGTTCATTAATAGATCCAAGCTTTTGGGCCAGATCTATCTCGTTTTAGGCTAGAACCGAATAAGTCAAGCTAAAGGTTATTTAGAAGATATAACTACCTTAAAAAATGGATCTGATTTGAAGAAATTTGGAGGAGAAAATGAAAAGAAATCATGAAAAAGTTGGGTCTGGCTTCATAACACAGGGTTTTTGAAGCAAGATGTCATAAAATCAACAGATTCAAACCAAATCCGAGCATGTTTTTAAGGAAGAAAAATTATTCAAAACAAAATTATTAGGTTAAAGTCTCAAAAAATGCAGCTGGAAAGATGCCAAGACATAGTAGGCTCCATAATTAATGGGAATCAAAACTGAATCACTTTGATTCCCATTCTACTTGTTATAACTCGGATGAGTATATCACTAACCGGTCGAGTCTTTAACTAAATGGGTGAGTACACTTTGCACTCATCCGTGTGGTGTACACCACCTTGTTTACAAGGAGGTGTACACTATCCGGTCCCACCTTGCGTCCCCTGGTGAGGCCGAGAAACTGGGCCAAGTCAGAAGATACTAGGCAAGGCTACAACTCTATAGAAAACTGCAGGTGTTTAAGAAACTTATGATTTGAGAAAATGAGCTTTTTGGGGGACCTAACGACAAAAGCCCTAGATTTTGTCGATTGAGGAAACAACAAAGATAGGGATCCCACACACAAGAGACACAGGTCAAAGGAGCGAATCTATGAAATTTAATACAAGATGGCATTGTGATACAGATATAATGGCGGTCGGTCGAGATGGCATAAGTGGGGGACTTGTGATAGGAAATTTTTCATGCTGTTAAAAATTCAAGAAGATGATCAAATACAATTCAGGTGCTCAAGTCTGTGCAATGGTTTTAGAACAACACGAAGATGGAACCATAACATATTACCCATGGCATTTTCTCAACATTTCTGGAACTTGATATAAAACAATTGGTTGTCAATGTTCTAAGAATTTTACAATAGCGGGAGAAAACAATGCTCTGAACTCCACTTTCATAGCCTGAATACCTAACAAACAATTGATTTCTTCCAATTATAGTGAACAAGCTGGGTATTTTAAAAAAGTTCAAAACAAATTATATAAAATCCAATATATATATATATATATATATATATATATATATATATATATATATATATATTACTTATAAAGAATTTTTTAATGCCTTTCGTTATTTTGGCAAAGATTGAAAAAAAAATTGGCTATTAATATTTATTTTTACATTTTTCTCATCTTTTTTGAAAAAGTTCAAAACTACCCCTAGGTACAAATAAATTTTTAAAAATCTATTTTTTTTTCATTAATTTTCAACTTCATTTGGATTTTCTTTGTTTAATCTTGCTTTAAATATATTTTTCTTATTTTATTAGATTTTTTTTGTCTTTTTTTTAATTATTTTTTTAACACTTGTTTGACCGTCCAGAACTAGCCCGGTTAGTACCGAGTAACTGCTTCCGGCCCATGTCCAATTAACTATTCCGATTCAATTTTTCCAATACTGGTTAAAGTACTACATTATTTATTGATCTCCATATTAGAAGATGGAGAGATTGGGTTGTAGTGGTTTTAGAATTGCATGAAAACTTAAAATTCTAAAACATAGAATTAAGACGTGGTCCAGTTCAATTGTGGCAATATTCAGCCACGCTAAAGGGAAGTCACAAGCCAGCTAGAGGACCTAAACAATCTGGAACAAGTGCAAGGTGGATTGGATGTTGCATAATTGGCCAACATAGAATGTTTGAAATTGAGATTGCATGGTTTGCTCAAAGAAGAAGAGATCTACTCGTGTTGAAAATGCAATGGTTGCCTTTTTTTCAAAGTGCTTTCATTTCTGAAGCTAGGATCGCTTGCTCCTTTGATCGATTGCCTTTTATAAGACTACCCGCAAAAATTGCCTCAGGTCTTAATCTCCCTTTCTCCTCCGAGGAAATTGAGGCTATCGTTTTTGGCCTCCCCATAGACAAGGCTTCGGGTCCAGATGGATTTCATATGGCTTTTTTCCAAGAACAGAGGGATATTTTTAAAGACGACTTTATGAGTTTCTTTCAGGAATTCTATGATGATAGTGTGGTCCCAAAATCTTTGAACTCTACCTTCCTGGCTCTCGTCCCCAAGAAGCAAAACGTGAACTCTTTGCAGGATATCCAGCCCATAAGCCTGCTTTCTTCTTCATACAAACTTTTGGCCAAGGTTTTGGCCAATAGAGACTAAAGAAGGTCTTGGGAGAAGTTATTTCAGGCCCCTAAACAGCCTCTGTCTAGGGTAGATATATCATGGATCGTATTCTTGTAGCCCAAGAGGTCATACACTCTACCCGGTCCTTTGGGAATAAAAGTGTCTTTCTTAAAATTGACTTTGAAAAAACCTATGATACAATGGAGTGGGATTTCCTGGATAAAGTCATGAAACAATGGGTTTTACCTGTAAGTGGAGAAGATGGATTTTGGGGTGCCTATCTTCTGCTCATTTTTCAATGCTTGTAAATGAGAAAGCATGTCGTTACTTCAAAGCCACTAGAGTCCCACGACAAGGAGACCAACTTTCCCCATTCCTCTACACGCTTGTTGCTAAATCTTTCAACCTAATGCTTGCCGGGGTTGTTCAATCTAACTTGATCACTGGTCTTCCGGTCTCTCCTGATGGCTGTTTCTATTTCTCATCTTCAGTATGTTGCTGATACTCTTTTGGTGGTTGAAAGACACTTTTCCCAAATCAGAGTCGTATACCTTTTCCTTGAATGCTTTGAAGTGGTGTTTGGTACTAAGGTGAATGTGCACAAAACTTCTCTTATGGGTATTAACTGTCTGGAAGAGGAGATATTGGACTTGGCTTCTTGGCTGGGTTGTAAAGTTGATTCCCTGCCAATTAACTAGCTCTAAATTCCTCTTTCTAATTGCCGGTTATCCATTGCTCAATAGTGATCCCTATCCCTTGGGGGCAACAGTCACCTTCATCAATGCCACTAGGGCAATTCTGCCCAACTATTTCTTTTCTCTTTTTAGAGCTCCACAAGCAGTTATAAAAATTCTTGAAAGACTGATGAATAACTTCTTATGGAGTGGATCTCAAGACAAAAAGAAATTCTACTTAGTTAAATGGCAGATTGTTTGCTTGCCAAAAAAAGAAGGTAGATTAGGTATCAGGAGGCTCAGACCAGTTAATGAGGCTTTACTCACTAAATGGTGGTGGAGGGCCTCATGCTCACACGTTCAGTTATGGTTACTAGTCGTCATTGCCAATATGGGTGGGACCAATGTTACATGATTCCTAAAAAGCTTTCAAGAAATAGGTATGCTTCTGCAGTGTGGAAAAGAATCTCTTCTAATAAACTTTTGTTCTTGGCCTACAGTCGTGTTCTTGTTGGAAATGGCTCAAAAACACAGTTTTGGCATGCCAAATGGTTAAGTGATGGCCTTTTAAAATCCATGTACCTTGACTTGTTTCTTAATTGTATCGTAAAGAACCTTCTCATCAATCATGTAACAATATGGCAAGGGGAGAACATCACTTGGAATCTGACCCGCTCTTCTAAAAAGATTAGCTTTGAAGTGGAACGACAATCCTTGCAATTGATGCCTAGGCTTTACGACTTGTGCCTTTCCCCATGCAGAGTTGACAAGGCCATTTGGGAACTG
Organism: Amborella trichopoda; assembly: GCF_054954075.1. NCBI lineage: Eukaryota > Viridiplantae > Streptophyta > Magnoliopsida > Amborellales > Amborellaceae > Amborella > Amborella trichopoda. The sequence goes on from NC_142348.1 coordinate 37,720,758, forward strand.
GAACCTTCTGGTGTTTTCACAGTTAAGTCTCTCTACAACATCCTGTGGATGGACAGATTCACGCCTACAAATAACTTCTCTATAAAGGTGTGGTCATGCAAAGCTCCCCTCAAGGTGAGAGCTTGCCTAGTTGGGATCAAGTCCTCACCATGGATCATCTTCGGATTAGGGGGTTTCAATTGTGGATGTTTGCATCCTTTGTGAGCAGGATGGAGAGTCTGTGGATCACTTTTTTCTCCATTGCCCTCATGTGAAACAGAGTTAGGGCTGGCTCTTACTCCAAAGTAATTGGCACTGGGTGATGCCTAATAATATTGAGGGTTTATTTCGTCATGGCTGGTCCCCCCCTTTCTCTTCATGTTGCCTGATCCCTTGGTGCCTAAACATTGCTGCTATCCTTTGGACCATCTGGAATGAGAGAAATGCTCGCTGCTTTGAAGGAAAGGCTCGACAGTTTGATGTCATTGTTGCCTCTATTCTCAAGACTACTATTGCATAGGCCCAAGCAAACAATTCCTTCAAGAACTTCTCGAAAGCATTTTTCGACTCCAACTTCCATATGTTTCTGGCCGTGAAGAAAAAGAAATTTGTGACAAACAACGGTGATTCCCTCCACCTCCAAGCTGGGTAAAAGTTAACTTTGATGGCAGTGTTAGGGAGGAGGGGAGGGTCACTAGCTATTGGGGCCTCTCCGAGATTGTTGCGATAATATTATCTGGTCCTTTCATGGACACTGCCACCTTGTACTACTAATGAAACAGAGTTTTGGGCCCTCTGTCATGGAACCAATAAACTTGATGATTCTTTCCAGAAAATTCTCATCAAAGGAGACTCCCTCAATGTCATCAACTGGTGCAAGAACCCTACATCTACCCCTTGGCAATGGACCCATATTGGGGATCGTAATGACAGAATCCTATACGGGAAGGAGGTCTCCTTTATTCATGTTCGCAGGGAAAGGAACGTGAGTGCTAACGTTATTGCCAGAGGAGCAATACTTTCTTTTCTTCTTTTCTTTTTTCATTTTCTTTCTTTGTTACTTTTCTTTGTAATTTTTCATCCCATCAATGAAAAGTTACCATTAAATGTTTTAAAAAAAAAAAAAAAAAGAGAGATTGGGTCGTAGTTGAACTTACTAAACTGTACGGTTTTTATTATTGTCGATTCCACAATATGGGAGCCTAAATCCAATAGTGTCTTCTCTATATCTTTACTTACATTCCTATAAGAGCCTAAATCCAATATTCTTTTCTCTATATCTTCACTTACATTTGGAAGAAGTTTATATGCAGGCATGCCTGCATATAAATAATAAACTTGAGCCACCCACTGTCGATCTTAGTTGGACGGTAGTGATTGAAAGACTATCTTTTAATCCCCACCATCCAACCACGGTGGACAGCTACTAGCTCTTTTGAGCATGCAGGCATGCTTGCATAGTAACCATAGCCCCTACATATTGGTTTGCAATGGTAGCTTCTGCAACTTTCTTGTAACGCCCATCCAATTAAGACTACCACCGTCGAACTTAGTTGCATGGTGGTGATTGAAAGACTTATCTTTCAATCACCACCGTCCAGATAAATTGGATAGTTGGTAACCCTTTTGGGCATGCAGGCAAGGCTGCATGGTAACCATGTCCCTTGCATATTGGTTTGCAATGATAGGTTATGCAACGTTCTTGCAGCGCCCATCCAATCCACGTCCAAATTAGCCCCAATTTTCACAAAATGAATGCATTTGCATGGTTGGCCATTGTCGCCAGTAGGGGGGGCAATGGCCAGGCGCTCCCCTAGCCCTACCTAGTCCTAGTCCCATAGGGCTGGCCCAAGCCCAGCCCTAGCACTCTCCCAACCTAACAAAATTGAAAACATCAAAAAAAAAAAAAAAAACAACAAAGAAAAAGAGAGTCGGGCCAAGCCTAACCAGGCCAGCCCTGACGCAGACACCGCCTGGCCCTACCCTCAAGTCGTAGTCACTCAGCCCTGGCCCAGCTCTTGAACAATATTTCGTGGCCCAAGCCTTAATTTTTCAGGGCCGGGCCACCCAACCCATTGCCACCCTAAGTCAAGAAAGTCCTTACCTTGAACTACCTCCAAAGAAGAGGGCTCCCCTTGCCTAGCATCTACCTAATGTGTATAAGGAGCAGCGAATCTATTCGTCATTTGCTACTTCACTGTCCAGTTTTTATGCAAATTTGGGCCTACACTAGGGCGCGGCGCTTTTTGGCTTACAATGGGTAGTCCCACACGCAGTTTCGAGGATACACAGTTCTGTTGCGGTCACAATTTTGGAACTAACTTGGGCGTAACCAATGGCTGTGGTCATACCCCTCAAGGAGTAACGAGGGTAACAGTTCTGTTCAACACGTCTTGGGAAACATACAAAAAAAAGTGTGCGACTTGGAGTTTCTCCATCCATAGGAACCAACTACATCCTCGCTAAACCAGTGCTGGAGACACTAAGGAATCATGACGCGAGAAAAATTCCCCTTGATGGTAAATGAGGTGGGGGCTACGTCCCTGCTCGAAGGACTTCGTGTTGTCAAGAAATTCTAATGCCCGTTTACAGTGTTTAGGGAATCAAGTTATACAGTATTACCTGGTTAAAACTGACCAATTAACAAAAGGTTTGGTCAAATCAAAACCAAATCAACTCAGGATCAAATATGTTGAACCTGATTCTTAAAAATAAAAAAAATAAACATTAAAAACAAGTAGATGTGATAGTCTAAATTTTTATATTAAAAATTTTGCCTAATTTTACTTAAATGGTCAAACAAACTAAAACTAACAAATCTAACTAACCAAAACCCCTCAATCATTGAGTTTAACTTATTTTCGTCCAAACTTAGCTTTTACCTTGAGCCTTACTGGCCAAGAACCGGTCGGTGTCCCTACCAATCGGACTACTGGTTTGGTACAATCTTAACTGTATTCTAATAAGCCAGCAACATGGAAGAAATTTTTAGTTCAATGAAATTCAAGACACTATTAACCCTACACAGGTGAAACTCACTCAACTAATTCAAAGGCAGATGCCTTCCCCAAGGATGGCACAAACCTTGCTAAAGGTTTCGTGGGTCTAACTTTGCAGAACACATTAATGGAATGACTAGAATTTTCAGGCATCAAATTAGACCCCCATGAGATGTATTCCCCCATCTCTGCTTATTTGTCTTTTATTTTATCAAAACATATCTAGTTACCTAGTTTAATAGGTTGAATGTGGCTTCAGCGCAAGGGTTCCTACATTGGTGTAATAAACCCGATAAAGAAGACCTTTTAAGTGTCCCCTTACTTGACTAATAACAATACAAGAATAGCACTAAGGTTCAAGGAAACAATATCTGCAGCTAGAGGTTTCAATATTAGGGTAGGGTGATTAAGCAAGGCGGTCAATTTGACTTGCCCATTGATCACATCTGGTAGGTCCAGGTCCAGGTCCAACCCGGAACTATCCGGGTTGGGTCAGGTCCGGGTCGAGGTCAACCCAACTTCATACAAATTGGGTCCGGTCCACCGGAACATGTCAGAGTCGAGTGTAGGTATAATCCCATTCAAAACCCCTAGTTCGATACTGAAACCCAAATGGGGTAATATATCATTAAAACCCTAAATTGTTTAACTCCAAAAGAGAATGTATGGATTCAAGCACACTAACCCTAAACGGTCAATGTCTACTGTTACATAGGGATCATTCACAGGGAAAACTTCCAGTGTTTTGTTATGTAACACTAGAAAAACATGGGAAAGAAGAAAGCAAGAGGAGAGGCAATAAAACCCTAGACTGTTATTGGGCCAACGCAGATAAGCGTTTTACAATTTCCTAAATATTTCCTCAACCCGATGACACTATTCCCCTCTTTTGCTCCTCCCAACTTCAGCAAATATGGTGCTTGTGCGTCTGGATTCTCAGTTACCTGTAGAGGCAGAAGTTGAAAAATCATACGCACTTTATTAACAAAGGCTGCGAGAGAAGATATTGCAAAAAGGTTGAGAGAGTGAGAGGGAGGGGAGGGAGAGAAATTAGCAAATTGCTTCAGGCAGAGTATTTGAAAAGAAAAGAGAGAGAGAGAGAGAGAGAGAGAAGAGAGAGAGAGGAGATTAGGATAAGTTTTCGATGAAAACAGAAGATTGGATGGTAAAAATTGAACCTGCTGGTTTGCTTTTCCACACCAAATCCTGTGCAGTTTGCAGGCCCTGCAATTGTTTTAGTCAAAAGAGACCACTTATTCCAAAAGCAGATTAGAAGCCAAACCACAAATCCAAGGTCACACACTAAAGAAAATTGTTTACCTGCTGGAGGCGAGAGGGATCCATGGTTGCACCTGCCGCATGCAACTGCATATAATTCAATCCCTGCATACCGACAAAACCAAACACATTCAGAGCGAGTGGACTCATCAACTAAATTTATCTCAAAAGTATCTTCAAAAAGAGAATTTATCTCAAAATCACGTAGCTGATTTAAACAATGAAATAAAGTATGTGGGTGCATTATTATGGTGATTTCCTTTTTATTACACGTCCATATAAACTCGTGCAATAACCCGAACATGGTTTTTTTAAAAATGTTAACTTGTATTAATGGGTCTGTGAGTACAAAAACTGGTCCCCTTAAGGAGTGATGGCCCAAGAAATGGGCACTATACAGTAGGAACATAAAAACAAAGCATTGCCACAATAGTGCTACACAAAAAATTGCCCGTCTATACAGCAATCATGCTCTCAAAAAATGGCACGTCTGGGTTAAGAGAGGGGTGGGAGGGGGGGTCATTGTCTGACTGGAGTTCACCCATTCTCTGGCTAAGGCATTTGCAGCAGAATTTGACTCACGTAAGACATGTTTCCATGGGATTCTGAATGCCTGATTTTATGTTCGATCTCATCGAAACAGTGGACCAATCTCCAAGGTGAAGGTGCTAGGCCCGAGGCCCAAGATATGACGTTCATGGAGTCTCCCTATATTAGTAAGAAAGTGCCCCAATTGGGGTCCAGATTCCTGACACTCTGTAGGAGGATTAAAGTCTCAGCTGTGGTGGAGTCGGTCTTCCCTGTGGCCCTAGAGGAGGAGAGAGTACGGCCCTCATGTTACAAGATAATTTTGGACAATTGTGATTTAAACAGTTCTCTGTATTCCCTTTAATGGGTTCAGAGTCAAGTCAAAAATGGCATCTCCTTTTCTAGGTGCACGTGAAAGCGTGCATGCGTGTGCGCATGCCCAGGCACAAGCGAGGTTATTACTGAAGTACAACAGTAAATAAAATCATTTCCACATGCCATTCCAGGTGGCATATTTGTAAGCTAGTTGCATTGAAAAGCATTGGGGTCCGCCACACAAATCCTATAACAGCTTTCCTTTTCTAGGAATTAGTTTAATGTATGCTGATTGCTAGATGTTGGAAAATATGAATAAAAAAACTGAAAGTCATATGATCTTGTGGGAGCAATGTACATTTCCATGCTCAGGCAAAACCCTACTAGTTAGGAGTATTTTTAGAACAACATATTTTGGGAATGTGACCTACTCAAAGCAAACAACCCAAAAGAGAAAATAATACATAATTTGGAACTGCATGAAAAAAATCACACCCTAGGATTGCACGCAGACTACCCAATTTTAGACAGTCACAGATAATCCATTCCTTTTTAAAGTGGACCCCAGAATTTCAGATCAAGAATCCTTCAAGTAGGTCATTTGCCTAAGGGAATAAATAGACAATTTGCTCCTGTGGGAGCATAGTATACACACTAATAAAATAAAGATACTCATGTCATGCTGAAAAAACATGACATCATTCCATGAGATTTACAACAATGCAATACTGATCCCTTTGAAACTTACTACTGTTATGACTGAGAAAAAAATCAACATTGAGTTATCCAAGTTCTTCAAAAAGCTGTAGTAGATTTTGCAATATGGCAATAACAAACAAAGTCAAACAAGACTTATTCCTGTGGAATACGAAATTCTTGCAGCTAAAATGAGTAGTTTTTCAATGATAATTAGACCATGACATTACACGGCTGATCCTAACATTGTCCATAAATATGAAAATTGCCCTCATATTGGGCACATGACTTCACTACAACCATGCACATCATCATTATGGAGATTTCACAGGAATTGGTGTTAATACAGCAAAAGTTACATGCTTAGCTTGAACTCTCAAGCCTCTAGAAGAACAGACCAAGCTCGAAGGTTATGAACTTCAAGGTTGGTGGACTTCAAGATGGGGAAAAGCTACAAATGATTGTCAAGATTGAAATTAAAGGATGGAGCAGGCCACTTTTGGAATCCTCAACGAGAGGAAGTCCAATACCCATATGAGCTTGTTTCCCTAGATAGAGTATAAGAAGAAAGGAATGTATAGACAAGATAAATTCAGAAGAGTTGAGTACAAAAATATTGCGAGGAGCTTGGTAGCGTCAGGCTCAAATTCGATGGGTGATCGCTCGGCAACCCCAGCCCTGCTGGCTGTGGTAGTCTCTTCTGGGATCATAATGGCCACACAATTCTCTCCTACTCAGGATCCTTTGGGGTAAAAGTTTCTACAACTGCTGAGGCTTTTGCACTGTCAAAAGGGATGAAGCGCTTTAGCCTGGTTCGGTCTGAAACACTTATTGTTGAGGGCTACTAAAAGAATTTACGCCCCTGGACTGCTCGGACCTCTCCTTGCCTGTGGCGTCAGCAACTGGGGTTTGATGAGTACTTCGATCTTTGTAGGCCTATACAGATCTCATATCACCATATATGGAGGGAGGCAAACCATCTTGCAGATGCCCTTGCCAAAGCAGGTGCTAAGTCAGGACATACCAATGCCTACTTTGTACTAAGGGTAGGCTGTGTGTCTTTTGCTTGCTGCTGCACCTTTCTTGCTTTGTGGGCCAGCTGGGTTATCATTTGTGGCCCATGCAGTGTACAGACAATCCTTCTTTTTGTATAGTACCGAGATAACACTATTTTTTGCAAGCTGTACAATGCACCTGGTACATGGGCGACCTATACTCCTTTTGTAACCCTTATTTTTAGTTTCACTATAGAACAGTGAGCCTTCTTTCAAAAATAAAAGAAAATGGAATATTATGAAGACATATTGGGGCAGGAGGAAATGTTATGGAGACTAAGATCCAGGGTTAATTCACTAAAGAAGGGAACAATACCATCTTCTATTGGAGACTGAGATCCAGGGTTAATTCACTAAAGAAGGGGACAATACTATCTTCCTCCATAAATAAGATGAAAGGAAAGTAGCACGCCTCAGGAGGTGGGACCTCCTATAGAGAGACAAGAGAGACCCCTAGAGTATAGCAACCCCTCATTGGGATTTGAAGTGTTGTTTCCTTTTTGAAAGATAGAGTCTCCCAATGCTTCTCAAGATGTTTTTTTTTTCGAATTATGATGCTCTCAAAAGTCAACTTTCAGGAAGTTGTTTACCAGTGAGAAAGAGGAGGAATACTCAGTAGGCTATGTTGGTTGCAAGAGTCGTTTAAAAGGAGTAAGAAACTAGAGAAAAAACAAAAGGATCAACAGGTGGTTGTAGATAATCAGATGAGGTAAATCTTTTCTTTTCTTTTACTGTTGGAACGTGTTAACCGGATGAGGTAAATCTAGTAGCCCAAAAAAACATAATTATTCATAAGAACAGTGGGATTCTACATGTCATGTTGATAGCTCATTTTATCGTCAGAATATTAGGCTCTTTGATGGCTTTTGGACCTCCCATGGGGGCTCCACAAATTCCCACCTTCTGTTTTCTAATGCCATTTTGTAGTGAGGTGCACAATGATCTCAATCAGAAATATATACAAGATCATCGGATATGTTGATTTGATGTAATCTCAGAGACTGACTTCCGTCCTAAGTTTCCCTACAGCTGCTGGTACTTAATATAAAATTTGTTTGATATGGCTGTTTTAATTGTAAGGATAATCCCTTCATACTTACTGGTGAGAATCATAGCAGAATTATCTGGGAACATGACAACAAGAAGGCCTCATCAGTGAGGTTAGGAGAATTGGTCGTTGTAACACACACACCGGTATGGATTTGGGCATCTGGTATGTGACTCAGAGTGTCTGAAAGCCCAATACCAGCCAAGACTTCCATACAACAAGTTACATAAAAATCACCTAAATATAAATTACATAGAAGTTTCTACTGATAAAAAGAGGAAAAAGTGTATATAGAGCTCTAAACAATCAAATTAAAGCCCACCTCAAAATTTTCACTAGAAGAGGTTGTTTTGATGCCTAAATATCCTCTAATTGATCATCTCGACATCAAGATGCATGGACATGACAAAAAAATAAATTTCAAGTTTTTGGAAATAGTGCATGTTGAAACGCATTTTTGGACCGTCAGTTTTTAAGTTTCCATAGATCTGCTCGATCTACACTATTTTTTAAGCTTTAAAATTTATAATTAGTGATGAAAATATATTTCACAAAGATTTACAGTACTGAAACTACATTTCTCGACATTATTTGAAGGCGTGCTATACTTTGATTGTTTAGAGCCTCGGGTCTATACAAACAGCACCCTATAAAGAAACACAAGATAGTTAAACATGTATTTAATGTTATTTTATGGAAAATAAAATTTTAAAAATTCTTTGTAGTTTCCTCATTTATTTCCTAAAAAGATTTTTTACTCAACATTATTAATAAAAAACGTTGGCTCCATGTGTCACAAACGTGCTGGGTAAGTGGGGTGGTAAAGCTACTGGTCATAATGCAAGAGGTTCCATGTCCAAATCCCATAGTGGGGCAGTTTAATTCTTTAAAATTTAACCAAATATGAACGGGTATGTCACATGCCAACAATCATGACAAACCATTTTGACACCATGTGACATCTCAACAGAGCAGACATATATAGATGGCATATCTACCTATGCCGGTGAGTGTCGACACATAATAGTGGGGAGGTAATACTACATTTGATGCTACAGAGACCAGAACAAAATATAACATCCATAAAGGCCCACAAGAACTCTTGATTTTGCTAAGCTGGTCGTGTAAGATAAAGCCCTAACAGCTGATCATCTGTACAAATGGAGTACTAATTCCCTTATGCATTTACCATGTCAGGACACTAAAGAAGCATATATCATTCACCTAACATTTTTGCTTTTTGCTCATCAAGAATGGACATTGTTCCTTTTCGCCCATCAAGTATGGATTCTATTCATCGATTTATCTCAGACTACCCGGATTATAGCTTCCTCAATGGACGGACTCTTGCACCACTGTAAGGATTGTTGCTCACAAGTACTGTGTCGTGGGTATCCTTTCCACCCTCACAAGGAACACTACAGTAGAATCCTTTGTTGTTATTCTACTTAATTCATGGGTCGATTAGGAAAAAGTCACTTCCGGGCTTGAACTTTCCAGGAGTCATTCCAAAACTTCATTATGAACTAGATCACACTTGCTTCTCATTCAAGATGGTGGTCTCAATGACTTCCACTAGTTTCCCGTACACCTAACTCAATGAAGGTTACATCAATGCTAGCTCCCTAAGTGGTCCAGGACTCATAAGGGTAGAGAGGCCTTTAAGGTTTTCATGAGATGGTTTTGAGCTTTTCAGGTCCTGTTTAAGGGGAAGCAGCAGATCCAACTAGTCATAGGAGTGGAGGACCAGCCCTATATCTTCAGACGCACTCCCACTGCCACTCCCAAATCTTGTTATCTAGCCATTTCCTAACATATTCCTTTTATGTATCAACGGTCCCCACTCCCACTTCCATTCCTTCCCTTAATAGCTCTTCATGCTCTCTAGCCCATACGATAAAACAAGTGTGAGGAATAAATAATATATAATTTTTGGGTAAATAAATATAATATTACTCGGAGAAATATTACAAGAGTGAGAAATATATATTACTAGGAGAACTATATTTAAAAAGTTTGAACATTACAATTTATTCCACTAATGTTCTAGTTGATTATTTTCTAAATTTTTATGCTCTTTTAAAAAATGTATTATATATAATAATTTTCACAAAATCTTTAAATGCAGTAAAAAAATGTTTCTTTCATAAAAGGTATATGTTGCAGTTTTCTAAATGTATTGTATGCACAATCGTAAACATTTAGGCAATAGTTCGTACCCATGTTTTTGTTATAAGCACCCATGTACAAAGGTGCAATCTTGGAACTGTCGTCGTGTCTTTATTATATCACTAATGTTTTGGTTATAAATAACAAATACATGGGGGCAAACAACAAAACATGCAGTATAGCAACCCCTTTTTGGAATAATTTCTATTTTCTTTTAGTAATGTTTTATTAAAATATGGCCAAGAAAGACCTAAAAGAGATCGTTTTCAATGCTTGGGTCGATAATCCAAGAGAATGGAGAGATTGAGGACAACGTCACGTATAGAATTAGAGCTAGGTGGGCTAAGTGGAGATGTGCATCAAGAGTTTTATGTGATCGCCGTATTACCAATAAAACTGAAAGGAAAGTTCTACAGGACGGCTGTAAGACCAGCCATGCTTCATGGGATGGAATGTTTGGCGTTCGATAAACAACATATCTATGAGATGAAAATAGCAGAGATGAGGATGTTGAGTGATGAGTGGCAAGAATAGAACTCATAATGAATACATCCGAAAGAACTTAGGGGTGGCTCCAATAGGCAATAAGATGAGGGAACGTAGATTTAGGTAGGTTGACCATGTGCAGCGTAGACCTAATACCGCACCGGTTAGAAGGGACAATTTGGTTGAAATGGAAGGTTCTAAAAGGACAATGGAAAGGCGTAAAAGGTAATGGACATAAGTGGTGAGAAGAGATATGGTGACTTATGATCTGACTGAGGGTATGGCCCTTAATAGAGCAGAATGGGAGAATAGGATTCATATGGCAAACCCCAAATAAGTGGTATAAGGCTCGAATGATGATGATGAATGATTTATTAAAATACAAAAAGTGTAGTTACATAAAGATACTATATTGGGAAAATATTGTTATGACCCCTAAAAATCTCACTTATTTTATGTTAATCCCCCCACTATTTATCCCAACCAAGTGGCATTAGAGGTAGTGAAAAAACCCATAAACTAATTCTCAAACCGTTATATATGTTAACTCTATGATCAAGTGCCCCAAACTGATTCTCAAATGACACTCACATCCTTTCACTCTCTTCCCTCTTTATTTATTGGGCGTGGTTTCTATAAGGGTGCAACCTTAACCAATCCAATTATGGCACACCTCCAAATTTTATCATAACATATAATTTTCGTGTAAATAATTCTTAGGATTATTTGAGAATCTATTTTCATATCTAATTATAAAATTTTAAACTCCAAAAATAGTTAAAATCAAGTAGATTTATAAACATATGAAAATCTTGAAAATGGACGGTCTAGATAATGTGTTGCAAGATGCACTATTTCTGGGGCTAAAATTCTTTCTTTCTTTTTTTCATATTCATACATCTCGATGTCGTAATGATCAATTAGAGGGTTTTTCAACATCAAAACATCTATTTCCGATGGATTTTTTAGCTGCATCCTGAATTCTACATTTTAAGGTTGCAACCTTATATGAATTTTTTCCTTTATATCTTATTTCTCAAAACCAATAAACATAAACCTTTACACCTATTTTCTCTCTCTCTCTCTCTCTCTCTCTCTCTCTCTCTCTCTCTCTCTTCGCAGTTGCGTTAGCTCTAAAGATAGAATGGAGTACACTGATGGTGATTTATGTGCTTTTGTGATTCACCAAAATACAAAATTGGGTTAATGCCGCTTTATTGGAATAAATGGTAGCAGTTTACCATGAAGTGGGATTTTTGGGGGGCCATAACAATATTTTTCTTACTAAAATATGTCATACATTTCAAAGTATTTATATCAAATTGTGATTATGCGAATAAAATAATGACAAAGCTCATATAATTTATATCTAAATTGAACAATTTCCTTGTCAGGAAGAAGAGTGCATTAGAAAGGCTGTGGCGGTGCCAAGATCTCCAGCCCACCTACGTGCCTCAACTTCGAGGCAGCCCAAAAATGAAATAATAAAAAATATTAGGGTTTCTGAAAAAAAAAGATTTCCAGCTTTTTTCAATCAAACAAAAACTTTACATTGTAGATGTGTCTGTGTGTGTGTGTGTATGTTGCTAGTTTTGTGCTGGAAAATGCCACTATTCGTGTTATTGTGGTAGTGAGATGGTGTGTGATTGTGAGTGTGCATTGATATGATGTAAGAGTGACACTACAAGACCATACAGAGAACCTAATAAGACTAAAACATACACGTATTATAACACACCGTCATAAATGTTCTATTTATAATTACCACAAGGATTCAAACACCACAACGAAATTCCTATTGTTGATGATCACTCCATCTCCATAGACGAGTATTACCACACAGAATACATAAAACAATTTAAAATCCGAGTGTAACTCTGTTTTTATGCTCAAGAACAAAGGGATTTAGAGAGGTTGGCAGTTCTAAATATGCGCCTAGTCTCTTCCCCCAAATGGGAGGACACAATAATTTTAACCTTCACCAAAGGGCGGGCATTTTCTCCCCCCTCAGGTGAAGTTGGCAGAGGAGGCTATGGCGGGAGGCAGCCACCTCAGTCAAGCCAGCCGAAGGCCCTCCTCTGTAGGGTTCAGATTGGCTCCATGCTGCCACCAGGCATGTGCCTAGTGTCGACACAAGCCAACTTTTAATTCACTAACACCAAAAGTATTAAACTAACAAACACCAATGTAGCAAGCCAAACGTAGTTGACAACAAGCCGAACCAGCTCATGATCAGTGTCAGCTTGGCTCTTAACGTGCTGAGATAGAGCCGTGTTTTGCATGTGGATAAGGAAATCCAAGGTGGCAAGTTTGACTCAAGACAAGCTCAGATTGTTTGATATATTACACATATAACGAACACCACATAAATACAACGCACGCATTCATGAATTCACACACATGCACACATCCAAGCACCACTCTAATGTTGAACTTCGAATTTCCTACTCGAGAAATTATGTACCATAAAATACCTTACATTTTCAAATGACTTTTGACTAAAAATTGTTCATGCATTCGAGGAAAAGTCGTATTGTCGTAATATCATTTCAGAATCACTCAAAAAATCAACTTCAAATTTTTAAAATGTTCCTTTGACGTTTTGAATCATGTTTGAATTTGGAAGCAAGCTCAAAATATAAATATGCTATCTTTTAGAATTTTAAACCAGTTATTGTCTTTTGTTAAGAGAAGTTCACTATAATTGCATTACATAATAGTAGAATTTACAAAAGGTGGTGACCGAAATGGTCACACAATACAAGCCCGAGAGGGTCCAAAAAAGACAAAACCCGCTGCTAGAAGGGGAGGAGAAGGCAGACAAATGGCTCAGAAGCCTAGAGGAAGTATTTAGGAAGGCCCCTTCTTTTGCCAATCTATCAGCTTCAGAATTTGCTTCTCTGAAAGCATGGCATCACCTTCCACCACGATATTGTGACTACAGGAGTGATCAAACTTGCGAAGGCCCTCCAAAAGCGCTAGAGCCGCAGCAAGAGTGGAGTCTACAATACCGATAGGTCGCAAAAATGTCAGCCAGGTACTGCCATCACTAGAGCGAAAAACCCCCCCAATTCCTGAGGGACCAGGGTTGCCAAGAGAACAACCATCGGAATTAAGCTTCACTACTCCCACTTCGAGTGGTCGCCCACCACGAGGCCCTTGAGCTTCTATGGTTTGCTAGAAGTAATAAGTCGAACCAATTGCTATGGAAGTTAGAGAATGGGAGAAAACTTGAATAGAGCACGGTTAGAGGCCCAAAAAGCCACTAAGTTCCTGATTTTCTAGGCCAACAATTCCACCGAAGACCTTGCCCCCCGGAAGATTCTATGATTTCTTTCTATCCACAACACCCAAATAGTGGATGAGAGCGCGGCTTTCCAAAGCAGCCATCCTGCCTTGGGCCAGGGGGTAGAGAGAAAGGCTTGAAACAAATGAGGAATGCTGGAAGGCAGTACCCAAACTGCTCTAAAGAAGATGCAGTGGAGTAAAAGCTGAGAATTGGACTCCTCTTCCATCAAACAGAGGTTACATCTGTTTGGGAGTTGCACGACTAAAAGGATTCCAGGCCTTGGAAACTATGACACAAAGTAGGCCCGGGGGGATGGAGAGGGCAATGATGGTGCTGAAGAGGGAAGCCACCGAGAATAAACCCAAGGCGAGGGGGTCCAAATAATCATGTCCTCCCCAGAGGTTGGTAGGAAGACCAAATGCAGGCACTCGGCCAAAGAAGTAAGGTCTTCAAGCTCGTGGTCGAAGATAGATCTCCTAAACTGAGGCTTCCAAAATTCTGAGGGCTCTAGTGAAACTGAAGTTGTCAGCCACTGAGGACTGGCCGTTCTGCGCTAAAAGATAAATATTGGGAAACTGATCTCTAAGGGCGGAATGGACAATCCAGGAGTCGGTCTAAAATTTCACCCTTGTCCCCTCCCTAGGGCAAAAGGAATGTGGCTTAGAAACATCTCACGAGTACGAAGGACGGACCTCCAGAAACCCGAGATCTGCCCACTGGTTTTGCATTCCAGCTATTCCCAAAGCAATATTTGTATCTTATGACCTCCATCTAGAGCTGGCCCGATTGGGTCGCGAGCCTCCACCACTATTTGCCCAAGAGGACCATATTGTGATTTCTAAGGCCCCTGATACCCAAGCCCCCTTGGGATTTTGGAAGGCACATATCCCAAGAGATGAGATGAAGCTTATGTCCATGCTCCCCAACCTGAAAAAATTCCTCATAGTGTGCTCCAATCTTTTAGCTGCCAAGGCCAGGATGAGAAAGAGAGACATTTGAAACACCGGGGTATTAGCCATAGTAGCTTTGATCAGGGTACGTCTCCCTGCCTTGGATAAAAACCCGCCTTTCCCACCCGCGAATCTCTTATCAAACTTATCTAGAATATGGCTCCATTGAGAAAGTCGAGGCATGTGGAGGCAAAGTGGAAGTCCGAGGTAAGCAGACGGCAATTGCTCCACAAAGCAACCCCATCTGTTGGCAAGAAAGAGGACCATCGACGGGTCGGAGCACACCCCCATCAATTTATTGGGCTTAAACCCAATAGCCATCTCAAAACACTTAAGGAACAACCGAAGGTTATCCACATGGGAGACATAAGAGTCACAAAAGATGAGGGTGTCGTCTGTGTATTGCAAGTGGGATACAAAAGGACCAAGATTACTTGAGCAGAACCCACACAAGAGACCTACTTGATAAAGACTCGAATTGAGGTACTGAAAACCTCCGCCACAATAGCAAACAAGAATAGCAACAATGGGTTGCCTTGGCAAAGGACTCTACTAGCCAGGAAGAAGCCCTTGGGGGAGCCATTAATGAGGATAGAGAAGACAAGATTAGATATGCATCTTCGGAACCAGCTTCTCCACTTGACCATATATGCCATGTGTCGAAGGGTGTCATCAAAGATTAACCAGTCAACAGGATCATAAGCTTTCTCCCAATCTAATTTAATCACTAGGCCCAAGGACTTAGTTATGGACTGGGTGTGGATGCACTCATGGGCGATGAGAGCCCCATCCAAGATCTGTTGATCCTTCACAAAAGCCCCTTGGGTGGGAGAAATAACTGAGGGTAGAACTGCTTTAAGTCTGGAGGCCAAAACTTTGGAAAGAAGTTTGTAGGAGCTATTGACCAAACTGATGGGCCGAAAATCCTTCAATTCTTCTGCCCCTTCGGTTTTTGGAACTAGAGCAATGAAGATTGCATTTGAAGCTTTGCAAATTACCCCTCGCGAGAGGAATTCAGCAAAGAACTCGATGACGTCAAGACGAATGACCGTCCCAAAGCTTAAGTCATTAAGAGCCTGGAGGGTCTCTTCTTCATAGAACGGTCTTTCTAACCAACTCGCTTCTACCGAGCTCCAAGTGAGAAAGGCTAGATCATGCATTATGGGTCTAGGGCCAGAAGGAGGGATCAAAAGATTAGAGTAGAATGCAACAGCAGCCTGCTCGATAAGGGAGGGGTGGTCAACTATCGAATCCCAACTTTGAGGTGGGTGATAGAATTTTCCCACCTTCTACAATTGGCTATTTTGTGGAAATAGCCAGTATTAAGATCACCCGACTTCATCCACTTGACCTTGGCTCTCCGAGACTAGTATATCTCTTCTTTTTGAAGAGTGGACTGATGGTCGAACTTTGCTTTGGGTCGAAGCCCAATTTCAGAGGGTAGCAGGGGCATGGACTCCTTTATCACTTTCAACTCGTTTATAGACTGTAGCATCGAGGCCTTTTACCCATGAAATTACCGAGGTGTTGGGACGTCCAAGACATCGAAACCCCTTTCAGCAACTGGAGCTTTCTTTGGACCCTGAAAACTGCCCACCCTTGAACCAAAGGTTGGAAGGAATTCCAAAACTTGGTCACCATTTGGATGAAATTAGGTCACTCTACCCACCAAGACTCGAACCTAAAAGGCTTAAGGCCCCAGTCAACAGCTTCAGTGTCCAAGATGATAGCACGCTGGTCGGAGGTTGGTTTGGGTAACACAAAGGAATGGGTTCCTGAGAAGGTGAGATCCCAATCTAAGGAGGTTAAAAACCGATCGAGCTTAGAGACATTAGGGTTGAGAGACTGATTGGACCAAGTAAAATGGGCCCCCTCTAGAGGGATATCGATTAAATGATGCTGGAAAACAAAGTCTGAGAATTGCACCATTGCCGAAGAGATGGTTTGGTTTAAGTTGTGATCATGGGACCACCTGGTGATGGTAAAATCTCCCCCCTCCCCCCCCCCCAAGCACCAGGTGGTAGGGGAACTAAACGCAAAGGAGTGAAAATTTAATTCCGTTCAAAAAGCCAGTCTCAATCCATCAGAATTAGGACCATATACTGCAGTGCACTTCCATTGCATACCATCAGAGGTTCTTGAAAGGGAGACGGTTGCGAAAACTGGCCGAAGGCCGAGTCCAGCAAGTTGTGAAGAGAAGGGTCCCAGAGGAGCCAAATGCCACCAGAGGCACCATTATCTTCTAAAGCCAGTCAGTCACCCACAAGGTCTAAACCCCCAGATATTCCTAATTGCAGGGAGGTCAGGAGCAGGAAGTTTGATTTCAATAAGGGCTAAGAGGGAGAGAGAGAATTTTGCACATAAGTCTCGGATAGCCCTACGTTTTCGAGCTTGGCCCAAGCCTCGTATATTCCACAATAATCTTCATTGAACACCATGGGGATTAACGATACGTCGAGAGCGGCGCTTTGTTGCAGAACTAGCCGAGGATGCTAAGGCTATTGCAGAAGAGAGTGAGGGAATAGGGGGCATTCCAGAGCCATAATTGACTCCAAAAGAAAGAAGATTGGCTAGCTCTCTTTTTCCTTTCTTCATATTGAGAGATTTGGATTCCCCAATGACGAAGTCTTCAGATCCTCCCATGGGACAATTAATCTGAAGCCCATCACCTGTAAAACTTTATGAGGGTTGCCTTGGGCTCAGTCCAAGCCATCAGAATCCAAGAACACACTACCACGGGTAGCTGATCCAGAAGAAAGGGAGGACAACGATGAAGCAGATAGGCACTAAGCAAAAAATGGTGCTTTGGAGCTTGAGAAGAGCTGCTCCTAGAAGTAGGGGAAAGGAAAGAGAGGGATAAAGGGGACAAAGCGATAAAAAGGGGGGGACCAGCAAAAGGGAGTAGAGGGGAGAGAAATGGGCAAGACAAAAATGGAAGAGGGATGAGATTGGGAGGAGAGGCTGAATTCTAGACAGCAGGATCTGCCAAACGAGGTGAGGGAGGGGATGGGGATAGGCACATGGATGAGCTGTGTAGGGGTCACCGATAATAGGGGATTGGGAGCAAGACTACTCGCTAGAGGCTTCGAGCTGTCAGCCTTGTTCGCAGGGCGGAGACTCTCCTGCCTGGCAATCTGAGACCGGGGCTCCTTGGGGTGCAGGAGAGGCTTAGCCGCAGAGGGGGCCAGGCAAGAGGGCGAGGAAATTCCTCAGGAGGGGGCAGAAGAAGCGGCACCACTGCAGGGAATGGAGTTAGGGAAGTGGACGTGTGCCGGAGAAGAGCTACATGAACAGGAAGAGGGGGCCGAGAGGGAGAGACCCAACAGACTTCCAATCCACTAAAATGAACTTTCCACAGGCTTCTCCAATGCATTGGAAAGTATCTATGTTCCACGCATGAAGAGGAAGGTACGAGCGAACAGCCAGATCTTTTGCAAGACCGCTGCTCCCATCGTCTTGTTCTAGTGGGCGAGGGAAAGGGCAGTGCCATAAAAAGACTCTTTCTGGCTCCTTAAGACTTCGAGCATCTTTTCCTCTGTTGGGAAGGAGAAGAGGAAGTCCCCTGAAGAGAGCTACCTGCAAGAGAGAGACATCCCAAGTCCTAGCCGCTCACATCTGGACACCTTTGGCGTCGTTGCGTGCGGGCTGGAACCAACCAAGAAGCGAGAACCTCAAAGCTTTCTCCAGGTGAGAGGCATGACTGCCACCGACAGGGATGGAAAAAGGAGCAGAGAGGGGATGGGAGGGATACGGAGGAGGCACCTATGGCAGGGATTTATCGGGGGAAGGAGGCGAAAAGGATTGCGGTGATCGCAAAATATGAGCATACGAGGCATTTAGTTGGGATTGAAGAGGGGGCTGGTGAAAGGAATGTGGGCAGGGAGAAACAGGCAGTTGGGAAGGCGGAAGGGGGAAGAGATGAGGAGGAATCAAGAGGTTGCGGGCGAGAGGAAGGTTTCTGGGCAGCGATGAGCTTGGAGTAGGATTCGTAGGGAGAAGGGAAAGATGAGGTGGGGTTTCCTGAGGGGGAAACGCGAATGAGGGGGGTTGGGTTGAGGGTGAGGGGTGATGGTGGTGGCGGGGAGCTTGCAGCTGTGAGGGGTTATGGGGGTGACGAGGCATACCTCAACACCGGAGCAAAAACATCATTATTTCCAATAATTCCTAACCCTCCTAAACGAGTTATTGTTAATGTAATTTTAAGATGTTAAGGGTATTTCGTGCTCCTTGTGAAAACCAACTCAAAATTCAAAAGATTCCTTTTACTTTTTGAATCATGTTTGAATTTTTTAAGCAATTTAAAATTACAAATAAACCTCTAATCATAATTTTCAAACAAGTCACTGCTAATGTACATTTTAGATTTGGAAAGGTATTTTTGGTCAAAAGTTTGGGAATAGGAAATTCTAAGTTTACCATTATAGTGGCATTACTTGTGATAACCTATAGATATGCACTAGAGTGGTGTAACCTAGAATAACCGATACATATACATGCATACATACATATATTATGCATGCATGTATGTATGTATGTATGCATATGTGTACGGATTTTTGCATGTCTTGTTTATGGCTTGACTCATCTCAATTATGGGCTTGTTTAAGTTAGTGAGGTCAAGCCAAGCGAGCTCAAGCTGGGTAGCTAAAATTTGGGCAGAACTAAAGCTGGGACTTCACCAAGGCATGCCAAACTTGAACATTTAAAAGTTCAACTTGGCTCTTTGACACCCCTAAAGCGAAATGAGGTGTCAGGGTAACATAATTCCTGCTCTTGACAACGGATGTTGCAAAAGCAAAAATCTAACCATCAGCTCCAACAATAGGTTGTTTGGAAAACCTGCTGCAGATTTTCAGTCACTGGTGGCAATTTATTAAATCATAATGGGAAAATTCGCCTACCATCTGCTGTTTGAGATGAGAGTAGTAGACCAGTCTTAAACAAAGTCTTAAACACACAGAGAATCCAATTCATAAGCAAAGAACTTAGTTGATCACATCAAATTAAAATCACTAATTCCATAACGAAACTTGTTCAGAAAACCATGATATTCTTTCTAAGACATTATAACTAAAAGACATGCAAAACCTCGCGTATACTAATATAATAGCATGCAAAATGGCAAAATCTCATTAAAGGATGCATTTCAGCTCAAGTACATAAAATTGCAAAGGACATGGATACTCTGACTATACTTGGTTACAGCATGAAATTGTTACTGGTAGCACTATGAGATCAGCAAGATAAATTAAAATAGACAATCGTGGTTCGAAAGAGTCCAACTCAGATATGCACTAATTACACCCTTGTACATTAATTAGAAATTAAAATACAAGCACAGGCTCACAGATCAACATGCTCTTTTAAGAACAATATAAATTTTAATCAGAAAATGCTGTTTGTGTGCATACAAGGAAATTATCAGGGACATCCAACATATGATCGTATTAAGTTGTCCAAAGTGAGCATGTCCTAAAACAGAAGATAATGGAAACACACCTGAATATTTGGATGACCGAGTATACCAGAAGCCAGGTACTGCAAGGCCAAAATAAATATTGATTGTAGATTGATCATGGATAATATTTTAGTAGGAAACAAGCAAAAACTGAAAGCAACTTACTGGAGCAGATGGATTGGGCTGCTGTTGTGGTAACTGCTGCTGCTGCTGCCTCGGCTGGTTTTGAGGTTGTAACTGATTAGCAGGGGAAACTTGTTGTGTAGGCTGAAGAGATGACTGCACTTGAGTTTGTGGTTGTGCATGAAGCTGCTGCGACACTGTTTGCTGCTGCTGTTCAAAGGCTGCAAACTCTTCCGGTTTCTCCCACTGCAATTTCATATGGAAAGTCAAGGTGAGGGGACATATGGTAGCACAATTTAAAACAGAAAGATTGATAAATAATCTTTTCTTCTACCAATGAAGTAATCTTCAACTATTACCTTGCTCACACCGGTCACACTATTATAGTAATATTTGTAACCTTCAGGAGAGGTGTGCTCTGTCCAGTTACAAGTAGTCACAAGCACGGCCGATGATTGGGTACTAACAGGAACAGTTGGAACGGCTGATATGGCTGAAGGTGCAACTGCAGCAGTGGCAACAGCAGGTGTGCTTACCATATTTTGTGGTGCAACTCCAGTCCATGGAGACTGCAAGAACATTACATTCACAAAATGTGATCACCCAAAATGTTTGTTAAGCAACAACGAAGGCCATGGGGAATAAACGAACACAAAAAGTTATATGAAAGCATTAGAAAAAAAAGCATGAACAAGATATTCAAACCTGAGGCACCAGTTGTGCTGGCATTACCTGATAATATGACTGCAAAATTCAAGAAGCCAAAACCAATACAATCAACAGAAGTGCTCTCAAAAGTAAGAATTATAAGAACTGAAGGTATCCAGGTTAAAGCAGTCACACCTGTAGCTTTTGGGACTGGGAGGTCTGCTGCTGTAATTGACTTTGCTGCAATTGTTGCAAATGAGAGAATGCTTGCTGTTGGGAGAGAATATTTGCCTGAGAGGCAATTGCCTGATGTTGCACAAGTGCCTGATGTTGGGCTGGCGATTGTTGATTGGGCTGCACAGTTTGTGGTTGGATAGTGGAAGAAACCAACTGTTGCGGCTGGTTTACATTGAGTGCAAGAGAATGAGGTTGTAAATTAGAAGGAATGAGTGGCTGTGTTGTTGTCGGGAGATGAAGAGGCTGAGAAGCAGATAACTGAGCGCCCAATGCAAATAACTGCTGCTGTTGCAATGCATGGCTAAAGGGAAGCTGGGCAACAGATTGAGGGGATGGAAGTTGTTGGCCAAGCGGTTGCGAAGAAGTCACAGAAGTTTGGGGTTGAGATGCTGAACTCACTGGGAGTTGCAAGGAAGAAGGCAAGTGCTGCGGAGATTGAAGTGGTTTCTGCAATGGCGATTGTTGTTGTTGACCAATATGTGGTATTGGGGCCAAAGGAGGGTGGAAACCCTAGAAGAACAAAAAGAGAAGTCCAAGTGAAAATAGGCAATAAAGAAAACCCCCAGATGTAAATTATCAAAGTACATGTACTTTAATCATATAACAGTACATGTACTTTAATCATATAACACGATCAATCAAT
Source organism: Amborella trichopoda (assembly GCF_054954075.1). Classification (NCBI taxonomy): domain Eukaryota; kingdom Viridiplantae; phylum Streptophyta; class Magnoliopsida; order Amborellales; family Amborellaceae; genus Amborella; species Amborella trichopoda. Next base: position 37,742,659 of record NC_142348.1, read on the forward strand.
ATTGCAATTACCGGCTGTGCTGTGGAGGAGCTTGTGATTGCAGGTCCCTGGAGAGAACCATTCGTTGGAGGCCCCAGGACACCCAAAGAACCAGCCTGCAGTAAATCAAGACACATTCTCTCAATAAACAAACCAATCAAGAGAATCCTCTCAACTAAGTAAAGAGCATTGTTTTAAAATGCGGCTGCATCGCTGCACATTCGACCGTATCGTGCGATATGCACTACGAGGTGCATCACAAAACAGCGCATATGCACTTTGGTGGCATGCACCGCATCCCACCGCATATGCTGCATAGCGCCTTGCAGCGCATATGCTCTCAAACAGCATGATGGAAAAAAAACCTCAAAGAGGAGTCTTTAGGTATATTTGCCCCCAAAATAGGGGGGAAAGAGGGTTTTTGGGGGTGGGGGGTGTATTAAAACCCCTAAAACAGCTAAAACGGCCACTTTCGTGGCTTTTTTTCCATCTAATCAATCAAAAAAAGGCAGATTTTTTTTTGAGATAATCTTTTGATTTTGTCTTGGTGGATCTTTGCTTGTTGATTAGGATTAGTTTGGGTGATTTGAAAAAGTTTGAGCAAAGATTTGACAACATATCGAGGGTTTCAACGGCTGAGAAGACATCGATATTGTCTTCTAAGTTATGTTGTCTTCTATAAAGTTAGTTTCAAATTTCTAATGTCTTCTATGATCTATCGAGGGATAGTGGATACAAATCTCTGGTAGCTGATACTTTTCGAGTTAATGAATAAATTAAATATCAACTTTCACATAAATTACCCCCATGTTTTTTTTCAAGCATTAAACTACTCTTTTAGATTTTTTAGAATTTTTTTTATTTATTGACTGCATCAGAGTGATGCACCCGCATCTGGACCGCATCGGCCCCCCGAGCACATCGAGACCGCATCCCACATTTTAAAACGATGGTAAAGACACATCGGAACCGCATGCCGCATATTAAAGCGATGGTAAAGAGACAAAATTTGATGGCTTGTTGATGTAATGACAACGTTCAACAATAAAATGTGTAAAAAGACATTAAAAAAATGATGCGTTGAAGTTATTGCAGATGAGGATGTTGGGAAAATACCAACCCTAGTAGTTAAATTGATCCCAAAACCATGAGAACTAACCTGAGGAGATGGCCCCATATTTTGTGGGCTCATAGGATGCCAAGCATTAGGTGGGATACGCCCTCCCAGATGGCCTCCAAGGTTAGGCATTGGCCTGCAGCAAACAAAATGGTCACCCACTTCATCTAGAAGAAAAAAAAGAAGTAAATAAAAAGACACGGTTTCAATGCGGCCAGCCAGCATATTGTAGAAATGCAGGCTTCGCAATAAATATATTTTTTAAATATAATTTGATCCTAATTTTTAGAGAATTTACAATCTTTAACATGGAGATCAAGAATATGAAAAAAAAAAATTGAAAGCTAGAAATAATAATTATATTAAGAAAACATTTGGACCGTTAGTTACAATTGTTTTTAGATGGACCACCTATTTGCATCCATCTTTAAGATGGATGCTTTATACCTCTGGACCTCATAGTGTAGAAATGTGGTCCAGCCCGCATGAAACAATTTTCCATAAAAGAGTGCTAAAAACATTAATAAAGACATGTAAAGCAAACCTTGCTACTTGAGGCCCTTGGGATCTAGGACCAAAACCAGGACCTCCGAAAGCAGGTCCACCCCTGTGACAAAAGGGGTTTTATCAATGCACCGAAAACAAAGACTAGGCAGCATTTTGATAAATACGCACAACCCACCTTGAATCTCCAGTTCTAGGTCTCTTTGGATCAGCAAACCGAACCGTCAATGGTTGATCACAGCCCTAGAATGAAATGGATATTAAAATCAAATGGGCAAGAATATAAAGAAAACAAGCCACAACACCAACAAACAGATCACATATTTCAGAGACACGCTTACCCTCATTACATAATTCCCGTTCAGTGCATTTATAGCAGCTATAGCCATGTCTTTGTAAGGATATTTAACAAATCCGCATCCTGTGCAAATTATTGAAAATAAAAGATGTCACCAATGAAGAGGACAATAAGACCACAATTAAGAATGTCAAATTTTAGAAGGTTGAGGTTGAATATAATAAAATAAAAATTTTCTCTTAATTGGTAGGTCAACTATCTCGAGGTTGATTATATATAAATGTAATAGGACACACCACGACTCTGCTTTAGGTCATCCCGCATAATGTACACATCATCAACACGACCATAAGGAGCAAAGATCTGTCAAACATAGTGGAAATGAGATTGTTATTCTTAGGCAATAAAACAACCGATGGAAAGCAGAATGTAATAGATAGAAAGTTAAATGATCATGAGAACAGGTGAGAGTAACGCACCACTAGATGAAAACACAGCTTTCATACTAAAATAAAAAATAGACTCGTTCAAACAAAATAGAGTGGTGGTCACCATACAAGAAACAAGAGAAGCTTAATAACAATTCAGGTTTGCCACAAAGCTTACCTCCTCAATTTCCTTTTCTGTGGCTTGTTTATTTAGTGATCCAACAAACAATTTGTACTCAACTGCACCTAACATAAATATGGACATCAGTAAATAGAAAAATAAAGGCACAAAACTTATGTAGCATACAAGTTTGCTATTTGCTGTATGTGCCTTCACCCATGCATACATGCATAGCCACACTCGTATACATATAAACATACACATAAGCATGTATAGATGCATATGCAGAAATGGTACATATGTCACACAATCAAATAATAAGTTAATGCAAATGACAATGTTCGCTACATGTTAATTCTTTCCTACTTAATTTAATCAATAGAATTGCTTCTCCCCCAAAGTGTAGAACATAGAATCTCCTTTTCCACCCAAGAATCATCAGTTCAAGGTAATTTGGGTTTCGTTAGCCCTATTCTAGCTTAAACCCTATGGACAGGGTCCATAATTATAGAAAGTTATCCCTATCGTGAAATATAGGTATGGAGCAGCATTTTGGTAGCTGCCCCATTGTAATAAGCACCAGCAAACAGCCCAATTGACCAATAAAGCACCTTTAACCAAAGCACCTTTAACCACAGGCAAAATAATGCAAAAGAGCCCTTCCCAACCACAGCATTAGTGGATTCCAAATAGTCAAAGGAATTCAAAGCACCTTGGCTATTTCTAGAAAAAGTGAGAAGATGGCTAATTCATTATAAGGCTTCTCATCAAGAATTCAGTTTCTGATCAACCAATAACCTTGATGCACTATCCTTAGATATTCATGGAAGCCCAGTAATGTTTATTTTCAATCACAATCAAAGAAAACTGGTGCCTTTTGTCCTTTTTTTGAAAGCATGTATCGTTTTTTTTTTTTTTGAGAATGACAGCATGTATCTTTTTAATCACCAATAGCAGTTAAACTGGTCAACATGTTTCACACAATCAGACATGCTTAAAGGATTCAGACAATTACCAAGGCGTTCACGCTCTCCATCTGCATATCTAACTTGGATGGGACCTGAACCCTGGAAACCCAAACAAAAATGATTCAACAGTGTTTTGATTAGATCATAGGTGGAACAATCTGTCTCTTTTGTCTCCACAGAAAACTCACCCCAGGTAAAGTACGTTGGTTGTGCAAAGATCTAATAGCTCTGTCAGCTTCCTCCTTAGTTGCATACTTTATAAAACAACAGCCTGTAAAAGTAAATGTTATACTGCCCGATTTCATGAGGTTACCAAGACACAAATTACACATCATGGCAATCATATTTATGAGCACCTGAGCCTTAGCTTATGCTCATGCAAATACAACCATCCACACAACCAGACAACAGGAAACAAACTATGGAACAGAAATAATGCTTATACATACATAAATGCATGCATTCATCTATGCATGTGAGTCCAAAGCTGAATAACTGACTGAATATAAAAACTACCACATAGCTGTTTGTGATGATTAATGGGTAAGCATTGATAGATAGTCGAAATACATGTAACTACAACCACAAGGATGAGCACACAGGGACAAATATGTAGCTTACACATCCTCGCATGTGGGCGTATACACATGCATGCATGACAGTAGATTTCATCCTAAAAACAAGTATATAGACTACTGCCAAAAGCATATAGCATGGTTATCAATGTCACATAATTGTACAGGTACACACACCATATGCATGGGTGCCATCAGTTCTATGAGACCATGGTTATCAATGTCACATAATTGTACAGGTACACACACCATATGCATGGGTGCCATCAGTTCTATGAGACCATCGTGAGGAGGCCTTCAATGTAAAAAGTAAAGGCCAATATTTCTTGGACACTACGAGGAAGATAATCACACAAACACCAATTATCCTATACCAATTGGTTACACAATCACTCCAAAGAACATGTCAATGCACTTCAAATAAACTAACCATATGAATCACTTTATGGACCTCCTCCACAGGATAGGAACAGTTTTCTAATACACCAGCAGGTGATCAGGACTCCAAAACACTCCAGGAGACATAAAAATGGCCAGATCAACATATAAACTAAGAATCTCCATGGAAAACCAAAAAAAGGATTCAAGATCTTATAATCAGATCAAACTAATACCAGCTATAAATAGAGCAAAGAGTCATTGGCTTAATGGAACTACATGGTGTTTACCTGGTCAGCTTCACATAAAATCACTATTTGAAAGTCGGCTGACTTTTCAAAAATCGGCGGAATAACTCAGACTCGGGCACCGGCCGAGCCCAAGTATGCGTGATTTCATAGGCCATGTATTCGGGAATTTCCCTACAGTGCACTAATCGGCCAAGTTACACACCAATGGGCACTAATCGGTCGATTTGTGCACTAATCTGCTTTTATTTTCAAATTACTAAAGTGAGATATGAATTTTATAATTTATAAAACGGCTTTTATTCTCAAACTAGCTTTTTAGGATAAAAAACTTCTAGTTCACTGAAAAAGCACTGCTTCAGATGCCTAAAAATTTTGTCCGGAACCAATTATGGCTATAATATTTTTTTTTCGCTTATTTTATGTGATAATATAAAAAAACAATACATATAAAATAAAACATTTTTTATAAATATTTTATAATTTTTTTGGGATTTTTATCCCCATATTTTTCCAGTATAAAACTCAGCACTAATAGGCCAACTAAATCTGAGTCGGCCCTGAATAATCGGCTCAGGCCATGACTGACTAGTCGGCCCGACTCGTTCTTTCCAGCACTGCATAAAATACATATGGAAAAGCATTCACAGTTTCTACTTTAAGAATCCAATAATCTATAGAAAACTCTTAACAGCAGATGAGGAAGTATAAATAAATGACTGGGAAAAAATAAATACATCACAATGGGAAACATTAGCACACTAGAACCCACAAGTTTCCAATTCTAATAAAATTAAAAACATCCACAATGGACCTTCATGTATACATACACAGTGAGAAGAAAAATATTAGGCATTTGAGAAGAAAGTTATATAACATAATAGAGCCCCAAATCTCCTTATAAAACCAAGGCAGGCCAAAGAATTGGTCCTCAGGATATGCATAGACCACATTGAGATAAAACAGCACAACCATATAAAGAATATCATTTAATAAATTGATAAATTTAAATTGTATGCTCATAAGTCATAACCTAGTCATACTCCAATGGCCATAGAAACGGACTACCACAAGTGATCTTTATAATCATACAACAGGAAATAGCAATATCTGCCTCATCAGAAATTCATCTACGCAGACTAGACTAGCCAATTAAATTAGCTTAACAGTTCCAAATAGGATTGTTGCAAGACTGAAACTAATAATCACAACTTAGATCTGTCAGCATGGAATTGAAAAAAGAGGTTTATTACACCTTAGATTTACCATAATGTGTTATACAAGAAGAAACAAGGTCATGCAGCCGGTAAAATACTAATTGCGCCATGGTGTGGTGTACCAAAGAAACAGCTCATACAACTGGTAGAATACTATCCCTCCAAAAAGTTTCCATCATCAAAGTGGAACAGTGCAAGAGATTGAGTTATAGTTGGCAAAACAACTAGAAAATTGTATATCAGCATTGTAACTAAATAGCCGCAATGTCATATTTACAAGGGTAATATATTTTGATTATACAGGCCAAATGGTAGATCAATCATCAGTGCAAAGCATATGATGGCTCATCCAAAGGAGAACACAGCGTAAACATTAAATCCAAGATGAGTAAACGGTTTTGTGGGAATCCTCACGCCCTTGCACACAAACACAGCTTGAGAACAAAAAGCATAACAATCTTAAAAACAAAGAACATAAGGCTGTTTGGCATCCAACACCACGCAAAGCACTACAGCGAAAAGTTCCTCTAGGTGGTTCCGTCATGAGAATAAGTAAAAGTGTAGACAATAGAGTTGCAGACAAGTAATTGCACCATCAGACTGAAAGAATATTCAGTAACATAACATAATCTCCATGTCATGCTCATGTCCCCCTTTATTTGTACTTTTCTTTTCTTTTTTTGCAATTAACCATCAAATAGACGAGAAGTACACACCCGTTGGTACCCAGAGATACATAAGATTCGTTATCATCCACAAAAAATCGCAATCGAAAAAGCACGTGCCACAAGATAATCTCCACGTACGTACAAGAGTGCTCACGAACAATCATTCATTATAAAATTAGAAAGTAAACCATTCTCCCGAAGAAGTTCCAGAGAACGCACAAGAAAATTCCACACTAAACCATTATCCAGGGAAAGCTCCACGCTATGCCAAAGATACATAAAAATGAAGACTCCCGAGTCATTTTATCCAGAAACAATTGCAATCGGAAAAGCATGTATGATGCCATGATCTCCGGACACTTCACAGAAAAGAAAAATCATGGACAACCATTCCAACATAAAAGTAGAAAGTAAACCATAATCTAGAGAAAGTTCCATGCAAAACCACAGCCCACAGTGGACCCTGTGCCATAAAAAAGGTATGACAAACACACTCAAATGATTAAATATTTAGCCACATAACCCATCCTTCTGCTTATTAAAAAGAGATTTCCAAATTACTGAAAGCCCCACTATTTCTTATCTCCCATGGGTCCATACATCACCATAATATGAAAATGCCGCAACAAGAGAATTTTAAATTCCCAGTACCAGAAACCAACTCATTTGCCATATTCCACCAGACTCCCATTTTCATTCCCCATAGCCCACTAAATATAGATAGCACAAGCATGAACACGAATTCGCCAAATATACTAATCATCAATCAATCTAATCAACCCCAGCGAGAGGAAAATTTGTGAAACCTTCATCGTGATACATAGCATTCTAGTGACTGAAAATCATCGTGACAGAAAACCATCACATATGGCATATAAGATGGCCTATGCTTTCAGTGTTATCTATAACACCCGTACATAGTTAGAAACAAAGTTTGTTCATTCTTGTAATCAAGGCTCAAAATTTTTATCATCACACAATGGGACAAGAACCAAAGATAACCAGTTTCAACAGAACATCAATTATCTTCATTTTTTTTTTAATATGTAAGGGTATATATATAGGTAGGAATGGGACCATGGTCTCAGTGTCAGGGTAACTGTAACCATATCCCGGAAGACAACCTCTCTTTAGGTCAAAGAACAAATTAATTATTTTGGAAAGAAACAAAATCATAGCCCATTTCATGAAAAACTCCCACGACACTAAAGTAGGAATACCAAAATCGGCATTTTTCAACGACATGCCTATGTCCTTTTAGATTAACTAAAAAATTGAGATGCTGCAAATATGACAGGGAAACGCACCATGACCAGGACAGAAAGCTCAAAATATAACCATTACCATTAGAAAGTTTAGTGTGTGTGAATAAAGCCCTATACTTAAAAAGCCATACGACACCCAGAGCATCATACAACAATATGACCAATCAGACAAAGATAAGTTGAATTTCAGGACCACAAACCGCACTCTTAGTTAAGCACTACTAAGAAGTCATGCACACACTAAATGGGAGGACACATATCAAATCTCACATGAGCATGTATATCATAATTCACATGGATAGAATGACTTCAATCGACACGAATTTGAACTTCCAATTACAAGAATTATTGGGACATTCCGCTACACTCTTCCAGTAGTTCATATTCCACGTCAAAACATAATATTAGGAGAACACCAAGATGTGAGAAAGCATACACACATTAAGCACCATGCAATCAAAGTCCACAAAAAAGACAAATATGGGGAACCTCCATGCATGAATCAGGATTGGCAGCATTTGAGCACCCTAAACTGGAACCACACAACACAGATCCATAAGATGAAGAACTAAAGTTGACCAATCATTATTACTCCCGTTTAATAGACAACGCCCTTGGTCTCTCATAAAGAAAGTTGGTTATTCCTATTAGTTTGAAATCGAATTTCAGAAACAAATCTAAGGATTGACACGCACGAAACATACCAAAACTCAAACCAGTTTCTACAGACCATCCACAATCATGAATTTCTTAACATACAAGAAAATTTTCAAACCAGCCCATGGCAGCAGTCTTTCCTAGGTTACCAAGATAAACTGGTCATTGAAACCCTCCACATTATACAGTAAGGTGGTTAATTCCCATCCAAAAGCAAATTAATGCTGTCACTTACTGAACAACAACTGCATTGAACATCCTGACACTTGCACCAAAAGCTACATTATGACAATGGACCACTCAATTACAGATGAATTGTTCAGTCATTGCTGGCGATATGTCACCACAGCAGTGAACCGTACAAGAGCATTCCCGACTGCTAAAGGCTACCAAGGTTTAGAAGGAAGCCAAAGTCTTGAAAGAATCTTCTTCCATATGGATGGACAGGACCTAAAAGAACAGTTGCCAGACAAAAGAACTGAAGCACCACAAAGTGCTCCAAACCCTAACCGAGAATGAGATATGATCTTATCGCTCCTGCCTGCCCTTCACAGAGCACCTGAAAGAAGCCAAGAGTAGATCCGTGATCGAACTTCACATTAGATCAACACATACCTTGTTGTTGACCAGTTCTCTTATCCTTGATCAAAGCAACCTCCAGGACATCCCCATGCTCAGCAAACAATGGCCGTATCTGCAATAACCTCAGCAGCATCAATCGTATGGAATAAGCATCTTTTCTTCAAGAAATTAAATAAGCAACTAAATAAATAAAACATACAAACATTATCTTTTTGTCCTTGTCTGGCTCATTTTTCCCAATCGATAAACTATTGAACATGGAAAAAGATTTATGAATCATTCCCTCTTTTGTCCTCCCATGAGTTTAAGATATTTAAGAGAGTCAAAGACAAATCAGTTCTGCATATGGGCCTTCCCCAATAAGCTAAATGGAAGTACTACAGCAGAAATCATAGCATTTAATTATAGCAAAGAAGAATCCAACTAAAGTGTGACTATGGGAGTGACACTACGAGTGGGTCACAGATAGAGTGGGGGCCTTGCACCCCCTTCTTCACAAATATACACCGTAGACAAGGGCTATTTACACCCTTGGGCAGGCAAGCGCCTGCCAGGAGTTAACCTTGCTCAGGCAATTTAAATGGGAATATGCAGCGCAGATCTCCACAACCTTGCCTCTTGGCTACTGCAGAACCACATTTTTTATACACTGTATAATGCTGGTGTGATTTTCTTTTAATTTTGATAATTATAGGTCACTCAGATTTTAAATGCTATAGACCAAACAACAAGCCAAATGAAGTTCGGACTTCAGAGAACCTCCTCATAAACCTTAAAATACCAACTTTCAAAGCTTACTTTACAGGGATCCAGAGTGAGTTGTTTGCCATGGGCTTGTCATGGGCTCGCCAAAAACAAAAATGATTAGATAATCAGAGGTCATTTAGTGATCTAAGTATAAAGCGCAGTCACAAGTTTCTCTTGGTTGAATATTAAAGAAATGCTGCCTTGAAAATAAGAAAATCAATGCGGAGCTTTTCTATAATAGTTTTCCAAGAAAGCACTGTAATAAAGGTTGTCGTCTGAATGTAACTAGATGGCTTGAGAGGAACCATATCCAAGTAGCAAGAGCGCTTGTTAGCAGACGTCTTTTACTTAATAGCGGAAAGTATGAAACCTTTAATTTTCCATTATTCAAACTTGGAGTGGTTTATATTTTGACACTTTTAGAAGCTTTATGCCATTATGTTTCTTAGCGCCAATCCGCTCAGTTTGTCTAATCTTTGAATGATTTAAGGAACTACTCGAAAAGAAATACATCAACTAACTACAACATAAACCTAAAACTCATAAAATCCCCTTGGTTTGTGCAAATAAGGTTCTCACCCAATTATTTCTAGCTAACATGACTCAAGCTAAAACCATATTCAACTTCATTAACTTCAAGTGGCAACTTCATATCACTACTCCAGTCTCTAAGTCTGCAACCCAAGATTGTTACTTACACACTTCCATTTCTTCAGGTGAGACCGCTTCAGACTTTCTCAATGATTATAACTCAATTAACTTTAAGGCCATACAGCTGCTTGCACAGTTTAGTGCGATGAAAAACTAGCTGCACCAAATTGCTTTACATGGAAAGGCCACACAGCTCTTTCACAGGTTTCTCTTAGTTCCTAAAAGCAAATATTATCATAGAATTTGGGCCTATATGTTGTAGCTAATGGCTCTGCACCAACCAACCAAAAGTGGTCCCTGACTATGAAGTTACACCATCTATGGACTGGTTCACTACCCAAATATGCTCTTAATTCATGACACAGATTCATGTTCACTGATTCATTCCTGGGTCCATTCTAAATTAGGTCACATAATGACTCAACTTCTGTAGGAAGATTCCAGGATGCTTCAACTTCCAGAATTTTCTTCCGGGTTGTTCTTTTTAAGATACTTCTTTGCCCCAATCTACATTGTGATATTTTGTCTTAAATACTCCATGAGACTTTCTGAATGTCAAATCGCATCACAGAAAAAATACCCAATAGAACAAATTAACTATGAAAAAATAAATTGCCGTCATCAACAAAACCATAAATCACTGTTGGAATAATTAATACTTATTTTCTAGATGTAAATTATAGGCATCACATGTACTTGAAGGCGGAATCATTTCATTCAACGTTTACATGGAGACTATGGAGAACATGCAATTAATGAATTAATAGCTAGGCAGGTATATGAAATAGAGACATACATCTTCTTCCGTAGCTGTCCTAGGCACAGATCCAATAAAAAGTTTTGCATAATTACCACCATCAGCAGAATCTGGAAAAAAAGGCACAATCATGGTAACTAAAAAGGTTATATACAAGGAGATCATATGTTCAAGAACCAAGATTACAGTACAGCAACAAAAGAAATATTAAAACTGACAGATATGGTACCCACGAATCTTAAGAGTTTGGATAAAAGAGTGTCAAACATCTGATGTGTTACTAATATACAAATCTGCCTGTATGACAGACAAACAAAAAGAATGTGTTTGATACTATATTGCAATAGAGAGCTAAGGAAGTATGAAAGGGGGTTCAAGCCAGAGTCCAAGTATTTAGTAACTCCAACGGACTCCTCTCTATTGACACCTATGCAAAAACACCACAGGCTTTTCCCTAGCAACTAGCTCCATAGAATACAACTCCTAGGAATCATGTTCAGGACGATCCCTTGTGGGTATAGGACCAGGCCACCGAGGAACTAGACCTAAGCTGTTTTCGTTCTTTATAATTCCACAGGTACCCAACCCATGATCAGCTAATAAGAATGCCAGAGTGACCAGCTGAGCATAGAATAAAGAAGTTCCTATTCTAACAAGAAATGGCAAGCCCAAAAGAATCAGATCATTCTCAAGTTATTTTTTTTATTTCTGTGAAAAGTAACCAAAACTTTGCTAAAATCCAAATGTGATCTCTCAAGGCATTATGGCAAGGTCTCTATTCCTTTTTTTTAATAATTTGACGAAACCAACAATGTATCCTTTTGAACTGACTCTATAACGATGAACGTGGGTAGTGGTTCCTGAAGTTTATAATCAAATTGTCTTTAATGTAGAACTGCAAAACAACAACTGGGGCATTTTCTTTTGCAAAGCTAATCAAGGAAATATTCAAGAATCGCAGTAGACGAGAACATCTGCCACTTTTACAGCCAGTAAGTGTCCGAGCAAGAAGATTTAGTACAAGCCCCTAGAATGTTTCCTGAGCATTATAACCAGAGAATGATAATGACCATATGCCATTAGCCACAACGAATATGAAAATGGTCATTCAATTCAGGGATCACTTTATCCAAAAGCAAGCAGGACAAATAGTCGTGATTCAGCTATCGAATTAAGCATGCTCTAGAAGTGGTTATAACTAAAAAATACAGAGCATAAAAATGCAACCAAAGAACAAAAGGAGAGCAGTTAGCCTATAAGTTGTGATGCATGAGCAAATCGCTCGTATTCTGGATTTTTCCAATTGAAACTCAAGGACGTATACTTTGGGGGATATTTAGGGTTTATTTTTCTGGTTTAGTTCATTACAGATTTTAGGATTTTTTTACTTTTTTAGGATTTTTAGAAGCCGTTTGGAAAAGTAGTTAGAGCACTTCGAAATTATTATTTTATCAGGGTAAAACTATCTTTACAAATTTTGTTATAATTAGGACTTCCATTTTAGTTATAGTTAAGATCTCTTAGGGTCTAACCAAGGTCTCTATTACATAAAATTTTGAAATAAAGAAGGAAAAGAGCTTTGCTTCGGAATCCCTGGTTGATGCCATACAAATTGAACATCTAAGGAGGCAATTGAAAATCTATGGAGGCAACTCAATAGCTTGCATGCCAATTCGGGGGCATCACTAATGGGCATGACAGTGATCTTTCCGCACAAGAAGACGTTGAGTACAACCCTTTTCACCATTATGCTCCGCATGGGGATCCCAATTAAGAGGAAAGTGAAGAAAGGCCTAGACTTAGAGAGCAATCACTCCAGGGATTTCAATACGAAGGTTGATATTCGCAAATTTAATGGTAAGCCTCAGCATGGAGAATTTATTGATTGGTTAGATACCTTAGTGAGGCTTTCTGATTATCGAGTAATTCCTGAAAACAAATAGGAATTTCTTCCCAAGCCCTAGATGATCGTTGTGATTTCATGGTTATGCAATCTTTGATGAGGAACCTTTTGATAGAGTTAGTGATCATGGCTTTGATAGTGATCAAATCTTTGATGAGGATCCTATCATTGATGATGATTTAGTAGTTGATATCTGCTGAGAACAGCACGATGAAGAACTCCAAGAAGAATCAATCGGTGAGGTTGTTGGTTTGATCATCAAATTTAGTGCTCATCATGAAGATGCTCTCTTAGTGTGTCCTTGGGTTGAACCAAGCGTACGTATCGTAACCACTCTGTCAACATACAAAGGCCCCTTCCTTGATGTGTTATCAAAAGAGTTTATGAATATATCAGTTTATTACAAAGACTATGTGTCAATGCCCAATGGCTCTATCTTTCTTGGGCCATTAACCAATTGGTCCCCATATTCAAGGAACAATGCTCAATTTAAATTCGATAAAGATATTAATGCAGGATTCATCTTAGCCAATTTCAAAACTGGAAGACAAGTTTCTTTCTCCAACCAATGGAGTTTGATGCAAGAGCAACACCTCATATTTTTAAATTTTTCCTACTAAAATTCAAAGGATGTATTGTTTTTAGGAATTTTAAGGGTTTAATTTATTGTTTTTTAAGTTATTTATGGATTTTGGGGTTTTTTATTTATTGTTTTTGGAATTCTTAGGAGCTTTTTGGGAAAATAGATTACCTTATGGAATTATCCATTTTATGAGGGGTAAATATATCATTGCGAATTTCATTTTAATTAAGACTTCCATTTTAATTAGATTTAAGATTTATTAGCGCCTAAGTAAGTTCTTTTTTATAAATAGGGGTTAGAAGATTTTTAAATAAAGAATGAAGAGAGCTTTGCTATGGAATCCCTGGTTAAGGTTTTGTGTAGAAGAATCCTCAGGTTTCTCCAAGAAATTGCTTATCTTGGCCTGAAATATTGTTGATCTTATGTTCTTCTTCAAATTTCCCACATCAAGTTGTGGAATCTAACAAACAGATAAAGAATAAATAACCATCCTATTCACAAAACAACCAATCCACGTTTTCTATCTTAGCAGAAAAAAAGGATTCACTAAAAGCTTATTCACAACCAACCATCAGAATAACGTCTATATATCAAGCATATTGGTGAAATTGAGCATAAATGGACATGAGCAGCTTTTTTATATAAATAAAATAAAGTGGTAATGGAAGTTATCCAATCAGAGAACCAAAGGTACCAGCTTTCTACTTCTGCATGTACAGGTTATACCAAAAAAAAAGGAAAAAATAAAAGTAAACAATAAATGAAACCCCATCTCCATATTCCATTATTCAAAGAGTTCACAAGTGTCTTTCCTCCTCTTATCTAGTTATTGTTCATGCTAACACTTCAAGGCTTCCAAGCTGAAAACCCTAACCCTAGCCGTATTTCTATGTTAAACAAACCCTCACTCTAGCTGTAAATACAACCAGTTGCAGTTCAAACTTCAAACCAATCAACTTGAGAGAAATCAACAGAACCAAAGCATCAAATAATCATATTTCCTCTCCTATTCACATAAATTCAAACAATAAAACCTCCTCTCCTATCCTAACAGTGTAAGAGAATTCAATCCAAAACCCTAAAGCAACAAAAGCCCAGATTTTGAACCCCAAAACCCCAGAGAGAGAAAACATGCAATCACCGGAACACAAATCTAGAGAAAGTGTGTGTAGCATACCAGGAGAAGATCCTCTGAGAGGGACCGAGAAGCCCGAACTATCGCGTTTCTGGCCAGCCATTGAAGGAGGCTGAGCAGACCCACCAAAAGAAGACATGGGGCGATAATGGTTATTCATTGAGGAAGCTTGGTGATGAGGAGGAGGAGGACCTCTAGCCATAGGTGGGTACCTTCCAATATCGTTACTAGGAGATCTGGAATGCATTCTGGAGTGCTTGGACTCCTGGTTTAGAGGGCGTTGATCTCCCCTGTATCTCTCCAGCTTTGCAATTAGGGTTCCTCTTTCTTGGTGGAAGAGAGAGAGGGGTTTTGGTTATCGCTCTTCTTCTTCTGCCCTCGAATTAAAGGGCGGGATTTGGAAGGGAAAGGATCTTTAGGTTTGTCGGCTTGAAGAAAGGCGGGGAAAAGGGCGAAGAGAGTCGCGTTTTTAGAGAGAGAAAGAGAGGCCTTGCTTACGGGGTTCAGATTTTAAAGAGAGAAAGAGAGGATTTTAGAGAGAGGTAGATTTTAGCGAGAGAAATCGAGGGTTTTAGAGAGAGGTAGATTTTAGAGAGAGAGAGATTCCCCAGGCTTACTGGTACTGGAGCATTGCGGACTATAGAAAGGTTTAGTACAGACTACAGATTCTGGAGACCTTTTTTTTCTTTTTATCCTCTTTTTATCCTGAATGTTTGGAAGTGTGCAAAAGCTTTGCGCCAACCTGATTTAAACCTTTGTCAAAATAATTGAGGAGTATGAAAAAGGACACTGTACGCCGATAGCAAAACGGTAAAAGGCCTATTATATATAGGGAAATTGACGCCTCTACCATTCTTAATAACCCTTATTAAGTTTTGTACAAAAATAGTATGTTATTACACAAAAGGATGGAGACCCTCAATTTTTTATTTTTTACAAAGTTTGTCCTTGGTCTGATTTTTTAATCCTCATACTGTTCGGTGAACCTCGAAAATTTCTTTTTTTTGGGCTAAGTTTGTCCTCGGTTCGACTTTTCAATCTTTAGACGGGTTGGTAAAATAAAAGTGGTCCGATGTTTTCTAAAGCGTACCGCTTGAATGTTGTTTTTTCTTTCGTTTTTAAAGTGATAGGGCTTAAATAGAGCTAAGCACGAAATTTTCAATCCCTCGTCTCTCCTAACACTCTCTCTATGCTCTTTTTCTCTCTCTACCGGTATCTCCTCTCAGTTCACTCTCTTTTGCCCTCCTATCTATTTGAACCCTACTTTTCCATTTGCCCTAAATTTCCAGAATTTTCAACTAAGGTTTCATATTTGGATATAGCAAAGACATTGAATGTCATGACCCCGCCCCCTGACCCTTACCATACCACCTGCAGGGTGACAGAGTGCGGGATCATGACCAGAGGTCGTGAATGTCACTCAGGTGAGAGTGCTCAACGTGTTTAGAAATGCGTAATCAAAGCAAACCACAAAAGAAATAAAAACTCATTCATCAAGCAACATAATACTACACAAATTAAAACCATTATGTACATATAAAATCTCCGAATGTTCTTTACAATTTTGTCCAAGGCATTACCGGCTTGACAATAACAAGACAATATTACATCAAAACAACATTGTGGCAATGCCACCTAATATCTACTATCAAAAAGTTCTTTGATCAGTCCCGAGCTTCAGCCGCCTGCTACCACTGTCCAGTTGCCCCCCTCGAGATTGGTTGGTTATCACCCTACACAGATCGAAAAATAATAAGAATGAGCTAAAAGCCCAGTAAGTAGATCAATGCCCTTGCATTCCCACCTACATGCACACTTATAGATAAAGTGGTCTGCAGATCATCGTAGTTCATGCAAGTCACATAGTAAAGTCATGCATCACAATTCATTAGCAGTATAAAACGGAGTATGATTCAGATATCAAGGCAGTACATATTGTATGAGCTAATAGGTATTTCACTTCTTATCACAATAACAGGTCAGTACTCAGAAAGAATACACAAAACACACAAGCAAAGTCTAGAGTTGTCTACTCCGAAGTAGAAGTCACATCGATCAAGCCAAGCAAATCCTAAACTTGAAACTTCTACCCTTATTCAGGAGGGAGGACAATGATAAATGGAGACCCTATTTCGCAATGTCCTCACTCACACACACAATCTCCAATGCGCTTTAGGGTTTTTGATATGTGGTGGCCTTGCAAGCTCCTTATGCCTTCGAGCGAGAAGGTGTTACACTACCATTGGAGGACCCAATGCATAGTCACCTCCCGACTCCATTCCTATCATTGAAGTCAAGGCACAGTCTATCCAACTACCAATGGAAGACCCATTGTGTAGTGGTTAGTATCATAAATATCAATCTCAATATAACAAAATCACAATATCCAACTACCAATGGAGGACCCATTGCGTAGTGGTCAATATCACATATGTCAGTCTCAATATAACAGAATCACAATATCCAACTACCAATGGAGGACCCATTGCGTAGTGGTCAGTATCACATTTAATTGCACTATGTAAATGCATGCCCAAGCATTCATTTACTCATGCTTTGCTATTTTCAAGGGTTCAGGGATATTCCTAGTGTCATAAGCATGTATTTTCAGTATCTTATAACAGATAATTTCAATCTCCTTCTGAAGAATCAAGCTATATTCAAAAATATCAGTGCATAACATGTGCATGATTTGCATAACAGTTTGGGATTCATTGTCATTCCCATCCGAAATATGCATATACAAAATGAGACATGGCATTCAATTCATGAGGGATGTCAACTTAATTTAATTATTTACTTGAAATAGACATATATAACTTTCAACCAAGGAGAATTCGAAGCTATTTGTGCATCAATTGATCAATTAAAAGCCCAACACAACAAGGGCAACAGTTTCTAAATATTGCAGCAATCTACGTCCATGACATGTTACACCAACAGGAGCATAACTCCTAAATTTTAAGAAATTATGGGATGGTTTCAAAATCAAAGTTTCAGTAGAAATACACATCTTTCTAACAAAGGTGATTTGAACTGCATTTGGTTAATCAAAAGCTCATAACAACAAAAGTAAATTTCTGAATTGTGCTGAATTCTGCTAACAGTGATATATCCTTCTGGTCAGGGGCATAATTTTGAATCTAGAGGATATTTCGAAATGATTTCAACATGAAACTTTAAGCATAGATCTTTCAAATGACAGTGGTTTGGAAGTAATTGGACTCCATTTGGTTGATCAAAAGCTCATAGTAATAGAGACTACAGTTTTGAATTTCATTGATATCTACTAACAATGATATGCTTGCACAAGTTAAAGCATAACTCCTCATTTATAAAGAATTTGAACAAAGTTTAAACATGAAAATCATAGTATACACATACATCTTTCCAATAGAGGTAATTTGGTGCCATTTGGATGTCATTTGATAGGCCAACCGATTGCCATAAGAACATAAAACTTCCTTAGAATTTCACAGTGTAAACATGGCATTGCTCAAGTAACAATCAATTACTCCCAATTTAAGTTAAACATTAATATGAAACCTTTTTTATCTTGAATGAGACTCACATGAATACCAATTCACATATTTTCATGATCAACAATAGTAATTTAGTGCTCATCTTATCTTGCAAAGAAGCCCTAATTTCTAAAAGACGTGACACAATATAATACACATGCAACCATTGTTTCCCCAAAATTCATACAAGTTCATGCTTATTTTTCATACTTCCATAACTAGAGACATGAAAGGTTTTTGATCCACTTACCTTGTGTGTGCATTGGTGTTCCCAGATTTCCACCCACAACTCACTCCTCAAGCTCCTCAATTGGGGGTCCAACAAAGGTTAGAAAGGGGGTTGTAAATGCTAAGTGTTTTGGCTTGTAAGAATGAGAACATGGCGTGAGGGAAAGAGAGAGAGAGGCTTATGTACTCCAAAAATGTGAGGTAACATCTTGGGGTTGCCATTAGTAATTCAATGACGTGTAGTTTGAGTGGTGGCAATTGTGGCAGCATGCAGTATGCAAGTGGCATCTATGAGTCATGCATGGGCTTGGCGGTGTTGCGCACGGCGGCACTCTTTTATGCTTCTTCTCTCTCTTACTGCCCTGTGTACTTTCTCTTCTTCTTCTCTTTTACCGCCGCGCATGCTTTCTCTTCTTCTTTTCTCTTACCGCCGCTCGCACTTTCTCTTCTTCTTCTCTCTTACCGCAGCTCGCACTTTATCTTCTTCATCTCTCTTACCGCCGCTCGCACTTTATCTTCTTCTTCTCTCTTACCGCCACTCGCACTTTATCTTCTTCTTCTCTCTTACCGCCACGCGCACTTTCTCTTCTTCTTCTCTCTTATGGCCGCACATACTTTCTCTTCTTCTTCTATCTTACCGCCGCGCGTACGTTCTCTGGTCGGGAAAGTCTGGGTCGTTACATTGAAGTTGGGCGAATCAGATTTTTGAGGTACACAAAATGAATTTAAATCTCATGCCTCAATTTATATAAATATTGGAAATCTTTAGCTCCAAGGGTTGTTACACAAAATGAATTTAAATTTCATGTGTCAATTTCTATAAATATTGGAAATCTAGAGCTCTATGGGTTTCCTATTTGTGTTTGCTTAATTTTTTTATTTAATATGAAATTTCTACATTTATTACTAGTAGAGTGTATTAAGTATAAGTAATTATAATTTCATATCATTCATACCAATCCTTATATTTAGATGCACATTGTATGTTTTATCAAATCTATTGAATCAATATCTCTGAGTTTCATGTGCATTATGACAATCGGGTGATGCTTAAAGTTTGTATATTTGATTTTGCTTATGGTATTTGGATGCACATTTCATGCTTTATGAAGTAATTGAATTTTGGTGCTCTATGTATGGATTTGTTGCAAATTGTAATAATGATCAGGGGCTCACTGGATTTATCTGCACTTTCATTTTTACACCCTGTCGTTTATTTGGTATTTTGTGAAATGGGTGACATTCCTTTTAGCAATTAATCTTAATGAATAATTTTAAATGCAATTAATTTAGATTTATACTCAATTTTTTGGCTTTAAGGTGTCTTTGACTAGGGCTATCCCACATTGACTCTACAAGACTGTCATTTGAGTCATCATAATGGCCACATGTGGAGTTAGGTTGTTATGTTGTTACGGTGGTTCCTTTGAAATAAATCTAAACAATGGACAAATGTACTACAAAGGCAGGATTGTAAAATCTACATTGTATAATAGAATTCACTCATTGGAGTAGTTAAATACGCATATGGGGTCTGTTGCGTGTTGTGACCGTAGCAATTTGACATTATGTATCAAAAAAATGATATTTTAGTAGAACTAAACAAATACGCAGATGTGACATGTATGATGTGAGAGAGTTAGTCAATGACTATAGTTGTATGGTGGGAATGGTTCACCATTAATACGAAGACACTTGGTAGTGAGGAAAATTAAACCTCGTTTGACCAATCAGATAAATCTGGCAACCAAATATATTATAAGTGATGTTCAACACGAACATGGTGTAAAGTTATCATACATGCAAGTGTGGTGGGAAAAAGAGGTTGAGACGTAAATGATTATGGAGTCACATAAGAAGCAGTCATATATAAAGCTGTCCTTATATATGGAGAAGCTACGAGTCACCAACCCCCAAACTATAAGCTACATATTTATAGATCCCTACTACAATGAATCTTCCTAGACTATTATCCAGGGTTTTGCATGCATCATTTGGCAAAGAGCTTCTAGAGGCGTTCTAAGAATATTACATTAGTGATGATCTTATAGAATGCAGCCTGTGCAGCACTATGGGTAGAAGAATTTGAGAAAGAGATGGAAGGATATAATCTCAGGCGTCAATATTGAGCGAACGACTTTTTTCCCTAGGGCCAAAGACAGTCACATAATGTCCAACATTGTTGAATGTTTCAATGCTTGGATATTACCTTTTCATGATAAGCCAATTATTGCATTGTGTGATAGCTTTAGGTTGAAGCTGATAAATATATTTTCAGAGAGATTTTAGGCAGCAGAAACGTGGAGTGGCAGTCTAGTACTGTTTGCACAAAAAGATAAATAAGCATCTGTCAAATTTTGTCTTTGCTTTGAAACCATTTATAATAAATAACCTATTCAGTTTGAATCATATATCCATCCAAATTGTGATTGGAAACAATTTAATTCATCAAACTCGTTTTCCACCCAAAAACTTTTCTCTAAATAAAAACTATTTTCATAAATTCATCAAACAATCATTGAGAAGAGAGAGACCAATTGTCTCAAAATTAGAACATAGTTGTCTCATCAAACTTATAGTTGTCTCAAAACTAGAACATAGCTCCAAGTACAATTGTCTTCTAACAAATAAACCAAATTAATAAATGCAAGATTTAAAAATAACGGGTCGGTGACCCAGATCGTTCACCCAAAAAACCATGCTGGATTGGTAGATCGGCAATCTGGATCGGAAAATCAACAGAATCAACAAGTTTCAGCCCCAAAAAATTCAAAAAGTCACTAAAAATGATGTTTTTTGAGTTTTGAAAGAAAATAAGGGGTGTTACATTATGCACTTTCATTACTTATAAAAATATGTAGACATTATTTCCTTATTTGGATGTCTATATAATTATTAATTATAATATAATATTAAATCAAAAAAATTCGAAAAAATAAAAAATACCTTCATACTATAAGATTAAAAAATAAATACGCCTTATAAAGTGAATTAGTATCACATCAAACATTTTAGAATTCTACTTACTCCCATTATTGCCGAAACAATGGCCTACTTCTTCACATTCCTCACGCGATGCATGCAGTTATTGATAGATAAAGGAATCATGGTATACACTTTCGTGTACTAGCTAAAGCATTGCGTATATCTGGTAGGAATCATATTCACTCTGGTACCGTAATAGGTACACTGGAAGGGGAACGAGATGTCACTTTGGGTTTTGTTGATCTACTACGTGATGATTTTATTGAAAAAGACCAAAAAATTATCACAACCTTATTAATTTTATAATTATTTGACCACACTAATAAGAACAAATTTAAAAGTTGTCTTATAAGATCATATAATTCAAAAAAATTGTTTACACCTATAACAAATTATAGTACATTGCATAATTTATAATGCAAATAAATTAATAAATAAAATACAAGATTTGATTATCAATGTATAATTATTAATTATAATATTATAATAAACATGATCAAATAATTAGAAAATACTTTCATATCATATGATTAAAACAACAATAAAACCCTTTATAAATTTCAATATGATGACATTAAAAGATATTAAAAAAAGTTTTCCCAAAAATATGGAAAACATAGATATCAAAATTAATAAAATTTCAAAAAAAGAATCATATATCATGTACATCATATAATTTATTTGGCAAAAAGCATAATATACGCTAGTATTTTTCTTGTCAAAATAATGCATGTTAATGTTTTCAACCTTCACCCAAAGATATTGCCGAGACTATAAAAGAAGCTAACATAACTATAAAAGATGGATATCAATGAACAAAGCAAAAGTTATTGTTTTTAGGGGACACTTTATAAATAAATAAAAAATGTCCTCCATTGTGAAGTTTTGGAAGCTAAGAAAACTATAAAAATCATGTAACACAACAAGTGTATGGAAGCGTGACGTGTAGCGTTTATAATGACATGGTGTATGGGTGTGTGGGCCCCACCTCATTAATTTTAGGGATCACTTATGAAATACTTGTCAGGTGGATGTGTAATTTTTTATAGGAAATAAAACCTTGAATAATATGAACCACCACATAATCGAGTGAACCACCGTTCTACTTTGATAGAATCGGGTACTGACCGGTCCAACCTGGGAGGTTCGGCGGAGACACAGTCATATCCCATTATATTACAAGATCCGGATTGCCCTGAACGATACCCGATCCGAAACGGGCCATTCTGATCTGAATCACCGAATTTTCAAACCTTGAATAAATATAATGGATAAGTTGTACTCCTTGCTTTTGTTATTATGGGTAGTTCTAGAGAGTCCTAGTTATTTTCTGCTATACTTTATAACATGAAAGTATCCTTTTAAATCATGACATGACTGAATAAGATTAAATCTATTTCATAGATCTAAATGGCATTAAGATTGATTTCAAAATTTCCCTAATCAACTTGATTTATCAAGGATCATAACTACAAAAGACCCTGCGAAATCTTGGTATAATGCCAAGTGTACAACAAAATGGGAGCATATAAAGGAAATAATAGATATAGAGGATGGAGAGAAAGAGAGAGAATGTAAAGCGAAAAGGCAACCGGGGCTTTCAGTTCCTAGTTGCCCTCACTTAATTTTATGATGAGCTCTATATCATCCATTACATGGATGGTCTAGATGTAAGTGCCCATGCCGTAATAGGTGCGAGCCCTGACACATCAAAATGAGATCCTTATGTGTGTGTGTGTGTGTGTGTGTGTGTGTATATATATATATATATATATATATATATATATATATATATATATATATATAGGAAGATACTACAAAATAAATGTAAGCGAAAATGAATAGTGATTTTACCTACCCTCATCATCGTTCAAAGTTCATCGCATGATCACGATTATCCAGTAATATTTTATTTTTCATTTTTTTACAAATTAGAATAATTTGAAATTTAGAGTGTATGTTCATAAAGAATAGATGAATGTAAGAAAAATATCAAAAAAATATTTTATATGAAAAAAATTAACCAAAATATCCCCGAAAAGGTTCGTGGGCATTTTAGTTAATTTTTTTTTGTGAATTTTTATATATATATTTTTTTATTACGTGCGACTCACTAAGATGTACATATGCTCCAAATTTTAGGTCATTTTAATTTGTAGAAAAAAAATAAAAAATAAAAAATAAAATACTACTTGACAATCATAACCCTACGATGAACTTTGGACGGTGATGAGGGTAGGCAAAATCACTGTTCATTTTCGTTTATAGACGTTTTGTTGTATCGTAAGCCATTCCGATTTGTAGAAAAAAAAAATGAAAAATGAAGTACTACTGGACAATGGTAACCCTACGATGAACTTTGGATGGTGATAAGGGTAGGCGAAATCACTGTTCATTTTCACCTATAGGCTTCCGATACTACAAAACAACTATAGGCGAAAATGAACAATGAATTCGCCTACCCTCATCACCATCCAAAGTTCATCGCAGGGTTATGATTGTCCAGTAGTCTTTCATTTTTCCTTTTTTTTTTTACAAATCGGAATGACCTATACTACAAATGCCTACAGATGAAAATAAATAGTGATTTCGCCTACCCTCATCACCATCCAAAGTTCATCGCAGGGTCACAATTGTCAAATAGTATTTCATTTTTCATTTTTTTTCTACAAATCGAAATTACCTAAAATTTAGAGCGTATGTTCATAAAAAATAGGCGAATCTACGAAAGTATCATTACAAGAAAAACGTTGACCAAAATACCCCCAAAAATTTTAGAGGTATTTTGGTCAATTGTTTTTTACGAATTATTATTTTTATATTTTTATTAGGTGCGCCTCACTGAGTTGTACATACGCTCCAAATTTCAGATCATTCTGATTTGTAAAAAAAAGTGAAAAATAAAACACCACCGGACAATCGTGACCGTGCGATGAACTTTGGACGTTAATGGTGGTAGGCGAAATAGCTGTTCATTTTCGCCTATAGCCATTGGGAAGACTTTTCCATATATGTGTGTGTGTGTATATATTTGTATTAGAGCATAGAATATACACTATTGCTTAATGCTCTCATTGGAGCAAAACGTATGCTCACCTCTCGTGGTTGGGGATGTAAAATCCATGAGTTCCAACCACAAGTACCGCAATTTACAACTAGTTTAATAAAATGGAAAATATCTCCATACCCCCTATTTTTAGGTTTCATTTCGCAATAACCCAAGTTTTAAAATATATCTTGGGACATAAAAATTGTAGGTTTTATTCTTCTAACTCCCTTAGCAAATTTTATCTACTTTAAACCTGCTTTTTTCAGCCCCAAACAAATCTAAAAAAGACATTCTTTTTCTAAAAGTCATCCTCCCAAATTTCTCTCTTTCTCTCTCTCGGCACCCCTACTCTCCTTCTCCATCTTTACCACTACCCCTGGTGAAATGAAGGATGGGATGATAATATTTAGGACGTCAATTCATTCTTTGTCGAAGAGGAGCCAACCATAAGACATCATTGTCATAGTTCCTTGTGGACAAATATGATGTAGGGGTATGGGAATGTGTTTTGGCCAGAGGATAACATCAATGGAGAAGTAGCTACTCTCATTGTCCCACCTCCCCCTATCATCATCATAGTTCTCTTTCTTCCCGAACCCCTTCTCTCTCTTTGTGTCTTTTCCATCTATCTCCCTTCACTCTCTCTCCTCCAAAAAATGTTATTGTTTAAATTTGTGTTATGCAAAGGACTTTCATGTATTTCACGAAGGGGAGAGATTACTGTGATTTTCACGAAGGTGAGTGGTTATTGTGAGGAGAGAGAGAAGGGTTTAGGGAAACACAAGAGATGAGAGAGTGAGAGATGCATGAAGATGGAGAAAGAGAGAAGTTTGGGGCATATAAGTAAAGAGAGAGAAAAGATTGGGTTGGATTTCATGGAGGTGAGAGGTTACTAGGAGGAGAGTGAGAGGTGCTTTGAGAAACACAGGAAAAGAGAGAAAGTGAGAGATGGAAGAAGAGAGAAAGAGAGAAGTTTGGGGAATATAAGTGAAGGGAGATAAATGATTGGGTTTGAAAAGAGCATGTCTTTCTCACATTTGTTTAGATTTAAAGTGGTTAAGGGGTTAAAAGATATCTTTTGAAACATTGGGTTTATTTAAAAATGAAACCTAAGAATAAGGGATATGGAGATATTTTCTCTTAACAGGGAAAAATCAGGTCTCAACACTAAACATAAATTGCCTATTTTTTGGACCATTAGATAGTTAGGAACTGACAATTACTAAGAGAATTCTCAATTTCGGATCACACAAATCCTCTTTCAAAAGGATATCATTTTTTTAAATTTTTTTTGAAATGAATTGTTAGCAATTCCTTTTATGGTGTTTTGCTTTCCCTTACATAGTTTAAGGGAGCACATTATATATTTACTCCCTTGAGAATTTTATTGAGATGAAATTTTGTAATCCATGTTAAAAATTTACAAATGAGTATTCGATGGAAGAAACAACAATTAAATTCTTAAATACTTAGATCTAATTTTTCAACAATCTTTGTTTAGTCTTGGGACATTGTTTTTTTCCACGCTTGTATAAAGTATGTATACCTATAACTTTTTGAGGTGGTTTCTAGTTTGAGAACTTTACATCTCATGTTCTGAATTTTAAAGTTAAAGGACCACATACAATTAAATCATTAATCTTTGTTACAAGGAGGTTACAATTGCTACTGGCCATTAGACGTCAACTTGGATGGCTTAGGTTATGTCACAAAGTTCGAGTAATGTTTTTGAGCTTCAGCCTAATCAATGACACATTTACACGATTTGAAACTGATAGATAATAATAATTATGATGTCCTTATAATAAAATTAAATTATTGGTTTATATAATTTTCCCTACTCCTTGATAAATGTTCCATATAAAGAAGTGAATATCAGCTATGCTTCTACTGAGAATATAATCTTTTGGCTTTTCCTCATGAGATTGTATATTATGAGACAATTTATCATTGTTATAAGAATCAATAACACACTTGCAACCACCCAATATGAAATTTGACAAATAAGAGTAAGGTTTAAAAACGCAGATCAGTGACTCGAATAGGTCACACCCATACCTGTGTCAGCTCGGTTCGGAGAATCGGCCGAATCGACAATTTTTGTCTCAACAACTTCTAAAAAAACCACTATAAATCTCTAAAAATAGTGTTCTTTTAGTTTTTAAAAGATATTAGGAGTGATACATTATGTACTTTCATTACTTTGTAAAAATAAGTGCATACTGAGACGTTTTCCTATCTGGATGTCTGTATATTATTAATTGTAATATAATATTGTAATATTCCATCAAAATAATTTGCAAATATTAGAAAACATCCATATCATAAGATTAAAAAATTAATTCCCCTCATAAAGGAAAATTAATATCACATCAAAGTATAAACAATTTATTAATTCGTTTTACTCCTCTAAAATTATACCAACCTAACTAACTATAGGGAAAAGTTTATATAGAACCGAGGCTCTAAACGATCAAATTTGAGCCTACCTCAAAAATTCATCAGAAAAAATTGGATTTCAAGTTTTAGAAATAGTACATTTTGTAACATATTTTTTGGACTGTCAATTTCCAAGTTTTCATAGATTTGTCCATCTACACTATTTTTAAACCTTTAAACTTTATAAATAAATATGAAAAATATTTTAAGGCTATCACAAAGATTTCCAGTAGTGAAATCACATTTCTCAACACTATTTGAAGGTAGGTTGTAATTTGATTGTTTAGAGCCTAGGCTCTATATAAACCGCACCCCTAACTATAATAGGATATACTGAAATTGAAGTTGTTGTTTTATAACTTTATATGTTAGAATTATTTTTCTATACAAATAAACAAACTTAAAATGTCTTATAATATCATCTAATTTAATAAACCTTATTTACAACTGAGAGAGAGAGGGAGAACAAGTGCGAGAGAGAGGGAAAGAGAGAAGAGAAAGAGAGAGAGAGAGAGGGAGAGAGAAGAGAGAGAGCGAGTGAGAGATAGAGAGGGAAGAAGAGGTGGTACAAGAGAGAGGGAGAGCAATGAAGGGAAAGTAGAGAAAGAGGGGGAGAGCGGGGAAGAGGGAGAAGAGAGAGAACGAGTGAGAGGGGGAAACAGTTGAGGGCGAGGGAGAGAGAGAGAGAGAGAAAAGGGAGGGAAGACAAGGGCCACATGTCCAAGCTGATGAGGGCGAGGGAGATAGAGTGAGAAAGAAGTGAGGGGCCGGGGGCTCCGATCAAGTGGGGAGAGAGAGAGGGAGGGAGAGAGGGGGAACACGGCTTAGCCATCAGTCCAAGCTGCTGAGGGCGAGAAAGAGGGAGAATAAGAGGGGGAAAAAGAGATAGCTGTCGGTCCGACCAAGGGGAGAGAGAGAAAGAGAGAGGGAAAAAGAGAGAAAGAAGGAGAAGAGTTAGCGGTCGGTCCGAGCTGGGGGAGGGAGAGAGAGAAGGAAGAGAGGGAGACCGGCGGTCCAAGTTGGTTAGGGCGAGAGAGAGAGAGAGATAGAAGAAGAGGGGGAAAAAGAGAGAGAAGAGAGGGGGACCAACGACTAAGAGAGAGAAGAGAGGGGGACCAACCGGGGGAGTGAGACAGATAAGGATAGAGGAAAAAGGGAGATAGAAGGGGAAGAGAGGGGGGCCGGTCCGAGCCAGGGTAGGGAGAGAGAGGATAGAGAATGGGAGGGCAACCATTGGCTTTGCTGTCAGTCTGAGCCGGGAGAGAGGAAGGGACAGAAAGAGAGGGAAAGGAGGGGACCGACGGTTAGGAGAGGGAGAGAGAAGGAGAGAGAAAGAGGGGGGACTGGTGGCTTAGCTGTCGATCTGAGCTAGAAGAGAGAATGAGAGGGAAAGGAGGGGACCGACTGCTTAGTCGTCAGTCTAACTAGGAGGAGAGAGAGAGAAAGTAAGGGAAAAGAGAGAGAGGGAAGGAGAGAGAAAGAGAGAGGAGGGGAAGAGAGAGAAAGGAGATGAGCAGTGGCTTATCCACCAGTTTGACTACATGGAGAGAGAGAGGGGAAGAGAGAAAAGGAGAGGCAAGGAGGGAAGAGTGAAAGTGTGAGAGGTTACCTAGTGTGGCCCTTGAACCAGACCAGGGGCTAGGTTGAGAGTGGAGAGTTTCAAATAGGAAGTCTTGGTGGGAAGTAAGAAGTTCTAAGGGTCGTATCTTGTAGGGGAAAATTTTCTCTCTACTCTTTTTGGGGCAAGGGGGTAGAGACAAAAAATTCACAAACCAAAGGAAGCTTAAGCTATTTCATTAAAAAAATTTAACTCCTCAAGATCATGGTTTTTATTAGTTTTTTTTTATTTACAAACGAACATGTGATGCTTATAAAACATCCCCCTGAAACATGGGTGGATGCTCGAAACTAAGCCTAATTGTTAAAAATTACATTTTTCATGATTTAAAATTAAATCTCGCTTTTTGGGCAAAATGATAATTTTGCCCCTACCCACAATCTTGGAAATGGAAAAATTGTCCCAAAAGGTACCATGGGCTATGATGATCATTTTGGGCTCAGTTGGGGCCCTTTCGGCAACCTTTTGGTGAAAATAATGCCTCAAAAGTGATGGTCTCGGTTAGGCCATCTTTTTGGCATATTACTTGATCCTTGAATCGAAGTTTTGAGCTCTTTAAAAAATCTGGCAAAGGATGAGAAACTTGCATTCTTAGATCTTGGATCTTGTCAATTTCTTGACGTTTTGGTATTATGATTTTTCTATCGTAGAATGATGGGGAAGCCATCATAATCGTTTTGTGACAAGAATGGCTCGATTTGGTGATCGGATCATCACTCCCTGAATTGGGGGAAGTCGTCGGAATATAGATTTCGGTTGTCGAAAAATACCCCTTCTTGCAACCTCAAAATACGGCCTTTCTGGTCATTTATCACATGTGACGTTTACTTTGGATTAAAGCCCTCGACGTCAGGATCGCAACAGGCTCATTTTTAAGTCGATCTGAGGTCGGCGCTTTATGATATGGCCATTTGATTGAGGAGATCCCCTTCTTGCAAAAATATGCAACACAAGTGTTTTCTTGAGCAACTTCTCTCTGGGATTTCTTCCATCTCGGGCCATGTCACAGGCCGTGCCATTATCAAAATGTGTGTGTCAACGAGACAAAGAACCTCCTAAAAGTTTCGCTCAATCCGACTTAAAATGGAGAAGTTATGACCCTTTGAAGGTGATCCCAAAATCATAAGACATAGTTTCCAAAAATAGAAATTGGTTCACTGAGGGTGCACCAGAATAGTGTGTAACCTACCCTTTTTGAGTAAGTTGGACATAAAATGGTCCATAAGTGTCCGAATAAGCTGAAATTTGATATATGGGGATTTTCGAACCTTCTGAACCAACAGAAGTGGTCTGATGTTAATCTGAGACCCTAGTGACAAGGCTGTAGTTATGATGTGTTTTTTCACCATGTTGGGGCCGAATTTGAAAACTGGTTTTTTGTCTGATCCACCTTAACTTCATTGGATTGCGACCAAACTTAATAGGTGTTCTTAGTGAGTCGAGTGCTACCCCCACATGCTTTTAATGACCAATCCAATGCACTTCAAAATTTGCTCCAAATCAGGCTTTATTTCAATAATGCTTATGTAGTTCACATGCATTTTGGTACGCGTAGGTCTAGGTCTCAATTAGCTTCCTCCTTATTTGCACTGAGGATACAAGTATTGGAAAATACCCTAAAACGTCCAACTTTGTGAGAGGATTTTGAAATACGGTGAAAAAATGGACTAGTGCACCTGCCTCACTGTGGTTGGGTTCATGGGATAAGCCCGGGTAAATACCCCCTTAGATCAATTCACAAAAGCCCTCCGATTGTCCAACAGCTCGGTTTGGACACGGCTCCTTCCCAAACATCAACACCTTGTCTCGTATTCTTGTTTCCGTAAACTACCAATGAAGGTCGTGAACAATATGCTTGTCTTGAATGTACCTTTATTTTAGCGAATGAGCGGCTTTGGATGGTTTAGAAATGGGAGAAGAAAGTCTCTCACAGCTCGAACACTATATGACTGGGTGGGCGAAATAGCAAGAGAAACATAATTCTAAAGATGACTAACTCAGGATGACTACAACTCGAGTAAAATGGGCACCAGAGGAGCAATGCCTCACCAGAAGGTAGTTAGAACAACAATCTCATAATTAAGACTCTAAAATACTATCTTAAAACCTCCCCTGGTTAAGTGTTTTGAGTGGTGAGAGAAGCAATCAGCAAAATAAGAGGATAAAATGACAAACGGTGAGGGAACAGGAGTATGAGAATAAAGGTTATGTGGATTGAAGGTGCAGGTATAAATGCAAGGGCGTGGATGGATATTGAAGTAGGCGTGGGTGGAGAGATGGTTGTGAATGAATTGAATGTATAGGACGCATGTAGGATTAGGTGTGGGTGGAGGTACGTAGAGTTGAGCGCGAGTGAAGGTGTACAGAGCTAAGCATGGGTATTCATGTGCTGTAGAGAGCGCAGGTACGAGAGTGCGCTATAGAGCGCATGTACAAGAGTACCCTACAAAGCGCGGGTAGAGGTGTGCGCGTAGAGCGTGGGTACAAGAGTGCGCTGCAGGGTGTGGGAACAAGAGCGCGTTGCAGGGCGTGGGTAGAGGTGTGCGCGTAGAGCACAGGTACAAAAGTGCACTGCAGAGCACAGGAAGAGGTGTGGTGTAGAGCGCAGGGTACAACAATGCGATACAGAGCGTGGGCAGAGGTGTGCGCATAGAGCTCTGGTACAAGAGTGTGCTGCAAACAGCGGGTAGAAAAAGAGAATGAGATGGTAGAAACAGGGAAGGGAGCCAGACTCGCCCTAGGTGCTGGTCTGTGACTTCAACCAAGAGAAAATGAGAGAAGAAGAAGTGCATAAAGGAGGGAAAAGGGGCATGCACATGCTAGCCCTGAGCTTGTGCAGGGAAGAGAGAGAGAGAGAAGGAAGAAAGAAGAGAGGAAGGAAGAGAGGAGAGAGAGTAGACTTATGATGTGCATGTGCCTGGGTTTCTCTCTCATGTGCATTCAAGGAGACTCATGGGGGTGCACCTAAGCACATGCACACCATGAGGCTACTCTCTCTCCTCTCTTCCTTCCTCGCTTCTTTTTTCTCTCTCTCTCGCGCTCTTATCTCTCTCTCTTCCCTGCACTCACAGACCCGCACCTAGGGCGGGTCTGGCTCCCTTCTTTGTTTCTACCATCTCAATCTCTTTTTCTACTGGGTTTTTGCAGTGTACTCTTGTACCTGTGCTCTCGCGCACACCTTTGCCCGCGCTCTGTATTGCACTGTTGTACCCACACTTTACATGCACACCTCTACCCGCGCTTTGCAGCCCACTCTTGTACCTATGCTCTATGTGCACACCTCCACCCACGCCCTGCATTGCACTCTTGTACCCGCGCCCTACAACGCACTCTTGTACGCACGCTCTACGTGCATACCTCTAATACAGGTGACATGGGTTTCCTTGAGCAACCACTAAATAAGGATGGAATATTCAAAAGTACCCTAAATTGTCAAAAATTACCCAATTAATGAATTAAAATAATCATCCCATATTTTGACCAAATGATCAAACTGCCCCTAAGCACTTTTTAACAAATGACAAAACCATCCCTCCATGAGGGGCCTCTTGCTATTGCTAGTTTTCATAAGTTTTTTCGGACACCTATGATGATAATTCGAGAGATCAAATGTCGTAGAATCGATGCTTGTATTCTTGTGAACATTTTGATACCATTTGATTGGCTTGAAATGGATTTTTTGGGAAGAACCCAAAATCCAGCCAAATCCATAAACTTTAAAATTCTTCATCCATCAATGTGAGTTGATTTGTGATGTTCCAAGCCTTCATTTTTATCACAACTTAGAGAGGACATTGCCACAATCATTTCGCAGTAATTTTCATCCGTTTTGGTTTAGAATTGAGCATTTTCCAAATTTGGGAGGTCGTCAAAAAATGAGATTCCAGTGACCGTATGCCTTTCTTCAACCTTGAAATTCACATCATCTGGCTTCCGATTGCTGGCAAAACTTGTACCAAACTGTAGCTATTCGCATCACAGTCGCAATGGACCCGTGTTTGCGATGATCCGACATCGGGATCTTGAGCTATGGTCTTCCAAATATAATTCGATGTTTTCTTATGAATTTTCATGTTTTTTAGCAGATCTTCTCTCTACAAATTCTCACATTCTGAGTCACGTCAAGATGCGTGCCTTATATCAAAATGATTAGGTCGTCAAGATCTAGCTCGTATCCAAATTTAAGCTTAATTGGACTCAAAAAGAGTAAGATACGACCATTCGAAAACATCGTCAAATGAGAAGACACAATTTCCATAAATGTAAATTGGGTCCCTAAGGCTACACTATGTGAAATCCACAATGTTTTGGCAGGTTAGGCCCATAATAGTCTCGGAGGGTTTGATTGAGCCAAAATTTAGTCCCTAAGGGTTTTTTAATGTTCCAGATCTACTAGCAGTGGTCTGATACTGTTTTGAGACCCAGATAATAGGGTTGTAGTTGTAAGGTTTATTTTTTGCATTATAGGAACTGGATTTGAGAACCAAGTTTCGTTCTGATCATATCAGAACTTTGCGAGTGTCCTTAGGGTATCCCAAACTACCATTTCAAGCAATTTGAAGTCATTCTGACACTCTTCCAGGGGTTGCCCATTTTTAGTCTTATTGTTGTAGTGTTCTCGTGGTCTGGCGGTGTCTTGGGTACTGGCGGGACCAGGTTACTACTGACTCTCTCCTTATTCGCCTTGGGGATACAAGTATGTAAAAAATGATGTATAGCATAGAGATGAGTAGGATCCCTCAAATTACAGTTAAACAGAAACCAGATCTGGGGAGATAACGGTTCCTTAAGAACCACTGGAAGATCCGGCTCAAGATCGCAAAAATCCTACCAGAGAACCCTAAAACTAAAAATACACCAAATTAAAGTAATTAAATTAAAATTAATTTGAACATTAAATTAAATTAATCTAAAAATTAAAATAAATAAATAAATAAATAAATAAAAGGACTTACCTAGCCGAGCCAACTAGAGAGGTACACTAAAGACTCAGAGTTGGTGCTTGTATCAAGACCGTAGGTTGTTTACACCATGCTCCTTCACTTTTTTTTTCTTGAAGATGCCTAGGTCTAGCTCCATAGGACTTGGGTTTATCAATGAAAATAAGGATCTTCTTCTTGAAGATGCCTACGTCAAGCTCCATAAGGCTTGGATTTATCGATGAAAATTAGGGTCTTTTTTAAGATACCTTGGTCTAGCTCCCTCAAACTTGGGGATTTTTGGGTATTTTCTTAAAATTTTATAGGTATGTTTAATTTTTTGATTTTAGATGAGTTTTTGGGAAAGTTTGGAATTTTTCAAGTATTTTCTCTCTCTCTATGATTTGGTATTTTATGACGAGGTTTAAATAATAGTAGTTCAAGGGTAGTTTTGAAAAATTATAAAAAATAGTTTTAGTTATTCTAAAAATATTTATACTTATCCTAATAGTTTGGATAAAAAAGATAGTTATCAAAAATCCAAAACCCACCACAACAGCTTCCGGAAATTTCTGAGGCGTTTTGGAATTTCTACATTGACCATTCTGAAAGTTTTGGCAAACAATTTTGTTTCGACCATAACTTTCAAACAACAAATCGGATTTAGGCCATTATTGAACTGCTGGAAATCTTATGATCTCTTCTTCAACGTAGAATCAAATTTGGCCTAATTTTTTGTGAAATTAAAAGGGTCTAAAGGGCTAGGACCTGTAGGTATCGGTTTCAGGTTTTGAGGTATTAGATCAGTGTCTGGGTTGGTTTTCTATGTGTAATAGGCTCAGGGCTAGGATGATTATATTAGGGCTTGAATAAGTCTAAAGTTTGGTTTTATGTCTAAAAAGTGACAAGGGTCTACTAGGCTATTGTAGTCCCTAGAAAAGATTAACCAATTCCAAAAATGGGGTGTCTACAAATGCAATGAAATATCTTTTACCATCTTTGTAAGCACATTATTCAATTCACATATGTCACTCTGTATAAATCCTAACAATTTTTTTTTCTAATGTAGGTAATTCTTTTCTAGTTATCTTAGCTTTTGCATATACTTCACATTTTTCAATACACAATTCATCACAAATAAATATCAACTTAACCAAAGACTTAATAGAACCATAGTAAACAATGTCCTAATATTTCATGCCATGCATTACAAGAAGTCACAATATAAGCAGAATACTCATTTATTCCATTAACAAAATCAAACTTGAGCATACTATCGCAAGAGTAACCTTTACTAACAAACACATCTTTTTTGTTAAAATGATTTGACCATTTTAAAACCCTTATTGTTTAAGATACATCCAAATGCAATGTTTCTTCTCATAGTCGGTATATAATATACATTTTCCAAGTAAGAACTTTACCTGACCTAAACTTTAGTTCCACAATACTTTTTTCAAGGGTTTTGTTTATAGCTCGAGTTCGAAATTATACCAAATTTCCATCACCTACTAGTTCAAAGGTCTTAAATAGATTTCTATTATTATACACATGAATGATAGCTCCAATATCGACCCACCATCTACAATCTTTATTGATCATGTATACTTCAGTTTCTATTGCCCACAAAATGTTTCAGTTGGTTTCTTGGCCCTTTTAGACCCCCCTAGGAGGGATCCTAGGAACATATTTACTATAGTGACTAAATACTTATTGTTATTTTGAAAATTGGATTTTTGCTCAACAGGGTTTGCCATTAAGCGCCCTGGTGCCCATGCACTCGCATGCCCACATATGCATCATTGCTCACACTATTGTTCTAAAAGTATAAGGCATATAAGAATGCATACACTTAAATATCACTTAATCCATACTCTCCTCTTCAATGTGAGACTAAAACATGTAGAAACGAAACAATCCACGAAAACAAGAATGAAGAAACAAACACAAAAGAAAAAGACAATCAACCACAACGCAAAGATATACGTGGTTCAACAAGGTGCTTACGTCCACAGAAGATGAGAGCTTCTTTACTGGCAATAGAGAATAGGGTTACAATAGCTCTCTTCTTCACGGCTCTCTGTTCTTTCTGATTACCAAGAAATCTGTGTTTTTCCCTTGACTTTAAAAAACCCCTTATCGCAATAATATATATATCGAGTCCCAAAAAGATGATACAAATTACTAAAATACCCTTGTATGAATATATATCAAGTCCTAGATATATTGAATCCCATGTACAGATATATCCAAAATTTTCCTTTAGGGCGCCGCCCCCGAACCCCCATAAGGGCCAAGTCAACGAGCCTATCTGTGCCAGATGAATATGCGGGACATTCATCCGGCCTTTTAACGACCCTTCGGGCTTTTAACAGCCCTCCCAAGTTGTCATTTTGACTCTACCTTGATAGATCTATTTCATCAGAATACAAAACATCAATGCATATATTAGAATGAAAGCATTTACCTTTAATGCAAGGTGGTTACATTAATCTTGACTATTGGATGTGAAATTGGGTGGTTGCAATTATTCCATTGACCAAGCTCAAATTTCAAAAGAAATTTCTCAAACTTTGTGATACATCCAAGTTATTAAATTCATATCGGATGGTTATAAGTAATTGTCATCACCTTGTATCAGAGGTAAATGGTGTATACAATCCCTAAAACTATATTGTTATTTTGAAATGCACACAAGTATTTTTACAAAACAAAAATATTAACCGTCAAGACGAACACAGAGGCCTTCAATTTCGAGCGACTTGGGCAATTATGAGGTCTACACTTCGGTTTTTAAATACTATTACTATTATATAATATCATCGTGCGTCCCTTCATGGAATGGTGTTAAAGCCAAAGGCCAACCTTCCCATGATCCTTAGGTCAAGTTAATAACTATTATCGTCATCAAAACTCCAAGACCCTGAGGTCATCACAGTCGCAACAAAATGCTGGACGTTAATGGAATGACTACGAAAGTAGGCATAACGCCTATGCAGAATTTACGACTTTATATTGTTAAATCCATAAAACAAATTTTGGTCCAAATTAAGCAAATAAAAAAACTCATATTTTAGCCCTTTTTTATTCTCCTCACTCTTTTTACCTCTATTACTTTTTCTTAAAAGGCATAACATCAAATAGAGCCAAGATGTCGTTTCATGTGTTGAAAACCTTTATGATCACCTCAAACTTTATTTTTATATCCAATTATAAAATTTAAAGCTGCACAAATAGTGTAGATCAAATAGATCCATGAACGCTTGAAAATGTTGAAAATTGATGGTCTAGATAATGCATTACAAGATGTTTTATTTCTAAGATTTAAAGTCTATTTTTATGTCAAGGTCAAGGTGGTTGAATTTGAGGGTTTTTGAATATCGAAACAACTTCTTCTAGCAAATTTTTAATGTGCACCTTAATTTGATTGTTTAGGGTCTCAACCATAAATAAACTTTTTCCTAGCTCTTATGGCCTGAACACGATAAAAAAAATGTAGATTTTTAATTTAGGGCTGGCAATGAGCTAGGCTGAGGCTTGGCCAACCTTGGCTCTAGTCTAGCACTGGTCTTATTAGGGTCAGGTTGGGCTAGGTCAAATAAAAAAGAAAAAGAAAGAGGGCCAAATTGGGCCCGGCCAGCCTCGGCTCTTGCCCAGCCTGATTGTACGCTAATGTCATGGTTGTCGGGCCCTGCCTTGACCTTTGTCTGCCCCATGCTCGAGGTTTTTAGGACTAGAGGAAATGTGGGTGTTGGATCAATACATTACAATGATACGGGTACCATGGGATTTGTTAGAGCCTAGGGTTTATATGTTTTTAGGGGAGAGGACCAAGTCACTTCGCCTCTTAAACGAATTCTACTTTTCTCCATGGCCGTCCAATGCATGGATCGGACGGTGATAAAACGCATACACGTGGATGCTACTTTGGTTAGATGACTTACAATTTCCCTGTCGCCGTTCCATACACACGGTTCGAAGAAGTCATGGTTTGGCCGTGAAACGGACGTCCCATCTACCCTCTCACACCCGACCCCACCTCGTTACGCAATACACCGCCACCGTTAACGGAAAGATGAAATAAGCTGATGACGTACAGAAGCAAACGGTGCCGTCCATCCATCGGGCGTTAGAGAGAGAGAGATAGTTTCCGCCTAAAATAGAGGGGTGAGAACGAGATAAAGAAAATAGAGAGAGAGAGGGGGTAGGTCGCCTCTTCTAAAATCTGATGCACCTAGGTAACAAGAGAGATAAACATGAAAGAGAGGAGAGAGAAAAATATAAATAAACTATATGATTTTATACTCCCAAGAGAGTATTCTGCTCACTTAATATTTAATATTCTAGTAAAAAAAAGAAAAAAAAAGAAAAAAAAAAAGGTAACAAAGAAAAAAACAAGATAAGAGTATAAGACTCATTTAATCCATTGAGTAAAACCAATATACGAGTAATTTAAGGACCTTAAATTTTAGGGCTATAACCTCTTCAACTCATAGACTAACCCCACTAGAAATTTTATGAATTGAGCTACGAGAATAAATGTTGTCTCAAGATTGAACAAAGACTGTCCAAAATTTAAAAGGTGAGATCTAAGTATCAAAAACTCAAAATTCAACATTTTTTTTTTAAAATAATTATCTTGGGCATGTTTGGTTGACATTATTTTTATATGAAAATTTCACTCATGTGGTTATATTTAAGAATATTTTCACACAAATTACGTGCCAATTGGTGTGAACAAATCTTTTTTGAATAAAGGAATAAATGAACAGTTTGATCCTGTGGGACGACAGTATAGGTCCTCAACAAACAAAGAGGGCTCGTGATTTGTTTTTGTATATAAACGAGGAAGAGAGCGGACGTTAAGTCTCTCCGCCAAGCTCAGGCACCGTTCCCCCTGTCTCTCTCTCCCCTTCCTTTCTCTCTCTAGGCCCATTCTCCTCAGGTACGCCATAACCTCTTTCAGCGTTTTTTTCATTCATCTTTTTTTTTTTTCTTTTTATCTCTATATTTGTACCTTATGTTCTTTGTGGTTTTAGCCTCTTTTTGGTTTTCATTGTGTTTTTTGATGGGATAAGTCAATTTGATTGGTACTAGGGTTAGGGTTTCAAATGGGATAGGCTCGAATATGGGAAATTTAGGGTTCTTGGTGTTAAATCTGTTATCTATCGCTAGCTTGTGGTTTTTATGGCTTGGGTTTCGCTTTAATTATCTGGTAATCGAAGCAAATGGGTGAGGGCTCGGATTCACTGTCAATATGCAGGTTTTGATGACCCAGAATTCATGGTTGATACCTCTCTGATTAGGTTGACTTTTTAATTTCTTTAAACTTGGTTCCTTTAGTGTCAATGGGATCACGCTGGTCTGCAGATCTTTGATTGATTGTGGGCTGGCGCTTGTTTGATTGTTCGTTCTGAGGATATATATTGATGGGGTTTGGATGAATTTGAAATCTAAGTTCTATGGCCATCATTTTCCAGTTGTAAGAAGGGTTTAGTTTGGGAGATTAGCTTTTTAATACATGCGATTGGGTTAATTTCTTCTCTGGTTTATGGGGTGTGAGATCTCAGGCTATGCACTTATCCAACAAAAGGAGAGAGTATTTTATGCTACTTATCTGTTATATTTAGTTTCTGTTTGATGTACGTTATTATGCAGCTTGATACCTGCCTATATAGCATGGAAGCCATGCCTATTCTTTGATTGATTGGCTTCATAAGGCCTATTGAATGTGTCTGGTTTCCCTACCTCGTGTCATACTTTAATGGGATTTGCATAGTTGGAATTGGAACCTAGTTGGTTTATGAAATGTTTGGGTAATATCACTTATATTTACTATTTTTTCATCTCACTTCACTTTTTTTTAAAAAATAATTTCAGCAGTAGTTTGCAAAGGATTGGTTGTTGTTGTAGAATTGTATTTGGAGATGTTGATAGTTATAAGAGATATGTCTTAAATTTATTCTCCTGTTATTTGACCATTGATTTCTTTTGCTGTTCATATACTTGCACAATCATAAATTCTAGTTCTACTGTTTACCAGTTGACCTTATGTTACTCGATAAGTGGATGCCTATCTGCTTTCCTGTGAGTCTTTGCCCTAAGTTACAATTGATACGCATGAAAATATTTGTGAGAGTATTTTCACATGAAAGAACTCCCCCATGTGATTAGGTTGTGAGAGTTTTTTCGGATGAAAGAAATCCTCCATGTGATTAGGTGGCAGTTTTTTCATAACAATTGGTAAGCATTTTTGGTTGTGAAAATTTTTTTACACCTAATCGCGTGGGAGGGTTCTTTCATGTGAAAATACTTTCATGAAAATATTTTCAGGTGCCAAACCTGCCCTAACTTCACAGTTGGTGCTTTGCAGTCGGAGGCCTGGTCATTCAGTTCAATTTAGGGCTTGTTTAAGCTCCATTGCTTCTTGATTATGTGACTTTATATATAGGAACTATTCTCCTCTCGAACAATGTATAAAAATTGCTTGATGCAAGTGCCTAGGCAGTAGTTTGAGGCTGGGGGTTGTCTAGGAACCTCTCTCAGGGCAAGACAGCCACACCCCCCCCTTCCTTCTCACTCCTCCCGCCTCAGCCTCTTCCCTTTATGTGGCTGCCTCATGTGGCATTTAGCATCTATGCTGAGGCACCTGCCTTGGGCTGCCTATGGGCGGACGGTGGAAAATGCCCTCTGGCCACGGTCATTTTGCACCTTTCCCCCAATTTCAAGGGTGAGAAAGACAAATGGAGGTGTACTATGACCACCATGCCAACCGCCTCTCCCCCAAAAACCACTACCACCACCATCACATGCACACATGTTGCTCCCTAACTTCTTTTTTGATTGAAAAAATATAAAAAAATCCATAATTTTGAAGATTGAAAGAGCTAAAAACTTTGAAAAGTTGTATGAAATTGAAAGCTTTCTAATGTGTTTATTTGTGAAATATCAAGAGGGTTGCAAGGAAGATTTTGGGTGATTTATAGCTCAATATTCATGCAAAACATTGGGGATTTAAGATTTGACAATTTGTTATGTGTCCTTTTCACTATATGTAGACTTGCTCCTATGCAATTTAGTAGTTTGAGTTATATGGACTTGCTCCTATGCTATTGAGTAGTTTGAGTTATGTGGACTTACTCCTATGCATCAAACATTTGGAAGTCATCTTCTTCTTTCCTTCTTCTTATATGTAGAGCGAGTGCATATGGGTTCATGTGTGTGTCTGGGTATGTGTGTGAATTTGTGTGCGAGAGAGGCCTCGCATCGAACCCTTGGAGGCCATCTTTTCCCTCTTCTTCTCATACTGAGAGAGAGAGAGAGAGAGAGAGAGAGAGAGAGAGAGAGAGCACATGGGCTTGTGAGCGAGAGAAGGGCCTTAAGCCCTTAACCATTCTTATAGGCCTTAACTATTTTATTTTATTTTTTATTTTTTTACCTATTTTTATAGGCCGTAACTATTTTTTTTTATTTTTTAAGGGAGTTTACCTTTGTTTTTTTTTTCCCCTTTTTTGGGCTGCACTAAGCACATAGGAAAGTACTTTTTTGCCCTTGGCCAAGGGCCTTTTGTGCCCTCGGCCAAGTTGCATCGAGGTGCCACCTAGGTGGCCACCTTGAGGTGATTGCTTGGGTGGCACCTCGGAGCAAGATTGCCTAGGCGTTTTGTGGCCAACTTTTTCAACAATGCATTCAAATTTTTAATTTTTAATAGATTATACAAATGTTGTATATATATAATAAGTAACGTATAATTTATTAGTTAATTACGTACATCTTATGTAATTATATACAGTATATGCATATAAATGTCTGCTATATACATATATATGCATAGGGCTGGGGTGCCTTAGGAGTGAGGTACCCGTACCCCACCTAGGCTGCCATCCCCCCCCCCCCCCCTGGTGCCCAGTGACTGTTTAGATCCCTCCTCATGCCTTGCTCGCTTGTGCAGACATTCATGTATTTACTATTTAGTTACCATTACGTTTTCATTGGTAATAAGCCTTTTATAAAAGATTAAAAATAAATAAATATACAACTGAAGCGACTAACTCTACAGTGGAATTTTATCTGATAGCAAGCTATTTCTTAATAGACCATGTTTGCAAATTTCTTAATAGACCATGTTTGCAAATTCTATTAGCCATGGAGTTTACATTGCTAGGAGCATGTGTCGTACATCATTGAAAGTTTTAATAGAAGATCACCAACTTTCATTAAGATCTTTAATAGCCTAAAAAATCTCTACTTTCCTCCGTTCAACCATCTTTATAAATTGTCTTTTTTATGTTTATGTAACCCATTTTAGAAATTTAAGTCACCAAATTGTTTCCATCATCCATTTATTGATAATTGTAAAGAATTTTCTTCCAGTTTATGACAGTGCACTAGCCTTAGAAGACCTTTTTCAAGCCTCTGGTGTTCTTTATCTCCCTCTATTTCCATTTTGTATTTTTATTTTTTTCATTTGAAGTTTAGCCTTCACTTTCTCACTCTGAGCTAAGTGAGTTGTAACATCTAGGTTTCCTCTTTTATGTAACTCAGACTATTGAGTAGGACTAGGAGCCATCATTGCGTCATTTTTGCATTAAGTTGCCTTCATAGAAGATCGAGTAAGTTTGGATCATTCTAGATTTAAATCTGGCTTTCCTTCTTTTATGGATAATTGAAAGTATTTGGATGTTTGGGCAGTATTTTATTCTCTTTTAGTTATGATCGTTGCACCAGTTCATCTTGTTTATGGTACTCTTTCAGATTTTTGATGCTGATCAGAAATTGAAGCTGTCTATGTTGACCTTCCAGCATCATTTATACGTATTTGATGGACAATGACTATTCCAATGGAGAATGTGTCTGCTCCGTCATCCCGGGAGCTTGTTCAACGTCTTTATAAGAAGGTATGTAAATGTTTTTGTGAAGACTGTGAAACTGTATTTTTCTCTTAGTTGCAGACCTAATGTTGATCTCTTCTAAGTCTTCTAAGTTCTAACTCAAAATTGGTTTCTGAAGTAATTGTTTGTTGTATTTAGCAATTTGATCGTAAGTAAGTTATGGATATATAGTCAATGTTTTGAGGGAGCACCTGAGCAGTTTTCTTTCCTTTTTTTTTTCCGGTTTTTTTTTTGGGGTGGGGGGGAGGGCGTGTGTGAGTGGGTCGGGTGATCGTGGGGGGTTTGGGTGCTCATGTATTTTTTTTTTTGAAGTATCTGAAATCTTGATTGGTTCTTGAGTATTGATGCAGTCAATGATTGATCATGGGAAATCTGTAGTTAGTGGGATCATGTACTTCTCTTCTGTTATCTAATGGGACAATAGCTATGAGTAAGCTAGGACAATTTCAACATCTCATGGAAAAGCAAGAGCCTCACAGAAACAATAGGAGCCCAATTTCCATAGAAGGAATAAATAGAGGGATGCATTATTGATAGAAACCCCTGATTGTGGGAAGGGCCTTGTGGTGGACTTGTACTCGGTGATTGTCGCGCATCCTAAATTTATGAAGAAAAATATATGCATCAAATAAAAGCTCATCAACCGTACAAAATACATCTTCGTAGATGTAGCTTGGATGCGACCAGTGGTTTAGAATACTCGCATTCTCAATTTTTTTCAGTTGCAAGTCTTAAAACATTTGGAAGTGCCTTAAACGATACAAGTACACCCTAACAAAAGTGCTTGCATAAAAGCTTCCATGGAAAGCCCATTGGCACTTGAATGAATGGTTTGGACTTTTGTACTTCAAACTGGATCCCACTTTTTCTTAGGTCTTGTATGGTGATATTTGCATATAATGGAGAGGTGTTTGCCAAAAAAAAAAAAAAAGTATCAATCTTGGTGCCAAAGACACCAAGTCTTAGGTACATCATGTTATGTAATAGTCTGGGTTCTGCACATGCCTGTGAGGGCTGTATTTATTGTTTGCTTGGAAACCATATACTCTTCGTGTTTTCTGTGTGATCGTATGATGCATGACACACTGGAAGCATTTTTTATCAGTTTGACCTGAGATTTAAACTGATTCTTGATTTCATTAGCAATTACTTTTATTTTATTTGTTGTACTTCTTGTATGTTTTGAGGACATTTATTTGGAAAGAGATGAGGGATTTCCCCTTTTTTTTTTTTTTTTAAGGTTTGCACTTTATTTGTTTACTTTTGTTTTAAAGTTGGTTTTTGAGGCTTTATTATATATCTAATCGTGAAACATGTAGGACAATTAGAGTGTTGAATGCTCTTCTATAGTACTTACCCAAAAAAAAGGAATGCTTTTCTATAGTTTGTGGTTTTAGGTTTTTCTAGTATATTAGCTTTTATGGAATGCATCGAGTTGGCAGAGTTCAGTAAAAACATTTGTTTTGTTAATTAAAGATGTGGGATCTGTCATAAATTTATGTTGAGGACTGTGTGCATTCGTGCGTGTGTTTGTATATATGCATGAATGTATGTATGCATGTACGTATGTGGGGGATTTTTTGATGGTCCTAGAGGACCACTAAAATCTGGTGTTTCCCACCTCATCCTGGCTTATCTGGTGTTTCCCACCTCATCCTGGCGTAGTGTTGGACCTCAGAGAGCTGCAGTTCTCCAAACTCACTTTCCCCCAAGGAAGATCAATTTTGCATTCGGAATT
Source organism: Amborella trichopoda (assembly GCF_054954075.1). Classification (NCBI taxonomy): domain Eukaryota; kingdom Viridiplantae; phylum Streptophyta; class Magnoliopsida; order Amborellales; family Amborellaceae; genus Amborella; species Amborella trichopoda. The sequence continues at coordinate 37,786,828 of NC_142348.1, forward strand.
GCTGCCACCCCATAATCAGTCTGGACCCTATGTGAACGACGGTTGGATTTGGGGAACCTTCTCTTCAGATCAAAATTAGACTCTTGAGGCTTTTTTGGTTTCCTTGCCCAGTGAGACGGGGTGCCTGAGATTATAGGTGGCCCTTTGGGAAGGCTTTAGTTAATGTACATGTGCTTTTGTAGCCATCAGTACAACTACATACTTACCTGATGTTTAACATTACAATATTTAGTTTCTTTAGATGCCTACGAGATTTGTTTGCATACAGACAGATACATATATAGGCCTGATACATATAGACATTCATTTATATAGATAATAAGGTGATGCCACCTTAGTTAGATATCAATTTATCCTGATATGCGATGCTTCTTCATTTTTGTGTTCATCTCTTTGGTTATTGAGAAAAGCAAATTTGCATCTTTCACAGAATATTGAGTCGGAGAAAGCCCTGAGGAAGTCAATCCAGTCAAAAGTTCCTTCGGATCCTAACATATGGAGACAGATGCGTGAGAACTATGAAGCAATTATCCTTGAGGATCATGATTTTTCTGAGTCTCATGACATTGAGTACGTTCTATGGCAAATGCATCACAAGCGTATTGACGAGTTTAGAGCTCGACTTCGTGTTGCTTCTGCTTCTACAGGAGCGAATCTGCCTCCTCCAGGGGGGAAAGGCTTAGTGGGACGTGACCAAATCAATAAAATTCGTTCTGTCTTTAAAAGTTTTGTGTCCGAGGCAACTGGTTTCTATCATGACCTGATTGTGAAAATTAGAGCGAAGTATGGGCTGCCTCTGGGTTACTTTTCTGATAGTGCAGAGACTCAGACTATCTTAAGCAAAGATGAGAAGTCTGCTTACATGAAGAAAGGACTTATGTCCTGTCACCGTTGTCTGATTTACTTGGGAGACCTTGCACGTTACAAGGGAACATTTGGAGAAGGTGATTCAATCAACCGTGATTTCCAAGCTTCATTGAGTTACTACGTACAGGCTTCTCGTCTTTTGCCTACAAGTGGGAATGCTCATCATCAGGTCTGTTTCTGTTGTTATTTGATGTTGGTTTGGTAACTCATTTTATGGATAACCTTGATGTTTCATCTTATTTTATAGTTTCTTCATTTAGTGATAAACTAGCTAATAACATGTCCATTGCATGAGGCTCACATTTGTGTGAGTTTCTTCATCAAACAATTGAATTTTCAACTCTTCTTAAGATTTGTTCTATTTATAAAATCAAATGTATGATAAACATTTTTACATATTAAATTATGAAATACCATTTGTCTTAAACATAATGAATGCCATTTTATAACTAGAGATTTGAAATTTGCAGAAACGAATCCTATTATATCCATTTTACCAAATTTTAGGTACTAGGTACTATTATTTATTTATTCATTAATTCATTCCAAGATAGAAATAATTGAAGTCTACAACTATTCTCAACTATTATTTATTTACTGTTAGCCACTCAGGGAGGGTGTGCTTACAGTCTTACTCTTTGTAAACTCCCATAGCAATACAATGTTAACCGTTATCAAAAAAAAAAAAGTTTCCTATTTATAATATCCATTTATATTTTTTAGGTTTTCAATTATGAATATTCTTTGTTTTAAAAATAATTAATGCAAATTTGAAATACAAGATTTGAAATCTTAGAAAAGACATTAAATGGGAGTCCTACGTCTTCTACACTTTTGAGAGAGTATATAGGAATTGATTGGGGCTAGAGATAGAGATAATTTTTTTGAATGTGCTTCAAGATAGGGATTGAGAACTTGGAATGGAATGTGAGGAGACAGATGATCTAGGAATCTAAAGTCACTCATTCGTTTAGAGGGAAATTTTAGGAAAATTGGATGGAAAAGGAGTTATGGGAAGATTTAAAAATTCAGATTTCTATTTTTTGTTCCTCAGATACAGTTGTCTATGCACATACCTTAAAATATTCTTCACATTGGTAATTGATTCCTTTTCAGCTTGCAATATTGGCATTATTAATGGGAGATGAGTTGATGGCTCTATACCGATATTCCCGTAGTTTGGCAGTGGAGACCCCTTTTTCCACAGCCAGGGACAATCTGATTGTCATGTTTGATAAGGTACATTGCCATTCACATCTGTTTAATTCTATATCATACTGCAAAGATTGCTGTTTCAAAATTTATCCATGATCAGAAGCAGAGAGATGATCAATATTTTTTGTTTTCTGATGCATTTGAATTGAATTATGGAGTTTATCATCTTGGCAGTTTGTATGATCATGTTTTAGTTTGTATTCTGGAAAATGACATTTGTTTATGAGGAGTTTATAATCTAAATACGGTCTATCAATTTTGCTTATCAAACTTACACATTGTTTTACTTGATTCTTCTAAAATGGCAGTTTATTTTATCAGCAGTAACATTTGTTTTGACAAATTAGTAATTTATTGAGAAAACTTGATTCCTCACTATAGTGACTTGTTCATCTGTGTTGGGTAACTTATTGAGGATTTGAGAATGAATCATGACGATAGTGATTTTTATTTGTTGGAATCTTTTGTTTGGCCTCATTTTTGAATAAATCATGTCTAGAGTGATTCTTGGTTGTTGGAACCTTTTGTTGGCTTCATATTCTAGACGTGTTGCCAATCTTATTTCGACTTCAAAGTTAGGGCCACTTTGCTAACTAATAACTGATTCTTGTCTTGTTTGTGAATGGAAAAAGATAGAAAAGAAGGGGAAGTTGACAAGAAAACATAATATGTGGGAAGGCTTTATAAGGGACATAAAATTTTGAATTTTTGAAAGGCTTTCTTGTGGATAGTTTGACTTTTTAGTTGTTTCTTGGAATAGCAGATTGTTTTCAGAGAGCGCAGGGGGGGCATGGATGCCACTTGTATGATGAATATTCGATAAGGATGAGTGAATGAATAGCTGCTGTTTAGGGTGGTATCAATTATTTACCTTGAGAAAAGTGGTAGGAAGGATAAGGTAGTTGTTTAGGACTTGGCTTGTTTTTTCTTCTCTCTTCTTTCTTTCTGATTGGTTCGGCTGGTTTATCATATTTTTTATGTAGATGATGGTGGGAATTTCTCAATAGGGATGGTTGGAGGAAGGACCACATCCAAGTTTTTTTGTCCTTTTTCTTTATCTTATTTTTCAAGTTTAAATTACTTGTAGGATTTTTAGAAAAGACCTTTCCATGAGTCCAGTGTTTGTGTCCTTTTTTTTTTTTTTTTAATCTTGGTGGGTTGGAGGAAGGACCACATCCAGGTTTTTTATCCTTCTTGTTTATCTTATTTTCAAATTTGAACTACTTGAGATGTTTAACATGTTTAACATCTTGGACGGTTAACATGTTTAACTATGAACTTCGATCAGGATTGAAGTTTTTTATTATCAATAGTGTGTTTCATGGTGGGGGAAGGGAATCAGTTGACCATTCTGCAGAAACTCTACATGGAAAGGTTATGGTTGTATTCTGAACATTTTAGCTTTTGCAAATATGCTGTATCCAGATGACCACTTGCAACTTCTGCTTTTGTTTAGCTTGGTTCAAGTATGCATAGGCTAAAATTGTTGGTTACTATTTCGGTATTGCAAAATTTGCAAGATGAATGAGATTGTAGACATTAAGGACTAGGAGGAAATTAGATTGAAGTTTTATTGTGCTTAACATCTTTCCTGTGCAACGTTATTAAACCCCTTCACGAGGAGCATGCCTCACTTAGGCCATTCAAGCGGCTGCTTAGAATTCGTAAATGGTGGTATACTTCTATAATATGCACAAGTTAATAATTATTCAATATATCTTTTATATCTAAATTATGATTGGGAAGGTTTTATGGCCTTGTCACATTCTACAACTCTTCCTCTTAAGAATATATTTTAGATTGAAGCCAAAATCTTGGTTTGGTATGTAATTTTCTAATACAGAGTTTTTTATTCTATGTGGAGAAATCTCAAAGGTGTTAATCTAATTCTTCATTGCAAAACTAAGAAATTGCTATCATTATTGGGGGGTCATGGGGTGTATTGTCTGGGGGTGGAGGTCTGTGGCATAAGAATTCGTACGTATCCTTCCTTTTCCCCCTCCTTATAAGGAGCAGAATAGCAAAAAATGCTCAAAACTCCAGGACGGTTTTCTTTAAGGTTTCATGGGCTGTCAGGCTGCCCATGAGGTCTGAGGCTCTGGGCATACTGTTTTTGATGGCCAGAAGCAAGAGCGTATTGGTGGCCTTCGATAATATTATTATGTAAGAGAGTTTTGTACCTATTATATACAGCTTGTTGCTTTGATTAGTCATGTCCTACTTGGTATTGCTCCTTGTCCGTGTTTTTAATATTTTCTCCTCCTGGTGATGGCATACTTGTTCTTGGCTCCTTTAGCTTAATTTTTACCTGAATGATGTATGTAATCTTATTTAATTTCTATATTTACAGAATCGACTGAGTTACTCAGAGTTGCCTTTGGATACCAAGGTTTCTACAGCTAAGACTGTTCCAGTGAGGACTGCTAGTCGAGGACGGGGTAGGGTAGAAGCTAGGCTTCTTGCCAAAGATTCCAAAAGAGATGGCACTCCTGCAAAGGAGAAATCCAGGAGCATTTCTGAGATCAATAACACCTTTCGTACACGATTTGTTCGGTTGAATGGAATCCTTTTCACTCGCACAAGGTACGTAGGCTCATATTATGAAGAAGGGAAATTTATCGACCCGTAAGAGAGGATCTATTTAACATTTTTTCCCAATTGCTAGTATTCCACTTGTGATCATGTGTCTTTTGATGTTGTTTTGAAATTAAATCAAAAGACATGGCTAAAAATGCTATATAATACATCTCTCATGGGTATTTAGGTAAATTTCCCTATAAAGAATTCTAAATTCTCTTATCAACCTTATCATCAGAAAGAAGTTCTATTGTAGGAAGCAACTCTTACATGTTCTGTTGTTCCTCCAGCTTGGAAACATTTGACGATATCTTCTCTTTGTTAATCAATGAATTCGAGGAGCTCCTTTCTAACGGGCCTGAAGAAGAGCTGGGTTTTGCTTCAGATGCTGATGAAAATGGACTGTTTATTGTTCGGGTCATTGCTATTCTCATCTTCACAGTGCATAATGTAAACAGGGAGGCTGAGGGTCATTCATATGCTGAGATCTTGCAGCGCTCGGTACTTCTTCAAAACGCATTCACTGCAGCCTTTGAGTTTGTGGGCCGCATTCTCAAGAAATGCATTGACCTAGAGGACATCTCTTCGAGTTCTCTTCTGGCCAGTGTTCTGGTCTTTATCGAGTGGTTGGCTTGTCGTCCTGATATAGCCTCTGGCAGTGAGGTTGAGAAGAGAGAGGCTGTTGCTAGATCGTTTTTTTGGCATCAATGTATATCCTTCTTGAACAAGCTTATTCTGAGTGGAGTTGTGGGCATGGATGGTGATAATGGATCCATGGAGATGGGTAGCTATATTGAAGGTGAATCTGGAGGTTGTTTGGCCCTTTGGGAAGATTTTGAGTTGAGAGGGTTTCTTCCTCTTGCCCCATCTCAGCTTATCATGGACTTCTCGAGGCAGTACTCACCTGGTGATGATGGTGGGAAGAAGGAGAAAACTGTCCGTGTTCAAAGGATTTTAGCTGCTGGGAAGGCTCTTACTAATGTAGTTAAAGTTGATGAACAAGGGCTCTATTTCGATGAGAAGTCGAACAGGTTTGGCATTGGTATTAAGCCCCCAAGAGTTGAAGAAGATGACCTGGCAAGCTTTATACATGCCCCAAAGGGCAATGAGCCAAAGCAACAAACCCAATCAGAGGAAATCAGAAACTTGGGAGCAGCCTTGCAATCTAAGGTGCAACTCTATGCGGAAGTTGAAGATGAAGAGGATGAAGTGATTGTTTTCAAGCCTACATCAACTGATAATCATTCTGAAATGACGCCTCAAAAACTAACTTCTTTTGAAGTCCCCAAGACTGTTGAGATTTCTTTCAATGGTGGTGATTTCACTGATTATGAAGTGACTGTGGCACCTCCTCCACTCTCGAGTGATCCATTAAACATCAATTTTGTATCACCAGCAACCTTTGCAACTAATTCACCGGCTACCTATCCAAGTACCTCGCCAGCTACCTATCCAAGTAGCATCGGACTGCCATTACAACATGATCCATTAGGACAGCCACCTACTTTTCCAAGTAATATGCAACAACCTTTTCAACAAATCAACCCGACTACTTCAGCATGGCATATGGACCCCCAAGATCGTTATGTGAATGGAATGGCAAACTTGAGTTTTGATTTCAAGGGGTCAAATGTTGGGTGGGATCCCCTCAAAGGTTCTGGTGTTTCTTACCCCTCATTAGCCTCCTCCCCTATTCCATATTCATCATCAAATCAGTCTAAAGTTTTAGAAACAGTGATTCCCTCCAAGCTGGATTCCATCATGTCCTGTGGTGTAAATACTGATTCCATAACCACAAAAGCATCAACTGGTTGGGCTAGAAAAAGCGCAGTTAGCCGGCCAGTTACTAGGCACTTTGGGCCACCTCCTGGGTTCGGCCCAGTTCCTCCCATCAAGCAACAAGACAACATCCCTAAGCCTGGTTCAAATATGAAAAATGAGCAGCCCCTTTTGGATGATTATAGTTGGTTAGATGGATATGAGCCGTCTTCAACCAATGCTATGGAATGGAAAAACAATGGGGTTCCACCTATGTCGCGCCCTCCTTTTGTGCTTGCTGAGGATGCCAATAATTCGTTGAATGGTGTGTTATCGAGTTTCCCTTTTCCTGGCAAACAGGTCCCAAGTGTGCAGGCTGAACTGGAAAACCAGCAAAGGTTGCAGGCACGGCGTCAGCTTGTTGAACAGCTGAAGCTCTATCAAGAACAGTCCCAGCAGCAAGGGAGCCTTCATTCCACCTCGCTGCCAGAACAACAGCAAGGGCAGTCTCTGTGGTCGGGTCGGTTCTTTGTATGAGAAGCTTATATATTATACTCGTCTGTTGAGTACAACAAGTATGTTATCTTATCCTTGTTTTGGCTCTGATTCATTAGGTTGCTTTTCTTTTTAAGAAAAATGTTGGCTCTCCTTTTCTATCATGGGAAATATATCATGACCTATGTGATCATGATGACACTTGCCCCATCAATAGGTTGGATGGGATGGAGGGAGAGGGTGTCCTGCCAATATGTCATGATTTCACTTGCATGCTCAAGTCCTCCTCCATGATCCGATGAACTGATTGGATGTTGTTGACCTCTATGTAGTAGTAATCCATTGGACCATGGGGAAGCTACATGGTCATCACTCTCAATTGCAATGCAATGGTTGATGGTCGTGGAAATAAAGTGGGACCCACCAGAACATGGCATGACCTCCGTGCTGGTTCCCACTCCCCTTCACCATTGATCATTGAAATGGGTGGTGATATGATCATTGGAACATCTTTTTTCCACTGTGCATAAGGTTATAGTATCTTTTATCTTATCAGAATAATAACTGGGTTTGAGTTTCTGTTGAGGGCTTGCTAATGCTTTTCCTTCTGTGTTTGGAGGCTGGCGAGATTTGCCGACATGGTGATTTGCAATCGGCCCGTTGCTTCTGAATTGGGGGACCTCTGCCTTATGCCTACCTATCAGTGGTGTATGTTTTTCTTGGAGCATGGATGGTCACTGAAACATTTGCCGGCGCATGCCCTTGAAGCAGGTACGTCTATATGTATCATCATGCTTTCATATATTTGAAGCGCTAGTGTATCACTTACTTGCCTTGTCCACCAAAAAGGAAAGCTGTTCTTGTTTTCTCGCTATCAGATGTGAAATTCAAGCCAAAGCTTTACACTTTCTGATCACTCCACTCATTGTAGTAGAGTGCTAATATGCTTGCCTTTATTATAGAACGAGAGGAGCCGATGTTGATGAAAGGTATCTATCAGTTAGGTGGCCGGTTTCACCTGTTGGATTTTGGAATCCCATCAACAATAAAGATGGAGGCTTTGCAAGTGGCGTTTCCATGCTGAACGGTGGGCTCTTTTGCCGTTATGGTACAACGCGGCATTGGATGAGGGGCGGCGCTTTTGTACCCTTTTAAAAGTAGGTGAGCAATCGGAATTAGTTACAAAAGAGAAGCTTTTTCATAGTCATAGGTTGCAGATTGGTTAGAGTGGGGATGATGGAGTGAGGATGGTTATGTTCAATTAGAACTTACTATACAGTCTGGTATTAGTATGGCTAGTTACTTTTAAATATGGTTTGTTAGGAATTATTGTGGTGGATGGTAATCATGAAACTGCAAAAACTTTGTTAATATGTACTTGGGCTACTTAATTATAGTATGCTTTCAGTGTGGTTTTTAGTAATTGTATCTGATTTGACTTCCTCATTGGCTTCTCGATAGACATGGATGAAGCTAATATGAGCTATGTATCCATAATCTGTAGCCAAATGGCTCGCAAGGACCAAGTAGCTTTTGCTCCTTCCTACGCCATTTAATGACACTTGAGGCGCACACATCCATTTGTGCAGGACTTGCATACATTGCGCATAAATTACTATTCACAAGAATGTTGTAGTTTGTACATCATCGTTTGTTCATTCAAAGGTCATCCGAAAATTTTTTAGGTCTTGTTTGTTTCCCATGAATTTGTCAATCTTGTAGAAATGTATATCCTGGAATTGGCATTTCCTGGAATATGGTGCATCCTGTTTGGATTGCATGCGGTAAAACTGGGAAAATACAAATTCACTGTTTGGATTGCGAATAATTTTTTTCTGGAAATATAAATTTTAGATACTCCGTCTCAAAAACTCTTAGGTGCTTCTTCTAAAATTTGATAAAATTTCTTTCCAAAATTTTGATGTACTTTCTCTTTCTAAAACTTAAAATTTAAGATAGTTTATCTCTAAAAAATTTCAAGCAGTTTCTCTCTCTAAAAATTGATATAGTTTCTCATTCTAAAATTTTAAGGTACTTTTTTTATTTAAAACTTAAAATTTGAGATAGTTTTTTTCTAAATTTTTGAGATAGTTTGTTTCTTTAAGAAATTTTAAGTACTTCTCACTTTAAAATTTAATATGGTTACTCTCCTCCAAAATTTTTAAATGCTTTATCTCTCTAAAACTTAAATTTTGAGATAATTTCTCTCTAAAAGTTTTAGGTAGGTACTTTTCTATCTAAAATATGATAGAGCTTCTTTCTTTGAAGTTTTAAGATATTTTTTCTCTAAAAACTTAAAATGGGAGATAGTTTCTCTCTCTAAAAGTTTTCATGTAGTTTATCTATCTAAAATTTGATATGGTTTCTATTTTTAGTTAATAAACTCTCTAAAAATTAAAATTTGAAGTAGTTTGTATATGTAAAAGTTTTGAGATATTTCTCTCAATAAATTTTGAATTAGTTATTTTGTTTAAATTTTAATATCAATTTTCTCTCTAGAATTTTAAGATACTTTCACTCTCTAAAACTTAATATTTGTGATAGTTATTTGTTTTAGAAGTTTTTTAAATTTTTTTTTAGTTCCTCTCTAGAATTTAATTTAGTTTTTTTCTAAAATTTTAAGGTATTCTCTCTCTTTAAAACTTAAGATTTGAGATGGTTTCTCTCTCTAAAATTTTAAGATGCCCTCTTTAAAGCTTAAAATTTGAGATGGTTTTTTTTTTAAATTTTTTTATGTATTTTCTCTTCCTAAAAGATTTTAAGTACTTCTCTCTCTAAAATTTGATTTAGTTTCCCTCTTAAAATTTTTAGATGCTCGCTTTAAAACTTAAAATTTGACATAGTTTTCCTCTTTAAATTTTTTTTTATGTAGTATCTCCTTAAAAAAATTCATGTACTTCTGTTTCTAAAATTTGATTTAGTTTCTCTCCAAAATTGTAATATGGATCCGTGAAAAAACGGGTCGTTTTCATGAAATGTCAGTTCCATCTATTTTGGTGGAATTGAGATTTGCATGATTTAGGTTTAAAATGCAGATTCAGGAATCTTACATAAATCTCTATTCCAATATAAGTGTCAATTATAAGCGAATTAAGCATGATTATTCCTTTCTTTTCTAGGAAATGTGACTCGTATAAATCTGAATCCAAAAAACCAAACGGGTCATAAGTGTGCTTCAGGAAGGATTTGAATAAAATGCAAAGGATAAAATGAGTAAGGGAAAAAATTTATATAAGGGCAAGGCTCTAACAACTAAATTAAAGTGCACTTTAAAATCCAATAGAAAAGGTTATTGTAATGCTTAAAAATCTTCAAATTGCTCATCTTGACTTCAGAATGTATGGACATGAAAAAAAATGGTTCCAAGTCTTCGAAACAGTTTTAAAGATTTTTCAAGTGTTCCTAAATCTGTTTAATGTATACTGTTTTTGAAGCTTTAAAGTTTATAATTAGATTTGAAAATAAAGTTTCAAAACATCACAACGATTTCCAGTACCGAAAAACATATTCTGAGATTTTTTAAACGTACACCTTACTTTAATTGTTTGGGGCCTCAGCCTCGTACAAACCACACCTAAAATCATATGTGCTTGGAGAATTGGCATCCATGCTAACACAATCAAGAGAATGTGATTACATACATGTTAATACAATAAGATAAGATCATTACGTTCAAAAGAAAAATAAAAAAAATAGAAAGGGAAAAGAAAATGGCCCCTTGAGCAAGTATAATTCAGGGTAACGCATACAATGAGCACGGCTGAGGTTTGGATGGAAATTTAATATCTTTCAAGCCGTCAGATGTTAAATTGGACATGTCACCAAAATCCAACTAGACCAAAATGATTCGAAGAGTAGTATCATTTTTTAAGCAAAGTTTGAAAGGTGCCTTTCTCAAAATAATTTAAAAAATATGGTTATTTTGAACGTATATCAATAATTTTTCTAAATTTACATTTAACTTCTTTTTTTTTTGACAATAAAATTTACATTTAACTTCTTCTTCCTTGTCTTTTTTGTCAATTCACAACAGAATAAATCTCCCATTGAGCAGCAGCCAGCCGGCTATCAATATTAATTTATCAGTTGATTATTTTCAGTGCAAATATAATTCTCTCTTTTTTTTTTTTTTCCATTTTTTTTGAAAGTTAATTTGATTAGAGTATCCTCTAACATACACACATGCGCCCACACACATACTTATTTTGTAGATTTCTGACTCGTGCAAAATGATCGCATTGTTTGTTCTCAATGATTTTGGATGCTCTATTTTTCTTAGACCTTTTATTTACTCCACTTTTTTAGACATCATTGTCATCGGAACCTTTTCCAACTATTGGGATTGGCTACAAAGGAGAAATATGTTTGCCGGGAGTTGAAGCCACGGTTTATTGCTCAACAATGAACTAATATTGACTTTTTATCCATACCTTTGTGTACTACATGAACACGTCCACCCAATATCTTCAATGATGGGTGGAGAAAGTTCTTAGATTTGGTAATAGCCAAAGTATTTATCTCAAAAGATTTAGGGTATTATAGCCTTTAAATAAAAAATAAAATGGATTTTTTTGAAAAGCAAGAAGGAAGCCTCCATGATTTTTATATAAGGGATGAAAAGAGATAGTTCTCCTAGTTTGTGGAGTCACCCTATTACTGGTTATAGGAATGGTTGCCTTCTAAAGGGAGAGCAATAGGGCGTCCAAGACAGAGTTGAAGGACTTCTTGTAGAGAGCAATGGCCTCCAAGAAAGAGGCGTAGTATTCCATTGGGTAATGGGTTTGGTTATAAAAAGCTATATTATCGGTTCCAATTGAGTAGACTCTGGATCCCCAGATTACTCCAAAGTATGAGGCGCGCATGGCTGCTATTGCAGGGGGGGATGGCAACCCAAGTTATTATAGATGAGTTAGAGAGCCTATTAATCTGGAATGATATATTTGTTATTAAGAGCAACCATCGAGTTAAGGGCGTGCATTTAACTTGTGACTGTTGGTAGTATATGTAAGTACTGTTGGGTGTGTGTGGCCATTAAAGACCTTATGAGTACTTGTAATTTAATTTATTGATATAATAGAACATGAACTTAGTGAGAGTGTGGTCCTGTGTGAACGATTATAAGAAAATGATGTTTACTGATGCTGGACTGAGTTTTATGAGTTAGGCCAATTGATTGGGAAAACCCATGTTATCTGGGCATAATGAATAAATCGATAAAGGTTATAATGGGTCATCCCTTGATGAGGTCGGAGTATAGCTGGAAGAGTAAGCCGAGGGATTGTGTGACCTTTGTATGTGATTAAGGCCTTAAAAGACAGGGGCAAAGCCTCATATGCGTACCATCACAAGACATGCACATATGATAACTATTTTTCGAGAAAACGAACCACCTTTCAGGATGAAGCTTGTGCATGTACGAGAGATAACCTCTATGCGTCATAGAGTTGTGGATTGCATCAGGTCTAGGTGACCTTGGTACATCTCTAGGAGTGAACCTGAAATTCATAGATTAAGATTACTACTCCTTGCCCATTGGCTAGACTTTGGTGACCCACTAATGAGCTCCTGTATGTACTGTGGGTCATGGAGCGGTTTGAAAAAGCAAGTGTGGACCGTAGTCCACAGTAGAAGGTGGAGTGCCCCAACGTATATTTATTTATTCTTAGACCATATGGATCATTTTTCCATCAAAAATATTTAATTATGTTTGTTTTGATGTTATATTAGTTTTAAAATTGTTATTTGGTTTTTCTAAATATTTGGGTATTTTATTTATAAATTTTGGATTTATAAAAACATAGATATTGATTTTACATTAATTTAAATATTCAAATGGATTTCATAAATTCTAAAAACATTTATCTGAATGTAAAATTATTCAAAATTGTATGGGGGCCCATTTGTGCATGTGGGCCCACCATGACAAGTTGATAGGGCCTATGAGATGCCATCATGGGTGGTACACCCCACCACTTGGGATCTTTCTATTTTGTTGTGATCAACTGATTTGGCTTGAAGCCCAAGATGTGGTGTGTTTCGGAAAACTTGTGTTTTGAGGAAGCTTTGAAACCATGGGAAACCCCAAGAAAACCTAAAATCCTTTGAAGCATTATAAAAGGGATGGACCCTACCCAATACTCTTTACATCAATTTCTCTCTCTCTCTCTCTCATGAAAAATAGGGGGCACACCCCACTTAGAAGGAAACCCTCTCTTTTTCTCTCATAGAAACTCTCTCTCCCCCTATGGTAAGGCAGGGGCACGCCCCACTCATGGTGTCTTAATCTCTCTCTCCCATCTTGTTGAATTATGCCTAGAGGGTTTAAGGTGTAGAAAGGAGATGCTATCTCTCTCAACTACATTATCAAGGGGTTTTTATTTAAGTTTGAGATTTGAGTTCTTATTCCATTGAAGGTTTGATCTAAACTTGCTTTCCCAATATTAAGATTGCTGGTTGACTATTGATCTCGTGACATCAGAAAGAGGTGACTCGGTGCGGGGTGTAAAAACCCGGTTGAAGTAATCTCCGACATTTTATTTTATTGTGTTTTTTATTATTTTCAGGTTGTGCTTTTTTTTTGTTATTAAAAGAATGGTTTATAGTAGCATCAAGTTTTGAGATCCTAGATTTATTTATTTTATTTTATTTGAAGTTAATTTATTGTACAAAAGACTGTTTGTGAGTGATCTAAGCCGTGAAGAAAAAGAAAAAGAATAGAAAAAAAAAAATAAAAAAAATAAATATATATATATATATATATATACTCCGACTAGATCATACAAGTCATGCTTTCATCCCTATAATAAATGGATAGACTTTCGCAACATAATGAGTTCTATAATAAAGATTCTTCATCCCGTACAAAAATGGACTTTCACAACTCTCTCTCAACACATATTTCTCTCTGGAATTCCAGGGAGCATAACAATGAACTTATCTCTCACTCTACTCATTTTTCTAGTTCTTTCTCTTTATAATAACACAAGACTCTGGTGTTTGCTTTGGGCTTCAAACTTGGATGCATAGAGCTTTGGAGCATAAAAAGAGACATCTATTACAATATTGAAGATAATAAATATCGTCTTGACATAACACTCCTATGTGCCAAAAAAACAAGAAAAAATCAAGCTTCGATTTTCTAAATTTATTCTATTTGATTGCCCCTATTTCACCCAGCCGATTTCCAACAATGCTCCTCGCTTTCTTGTTGCCCCTATTTCACCCAACTTTCAACAATGTTCCTTGCTAAAGCGGGAAATCTAAAAATTGAGGATGGAGAAGAAGCTCCTTTCTTAAAGAGAAGTGCAAGGGAAGAACAAATCAAACTGACATCCAAAGCACCTTAAAGAGACTCAAAAGGCATGGGAGACTTAAAAGAATCATTTCAATGATAAAACTCACAAGGAAAACAATGTCAGAAAAAATGTTAATGTTGTTGTTGTTGTTGCATAAGAGGACACTTAACTCGAAATGATAAAGGAGAAATGGTGTTACTAAAGGAAACTGTGCCATAGTAGAACTCGCAAGCATGGGGGCTAGTGATAATGAGTTGAATGTGGATGCATTATTTTCATGGTTCCATGGATAACAACACTGGTATCATATCTAGTATGCGTCTCGGGTGCCTAGTACTTCGGGCCAAAACTCTAGTACGGCCCTGATACATTTGTACAACTCGAATATATAAATATAACATACACATCCGTAAAATGAATTATCAAATATAATGAATAGAAAATTAAGAGAATAAAAAATATAAACATTGAAAATATGAATTTATTATTTGCAAGAAAAGTAATATTATATTCCACTATTTTATTAAAAAGATATTGGTAGAACAATTGATAATTTAGCATGTCCTATAAAGTGCAAGTTTTAATTCAATAAAGTTTAATTTAGATTTTCCAAATGAAATCACATTTGAATTTCATTAATATGATAATGATAAATATACGTATATCGAAGATATGCACAAGCATATTATGATATAATATTTTATAAGAGATTTTCTTTGGAAAATTATTTCATGCAAGCTGGACCGCATTTCTACAATATGCGATCTAGAGGTATAAAGCATCCATCTTAAAGATGGATGCAAATAGGTGGTCCATCAAAAAACAATTGCAACTAACAATCCAAATGTTTTCTTAATATAATTATTATTTTTAGTTTACAAATTTTTTTTTTTTTCATATCCATGATCTCCATGTTAAACATTATATATTCTCCAAAAATTATGATCAAATTATATTTAAAAAATATATTTATTGCCAAGCGTGCATTTCTACATTATGCTGGCTGGCTACAGAGAAACAATGTCCATTTTCTTTTCTTTTTTTAATCTCATGTGATAACATTTAATTATTTTAACTTTTTAACTTGTAATACATGCGATGTTCTTTTTATTTATGCAATGTGTATTACTAAAATATAAAAGAGTTCTTTTTTAAAATTACATATATGCAGTACAATTTATAATGGGATTGTCTACAAAGAGACCATTTATCTTTTGTAACTGGAGGTCACAATCATTCGTACTCCTTATATATTAAATTGGATGGCTTGGGGTGAGTCACGAGAAATTGTTTTTGAAACTTTGCATCTATTCAATAACACTCTTACAACGACTCATTTTAAAATTTAAGAGACAAAAATGATTATGACCTCCATATACAAATAATACATGGTCTTTTTGTAAACAATCCTATTTATAATTTATTCACTTTTGACTTTTCAGTTAATAAATAAACTGGCAATGCCATATAACATTGCTCTAGTAATTAGCATAATATACATCCCAAGGTCTATATAAGTGAGGTGGATGGTGTGATGATTAACCCTTCAACCTGCCAACAACATGTTGTGAGTTCGAAACCTACGAACGAAAGCCTTCTTATTTAAATATAGCATGTCTGAGAAGAGGACACAAAATGCATAGACACAAAGTGTGTCCATAGTGTGTCCGGATGGTTGACACATGTCGATACGTAAAATATAGCATGTTTGAGAGGAGGACACAAAATGCATAGACACAAAGTGTGTCCAGATGGTTGACACATGTCGATACGTATCGAAACGCAATACCCAAAGGATTGTTGGAGTGTCTAAATGACATTTTGAATATTCTCATATGTGACTTAATAAGAATGCATTCCTAGCTCTCATTGTAGTTCTTTGATATCACATAAGATGCTCTGATAGGTCTAAGTTGAAGAGGTGGTTGCCTCATAACATCCAATTGACAAGGCAAATAGGTGAAATCTCAATGAGCAATGCTAGTGATGGGTCTAAGTTGAAGCCAAAAGTACCCTGGGGTGGTACCCTCTAACCGTCATATAATGGGACTTCGACTTTGTCTCTGTCCACTTTGAACCTAGGACCAAGCCCAGGGTAAATCATTGGTCTGATACGATGACACTGCCTCCAATATGCAATTTCTTATTTATTTATTTTTTTATAATTCATGAATTACAGGCATCATGAGGGAAAAGTTTATATAGAGCCGAGGCTCTAAACAATCAAATTTGAGCCTACTTCAAAAATTTAACTAGAGAGGTTGTTTTGATGCCCAAATATCCTCAAATTGATCAACTCGACATCAAGTTGCATGGAGATGAAAAAAAAATGGATTTCAAGTTTTGGAAGTAGTGTATTTTCTGACGTATTTTTGGACCGTCAATTTTTAAGATTTAAAGTTTTCATAGATCTGTCGATCTACACAATTTTTGAAGCTTTAAAATTTATAGATAAGGATGAAAACATATTTTAAGGTTATCATAAAGATTTGGAGTATTGAAACCACATTTCTTGACACTATTTGAAGGTAGGCTCTAATTTGATTATTTAGAGCCTAGGCTCTATACAAACCGCACCCTTTGTTCACAAGGGCATTTATGGAAATTTTAATATTATTTAAGGGTGTGTGAAGTTTTTTAGAAGCGTTTGAAACTTATTGGTTTTTTATTATGATTTAGAGTTTAGAAAAGTGGCTATTTAAAACTTTGAAAAAAGATTATAGAGGGATTTTTGTTGTATCTTTTTTTTTTTTTTTTTTTTGTAGAGACTTCTCTCCATTGGAGCATCTCTAACTTCATTTTTTGGTCAATTTATTGAGTTTTAGCCTATTTTCTGTTGGATCTTGTTCATGTATACAATGTTTTGCATCTATTGGTACTAGTTGGTTGGTGAACAAGAAGGGGATTGGACTCTATTATCGTAGTAGTTGATCGTTACTCAAGAAGGCGAATTTTATAAGTTCTCGAAAAACTTTGGATGGTAGGCTGATATGTATTGAAGAGATGTTTGGATTGAGTTTATGACAGGAACCTGAAGCAAATATGTGGTTTGTTGAATTTGCCTGAAGGATGCAGAAGCTTGGGAAGAACACATTCGAGACAACGAATTGGAGGTGATAAACGAGGTAAAGAGAATCACAATGCAGTGTTGGGCCCGAAAAGAGGTTAATGAGGGTGATTTAGCTATGGTCTAATTACGAGAAAGAGAGATTTACCATAAGGTAAAGTTTGGGCGCATTGGGTAGAATGAGAAATAGCATGACATTTCGCCAATATTTAACATTGGTGATCTATAAGATTATCATGGTGAGAACAATGAAGAGATCGAGATTGGCTGACACAAGTCATTCTTTGAATTTGAGGTTGAGGTGATTGATTTTGTGCTTGATACAGGGAAAATTACCTTGAGGCATTAGTCATTTACTAATTATTTGATTATACCATATAGAAGATTTATGATGTTACAAAAAATTATAAATCCAATGTCACATTCAGTAAAGATTTATGATACATGTATAGGGTGTACACAATGCGTACGAGTACAATATCTTATGTATTAGAAAGATGAATCTGAAATAAAAGATTAGTTGATCTCTGAGATAGAGTTCCAAAGCATAGATCCTAACAGGTAGAAGCCATATATTAATCGGAACTTAAAGGCGATTGCTGATATCCTTCTCCTGTATTGCTGACTTCGGCATTTAATTTCTTATTTATTTATTATTATTATTATTATTTAGTATTGCTCATAAGGGTAATTATGAAATTTCTAAACTCATTTAAGGGTGGTGTGGAGTTTTTGAGGATTGTTTGGAAATTACAATTGTGACTTAAGACTTGTAATAAGTATTAAGTCCCTATTTTCCATGTTGTGTTTGGGTTAGGCTTATAAAAAGATTATGTTGCAACATCTTAAGGTTTCTCGATTTAACCAAAAAGGTCCCTATTTTCCGTTTCAATTAATACAACGGATTGCGATTTTCCTTCCATTATGGTGCAACCTTCATCAATAAGTGCCTTGACAAGGCTCCTTTTGACCACCTCATACTACGAATTCAAGTATTTTTTTCTGTGTTTTCAATAGGAATTCAAGTCTTTTTTCTATTTTTTGAACTCTAATTATTTATTTTCTGGTGTTTTGGGTGCTATTCTTGGTCAATCATCCTGCCCGAACTAGGCGGCATGAGCACGAAAGAGGGTCAATTGCAGACACCTTATTTTTGGCTAAGGGAATTCTACGTGCCCAAACCCTCTTGGGATCCAAACCTATTAAACAACTTTTACAAGTCATCCCATATCCCCTCAAGCCTAATGCACACGAAAAATTATCTTGTACTCTAGTCTAACACCCAAACTCTAGTCTAACACCCAAAAACTTTGAAACCAACCTTTTAGAGTCCAAACACTATAACCCATCTAGGCTTCATTCAAACTGCGTCAAATTTAATTCTACATTCTATATGAGATAATACTTTTTCTAATGGTCCAAGAATCACCCATACACTCTGTCCGACATTTCATAAGAAAATCCAAAAAAAGTTTGACCCTTTTAGAGCTTGATGTTTAGCTTGAACCATAGGCAATACAATAGATTGCCATACGTTCCACAGTGCCAAGAGTCGTCAATTCCTAACCAATTCTATTCAAGAATTTAAAAACTTTTCTTCAAATGATTTTATTTCAAGTAATCATAAAGAACCAAAGAAGACATTGGCTAGTAGTTCCTTGGTCTGATCCAGACCCCACTCTGGGTGCCGGCCCTATGGGCCTAGCTTAGTAAGTTCTTTGTGTTTTCATTCGTCTTACTTGTTTCACTCTATGTTCATTTAAACTGCATGATTTCAAACTTAACTTCATTTGAACAATCCTGTTCCTTTAGTTTAATCCTTGACGAACTCTAGTCAACTCAACAAGTGGTTCATAAGAACCATACTTTGACTTTCAAAAACCAAGAATCTACTCCGGCGAGGAACATCTCGAATCCCTTTTTGAGTGGTAAATACTTAGCAATATGTATTGTTGCCTTGTAATTACAATATGCAGTCACCAGTTGTTCATGTGTTTCACATAAGAACCATCATTTAGTAGATTTCTACATTCCATGAAGCCTAGCTGTCATCATTATAGAATAGATGTTGTACCTTGATAAAATTATAATTAGTGGTACCCTTCAAGTATCTTGCTGTAATTCTCATGATTTTTCTTACTGGTAAATCTACCCAATGTTGCATACACATGCCTTTTGCAATTCATCACAGACAACAAAACTTTTTATGGTTCTCAAATACTTTGAACTATAGGATAACCTTTTAAGCCAGTTTGGTAAGATGCATTTGAGGTTTCAATATTTCAACTATATATATTGTAATGATCACATTTTAGCTTTAAGTTGCATTGCTAAGAGCACAATTCTCTATCGTGTTACATTTGAAACCAAAATTGCTGATCTCCCCTTTGAACTTCTTGTACCACTAGTATGTTTAAGGCCACATTAAAAGATTTCTCAAGTTTGGCCTTCTTCTTCTTCCCCTTCCCCTTCCTCCATATAGCCTTCAGCCTGATCTATATATTTCTTCTTGTAAATCTTTATTGAGTAAGGCTGTCTTTTTATTGGCTTGATTTATATTTAGAATATAAATTAATGCTATACCATCATCACTCTAATAAATGTGATTTTTGTCGCAATCAAGGAGGTCTAGAAAGAGCCAATTCCTTCTTTCTGTTTATGCCTCTTTGCTACAGGCCTTACTTTATACTTATCTAACCTTACATTAGCCTTAAATTTCTCATTTAAGATCCACATAGATCTATAGTCTTAGTGTTTGGAGGTAAGTTAACCAATTCCCAAGTGTTATTTTCCTTAATGGGTTGAGTTTCATTATCCCATGTTTGGTGGTGAAGAAGTGGCAGGGCCAGTCAATAATTTTAAAGGTTGTAATTGGCAATTAAAGTTGAACATGTCACGTCCTAAATCCTTTTCAACTCATTGTCTTTTGATCCTCAAGTCTAGTTCAAAAGACATAACGTGTTCATTTATAACCTTTTCCCTAGAGTTTTCATCTTTTTTATAACACTGAATCATTTGTAAGTGATTTGTCATTTTTCACTGTTTAATATTCAAAACACTCAGTAATGCCATCTATTTGTTGTATTCGATTCCAAATCAAGAAACCTACAAACCTTATAATTGGGTTTTACACTTTTGTAGTACCTTATGAGAGCATATTTAGCCCCTTTGAGCCAATTTTATATCATTTGTTTGATGGCTCCATTACATAGGCAATGCACCCACATGCTTGAGTTACGATCCCTTGCCTTCGACAACTTGTATGGTATTTGAACATTATGTCTGAAGAACTTTAAGAGCAACCAGTAAGTGGAGCTTCTACCCAAAAAATTGAAGTAAGATTTCAGCTAACGAGCATCACATTTATCATTTCTATGAAAATCAT
Source organism: Amborella trichopoda (assembly GCF_054954075.1). NCBI lineage: Eukaryota > Viridiplantae > Streptophyta > Magnoliopsida > Amborellales > Amborellaceae > Amborella > Amborella trichopoda. The sequence goes on from NC_142348.1 coordinate 37,807,487, forward strand.
ATTCTTCCTCACATCGGCGCCATTTTATTGGGGAGATATGATATAATCACTTGATGTACAATTACATCAGTTTCAATGAGTAAACTACTTTGATAAGTATTCACCACCCCTATCAGTTCTTACAACTTTGATTTTCTTAATTGTTTTGAACTTCAACTAATGAGTCACAAATATATGATTGTTCTTCAATATTGGAGATATTGAATCAACTCTCTTTCTCTTTTTCTAATGGTAACTTGAATCTTTTCATTAACTCTCCTGAATGTACAAGTCTGCAAAATTTGTTCACATACAAAAAAAACAATAAAACATTAAATTGAATCTAAAGTGGAAATTATCAAAACTGGGTGGCTAGATGCCTAGACCCTCCTTTGGCCATCACCTCAGCTTCCATATTAGCATCATGTTAACAGTGGGTAAGCTGTATCTCCACTATAACTCTAATGTCCTTGGTTTTTGCCATAATCGAGGTTAGTCTACTGGGTGACATAGCTTCACCTTTAAACAATTTGAAATCATTTGCTAAGTCACTTTCAACTACTTGGACTCCTCCAATGTGAAGCATTTGCAGCAAGGTGAGCCGTAACAATGCCACAAAGACCCGAGAAGGTGAGCAACACCTTCCCTCTAGGGTATCTTATTAGAACAATTGTTTCATGCGGGCTGGATCACATTTCTACAATATATAGTACAAAGATATGAAGCATCCATCTAAAAGATGGATGCAAATAGATGGTCCATCTAAAAACAATTGTAACTAATGGTCCAAATGTTTTCTTAACATAATTATTATTTCTAGTTTATTTATTTATTTATTTATTTTTTATTTTTTCATATTCATGATCTCCATGTAAAAATTATACATACTCTAAAAATTAGGATTAAATTATATTAAAAATATATATTTATTGCTAAGCCCGCATTTCTACAATATGCGAGCTGGTCGCATGCTAACTGCGCCCATCTTATTAAATCCTTGACGATAGTGTTTTCGGATTCACTGGGGGGTGTCTATGAAAGTTGAGTTTAAAGCGCCCATAAAGGGAGTGGACCCTCATGCAACATTACTTTGTCTGCAAGTGTTCAATATTGCAACTTCCTTGAAGTTGTTAATGATATGTTGCCTCGAAAAACCCCAGACTCCTTAGAAATAATGCCCACTATACTACCATAGTTAGGATGTTTGCCTTGAGGTTTTATTCTTTTTGTCCATTACTTCACCTTGAGAAGATCTCTAGTTCCTTTGACCTACTTAGTATTATCGATTTAAATTTGTACGAAAGAAAATCAAGAACATTGCTAAACACTGCTGGTTTGATTGAAATTAAAAAAGGAAGATAACCAGCCTAACTTCAACGGTTCTGCGAAATTCAATAAAATTCATGGAAGCAATGTTTCTATCAAAATAATTCAACTCAAAATGAAAAATATAAATGGAACCCCCATTTTTAATAAAAAACCTTATTTAGAACCTAACAATTATGATAGAATTAGTAGTGGTAACTAAAATAAAGTTAGATATATTTTTTACCTTTAATAAGAACAAGTAATTACATAAATATCTAACTACTTTTCCAAATAACTTGTAAAATTCTAAAAATCTAACTAGATCCTAGAAACCCAAAAAAATATTAAAAAATGACCTTAGAAAATCACAAAATCTAATAAAATTCTCAAATAAGTGGCATCATATCAATCGGTCTGAGCTTGAGAGCATAGGAGAGAGGCATTGCCTCAATAATTCGTGCAATGGATTGTGGGAGTACATATGAGCCAACTAATTGCATGGCTCAGGTCTAAATTTCCACAAAGAACACTTAATGAATAGGCGGTTGGAATGGTGATGTTATTTTTACTTATGCTGGCCCTATAGAAGTTGCTGCTGCAAATGATGCTGAAAATCATGCCGAGTTACTTGCTCTTTTTCATAGTTTGAAGGTTTTTATTAATAGAAATTTGGGTGGTTGCTGTGTTATTGAATATGATTCGATGAATGTTATAAGATAGTGAAATAAAGAGCGACGACTTTCTTGAGAGCTCAAAGCGGTAATTCATGACCATTTCTTTCATTCATGTTTATCTGGAGGCAAATACTTTGACCGATTCATTGGCTAATGGTGGAGCGTTGCTTACCTCGTTTATAGTTTCTAATGATGTAATCTCTTTCATGTAATTCTTTCATCAATAAAATAAAGTTTCTAATGATGTAATCTATTTTATGTAATTTTTCCATCAATAAAATAAGTTAACATTTGTCCAAAAAAAAAGAAAAGAATAGGTGGTTGAAGTCTCCCATTTGTTACACACATGAAACATACATTTGTTATTATAAAGCATCTCTTTCTTAGGTTGTCTACGGTGGGAAGTTTGCCATGACAATATCTAAGCAAAAGCCTAAACTTTATGCGGTATAGGAAGGATCCACACCATAGGCAGGACTTGATCAAAGGTCTTGTGCCTATTAGCATATAACAGGTGAGAGAGAGTCATTTAATCTCACCCAAATATGTGTGTGTGAGAGAGAGACACAGTCATTTAATCTCACCCAGTGTTTCAATTTTCAAAAAATATCGTCATAAAATGAACACCACGAGATGTATGTAGAGCTGCTATGATTCTCCCTTTAATCTAGCATGCCTTTTTACTAGCTCAAAATCCAGTCCCAATCATTGGTAGTTCCTTCCCGTTCCATCTAAATCCACCATCAAAACAAATTCATGCAGCTAAATCTCTCTCTCTCCAACATTACACTTCTTGAAATTGCTTTGGCTCTGCACATGGCTCCTACTTTTTTCCTCTCTTCTTTGCACTCACATCTTTTTTTACAGCTTTGACACTCTTACTAGACTTCATTTCAACAGCACTAGCTTGTTCCATTCTGGTCCTCCGAATGGTTTTCTTGGGTTGATATTCTTCGAAAGCAGGGCTGGTTATGGTTTTCCCTTTTGCAGAAGGCTTGGGACGCCCTCTCTTTGTAGCTTTCTCTTTCTTAAGCTCAGTTTCAGTGTCTCTCTCTTCCCCACTCTCCGAATTATTGTCCTCATCATCCTCATTTACTTTCTTTGGATTTGTAGTTTTCTTTCTCACCTTCTCAGCTGCAGCTCCACTTAGCTTTTGCAACTCTGGCACGAATGCTGATGTCTGTTTTCAAAATAATAAGAACATAAGATTGATAATCTTGAGAACCATAACACAGCTCGAAAACATAACACAGCTTGAAAATATAACACAGCTTGAAATTTTTTAAATTCATCTGTGAGCCCCCTGAATAAAAAGGAAGCATATTCAAAGAAAACCACAGGTGAAAAATTTAAATGGACCACGATTGCTATGGGAAACATTTATTTCTGTGCTTTAATGAACTTCAGGTGAACTTGCAAACAACTTTTAAGACAGCAAGAGCCAAAAAGAAAAAAACTTTTAACACATCCAAATATGCCAAAGCAACATTAAGGCCTTAAATTTTAATCGCTATTGTAAATAAATATAATAAACTTGATACATCAAATGCGTTGCAAGAAGAAAAAACTTAACACATCCCAATCGCCTGTTGATTGTTGATCAATAAATTATCGTACTCCATAGGAAAGCCACAAAGACAGCCAACCAAATGTTCCAAAGTGACATCAATTCATCTGATTTAAATATCTAATGTAATTAATATGAACTCAACACATCAAAATGGCCAGTTGATAGTTGGATGCAGTATTCATATTTCTGAGAAATCATGAGGGAAAGCAAATAAATTGGCACACTCTGAATACTGGCTAAAGAATTGAATCTAAGAAGAACGTACTAAGTAGGAAAACTGTTATGTTCATGAATTACAAGAAATTGTATCAATGATTGTAAAAGACATACCCTGCCGCCTGCAGTGATGAACTCAATTCTCTTCCCTGTGATCAGAATGAAAATTTCAGATAATTTTTATCTGATTTTCTACATATGAATGGGATTAAAAGAATAGAACTCCCTATCACATCCAACATGACCATATCAATAATCACTAAAATACAACATCATTGGCGGACCAATTACGTTTATTCTGTTTAAGCAGATGAAAAGCTTTTGAGAAATGTTATGTGAGATGCTGATACTCTTATGTTTATTTTGTTTATATTTTTCTCTCTTTGGTTTTTAACGGACAAATGTCAACAATGAATCTGTGCAAAAAACTGCGAAACACAACAACCAGAATATAAAACTTGTGACTCTATCCAATTATTCCTTATTCTGGGAATACAAAGAAAGAGATAAGGATCTTTCAAATGAAATGACTAATTCATTCCTAATAAGAACGGTGGAAAGTCAAGAGCCAAACCATCCACAAATGCCTTGCCGGGTTTCTTTTCACGATAATGAAATAGCCAATTTTTAGGAAACTGACTACTGTCGGCTCCAACTTCCAGTGCTTTATGAATAACCTGTCAAATGAATGAAGGGGTTGTCAAAATGGACATCTAAGACATCTTACCATTCAATTTCCCAGGCTTTTTGCCCCATCGAAAATGAAATATCCAATTAGCTGGGAAACAACTGCAATCCGCATCAACTTGAACTGCGTACTTCACTACCTACAGTTGCATTTCTTGGCTATTTCTATAACCAATTGAGAATGTAAAAATACCAGGAAAAGCATTTACAAAAGAAAAAGTACAAATCTTTTGCAAATGTGAATTTACCTCATTGATGCTCTTATGCAATGTCACACAACTTTCCTTGGACAAACTTGTAGCATGTTGAAGAGGATGAATTCTTGCCTGGATGGGGAATCCATGAAAAGTGATGAAATACAAATGTTTTGCCACTAAGTGAGAAGCCATAAAGAAAAGCATGGATCAAGAATTTCCAATCAAGTGATTAATATAACTGGCAGTTTCAAGTTAAATTCCAGCCACCTAAATAATTTTAAGGGAACTATAAAAACAACCACAAAAATATTAATTTCAAAAAAGGGCTGTCACACTGCTTGGACATATCTTAGATCGACATGCCAACCATTAGCGTACGATATTTTCTTTTCACTAAGAAACTACCAATGTTCTGTATGATTTGGAAAAAAGGGGTAAAGCAACGAATTCAATGCTAATTCCAAGGATTTTTACCTCATTTGCTGTCATTTCTTAGTTCATAAGATGCTAATGACTTGTAGGAACTGACAGTTATTTTCATTGAGTTGCATAAGTAGGGTACATCCTTTTGTGGTTCACAAAGTTGCCCAAATAGAACATCACATATGTGCATATTATATTTACAACAATGACACAGATAGCCTCATTTTGGCTAATAATAAGAATCACGGAAGAGAAATATAAATAAGAAATTAAGGTCATAATAATACACAAGTAAAATAAGTTTTGTGGAACAAAGACCAAAAGTCTGTATCTCCAAACAACTTGAAATAGGGGTTCCACCTGTAAAACCAGTATGATGCACATGGAAAATGAAAATGAAAATTTAAGAGAATAAAATAGGGATAGTTTACTTGATAGAGCACTTCATCTGCGACCCAATTGCCGATGCCAGAAATATAACTCTGCATAACACAAGTAGTTTGGAATAAATGAAAAATAATGCTCATACATTCCATTACCCTCTACTGAGGATGCAATATATTGCCCGAAAAGATAAGAAATTATTGTATACTGGATATTTTCTTCTGTAAATATAATAATTTAGTCAGCATGACACATACATATTTGCCATGAAAATCCTACCAATTTGACTGTTCTATAATTGTATTATATGATGACAATGTTTTTTGAGAAAGTTAACCTGTAATAAATAATTTGAAAGAGTACAACGATCCAAAAATATAGGCTATCCACAGGGCAGCAGAAGCTCTATATACAAAAAAACCCCTTCCTAATTGGGGGTGTGAGAGTAAAATCAAGAATCCATTTTTACATAGATACATAGATGAAGTAGCAAAGTGACCACCAAAAAAACCGAGCCAAAATATAGGTATTAAGGGCAATCCTCGATTGCCACCTCCTTAGCGAGAGTGTCCGCTTCCTGGTTTGATTCTCGCCAGGTATGCTTCCGTGAGAGGAGCATATCCCTGCAAAGGTGGTTAATTTCATCAAAAATATGAGCCAAGAACCCGGGGGAGGAGGGGGTGTTATGAGTTTGAAGCCCAGGTGATAACATTCTTTGAATCACCCTCAATGATAATGGATACAATCCTGTGGGGATGAAGAAACTTGAGCCCCTTGAGTAGAGCCGTAGCTTCAGCTTCCATTGAGTCGGCATGACCAATGTTTTTGGAAATAGAGGCGATAGTACCAGGGTGGTTCCTGAGTATAGCGCTGATACCCACACGTCCGGGGTTTCCCAAAGAGCAGCCATCAAAATTAAGCTTGAGTTGGCCCTGATTGGGTGGTCTTTGAAGGGATGCCTGAGGTAGGAGCTTACGACAATGTTCAGCTTGATAAACATTTATTTTTCAATTAGGAATTCACTAATTAATGTGCTGCAAAGATACGTTCTTTTAGGATGGATTGAGGTAATTTTCGGGAAGAAAAATGAAAAAAAAATAAAAAAATACATATGTTGTAAGTGAACAAGTTGCACTGTGAGAGGGTAATGCACCAGCAGAAGCTGGTGGTCTTATTAGGCTCTGGGTACAAGATATTAGATTTGGGTCCAACTTTATTATCCCTCTAAGAGATTAATAAATTATAGAGAAAATAAACATGGGATTAGCACATGTGAGACTTCTAGCCTAAGTTACTTCACAAAAATAATGAACCCGATTAATTATAATTCATTCTATTTCAGGACTCAAGAAAGCCAAATATGCCTCCTTCCTAACATTGTCAGCTTAATGCAATTTGCTACCAGCTAATTGGTTCTTTTTCTGATCAAAGTTCATGCATTTGGAGAATAATATGTCAATGTTGCAACTGTGTGATTGTGATGCAGTCCAGCTACACGGAACAAACTTCATGGCTGACATTCTTCAGAGGTGTTTTCGAGCTTAGTTCGATAAGAAAAATCCATTTCCAATACGGCTCACAATAACGATTTCAATATCAGAGAGTAAAGCTAAGCATACATGAAGCTGGAGTATCATTTCAGGTTTTCTTAGGGCCCCCATCTTATTTTATTTCATTAGGGGCAAAAATGTCCAGCTTGGACAGATTTTAGGGAAAATATCATTTACCCCTGCACTTATTTCATGGTAACCCCCACCTTTTATCCCTATCTAGCAGCATTAAGAAGTTCACAAATATTTCAGCCCAACCCCTCCAAATGTCCCCGCTATCCTTTTTTATTTTAATCCCTGTTAAGTGCCCCAAACTAATTCTTAAATGACACTCAAAGTCATTTCTCTCTTATTTATCACAACTCTTAAACCCAATGTCGTATGTTGGTGAATCACAAAAGGACATGAATCACCACCAGTGTACTCCATGCTACAATTTGTGCTAGTAGGAAGAGAGAGAAGAGGGGTACAAAGGATTAGGTTTATGGGTTTTGAGAAATAAGAAATAAATATGAAAGAGAGAGAAAGGATGCAAGTGTCATTTGAGAATTAGTTCGTAGCAAAGGACGGAAGGGACATTTGGAGGCATTGGAATGAATTTTTTTTTTTTTGCTTTTTGAGAATTGTTAACTTAGGAATGAAATATTTATAAGCTTCTTAATGCCGCTTGATAGGGATAAATGATAGGGGGTTGTCATGAAATAAGTGAGATTTTTAGGGACCATGACAATATTTTCCTGAGATTTAAATAAGAAATTTTAATTACATTAGAATCAAAGTTAGAGCGTCTAAATAAAGTCTATAAATAGGGGTTGTAATAGGGTCTTTCATTCAGAACTGATTGTTGTTTAATAACATTGTTCTTTGGAATTCCAGAGATATTGTTGAGCCATTAAAGCTAGGCTTGTTAGCTTCCCCTTTTATTCAATCGATTATTAGAATCTTTGAGTCTTTCCTTTTGTTTGTTCAAAGTTGCAACATCCGGAATCAGAGTAGGTCATTTTGGCCCTAGCACGACGACATGCTGCAAGTTTCCAAGATGGATGCTAGAGGATGTGGTGGTCATTACGAGGTGGTGGATCTGAACGTAAGTAGGATGAATTTGATGATCCAATGAGGAGAATGAGGAATTGGAGCATGAGTTGCGACACAGCCGTTTGAACCAGATTTCATCATTCATAACAGTGATGGGTCCAATGCCGAGAAGGTGAACCCGTTCCACAACCAGGGGAGATAAAGTCCCATATTAGAGGATCGTTTGGTTCGAACTTTAAAAGGGTCGGATCCAAGAATTCAGATTGGTGTGCATGACTTTCCATAGCTTTGAAATAGTATGTGATGACTCCCATTCTCTTGATCTGATTGGAAAGCTAGTACTGAGACTCCTTTAAGAATTCTTAGAAGAGAAGAAGATAAAATTTGTGGCTACTTGGTCGAAGGGCCATGCCCTAATTTGGTGGCAACAATTGCAAGGAAGTTGAGTTTGAAAAGTAAAAGATAAAATTGTGACTTGGAAGAAGATAAAGTCATGCTGGAAGGCAAAATTTCTTCCCTCAAATTATAGGGTTTAGGCAATTTGAGCTCCACCAAGCATAAGACTTAGTACGAGCACACTGTTTGAGGTTATTCTGGCTCAACAGGTGCCAGGACAAAGCAACAAAAACTGAAGGGTAGAAATTTTGGTCAAATGTACGTGCTTATCGGAAGAAGAGGCTGGCTAGGAGAAGGATGAGACGCTGTGGGAGTACGAGGGTTTGATCCCCAATGAGGAGGTTGGGAACTCATGGTGGGGGAGGCTTGTCACACTACCAACTTGGTGCATGCGTGCCGAGAACTCATGGTGGGGCAGGCTTTTAAAACACCAACTTGGTGCATGCGTGCTGACTAAGGACTTCGTCCCTGAACCTCCCTTGGCCCAAGCAATAGGCGAAGGAATGGCTCACAAGTCCTGCAAGAACTTGTGCCACTTGGCTATATAGAAGCATCAATCTTGGTTCGAGTTCTTTGGGCCAACACACCTCTAAGAGGGAGGTACTAATGCCTTGGACCAACCTACCGATCATGGCAGAAACGGGCTGGTGAGGGGAGTGGTGCTTGGACGCACAGGCCTCCACACTCACATATGTGCACAGGAAGAGCTGCATTCAGAGTGTGGGCTGGAATGGTTTCTTTGGCACCCCTTGTCTACAGTTGGCAGCCAGGTGTCCTTTGTATTTGAATTTCAAATTCTGTAACCTGGGGTCTATTTAAACCCCAGGTCCCAACCCTTGGTGGGAAGTTTTTGGGAGTATACTTCTAATTGTATGGTGAGCAATAATGCTTGATTACAGCCCTTGAACCCCTTGTGTTCCTTGTGTGAGTAGTGCTTGTGAGTGGTGTGTTGCATTGGTGGAGATGAAATATTATTGGCCGAGGCTCAAGAGAGATGTCAGTCAATATGTAGAGCGATGCAAAGTATGTCAGCTAGCCAAAGCACGGTCATAAAATACTGGCTCCTCATGGATTTCGTGGTGGGACTTCCTCGCATTGCCTGAGGCTGGAACTTTATATTTCTAGTGGTCGATCACTGCTTGAAAATGACATAATTTATTCCTGGTAAGAACTCTCTTGATACCACACAACGCAGCTGATTTGTTCTTCAAAGAGGTCGTTTGTCTTCATGGTGTTCCTAGAACCATTACTTCTGATAGAGACACCCGGATTTAGTATACTAGCATTTATCATCATCCATAGATTGGTGGTTAGACAGAGGTTGTTAAGAAAAGCTTGCGAAGTGTTGCAGAAGACAAGCCTTCAAAGTGGGATTAGATTGTGCCACAAATTGAAGATTGTGTCACAAATTGAATTTGTCTATAATCCATAGGACAATCACCATTTGAGATAATGTATGGACAGTAGCTGAATAAGGTGCTAGATTTGGGACCGCCACATGAGAAAAAGCAAGTGATGATGCTGAAGCCCTACCCAAGCATCTTCAGGAAGTTCATCAGTACATTCGAGAAAAGTTTCAAGAAACTAGTAGTATAAGGCCGACGCTGATCAGCACCGAAGCCATGAAGAGTTTAATGAAGCTGATTTAATGATGGTGTATCTTAGGTGATAACGCTTTCCTGGTGGCAAATATCATGAACTCAAATACAAGAAGATTGAATCATGTCACGTGCTACAAAAGATTGGCAATAAAGCATATAAGATTGAGCTTCTAGAGGGACACGGGATATCTCTTAACATCTCTGATCTATATGAGTATCATGGAGATTTTGTTGATGCAAGGCTACTGAATGGATGATGCAAATACCTAAGCCAGTTGCTGATCAGATCCAAAAGGTTTTTGACATTTGGGCCATTACTAGCAGTCACGGTTCCTATAGTCAATATTTGGTCCAAGGAAAGGCAAGCCTAAGTTGAGGAAGTTTTGGATTTTAGAGGACCTAATGAAGATTGATCTGGAAGCATTGACGAAGTTCACGGATGATAAGAATTCAAAGGAGAGTTCTCCCTAACCAGGGGAAACTAGTGCGGTCTGGCTGTTAATTTTATAAATTTGTGTTTCAAAGTGATATGTTATTAGAGAAATTATTTTGGACCATTTTGTTGAATGTTAGTCATGTGACTATTTTAGATATATATTCACAATATGGTCATTTAATTATAAGGACTTCCAGTACAATGTAGACACCAAGGTACAAATCAAGGTTTAACTTTTTCTCACCTACTTTTTATGCTTGACTTGGGAAGTTATGATACTTGCTACACTAATTATTTTGAGAAGACATGTGATGGATGTCAATGTGTGACATCTTACAACTGCTTAAACACATGTGATGTCATGTCTCCCCCATCTTCATACATCTAGATTATCCCTTCATCTCTCTCTTCCTTGGGTTACTCAATCTCTGTCCCTCATTTATATATGTTCTCTCTTTCATAATATTAAGTTTTCTCTTTCTATTTAAAGTACCATGTTTATGATTTCATGAGCACAGTGAATTAAATGATGTGCATGCAATGGTTGATGCACCCATACACAACTTCATTTCATCATCAAATGTGTCTCTTTCCTTTTACATAGCTCCCTGTTTTACAGTTTATCAGATACCAGTTCCACTTACAAGGGCAATTTTATTTATCTGATTTGATGGAGTTAAAGAAAATCATCTCTTTGTTTCACTATCGTCTAGACATACATGTTTCTGTACTCTAATATTTATTCAAATCGATGCTTGTTGTATTACTGGCAATTGGAAGATGAATCAGATTTGTAGCTGTGGTTTTAGATAAGTTTTTGAGTGTGCAAATTATTAACTCGAGAGTTGTGTAACTATCTAGCTGTATCCTGGATTATGTTGACTCTTGACCCAATATTATCTTGGTTCTCATACCAAGCGGGGGGAGTTCAATACTTCAAAGAGTGCAAGACCATCCTGTGCGTCCATGTTCCTAATAAATTTCTGTTCGAAGAGGAGACTGCTGAACTTTAGTTTCACACGGATCAAGAAAATTCAACACCAACTACTTGCAACAAACTTCAGGGCTGAATATGTTTAAGCCCTCAAAGGTGTTTTTCAGTTTGGTTTGCTTAGCAAAATCCAATGATAACATTGAGTTACACTGCCATTTCCTGAATGGTCATAATACGATTTCAACATCGGAGCACAAATTTACACCTAAAAGAAGTCGGAGTATCATTTCAGGGTTTTCTTAGGATGAATCTGTCTTATTTTATTTCACCAAGATTAAAGTGTCAAGTTTAGTACATCAGAATTAGAGTCAGGGAATCCAAATAAAGACCTATATATAGGGGTTGTAATAGGGTTTTTCATTCAGAATTGATTATTGTTTAAAACCTTTGTCGTTTGGAATTCCAGTGAATTTGTAGTCATTGAAGCTAGGTTTGTTAGCTTCCCCTTTTATTTTGAATCAATTATCAGAAATTCAGAATCATTTCAGTCATTCTTTTTGTTTGTTCGAATTGGCATCAAAGCTACAACTAGATTTAAGGGAAATTTTCCTCTAACAGGTCTTACTGCATTCAAAAGAATTGTAAATTTAAAGGGCCTTCACCTCTTTGAAGTGCCCACTCAACATGTGACACACAGTGATGTTGCATCTCATATTATCATCACCAAACATTGCTGAGCTATACAAATTGTTTTTTATTTAGTTAAGTCTAATCATGCATTTTAAAATAGTGAATTTGACGACACTAAAGTCTCAGTCAAGATATGCACCAGTCGAAGTTCATTGTGAAACCCATGTTAGTTTCCCTTTTATTTAACTAGTGTTTCAATTTGCGAATGTGCATTACAATTGTTAACTTACAAAATGCTTATAATTTGTCTAGCTCAACTTTTTACAAAATACTATGAAAGATTATTCATTCAATCCTCATGCTGTCAATTTGTCATACAGTAACATACAAAGTTTCCTAATAAAAGAACAGTAACAGTCTGAGCAAACAAACCGATGTAGCACCTATATGTATTGTATACACTTTCCAACTATATAACTTACAACAATGTGATTTAAAGCATCAAGTGCCTCATTTTCCAAGGGTTGCATCACTTGAAGCCCCAAGGTAAGGGCTTGGCATTTCACCCCATCCATCTGATTGTCTGCATAGGCCCGCTCCCAAACGTAAAACTTTATTAAAAAGTGGCTCTAGGAGAGACATATTTGCGTCTTCACTGTTATTGAGTGTCAGTTTTCACCAATGTCTTGTCCATAAGCACCTATTTCATATTTCATCCTATGCATCATCAACGTCAAAGCCTTTTCCCTACTAATTAGGGTCCGCTATACGAATCGTGCTCCGCCATTCTGCTCTATTAAGGGTTATACCCTGAGTCAGGTCATATATCCCCATATCTTTTATCACTACTTCCAACTATGTCCTTTTGGGCCTATCCCTTGCCCTTTTTGCCTTCCATTTAAACTAACTCACACCTCTCAACAGGTGTTGTACTGGGTTTGTGCCACACATGGCCAGCCCACCTATGTCTACTCTCTCTCATCTTATCACCTATTGGTGCCACACCTAAATTTTCTCAAATGTGTTTATTTGGAATTATATCCCTTCTTGTCTTGCCACTCATTTATCTCAACATCATCATCTCCGCTACACTCATTCTATGGGTATATTGTTTTTTGACCGCCCAACATTCAACCCAATAGAATAAAGTTGGTCTCACAACTGTCCTCTAGAACTTGTCCTTCAGCTTCATTGGTATGTGGCAATCACATAAAATTATGGCTGCTCATCTCCACTTCGCTTACTTAGCTCTAATTCTATGTGTGACATCTTTCTCAATCTCTTTATTTTCCCAGATTCTCGACCCAAGATATCGAAATGCGTTCTTTTCCTGGACGACAATTTTAACTACTTCTTTGTCTCTATTCCTATTATTACTAAACTTGCATTCCATATCCTCTGTCTTTGTCCGGCTAATTTTAAACCCTTTAGATTCTAGAGCATCCCTCTAAAATTCTAACTTTGTGTTGATGTTGTTCAGGTCTCATGATTAAAACTATGTCATTTGTGAACAACATACACCACGGTACCTCATCTTGTAGGTGTCTAGTTAAGTCATCCATAACTAAGACAAAGAGGGCAAAATGATTACATGAAAAATATTGTATTAAGTCTAGGGCCATTTTGGTCATTAAAAATAAGTGTTTTAGCCAAAATAAAAAAAGTGAGAAAAGTAAACTTTTGAAAAAAGATTTCATCCTATGCAATAGGGGCCAAATACAATGTGTGCCTCCTTATGAAGCACATGCATACTCTTGTACTGCACTTTAGCATCTTAAACGACAATTTTTGTAGCAACTTTTCCACACCAACACTAGTTAGTGCAAGCAGATATGATGCTTAGTGTACAATCTAAATAATACAATAAGCACTGTAAACAATGTGTAAATCAACAACCGCATTATTTAGATCTTATTTAAATCTGTAAGTTTCACGTGTTCCAAATATCCAAAAATGAAACCATCCAACTTTGATCTCTCAATAAAGGGGAATAATTTTGGAGATTGCATATAAGTAATGTCTTTGCCTTGCAAGTTTTCTTTAGGCAACCATGCTCTCCCTGCCTCTACAAGCCTGAATTACAGCCTCCAGCCCTGGTTCTAATACAGTAAAAATTCCTACAGGTTCATTACTAAGTTATTTCAATGTTTTTTTCTGTCCTCTCAATATTTTTGCACCATTTCACTGTTTTGACATTCTACAGAAAACATTAGGTTTGAAGGACAAACATCAACAAGTTCAATGAATCACTTCTGTTGACTCCTAAAAGAATCTCCTTCCAGATTCTTTTTAGCTGTTTGTCTATTGTATATTCAGTTGAACTTTCAATTGGCTTATATTAAGCTGCTCGTATTTACCAACAAAAGGTACTCAGAGATCAGGGGGATCAACTCTGGCACCTAAAGTGACCCCCAAGCGATGCAACATGGGGTAGCCTCACCTAAGGCAATCGCTTTTGACAACACATAAAAGCTATGTAATATGGCACGTCATGTCCATAGTTTTGCATGTCAATTTGCGTGTTGACATGCCAAAGACAAGACACCTGCATCAGAGACTTGAGAAAGACAGACACTTCTTGTTGACATTGAACCTCATTACAAAGTAGTTTAATGTCAGCTAAAACCCCATATTCACCTTTTCTGAATGATGTATGGAAATATCTGAATAAGGCCAATTTTGGGATTACTCCTAATCACATCTATATCAGATGCTGATACACGTATCTGTGCCTTTTAAACATAGTCCTGGACAAGTTAAAACATTTTTCATGGATACCATTCATTGCAATCAAAGTATTGAGAGTCGACTTTACTCAAAATTGACATCCTTTCTGTACAGTATAGGAACATTTTAGATGACAAAAGATCTCATGCATGAAATATTATATATTTTCCAATCATGCACAATTGTTTCTAGAAAGTGAACAAGTATTTAATAGCTCTGGAAATTCATATACTAGTCAGATGTCACTAACCTGATCTAGTAAAAGAGCCTTAATCCCGAGCTTCTTTTTATTCAAAGAATTGGCAAATTCATCAGCCGTCATAGGCTCAAGGAGTGCGTCGGGACCTAGCTCAGATATTGGTGGTACAGAGGTAGGCTCCAGGAACATGCAAGGAATCGCAAAAATAATGATAATCAGTCCAAAGTCCATGGATGTCATCATTAACTTAATAATAGTGTTTCTAAGGAATGAGAAATACATCTTGAAGCAATCGCACTCTTGCAAAACGTCTCTTATCAGTGAAAGACAACTCCAAGCCATCATCTAACTGCATGTAACAGAAATATCGTTGATGAGTGATACACAAAGAGATGGAAAATCAGCCATCTATTATATACACGTCCTAAGATATGAAATGCATGCCAACATGAATTAGAGATAAAAGAAATGATTAAAGATAACTAAAATACATTGTAGACTTCACTTCAAAAGACAAATCTTAGATTACTAGATGCATACAGAAACTTCGTCTCAGGATCAGATACGATGTTAAGCAAAACATTTATTTTTACTACTTCATATCACAGGTAACAAAGGTTTTGCCTTAGGAAATGGGCTTGGGTCAAGACGGTAGAGGCTAAGTTTCCAAAGCCCAACGTCTCAAGTTCCATTCCTATGTACCCTTGTCAAAAAAAAAAAAGTTTTGCCTTCCCGAAATCACTACATTCACATCAGATTTTCCTAAATTTCTTGACTGATTCTTTTCTTGTTTCTCCTATATAACTAATTCATATCTTACGGCTGGGTAAGCGCAATAACTGCAGAATTTCCATGGTGTTCAATGGAAAAATACCATCGAGAAGCTATTCAGAACACTGCTCCACTCCCCAATAATATAACAGAGATGGAAGTTGGAAACAGCCTTTGGCATCCTTCCATCACTATTGTACTATTTAAAATAGAGCACCGCAACCACATCATTAGGTTTCCTAATGTGGAGCCAGCAAACAAAGCCTTAATTTAAGAAACATTAATATGGAAAATTTGATCTTATTTGCAATAAGGCATGAAATGCACATAAATGCAAACATAAAAAATATACATATACATACACATATTTGTGTTTGTATCACACATGAGAGAGAGAGAGAGAGAGAGAGAGAGAGAGAGAGAGAGAGAGAGAGAGAGAACTCACAGTTGTGCAGGTTCTCTTTACCCCAAGTAACCCACATATCGAAGTCAGGAGAAATTTGTTTGCCATTAGATGCAAAGAAACTATAGTACACCATCAGCTATATTTCATCTTCATTATAGAACGATTGATTAGATTCCAGGTCAATCTTATGGAGTCATCAATAGCCTCATACACTTAATGATTTAGTTCTTTCCAACACCAATACCTTCAGGAATCTAGGACTGAAGTTTTCTGGGTCATATCACTAAAATAAAGAAACAAATAGCCCTGGCCCAGTAATAAATTCAAAACATCATTACAACAGTTTGGAACTTTGAAATTTTCTTTAAAATGGCAGGAGTGGTTATTTCCTATTCCCAATACAATTGATCCGCAAGCACATACATATCTAAAAAACTCAACCTCCAATCCCTTTCAGTCAATCATTCTCATACCACAATAAAGATGACAAATGTTAACCTTAGGGGCACTTGAGTCAAAATGAAGTATAAGAAAGCTGGTCATACAAAGAACGATGTAGTCCAGTAGTCCCTCCATATATACAAGAAAGGCAAATTTTCATAAATATCCCTTATAATCTGTGGTATTCAAAAATATCTACAAGAAGGGCAAATTTTCATAAATATCCCTTATAATTTGTAGTATTAAAAAAATATCTCCAATTTTCATATTTTATGCTTATATCCCTTTTTCGCATTTTTCTTTTTTTTTTAATCCAAAATACTCAAGTTTGGAACTTGAAGTTCTGAACTGACTTTTTGATAATTGGGGCTACTTTGTGGTAATTGGGGCAGTTTAAAACTTCAAGTTCTGAACTACCCACCCTAGTGTTTTACCCATGCAAAGAAGTAGAGCTTGCTTATGTGGAAGCACATTGTAATTTTAGTCATTCAAATAAAATAACTATATAAATTCATCACAGCATATTGTTGATAGATGCTGAAAGGGAGACATCATGAGATAATACACCCAAAAAGGGTACAACTGTAACAGGACAAAAAACCCTTACTTCAATAAATACTTTGGAGTATTTGGAAGGCCATTCATCAGTATCATTTACAGCAGCTCTGCAAACAAAGGTAAATAAGTTGCAGTACATATCAGAAGGTATACATAAAAGAACCACCAAAGATGAAAGTTAAGCATAGACACAGGCGTGCAGAGATGACAAGCTTAATGCTCAAAAGATGACAGTGAAATAGATGACATGAGGATGCCACCATCTCATGGCATGTTGGCTCCCTTCAAACTTGATGATAGATCCAATGTTATTAGATTACTTTGGAGGGCTCTAAGTTTCAGCCAGAAGAATGGAGATGAAAAGGCATGCGAGGGGTATATTTATAGGTTTTTTTTTTTAAAATTGAGGGGTATATTTATAGTTTGATGAAAAGGATTTCAAATTTTATAGTTTTATAAAATTATAAGTATGCGAGGGGTATATTTGGAAATAAAACCATTATATGCAAAACACTGAGGATTGATTCACTTCATTTCGGTTTGGGAGCTGAAGCCAAAGTGAGTCAAATCTGGTAACATTGGATAGATCCAATTAGTTATTACAACCGGAGGAAAAATGCAGGATGTACATAATCGATGAGATATACAGTCTTTGAGCAGGTAAAATCCATGAGAAAGAGCATAAAAAATGGTTAAATCCGGTACAAACTACATATCTGGCACTGAAACACCAATAGGAACACGACAAGCTGAGCAGATCACAAAGCAACAAAGCTGGATAACAATACAATGGTACACAAGCTTTGTTGATACAAAATTGTAAAGATCCATAGGGATACATTTCCAAAGGGCGTGCAGTAGGAAACCATAAATCTGCATGCAGCTTATGTTGCAAAAGTGATAGCATATTTCCACCACCCTTCAATCCAACCCATTCCTATATGGATATAAAAGACACTCTTGAATGAAATCTTGACTCAGAATCTCAGTAAGCATGAACTATTTCTGTATGCAGATTGCCTCTGTGATAAGACCATTTGGGCCCCCCTCAATCCGAGCTGTGTCCACCTCATGAAATGCTAATGCACTTTATATCACATGACAGATCCAGTTCATGATGTAGTTATCAAGATACCCAGTGCTCTAGATAACAACATTTCCACAGAAAAGAGCCCAAGGATCACCAGATTATAGTTTGATGAAAAGGCATTGCTCATTTGCTCTTTTGAGATTTTATTTCTTCGCCTGTTTCTTCTTTTTTTATAAATTCTAACATGCTCAAGAACCGCCTCTAGATTCTACATCACATGAATCCCTTGAATCCTTCCACGACTAGTTTGAAAAGATAGGAGTGAAAACTTTTGAAGACTCCTCTTACCATCAAAGTATCCCTGAGGATGGCTATTGCTAATGATAGGGTATGGGGATCATGATATGAAGTTCAACCCAAACACAAACTTTTCTAGGAACCCAAAACGGCTCAGCAGATTTAGAGCTAGTTCATAATCCCTAAAAAACTATTGTAGTAAGGATAAAATGTAAATTTAACCACCAATTTCTTACTAAATAATTATATATGATATTAACAAGCAGTGTTCAAAAAAGCAGACTGCCTAGCGCCTAGGCGGTCCAGAAGGCTTGGGCGCATCGCCGAGACCTAGGCGGTCAAACTGGGCGGCAGTACCTGGGCGCCAACCTAGGCGGTACGAAACCGCCTAGGCGTGCACCCAACGCCCAGCCCTAGGCGGTCGCTCAGGGCTTGCGCCCCACCTAGGGGCGGAAATTTTTATTTTCTATTGCTTTTTTTTTAAAACATAAAGGCTTTTAAGGATAAGTTTTAAGTTCATTTGAAACCTAAACCAACAAGAACCTATTGTAGAGAGAAAGAAACTTTAAAGAAACTAATTTTTGTGATTTTTATTAGATCAAAGTGTTTCTCAAAGTTACGAAAAATCATCCAAACATCACCCTGGTAGATTAGATTTAGTTTTGGAGTTATATAATCCTATTACAGGGTGTTTTTGATTATTTTAGTACCTGAAAACATCACAGAGGTAGGAGTTTAGAGTTCAAGCAATCAAAGTAAGTACAAAACTTTATTTTTTAGATTGCTTGCTTCATTTTGAGATGTTTTCTTCAGGATTTAGTCGAAGTGGAGAACGGGGTTGGAAATATGGATATAACCCGAATTCAAAAGACAAAAATTGCATTAGATACAATTATTGTGAAAAAGATACAAAAGGGGGCATAAACCGGTTTAAGAAACATGTTGCTGGTATTAAAGGGGATATTACCCCTTGTAAAAATGTTCCTGAAGCTATTAGATAGGAGATTAAGCAATATATGAGTTTTGTAAAACAAAAATAGCAACAAAATCCTTGTAATTTGAATAGATCTATTTCTGCTTCTTCTATAAGAAGTGATCCGGGTTGGAAGCATGGTTATAACCCAAAACTAAACGATAGAAATTGTATAAGGTGTAATTTCTGTGAGGAAGATACCAATGGGGGTATTAACAGATTCAAGAAACACTTTGTTGGTATTAAAGAGAATGTTGCTTCTTGTAAAAAGGTTCTTGAAGCTATTCGGGATGAGATTAGACAGTTTTTGAATTTAAAAGAACCAAAAAATGATGAAAATGAGCCTTGTTCTATGGAAATATCTTCTCCAGGTTCTTCTAGAAGTGCTGAAACCCGAATCCGAATGACAAAAATAGTATTAAATGTAATTATTGTAGAAAGGATACTAATGGGGGTATTTACCGGTTTAAAAAACACCTTGCCGGTATTAAGGGGGATATTGCTCTTGTAAAAATGTTCCTGAGGCTACCAAGGAGGAGATTATACAATATTTGAGTTCAAGGAAGCACAAAAAAATAGAAAAGGGAAGGGCAGCCAAGACTCCTAGGGTCTTATCTGCACGTACTAGTAAGAGGGAGGTAGAAGAAGAGAAGGAAGATGCAGATTCAGAAGAAACAAAAGGGGACAAGTGTTATATTGAAGAGGGAGATGACTCTGATGATGATGACCTCGAATCTGATGGATATGATGAGGCATACCCTATTCCTTCTGATGATGATGATGACTGAAGACTCTTGGTGTTGAGTGTTGACTGTTCATTGTTGAGTGTTGGCTATTGTGCCCTAGACTGTAGTCTGTATATTTTCTTTTTCTTATTTTTAGTTTCTACTTTCTAGTTTCTAGTTCTACTATCTAACTCTTATGTGTACAGCCTACAGTGTATCATACTATCAGTGTATGCTTGTATGGTTTTACTGTTTTAGGCTTTTAGCATTGTATGAAAATATGGATTATGGTCTTATGGAGTATCAAAATTCTCTTCTCGCCTTCTATTTTCTTTATTTTCAACTGGGATTATGGTCTTATGGATTATCAAAATTCTTATGAATTATCAGAATCAGATTATCTTTCTTTTGTTTTTTGTTTTTTTCAACTGGGCCGCCCAGATTCTGGGTGCCCACCTAAGCCCTGGGCGGCCTGGAGCCCCATGGCCACCTGGGTGTCGCCTAGCACTTTTGAAACTATGTTAACAAGAAATTAAGAAGAAAATTTTATGTTGATATATTTAGAAGAAAAAGAAATTATTATCTCCACAAATCAAGCTTTATATGAAATTGAATAGTTTTTCATAATTTATTTATTTTTTATTCTTATAAGACCTCTTTTTAGTTAATATTACAATTTAGCTTTAGTCCTGATTCCTCAAGGCTTGTGCATTAGGCCCCCCTAATTCTTGATATATAAAAATAAAACATGCAAGATCAAAGTCTGTCAATGATACTTTCTAGTTAAATAAAAAACATTGATATGCATCCTATCACATCAAAATTTCTTGACATATAGCAAGTTGCATATGAATGATGTCAACTCACAAATAAAAAACTTGTGAGGCAGCAGTTGCCAATTACATCACAACATTGACTGAAATGAGTGCATACATGATACAAAAGCTTATAAACGATAATAAGTCATGAATGTAAATGCATAATCCCACCTTTTGTATTTTGTCACAGCTACACCCTTAATATATACAGCTCCAGACATCCCTGTAATGAGGCAAACAGCAATAAGCACACTCACTAATAACCGCAAAACAGGAAGCACACTCCTATCCACTATAAGCTTTAAGTAACTTTTTAGGTATACTGTATGGAGAGGTCAAGAGAAGTTGCACTGTATTATCCGATGACTTGTGAAGGTGCACCAAGCACATAGTGAATCAGTGTGAATGTGTGTAGTGAATCGACACTAGTGCTTATGGTAACATGTGTGCATTGTTTAATTATAGTGAGACCAAGGTATTGTTGAAAAAGCCTGACGAGGAGAGTTTTTCTATGTCTACTCATAAACCTAAACAGAAAAACTCAGAGCCACCAACGATGTTTCCCAAAAAACTACCAAAAAGAATGTGACCCACTTGAAAAGGTATGGGCCAATTGATAATTTGCAAGGGTTTATAATTTCCCAACTCAAAACCATGAAACCCAATTGCATTAAATGTGCAAAGTTTGAGTTCCTTTCAAGATACCTTCTTTTAGTCCCAAGATTAAGGCGAACCAAGCCTTTCCATATCGAAAATTTTCCTTTTTATTTAGGTAAACAACTTCAGAACCAACAGCCAAGGAAATTGGAGTTTGATCCATCTTCTAAGAAAAACAGTGCGATCGAGAAAGCGTGCTCCATCTAAAAGAGACAGACTTCTGGGCATCAAACTCTTGCTAGCACATAACATAAAAGTTTTTCCACAGAGAAGATAACATAAAAAAGACTTGCATTCATGCACAGATATTCTATCAGAAAGTTGCAGACCAGTATAAAGAAACACCAATAATCAAATAAATCAATATCGATTCAAGGCACAATATAATATTCTAGAACAAATTGCCAGACTATGTGATAAGGAAGAGAAAACTAAAAAATAATATAAAACCAATAAGGCAACGTTAAAAAGAAAAAAAGAAAACCAACAAGGCAAAAAAAAAGGTTGTTTTTTTTGTTTTACCAAATTGAAAGGTGGGGAAAGGAGGGGAACCAAGCTGGAGCCACAAGTGCTTCCCCTTTCTATGCGCAGCAACAATGGTCTTTCCCACTAATGATTTCTCAAAGTTGGGGGGAGAGACGCCTTCAATGACTTTTGGGTCGTCTGCAACTTTGGCAGATTTGATCCTTTTGCCGATGCAATGCTCTTCCACGGCCCTGCGGGCTGCCTCCACCTCTGGAAGCTCAGGCATTCTCTTTCTCTCTCTAAAGCTCGAGCTGGAAGATAGAAAACTCGTGCAAGACTGTAAAAACCATTCTCTCTCTCTCGCGCAGTGAGGAGTAGCAGAGAAGGATTCCCAGGTCACCCACTCTACATCTCTGGATATTACGCGCCTCCTCTCAATTGAACAGTTTCCACTTTGCAGCGCTCTGTCCTGCGAGTACAGCGTAGTCCCGCAGGAGAAGATTTTAGGCTTGCTCTACGTCCCCCTAAAAATTTAAACGCGTAGCATCCTGCCCTCCCCCATGTTATGGAAAACTCTTAAAAACGCGGATCGGTGTTTCGCCCATGCCGATGTTTTGTTGATAGCAGTTGAACGGAGCCGCAAACAGCTGATGTGCGTTTCGTCGGTTCGTTGCGGTCTTTTGATCTACGATGTTTAAAAATTGGATGACGCCGAGTCTATAGGTAAAAATATTATTTATTTTCAATGCGGGCGGGCTTTCCTTTGATTGCGGGAAACTAAACGATCTCTCGAAATTTGGAAAGCCTTGCTTTATTAAAAACAAAGAATTTAGTTTTTTTAAGAAATTTTTTTACATAGAGTTGTAATTTTAAAATGTAGAATTAAGATGCACCATAAAAATCTACTAAATAAAGCTATTTTGTGGTTGAAAAATTCTCCAATTAATCATCTCAATATATATATATATATATATATATATATATATATATATATATATATATATATATATATATATATATAAAAGGATTTTGAGTCCTAAAACTAGTATAATTTTACAACAAATTATCTCGTCCATCCATTTTCATGATTTTTATATGTTAATAGATCTACTTGATTTGAATCATTTTTAGAATTTAAAATTTTATAATTAGAGATGAAAATAGATTTTCAAGACATCCTAAATATTTTGAATAATAAAAGTACATATAAATTTAGAGGTGCACCTTAATTTGATTGTTGAAGGTTGCAACCATATACAAACGACACTTTTTTTTAAAACAATCGAAAGAAAGTTATTGTAAGGAAGTTTTGGATGGGAGTGTTTAATAATTTACTAGAAGGTTAAGGAAGTTCAATGCACACACTCTCTCTAATCATGGCAGCCCATTCTCTCTCTCTTCTTCTTCTTCTTTTTTTTTTAGTGTTCACTTGGCTTGAGTTGCTATAAAAATGTGTTATAGACTGAGCCCATATAAAGAAAAACTAAAAACTTCTGCCCTCTAAAGGAAAGCGTGGGCTACTCTCCTCTAGGGACATTCTTGGCTTTGAGACACCATTGAATTACATTTTCCATATCACCCTCTACTATTACTCTTTGATGATTACATTGCAGTTGAACGACCACTTCTTTGAGTGCGTGCAATCAGCCTTATTTGCCATGCCAAAACTAAGTCCGGCATTGTAACTTCAAATAGATTTTCCAATATAATCGCCCTCCCCTATCTCTAACTCTCCTCTATCTATACTTTTTGTCTCTTTTACTCTTTTCCTTTCTAACCATGATCTCTCTTTCTAACCATGTCACCCCCTAATTTATCCAGATTCACCGCCTTCCTATTTTGGGACATTCATGTCTTTAAATAAAACATTTTCCAGCTGATTTGGAGGACCTACAAATGAAACCCTAATTCCCCATTCATAGGAAACTGCAACCTAAACCTAGACTTAAGCCATTCAAACACTAGATTTAGAAATTGCTCCAACCAATTTCAGAGATAAAAACAAACTATTTTTAGTCATTTAAAACCCTAAATGTAAAATATTCTTCTCTTCCTTAGGGTGCAATCAATCATTTAGGATCATCATTCTCCAAGATCAAGGAATAAGAACTTCATCTTTGTCATCTGAGCCAAGCCCAACTCCAAGTGCTGGCCTAAGGGTCAGGTGTTTCAAGCTCTTTCGGTCTTTTGTTTCAATTTTCTCTTTCTGTCTTTTGTTTCAATTTTTTATTATTATATATTTATTTATTTATTTATTTTCTTCATTAGATATGATATTCTTGTTTTTTTCATTGTTCTCTTTACTTTATTGATGATCATCTTTATCCTCTTATTTAGTTTTTCATTTCTATGTTCCTTTATAATTTATTTGCTCTATTATTTTCTTTAGTTTTTTTTCATTATTTATTTTCATTTGCTTCAATAAATTTATTGTCCTTGTTTCCTCTTTATTTGTGTTCCTCTTGTTGTCGTTTCTTTCAGATTTCACACAAACTAAGCCGTCTCGACCGCAGATTTTGCAAAGAACAAGTCTTTTAGATTTATTTCTCTGTAAATTTGAGTTTGACAGAAACCACTATTTTCGACTCTTTTAAATATTAAGTTTGGATACGATCTCGGACAGATCGAACTTTGATTAGTTTGGTCATTTTCAGAATCACATATAAACACCTAGGCAGGTCCGTCACCTTTTGTTAAGCTAATAGGCCTTAAATACAAGCATGACCTACCCCTACAAGTCCTATGAAGGTTCCCAACCTTGGGCTGATAATGTGCGAGCATGGTTAGTTAAGAGTTTATTACATCTAGTCTTGTCGGATATAAGGATTTTGATTTCCTAGCATTTATTTCTCTAAATGTGGCCCTTCTCTTTTCAACTCATTGCTCTATCTCTCAGGGTCTTTCTTCTTTGTTCAACTCCTTTCTCTTTCAAATTTGTCTTTTTCTATCTAATCAATTCCTCTCTCTTTCTCTCTCTCTCATCATTCTTTTCTCTCTTCTATTCCGCTCATACTAGAGCCAGAAGCCTAACCCCTGTGAAGCTTTGTTAGATCATTGCGAAGCTTTGTTAGATTACTGTGAAGCGTAGGTGTAATGGGCCGAGCCTAGGTAGATCTATCCCCTCATGATAAAGTAACATGCCTTAAATACAGGCATGGGCCACCCCTACAGATTCTATAAAGGGCCCCAGCCTAGGGTTGGCAATGGGCCAGCCTAGTTAGGTAAGAGTTTATTGTAAATATGAGATGATTTTGATTTTTTCAACCTTTAAATCTAGGTATGAATTCATCTTATCGAGGGTGGCACAAGTGGTTGTTAATCTCCACTTGAACCATTACAAACAAATATAAGTTCAAGGGAGGTCTAAGGGGTTAAAACTCAAGAAATCTCTAACTTTGTTTATACTATAGTTGGAGAGTGGGAAATGAATAAATTAGTTTTGTAGTGGCTTTCTCGGAATTGGAGAGGTTGTGGATTGGTCAATGGAGGCTTAACGGATTTGTGGGTGAAATTCTTCAAGACTAGAAGGTGATATGTATAAAATATGTGGGATATGACGGAGGTGACTCTAAGGATTTTTTTTTTTTGCAAAAATACTGAATATTATTAAATCAACTGAACTATTTCAATGATAGAGTTAAAATAAATGAGAAGATACAACTACCGAGTCTAAAGAAGCTCTCCTTTCTTAGCCCAGTCGTCCATAACAGGATTCGCTTCTCTGTATACATGATTGAAGCTAAAATTGCTTCCAAAAGAGAGATCCATAAATTTCAGCCATACAAATCGTAAACGTGAATGAGGTCTAGACACACAACTGTAGAAAACCCTAAAAACAATCTATGAAAATAAGAAAGAAGAAACAAACATAAAAGAAAGAAACAACCAACAATAACACAACTATATACGCGGTTCGGCAACGTGCCTACGTCTACGGGAGATGAGAGCTTCTTTACTGGTAATGGAAAATAGGGTTACAATAACTCTCTTCCTCACGCCTCTCTGTTCTTTCTGATTCCAAAAAAAATTGTGTTTTTCCCTTTTAATCCTAAATGACCACCATCGCAACAATATATATCGAGTCCTAGATAAACGATACAAATTACTGAAATACCCTATGTACGGATATAAAAATTTCCCTCAGGCCTTCAGCCCTTAGGGCTTTTAACGGCTCTCCAGAGTCGTCTCTTTAACTCCACTTTTTGTAGATATTTTTCCTTAAAAATACAAGACATCAATCCTCAACAATAACTGCACAAATTAATAACATTGATACATTCCCCAAACCTTTCTCCTTCCCCAAACCTTTCTCCTTCCAAATTATCACACCATGCAGGGAACCTTTCTCCTTCCAAATTATCACACCATGCAACAACACTGCCATTTCCGCATGATTGGCTGTTACCTCTCCACAAGGTGCAACATAGCAAAAAAAAATATTACCCTCTCTTTCTCTACATACACCACCCACGCCTTCCCTGGATTGCCAAATGAGGAGCCATCAAAACTAAGTTTTAAGCATCCCAAAATTGATAGAACCCAAATACATCTTGGTCTTATTTTAATGAATATCAGAGATACCAAATGAGCAGTATTGTTCTCAACATCAATCTTAGAGACTGCCCAACCCTCCTTCGTCACTGTAAACCAACTCCAAGTTTGAAACAAAAAATTGTTTTTAAATTATGCCAATTCCATGGACACTCCGTCAAAAGTCCGATTCTTTCTATCCACATCTCTCATAAAATAGCTCCTCTAAGGATATCCTATAACATTCTCCCAATCTTCGGAATCCGCATATTTTAATCTAATTCGATGGTAAAGGCAATAGCACCCCTACTTTTTGCATCACTTAGCACCATAATTGAAAAATAGAGGGACAATACAAAAATAGGTAATCAGCGCTCTCATCATTTTTGCAAAATAAATACACATTTATAATGATCTTCCCTCTTTTTCTAAGGTTATCAACCGTTACAATTTTGCTTTGAGCCAGCACCCAAATAAAAGCATGCACCTTATGAGGAATTTGCAATTTTCAAATCTCTTTAAACATAGGCTGATTCATGATCATGGAATAACAAATGATATGTAGATTTAACTGAGTAAACACCATTTGTCTCGAACTTCCAAACGGCCTCATCATTTGCATGGTTTGAAATATGAATCCCCTCAAAAGTTTTTAATAAATTCAAATACTGCTCTTTAGCAATGAGAGGTAAATGATTGTATATACATTCATTGACTGTACAATTAAAGATCCCACCTCATTTACCTTTGCTACATGTTGAGCACACACGAGAAAGATTAGGACATAGAAACTTTAAAGGCCTATCAGTGCCTATTTAGAATGCCAAAATAAAGTTGCACCTCTTTTGCCAATTACCTACCTAGAATGACGAATAACAAATGATCTCATTGAAATTGCCCTCAAAACAAATGATTTTCCACCACTTTGCCTTCTGAAACGATATTATAACAATCATTAAAATCATATTTAGATTCCAACACTTCTTTCTAAAGGAAACTATCATTTTGCATAGCTTGCTACCACCCTTTTGCAATCAAAGCTTGGTTCACAAATTTCAGCCTACGTATACCCAAGCCTCCTTCATTATTTGGTATACAAACTCTATCCCAACTGATAAAATAAAATTTTTTGACCTCCTTATCCGATCCCCATAAGAAATTTCTCATTCGTTTATCAAAATTCTTAATGATATCAGCAAACATACAAACTAAAGACATTTGGTATATGGAGATTGGACAATGAAGACTTAATCAAAGTAATTCTTCCCCCCAAAGATGAATGCTTGGCCTTCCAAATGTCAAGCTTTAAAATTGAACGTTTCATTATTGGATCCCAAACCGCATTAGGCAATCTACCATCTAATAATGACATTCCCAAATATCTGATTGGAAACAATTCCATTTTGCAATGCATTACCTTAGCCAAATACTTAATCACAACTTCTTGAGAACAAACACCAATGACCGAGGTTTTGGCAAAATTGACCATGAGTCTCGAAGCAAATTCACAACATCTAAGAGATCTTCTAATATTCAGATTTTGGTCAACATCTGCTCCACAAAATAATAAAGTATTATATGAATACTGACGATGGGAAATATTGAGACCTGAAGAGCTAACCTAAAAGCTTGTAAAACAATGTCTCTCAACCACATTATTGATCATCAGACTAAATGCCTCCCCCACTATGGTAAAGAGGATTGGGGACAGAGGGCCTTCTTGTCTAATACATTTTGTGGCTTTAAAAAAATATTTGTGACTCCATAAACAAAAACATGAAAAATATGTTGTTGAAAGGCAGTCAGAAATCCACTTCCACCAATTTAGACCAAAACTCACGCGATATAAAATTTCATCCAACACCTTCCATTCGACCCGATCATACACCTTTTCCATATCTAGCTTAATAAGAACATTAGAATACCACTCTCTGATCTAGCATGCATACACTATTGAGTTGTCAATACCCCTTCTATAATCTTTTTCCCTTTAATAAAGGCAGACTAAGTCCCAGATATAACAATAGGAAGAAAATTTTTCAATTTTTCAGGCAACACCTTTGCAATGATCTTATATCAGCTAGTTAACAAATAGATCGGTCGAATATCATTAATATTTGAAATGTGACTCTAAAGGATTTTGGGTGCTAAGAATTTCCTATCGTTTGTTCCCTTAATGGCACACAATATTATTCAAAAGGTAAAATTGACAAATGACATCAACCATAAGTTAGAGTATCGATAGATAACACCGACCCAAAGGTGTCATGCTGAAAATATCATACTAGGGTACCTAAGAAAGTCGCCTACAAACACACACACACACATATACACAAATACACTATATAGGGAAAATAACTCGGTACCCCGTATTTTCATATTTCATTTCTCAATAGATCAAATGTTTTAAAACATATCTTAAAGCATAAAGACGCCATGTATTATATCTTCTATCCCCTAAACCAATTTTACCCACTTTGACCTTATTTTTTTTAGCCTAAACAAATTTTAGAAAAGCATATCTTTTTTAAACCCTATCCTCTCTCTTCACGTAATATTCCCAAAGTTCTCTTTATCTTTCCCCATACCTATATCTCTCTCTCTCCGTATTTCCCCCTCCGTATTTCCCCCAATACTCTTTCTCTTCTCTCTCACTCTCTCTACTCTATGTTTCCCCAAATCCCTCTCTCTCTCTCTCCCATTGTGTTTCCCCAAAACTAAAGAAGCCCCATCTTTCTCTCTCTACAACCCCCTCTCTCTCTCTCCCCTTGTGTTTCCCCAAAACTAAAGAAGCCCCATCTTTCTCTCTCTACAACCCCCTCTCTCTCTCTAATCTTCTATAGCTTCACTTCCCCATTTTAGGATTCTAGCAATGTGAACCTCTATGCCATGTTGCCTATGATAATCAAACATCAGATGATACAAGTTTTTTTTTATCATAACTCCTCTTAACTCCAATTGGGTTGATGTTGCCCCATTACTCTTTAATCCCATTACTATTCATTCAGAGGATGCTCAATAGGATCCCCACAGACTTCAGAGCTTGATGTTAGCAGCATTCTTGCTCCAACTCATTTAGCAAGACCCAACGAGTTGTCTTTATTGTCTTTAGATGGCTGTACTTGTAGAAGATGGGAGAAGCTGGGCATGCGAGGTGATAAATTTTGTCGATCTTAATCAACAAATGTCTAGTCTCATCATGACGAATAAGTTTAAAATTTGATGCTCAATCCATTTCCTAAGGTTTTTCTTGGAACCAAGGAAGAAGTTATCAGCCACAATAACCTCATTTTTGTCATTTTCCATTAATCTGTCCATTAACAGAGAGCCAAAGAATCCAGCTCCACCTGTCATTAAAACTCGTAATTTGGGCTGACTAAATCTAAATTGGTAGTGGAGATGGAGAAGGAGAAGGCTTTGATGTTAACTGGGTTTTAAACCACATCTCCACCAACGTGTGCAATTCTTGAGAGAAAGAAGATGATGATTTTTTGGTTTGCGGTGATCAGGAGTTGCGATCAAGAATTGTAGATAGAGAAAGTCGACACTTTTGGTTTTGCAAGAGAGAATGTTGAGACTTTTGATTTCTGTGATGGGAAAGTTCAAACTTTTGGTTTTCTGCAATGGGGATGCAAAGCTATTTAGGATCAAAGAGAGAGAGAGGGTTGTAGAGAGAGATGGGCCTTTTCTACTTTGGGGAAACACGGGGAGAGAGGGAGGTTTGGGGAAACATAAAGTAAAGAGAGAGTGAGAGACGGGAAGAGAGTGTTGCGGAAATATGGAGAAAGAGGGGTATGGTGAGAGAGAAAGAGAGAAGTTTAGGAATATCAAAGAGGGAGGATGGGGTTTAGAAATTTATGGGGCTAAGAAGATAGGGTCTAAAGTTAGTTAAGGGGATTAAAAGATATAATATGTAACATCTCTATGCCCCAAGATATGTTTTGAGACGTTGAAATGAAACACAAAAACAGGCAATTACCGATATATATATATATATATAAGCAATGATCCAATGTAATGGTTGTATCATAGTATAATGCAACGACGCTTCTACAAAACCATATTTGTGGTGTTTGTACGACTCCAAAGTTTCTACACACACTCTCTTCATCTCAATAATCAATCCCCCAAAAAACAAAGTTCAATTTGAACCTTAGATATGGTCAATATGAGTCCCCTCTAAATACGAATCTAGACCATTCAATTTGTGAATTTCAAGATATTAGCCTTCATAAACTCAAAATCATATATATATATATATATTTTAACGTTGTTCATCTAATGATAATAAAGGCATTCAAAAAAATTGGAAATGAAAAAATTCTTCTAAAGCCTAGATCTAAGCATCTCACCAAAATGAACGACCTGTATTAATTGAGCTAAAAAAAATATTTTCTAGGTTGTGTTTCAATTTTTTCTTTTTTTGTGAATGTTCATTAGAACGAAAAGAGTGTATATTTCAAATTTTGGATCAAACAAATGGCCATAAAATGGTTTTTTAAGGTTCTTGCATCATATTACTATAAAACGATTGCATGAAATCATTGCCTCACACACACACACACACACACATACACACACACACACACACACACACACACACACACATATATATATATATATATATATATATATATATATATAAGTCTTAAAAAAAACTATAGGCGAATTGCTACAATGTTTCACCCCCGTGACAGTCCCCGTATATTTTTTGCATCAATTTTGCATGAAAAAATCCCGTCACGGACATGCTATATCTGTGACGGACTGCTATGGACTGTGAAGGTCTTAATCCACGCCGTTCGAAAAAATCGGATGGCGCCGAGATGCACCTCAAAAATCTATCGAAAAATGTTGTTTTAATGTTGGAAAAACACTCTAATCGATCATCGTGACTTCGAGATGTACGAATATGAAAAAAAAAAAGTTGTTGAGTCTCCGAAATAATGCATCTTGCAACACATTATCTAGACCGTTCATTTTCAAGATTTTCATATATTTATAGATCTACTTAATTTTAACTTTTTTTGGAATTTAAAATTTTTTAATTAGGTATGAAAATAGATTTTAAGATAATACTAAGAATTTTTTACAACAAAATTAAATGTTATGATAAAATTTTAAGGTGCGCCTTAATTGGATTGTTTAAGGTTACAACCTTATAAAAACCGCACCCTATATATATATATATATATATATATATATATATAGAGCAATGATCCAATGCAACGATTGTATCATAATGTAATGCAACGACACTTCTAGAAAACCATGTTTGTGGTATTTGTTTGACCCCAAATTTTGCATACACACTCTCTTCATCTCAATAATTAATCTCACCCCAAAAAAAGTTCAATTTGAACTTTAGATATGGTCAAAATGAGTCCCCTCCAAAAACGAATCTAGACCATTCATTTTGTGAATTTCAAGATCTTAGCCTTTATAAACTCAAAATCATTTTTTCCTCTTTTAGCATTGTTCATCTAATGATAATAAAGCCATCCTCTTTTAGCATTGTTCATCTAATGATAATAAAACCATCCAATAAATGTGGAAATGAAAAAAAATCCTTCTAAAGCCTAGATCTAAGCATCTCACCAAAATGAACGGCCTATATTAATTGGGCTAAAAAAATACTTTCTAGGTTGTGTTTTCAATTTATTTTTTATTTTTTTTGTGAATGTTCATTAGAATGAAAAAAAATGTACATTTCAAAATTTGGATCAAACAAATGGCCATAAGATGGTTTTTTAAGGTTGTTGCATCATATTATTATGCTCATTGCACAAATATATATATATATATATATATATATATATATATATATATATATATAGAAAAATTTATATAGAGCCGAGGCTCCAAACAATCAAATTTGAGCCTACCTCAAAAATTTCACTAGAAGAGGTTGTTTTGATGCCCAACATCTCAACATCAAGATGCATGGGCATGAGAAAAAAATCGATTTCAAGTATTGATAATAGTGTATTTTGTAATGCACTCCTGGACCGTTAATTTTCAAGATTTTCAAGTTTTCATAGATATATTGATCTATACTATTTTTAAAGCTTTAAACTTTATAAATAAAGATGAAAATGTATTTTAAGGTTATCACAAAGATTTCCAATATTGAAACCACATTTCTTGATACTATTTGATGGTAGGCTCTAATTTGTTTGTTTAGAGCTTAGGCTCTATACAAACTGCATATATATATATATATATATATATATATATATATATATATATATATATATATATATATATATATATATATATATATATATATATACACACACACACATGAAAGATGCTAGAGTACGCCAATTCGTATACCGCTACAGTAAACACCCAATGGCCCAGATCGAATCTGGGCCGATCACGGATGTCCAGTAGTGTTTTATTTTTCATTTTTGTTTTACAAATTGGAATGATCTAAAATTTGGAGTGTGTATTCATAAAAATAAGCGAATCTATGAAAAATATCAAAAAAATATTTTGTATGAAATAAATTGATCAAAATACCCCTGAAATGTTTTAGGGGTATTTAGGTCAATTTGATTTTTGTGAATTTTTTTATATATATTTTTATTAGGTGCACCTCACTAAGATGTACACACACTCCAAATTTCAGATCATTCTGATTTGTAGAAAACATTAAAATTTAAACATTCTCGGACAATCGTGCCATTCAGATCGGCCCAGATTCGATTTGGGTTGTTGAGCGTTTGCTGTAGCAGTACACAAATGGGAATACATGAACCTATATATATATATATATATATATATATATATATATATATATATATATATATATATATAGAGCAATGATTTTATACAACGGTTGTATCATAAATGCAACCACATTAAAAAACCGTGGTAGAGATATTAGTTTGAGACAAATTTTTAGATGTATACTCTTTTCATTCTAAAGAATAATTACAAAAAATAAAATTTAGAAAAAAACGTGCTAAAAAGTGTTTTTCTAGCCTAATTAATATAAGATGTCCCTTTTAGTGAGAAGGTTTATATTGGCCTCAAAAGGATTTTATTCTCAAAATTTTTATATAGTGTTATCATCATTAGATTAAAAATGTTAAAAAGGAAAAAAGTGTTTTTGAATTTGTCACGGCCTAGATCTTGAAATTCATCAAATGAACGGTCGAGATTCATTGTTGGAGGGTACTAATTTTGGCCATATCTAGGGGTGAAATTTATTTTCCATAAGATTGATTATGAGGATGAAGAGAATGGGTGTGCAAAATTTGGAGTCATATAAATGCCAAAAACATGGTTTTTTAGAAGTGTGGTTGCATTATACTATGATACAACTGTTGCATAAAATAATTTTTCTCTAAAAGGTTAGAGGCAAAAACCTGGGTAACAAATAAAAAACGTTAGAGGCAAAAACCTGGGTAACAAATAAAAAACGTTAGAGGCAAATACCTGGGTCAAAAATATGGATCGACAAAAATATTTCGAATTTAGCCAAAAAATAGAGTGAAAAAATCGGATATATAAACATAACGCAATATAAGATGAGATTATCTACAAAGAAACCATTTATCTTTTATACATGGAGGTCATGATCATTTCCACTCATTAGATATCCAATTGGATGGTTTAGGATGAGTCACGAACTTTGACATTTTTTTTTTTGGAACTTTATGTGACACTCTTACAACTACAAATTTTGAAATTTAAGAACAAAAATGATTGTGACCTCCGTATACAAATGATAAATTGTCTTTTTATAGACAATCATGTATAAGATTATGAGTTGCAATTATTATAGAGATATATTAAAACCATTGAACTATAATGTTTATGTCCTTACTAGTATCTTGAGAATCATAATTGACAAATTCTTGTTTAAATTTTCAATAAATACAACAACAATGCTTACTTTGTAGTTACGAGATAAAACACATGATAAAATAACAGCAATACTAAATACAAGAACTACATCTAAAAAAAACAGAAGAATGAGGTTCAAGGTATGAAATTACTATTGGAAGAAGAAAACAAAATGACCTACAATATAGGATTGAGTTTAACTAAAGCACAAAATGCTAAAAGATATAAAATAGTGGTCCATCTAAATTGCCATGTTATATAAAATAATGAAATAAAAAAATTGTTAAGGCAAAATTAATCAAACTTCTATATGCATAAAGAAAACAACAAAATGCTTAATTAAATCTATATATTTGAAGCTCACCTCGAATTCCTAGCTGCCTAAATCTTTAGTTGTCACTTAATCTCTTTATTGCTCTTTAAAATAATCTCTTTATTGCTCTTTATAATAATCAATCAAAAAAAGATTTTTCATTGAGTTACTCTTCCTCTAACTCTAATGATTATTTTGAGATATACGGTAGTTTGATGGATTATTTTGGAAAATATATTTTATTTTTTTAATGGCACATATTAGGGATAAATTTTTATAGAAACTTTTGTTAAATCAAGATTCTGAATTTACTTTCACTTTTAATATGCTCATCCCTAAACCAAAATTCAAAGATATCAAATCAATGAAAAGATAAATTATAGGGAAGAAGTTTTTCTGAAATACTTTTTTGAAAAAAAATATAAAATCTAGATTTATATATGTTCTATAAAATAAATTAATTTTTTTGAAGATCTTTTGAAAAAACTCAGAGTTCTTAACGGATTTAAAAAAATCAGAGATTTTTTGTTTGAAACTATGGTGTTTTAAAGGGAGACTTGCCAACTATGTCATGATATTAACCTTTGTATTTTAAATGATTGTGAATTGTAGATTATCCATACACACGCACACACACATACATATATGACAACCTAAAGTGAATAGCAGTTTAAGTTTTAGATGTATATACTTGAGACCATCACACACTACAAAAATATAAAAAAATATTTTCAAAAAAATTAATATGACCAAATTACCCTCATCAATTTTTAGGGGTAGCTTGGTTGTTTTAAATTTTTTAAAATATTTGTTTTATATTTTTTTTCTTATGAGCGATAATATGCAATATATATGCACAAAATTCCATCTTGATCCGATTTATAAAAAAAAAAAACTAAAATTTATATAATAATATACATTTTCAACTATCCCATCAAAATCTAACAACTGAGAGCATGATCTAATCTACGACTCATTTTAGGTCAAGACCTATTGTTAGCTTTATCAACACATATTGAATACTTCCCACACATTGGGTCAATATTTCAGTCCAAAATTTTCGCCTGCACTCTCTTCAATAGTTGAACCTGGTAAACCATTGAAAGAAAACCGTAAAAGATATAAACTGTAGAAATTAAGTGAAGCTAGAGGTTTACTTTAGATCTAGGCTTTTAAAAACTCAAATTTTACATTTTTTCTCTTTATTTAGTGGTGATGTTGATGACATATATAAAGTTTTAGACAAAACAAACTTCCTTTTGAGGCCAAGGTTGCCACGCGGCAGGCCAGACCAGGCTCAAGCCTAGCTTGAACCTGCATTTGGTAGGCTCCAATCAGGGCTGCGCTCTATAAAACACAAAAAATAAAACTACATATAAATATACAAGGGAATGATCATTTGTATTTAAAGAATAATGATAATATGAGACCTTCTCACACTCATGTGAGTAGGACCTCAAAAGACCACCATTAAATTTTGACACAGATCTCTAGAAACATTATCAATAAACCTACTCATCAAAGTTCCACACCCATTTGATAACTTTTTTAGAGATCTGTATAAAAAATTAATGGTGATTTTTTGGAGTCTTACTCTCATAGTGTCACTACTCGTACTTAAAATACACAGTATGATGGTATAAAGAGTTTCTTTGACCATTTCTTTTAGAAAATCCCATTTTGCTAAGCAAAATTTAATTTTTTTCTCTCCACCAGCCCCAATCTCCCTAAGATCCGTCTATGGCCCTCAATCAATCTCTCCCTGCATCATTCCATCTCTCCCTTCACAAACCATTTTCTTCCTCTCTCTCTGCAAATAGTTGTACAAGATTAGCAAATCCAAGAGAGAGAGTGCACCCTCTATTTCCCTCCACAAATTCTTATTTTTCTTCTCTCTCTATAAAAGTATTGTTCCATTACAAACCCCGTTTGATCCTTTCTCAGTGCAAGAGATAGTACATTAAAGAGAGAACAATGAAGAGAGGAGTTGTTTTTCTTTTCTCTTTTTAAAAATGAGCTCACATAACCAGTAATGCCTAGAGGAGAAACAGGGAAAATATTATGCTCTCTTTTTCTCTCGCAAATCCCACCAACTCATTCATCTCTTTCTTCTCTTCCTTGTGAAACCATTCATGGGATCTCTACTCACTCTCTACTCTCTAAAATCTCAAAACAATCAAAACAAAGGTCACCATTATTATGAAAATATGAGAAAACAAACTTGAGAAATCCTAAAAAATACCCCAAATTGGAACACTTCTAAACCAACAAAATGCCCAAATTATACAAGCCCCAGAATCTCCTCCGTTGACGCACTCCCCCAAAATCCCATAAACCCTGATCACAATTCCTAGAAATTCCTTCATAATTCTTGAAAGCTTTTCTTCAAATTCTATATCATAAAACAGAGTAGTTGTTTCTTCTTGATTCAAGGCTTCATCTTTATTAAAACGAACCAAAAAACGGTTCTCTTCACCTGCAAGAAATTAGTGGAGAGGCTGGAGAATCGGGCTAGAGCTGCCATGTCATCACTGTGATGAGAGAAAGAGAGTTTTTAATATATTGTTGATATTGTAATAGAGTTCTTGATTGAAAAACAAAAATCGATTGTTTTTGCTTATACTTAATTTGTACCATGTCAAGAGAAAGTGGAGGGTCTCTAAAAGACTAGAAAAACCCTAGAGAGAGAGAACAACTACATTCTCCATTCAACACCACGATGCAGATTGCGAAAGTATATAATGTGACTATTTACCTTTAGTATATAATGAGACCATTTACGTTTAGTACAAGTAGTCACAATTAATCTTGACCACCTTTATATCGGATGGTTGTAAATAATTGTGACCACCTTATATAAAAGGTAAATAGTCTCATTGTATATAATCACATACATATTTTACATCACACAACAATATATATATATAATAGACGAAAATACCCTTGAAGGTAAATAATGAAAGAATGACCTAGACAATGTTATGAAAGACAATAAAAAGACAATCTCTTTCTTAACACCCCCTCAAGCTCAGCATGCACTTTGTGCATCTTGTTTGTGAACTCATGGTATCTTGGTCTTGTCGGTGCTTTAGTAAACATGTCTGCCAACTGCTGGGATGAAGGAACAAAGGTCATGGAAATAACCCATGATACAACATTTTCTCTAATAAAGTGATAATTAATTTCTATGTGTTTAGTGCGAGCATGAAACATAGGATTGGTGGCTAGTCGCATGGTATGTTGACTATCGCAAGCTAGAGTGGTCGGCTTAATTATAAAAACACCAAATTTCTTAAGGAGCATACGTAGCCAAGTAATTTTTGCTGCGACAATACTTATTGCCCTATATTCAGACTCTATACTGGATTTGGATACTAAGGCCCGTTTTTTTGCTACTCTAGTAAATTAGACTATTTCCCAAAAAGATACAGAATCTTGTAATGGACTTACAATTATTAGGGCATCCAACCCAATCAGCATCAGAGTATGCTTTGAGGTCAGGTGAACTAAAGGAAGTATAGCACCAGCCATCACGTATAAAACCCTTTAAATACCTCAAAATCCTTTTTGTGGCTTCCCAATGAGGTTGTTGAGGAAGCTGCATGAACTGGCATACTGTATTCACTACATAAACAATGTCAGGGCACGTAAATGTAAGATATTGAAGACTGCCAACAACACTTCTGTACGAGGGGTGATTAGGTAACAACTCCCCTTCTTCGATTATTAACTTCCTATTTATTTCAGTCGGGGTAAAAATAGGCTTGTATCCCAACATCCTTGGTTTAGAGAGTAAATCAAGAATATACTTGTGTTGGGTAAGAACAATGCCTCTTTTTCGGTCCGACAAATTTCAATTTAAAGGAAACCCACTTCTTCTTCCCTCAATCATGTACATCTATATCGTGGTGTTGAATGGAAAATGCATGTGTTCTCTTTCTCTCTCTAGGGTTTTCCTAGTCTTTCATGGAATTAGAGGTTCAACCTCGTCTTTTCCTTCACAGAGGCATAACCTGTAAGTGTTTCATCTTATAATCTTGTTATTCTCACTTTCCTTCTTGGGTATTATTGATTTGCAAGAAAACTCCTTTTTTCATAAAAAAAACCAATCCTCCTTCTTTGTCTTGGTTCTTCTACTTGTGTTATCTGATCTGAGAAAATCATTTTTCTTTTCTTATTCTTCTTTTTCTATAGTTCTGATCATGTGAATACCCATTTGAGATTCTGCTTTACTCTGCAGTTTTGGTCCGACAAAACCCATCTTTTACTTCCTCCTAACCAAATTTCAATTTAAAGGAAACCTGCTTCTTCTTCCCTCAATCACGTTAACCTTCGCCTTTCTCTCCCTCTTAAAAGGTGATACTTGTCTTCTTGTTGAAAAGTTGTTTTTATCCTCTCATCTTGGAGTTACCCTTTCTTTATCTCTTCTTTACCTCTTGTTGTAAAAGGTTATCCCTTATCACCCAAATTCTACCTCTTGTTGTTTTATTCTCTCTCAAAAGTGAAAGTTCGGCAAACTTAGTGCTGAATTAGTCTCTGTATTTACCAAATCAAAAGTAAATCAAAAGTTTAGCAATTAGTGTGCCGAACTAGTCTTTGAAAGGCAAAATCAAAGTTTGGTAACCCTTGTGCCGAACTAGTATTTGTAAAGCCAAACCAAAGTTCGGTACTCAACCTACCGAAGTAAGTTTCCTCCCCCCTCTTCCCCTCCAAAAAAAAAAAACTTTGGTAACAATGGTACGGAAATAATCACTATTATTTCTCAGCATTGTTCCCCTTCCAGTGAGTACTTTATCTTCAAAACTTCAAGTGAAGTAGTCTTTTTTTTTTCTTCTAACTATGGCCTCTCTAAGCTTCCCATCTTTCATCTCCATTAAACTTAGTAGAGACAACTACCTCAAATGGAAGGCCCAAGTTTTGAATTGTATTGAAGGCCTGAATCTTGAAAGTCATCTTGATGGATCTAATCGGCCACAAAATGAATTTATCTTTGAGGAACCAAAAGAAAATAAAGGCAACAATCAAGAATCATCAATAAAACCCAAATTTCTTGAATAACGAATGAATGATAAAACACTATTGAGTTGGTTGCTTTCTATACTTTCCGAGGACTTGCTCACTGAAGTGATGCAGCTAAAGACAACTCAGGATGTGTGGGAGACGTATTACAACATAAATCAAAGGGAAACATTTGCTAATATTCTTCAACTCAAATCAAAATTGATCAATTTACAAAAGGGCTCTCAATCAGTGAATGAATATCTGAATAAGTTCAAAAATATATGTGACTACCTTGCAGCAATTGGTAGTTCAATAGGTAATCAAGATATGGTTATCTATACCCTCACTGGTAACCAAACCACCATTTTCGTCCTTCTCAGAGCTTCGCTCCTCTCTTCTCACATACGAGGCTCAATTTGTATCTTCATTAGTCATTGGAAGTAATCTTCAAGCATTGGTGAACACATCATCAAGGCACACGGGTGGATATGGTCGAGGACGTGGTCGCTATGGTGGTAGACGAGGTAGATGTTGCAACCCAAATTAGCAAGGCCTTATTGGAGCCAACCCATCTTACCATCAACTTCCTTAGCCAATAATGTGTATAACACCACGTGTGACTTACTAATATTATGGGCAACATGTGCTAAACACTGTTGGGATATCAAAAATGCCTCATCTTCACACGATCTGCTAGTGCATGATTTTAGCAACCTATTAGTCACTACTCCAACTGATTGTTCTTGAGTGATGGACTTTGGTGCAACTACTTATATGACGGATGACAACTCTCAAATCAGAGGCATGATTCCTTATCACAGTCCTTGTATGGATTCACTGGAGATGATATTGCTTTACCCATAACTCATATTGGAACTGTGACTATTTTCACTACACTTGGTTCCTTAAATATTCCTAATGTTTTACTTGTTCTCAAATTAAAGATATGACTCATATTTGTATATCAATTTGTTAAAGATTTGAAGTGTTATTTTGACTTTACTCCTCATGATTGTGTTGTGAAGGATATACAAAATGAGAAGGTGATTGCTGAGGGGGTGCTGCTAGAATGCTTGTATGTGCTGCATAATGATCAATTCTATGGTCTTGCTACGACTATCTCCAAAGCCAGAGGAGTAGCTTCTATTTTGGGGCATGAGCGCCTAGGTCATCCTAGATTCTTTACTGTCAGTCATCTTAGAAGACAGTTAGCTCTACCCAATTTTGTTGATGACTTATCTCTCCTGGTTCACTGCATTCATCTTGTCAATTAGGAAAACACTTTGAGTCTACGCTTGACTCATTTAATATAAAGTCTAATGCTCTGATATCATGAAAGACTAGGAAAACCCTAGAGAGAGAAAGAGAACACCTGCATTCTCCAATCAACACCACGATACATATTTTACATTATACAACAGTATATATAAATATTCAATGAATGAAAATACACTTGAAGGTAAATAATGAAACAATGACCTAAACAATGTTATAAAATACAATAAAAGACAATATCTTTCTCAACAGTTCCAATGGAGAAAAGAGAGAATGGGAAAACAGGTAAAAGAGTTTCAACATAAATTCCATTGTGGTGGTATTTTAGTCAACGGGTGCAGAGATTTTGCTATTATTAAAAAGGTGCAATTTGTATAAAGCCTAGGCTCTAAACAATCAAATTAGAGCCTACCTTCAAATTGGATCGAGAAATGTGGTTTCAATATTGGAAATTTTTGTGATAACTAATATATTTTCATCTTTATCTATGTTCATTCCTAACAACAATAAGTGTATTCTTATATTCTCTCTCTCTCTCTCTCTCTCTAGGATATCTGACATCTCTCTACGTCCTCCCTCTTGTGTTTTTTCGTTTTGTTTTTTAAGAAAAACATATGGCCGTACTATATTTAAATGCGGTAATTATATGGATTTTTAAAATTTATTAAAATTTACGAAGAGTTCCACTGGTCAGATGTTTCAAACATTAAAACATTATTTTTTTTCACCCTTTTTATTTTTTTCAAAATTTGGTCTTGGATACGATCTTCAAAACATTACATGGCTTTTTTATTTTATTTGCTTTTTTTTTTTTGCAACGTAGGGACCTGTACGAGGTTCTAGACCTCCAATGGCTTGGCTAGTGGAAGCATTGTGGAAGCCAAAGTGGTATGAGCATTGTTACCTCATATTGGTCCCTAGTGAAATTTGCTGGTTTAGGTACCAATCTAAGATTTGGAACTTTGGACTACTTGGCTTGCACATTGTTCATGCAAGCCAAGTGGTTTAAGGTCTGCAACCTCGAACCGAACATTGGAATGAAATTCACGGTCCAGGGACTGGTTTGATGTTCCAGACCTCTGACAACTTGGTGTGCATAATATTCCTAAAAGCCAAGTGGTATGAGGATCCAGAACTTAGATCGGTCCTTACACCAAAATTTTTTAAAAATAAAATAAAAAGCAATTTTTGATGTTTTGAGCATCGAGTAGAAGGGGCAAAATTGGATAAACAAAAGGAAAATTTGAAAAATTTTGGACCTATGTTTGATTCCCTATTTCATTTATGGTATAGATATAATTTTT
Source organism: Amborella trichopoda (assembly GCF_054954075.1). Lineage (NCBI taxonomy): Eukaryota > Viridiplantae > Streptophyta > Magnoliopsida > Amborellales > Amborellaceae > Amborella > Amborella trichopoda. The sequence goes on from NC_142348.1 coordinate 37,849,854, forward strand.
TTTTTAAAAAAATGTTGACACCTCATCTCTCTCTCTCACTCGCTCTCTCTCTATCTCTCTCTCATCTCTGTCCCTTCAACTTGCAAATCCCTGCATGCATGTGATATTTTGTGTTGGGAGCATAGTTATCAAGAACAAGATTTGTTGTTGACTTGATCGGTCAAACAATTGACTAGTGCTTTCGGCGCTCTGGTTAATAGAAAAAAAATAAATAAATTTGGTAAAAGTTTATAAAAAGTCAATATTTGACTAGGTTAGATAATTTGGCGATCAAGTTTTGACAAGATCGGTCATCTGAACAAAGTAGAGCAGCTTTTTTTTAATGAATTAAATATTTTAGAATTATTATTCATATTTGCTTACATTTTAAAAATTGAATAGAATCAGTTTGATCCGATCAATTTTGATTGGATCATAGCCCTCAACATTTAAGTGACTTAACCGTTTCGATCCTAATTGGTTGGGAAAGAGAGCATGGAAGAAAGGAGGGGTGGCAAGGGCTGGGTTGGGTCGGGTTTGGTTGGACTCGGACTCGAATTCACTTGACCTTGACCCAGACCCAGACCCCGATCGGATCAATCTCATATTTAATTATATTTAATTATATTTAAATATATTTCATATATTAGGACCTGAAAAATATTAGTAGACCCTGACCTGAACCCAATCAGGCTCAAATAGTATTCAAATCCAATATGTATACCCAGATCCGACCTGTTGGGTCCAATTTTGAACCCATACCCGGACCTGGATTGGGTCTACCTTAGGTCCCAAGTCGGGTGAGGGTCCATTGCCACACCCTAGATGAAAGTAACCCATGTGTGGGTGGCTTCATCACGAAGTTCCTTGGAACTCAAGGGATCAATTCCGTTTTATTTAGGATACGGTTTTAGAGCTTCTTCTGGCCAACCTACTCAAATTTAGTTCCAGGGGACTTATCATTATGTATTTTAAGGAAAAAGTTTATATAAAGTGTCAACCTTATGTAAGAGTAAGGTGTATCTAAAAAGCCTATTGGAAAAATTTGTTCTTATGATAGGAAACTCTTAAATTGATCATCTCGACCTCGAGATTCATGGACATGAAAAAAAATGGGTTTTTTAATCCTAAAAATAGCTCTTCTTCTAACACATTACATTACGTGCACTGTCTATTTTCAAAATTATTAAGTATTTATAGATTTGCTTGATCGTCACTATTTCTAAAACTTTAAATTTCATAATTGGGGGCAACAATAGATTTTCATGTTATCACAAGGTTACGCGGGACCGAAATTGTGTTTTTGGCATAGTTTTGAGGTGTACCTTATTTCAATAATATAAAATTGGAACTTTATACAAACCTCACCCGTATTTTAAATACACAATATTATAGTGTAAATAGTTTCTTTTACCCTTTCTTTTAAAAAATCTCATTTTACCGCCGGTAATTTATCTCTTTATGCAAAATCCCATTTTACTATTTTTTTTACAAGCCCCAAATCACACGCTCCAGCAAGGCCTTCACTTTCTCTCTCTCTACCCTGTAAAAAAATCTCCATTACTGTAATATGAGAAAAGAAAATCAAACTAAAAAAACCCCATTATCCAAGACCCAAAAGCTCTTTCCATTAAGGGCTGACAAACCAAAAGAATGTAAAACAAATGTAGCATCTCTTTAAAATTAGCGACGAAATTCACAGAGAATAGCGAATTATCTGTAAACGTCCAATCCTTTTTAAGGAACTCGTGTTTGGTTTGAAATTTTTTTGAGAGAGATAGATAGTTCCTCGAAAGAATTCTTGCTTGAAAAATTTAAAAGAGAGTGGTTCCTCTAAAAACCCTTGCTTGGAAGTTAAGAAAGAGAGAGAGTGGAGGGGCAAGTGCAGATTAGTGGCCTGTTAGATTTATATTTTTGTGTAATCGACGGTTTATAAGTTAAATACACACGACACCGTGTATTTATAAATGACAGGATCATTCCCCTTAATTCCCTCAATAAAATTTATGATAGAAATCAATTTTGGAGATATTAGTTGATAATCTCAACCACTAAAAAAATAGCAGACATAAACCTTAGGAATTGTCTATTTTAAGCCCTCTCTTTCGGATATTTTAATTTTGATTTTTGACAAATCATGGCATCCGTGCGTCTCTCTTCGATATGCAGATTTCATGGAACGAAACTCCAATGCATCAAACCCTACAAGCATTCACCACCAACGTTGAGGTTGGATTCACTGCATTCCCAAAACTAAATTCAAATGACTAAATTCTTTCCAATTCTTTCCATTTATATAGGAGAAAATTACAAAAACCCCCCAAAGGAATCTTGTTATACAACTTTTCCCAATTAATATTTTCTTTTACAATTTTTACACTAAAATTAGCTTTCTTAATGAATACCCCTAAGTAAAAAACAAGATAAAATGAAGACCAAAATACCCTCTGAAAAGCATGCAGTCTGGCATAAAATAGGGGTAGTCCGACACTTTGGGTATGCGGTTCGACACAAAATAAGGCGGTTTGGCACTTTGGGTTTCGAAAAGCATGCGGTTTGACACAAAATAGAGGCGGTCCGAATCTTTGGACATACGGTCCGAAACAAAATAGGGGTGGTCCACTCCTATGGGCATTTTCTTCAAAAAAAATATTTTTTACTTGGGGGTATTTTGACGCGGAAGTTCATTTTGGATTAAAAGTTAGAGAAACAAACACTTGCCTAAAAATACATTAGGAGGCGGGGGGGGGGGGAGTTTGTAATTTTCCGTTTTGTTTATGGAATACCTTAGCTGTGCCTTGCCTAGGCGCGGCAACCAAAGAACCGAAGGAGCCGGGCACATGCCCTCAAACCTCTCTCTCTCTATACAATTAAGGTCCCCTGGTCTGGTTTCTTTGAACACAAAACGGCTCTCTCTCTCCCCTCTCTCTCTCGCTCTCTCTCTCTCTCTCTCTCTCCATCGGAAAACTGAGAGAAGCTTAAGCTTTCAAAGAATCAAAGGTTTCTTCAACATGGGTTCTTATCTTTTACACTGATTCCTATTTTACTGTTGTGAAATCTCTCTCTCATTGGAAGTGATACTTGTCTGAGAATTACCACTTTCTGTAAAGTGGGTTATTCTTTTCTTCCCTCAATTCCTCTTTTACTGTCTCTCTACTCTGTCAATTGAGAGAAAGTGTGGAAGAATGGGTTCATGGTGTAACACAAGCACCACATTGATACTTTCAGTCCCTCTGTTACTTCTCTCTGCCCTCTTTGCAGACCGCTTCTATGCTGTCATCCCCTATAACGACCCTTCTCCTCCTCCAACTAATAATACCACCGCCCCTCACTCTCTCCACCATCCCAATCACACCAAAACCTTCCTCTCTCTAGACCATCCCATGGCTTCTAACCTCTCAGAATCCGGAGGCTCTCCTCTCTCTGTAGAGCCTGGCGTTGCCATCTCGTCCCCCCTCACTTCTAATCTCTCGGAATCGGAACCACCGCCCATCAAAACCCATGAAGGAGTTCTCTTTCCTCCTCCCACTGTGAGAAGCCATCGAAAACCTTTGTTTTTCTTTCATTTTAGAAAGAGAAAGAAAATGAGGTTGGTTTTCAAAATTTGATTTGTGTAATTGAATTTTGTAACAGAAGAGAGAGAAACAGGATGGTTTCCAGAGGGTGCAAGCGCAATTGGCGAGTGCTCGGGCTTCCATTAAAAGAGATGCTAAATTCTGCAACAACTCTTGCTATGGTGATGATTCTTTTGTCCCAAAGGGCGTGGTTTATCGCAATCCTGGTGCTTTCTACCGGTAAGTTTTCAAACTCAATTTCACACTTAACCAGTACTTTTACAGGTCAAAAGAAGCAGTAGCATAATTTCTTTTTTTTTCTTTTTTTGAGGTGAAAATATGAATCATGATAGAGGAAATTCAACAAAAACAAGGAAAACAACCAAAGTTTTTATCGGGTCTTTGGGTTCTTATTCTTGTAAGATTCATAATCAAAAAAAAACGAAAGAAATTGAAAATAGGACTAAAAGAGTGATTTTCAAAAATTTAAAGTATGAATTATTGGCCTGAAAATTCAGAATAGGAAAAGAAGTGGAAGCGTTTGAGCTTCTACATATTAGTTCCCATTTTCATGAGATTCCAACATAAAAAGAAGAAAACAAAGGAAAACCAATGTTTACATTTTTAATTGGGTGATTTACGTGGGAATCTTAAAAATTTAAATAAAATATGAAATGCTCAGAGATTCCAAAAAAAGATTAGTCAATCTGCCTTTTATTTTTTTTTAACAGTCAACCCGAATTTTATTTTATTTTTTTCATTAGTAGGGCCGTCCTTAAAGCTTGGGACGCTACAAAAAAAACTAAAAAAATTAAAGCTTGGAGCGCTACTAAAAAAACTAAAATATGACAGACCTTCTTTGTAATTTCTACTTTTTATATTTTACTTAAAATTTTAGTGCCCCTCGGTAAATCACTCTTAATTTTGAATTATGAATTGATGGCATGCAAACATGGGCAACGATTGAAAAAAAGGAAGAGTTTTTATGTTTGCATTCCTATTTATATATTTTTTTTACAGCGAACCACGGTTTTATAATTTGCCCGACTCAATTCGGCACCTTGCCTAGCCAATCTCCTATTTGTAAATCCGATTATATAAAAAAATAGAAATTTATATCGGCACCTTGCCTAGCCAAGCTCCTATTTGTAAACCTGATTATATAAAAAATAAAATAAAATTATAGACTTTACTAAATTAATGTATAAATATATGCATATAATTTTGATGATTTTTACTGTGATTTGTAAGTTTTTCGTGTCATACACATTTTATTTTATTATTTTATTTATTTTTAACAATAAATAAGTTTTTCTAAATTTTATTATTTATCTTTTTTTATCTTTTGATAAAATAGCTGTGTTGTTATTATTATTTTTTGGGCCAGTACACTTCTCAAGTGAGTCGACTTTGACTGGCCTGAGTTACTTGGCTAGGGCAGGACTTGAATCCTGAGGAATTGTTGAACCTTGTAATCAACATAAACTAAATTTTTAAAAAAGGAAAAACTAATCTTCAATATTAGGAATGTACACCAATACTTTATAGAACAGGAACAAGATGAAAAAACTGGAGGAGTTTTCTTTTTTTTTAGGTCGATTAATTGGGAATATAGGCCCCTACTCATTTTGAAAATAATCAGATATTTTTGATATTTTAGTGAGTTGGAGGCCGTGACTTTGAACTGGGGCACGATGATGCTACTACACTACGTCCCCAGCCTCATTCTAAACAAAAAATAAAAATAAAATAAAATAAAAATAAATGGAGGAGTTAAAAAAGCTGTGACTTACATTTTATTTTTAAAAACAATGTAAAAAGTTGCATTCCTCATTTTATTTAAGAAATGCGGAAGTGCCCCTGGTTATATGCATTAGGGTTCCATAATTAATTTGGATTCAATGAATCATTCCTTCACAAGGGAAAAATATTAGTTATTTACCCAAAAAGAAAGGGGAAAAATATTAATTACATGGGTGGTTATGTTTACTGAAAATGGTTAGGCCACATAAGCTGTTCTCGAAGTTTCTTTCTCTATCGAAATTGCGGCCGAAATTTTGTCTCATGTCAAATTGCCTGAAAATCCGTACGGAATGTGGTACAAAAGGGGAAGACATTGAAACCTATATTATCTATGGGAGATTATTGTTAATATATTCAAATTTTTGAAAGATTAAAAAAAAAACTTGTAACCTTTCAAAACCTTGACCACATTCTTTTAAACCATTTTTACATTTGTTTTACGATGAAACTACTTTTTACGATAGTTATTATACTGTAATAAAAAATTACGGTATTAAAAATATCGTAATAAACTGATAACAATATTATTAATATCGTAATATTTTAACTATATATTACGGTAATATTAATGCCGTAATACTTATAAAATTCTTTATGATACTACTTGTACCGTAATATTTATTTTTAAAATAAAAAACAATTATGACATTAATTGTACCGAAATCTTTTTAAACAATCTAAACGGCATATGCAGAACCGTAAATGTTGTCAACCCTAAGAAAATGTTATCGGACTTTGAGAGATGCCATTAATTGATCGAAGGCAAATCAGACCTGTATATTTGACCTTCCCCAAAAAGCCTCAGAATAAAACCATCTCCTTGAGAGCGAGAGAGAGAGAAAGAGAGAATGGCATAAATTCAGGTTTATATGAAAAAGGGGAGAGAGGGAAGGGCTAATAGTACCGTATTACATAGTTAGAACATATGTAGTGATAGTACCGTAATACAAGTAGTACAGTAAATAATTTTATTTACGTATGTAGTAAATAGTACCGTAATACATAGTTAGAACATAACGGTACTAATGGTACCGTGATCAGTTCATTGCGGTATTTTCAGTACTGTAATTCTTATTACGATATGAAGACTACCGTAAAGGGTAGTTTCATCCGAAAAAATACAAAAATGATCCAAAAGGGTGTGGCCGAGGTTTTGAAAAGTTTGGACTTTTTTTTCTAATTTTTCAAAAATTTGAGTAGATTAGCAATAATTTCCTTATTATCAAGGGAAAAGTTTATATAAGGTTGCAACCTTAAATGTAGAATTATGGATGCACCTAAAAAATCTACTGGAAAAAGTTGTTTTAATATTGAAAAACCCTCTAATTAATCATCTTGATATTGAGATGAATGACTATGAAAAAAAAAGGATTTTGAGTTTCAGAAATGATGCATCTTATAACACATTATCTAGACTGTGTATTTTCAAGATTTTCATATTTTTATAGATCTACTTGATTTTAATCATTTTTTACTTAAAATTTTATAATTAGATATGAAAATAGATTTTGAGATAATCTTGAGAATATTTTAAATCAAAATTATATGTTATGATAAAATTTGAAGGTGCGCGGATTGTTTAAGGTTGCAACCTTATGGAAACCACACCCCATCATCATTATCATTTGGAAAAGGTTTAAATAAGGTTGCAAACTTAAAATGTAGAATTACAGATGCACCTAAAAAATCCATCGGACAATGTTGTTTTAATGTTGAAAAATCCTTTAATTGATCATCTCGACATTGAGATGTATGAATATCGAAAAGAACGATTTTGAGTTCCAAAAATAGTGCATCGTGTAACACATTATCTAGATCCTCCATTTTTAAGATTTTCATATATTTATAGATCTACTTGATTTTAACTATTTTTAGAGTTTAAAATTTTATATCTAAATAAAAAATAGATTTTTAAATAATCTTACGAATTTTTCATACCAAAATTACAAATTATGATAAAATTTGGAGAAACGTCTTAATTGGATTGTTTAAGGTTGCAAACGTATAGAAACCACACCCCTATCATTTTTCCAACTAGTTGGGATGGTCACTATAACTACACCCTTATGCAATTGTACTCTATCAAGAGCTATATCCTCTTAGACTAAAACTCATATAATTCATCATTTTTTGTGTTTGAAAACTAACAATTAGGAATGATTGAGAGAAATGCCATTTTGATGTTTTGGATATTTTATTTTATCCATAACCATTTTTGAGGACAATATTGTTTTAGAAAATTTTTGTAAAACATTCAAAAAAATACCTAGGAGTTAATATTATATTGTATATATTTCTCAGTAGAAACTATTGATGACCATATATTTCTCAGAAAAAAATATTGATGACCATATATATGGCAAAAGCGGGCATCCAAATGACCGGTGCAAAAAAATTCTTCAGTTTTTTTTAACTTCGAATAGTTTTTTTTAGAACTAAAAAAAACTTACGATTTTTATTTTCCCATATCCACATTCAAGAACCATATCTTAAATCTTGAATCTCTACAAATATTCAAAAATCAAAAGTATGTTTAAGCTAGAGGTGGCATATATACATAAGAGTAAGCGATTCATAAAAAAGTGCGGTTTGTGTAGAGACGAGGCACTAAACAACAGCTCGCCTTAAACGTGGTTTCAGTATTGGACATCTTTATGATAGCCTTAAATTATGCGTTTATCTTTAATTATAAAATTTATAGCTTAAAAAACAATGTAGATTGAGCAGATCTATGAAAACTTAAAAATCTTCAAAATTGATAGTCCAAAAATGTATTACAAGATGCACTATTTTCAAAACTTAAAATCCATTTTTTTTCTCATGTCCATGCATCTTGATGTCAAGATGATCAATTTAAGGATATTTAGGCATCGTTACAAGATGCACTATTTCTAAAACTTGAAATCCATTTTTTTTCTCATGTTCATGCATCTTGATGTCAAGATGATCAATTTGAGGATATTTGGGCAACAAAATAACCTCTTCTAGTAAAATTTTTGGTGTGGGCTCTAATTTGATTGTTTAGAGCTTCAGTTATATATATATATATATATATATATATATATATATATATATATATATATATATATATATATATATATATATATGAAAAATTCTTCTCAACGCCTGTAGGCGAAAATGAATAGTGATTTTGCCTACCCTCATTACCGTCCAAATTGCATCGTCCGATCACGATTGTTTGGTAGCGTTTTATTTTTCATTGGTTTTCTACAAATCGGAATGACCTGAATTTGGAGGGTATGTATATCTTACTGAGGCGCATCTAATAAAAATATATAAAAAAAATTATCCACAAAAATTAAATTGACCAAAATACCCCTGTAACTTTTCGTGGGTATTTTGGTCAATTTTTTTCATATAAAATATTTTTTTTATAATTTTCAAAGATTCTCCTATTTTTGCCTATAGGCGCTAGAAAGACTTATATATATATATATATATATATATATATATATATATATATATATATATATATATATGGAAAACACTACGCAATGCCTATACGCGAGTAAGCGAAAAATAAACAGTGGTTTCGCCTACCCCCATCATCGTCAAAAGTTCATCGCGCGTTCACCATTTTCTAGCAGTGTTTCATTTTTCATTTTTTTTTTAACAAATCTGAATGATTTAAAATTTGGAGAGTATGTACATATTACTGAGGAGCATCTAATAAAAATATAAAAACAAAATTATTCGTTAAAAATAAATTGACCAAAATACCCCGAAAATTTTTCAGGGGTATTTGGTTCAATATTTTTCATGTAAAATATTTTTTTTATATAATTTTCAAAGATTTCCCTATTTTTGATGAATACACGCTCTAAATTTCAGGTCATTCCGATTTGTAGAAAAAAAATGAAAAATAAAATACTATCGGACAATCGTGAACGCGCAATGAACTTTGGATGGTTATGGGGGTAGACGAAATCACTGTTCATTTTCGCCTATAGGCGTTGCGTAGTGTTTTCCTATAAATATATATGGGAAAATATGAGATTAGCCCACTAGCTCATATGAACATATGAGCCCAATTGATATATATATATATATGGAAAAGATGATATTAGCCCATTCGCTCATATGAACATATGAGCCCAATGGCCCAGATTGAATCTGGGCCGATTTGACGATCACGGATGTTCGATAGTGTTTGAATTTTATTTATTTTCTTATAGATCTAAATCATATGAATTTTAGGTGTATGTTCTTCTCATCAATTCGTACTTAATAAAAAAATAAAAAAAATTATTCGCAAGAAACAAAATACCCCCTGAAACTTTTTAGGGGTATTTTGGTCAATTTATTTTACGTAAAATATTTTTTTGATATTTTTTGAAGATGCACCTATGTTTGATAAATGCACGTCTAAAATTTCAAGTGATTTGGATTTGAAGAAAAAAAACTAAAATTCAAACACTACCGGACATCCGTGATCGTCAGATGGGCCTAGATTCAATCTGAGACGTTGGGCTCATATGTTCATTTGAGCTAGTGGGCTAATCCCATATTTTCCCATATATATATATATATATATATATTATTTTAAATGTTATAATTATATTTTAACTTTATAATATACAAGAAGTGATCCGGATCCAATCTGAAAAATTCTCAGCCTTATATATATATATAGAAAACACTACGCAACGCCTATAAGCGAAAATGAACAGTGATTTTGCCTACGTCCATCACCGTCCAAAGTTCATCGCGCGGTCACGATTGTCTGGTGGTGTTTCATTTTTCATAGTTTTTTTACAAATCGGAATGACTTTAAATTTAGAACGTGTATTCATAAAAAATAGGGAGAATCTTTGAAAAATATATAAAAAATATTTTACATGAAAAACATTGATAAAAAATACCCCTAAAAATTTTTTGGGATATTTTTGTCAATTTTTTTTCGAGGATATTTTTTTTTATATTTTTATTAGATGCGCCTCAGTAAGATGTACATATCTTCCAAATTTCAGGTCATTGCGATTTGTAGAAAAGCAATGAAAAATAAAACACTGCAGGACAATCCTGACCGCGCGATGAAATTTGATCAGTGATGAGGGTAGGATAAATTACTATTCATTTTTCCCTATAGGCATTGAGAAGACTTTATATATATATATATATATATATATATATATATATATATATATATATATATATATATATATATATATATAGGAAAATGCTAAGATTAGCCCATTAACTCATATGAAATTTTCATTGGACTCTATTTTTTAAAAAAGTTACTTTTGTGGGGAAATTTTGTAAATATTACTATAAGACAAAGGACACTTTTGTCATCACTATAAGAGGCAAAGTTGAAATTTTAACTAAAAGACAAAGGCACTCTATAAATAAAGTTCCAGGACGCTAACTTCCGAAATGCCATTGTACTTTTGTGAAAATTTTAAATTTTCTATTACTTAGTTGTAAAGTTACCTATTTAAATAATTTTTTAATAAAAAAGTAATGATTGTTTTGATAAATACATCCATCACAACTCTTTCAAACTTTAACTTGCGTATTTTGAGGGGTTGTTAACTCTAGACAAACCATATATATATATATATATATATATATATATATATATATATATATATATATATATATAATTTTAAAAAGGAAAAGTTTATATAGAGCCGAGGCATAGAGCCCCAAAAATCTCACTAGAAGAGGTTGTTTTATGCCCAAATATCCTCAAATTGATCATCTCAACATCAAGATGCATGGACATAAGAAAAAAATGGATGGTAAGTTTTGGAATAGTGTACTTTGTAACGTACTTTTGTACCATCAAATTTCAATATTTTCAAGTTTTCATAGATCTATCGATCTAAACTATTTTTGAAGCTTTAAACTTTATAAAAAGATGAAAATACATTTTAAGGCTATTACAAAGATTTGCTGTATTGAATCCACATTTCGCGGCATTATTTGAAGGTAGGCTCTAATTTGATTGTTTAGAGCCAAGCCTCAATACAAACCGTACTCATTTTAAAAAATCGGGTCGGATCCCAATCGGATTCACCTATACCCAGATTTAACCTGAATTATTATTCGGATCTAGATTTTGGATATGGATCCAAATTTTTGGATCCATACTGAGATCCGGATGGATCCAAATTTCGGGTTTTGGATTCGGATCGGGTAATTTCTCAACTTTATTTACAAATATATGTTAATGGGCATTCACCATGTGTTTGGGTTTTTAAAAACTTAAGGGGTACAATATTTTGTATCAAAGGTAATTGTTCTCATTGTATACAATCAAGAGAAAAGTGAAAAGCATTAAACGGTTTGTAATATTTTCATCCATGTTAGAAAAATCAGGTCATCTAACCGGTAACTGCCTGGTTATATCGGAACCAGCCTTTAGGATCGTTTTATGATCGACCGGTATTTAAAAAAAAAAAAAAATCCTAAAATAAATAATTTGATTTGTAATACATTTTTTAATATTCTTTACATTATTTTTCACATGTTTTTTCAATTTTTTAAAACGATAACCCTAGGCACTGTTAAAATCCATTTTTTTCATTAATTTTTAACTTCATTTGAATGTGTTTTGTTTTAATTATTCTTTATATGATTTTCATATTTTAGTACATTTTTTTTGTATCTTTTTTATTTTTTTCAACAATTTTTAGACTGCCCGGGAACTTGCTAGGTTAGAATAGTCGAATCGACCGGCTTACTGGTTAAGCTGGTTAAACCGCTTTTGGCCCCCATATCCGATTAACCGTTTCGATTCGATTTTGCGAACATTGACTTTCATGCTATCCTTTGATTTTGCCCCCGAGGTCGTAATAACGATTTCATCTGATGGCCACTCGTATACATCCAAATAAATACTTTCTATTGTTGAGCTCTCAAGAAGTTAGCAAAAGAGAAGTTAGTAAATTTACAAATATGAGTTGGCAGCGTCATATATTCACGTGAGTCCTCACTTAAATCTATTTAAAACATGAATTTTGGATCCAGGAATCAAGGCTATAGAAATCATGAATATTAAAAATAAATCCTAAATTTGAAATTTAAAAGTGGTATTTTTGAATTTCTCTAAACCCTTTATTTTAGAATTTGGTGAGGTCCTTTTTTTTTTTTTGACATCCATTTTAAACGGAGATGTTTCCTTTTTTATTTTCCATTATTAACTTTTCTTAAAAATTAAGTCAGCAATTTTGACTCCTTCGAAAAAATTCAAAAAGTTCCCACATCCACACCAATATGTTTACGAAGCCAAGCTGAGCCTTGTTAAAAGAAAATGGCACCGTTGAGTTTTTAAACACCAAATAAGTAAGAGAGTGGGTAAATAAAGCTAAACAGAACCATATTGTATCTCCTAATCGAGAATATAAATTTTTTACTATATTACCCTCAATGGTAAGGAAAGGTATGCCATAAGATTATTTATTTTTGGCACAAAAGTTACAATCACTATTGACCATTATATATGAAATCGGGTGGCATTGACTATGCGTAAAGTCCAAAATAAAATTTCATGAACTATGTGGTAAAATTTAAGTTATATTAGATTTTACATCCGATGGCAGTGCTAGAAGAAAATAGTATCGATATGACAATACTTGACATCGGTAAAAGGGCAAAACAAAAAAAAAAAAATCTAGCAACTCGTGTTGCCTGGATGGAGTTTCACCAAGTTTTAAGAAAATGCCAATTCGGATTGGAACTGGCCGATCCGGACTACGAACCGTCGGGACGAATCAGTTCTCGCTAGGGTATCAAGACCTAGCGCATTCCCCCCATGACACGTCCAGTTCTGGTTGGTTCTATCAAAGAACCAGCCGATTTTTGCCGGTTTTGTTACAAAACCGATCAGAATAGGCCCCACTTTTTTAATATAATTTTTTTATTTTTTTCAAAACAGTTTCGTAGTTGGGATTGCTGATGTGCCGAATCGGATCGAAAATCCTAATAGGCGATCCGGATCACCTATCCGTTTTTTAAAACTTCGGGCTTCACATTTTTGCATAAAACCAACTCAAATTATGCAGGTACTCCGAACTAATCTTCTCAAATTCTTCCTTATTATTATTATTTTTTGGAATATTTGCAATTCCACCCTATTCTCTTATCGCCAAGAATAAATTTGATGATAAGTTTCCATGAATAACAGAGAAGGGAAATGAAGATTTTACATCATCCTCTCTTTGACAGTCGAAATTTCTTCTCATTCACAAGGCCTCACTTGATTCTGGCCTAGTTAAACAGGAGCTATGTCGAGATGGAGAAGATACTAAAGATATGGATCTATAAGGAAGGTGAGCCACCTCTAGCCCACTATGGACCACTGAAGTACATATACTCCATGGAGGGCCAATTCATCCATGAGCTTGACAGTGGCAACCGGTTCATCACCTTGGATCCGGAGCATGCACACCTGCACTTCATACCTCTTAGCGTCACCATGATGGTTCAAAATCTCTATCCTCCTAATGGCTATGGCAACGGTCCGCTCCATCGGGTCGTCTCCGACTATGTCAAAGTCATCTCCCGCAAGTACCCGTTTTGGAACCGAACCATGGGCTCGGACCACTTCATCCTGTCTTGCCATGATTGGGTGTGTAAAGATGTCTAACCCTGAGTTCCTTTTATCCTTGTTTGGGATGCATAGTATAATATGGTAAGTAGAACATAAAAATGACAGTACTTAAGTAGTGAATTGTATTTAAATAATGGATGGTGATGGTTTGAGTGTGACCTGTCATTAGGATGGTGCCTTGTCATAATTGGTCCATTCTCTCTCAATCACCACCCATCATTTCAATGGACAACAAGATGTCATGTTTAAGATTCTCAAAACCAGTTGAGTGTGTCTCTACAGTTGAGATGGATGAGGCCATGGCTTTTCTGTGCTCCATGAGCACAAAAACATGGCTCTATTCTCCAAAAACCCACCATTTCATAGTTCGATTCCCCTAATTTTCTACTCTTTTGCCTGTCTTAGGCACCAGATGCTTCGATAGGCAACCGGGACCTGCAACACAATTCAATCAGGGTATTCTGCAATGCAAACACATCAGAAGGCTTCGACCCGCGCAGGGACGTGTCAATGCCTGAGATCCACCTAAAAGGTTGGGAAATCGATGGCCTGATCGGAGGCCCCTCCCCATCTCGTCGCTCTGTCCTCGCGTTCTTCGCTGGTGGCAAGCATGGCTACATTAGGTCCGTACTCCTAGAGCATTGGAAGGACAAGGACTCCGAAGTCCGAGTCCATGAGTACCTCCCTAAGGGCCAAAGCTACTCTAAGCTAATGAAACAGGCAAAATTTTGCCTGTGCCCCAGTGGTTGGGAAGTGGCAAGCCCAAGAATTATTGAAGCTATTTACACTGGTTGCGTTCCGGTAACGATTTCAACCAGTTACGTCCTACCATTCAGCGACGTGCTAGACTGGAGCAAGTTCTCGGTAAACATCCCAGTGTCAAGAATCCCAGAAATTAGAACCATCTTAGAGGGAATATCACAGAGGAGGTACTTGCAGTTGCAGAGGAGGGTGTTACGGGTGCAACGTCATTTCGTGTTGAATCGTCCGGCCAAAAGATTCGATGTGATACATATGATTTTGCACTCTATTTGGCTTAGGCGACTCAATCTCCGGCACCTACATTAGTTTTCTTAATGCATTGTAGGTGCAATATCTCTTGAATGTGTAACACTAGGGGCCCTGAGGTGGGTTCAACTGTAACCAGGGTCGTTCTTTCTATATTTGTAAATCGTATTAGGAACAATGTATTTTTCTTGGAATAAGTTAAAACTTGAGCAATTGTATTCTTTTTTATTGTTTTGATAAGCAATTGTTTCTTCAAAGGGGGGGGGGGGAGACTGTGTGACGTCTTTTGACATTGTTTTCCTGTGCAGATATGCGCAGCTGCATATGTTTTCAATGACTTTTTAAATAGCTTTGGACAACATGTATCATGTTGTAACCTTATAAAAATATCGTTCTTATACGCAGTTTATGTTAGTATGTAATACATCTTTTATAGAGGCTTAAAGCCCATAAATATAAAAATATAAATATTTTTAACATGGTATCAGAACAAATCTAATATACGGGCCTCAAGCTCCTTTGCCAATTGCCCCTTTACAAACCAGATCTAAAATTGCTATTCTATACTTATGCGATTCACCCCTCTATTACTTACCACTCGTCCAGATCTGTCTCAGCCAGATAAGTAAATCACCTTTGAAAACCCACTTATAAATGACCTATATCTATACTCCAAAAACCGTTAGATCTATAATACTCCGTTAGATCTAAAAGATTTACCTTTCTGTCATCTTAAAAACGGGCATATGAAAATGGCCTTTGAAAATCGCCACCTGCAAGCCTCTGTTATCCACAGATCTGTTGCCTTCGCCATTTGTGCCATATGTCTCAGCCATTCTGAAATTGTCCTTTTGAAACTCGCATATGAAAAACACCTCTAAAAAATCGCCAAAAAAAAAAGGAAAAAAGAAAAAAAGCCAAACCTGAAACGCACCGAAAACCACATTTACTTTTTACATTTTTTTACGATAATTATTTCGAGTGATTATTCATTTATTTTTCGCATTTCTTGGCATTAGCCTAAGTTGGAGCATCACATATTCCTACCACACAGTGGGCCTTCTTTTGTTGGGTTTTTCCTTTAATCACTTGAGACTTGTGAAAAATAGTGATATGACCTACTTCATAGTTCTCTTTGAAAAAGAAGAAAGGGAGAGGGGTGGCGTAGAAAAAAAAGGAGGAGGGTGGGTTGGTGGTCCTTTTGTGTTACCTGATGGCCTACTGTGTTTTGGTGGGGTGAGAGATACATTGAACTATCTTAGACTTTATTAGACATAGAACCACTCATTTTGGCTCACATTACTTGTTATAAAGACGAGTCACCTTTGTAGTCAATGCGAACTATTTTTTGTCTATTATTATTTAAAAAATAAATTGTGTATTATTTTTGAGATTATCTTCGCTATGTTAATTATTGTTTGTAAGATTGAGTTTGTTACTTGATCTTGTCTGATAGTTTACGAGTTGCTGAATGGGTATCGAATTTGCACCTAGTTTTGTTGGTTCATCCAAGTGTCATTCTATTTTCTCAGTTGCATCGACTAGCTTTTTGTCACTGACAAAGGCTCTTTTCTGTACGATTAAGTCTATTGTTCTGTAACTCAATCATGTCTGATTGTATGTGATCTACAAAATAGGTCTCGGATTTGCACCTAGTTTTGTTCGCTCTTCCAATTGTCATTTTGTTTTTTCAGTTGTCTCGATTGCTTTTTTGTCTCCAGCGAAGATCTGGTGTTTTTTGTCCAATTGCTCAAGCCTCTTCTAATATGACCATTTGTTCCTGTGGCTAGTTGATATGTTGCTACTCGAACCTATTTTGTTTGGGGTTTCTATTTCTAAGGATTTCTAATTTGCCCTTGCTCAAGCGTCCTCTGTTCCTACCTGGTTTTTGAGGCTTTCCTTATGTTGTCCAACTCCAGCTGCTATCTCTCAAAGCATCTTGAGTTTTAGGGAGAATGTGGAAATTGTATTGGATCTATGCGACCTCTTTTAACATGCACAACCTTGCAATTTTGATCTGTGCAAACTTGCACAGTTGTATGCGTTTTCAACGACTTTATAAATAGCTTGAACAACTTATATATAGGCTGCATATATCATTTTAATAAGGAAAAGGTTTATATAACGTGTCAACCTTACACTATAGAAATAAGGTGCGCCTATAAAACCCATCGAAGAATGTTGTTTCGTCACTAGAAAATTTTCCAATTGATCATCTTGATCTCGATATGTATGGAAATGAAAGAATAAATGAATTTTAAATCTTAAAAATAGTACATCTTGTAACATATTATCTAGACTTTTCATTTTTAAGATTTTTAAGTGTTCATAGATCTGCTAGATCTACACTATCTTTGGAGTTTTTAATTTCGTAATAGCGGTGAAAATTAGACTCTTTGGCCATGATGAGAGTCTTGGTGCTAAAAAACATCTTCTAACGAGATTTTGAGGTGCACCTTATCGTGATTGTTTAAAGTTGGCACCTTATACAAACCTCACCCTTTTAGTAAACCTATAAAAATAGGGCTCTTACGCACATAATACATCTTCTATGTGTTTAAGATCCCTGAATACATAAATACAAATATTTCTAAGATAGAGAGAGCAAGAGAGAGAGACTCCTTAAATGCCATTGACTGGGCGCTTGAGGACCCAATGGATGAGTAACGATTGGTAATCAATTGGGTGTTTCCATTAGACATGTTACAGGAGGCTAATAAAATAGCTGATATATTAGTAAAATAGCTGATATATTAGTAAGGAGGGGTGTTGAGCTCCAATCCCTTCAAGTATCGAATATTTTTATTCTTTGAATTTGATGTTATTGTCACTTAAGCAATAAAATTATATTACTCTTGTAGAGAGAGATTCTTAAAGAATGCTTTGGGACTTCTATGAATAATGTCTGCTACCTTCTAACGCTCTTAAAAGGGCAAATACGTCAACCACTTATGGTTGGATTGAAACAGTAACTCCTCTCCATTCATGTTGGGGATTAACTGATTAAGGCCGTTTTTTCCCCTAAATTTAGTAGGCTCTTCTCAATCCCTACAAAGGAGGTTATAATAGAAAAATTTGCCAAAAAATCTTAATAGTGGGTTTTTAGGAGAGAGTAAATAAGGTGAATGTGGGTCATCCATTTTAGGAAAGACAAACTTTTTTGATCGATGCTCTAGGAGATTGGTTTAACCATAGATTTCCTTATTAGCACTAGATGAGTAATTACAAAAGGAAAAGAAAAAAAAAATTTGATTTTGAATTTTAAAGGTCTAGTATTAGTACTCATGAAATGGATTGTCTATGCTCACAGAGCTCAATTAACAACTTTATAGGCTTTTAATTTTGAATTATTTTCATGACATCTTTGTCATATGAGTGCAATATTTAGGTTGTTTTCTTTGCAATTTTTTTAGGAAAATCCCAGTTATTGACGTGAAAATAAAACTTGAGAGAAAAATAAAAATTGGTAACGTGAAAACTAGGAACCCTGTTTGATAAACTATGATGCTCGTATTTTCACGTGTTTGGTAATGGGAAAGTTTGAAACTGCCTGACTTAACCGCTTGTTATATATTTTATGGATTTGATATGAGAAATGCATATTTTGAATTAGATTTTCTTGCTACAACCCATCTAATACATTTTTTATAAAATGTACTATTGACATTGAAAAAGCATGTATCACAACTAGTTTTTCAAAAAGCATAAAAAAGAAAAACAAAATTGGTTACCTACTTGCTAACTATAGAAAAGCAACTGAACCTGAGCTGGAGCCATTACTAGATAGGTAAGTGACTCCTTTTCTTCTTTTATTTGGCTAGGTTACCTTATGTTTTGCGCTGCCGTACCCCATTAGAATGCTCTTATTCTTTGTATGAGCTAAGACTCGGCCAAATTACTCGGGCTCGGGTAGTGGCAAGCCCGAGTTATCATGAGATGGGGGTACAACTTGAGGATATTAAAAAATTATAAAAAATCCAAAAAAATAGGAAATCTACTTGTAATAGTTTTTTAAATATATTTTTATTATTTTGGCAAAGATTAGAAAATATTTTGGCCAGAAATACTTATTTTTATATTTGTTCATTTTTTTAAACAAAAATACCCTAGTCAAAAATTGATTTTTCAAAATCTATTTTCCACTACTTTTTTTTACCACATTTAGATGTATTGTGTTTAATTTTACTTGAAATATATTTTTCCTTCCTTTTTTTTTTTTTTTTCTTTTTTTGAATTTTTATATTTTTTATTTTTTATTTTATAATTGGGCTGAGTTACTAAGACTTGGGCTAAATACTCGGCTCAGACATAGGCTTACTCTGAAAAAGATCTTGAGGTATGTGGTGGGCCGCGTGGGCCTGAGTTTGGTAAGCTGTAGTCACCAAAGTGGCTTGATATGCTTGTGCCTAAGGGAAATATTATTCCATTGGTGCTGCCACGGGCTATGGATGCTGACCTATCTATTGGACATGATGGACTACTAGAACCGATTGAAGAATTGGTTGATTCGGCTGTCGTAAAGGTTGTCCTATGGCCCTAAGTTGATTGGGGACTGAGCCATGTACTGCAGCAAGAACAGTATAACCCTGGTATGTTAGACTTTAGAGGACTACTTGGACACCTAGGTCACCAAGGGGCTGGTTTGGGTGACAACCTTCTCCTCCTATTGCAGTAAGCCGCTTACTTCGAGCGGTGCTATGGTGGCTTGAGGCTGGGTTAGATCTCCTAGACCTTGGTCAGTCCTGATTCTCAAGGTCTCGACACTGCCATTCCTCATGTTGCTACAATTTGAATTATGAGAAGGAGCATTCAACAATGCGTGAACCTCTTCCCTCCTTTGACTTCTATCATGAAGTCCTAAGAGCCCTTGTAGGATGACGTTGGGTTGAATTCCCAGACTATTCAAGGTCTTTCGGGCTACACAAATTTCAGAACCCAGAACTGACCTCTGAGACTCTCCCTTTATTTGGAGACTAGGGCGCTGAACTATGAATGGACTGGAATTTTGACCCTAATCCTATGGGATTGCAGCATACTGTTCTCTAGGTTTTGGGAAATTGGGTTTAGAGTGAGCAATGGAGTAATCATCTAATCACCTTGAGTGACCGACATAATGACTCCCCCTAACTTGAACTTTGAATTTAGACTTGGGATCTAATCTAGACTTGGACATTGTTTAAGCTTGATGAGCTTGGGTTTGAACCCTGAACTACAATGAACCTAGTTTCGTTCCAGAGACAACTCTAAATTTAGACCTAGGCAAGGACCTAGACTTGGATCTAAACCAGGTTTGGTGCGGGCCTTGGCTCGGGCCAAGACGTCCTAGGTTTGAACTTGGGTGCGAACTCGATTGGAACCTAGCCTAGTTGGGCACAAGTCTAGGCTTGGACCCATAAGGACTTAATTTTAGACCAAGTGAGGACCCAGACTAGGACTTGGACTGACAAACCTAAATGTAAGCACAACAATGCACTCGAAAAAGGTTTAAAAAGTTCTATCTTAGACTATGGGTATGTCGGGTTTGGTGGGGTTCCAAACTTTTGAAAAAACTGAAATGCGGATTGACTGAGTAGGTTCCCATGTAGGTTTTGGTCACCTATTAAAGGGATCAACCAAGCCCTACTTGTATGTGGAGTTTGTGGAAATTATAGAAACCTGCACTTATTTCATTCCTTTTATGTGTACCCATATTAGGAAGGTGTTTCATTTATTTAGTAATACACAACTTCATAACCCTATCAATTAAGGCTCTTGTTCACATCTTCGTTGAGCTTTGAAATACATCTTCGATGGGGGCGTAAGGCCCCAATATATGGAAATACAGTTTCTTACATGGCATCAAAGCTAGGTTTTTTGCCTGTTATCTGTTCCTGTCTGTGAGTGGTTTCTTCTTCCTTAATCGACCATCCTGTGGCTGTGGATATCGATCTCTACACTGTCTTGGTTCATCAGATCCAGTTGATCTTGCTCGTTCTTTCTACAAAAATTTTTTTCGAGGAGAAACTTCTATAGTTTCTCTTATCAGAGTCTTCTTACAACGGACAGAAAGCAAAAAAAAAAAAATTAGGTCCATTATTCATTCGTCCCTTTCTCTCTCTCTAACTTTTAGTTTTGAGTTGTTCCTTTTTGCATCTTTGCCTTGTTGATAAAAATCCGTTTTCTTTTATCTCTCTCTCAATTCCTGGTTTTTCCCATCCAAGTTTTTCTTTATAAAAGTCACCCCATCGTTGAGCTCTTGTTTATTTACGTTTTTTATCTTTTTGACACATCAATTTTTAAGAGCTTGGAATAAGCACTTGATTTAAAACTTGTTTCCTTGTTTTTCCCATCGTTTCTCTTCTAAAGCCTAGTCTTTTCTGTTTTTTCTTAGCAAGACAGCTTCATCCTTGTAACGAGAACATTGTCTTTCTCGTTGTTCAACCTTGCGTCTTCTCCCCATCATCTTCTATTCGTTTATCGGACAGATAGGACACACCAAAAATAAAAAAAAGTAAAAAAAATCAGGTTTAGTATTACTCTTCTTTCTCACTCAATCTGAGTTATTTTTCGACAAAAATCAGATCTGAGTTTTTGATCTTAGATCAAAACTTGTTGGTTTCAAAGAAGTAAGACTTGTGAACGAGGAGTCCAGACAACCTCGAGGAGAGCATAGGGCATCGCAGTGTTGAAAGCTTCGGCCAGACCATTAGTCTAGGGGTGGTACATAATCGAGTTCTATTAGTCCTTTGCTTTGTTAAATTTACAAGCCCAACGTATGTCGCAACTGCCTTGGATGCTTTACAAGGTTACAAACTTGATGACCATGATCGATCTCCCTTGTGTGTTTCTGCTTGGATTTGGGGTTATTTCAAGCTAGTCTTTCTCTTTCTCTCTCTTTTGCCGATTTTCATTTTTCTCTCTCGGTGCCTCTTCTCTATCTGTTGCACAGTCAAAGTGGCGTCCTTGTTTTTGCATCTTTAAAAGTAGACTTTTTGTGACCCGCCTCTAAATCTGCCTCTGAAAATGGCCTATAAAAACATACGATCTACACAATCTGCAAAACATCCACTGAGTCGTGTTTCGACTCTTTGATCTGTCTCTCTGTAGAGTCGTTTTTCGACTCTTTGATATGCTTTTGGATCTTAGTGTTCTCAACTCCGAATCTAAGGTCCCACTATGCTTGTTGATATGCTGCTGATTTTTGTCAGCTCTTTCACGTGCCTCCTATTTGATGATCAAATTTCTCGATCCTGGTTGATGGTCAAGTTTTCTGTTATTGGATCATGTTTAATGATTGAGTTTTCCGTTAATAATTTATATTGGATGATAGAGTTTTCCGTTACTCCATCCTGTGTGATGATCGAGTTTTTTTGTTGTTACTCGATCATGTTTTTTGTGGAGGTATGTTGATTTGCTGCCATGCAAGACTGCACTGTTCGCAGCGTCAGTTTTTGAGGATCGTTAATTTGCAGCTGCTTAAGCTTCTTCTGTTCCTGCTTTGTTTCTAAGGCATGTCTTCAGTTGTCCAAACTCAAGTTGTTCTCTCTTAATGCATCTTGATTTTGAGGGGGAATGTGAAAATTATAGAAACTTGCACTTATTTTTTGGTACAATATTTTTCTTCTTTTTATGTGTATCCATATTAGAAAGGTGGTTCATTGCATATGTTAGTTTCTTTAGTAGTACACAACTTTGTGACCCTATAAATTAGAGCTCTTGTTCACATCTTCGATAAGCTCTGAAATACATCTTCCATGGGGCTTAAGGCCCAAATATATAGAAACACAGTTTGTCACATAGTTGCTTTGAGCTAAAGATTATGGAGGGGCGCTCACAGTTACAATTATGCAAATCCTAACCACCCCGGCTCTCAAGGCTAGGTGCCCCTCATGGCTTTAACGCCGGAGTTTGGGTTTTCGAAAATATTTGTTGGTTTTCTGGGCTTCCCCGGTCTAGTGTGTGCAAGTAGTGCAAAAAAGAGCACGTAAATGTACGTGTGTGAGGATAGTGGTACAATCAAATCAAGCAAAGAACAAAAGAAAGAAAGAAATGTGAATACTTGGCACGAAAGAAATGTGAATACTTGGCACAATTGTGTGAACTAGGATATGCTTTCAAGTCGAAATTAATTGATCAAGAGCACACTTGAGGTGCAAGGGTAGGTAACCCTTGAGAAAGAATGCGGTTAATAGAGTGGTAGCATTGCACAATCCTAGTTGAGTGCGCCCCTGGTTGAGAGTGACTCGATTGGAGCACAATTAGAGGGGTATAGGCTACCCTTGCTTTTTGAATGAACTAAAAATTCATCCACATAATGAAAACTAATCTACTTTAACACACACACATATATATTGTCGTGATCATATCTAAGTTTCTAGGATTTAAGACTTCAATCTGAGAGTAAAAAGATCATTGATTGAACCATAAAATTGTTGTTCTAGCTAACACCAGTTGTATCAAGCCTGACACATGTGCTGTTAATCCAAAGTATTTGACAAAAGTGATTGTTTAGACCTTTTCAAGCGAGCTTTAGTATTTGGAAAAAGTTTATATAATGTTGCATCCTTAAAATGTAAAACTAAAGATTCACCTCATTAATCTATCGAAAAATATTGTTTTCATGTTGAAAAACCCTTTAACTGATTATTTTGACATCGAGATGTATGAATATGGAAAATTGGTTTTGAGTCCCATAATTAGCGTATCTTGCAACACATTATCTAAACCATCTATTTTCAAGATTTGTATATATTTCTAGATCAACTTGATTTTAACTACTTTTGAAGTTTAAAATTTTATAATTAGATATGAAAATGGATTTTGAGATAATCCTAAAAACTTTTACACCAAAATTACATCTTATGATAAAATTTGGAGGTGCGCCTTAATTGGATTGTTTAAAGTTGCAACCTTATAGAAACCACACCCTTAGTATTTTGATGATAACTTTTTCAAATGTGCATTAGATTGGGATGAGGTTGCTCTTGCAATTTCCTACAAGATGGAATATTTTGTGATAAAATAGCTATGAATTTTCAATGGAAAATTTCTAGTGAGATAGGGATAGGAATGTTGTATATTAGTGCGTTGATGATCCTAGAGTGTATAAGAAAACATCTATGGGTATATGCGAACTGTGTGTATACATGGACTATGTATGTCGTATGAGATAAGAATTTCATGATCCATGAAAAACTCAAATTTCATATGTCTACAATTACATCTTAGTCACCACGTTATGGTTTTCATTCCCAATGACATCACTTTACTAACATCTTCAATACTCTAACCCTTAAATATTTTAAAAAAAGAGTAGGGGCATGTCTTTTCTATTGAATTATCCAAAAACAACACTTACAAAATAGGTTGCTTGAATCCTGTTTAGGTTATCTATGTCAACAAATTAGACTAACCAAAATTGGTTAAACATTAATATTAATTAGTTTTTACTAAATTCAACTTTTTCGTTGGTCTAGGTAACCAAAGCACTAGTTACCGTTATGACAAGTTGGAGTTGAACTTTACCGGGAAACACAAAACTAGCTGCTGGCCTACTTTTTTTATAAGGTGAATCGATAACATCCATTCTCGATAATATTATTGAAATCTAACCTTGCATGGATGAGTGAAAAAAAGTCGGATATGTCAAGGTCGTGCCTTATACAAGCATTACTTTCATGCACTTGTGATATTTTGTACGAAGAAAAACGTTTGTATAAGGTTGAGGCTCTAAACAATCAAATTAATCCTCAAATCAGTCATCTCGACCTAATGACCTCCTCAAACTAATGATCAAACTCAAAAAAAAATAAAAATTAAAAAGGGAAACCTTATATGTGGCTTAAAGAAACTTATGTCTGAATTTTACTTATAAGGTGAAATTTGTAGAAGGTGCCCACCTCTTCATTTTGCTTGGCGATGTAGTTCTAGGATAAAAAATCTTATGATGGATTGAAAATCTATTTTTATTCTATAGTTATGAGATTTAAAATTTCAAAATGGTACAAATCGAGCAGATCTATAAACATTTGAAAATCTTGAAAATAGATGGCCCATATAATTTGTTACAAGATGAAATATTTTTTGGTCTTGAAATTATTTTATTTTTCACATCCATGCATCTTGAAGTCGAGATGATCTGATTGGAAGGTCTTCTAATGTCAGAAGAATCTCTTTCAGAGGACTTTTGAGGTTGACATAAGTATATGGTTGATATTTTATATAAACTTTATCCTTATTTATATAGTAATAAGGGAGATTTATCAAAATACCCATAAGAGATGAACTAGTAAATATTCTACCGATTTGAAACTATTCCAACCCAAAATCATGTGGTTTTTAAGTTGATCATTAGGTTGAATACATTATCAGAATTTATGCTCTTCGAAATTCTCCCATATTGAATGTTAAATAGCACTTAAAAGAAGTTTTGACGAGTGCTTATGGTTTATAAACTTCATGTTCAAGGTTCAAATCCTCTCAAACACCACCTTATCCCTTTTTCATGGGAATGGGGTATCGGTGGTTAGGGGGGCTGATACCTCATCATAACCAATCCCACTTCCCATTCATGCTATAATCATCTCAAAAGAAAAAAAAAAAAAATCCTAATTTACTTTTTTTTAAGAATAGGCTTATGGCTAAGTGGTCTGATGGATCATCATTACATTATGTCTTGAGTTTCATTCATATTGTATTATGGGTACATAATTCAATCCACGCTCAACTATCCAAAACAACAAAAAAATTAACATGGAAGGATAAAGGTATGCTCCTCGAGAAATGAATCGTTTGACATGATAGAATGACCCATAACAAAGTACTCATTTTAAGTCTAAGCAAGCATTTCTTATAATATTTTATACATGGTGAAATGGTAAGCATTTAATTCCCATTTGAGAGGCATCTCAGCCAAAACCTTTCTTGTTTGTTAATTTCATAGTTTATATTGGGTAGAAACACAGAATGGATGCTGGGAAGTTGGTGGCATTTTAGAAAAAACATGATCACTTATCTTCTCGACCCATTGGTGATAGATAAGGAATCATACTTAGGAAGTAATAATAACTTCAATGAATGTACACATTCGATTCTTCTTTCTTTTTTGTTTTTTTTGTTTTGTTTTGTTTTTGTTTTTTTTTTTTTTTTTGTTTTTTTTTTAAGAGAGAGGGGTTGACTTTTCATAAAATGTTATCCCTTAATGGATTATGTCAAACCGGATCTGTATCTAGTTTCTTTCCCCAAATCGGGATTTGGTCTATCACTTAATAAGTCATGAATAATTGTTTTTGGTAGTTCTAGTGGATGAAATCAAACTTGAGATGTTCCCTAAATAACTATTTTATTATGAAAATTTTGTTTATAAAATGATATAAAGTTCCTTAAAGTTGTTTAAACATTTTAAATTTTGCTTATAACTTTTGCATTGTTGTTTTTTTGATTTTTTTAAGTTCACCAAGTCCATTGAGTTGAGCAATTGAGTCGACGGGGTTTGCATATATTTTTTGGCTTTTGTTTTTCTTTTTAAGTTTACATGGAGTTTGCTGAGTTGACCTTCTAACTCAACATATTCGACTTCGAACTGGTGGGCTAACTATCTTACCTATTTTTAACATATTTTTACTATAATATATTAAAAATGATAAACAAAAGATAAGTAGTCCCAAGAGTTATGTTTTTCTATTTTTTTATCTTTTTTTTCTTAAGTTTGTCAAAAACAATGATAAACCTACCACACTTCAAGCAGGATATTGCAGTAGCATTCCGAAGACTTGAAATATCATCTTTGGCAAATGTGCACCACATATCATCTCACTGTCATTCTCTGTGTCGCAAAGTTAACACGTCAATATCATCTCACTGTCTTCCTCTCTCTCTCTATACATTTATGACCTTTCTCTCTCTCTGTCCAAATCATCCATCCCAGGTATCTATCATTTTTTCCAAGAGAAATGCACTACGTTTGACATATCAATCTTAAAAAGACCTTCAAAATAACTTTTTACACATCTTATTTTGGAATATTTTTTATATTGTACTGTAAACAAGACTAGTTTTTTTTTTTACACCAGTCAACTAGTCAATGAATTTGTGATTAAAATACCCTTCTCAATACATTTTGTAATTTATATTTTTAGAGTTTCTTCTCCCTCTCTCTACACCTAAAAGTTCATGTTTATCCACTAAATTTCTCTCCTCAAACTCTTCTCTCTCTCTGTAGAAATCAAACTGCCCCCAAGATCTGTCCCTCTCTTCAAAATCCCTAACTCTCTCTCAACAAGATCTCTGCCCAAACTCTTTCTCTGCGAAATCCCAAACTCACGAAATCTCGCTCCACAATCTATAGAATTTAGAGAGAAAGGGAGTGAGAGAAAGCAGGTAGAGAGAGTGAGAGATAGAGAAAAACGGGTAGAGAGAGAAAGAGAGAGGATGGGTGGAGAAATGTAGGGAGAGAAAGTATGAAAAAGGATGATGTGATTAACAAGAATAAAAGAAAAAAAAGGAGAAGGGAGAGAAAAATGACTATTTTGTCTTAAAATACATTGACTATTTAATCGAGATAAATACAAAAATAATTAGCATTCGGGTTTAGGGTATAATACAAAAAGTATTATGAAAAAGGATGGGGAGAAAATTGATTTTGAAGGAGTATATGGAATTTTCTTAAATTTTTATGGCCACACTTTTGGTGAGTCAATAGACTCACCGATCACCTTGTAGTCCCTTATCTATTTACCATTCATCTCTAAGATGGATGTCAAAAAATGCTACATCCAATAAAAGTTAAAATGGACGGTAAAGAAAGGAATTAAAAAATAAACATTTATATTTTAAAAAAATATTATTTATAGCCACAGTTTTGGTGAGTTCAGTCGACTCACAGGTCACTTGTCTATTTAACATCCAGATCGATGTTAAGCAATGTTACTTCCAGTAAAAGCTAAAATGGATGGCGAAGAAATGAATAAAAAATAATATTTATATTTTTAAAGCACATTAAAATTTATGGCCTGAGTAAGCCGACTCACCTATCACCTTGTGGTCCCTTGTTTATTTAACATCCATCTCTAAGATGGATATCAAAAAAATGTTACATCAAGTGAAAATTAAAATAGACAGTGAAGAAAGGTATTCAAAAAATAATATTCATATTTTTTATTTTTAGTGATCGAAAATACACTTTTGAGATATATTCTATAAGGAAATTGCACAAGAGTAGTGTGAGTCTGCCGACTTATCAAACGCTTCTTTTATTTAAGGCGAGTTGTTGATCTGGATTGATCCAAAGCACCCTAACGCACGCCCCTATTACTTTACCACACAGTTTCTATGAGTCCATGTAGAAATGAGTCACTTCTTAAAAATGTATTTTTGAGATGGATTTTTGTAATCTTTAACATATAGATCATTAATATGGAAAATAAATAAATTTTAAAAATGAAAAATAATAATTTTATTAAAAACCCATTTGGATCATTAGTATCAATTGTTTCTAGATGGACCACCAATTTGGATCTATCGATGAGGGACCCGCAAATTGTAGAAATACGGTCCAGGCCGCATGAAACAATTTTCCATTAATTTAGCCCTTTTTCCATCCACCCTGCTTCTTCTCATGCAATTTAATACTCTCTCTCATACAAACGTAACAATCTCAATCTCTCTCTCTACAAATGAGTTCCCCCGCCTTGTTTCTATGAACACAAACGGTTCTCTCTCTCTCCTCTCTCTCTGTGAATTGAGAGAAAGTGTGGAAGAATGGGTTCATGGTGTAACGCAAGCACCACCTTGATAGTTTCAGTCCCTCTGTTACTTCTCTCTTCCCTCTTTGCAGGCCGCTTCTATGCTGATATCCCCTATAACCACCCTTCTCATCCTCCAACTAATAATACCTCGCTCTCTTTCTCTCTACACCATCCCAATCACAGCAAAACCTTTCTCTCTCTAGACCATCCCACGTCTTCTAACCTCTCAGAATCCGGAGGCTCTCCTCTCTCGGTAGAGCATGGCGTCGCCATCTTGTCCCCCCTCACTTCTAATCTCTCAGAATTGGAACCACCGCCCATTAAAACCCATGAAGCAGTTCTCTTTCCTCCTCCCACTGTGAGAACCCATCCAAAACATTGTTTTTCTTTCATTTTAGAAAGAGAAAGAAAACAAGAATGGTTTTCAGAATTTGATTTGTATGATTGAATTTTGTTACAGATGAGAGAGAAACAGGGTGGTTTCGAGAGGGTGGAAGCACAATTGGTGAGAGCTCGGGCTTCCATTAAAAGGGCGGCTAAATTCTGCAACGATTCTTGCTATGGTGATGATCCTTTGGTCCCAAAGGGTGCGGTTTACCGCAATCCTCATGCCTTCTATCAGTAAGTTCCACAATGCGACCCGACCCGGAAAAAGTAGAGGATGTGGCGACAAAGTGTGACCTAAGGGATGGGCTAGAGTTAGTGCGAGCCCGGTTTGGCTCAACCCTTCTCTTTCTTTGATTATTCTTCATTTATTTTTTTGCCCAGACAAGCTCGGCCTTAGCCCTGTGGGGTCGGGTTAGTTTTCCAAGTCAATTTCACACTTTACGAGTAATTTTTCGGGTCAAAAGAAGAAGTTGCATTGTTTTTTTTTATCTTTTTTTTTTGAGGTGAAAATATGAATCATGACTGAGGAAATTCAGGAAAACAGAAAGAAAAATCAAATTTGGGAGTTTTTTTTGTACGATTCATAATCAACAAAAAAAAAAAAAAAGGAAATAAATTGAAAACAGAAGGACAAAAAAATGATTTTTTTGGAATTTGAAGTACGAATGCATGGCCTGAAAATTCAGGACACGAAGAGAAGAAGTGTTTGGGATTCTACATATTAGTTCCCATTTTCATGAGATTCCAACAGGCGAAGAAGAAAATGAACTGTGCATTGCAGGAAAACCAGTACTTACATTTTAGTTTCGAATTATGAATTCATGGCATGAAAACTTGGGCAACAATGGAAAAATGGAGAGTTTTTACGTTTTCAATTCTATTTATTTATGTTTCACAACCAACCATTGATATAAAATTCAGCCGGCTGGATTTCGACTCAGCAACTTGCCAGCCAACCTCGATTCGAACTCTGCACGATGCCGAGCCGAGCTCCTAATTGTGAACCCGGTTATATAAAAAAATAGAAAATTACAGATGCCCCAATATGATGATTGGTAGATTTTTCTCACCATGTACTTTTATTTTTATTTTTTATTTTTTTTGAGTTGTTTCCAATTATAAATAACTTTTTCTCAATTTGATCGTTCATATTTTTTCACCTTTTTTGGACTTATAGCTGTGTTTATTTTTCAGTAATTTTTTGGGCATGTATACTCCTCAAGTGAACCAGCCGACTTGTAGAAACCCTATTCAATGTATTCACAAATCTATTTTAATGACTATTTCACCCTTTGTCCGGGATTTTAAAAATTCAAAGGTAACATTAGTCCTTTAATTGAACCCCAAATTTAATAGGATGGAGTCTTAGAAAAATAACAGAACAGTCACCAACATTAAACGGTTTGTAACATTTTTATGCTATCCTTTGATTTTGCCCCTTCAATCTGGTGCCCACTGGTTTACATCCAAATATATATTGTTAGTATGATTTGCGAAAAATGTTTGACTTATTTGTAAACATAAGCGAAGACGAATTATAGTAATTTGTTCCAATCCCAAACATCTATTGTTGAGCTCTTGAGAAGTTAGTAAAAGAGAAATCAATAAATCTACATCTTAAAAGAAATGTTTTCGCTTTTTGTTTTTCATTATTAATTTTTGAGACGTGTTTCGACTTTTCTCAAAAACGTCAAAAGTTCCAATTCTAGCCTCCCTCATCCAAACGGATATGTTTTGCTCTGAGGCAAAGCCAAGCCAAACCTTAGTAAAAGAAAAGGATCCGGTTTTTATGAGTCCCCAACTCATACTATTTTCATGCGGGGTCCCTTGAACACCCATTATTTGTATCGATCTTGGATCTAAATTTATAGGAATATATGATCTATACTATGATGATTATGAATATAAAAAATAAAATATAATAAAATAAAATTTGAAAACATTTTTATTAGAATATATTCCTATTCATTGGATAGGAATATGTGGCTGTGGATGTTCATCTTAAAGATTGGACATTTGTGATTGTGCGTGCTAGTGAGACTCTTTACTCACAAAACACTTTTTCAAAAAGAAAAATGATCTCTAAGGGCGCGTTTGTTTTTTTGAAAGATATCTTTTGGGAAGTTAATGTCTTTAAATCTTATGGAAAGTTGAATGTTTAGTTCTGAAAGGTTTAAATAAGTTTTGGGTACTGTGTTTGATAATATATACATATTAACCTTTTAAATATAAATATATAACATAATATAATATATTTTATTAATGTATAATTGTATCATATATAACATATAATATAATATGTATTATAATATAATATAAGATATTTATATATTATTTATAATATAATAATAAAATATTATATATAATAAAAATATATATTATATATTATATATAATATATAATATAATATAGATATTTGTATATATATATAATATAATATTATATATTTTATAATATATATATATATAATAGTATAATATAAGTATTTATATATTATTTTTATTATTATTTATTATATTATATAATATTTATTTAATATAAGAATTATATTATTTATAATATAATAATATAAATACTACATACAATATATAATTAATGTAATAATTATAATATTTAATTTAATATAAATATATTATATAATATTTATAAAGTTATGAAAGATTAAGTTCCTACTTCCCTTTAGGAACTTAAGTTTCAATTTTTAACAAAAAAATGGGAACTTTTGTTGAAAGTTCAGTTTCTGAACTTTTCACGGAAAGTTTGAAACAAACATGAAACTTTTTAAAATCTAAAAGAATACTTTATGAAAGAATACTTTCCGAAAAACAAACACACTCTAAGAGTTTTTAAACAATAAATGAATAATGAATGAGTAAATAAAGCTAAACAAAACCATACTATATCCCCTAATTGATTAATTAAAATGCTATGACTTATTTCAAGGATGGGTTTGGGAATCTTTTTTTTGCGTTTTTTTCACATAAACACTACGAGAGAAAAATTACTATTTGACCCTTTACAATAGGTTCATTTAGTTTTGATACAAGAAAGTTACAATTATCATCCGTCATTAGATGTGAAATCAAGCGGCTAGGGGTATGTCATTGACTAAACACAAAGTACATAACAAAATTTCATGAACTATGTTACACACCATAAGTTATATCAGATTTTACATCTGATGATTAAATGTGATTGTGAACTCCATGTATAAAGGCTGAATAGTATTGTGGCTAAAAATAAAGTTGATGAGAGTTTTAATGAAAATTCTATAAGGGAAATGAAGTGATTTTATATCATCCTCTATTTGGGAGTCAATTTCTTCTCATTCACAAAATGTCACTTGAATCTAGCTTAGTTATACAGGAGCTATATCGACATGGAGAAGACACTAAAGATATGGATCTACAAGGAAGGTGAGCCACCTCTAGCCCACTATGGACCACTGAAGTACATATACTCCATAGAGGGCCAATTCATCCACGAGTTTGAAAGCAGGAACCAGTTCATCACCTCGGACCCGGAGATTGCACACCTGCACTTCATACCTCTTAGTGTTACCAAGATGGTCCAAACTCTCTATCCTCCTAATGGCTACGGTAGCGGTCCGCTCCACCGGACGGTCTCCGACTATGTCAAAGTCATCTCCTGCAAGTATCCGTTTTGGAACCGAACCAGGGGCGCCGACCACTTCATCCTATCTTGCCACGATTGGGTGTGTAAAGAAGCTAACCCTGAGCTCCTTTTTCCTTTATTATGATGCATAGTATAATGATAAGCACTATAGGAAAATGATAGTCCTTAAGGTAATGAAGTGTATTTAAATGATGGACGGTGATGGTTTGAGTGTGACCGGATGGTGCCTTGTCATAATTGGTCCATTCTCTCTCAATCACCACCCATCATTTCAATGGACAGCAAGTTGCCATGTTTAAGATTCTCAAAACCGGTTGAGTGTGTCTCTTACAGTTGAGATGGGTGAGGCCATGGCTTTTCTGTACTCCATGAGCACAAAAACATGGCTCTATCCTCCAAAAACCTACCATTCCATAGTTCGATTCCCCTAATTTTCAACTCTTTTGCACGTCTTAGGCACCAGATGCTTTGAAAGGCAACCGGGACCTGCAACACAATTCAATCAGGGTTTTTTGCAATGCAAACACATCAGAAGGCTTCGACCGTCGCAGGGACGTGTCAATGCCTGAGATCCACCTAAAAGGTTGGGAAATCGATGACCTGATCGGAGGCCCCTCCCCATCTCGTCGCACTGTCCTCGCATTCTTCGCTGGTGGCGAGCATGGCTACATTAGGTCCGTACTCCTAGAGCATTGGAAGGACAAGGACTCCGAGGTCCGAGTCCATGAGTACCTCCCTAAGGGCAAAAGTTACTCTAAGCTAATGAAACAGGCAAAATTTTGCCTGTGCCCCAGTGGTTGGGAAGTGGCAAGCCCAAGAATTGTCGAAGCTATTTACAGTGGTTGTGTTCCGGTAACGATTTCAGCCAGTTACATCCTGCCATTCAGTGACGTGCTAGATTGGAGCAAGTTCTCAGTAAACATCCCAGTGTCAAGAATCCCAGAAATTAAAACCATCTTAAAGGGAATATCACAGAGGAGGTACTTGCAGTTGCAGAGGAGGGTGTTACAGGTGCAACATCATTTCGTGTTGAATCGTCCGGCCAAAAGGTTCGATGTCATACATATGATTTTGCACTCTATTTGGCTCAGGCGACTCAATCTCCGGCGCCTACATTAGTTTTCTTAATGCATTGCAGGTGCAATATCTCTTGAATGTGTGACACTAGGGGCCCTGGGCCTATGCTCAACTAGAGCCAGGGTTGGTTTTTATATATATATATATATATATATATATATATATATATATATATATATATATATATATATATATATATATATATATATATATATATATATATATATATATATATATATATATATAAATTAGTGAGAAAGAAAGAAAGAGTTCACTATAGATACTAGAGAGAGAGAGTTCACTCTAGGTACTTTATGGGTTCATATGCAGCCACAATACCAAGAATGTTTTCTATGAGACTCTGTCTTAATGAATATTTTGGGACTTTTTATGAATAATGTCTAGTACCTTCTAACTTTGTTAAAAGGAAAAATACATGGACCACATAGGCATGGAGTAAAACAATATTCTCCCCCACCACCATTTTGGCGACTGAGGGGTGTTTTTTCGCCCTAAATTTAATAAGCTTTTCTCAATTCCCACTAATTTATATATATATATATATAAATTAGTGGGGATTACAGGCTTTTACACTTCAAGAAATAGTTAGTGGTTTTCTAATGTGTAAGTAGGAATGAAAGCTTAAACTGTTCGCTGTAGCTCAGGTGATGCTACCGCTGCGACCCCAACCCTACTCCTAAGATTGTTCTTTATATATTTGTATATATTTGTATAATTAATGATGTAGCTTTCTTGGAATAAGTTTAACTTGGGTTGATAAGCAATTGTTTCTCTCTATTTGTTTTGATAAGCAATTATCTTTGTGAAGAGAGAAAGAAAGAGTTCACTATAGATACTAGAGAGAGAGAGTTCACTCTAGGTACTTTATGGGTTCATATGCAGCCACAATACCAAGAATGTTTTCTATGAGACTCTGTCTTAATGAATATTTTGGGACTTTTTATGAATAATGTCTAGTACCTTCTAACTTTGTTAAAAGGAAAAATACATGGACCACATAGGCATGGAGTAAAACAATATTCTCCCCCACCACCATTTTGGCCACTGAGGGGTGTTTTTTCGCCCTAAATTTAATAAGCTTTTCTCAATTCCCATAAAGAAGTTTGTATCAAATTAAAAAAAAAAAAAAAAAAAAAAATTGAAAGTGGCCTTTTTTACTAAATAGTATATAAAGTTAATATGGGTAATTTATTTTAGGAAAGACCAAATTTGTTTGATTCGATGCTCTAGGGGATTGGTTTAACCATAGATTTCTTTATTAGCACTAAATGAATAATTTAAAAAAGGAAAAAAATTGTTTTATGAATTTTTAAAAGGCTAGTGGTGGCTACCCATGAAATGGGCAGTCTACGCTAATTGAGTTTAATTAACAATTTTATAGGCTTTTAATTTTGGGAAAAAAAATTATATAAGTGCAAGGCTGTAGATAATTAAATTAGGGCGTATCTCAAAAATTTACGAGAAGATTTGTTTTGATGTTCCAATATCCTCAAATTGATCATCTTGACCTCAAGATGCATGAACATGAGAAACAAATATATTTCAAGTTTTGGAAATAGTGCATCTTGTAATACATTTTTGGACCGTCAATTTTCAAGATTTTCATAGATATGCTCCATTTACACTATTTTTTAAGCTTTAAATTTTATAATTAGAGATGAAAATATATTTTAAGGCCATCACAAAGATTCCCAGTATTGAAATCACATTTCTCGACACCACAAATTGAAGCTTTGAGGATCAAAATAGATACATCAATTTGATTGGAAATTCGATCACGATCAAGCTTTTTGGGTATACAGTACCTTGCAAAATCGACCTAGAATTCGTGTTTAATCAGATAAATAAACTTCATGATCTTGGGAAGAAAATTATTTGCTTCAAAAAAGCCCAAAATTTACAAAAAATACTTCAAAATCGAGGCCATAATTGATAGAATGGCGGCTGCTAAACTGTAAAACCCCATGAAAACTACAATAAGTTCATTAAAGAAATTCATATATATATATATATATATATATATATATATATATATATATATATATATATATATATAAACGAAATGATAAATCATGGTATAGATGCATCTGCAAATTGAAGTAAAGAGGATCAAAATACATACCTCAATTTGATTTAAATCGATCTATTTTGATCCAAAATCCGATCACGGTAAAGCTTTTCGGGAACACAGTTTCTTGCAAAATCGACCTATAATCCTCATTTAATCAGACAAATAAGCTCCAAAAATACAATTTTCTACAAAACCCAAAATTTTAACATAATTGATCCAAATCCGGCTGAAAATTGGTAGATTGGCGGATTTTGATGAACTTATGAAAAAACAGTGAAAAATGGTGTCGAAAATTCGTGATGTTATTTTCAATCCTTTGGTCCAAGTTTTATAATCAAATAAACACTGGATTGTATTGGGTGCATTTTTAGTCATCATATGAGACAATAAACATTTTGACAGACGATCGATGACTTGAAGACATAATTATGAGACAAGTATTTAACTGACGCCACATTAGTATCTTAACAGACAATAGATAAGATATGCAAGCTTAATGAGCATGATTCTCGAAGTTATTTGCAAAGATATATCCTTAATGTGATATGAAGAATATGATATGTCCCGAACTTATTATATGAAGGCCCAAATATGCCTTTAGAGTCCTGCTTATCAGTCAATCCATATATGTCTTGACTTACGACCAATGATAGTGGGAGGCATCAAACCATCTTAGTTCGAGACATATTCTATGATATGTATACTCCTAAGAATTATACATATCTCTCCATATGATACTGGAGGAATTTGATGTGGTACGACATTCTTTTCAACCTGACATCGGCCAAGTATTGTTCATTTTGACTAATGATTGATGATAGAAGATATCAAATCATCTCATTGTGAGGCAAATTTGAGGATACATATACTTGTATGGTTGACATATTCCTCATTCCATATGATAACGGAGGAATCTGATGTAGAATGATAGACTTCCTAATTCATCATTGGTCACATATGTGCATCGTGACTAGCGATTGATCATAAAAGACTATCAAAC
The DNA here is from genome assembly GCF_054954075.1 of Amborella trichopoda. NCBI lineage: Eukaryota > Viridiplantae > Streptophyta > Magnoliopsida > Amborellales > Amborellaceae > Amborella > Amborella trichopoda. The sequence goes on from NC_142348.1 coordinate 37,886,695, forward strand.
CATCTCAATTGGAGACAAACTCTGGAATACATATACTCCCATGGCCCGTATATACCTTTTTATATGCTATTGGAGGAGTTTGTTGAGGTGCTATAAGTCTTTTTGAATCTGTCATCGGCTAAGGTTAAAGTGTTTGGCAGGTATAGCTTAAGGAAACCTCACCATATGATATCACGATAAGTTGTATCCTTATAAACATGTATAATGAGGCCTCACATGTCTCTAGTCCAAGAATTATACAAATTAGACATCATTCAGAGATGGCTTAACTCATTGTTCATATTTATTGGCGGCCAAAATATGCTTTGGCCGACGCCTCCAAATTTTATGTTTGGGATTGATCCAAAACTTTCAGGGATTCATAGTTGAGGTATTATTTTTCTCATCCTGAAGCTTCATATCATTCGGAGATGGCTTAACCCATCATACGTATCTATTGGCAATCAAAAGCCTTGGGCGTTGTTTGTTAGATAATAGCCAGGATGACCCTCGGCCACCAAAATTGAGATTTTTCTCAAATTATGAGGGATTTTCTTATAAGACTAGGACCATTAGATTTCTGGCTCAATGCCCTATAACTCTTAAAATGTGTGGCATCATGTTGCTCCTATGTAGGAATTAGCAAGCTCTACAACAGTAGTCATACGAACTGTGCCAAAGCTTAACTAATGGTGAAAGTATCTCTAAACATAAAGAGAGTTTTGAGGCCAAATTTTGTAGAGATGTGTATCGTAGTATCCTCCACAAGATTATCATTACCCATTGATCTATAATCCTATGTGGTGGAAATGGATGTACCTACAATCGTTTGATCTGTTGATGTAATTTTCCTATTTGAAGTAAGACTTGGACCATTATGTTCATCTCTAAGTTCTCTATCATCTCTCCAAATTTCATGACCAAATGACTCATCATCAGGAAGCGACAAAAGAAACATGAAGATATATCAATACAACATGCAACAGCTTGACCAACGACTGCTAAGAAATAACATAATCTCTTAATTTTCTCACGAAATATCTTGCTGAATCCTGTTGATTACGAGTTCAAATTCACACATCAGATGAGATAGCATTGATTAGGTATATGATTACCAATGAGGTCACCTATGGGAGCATTCAAATTTAAACAAAGGTATATAATTATCATGATTGAACTTGATCATAAAGATGAATGGTCAACAAATGAATATACATCACAAGCTTATATTATTATCAACCCGTGATATCTATACAAACCTCACTTTTTAGTGAGAGAAAGGGGATTGATATTGAAACATACGTATCACAGAGTTACACACTACTTTGTGTGATCTTTGTGCTAGTGAGATAAGAACTAGAGTGTTTGTAAGCACTATTAGTCAAGGAGCAACCTATTGATATTGTTGTTTTTTTAATGTACAATGTAATAATCCTATTGAGAGGGAGAAGCTATTGAACTTAGAAGGCCCAATTTCAAAGAACGAGCAGACCATACAGACAATATCTCTGCAAATAGTTAAGTACATGGGTCCATCTTGCCCTTGATATTGATTTATTTTCTATCTATGTATATGTTTTCCTTTCTTAGAATCATATGAATAGGCTTCAAGTCCTGAATTAAGGATGTTCACCCTAGCTTTAGGATGATGTAAATTGTAACAAAGGTTAAAACCTCTAGAATTCTTCAATATCCAGTATTATATGCAAGGAACCATGTGTTTTTATAATGTGAAATACATGGACGAATGTGGCCTCAGTTGTGTTTGTCCTTTAGTTGTTCATTTTGGAGTTTTAGTATTTCTTTAAACATTTAATTAACACGGCACATTTTTGGAGTGACCGGATTGATGCTCAATAATGCTATGAACAAAGCTGCAAATGATCCAAAAGGCCGAGAAAAAGGACCCGTGACGACACAGTAAAAAAAAGTTGTGAAAAGGGAGTCTATATAGTGAATCGCTGATCTAGATTGCCAAAACATGGGTTTTCTAGAGGGGCCATCACCTAGATCTCGATTTGTTTAGGGATCTGGATAGCCATGACTACTACCCGATCTGGATCGGGTGAATCCAGATTTGATCGTCATTTTTTTAAACGTTGTTGTTACATGATTTAATATTTTTAGGACTTGAAATTGTTTTTTTTCTTCGTATCCATGCAACTTGAGGCCAATAAGATCAAATTGGATGGTTTTGTAATGTCAAAACACTCTCTTTTAGAGGAATTTTGAGGTTGACCTTACTTCAATAGTATAAGGTTGACACTTTATATAACTTTATCCTTTACTTACACATCGATTATTATAAGGGAGATTTACCAAAATATCTATAAGAGATGAACTATTTAATATTCTACCTATTTGCAACTATTCCAACTCAAAATCATGTGGTTTTTAAGTTGGTTATTAGGTTGAATCAGGGTTTGAAAAATCGTGGACCTGTATCGCAATCGTCCAACCTGGATTAGAAGTTGTCATGAGCTATCTGGATCTCATAATATATTGAGATCTAGCCAAATCCCTCGGAAGCAGCTGTTAGAGTCGGATGGTTCTTAATAAACTTGTGGTGGGGCTCACCAACTTCACTAGGCCCCCATCATCATGCTTATCTCATGAGCAATAGGCTTTTACACCTATCATCATGCTTACCTCATGAGCAACACCTTTTATTAGTGATGTGGGTTCATATTTTTATGGTGCTATTTTCTCCCACAATACTCCAATACGGGATATTGTTTGTTAGTCTTTTCTCTCCTATACTTCAAAGTTAGATATTTTCCATTACATGTCTACCTTTCCTTTAGCATCTCTCTCTCTCTCTCTCTCTCTCTCTCTCTCTCGTTTATACATTTCCATTAACATCTCTTTCTCTCATTCTTTCTTATACAAGGGCAAGTTCGTCTAAAAAAATAAAATCCTATATAAAATAAAATTTATTTTTTGTTTATATATATATATACAAAATGTAAAAGTATATATAGTTAAGTTTTAATTACATATAATTACAAAAACAATTCCATATAATTAGTTTACAAAAATTAGTATAATTATATTGAAATTATTATTGTTTATTTATCTTAATAACTTGTTCAACTTATGTCACTATAATTATATGAATATGTTTACAAATAAAATTTTAATATTATTATTTTAAATGAATATAATTATGTTAAAATTGTTATTGCTATATTGAAATTTTTATTGTTATAAATACATTAAAAATCACATAATTTAATATTAAATTTCTATGTTCTTAATAAATTGTTATTGTTATATAGATTATGTTATTTTTTTATTTAATTTGTTATTGTTATAATAACTTATTTTATAGAGCAATAAAATTTTATTATAATTTTAAATTGTATCATGTTATTATTATTATATAAAATATATAACATGTTATTCAGACAATTCTGAGGCGTACATGGAAGGGCTCGATAAATTTTCAGTACAATTCAATGAGTGGCATCAACACGATGAAGAGGAAGAACAACATTGTGTTTAATTTTGGTATCAGGTTGTATTTTAATTCTTGTACGTTCTATTTTAGACCATGTATTTATGTCCATATTGATTGTAAGTTATTTTTTTTTCTTTTTCTTTTTTCAGTAATATGAATTTAATGGTCATCAAACCTCCAGACAAAAAAACAACATCTCAATATTCACGAATGTTTAAAAAGTAATAAAAGTGCATAATGTATCACTTTTAGTTTTTTGAAAAATAAAAAACAATGCATAATGGTCAACAAAAGCCGGCCAAATCTTTTTTTTTTTGAAAACTCAAAAAACACGTCACTGCTATTTTTTTTGAAAACTCAAAAAACACTATTTTTACAGATTTTTCGTTTTTTTTTTTTAAATTGTTTTGAGACCAAACCGGCCGATTCTTCGTTCTAGATTGTTGATCTACTTATCCAAACCGGGTTTTAGGATGACCGATCCGGGTCACCAATCCATTTTTTTAAACCTTGGGTTGAATGTATTATAAGAATTATACTCCTATATTGAATGTTAAATAGCGCCTCTCGTTCAAGGTTCAAATCCTCTCAAACGCCACCTTAGCCCTTTTTTATGGGAATGGGGTTTGGGTCTCGGTGTTTAGGGGGCTGGTTAGCGGAGTTGATACCTCAACAAAAAAGTCTCAATTTGCTTTTTTAAGCTCGAGGCTAAGTAGTTAGGAATAGTGAATGGTTTACAGTGTCAATTTGTTTTTTTAAGCTCGAGGCTAACTACCTGTCTTGAATTCATTCATACCATAGTGAATAGTGAATGGTTTACAGTGTACGTTTATCTGTCCTGAATTCTTTTATAACATAGTGAATAGTGAATGGTTTAGAGTGTACCTTTATCTGGTTTAAAGGGTAACTTTACCTGGCTCAAGACAGGTAGTTAGGATGGCGGATCACTATTCACTACTGTACCTTTATCCTTTCACTACCAAAAAACGTACCCTAGTGCTCAACTACCAAAAAAAGATATTTACCTCAAAGGACAAAGGTTATGCTTTGCTAGAAGTGAATAGTTTGGCATGATAAATGGCCTCATAACAAAGCACTCATGTAAATTATAACCAAGCATTTCTTATTAATAATTTAATAATTTATATATGATGGAAAAGTAAGCTTGTAATTCCCACTAGAGAGGCATCTCAGCAAAAACCTGTCTTATTTGTTAATTTCATGATTTATAAATTGAGTAGATACAAAAAATGGGTGTTAGGGAGTTGGTCACATTTTAGCAAAAACATGATCAAGTATCTTCTTGACCAAATGTTGACAGATAAGGAATCACACTTCGGAAGTAATGATAACTTGAATGAATGAACACAACGGTACATTTCGAAATTCGAAGTTTTTTTTTTTTTTTTTGTTTTTTTTGTTTTTTTTTTGAAAAGAGAGGTTGAGTCTTGAGAAATTGTTCTCTGAATGGACTGTCAAAACCGGATCTGCCATGCACCCTCACGTGATTCTTTCCCCAAATCGGGACTTGGTCTATCACTTATAAATCATATGAAGAATTTTTTGGTAGTTTAGTAGTGGGAATCAAATATGAGATGTTCTCTAAATAACTTTTTTATTACGAATATTTTGTTCATAATTTAAAATTAGCAAAATTAAATAAAACTTCTCAAAAGTAGATTTTGTAGACAACCTCTCCCCAACCAAGTTTTCTTTCGTAAGTTTTTCTCCAAAATGAACTTTAATAGTAAATACCCCCCTCCGAAAAAATTATATTTTTTGATGAGAATGCCCTTTCCTATACATAAGAAATTACGTGGGGCTAGACAAGACGTGAACTCACAAACGTAGTACTAGATCGAGAGAAAAAGGTGTTGGACCCGCACGAAAAAACCTTAGGATAATATTGCCTGATCGGGACACGGTTATGCCAGACCGTGTGAACATATTACTGAACCCTGTGGTTAGTATGCCATACCGCCTTTATAAAGTCCCAGACCCCATTTTTTGCTTTCTAGAACTCCATTGCCGGACCACCTCTATAAATTGCCGAACCCTTTATTTTTCTAAAAAAATTTGGGTCGAGCAGCCTTTAAAAAATTAGCTTGTAACTTTTCCCTTTGTTTTTTTTTTCTTTTTTTCTTTTTAAGTTTGCCAAGTCAATTGAGTCCACATCAATTCAACTCAAAACCGGTAGGCTTATATGTTTTTGCTTTTGTTTTCTTTTTAAATAATATAACTTATTAAAAATGATAAACAAGAGATAAATAGTCGTGTTTTATTTATTTATTTATTTTTTCTTCTTAAGTTTGTCAACAACTATGATAAACTTACCAAACTTGAAGCACGATATTGCAGTAGCATTTCACAGAGTTGTATATCTCTCTCTCGTTGGCAAAGAAATGTGTAACACATATCATATATCTCATTGTCTTTATCTGTCACAAAGTGAACACTTAAATATCATCTCTCTCTTCCTCTCTCTTTATGCGTTTATGACCCTCTCTTTCTCTCTCCAAATGGCGTGCATCTATCCCAAGTATATGTCATTCTTTAGAGAGAGAAATGCACCATGTTTAGCTTAGCATGAACAAAAGGCAGGGATGTTCAGCAGCTGTTGCATTTTATTAAAGGCCACAGTTTTTTGTGAGTAAGCCGACTCACCTATCACCTTATGGTCCATTGTTTATTTAACATTCGTCTTGAAGGTTGATGTCCAAAAAACATTACATCTAATAAACAGTGAAGAATAGAATTTTAAAAATAATATTTTATTTAATAAAAGTTAATTTTTTTATCACCGTCGAAATTATTAAACTCTAAAATTTTGAATCGAGAATACATCTTTGACATATATTTTGTAGCGACACCTCGTAAGAATAGCATGAGTCGGTTGATTGACTAAATACTTTGGATATAGTTTCTATGCGACCAGCCTATATATTGTAGAAATATTGGTTAACAATAAATATATTTTTAAATATAAATTGATCCTAATTTTTAGGGACTTAGTTTGTATGCTGCCAAGCTCGCATACGTAGAAATGCGGGTTTCTTAATAAATCTATTTTTTAGATGAATTTTAAGCCTTAATTTTTAAAGACATATAATCTCTAATATAGAGATCATGAATATGAAAGAATAAATAAATTTTTAAAACTAAAAATAATAATTTTGATAAGAAAACATTTGGATCGTTCGTTTCCATTATTTTTAGATGGAATACCTATTTTCATCTGCATGTGTAGAAATGCAATCTAGCCCACATGAAACGATTTTTCAATTTTTAGAGTATATATAATTTTTCTAACATGAAGATCATGAATATAAAAAAAAAAATTTTAAAATAATAATTATATTAAAAAAACATTTAGACTCGCGTTACAATTGGTTTTAAATGTACCCACCTATTCGCCGCATCCTTTAAGTTGGCTAGCTTTATTCCGCTAGACCGCATATTGTAGAAATGCGATTCAGCAAACGATTTTCCAAATACGTTTCCTTTTATTTACGTCCTGCCGTAGCTCTGAAACCACAGGTGTGGGAACCAAAGCACCTACACATGCCCCATCCACCCTGCTCCTGCTCATGCAACCTTAATTCTCTCTCTCTCTCTCTCTCTCTCCTCTGATACGAACTTAACAAGCTCTTCTCTCTCTCTTTCTCTCTCCTCTGATATGAACTTAACAAGCTCCTCTCTCTTCTCTTTCTCTCTCTGTCCTCTGATATGAACTTAACAAGCTGCTCTCTCTCTCCCTCTCTCTCTTGAAATGAGGGAAGGTGCCTGAGAATTGGGACGTTCTGCAACATGGATTTCTCCATTAAACCTTAGCTACCTCTTTGTGATGTAAAGTCAAACATCTCTCTCTTCCTGTAATCACCACAAATACCGCCCCCTCTCTCTCTCTCTGATATGAAATTGAGAAAGCTCCCAAGATTGGGAGCTTACTGCAACACGAGCACCACCTTGATGCTCTCAGTTCCTCTGTTTCTTCTCGGTGCCCTGTTTGCAGGTTGCATCTATGCTACCATACCTTATACCCAACCTTCTCCTCCTCGTATTCGCGGTACAACCGCCGTCTCTGGATACAATCAGAGAGCAGTCTCCTTCCCTATGTCGTCCAACCTCTCAGAATTGGAACAGCCGCCGAGCAAAACCAGTGACAGTTCTCTCTCTCTAGACCACGGTCCCGACATCGCCTTCCCCATGTCTTCCAACCTCTCAGAATTCGAACCGCCACCGAACAAAACCAGTGGCAGTTCTCTCTCTCTAGACCATGGTCCCGCCATCGCCTTCCCCATGCCTTCCAACAACTCAGAATTTGAACCGCCACCCAACAATTCCACTGACGAAGTTCTCTCTCCTTCAACTGTAAGAAACTTTTTTAAACGCCGTTTCTTTTATTTTAGAGAGAGAAATATGGATGGAAAAAAGGGGAGTATCACTTTGAGAAACTTCTCTGATATGAGTGATTTTCATGTAGAAGAGAGAGAAACAGAGGAGTTTGCAGAGGTTGGACGCTCAGTTGGCGAGAGCTCGTTCGTCGATCAAACGAGCTGCCCGCTTCTGCAATGATTCTTGCTATGGTGGTGATTCATTTGTACCGAAGGGCGCAGCCTACCGCAATCCCTATGCCTTCTATCAGTAAGTTTCAGACCTCAATCTCAAATAAAAAACTGAACAAGTTGAAAAATTCGTTATTAATTTTTTTCTTTTTGGACATTTGAATTCGTGGTGTGAAAATTCAAGCTCAAAATGGAACAATTTCTGGGGTTTCCAGATTCTTGCTTTTATGAATCTTCCATTTCCCTCTGTTTGCTTGAACCTTTATAGCATGAGTTGAAACTCACTCCTGTACTTCATGAATTACAATGAAAATGAATTTGCTCTCTTTTATTCATGCCCATAAAAAAAAAAGAGAAGGAAAGCAGTAGAAAAATAGACGGATGAAAAAGTGAACTTCGGAATTTAAGGTACGAATTCACGGCATAAAACTTCATGATACAAAGACAAAAAATTAAGGAGTTTGTCTTAAAAAAAGACAAGAAAATTCAATATATGTGGTATTTAGAATTTTAAGATTATAAATTGTCCGCCGGAAAATTTAGGAAAGAATAGGAAAATCACGGAGCTCATGAGTTCTCCTGGTAACTGTTTTTTATGAAATTTGTATTCACTATACAAATTAAAGGAAATTCGAAATGCAGAGGAGAAGAGCTCAAAGGCTCTTTTCAAACAAGGCAACCAATGAACAAATTGCCCACGACTCCTTCAAGAAGTGGCCTGATTATTTCCGGTTGGCAAAGTTGGTTTAGTCTTTTTTTTTTTATTATTATTATTATTATTATTATTATTTTTATTTTAGGGGAAATTAGTGGAGAATAATGGCCCCTACCCGTTTTTAGAAGTAGGCGACCTTCAAATTGGGGCTCGGTGGCAGAGGGTCAGTACTACCACCACGACCCGGCCCTAATTACTTCAGTGTTAGGTTTTGAATAATTGTTTTAGATTCGTTGTAATGCATGAGAAAAAAATTAATCGCATCACATGGGTCACGTCTCCTGATAATGACTGTGAATAATTGCCCCAACTTAGATATGTAGAGTAGGGATAAGCTCTCCCATTGCTAGTGATTTTTTTTGTTTTCGACGTTTAAGTATTTCAGCTTTATTCTAATTATTTGGCATCGTCCAGCTTTGTTTTAATTATGTGGAGTGTCTTGCACCAGTCCTATTTTTTGTTCCCCTTGGAGGGCCATACCCTTATTTACACAGGTTGTTTTCTTTTTCAATAAAACAAAATTGTTGTTTTAGCTTTTCGTCCTACTGAAAGTAGTAATTTAATTGTTTGGAGAAATAGGTCACATCAAAATTAAAGTATTGTTCCTCCCATTTTGACTTTCTTAACTGTCTTAGGATGGAGAAAAGCAATGTTCAGTTTTTGGAACACAACAAATAGGGGCATATGAGTAAATGATGCAAAACACACCGTTATTCTTGTATCCCCTAAATGATAAGCTTTCATTTGGTTGTTATCTAGAAAGGTGTGAAATTTTCTGTACTTCTGTATAACCACTGCGATAGATAAATTATTGAGTCCCATTGTTTGGAGTAGTAAATAAGAAAAGTATATAATGGGATTATTTACTTTTGGTATAAAGTGGTCGTAATTAATCTTACCCATTGAAATTGGGTGACTGTATTTATTTTATTGACCAAGCTCAAAATTCAAAATATTTTTTTTCGTACTTTGAGACACATCCAAGCTATCAAATTTTATATCGGATGGTTACAAATAATTTTGATCTTCCTGTACCAAAGGTAAATGGTCTCATTGTATACAATTCCAGGCAAAATGGTGAAAAAAAAAGAGCAATAACTTGAATCACATGGTTTAGATTCAGTAGACAACCTGCATGCGTTATTCAGTTGGTTCCAAAAATACTTCAAAAACTCTTCCCATTCTCTACTTGTTTCTCCTTTTGTTAAAAACAATTTTGATGAAGTTTTATCAAATATCCTTTCAGAACGAGATGAAGAGGCTAGATCAAACCACATTTCGTATTTTCCATCTCTTGGCACCCCTAAATTCGCCTCATTTTTCATGGTCTCACTTTGTTTATTTTACTCGTTTTTAAGTGCCAAAATCTAACTTGGTCCTGCCCTAGTCAAACAGGAGCTATTTGGAGATGGAGAAGACGCTGAAGGTGTGGATCTATAAGGAAGGTGAGCCACCTCTAGTCCACGATGGACCATGCAAGAGCATATACTCCATGGAGGGCCAATTCATCCATGAGTTTGATAGTGGTAATCGGTTTGTTGCCTCGAGCCCGGAGCATGCTCACTTGCACTTCATCCCCCTTAGCATCACCAAGTTGGTCCACCACCTCTACCCTCCTAAGACATACGGCAGAGGTCCACTCCATCGAGTTGTCTCTGATTATATTAGCATCATTTCTCGCAAGTATCCATTTTGGAACAGGACGCAGGGCTCGGACCACTTCTATCTTTCCTGCCATGACTGGGTATGTAGGAACACTAGTGCTAACTCTCTTTTTTTTAAATGGGCAAGCATAGATCTACAGAAAGTTGATAGCCTTTAAAAGGTATCAACATTTGATGAAGTGATGGAAAGGGGTGGTGAGATATTATCTTAAAAATCAAATAAAAATAATAATTTAAAATTATGAAATACCTTAAAAGAAACCTTGAGCCAACCTTGTTTTCAGTCTTTCTGTCAAGATCAATCAATCATTGGTTTTGGCTAATTTCCAACTCGAACCTGAGGACCATATTAGCAAAGGCCCCTACTTGTCAGTCCTGTCTCGTCTCGATAACACTAGGCTCTCCATCACTATTCAACACTTCAGTGATGGTTGGTGATGAACTTCTATTATGAGTGAATGTTAACTAATGGTTGGGGATGAACTTTTCTGAGTGAATGTTAACCAATGGTAGGTGATGAACTTGGTAACAATCATTTCAGTGGGTGCTCATAACGCTAGTGATCATGATCTTTCTACAGTCATTAGGATTCTCCTCTACTTTCCCTTTTGTTATCCTTTCTCTCTCAGTTTTACTGAGAAGTAAACAAAATCATGTCATATTTACTCTTGATGCATAGAAAAATCCATGCACTTACCCATCTTCATTCCCAATCTGTCAAGACGAGTGCAAGAAACATTAATTAGAATTAAAAAATGAGTGATTCTCAACCCAGTCAAGCATGTTACTAGCCACTCCACCAATGAGATGAGGGAACTTAGGGTTTCGGACTATATACTATAAAATTGTTTTATCTTTGGAATAAGGAGGTCATAACGAATCCTAGACATCAAATGTCAAATTGGACAGCTTAAAGTCTATTATAGAGTTCAAAAAAACTTTCTTTGAGCTTTGAGCTTGATAAATTACGTTTTTTTAGCCTTTCGATTTCAAATCTAAGATCTAGAAGTGATTCTAACCTCTTTATACAAGAGTTCAATAGTTTTATTCTGTATATTACATTATGGTTTTCTCAAAATTTGTAACCCCACATAGTACATGTTATTTTTCCTAATAACTCCTGCCCCTAAAGCCCTTAGTGTATTACTCAGGCACCAGATGCTTCAGAAGCCAACCCAGAGCTCAACCGCAACTCAATCAGGGTCCTCTGCAATGCAAATACGTCGGAAGGTTTTGACCCACGGAAGGATGTCTCCATGCCGGAGATCCATCTAAAAACTGGCCGCCTCGATGGCCTCATCGGTGGCCCCTCCCCATCCCGCCGCTCCATCCTAGCCTTCTTTGCTGGTGCCCAGCACGGCTACATTCGTTCACTTCTTCTACGCCAATGGAAGGACAAGGACTCCCAAGTCCAAGTCCACGAGTACCTACCCAAAGGCCAAAGCTACTCTAAGCAAATGCAACGAGCAAAATTTTGCTTGTGCCCTAGTGGTTATGAGGTCGCAAGCCCTAGAGTTGTCGAGGCTATCTACAGTGGTTGTGTTCCAGTAATAATCTCCAGCAGCTACGTCTTGCCATTTAGTGATGTGCTTGATTGGAGAAAGTTTTCCGTACATATACCAGTGTCAAAAATACCGGATATCAAGACCATTCTAGAAAGAATATCACAGAGGAGGTATCTGCAGTTATATAGGAGGGTGTTACAGGTGCAACGCCATTTTGTAGTAAACCGACCAGCCAAAAGGTTCGACGTGATTCATATGATTCTGCACTCTATCTGGCTTAGGAGGCTCAACCGTCGTCTTCCATTATAATTCCTTGAATTCATGATTTTCATGCAATTTTTTCATCAAAGAAAAATAGTTTTCGGGCACTCCATTTCGTTGCAAGTGCAAAATATCCTTGATTAAGGGCCTGTTCTTTCTTTTATCAGTATATGGAAAATTGTATGATTTTGTCTAATAAAATTTGATAAAAACTAATAGTCGCATTAGGAAGTGTCTACTTTGAGGGAGAGATGTTATAGTTTTTTATGCATACGCTCTCTCTCTCATTCTCTCGCTTTTCCTCCTTATCTACATAGTTTAAATCTCGATCGACCATCTTCTATAGAGTTGAGATCTTCTCATATGTTATTTTCGGAATGTCCGAATCTATGATATTCATATGTCATATCATATGTCGAAAAGGAAAATTGTTTCATGCGAGTTTGATCGCATTTCTACAGGTCCAAAGTTATAAAGCATTTAATATATTTATTGTGAAATTTTTACTACGTGTTTCTACGATATGGGGGTTGGCTGCATAGAAACTGTGCCCTTTCGAAAATGTTCGCCATCCAAACTTTGTTAGGAAGCAACAAAGAATCTGAAGTCTTTCCTTTTAGGAAAGAGAGTTAGGCCCACTCTCTGGATCTTAAGGTCCTAATTTAAGGTGGAAAATGGGACCGATACCTTCTTATCCTTTTTGTTCCTTTTAGCCCTTTTGTAAAGGATATTCTTTCAGAGAAAAGTTTCCATATTTTCCCTACAATATAGAATATCTATGTTTTTTCTACCGGCCGTTTAATTTTGATCAAGAGAGCCATTTACTGTTTGATTTTAGAACCGATGTTTAAAAGTATTTTACTTTTAGTTTTTTTTTTATACAAACTGTATGAATATGAAATTTGGTACGTGCCATATTCTCATTGGGGCAAATCTATAAAAAAATATTAAAAATAAATTTTTGATAAAATATAATAACCAAAATATCTATTGAAATTTTCAGGGGTATTTTGGTTATTTTATTTTATTAAAAATATTTTTTTAAAATATTTTTTACTAGTGCAAGTTTAGTATAGGATTGGACATACAAAATTTGGTATCAAAATAGTTTATAGAAAAAAATTTAAAAACAAATAGTGAAGACACGTGACATTGTGAATGGGGCAATCTTGGCCCTCCATTCAGAATGGACGGTTGGATAATGGGAGGTATATAAGTTTTGGGAAATGATCTAATGCAATGGTTGTATAGAAGTATAATGCAACCACACATTTAGAAAACCATATTTTTGGCATTTGTATGAGTATAAATTTCGCACACATGCTCTTTATCCTCATAATCAATCCTACAGAAAAAAAGAATTTGATTTTCACCCTAGATATGGTCAAAATTAGTACCCATCTAAGAATGAATCTCGACAATCCATTTGGTGAATTTCAAGATCTAGGCCTTAACAAATTCAAAATCACTTTTTCGTTTTTAGCATTATTAATCTAATGATGATAAAACTTTTTGGAATAAAAAATCCTTATGATGCATATATCTAACCATCTCAATAAAATGGACGGCTTATATTAATTGGGCTAAAATGAGAACTTTCTAGAGTTTTTTTTCAAAATTTTTTTTTTGTGATTGTTCTTCAGAATTAAAAGCGTGTACATTTAAAAATTCGTATCAAACATTGAAGATGGTCGCGTTATATTACTATACAACCGTTGCATAAAATCATTTTCAGTTTTATGTTGTAGGGGAAACATAGAAGCTTGCCCTTTTTTTAATGGGTGTGGATTGTATAGAGCCTAAGCTCTAAACAATCAAATTAGAGTCTATCTACAATTAGTGTTGAAAAATGTAGTTTCTTTAAAATATATTTTCATCTTTACCTATAAAGTTTAAATCTTGAAAAATAGTGTAGATCAATAGATCTACGAAAACTTGAAAATCTTAAAAATTGACGGTCCAAAAATATGTTACAAAATACGCTAGAGAAATTTAAGTACGAGCAATATTGGAGGGAGGGGGTCCATTTCAAAATGGGAATGTCCCAATTTACGGGCAATACCCTCCCTCCGATATTTTTTTTCCCAAATCCCATGTTTGGTAACTGGACAGGTGGTTTTTTAGCTTTAAACAATGTCTGGTGTTCGAATTACCGGATAACTTTTTAAGTTGTCGAGCAATTAGAGAGAGAAAACGAAGTTGTCCGGTAACTGAACAGGTGGGTTTTTTGCTTTAGAAAAAAAAACAGCTATCCGATAATCGAATTACAGTATACCTTTTTAAGTTGCCCGACAATTAGAGAGAGAAAACGAAGTAGAAAGAGAAACGCAACCATGAACCAAAGCCCATCATCCAAACAAAGAGAAGAAGAAAACGAGGAACGGGAGCATTGGTTCTCTCCCTAACTCGTTGAGAAAGAAACTGGGTTTCATTCATTTGCCAAGCCAGAAAGATGGAAAGGTTTTTCTCTGCAGTGATTTGTCCCAGAGATCATGATGCATTTTTTTTTGGTTTCACTTCTCCATTGTCTCATGAACTACTGCAAGAACTCCATAGTGTTGATTGAGTTTTGGAACTTATCCACGAGGTTTAGAGAGAAAAACTTAGAGTTTGGAGGAGGTTTAGAGAAAAAAAGAGGTGGAGATTTACTGGGAGAAATGAATGTAGACATAGGGGGCTTTTAACTGGGGGAGTAGAGGCAATTTGCGGGAGGATCGTGCCTGGTGTTTGTGTGCGATGAGGAGGAGCGCGTAGTGAGTAGGTACGCGGCCCCTGGGAATTGCCCTTACTGTGGGGGACAGTGCAGGCCATTGATGTGGAGAGCTCTTGGGGGTTTTTATGCACACCTTATGAGTTTCTATTGTAAGGTTATGGGAGAGAGATGGGTTACGGGAGAGAGACAAAGAGATGGTTTAGGGGGAGAGAGAGTGTGAGAGAGAAGGGTTGAGAGAGATTTGCGATGTTTAGAGCAGATAGCTATCCGGTATTTCAAACATCGGAAAGCTGTTTTGCTTTGTACGGTATAAACCCCACTTGTCTCATGCTCACATTACCGGATAGGAAAGTATATTGGAAAAAAAAAAAAAAAAAAATTCCGCCATGGGGAGTGCCGCCTGTAATTTAGATTCAGATTGACCAGACTTCCCAAGTCATTTGGACCTAGACCCTACCGGATCAGGTCAGGTTCAACTAATTTGGATCAGGACATGATAAGGACCTTGGTCTAAAAAATATTTTAAAAATAAAAATTTAATATTTTATATTGTCTAATATATGTTTTATATATTTCATACCAGGTTGGGTTGACCCAACCCGGATCCGGCCCGACCCAATGGACGCGACCCGATCCAGATCTCGGGCCAACTTGAGTGAGGCCCAAGTCAATCGGAGCTGGACATGATCCACGGGGTCCAAATACTCGATCCCGGTGAGATTTGGCGGATCAACACAACTAGATTGCCACCCCTACCCTTTGGTTGGCGTCTATATCTCTGTCTTCTAAACTAATGGGAATTTATGTTCCTCCGGTTTGTTGGTCCCTTTCGTCTTATTCACGACTACAGCTCTTTTCTTACCCATATCTCACCTTGCAACCATCCCGAACTAGGTGTCTCTCTCTCACTCACTTACTCGCAGTGTTCTTGGCAGATGCTTCTAATTCTACAATGCAATTTGCAGGAAATTGTTTACGGTGCATGTTTTCTAGCACAAATTAGGATTTCTTTTTGATAATTTCAAACACTAGACCACACAGAAAATAAACAAAAAGATTCCAATATCCAATGAAGTCGGACATAAATATACTAGCAAAAACTAATCATTTTCAAAAAAGGACAGCACAATCAACCAAAAGCTAAAAGTCATGGAAACTGCATTTATAATAAAAAAAATATAACATTAGCCAGAAAAATAGGAATTGAAAACACTAGAGATATAATATAAGGAAAATTATGAATACCCCTTCAAAATAAACTTCGTAGATATTTTATCTTTCAATACTTTTATTATCACACCTATTTGGTCGGACCAATGCACCTGATGAATGAACCTTATTTCGATGAATTAGCCCAAGTACTGTTTTTTCTTGCTTTTATCCCCTAGTCAAAAAGTCATTCTTTTAGGAACAATTGTTTCATGGCGGCTGGACCGCATTTCCACAATATATAATCTAGAGGTATAAAGCATCTATCTTAAAGATAGATGCAAATAGGTGGTACATCAAAAAACAATTGTAAGTAACGGTCCAAATGTTTTCTTAATATAATTATTATTCTAGTTTTCAAACTTTTTTTTTTTTTTTCATATTATATGATCTCCAGGTTAAAGATTATATATTCTCCAAAAATTAGAATCAAATTATATTTAAAAAATATATTTATTGCCGAGCCCATAATTCTACAGTGCGGGCTGGCCACATGTTAACCACATCCTTCTTTTAAAGACTAAACTACATTTCCCCTCATTTACCCTACCCATTAAATCGCTCTCTATCTCTCTCTTTCTCTCCGTCTCTCTTTCTCTATCTGCTTTCTCTCTCCCTCTCTCTCTCTGCCCAACATCAGTCTCTCACTCTCTCTAAATCTCTCTCTCTCTCTCTCTCTCTCTCATCTTGAAAGAATGCAATCTCGCGCAAAAGAGTGCCCGAGCAGGCTTTGGATTTTGAAAATCCAGAAGCCTCATAACCGGTCTGACACACTTTTGTGCTGAACTGAAGAAAAAAAAAAGCGGTGGCTTCTTGTATTTCAAAAGCCTCGTGGCCGGTCCGACACGAAATGTTTTACTTCGATCCGACACAAAAGTGTGCCTGACCGGCTACAAAGCTTCTGGAATTCTAGAAGTTTGGCACACTTTTGTGGTGGATCGTATTTTTTCAGTGCAAGAGAGAGAGAGAGAGAGAGAGAGAGAGAGAGAGAGACGAAGACTTGTATTGGGCAGAGAGAGAGAGAGAGACTGAGAGATAAAGGGTGGTCAAAGAGAGCAGGTAGAGAGATAAAAAGGGCAGGTACAGACAAAGATTTAATTGGTAGACTAAGGGCGGGAAAGGTTGTTTAGTCTTCAAAATATTTAGTTTTTTAATTGGGGTGTAAAAGTAAAAAAACAAAAAACAGTAACTAGGTTAGGGGTGTGGTACGAAAAGAGAAATTTATGTACGGACCATATTGGTGGGAGTCAGTTATAAAATTAGATTATGTTTGTCCTAAATTACGGGCGGCACCCCCCTTGGCAGCGTTTCTTTTTCCATGTTACCTCCCTATCCGGTAACACGAACACCGGACATGTGGGGTTTATCGTGCAAAGCAAAGCAGCTATCCGGTGTTTAAAATATCGGACTATTTGCTATCCCCAAAACCAGCGGGCCCTCACTCTCTCTCTAGCATCCCGACTTCCACCACCACAGCCATCACAACCATTCTCTCTCTACTGCCCCTTCTTTTGCCCAGAATTAGTCTTGGAAAGAGCTCGTTACCTCTCTCATCGCCATTACTATATCAGCACCCAACTGAGCCCTAGGGTTTCAGATTTTGTGAATGAGATCTCTGATTTGACTCTGATTGAGGTTACGAACTTAGCAAAGGTCTTGTGCCAGAGGTTCGACTTTTATTTTGTTTGCTAAAATGCTTAGGAGACCCATTTTTCGGACGCTTTATGTCTTTGAGTTGGGATATTAAAAGGTTTTGAGGATCAGGGTATCTTTCTTTGTCTGTTAAATCCTTTTGCAACATGTTGTACTTGCAGTTGTGGTTTTAGTTCTTTTCCCTTGATAATCTGAGTTGATATGATGCTCTCTCTCTCAAAGTTGAATGCGTGAGATTTTGATTTTTGTGGTAGCCTTTGCTGCCTGTTAAATCTTGCTGCAAGAGAGAGGAAAGAGAGGGGGGTTTGGGGAGAGAGGGGTTGGGTGAGAGAAGGGGTGGCAGAGAGAGAATGGTTATGGTGGCTGTGGTGGTGGTGGTGGTGGCCAGGATGCTGAAGAGAGAGGGGGCTTGTTGGTTTTGGGGATAGCAGGTTGTCCGGTATTTCAAACACTAGACAACTATTTTGCTTTGCACGATATAAACCCCACATTTCCGGTGTTTACGTTACTGGACAGGGGATAGCTTGGGGAAAAAAAAAATCCGCGAGGGGGGAGGGGGTGCCGCCTGTAATTTGGGACAAACATGATCCTATTTTGTAATTGAAACCCCCAAATGTGGTCCGTACGTAAATTTCTCATACTAAAACTATTAGGGGGTAGAATGGCTACAAAGTACATTTTCGGGGATATCTATAATTTCTCCTATAGTATATTATAAGACAAAAGACAAAAAAAAAAACAAAAAGGACTAAATTATCATGTGCATACTCAACAATGGCCAACGAACATCTATTGAATCTTTGAACATCGACTTCTATGGTAGGTGGTGGACAAAACTCAGAAGAAAAGCTTTATAGGGCAAAATAATCATTACGAGCTGGGAGTGAAGGAAGTGGAAAAGTCATCTCACTAAAAGATTATGGCACAATCTCTCGCTCTTCATCATCTCCATCCCCCTTTTCTTTTGGTTTATCTTCTTCATTTTCTTTCCTGCTTTCTTCTTTTCCCTTTTCTTCTCTCTCCTCAGCTAGGTCTTCTTTTACATAATTGTACATGGAGATGAGGGTTATTCCCTCTGCTTCCTTGCTCCCCAACATTTTAGCAAAACTGGAATTTAGAAACCTTGGTTTATTAAGACCACACACAAAGAAACTCACATACACAAATAGATTGACAAATAGAGTGATGTAAAGAAAGAGAAGTGTTTGAGAGAATATTTAGATGTGGAGAGAGAGAGAAAAGGAGATAATTCAGACGATGCAATAAGTAAAGAAACGAAGTGTTATGAAGAGTCTTTGTCATTTTGTTGATACCAATTACCAAGTACTGAGTTCCCTTTGGTTTATTTATGTTGATGAATTTAATGAGAGTGCATTTTCTATTGAGTACCGAGAGTGCTGATAAATGTGAGGCTTAGGAACACTGTTATATGTGTGCTTGTGTCTACAAGTATTCTAGGGGGACTAATAATGTTAGAATTAAAAAAACTAGTATGGAAACTCACTTTCACTCTTTTTTATTAAAGTAAAATATTATCTTATTTTTATAATATATGTAATGTAGTTAATATTTTTTTAACATCGCAAGCCTTGGTAGAGATGCAGTTTACCTCACAGTGGTGATGACTTCTTAAGAAAATGGTTCAATTTCAGATGAGAAGGTATAGAAATCAAAAAGAATTTGAAGATATAATTCCAGAGGGATAGAAAGAGAAAGCAGCAGAATACAATTTAGTACTTCTAGATAGAGACAGATAGGGTCTCCTTTGGGAGCTTAACAGATGGTTTCAATTACAAAGCATATATTGCAGAATTTTACAATAATAGGTTAAGAAAATGATTCAATTTTAGTTGAGAAGTTGCAGAAACCAAAAGGAATTTGAGGATACAATTTCAAAGAGATCGAGAGAGAAAGTAGCGCAATGCAATTTAGTACTTCTAGATAGAGAAAGATAGGGTCTCCTTTGGGAGCTTAGCAGATGGCTTCAATTACAAAGCATAAATTGCAGTATTTTGCATCATTAGGTTGAAAAAATGGTTCAATTTCAGATGAGTAGTTGCAGAAACCAAAAAGAATTTGAGGATAGAGAGAAAGCAACGGAATACAATTTAGTACTTCTAGATAGAGATAGATAGGGTCTCCTTTGAGAGAGAGAGAGAGAGAGAGAGAGAGGAGAGGGACTATATAGAGAGAGATGGACTCTAGAGAGAGAGGGTTTGGGCCTCCATTGATAGAGAGAGGGCCTATGTTAGAAACAAGACAAACTAAATAGGAAGATAAGTTGAGAGAGATGTGTGAAAATTTGATGGAGAAATGGAATTCTGTAAAATTCAAGGAGTTGAATTATTGGGGAGTCATATTAAAAGATATGATTTGAACCTATCAAATAAGGCATATAAACTTATATAATTGAAATTATAAAATATTATATATTATCTAGAATTATTAAGATATTAGGGTGCTATCAAACATACACTTAGTTATTCAATACTAAACAAGGATAACATAATGAAAATAGTGAGACCCGAATTGTTAACAATAAACAACTAAAGATGTTATCATAATTTGGAAGTTCTATGTCATTGACCTGAAACAATCACACTATCCAAACTTAGTATAAGGGTGACATTACTATAAATTTAAAAACTAGAAGTATTATACAATTAAAAGTACTAGTTGCCAAAACATTCTTTATATGTATTAATGAATGTGAACTACTATTATAGACAATATCTTCATCCATAAACAATGTAAACGAGTAGCCAGACTCCTTTAATCATTAAATCATCTTTACTATCTTATTTTTTAAGATACAACGAAATTATTATATTTTTAAAAGTGATAGACCTAATGGATATTGTAAGAGATAAATTAGTTAGTGTGCATACTTGATTTGTTAGATTATGTTTTAAAACAAATAAAATGAATAAATAATTTAAAGTTTACATTCTCTAAAAAAAGAATAGATAATCTAATAGATATACTATAAATTTTTTGTGTATTCTCAACAATTTCCCCCTTCTTGATGCTTTAAAGAGGAACATGCTCCATCTATTAGCAAAACAAGCTCCTTTATTCAGAAATATAACCATAAAATCATGTTTTGATTTTTATGAATTTAGAAATTAGAAGTATGAATTTAAAAACTAGAAATATTATATAACTAAAAGTATTACTTGACTAAACATTTTTTGTATGTATTAATGAACATGGACTACTATTATATACAATGTCTTCATCCATAAACGATGCAAATGAGTACCCAAACTCATGTAATCATTAAATCATCTTCACCGTATCATTTTTTAGGTGTTTATATGTTTTTTTGCGCAACAAATTTGTTATACTTAAAAAAGTGATACACTTAATGGATATTCTAATCGATAAATTAATTGTTGTGCACACATGATTTGTTAGATTCTGTTTTAAAACAGAAAATGAATAAATAATCTAAAGTTAACCTTCTATCAAAATATAAATAGATAATCTAATAGATAAACTATAAATTTTTTGTGTATTTTCAATTGTTTCATCTTCTTCATGCTTTAATAAAGTTAATATAGATGAACATACTCGATCTATTAGCAAAACAAACTACTTTATTCATAAATATAACTACAAAAATCATGCTTTGATTTTTGTGAATTTAAAAACTAGAAGTATGATACAATTAAAACTACTAGTTAACAAAACACTCTTTGTATGTATTAATGAACATGAACTACTATTATAGACAATGCTTTCATCTATAAATAATGTAAACGAGTACCCAAACTCCTGTAATCATTAAATATCTTCACCAACTCATTTTTTGGGTGTTTGTATTTTGTTGTGCATATCAAATTTGTTATACTGTTTAAAAGTGATAGATTTAATGGATATTCTAAGAGATAAATTAGTTGTTGTTCGTACTTGATTTGTTAGATTATGTTTTAAAACAGATAAAATGAATAAATAATCTAAAGATAACAATCTCTAAGAAATGAATAGATATTCTAATGGATAAACTATAAAATTTTTGTGTATCTTCAACTATTTGCCCCCTCTTCAAGCTTTCATAAAAGTTTATATAGAGGAACATACTCCATCTATTAGCAAAACGAGCTACTTTATTTAGAAATATAACAATAAAATTCATGCTTTGATTTTCATGAAATTAGAAACTAGAAGTATGAAGTTAGAAACTAGAAATATTATACAATTAAAGTACTAGTTGACAAAACATTATTTGTATGTATTAATGAACATGAACTTAGATAATGCCTTCATCCATTAACAATGTAAACGAGTATCCAAACTCCTGTAATCATTAAATCATATTCACCATCTCATTTTTTAGGTGTTTATATGTTTTTTGGCACAACAAATTTGTTATATTTTTAAAACTGATGGACTTAATGGATATTCTAATAGATAAATTAATTGTTGTGCACACATGATTTGTTAGATTCTGCTTTAAACTAGACAATGAATAAATAGTCTAAAGTTAACCTTCTATCAAAATATGAATAGATAATCTAATTGATAAACTATAAAAATTTTGTGTATCCTCAACTGTTTCCCCCTTCTTCATGCTTTAATAAAATTAATATAGAGGAATATACTCCATCTATTAGCAAAACAAACTACTTTATTAAAAAATATAACAATAAAAATCATGCTTTGATTTTTGTGAATTTGGAAACTAGAAGTATTATACAATTAAAGCTATTAGTTAACAAAACATTACTTGTAAGTATTAATGAACATGAACTGTTATTATAGACAATGCGTTCATCCATAAACAATTTAAACGAGTACCCAAACTCCTGATCATTAAATCATCTTCACCATCTCATTTTTTAGGTTTTTTTTTTTTGCATATCAAATTTGTTATACTTTTTAAAAGTGATAGACTTAATGGATGTTCTAAGAGATAAAATAGTTGTTGCACACACTTGATTAGATCTTATTTTAATAAACATAAAATAAAATTGTATGAAAAATAAATTAATTAGTGACACACTACTTGTTATGCGAGGAAGCTCTAAACCCGATGGGTTGATTTTTGGCAAATAAAGTACGAGAAAAAAGAATCGACAAAAAGCAAGCAACAAACAACAAATTTAAAGCAGAAAATAAATAACATGAAAAGAACATCAGGATTTACGTGGTTCGTCACAATTGTGACTACATCCATGGGCAAAGACGATCAATGTTTTTCATTAAATTAAAGAAAGAAAATTACATGGCAACTTACTTGAGAGAACTAGAGACTCAATCTCCCACAAAGCCTTTCTTTGCTACAATTTTATCTCTTGTAAAAAATCCTTAAAAGTTTCCTTCTATTTTTCTCATACACTTTCTCTCTCTATAATATATCCCAATAATAAATGACAAACTCAAAAGTGCATCATGTATGGCTTACTTTTTCCACACATACTTTTTCTCTATAGAAAAACATCGCTATATAGAGAGAATAACGCCCAAAGACAAGTATGTCAAACCAATCTCAACTTTCCTAACTTTATCAAAAATGAACTTTATCCCTATCCATTTGGACCTAAGGTTCTATCCTAATCTAAGTAGAACTTATTTATAAACTTAGATCCCAAATAATAAGCTTTACTAAAATAAATAAGAAACCTAAATTAAAAGAAACCAATCCCTTAAAATTAGGGATTCAATAATTCAAGATAAATATCAACAAATATCCACTTTAGCTTGAATTTCAAAAGAAATTTCAATCAACTGTCTTCTCCACACGTGCCCCGATAGGGGCTTACTTTGGCAATAAATTAGTCAACTCCAAGCATAGCCTGAACTTCTGCAATGAAACCAGCTTTGTCAACATATCTGCAACATTCTTCTTGGTGCCATTCTTCAGTAACAATATGTCACCTTCAGTTATGATCTCACGAATAAAATGGTGTCTGACATGATATACATGGTTCGTCGCCAAATGTATTGCATTCTAACTATCACAATAAATAACAGTCCCATCATGTCATAAGCCCAAATCACTTACAAGCCCTGTCAGCCACATGACTTATTTTACTGCCTCAATAACATCCATGTATTCTGCTTCAGTCGTCAATAAGACAACCACAGTTTGTAGCATCGTCCTCCAACTGATTTGAGTTCCTGCAAGTGTAAACACATAACCTGTAGTAGATCTCCTACAGTCCAAAGCACCTACAAAGTCAGCATCAACATAACCAACAACTTTATCACCAGACTTTCTATTTCTATCAAACATCAGACCCATATGTGATGTACCCCTTAGGTAATGAAGAATTCATTTTACCCATGTCAATGCTTATTTCTTAGATTAGCCATATACTTGCTAACAGTACTAATGACATGTGAAATATCTAGACGAGTGGAAACTATTACATACATACGGCTTCCAATTGCACTCGCATAGGGAACATGTGTCATGTATTCCTTTACAGCATCATAACTTGAAGATAATGCTGTCGACAATTTGAAATGTGCAGCAAGAGGAGTACCCACAGGCTTTGAATTTTCTATCCTGAATTTAATGAAGACCTTATCAATGTACTCCTTCTGAGATAGCTACAATTTACCCAACTTTCGATCTCTGTAAATCTCCATACCCAAATTTTTTTTTGTTGAACATAAATTTTCCATTTGAAATTCTCTGGCAAGCTGAATCTTCAATTTATTGATTTTTGAAGAATTCTTTACAGTAATAAACATATCATCCATATAAAGTAATGAATAGATGAACGAACCATCAGTAAGTCTCTTAAAATAGATACAATTGTCATACTTACTTCTGACATACCAGTGTCCAATCATGAATGTATCAAAATGTTTGTACCACTGCCTAAGAGACTGCTTAAGGCTAAGAGGCTGCTTAAGGCTGTACAACGACTTCTTCAACTTGCAGACATGATCCTCCTTTCCTTTAACAACAAAGCCTTCTGGTTGGTCATATAAATCTGTTCTTCTAACTTTTCATGAAGGAATGCAGTCTTGATATTAAGCTGCTCTAACTCCAAATCAAACAATACAACTATGGCTAGTAAAACTCGAATAAAAGTGTGTTTCACAACTGGAAAGAAAATCTCATTATAGTGAACACTTTTTTTCTGCACATAGCCTTTTACAACCAAACGTGGCTTAAACCTATGGCCACCACTCTCAGGTGACCCATCTTTCTTGTTATAAATCCATTTACAACCAATGTCTCTTTTGCCTTTAGGCAACTTCATGAGATCCCAAGTACGAATCTTCTGAAGAGATTCTATATTTTCATCCACGAATTCACTCTACCTGCTACTGTCACTATCTTGTGTAGCTTCCTTAAAAGTGGATGGCTCTTGGCTTGTGGCAGCTAATGCATAAGCCACCATGTCCTCAAAACCATACCGCACGACTAACTTTTTTTATTCACTTTTCCTTTCCAAACTGAGGCTCTTCATCAAGTGGAGTAAACTCAATGACGTTCTCATGTTCAACATCTTCCTCCACTCTCTCACAGGGAATTTCTGGCACATAACTTGGAGTATTTTCTGGCGTTGTCAACTCCACCTCAACTGCATCACTACTATTGCAATTTTCCTTTTCTGCACCATTCTAAATGTGCTTTAACATGAAAGATTCATCAAACTTAACATCACAACTGACAATAACCTAAGGGGACTTAGGATTTGGGCACCACATTCTATAGCCCTTAACCCCATTTGCATAATCAAATAAAATACATTTCTTTGACCTTGGACTCAACTTATCATCCTTCACATGAACATAAGTAGGACAACAAAAAATTCTAAAATGAGAATGAGCAGCAGGTTTACCGGACCATACCTCTTCTGGTGTTTTGTAATCTACTGTTGTAGATGGTGACCTGTTGACAAGTTAACACGTTGTATTGACCGCCTCAGCCCAAAAGTCCTTTAACAAACCAGCATTACTCAACATGCTGCAGGACTTCTCTAGAAGTGTATTGTTCATACGCTCAACAACTCCATTATGTTGTGGCATCTTTGAAGTGGTGAAGTGACAAACAATTCATTCACTCTTATAAAATTCACAAACTCCACTGAAGTGTACTCTCCACTATTATCAGTCCTCAAGCATTTGACCTTCTTTCCAGTCTGTCTTTCGACTATTGCTTTCCACTGCTTGAATGTGTTTAATACATCTGCCTTTTCTTCAATGTGTAAATCCACACATTCTTAGAGAAATCATCTATGAAGGAAACAAAGTATAGAGATCTGTCTTTTGAGACAATTGATGCAGGGCCCCAAACATCTGAATGAATATAGTCAAGAATACATTTTGTGGTATGTTTTGACGTGCGAAACTGAACCCCACACTGCTTACCATAAACATAGTGTTCACAGAAGTCCAACTTGCACTTTTTCATGCCATTGATCAATTGGTGTTTGCTAAGTTTTGCCAAATCTTTCTCACCCATGTGGCCCAATCGCATATGCCACAACTGAGACAAGTCAGAATCACCATCATCAGATACATAAATTGATGCTCTATCTGTGATAGTATTTCCAAGCAGCACATATAATTTTGGTCTATTCTTCTTGCCTTTCATCACAACCAGAATACCCTTAAGAATATTTAAAACTCCACCTTCTCCAACAAATTTGCAGCCATTGGAGTCTAAGGTACTCAGAGAAATAAGATTATTTTTCAAATCTGGAATATGTCTAACATCAGTCAAGGTTCTGACAACTCCATCATATATCTTGATAGTAATTGTCCTAACGCCAATAGTCTTACAAGCAGCATCATTCCCCATCAAAATTGATCCACCATCAATGCTCTTATATGTAGTGAACTAATCTTGATGATGGCACATATGATAGGAACATTTTGAATCAAGAACCCACGATTCTTTGGAGTTGTCACAATTTATTGAGGCCGACAACACATTATATGTACCATTTACCGAACTTCTATCAACTATATTGACTACTTTATAAGCTCATCTTTCTTTCTCTTTGAGTTTCCAATAATAATTTTTAACATGTCCTTTTTTATTGCAGTAATTGCAATACTTATTACTTTTTCTTGATCTGAATTTTGATCTAGATCAGCCAAGTTTTTCATGTCTCTTTCCACTTCTCTCAACAGATCTCCCTCTAGCCATTAAACCATCTACATGTGACTGAGCATTGTCATGTCTCTTTCACAAATCATTTGAGAGAAAAGTTGAAATCACATCTTTTATCTATATGACATCTTTTCTATAGAGCAATGTTGTGACTAGATGCTCATACGAATGAGGGAGTGAGGATAACAAAATTATAACATTATCCTCATCATCCATCTTAATACCAATATTCTATAATTTATAAATAATTTTATTAAAATAATTTAGGTGTTCATAGATATCTGTACCTTCATTCATTCGCATGGTGTACAAATTTTGCTTACAAAACAATCGACTTGTGAGGGACTTCGTCATATACAAACTCTCAAGCTTCGACCAAAGACTTGATGCTTAATCCTCATTGACAATATTATATAACACTACATTCAATAAACACAATCGAATACCGACAAACCAAAACGGGGCTCTGATATCACTTGTTGTGCGCGGAAGCTTTAAACCCGACGGGTTGATTTTTGGCCAATAAAGTATGAGAAAAAGAATTGACAAAAAACAAACAATAAATTTAAAGCAAGAAATAAATAACTAAAAAAGAATACCAGGATTTACATGGTTCATCACAATTGTGACTATATCCATGGGTGAAAGATGATCGATGTTTTTTACTAAATCAAATAAATAAAATTATAAGACAATTTACTTGACAGAACCAGATACTCAATCTCCCACAAAGCTTTTCTTTTCTACAATTTTCTCTCTCTGCACCCCAAAAGTTTTTCTCTGTTTTTCTCTATGCACTTTCTCTTTCTACAATATATCTCAATAAGAGAGGACGTAGGGTCCTACACACATGGGTGTGGGAGGGTCTCACAGGATCATTACTCTTTAAAAAATGAATGGGATAACTTGATGAATAATGTGATGAATTAGTATTTGAATGTCATATCTTGATATGAAAGTTTAGAGTATTTTATTTTTAATTATATTTATAATTTATCTCGAGATGAAATTTGAAGCCTATCTACCTCTCATAGGATTATACTTAAAAAAATATATCAAAAATATTTTTGATGAAATAAAGTAACCAAAAGACCTCTCATAAGAGTATATGTAAAAAACAAATTAAGAAAAAAGGTGTGATATTGTTTGTAATAAAAAATGTATTTTCTTTTTGTAACAAGATTATTTGTAAAAAGAAATAAAAATAATATAGTGCTAGGTATGATATTGCTATTGATGCCATCCGAGTCATCCATTGAGATCGGATGACCAGGAAAGGGGTGGCATATATTTGATATATGTAGTGGCATGTAGAAAGGTTCCCTTACAATTTCAAACAATTTTTAAAAAATTACTTGCATTGCCCAGCAATATTCTTGGTCCAAACAATCTTGATTGCTAATCCAAGTAAACGAAAATTAAGAGTGCCTACCGAATCTAAGCGTGATCCAATTTATATAAAAAGAGAAAAAATTTAAATAGACTTAATTTCTGAAGAAATAAAATTTATTTGTAAAAAATAAAATAAATGATACTATTTTTAAATATATATATATATATATATATATATATATATATATATATAGGAATTATATGTGAATTTGTCTTTTTTATTCGAGGTGAAATTAGAGTTTTTGTTAATAAGAAATTATCAATTTTAACGTGTATTACTATTTGAATGAGAATTTGATTCTATAACTAAAATAAAATAAATAACTAATAGAAAATTAATTTAAATTAAAGAAGTTATAGATACCCCCATGGACCCCGCTTTTAAGCTATTTCTCCGACACTTATTAAAACAAATCATTTCCCCTACTAATGTTTTTTTTTTTTTTTCACCCACCTCAAAAGAAGTTAATTTTTTAGGAAAAATTACACCCCTATTCAAACCACGTTTCTCTCCGATCTTATCACATTCCCACTATTAACGAACCGGCAGAAACTCGTACGGCACAAACAGGCATTTTCTCACTTAAAGCAGTCTGGTAGAAAATGTGTTGGACCCGCTTCTTGGAAATAAAGTTTGTCGATCCGGCACAAGACTTCTTGGCCCAAAGTGTCGAGCACAAAATATGCCAAACCCTCAAAATGTGATGGTCTAGCACACAAAATATGTCAAACCCCTCATTTTTATTGGATTTATAAAAAACAACATTTATGTAGTCTTTGATTCCCAACTTTTGCAAAACCTAGAACAATCAAAGGCGAAGTAACGAGAACATAACCGTGATGAAATTTGAATCTGGACCGATCTGACTATCACGGATGTCCGGTAGTATTTGAATTTTAGTTTTTTTTTCTACAAATCCAAATCACTTGTCATATGGGTATAGGACATGAATTTTGGAAGTTAGTATCTTGGAACTTTATTTGTAGAGTGCTCATGTCCTTTAGTTGAAATTTTAATTTTACCCCTTATGGAGATGACAAAAATATCATTTGTCATGTAGTAATATTTACAAATTTGCCCCACAAAAGTAACTTTTTTAAAAAAATAGAGTAATAAATCCACCCTTCACATCTCTCTTTATCTTGAACCTTTGTAATTTGAAAGGTTGTGAAGTTTAGAATATCACACACACACACACATAGACAAATATATATATATATATATATATATATATATATATATATATATATATATATATATATATATATATATATATATATATATATATATATATATATATATATATATATAAGGTTAGAAATCCACATCAAATAGGAAACTTCATATAGGTGTTACATATATCTCAAAACCAAGATATATACCCAACATTCCTAATCTTATTAGATTTCTACTTTCTTTAGAAAACTTATTAATATCAATCTCCATCCCACACAATATGAAAATTTATTATGTGGGTGATTTTGGATATCACCATATTCAATAATCTCCACGTTGATATCAAAATCACATGCTCACCATGCCAACATCCATTGGATAGTTTTATGGATTTTGCCAAATAAATTCCTTCATTATTCTTATTAAAAATAGTGCTTGCCACCATATTTCTCCATCTTAAATAAAATAATCGCATATTTTGCCATGTGTTTTTTTTCGATCGAATGTATAAACACTAGCCTTGTACTGAACCATCCACTCTGATACCGCTTGTTTGTATTTAAGAACCCTCTTAGATGTGAAAACAAGAATCCCAAAAGTTGGATCCCACCAAGAGTGTGTACTTATCCAGCTAGAAACAAAATAAGAGAGAGCACAAGCCATAATATGTGAAAAAAAAACATGAAACACACACATCACAAGAACACAAAGATTTAAGTGGTTTACCCCATAAGGGTTACATCCACAGGCATGACAAATTGAAATCCACTATATCCAATGAAAGTTACATCACAGATTTTGAGACAGAGAGTTACCTCTCTAATTTTCGACAAAAACCAGTTGAGCAAACCCTTTTAGACGCAGCCTCCCGATCAGCACCATCATCGGCCTCTCATTTATATTCCACAACAAACCACTATCCAGGAAGAGACCATCTCCATTCCACAGCTAAACCATCATCCCGGAGAAGAACCTTGAGAGCAACAAATACTTTCTCTTACTAAAAAGGGAAACCACCAAAAATCTTAATGGGAACCTCTTATCTACAAGAAACCAGCCTCTCAATCTACAGGTGGCACATCCGTGGTGTTTATCTCCATCGAAAGTTCTTTTCTCTCAAAGGGAGGCCTTGCCGATGATGAGGAAACCCTGCCTCGCTCTTTAGCGGTATCCACCTTTCCTATATGGTGACGCAAGAAATCCACATCAAATACGAAACTTCCTATAGGTGTCTCATAGATATAAATTAGGAATCCACTTTAAATAGGAAAATTCCTATCTGTATTATATATATCTCAAAACCAAGAGATATACCCAAGATTCCTAATTTTATTGGATTTCTACTTTCTTTATGAAACTTCTCAATTTCAATCTCCATCCTACATAGTATGGGATTTTATTATGTAGGTGATTTTGATATCACCATATCCAACAATTTGGGGCATGTGTAAATTTAACCATCACCATCACTCATCAAAAACAAACATAAAAAAGTAATCATCATAAAATAAATTGACCAAAATAGACTTAAAATATTTAAAGTGCGCTTTTGTCATTCGTATTATTTGAATCACTTTGTATATTATTGGGTAGGTTCACCTCATTGAGCACCTACACACTCTCAAATTTTGAAGTTAATCTAATTTATAGAAAAATAATTAAAATTCAACTATTATCATGTAATCGTGGCCTGAAATTTGGACAGTGATGAGCCGTGAAAAAAATATTGTAAAAGTTAGATCATAAGCATTTTTAAGTATTTTCATTTCCTCATTTTCTATCATATTAATCTTTTGGTGTTCAATAAATCAAAGAGAAAGGAGGAATGATGAGGTAGAGGTGATCTACCTTCTTTTTTTTTCTTTTCTTCTTTTTTGGGTAATTCAGTGGGGTAGACAGACCCCTACCCATTGTTTCAATAGATTGGGGAGTTATATTTTAAAGGTGCTAATTAGAGGTGTTAGCGTAGGAATGGATACCATGATGTGGTAACTGGATGTGGGGATGCTACCACCACGACCCCAACCCCTTTCCTAGAGATGATCTACCTTAGCTATCATATGTGCCACACTAACACTGTTGACGCACTAAAACCGTTGATCATTTTATTATTCATCAAGATCCACCATTGGATCTTTCCCATTTAGTCTTGAGCCTTGACCAAGAGAATTCAACGTTGATCTAACAACAAGAGAATGAAAAAAAAATGATGCAGCCGTGTTTGGTACTAATGATGCTCGAGGTAAAGCTGGTCTTGCATGACCATTCTCTTTTTTCTTTTTTGTAGTTTGTGGGTGTGATTGAAAATTTAGGAATAAGCGGGTGTGATTGAAAATCAGGAGTAGATGTCTCACTCCATTATTTGACCAGAAGTGAATGACCAATTTGATGGCCTACCAATAAAATAAGATATGAATAATGGGTGTCGTTTCTCGACGGTTGCAACCTTAAACAATCCAACTTATCATGTAATTTTGGTACAATTTTTTTTTTAAGATTATCTCAAAATCTATTGTTATATCTAATTATAAATTTTTAAACTCCAAAAATGGTTAAAATCAAGTAGATCTATAACCATATAAAAATCTTGAAAATAGATGGTCTATATAAAGTGTTGTAAGATACACTATTTTTCTAATAGATTTGATGTGCATTTTTAATTCTACACTTTAAAGTTGCAACCTTATATAAACTTTTTCCATGAATCAATGCTTCAATAAAACTAATTGACAAAAGAGAAAATTATATAGATAGCTTTTTTTTTTAATGATATTACAATATTGAAAGAAAGACTCCTGCGATCTTTTACCGGGGAATACATTTTTTTTTTTTTTTCTTCACCCCTTTCTTTTTGCAAAAGATCACTTACATGTGGTCTTTATTATAATAAGATAAATTTCAAAATAAAATCAGCATAACAATAAAACCAAGATCTTAACAACTTGATGCCATTGAAACAACTATGCATTATGCTTGAGAATAAACAATAAGATTGCAAGAAACAAAAGGAAGAGTGCCGGAGATTGCCTCAACCAGGCTTATTACATCCCACACCGAGTCGCCACCATCCGATAGCGCGGGATCAACGGACTTGCTTCAATCTCTAACTGGGAAAGCAAATTTCAGCCAAGCCACACCAATGGAACATGAATCCCTTTGATCACAAACTTAAACCCTATGTGAATTCTCTTAGCAACCTAGTTTGAGAGAGATGAATTCTCTTTTTGCTAAACTCTAAAACCCTTAGCCATAAATCTATATTTGAGAGATAGGAGAGAAAAATTACATAACCTAAACACTTCGGTTCTTTCACAATGTAGGAGAGAGAGATCAAACATGAAAGAGATAAACTTAATTAAGAGAGAGAGAAATAGAGATAAGGAGTAGAGATTTTGAGTAGAAACAATCTCTTTTTTATAAGCTTGAACAAGATTAGGGTTTCTTAGGGTTTTCCTTGGCTTGCCTCTTCTTATGAGATTGAACATAGACCGTCGATCTCGTGAGGTAAGAGATCTGAGCCATCCATTCTATAGATGAGCCATCAGCATTATGGAAGGTGCTTAAACCATTATCCCCATTTCCTTAAACCATTTTCCTATCAATATATTTAAATAAAATAAATATCATGGATCCTATAAAATTGCACGATCCATGTCACATATTCTATAAGGATATGTCAAATAATATTAAGTAGATGAATACTACCAAACATAAATAAGGTAAGATCTATATCAATTAAAATTGACCACATCTCTTTAAAACAAACTTGCTAAAAAGTAGATAAAGCCATAGTCAATATATCCCTTCAAAGATTTGACCACATACCACAAATCAAACTAACCTTATCTTAAAAGCAAAGAAGAGAATCCAAAGAGGGTGGGGCTTGCCACCCTTTTGTGGCACATGTGGGTCCCCTACCCACATGCCACATGGTAGGCCCATGCGCACTATGGGCCCCCATGGAACATTATAAAAAAATATTATTTTTAAAATTGAATAAAATAACTTAAAATATATATTTGAATTTTTATAACTTTGTAAGAACAATAACTGTATTTTTGTAAGTCCAAAAATCACAAATAAAATATTGAGAAATTCATAAAAATTCAAATAATAAAACTAAAATCATTTCAATAATAAAATGAACACAATTAAATTGATATGATCGGAAAATGATCCATATGGTTTTAGAAATCCAATCTGTAATAACGAGGTACTCCACTTTCAATTGTGGATTACAGACCACACTAGCTTTATCGAACCGACCCAGTATTTTTCATGACCCATAGTCTAAGTAGGGGGTCATTAACGGGTCACCAAAGTCAGATCGATGAATTAAAGGGTCACAATCCCAGTCTGTGGATTACAGATCCTCCCCTAGAGACTAGTCAAGGTCACCATGACCTAATGCGATCACAGCTCTATGGTGTATAGGGGTATCTCTCGCACATGCATACGCTTCACCCAAAGGTGGATATCTGGGTTTTTCGAACTATCTATTAATATGCATGCCGTGTGATGGAACATGGATGAAGTTTTAGTCTGCGTCTCAATAGGCCACCATCACATACAAGGGTCACACAGTGCCTTGGCTCACTCATCCGGGCATGTTCTTTGACCTCATCAAGAGCTAACTCATAAACCCTTATCGATTTATTCTTCATGATCAGGTAACATGGGTTTTTCCTAACCGACTGGCCTAGATCGTCAAGCACAGTCCGGTATCTGCAAACACCGTTTGTATAGTATGGTCCACGAGGGACCACACTCCCACTGAATTCATGTTCGACTATATAATTTCATTTTACAAGCACTCATACGGCCTTTAAAGGCCACATAAACTCAACATCTCCCACTTGGCCTTTGAAGGCCTTACATTCTCTTTTCCTCACTTTTTCTCATTCTCATCTCTCTCTCCCAATTACAATATCTCTCAAGCATTTTTACTTATTCTCTCAATATATTAATCATGGCTTTCATCATCATTCCTTTCACAAAAGGATTTATAGAGGCAACATATTTTTCTCTTTGCTGCTCGGATCTCATCCAAAAAATGGTCATAACTCATCTTTTACATCGCATCGCGAATCAGGCTTGTTGTCGTAAAGACCATCACGTACCCTCATCGCATGGGGTCGTATGTTCATGGGCTCAAAAGAGTTCTTCAAATAAGTTGTTCCCTTTTGTAGCCATACAACCAGCACCAAACATTTGGGTTCCATGGGTGAACAACATTATATTCTGTTGTTCCATTTGGCATGTTAAACACTAACAGATGCTCCTACTAGAATATTTAATTTATCTGGATTTCGATCTTTCTCGATCTCACCTCATTCATCAGGTGATAAAAACATAGTTTTATATGCTTGGAGTTCTTATGGAATCGTAGCTCTTTTGGCACGCATATCGTCACCGTGCTGTCGCGAAAAATTCTTACTGCCTCACAATGCACGAAGTGAAAGTCAAATCGATTACAAATTTTTTTAATCCATACGACCTCCTTGATCACTAAACAGCACGCCATGTACTCTGCCTTCATGGTGAACAATTTCGCCACATCCTGTTTCTTTGATTTCCAAGAAACTGTACCCCCTCTAAGCTTGAACACATATCCAGATATAGACTTCACATCATCTAGATCTGTGAGATAGCTTGCACTTGTATATTTGAATATCCAAGTAGCTTAAAAATAATGAGGGACTGTAGCAGCTCTACTCAATTATTGCACATACAATATATACATACTCAACATTCTTATGCATATATCATGAGGTAGCATATCAAGCCTCATGCTATATGTAATTCAATACCCGTTAGTTTCACAATATACAAAAACCTTTATGAACCACAAAGGTTCAACCACACTAGACATCTTGGTAGTAAATTCATACAAACCAAGTTATCTAATCAACACAACATGTGTTAGGGAAGCCTAGCATGATGGCATTCCTACAATATTCCCTACAGTTAAAAGTCATAGGTAATCGAGGATTCTAAATAACTAGAAACATGGATCAAGGCATATAGGTATTTTAAAAAACAGTGTATGATAGTTTTTCTCCCACTTTTATAAATACCTTCAAGACACAATGTTTTTCTTTTTAATCAAAAAGATTGACTTGGTATATATATATATATATATATATCCACAAGCAATAGTTATATAATAGTATGACAGTTTAAAATGATTTTCATAAAGACTTAATGGACCTTGCAAGACTATGTAGTTTTCTCAAAATCATATTCATAGCCTTAAGCTTTTTTTAAATCATCCAATTTAATTTTAAAATACATGTTTAGCCTTTATAAATCATTTTACCGCATTCACTTTTAATTTCTTACCAAGTCAAGTTCATGGCCACAAAAACAAATCATATATACTATCTTATAATTTAATCCAAAATAAAGCACGACTAAATAATGTCTATTAAAAGGCCTTGACAAAATACTTCTTTTTTGGCAATTATGAAGAATTTATCGAGAGATCATCATCGTATGCAGTACATCATATTATAAACATTATTGAGAAGATGGTCACCCAGACCAAGTTCCATCAAAACACTCTTTTGTGCTTATATATTTGAATGAGCCACACTCATCTCTCGTGTTTCATCCTTAGGGGTCAAAGCCTTTGATCAAATCACATCTCTATGTGTATCACTACCTTAAGTAGTTCAAGCACAAGGAAGTATAAAAACATAAGGTGTTCAAAACCGACACTTTCAAATTTATTAGCACTTATCACTTAATGTCCATACACTTCACACATATTCATAAAACAATTAGCCAAAATATAACCAAAACACATTAACCAAAGTTATTGACTCCTCTTTTCCTATATGATGACCTTACCCTATAATGTGGGATAGATTTCATACCTCAAAACCATGTAGTGTGGAACCTGGGCTTTCTTGATTCATCGTTTTTACTTATTTGACAAGCTTTTGTGATCTTGGAAGTGCACGCAACTGATGGAGAATAGTTTAGTCATCGGTTTCATATGTCATGAAGCGTCCATCTCTTCGGTCTTGGATTCTTCTGTCTAACACCGTGAAGAAAATATCTTCTTTATCTCATTATTTCAAATATCACAATTTCGATTCTCCCACTAATCTTTATAAGTTCTATGCTACCACCAAGTCTTTCTATATATCCCTTCATTTCGAAGAAACCAATATGCTTTTATAGGTATTATATTTCTACTTCGTTTTGCTATTTCCAGATCGAATACTCTTCACATAGAGTCTCTTATCTTGCTAACTCTGCATTACTTCTCTTTGATGTTGTACTATAATAAACCATACTCATGGCACACTATAAAGCTTTTTAAAATGAGTCTTAAAGGTCTTCATAATTGGGAATTGAAAGATGTGCCTTAACATGCCACATCTTTTAATTTACTGCAGAATAGAACTTGAGCATCCCATGATAAAAATATGATGTCTCTCAACTTGTAAAAATTTTATCTCCGAATCCTTTTAAGTATTGAAATAGACTCAAAAATATAAAATAATGATCAGTTTGATTCCTAAATCATACCATAGAGTGAGTCTTCGTTTCGGTGATATTTAGGTCACAATACAATTTTCTCAGCAGAAAACCAGATTGAGCACCTCTTAATAACAAACTATTTCTCTCAATTCTCAAAAAATTTCTTCTAGAAATATTTTGTGTTGAAAACTAGACTCAAAAACAAATCATAACATCATAGTTTGAATCCCAAATAATACTTTCTTTCAGAGAAATAAATAAGTGGCATTCATGTCACAAAATAAATCATACTGCAGAATTTCAAGAGGAACACTATCTAGTAAAATTGTCTTTTCTCTCTACCATAATGGAGTTGCTCTTTCAAACCAATTTTGTTTAAAATTAAACACATAATAGTAACACATATATTTTCACAATCTTTATATCACTCTGTAAATTATGCTTGATAAATATAGATATTCATATCTTTAATGAATAACATACCAAATTGTAGAAAATTCAGGATGACCTCTCTTCAATCCAAAATTTTTATTCCTCTCTTGCCACAATATTTCTCTTTCAAATAAATTTTATGAGAAAATAAACTCAGAATAGAAGTCTAAAAATTTAGTGTGGAATAGAAAACATTCTGTTAAGTATAGAAATAAAATCATGACTTCCAAGTCATGGAAATAGTTTTTGTTGCAAAAAACAACACTGGCACACACTCAATAAATTAATCATATCTTTCAAACCATAAGGAATTTCTTGGTGAAACGTTTTTTGCTTGAAAGTAGACTCAATTTTGTGAGTTACGGTAGAATTTCAACAAGATATAAAATCATATGATTAGTAGGAAAAATCATGGAACTCAATGGAAAGTTCGTAGATTTTGCATAGTCAGATCTGACACCTTTCATTGTTGAGTCCACAACTCTAAATTCCTATAGGATCTCCCACCGAAATTTTGCAGGTAAATCCTTCTCGTAAATACACAAGATATCACTGTAGTATGTAATAGAAAAATACCTCATTATATTCTTCATATCTCTACTCCAAAATAGCCAAGAATACTCATTATGCATTGTACCTTTTCGGTCCTGGAATATTTCAATAATTCTTAACTGTGGATGTATTTATTGACCACAAATGTCATTAGCTTTTTTATATCTCATTCCCACTTCATTTATACCCAATAAAGAGAAAAGATAACTAATGGCATCAAGTAACAATAGCTCTGATACCAATGAAAGAAAGACATATGTGATTTTTTACCGAGGAATACATTTTTTTTTTTTCTTCACCCTTTTCTTTCGGCAAAATATTACTTACATGTGGTCTTTATTATAATAAGATAAATTTCAAAATAAAATCAGCATAACAATAAACCAAAATCTTAACAACTTGATGTCATTGAAACAACTATGCATTATGTTTGAGAATAAACGATAATATTGCAAGAAACAAAAGGAAGAGTGTCGAAGATAACCTCAACCGAGTTTATTACACCCCACATTGGGTCACCACCATCTGATGGCGCTGGATCAACGGTCTAGCTTCAATCTCGAACAGGGAAAGCAAATTTCAGCCAAGCCACACCAATTGAACATGAACCCCTTTGATCACAAACTCAAACCCTAGGTGAATTCTCTTAGCAACCTAGTTCGAGAAAGATGAATTCTTTTTTTGCTAAACCCTAATAACCTTAACCATAAATCCATATTTGAGAGATATGAGAGAAGAACTTCATAACCTAAACCCTTAGGTTCTTTGACAATGTGGGAGACAGAGATCAAACATGAGAGAGAGAAACTTTCTTAAGAGAGAGAGATAGAAAGATAAGGTGTAGAAATTTTGGGTAGAGACAATCCCTTTTTCATAGGCTTGAACAAGATTAGGGTTTCTTAGGGTTTACCTTGGCTTGCCTCTTCTTATGAGATTGAATATAGACCGTCGATCTCGTGGGGTGAGAGATCTGAGCTATCCATTCCATAGATGGGTCATCAACATTATGGAAGGTGCTTGGACTATTATCCCCTTTCTTTAAATCATTTTCCCATCAATATATTTAAATAAAATAAATATCATGCATTCTATAAAATTGCACGATCCATGTCACATATTTCCATAAGGCTATGTCAAATAATATCAAGTAGATAAATACTACCAAAAGGGTGGGGCGTGCCACCCTTTTGTGGCATATGTGGGCCCCCGCCCACATGCCACATGGTCCGCCCATGTGCACTATAGGCCCCCATGGAATATTATAAAAAATTAATATTTTTAAAATTGAATAAAATAATTTAAAATATATATTTGAATTTTTATAACTTTGTAAGAACAATAACTATATTTTTATAAGTCCAAAAATCACAAATCAAATATTGAGAGATTCATAAAATTCAAATAATAAAACTAAAATCATTTCAATAATAAAATGAACACAATTAACTTAATATGATGGAAAAAGGATCCATATGGTTCTAGGAATCCAATCTGTAATAACGGGGTACTCCACCTTCAACTGTAGATTACGGACTACACTAGCTTTATCGAACCGACCCAGTGTTTCCCATGACCCACAGTCTAAGCAGGGGCTCATTAGTGGGTCACCAAAGTCAGGTCGATGAATCAAGGGGCTACAATCCCAGTCTATGGATTACAGGTCCTCCCCTAGAGATGAGTCAAGGTCATCACGACCTGATGCGACCACAGCTCTATGGCGCATAGTGGTATCTCTCGCACATACATATGCTTCACCCAAAGGTGGATATCTAGGTTTCCTGAACGATCTATTAATATACATGCCATGTGATGGAACATGGATGACGTTTTCGTCCTTGTCTTAGTAGGCCACCATCACATACAAGGGTTATACAGTCCCTTGGCTTACTCATCTGGGCATGTTCTCCGACCTCATCAAGGGCTAACTCATAAACCCTCATCGGTTTGTTCCTCATGTTCAGGTAACTTGGGTTTTTCCCAACCGACTGACCTAGATCGTCACGCACAGTCCGGTATCTGCAAACATTGTTTGCTAAGTATGGTCCACGAGGGACCACACTCCCACTGAGTTCATGTTTCACTACATCATTTCATTTTACAAGCACTCATAAGGCCTTTAAAGGCCACATAAACCCAACAAATATTACCTAAAATTTCCACTTATTACATTTAATTTTTCATATGTAATTTTTTTATTTTGAAAATCTGAAATTTAATTTTAAATTAAATTTCAGATTTTCAAAATATGAAATTGTGGGGGCACTAAAAATGAAATTTTTCGCTTTTAAAAGACAAAAATTGTAGTTTTTGGATTTTACACAATTTTTAAAGTTATTCAAGGGCTTAGGAGTTATATTTTGAATCATTAGGTCTATGGAGATATGAAAACAAAAAATAAGGGGTACGAGAGTATTTTCCTTAACTGGTCCAAAACCTTAGCCAGTTTAGTGCCCAATCCAATCCTCATAACATTGAATAAAAAGATGCTTTTTTTTTTTTCTAGGAAGCAATCCATGAAAGGGTAAGGTTTGTTGCACTAATAAATGAAAATAACAATAATATGCTAGATAACTACAAAAGAGAAGAAATCATGATACATAGGAAATAGTGTTATCAGAATTGGACCGAACTTAAAAGGTGTTCAATATAGTTTAATTAACAACATATTGACCGGTCACGGAACCGGTCAAACCATTTCAAAATGTTCTAACTACAAAATGCATCCATCTATTTTCATAAGTTACATTAAAAATTGATTTTCTGAAGATGTAGTATATTACTCAACCAAACCAATTTGGGTATGTATAGTGATCTAACCAGTCAGACGAGTTAATTTGGTTTGGTTTTTTTAATCACACCAATACACTTATATAAATGAGGGAAGGAGAAATGGAAAATTGAAAAGGCAAAAAATTATAAAATTGTCTATATATGGGGAGGAGTCGTGTAGACCACGTGTCTGTACATAAACGTGCATAATGTCGTCATCATCATCATAGCCTTTTATTCAATTAATTGGAGTCGGCTATACGAATCTAAATCCGTCATTCTGCTCTATTAAAAGTCATACCCTCAGTGAAGCCATAAGTCCCCATATCTTTTCGAACTTCTTCCAACTACGTCATTTTGGGCCTACACCTTGTCCTTTTTAATCCTTCTACTTGAAGAACTAGTTCGTACCTCCTAACAAGTGCTATACTTAGTTGATGCTGCACATGGTCAGCCCACTTAAGTATACTATTTCTCATCTTATCGCCTATTAGTGCTACGCTTAAATTCTCCCAAATGGATTCATTTTGAATTCAGTTCCTTCTTGTCTTGCCACTCATCCATCTCAATATCCTAATCTTGGCTACACTCATTCTATGAGTATATTGTTTTTTGTCTACCCAATATTCCACCCCATAGAGCAAAGCTAGTCCCACAGTTGTCCTGCACAAAGTAATAAACATATATATAACATACTATTGCAAGAACACCCTATATACTTACACTATTACGCAAAGGAACTACTCATTTATTGGAGGAAAAAGTTCACATAAGCATAAGACCCTAAACAATTAAATAAAGGCGCATCTCAAAAATTCACTAGAAGAGGTTGTTTGAATGCCCAATATCCTCAAATCGGTCTTCTCGAACTGAAGATGCATTAACATAAAAAAAGAAAAAGGATTTCGAATCTTAGAAATAGTGCAACCTATAATGCATTTTCCGAACCATAAAATTTCAAGATTGTCAAGCATTCTTATATATGCTCAATCTACACTGTTTTTGAAGCTTTAAACCATGAAAATAAATTTTCAAGCCGTCACAAAGTTTTTCGATAGTGAAATAACATCCTTCAACACTATTTGATGATACGTCTTATTTTGATAGAGCCTCAGCCTTATACAAACCACACCCTATATTAGAATTGTATACTATGGTACTATTTATCTTTGTTACAAGTAGGTCACAATTGTTACTAGCCATTAGATGTCAAACTAGATGGCTTAAGGTGTGAAACAAAATTCGTGATGTTTCTTTCATTTTTTTCGAAACTTTGATTTTAGCCAATGCACACCCACAATCACCCAATTTGAAATATGATGGACAAGAGTCATTGTGACCTCCTTGTATAAAAAGTAAATGGTCTCTTTGTATACTTTCCCCATTTCAAAATGGGTAATTATAAGAGCACCATTGAATAGACATAAAGTTCCAAAATAAAAATTCTTGGACTTCATGACTTACCCCAAGCCATTCACATAAGAAAACCCCATAATATGTGGGATTGGGTTGATATTGATAAGTTTCAAATAGAAATCCAATAAGATTAGGACTCTTGGGTATATCTCTTGGTTCTTGAGATATATGTAACATCTATGGGAAGTTTCCTATTTAGTGTAGACTCCTAATCTTATACATATGGGATGAAAGAAGAGATAATATGTGTGCCCTAGTTGGGTCACCATATGGAAAAGCTAACTTCCTCTAGAGAGAGGCATGGGCTTTCTGTGCATGAGAGCCAAGGCTTCCTTTAAGAGAGAACAACTCTTCCAATAGAGAAAAACACTACGGAAATGCCTTCTGAGAAGAGCTTCCTATAGAGACAAACATCATGGATGTGCCTCCTGTAAACCCTAAAAATAAGTATTCATAGATATGCAAGATCTATACTAATTTTTTATTTTAAAATCATATTGTTGGTATTAAAAATTAATTTTACATCCATCATGGAGATTTCCATTACCGAAAGTGCTCTTCTACTAAGGATTCGATGTGAGGCGTTAGTTTGTTTTCATAAAGCCTAGGCCTTGTGGAAACTTCGTACTTCGGGAAATCACATTCACCCATACAAGGTCAATACAAAAGCACTATTTGCCCCAAGCAATAACTTTTTTTCACTCATTCCGAGTCATTTCATTCCCAAAATTTTCGTCAATTAAAAATCATGTTGCGATAGATCTACTAGATTTGTGGGTCGATTTTTTGACTCAAAGCCTCACTTTTGCATATCAGATTTCTAGAAATTGATGTTCTTGATTTTGAACCAACATCTCTCTTATTGCAAGTCTGATCATTTTAAACTGATTCAAAACTTATACATAGAAAATTGATTAAAACAAATTGTCAAGAAAATGGGATTAAAAAATGTCTATTTTTATGATTCCAATTTTGTGTTTAAAAAAAGTGTACAATTTTCAATTATTTTAATGATTTTTTAAGAGAAAATTGTGCATATATCTGTTATTTGTACTATTATTTAAAAGTTACAACTTTTATGTTATTACAACTCTTGTCATGTTATACCTGTTATTACAACATTTGGTCAGAATTTTTTAAAAAGATTGAATTGCCCTTTTTTGGATTTCCAAGTTTCAAATTCTACATTTGCACCAACTTACACAGATTGAACTTTTCAGTTTCTAAATATCCAAAGATTTTATATTTTTCCAATTTTCAAAATCCATTTTAAAACTTTTCAGATGTTTAACATACGAACATTTTTTTTTTTAGAGAACCTCAACATTTTTGAATTTTGAAAATCCATAATTCGTTTGAAAATTAAATTTTTAGATTTGGAAAATCGAGAAATTTTTAATCCTAACAAATATAAAAAAGACATGCTCATTCTAAACTCTTCATCTCTTTACGTGATATATTCTCCCTAAATTTCTCTCTCTAACATTCATCCACTTTATCTCTCTAACAAGGGAGAGAGAGAGTGAGAGACACGGGGGAGAGAGAGTGGAAAAATAGGTAGAAAGATATTTAAAAGAAAATCACGTGAAGAGAGAGAAATGATGGTGTTTATAAAAATGATTTGCCTTTTTTATATTTGTTTGGGGCAAAAAATAGGTTTAAAGGGGATAAAGTTGGGTTAAAAGATATAAAACTTAGAATTTTTAAGACTCAATATATGCTTTGAAACCTTATGTCTATTGAGATATAAAACTTAAAACTAAGGGGTATGGAGATATTTTCCCTTAAATATATGTAGTATATTAGACAAAAGAAATCCCTATTTTGTTGAGCCAATCCAAACGATTGAAACAAGTTGGTCAGACCGGCCAAAACTATACTGGACCAATTAAATACTGGTTTTGATTAATTTTTTTTACTAAACTCAATTTTTACTCTAGACCAAATCTCCAAGTCGTCGGCCAATGGTATGACGGTGAGATCATTTGATTTCGGTATATCTTCTCAAGTAAGAAGAGAAGCATGTTATCTTGATCATGATTTAGAACGGATGTTGTCTACACATAAATGTTGCAATGAGTTAGAAATCTATGCTTTTGATGGTTGTGAATGAAAGAGTGGTGTTTGAGTGGTCAGTGGTACCACAGGGTATGCTCGCCTATGAACTTGATCTAATCAACCTTTGTTTTGTATT
The DNA here is from genome assembly GCF_054954075.1 of Amborella trichopoda. Lineage (NCBI taxonomy): Eukaryota > Viridiplantae > Streptophyta > Magnoliopsida > Amborellales > Amborellaceae > Amborella > Amborella trichopoda. Next base: position 37,930,924 of record NC_142348.1, read on the forward strand.
TAAAATGCAGATAACATATAAATTTCATCTAATCATACTGTTATTTTATATATTGGTAGCCAATGGGTTTGGTCCATAGTTAGCAAGTCGCCAATTTAATTGTGACTTTTTCAAAAAAAGCCGTGTTTTTTTAAAAACGATTTAATGTGCGATTTTTTTAATAGATCGGTAAAAATACGCCATCTTTTCAGGAAGCAGTTTAAAACGTGATTTTTTCAAATTTTGAAAAAATCGTTTCAAAAAATCTTTACTATTAATATACTATGATTTTTGTTTTTGGAAAGTTCAATATCTTTTTTCTGTTTTATGAAATTTCTATTTCTATTTCTATTTCTATTTTTATTTCTATTCTCCCAAAACATTCTCTGGTTCTATGGGTATGGTGCGTACTTTTTCGGGTGGTTATGGGTAGACCATAGTTAGCAAGTATGGGGTAGATAATTTCTTTCTCGACAGATGAAAGTTGAATTCACCTACCTAATACTTATCTTGACGAATAGAATAGATAATCATCTTATGATTTAGAGATATATTACATTGAATATTTGAAATTTATATTTATAGGGCAGTCATTTTTATACTGAGTGATATATATATATATATATATATATATATATATATATATATATATATATATATATATATATATATATATATATATATATATATATATATAGAGTGAAATCATTACTCCTCACTACTATTAATTTTTTCTATATTGAGTAATATATATATTTAGAGTTATAAAATTTCTAATATTTTAAATATATCGAATTTTTTTACTCTGATTTTTTGAGTCTAGTCCGATATATTCCCGATCTCTTTACATGACGTATTTTTACTGATCCACATTTTTTACCCAATTTTTTTATCGGGCTTTTTAAAATAAAAACGATTAGTTTTCGATTTAATGATGAGCCGATTTATTAATAATCCCCGACTTGCTAATTATGGTTTGGTCTAATCACCCTTTCTTTTCATCGAATATTAGAGCTAGAGAAGACATTTACTAAAATATCTAAGAAATTCACTGCTTTAATATAGATTCAAAGTCAAGACTAGTATAGTAATAGAAACAAACTCGAATTTACAATTTTTAGTGTGGTAGAAGAAAATGATGATGAGAACTACACTGCTAACATCTTTTGCAACATATAACTCGAATTTACATATTTAAACAAAAAATACATGTAACAGTCACTTGCAGGCACAAAAATGGTAAGACATTACAGCTAGATCCCCATGAATTGCTCAAATTTAAGCCAAAATCTTAAATCGGATGTCACTACAACTATGCCAGAAAGAGCAACCCTAAAACATTGACATAAGTGTGAATTCCTCACCTTTCAAAATTTCAAACAAAATTTTCGAAGTTTTCGAAGAACAAGAAACAGAGAAACAAATAGAGTTAAAATTTTTTGAGATAAATGTGAATGCCATTAATTTAAACAAAAACAACTTACCTTGAGGGGTTCTTCTCTATTGCTCAAAAAAAGGGCTGGAATCTGTGGAGGAAATGGTACCCTCTGACTCTTGGATGAGAGAGAGGGTCTCATGGATGAGAGAGAGGGTATCAAGGAGAGAGATGAGAGTGTGAGAGGGAGAGGGTTTTGGGGAGAGAAGAGAGAGAGTGTTTGGGGGAGAGAGGGGGAGGGTTGTTTGGGGAGAGAGGGGAGAGAAAAAAAGGTGAGAGAGAAGAGAGTGTGAGCGAGAGGGGTTAGGGGAGAGAGGCGATAGACAGAGAGAGAGTTAGGGGAGAGATACGGGTGAGAGAAGTGATAGCGAGGGAAAGAGGGTCTGGGGGAGAGGGATGAGAGACTGTGTGGGAGGGGTTGGGGTGTGAGGCAATAGAGAGGGTTTCGGGGGAGAGAGATGAAAGACTATGAGGGAGAAAGGCTGGGGAGCAAGGTGATACAGAGAAAGATGGTTTGGGGGAGAGAGGTGAGAGTGAGAGGGAGAAGGGTTGGGAGAGAGAGAGAGAGAGATTTAGGGGAGAGAAGTGAGAGAAAGAGAGAGGTGTAGGGGGGAAACAGAGGGATAGAGAGAGAGAAAGAAAACGTTGTATTTTTAGAAAGAAATAGAGCTGCATTTTTAAACTGTTCGGCAAAAAAGTATGATAAAAAGGGGTAAATTAGGTCCAAGGAGTTAAAAAGATATATTTTCTAGAACCTCTATGTAGCTAGCCAATTGCAAATTTTATGAGTCTATTGAGAACTGATACACCAAAATGGGGTCTATGGAGATATTTTTCTTTTAGTTTTAACATAAGGATGCCACAATCATCATTGATCATTAGATGTGAAATCGGACAATAAGAGGTGTGTGATTGATTTGGGTACAAACACAATAAAATTTCTCAAACCGTGTAACACACCCAAGTCGTTAAATTTCACATCCGATGCCTGAGGATAATTGTGACCTCCTTGTAATAAAAGTGAACGGTCTCATAATATACAATCCCATACATATCAATAAGTCTTTGTTAGATCACTTTTTGACGCAATTTCCTTCATACATAATTCCCACAAAACGCAATATGATTCAGTCTGTCTAGCCTGCTTTCAATGTTGAGAAGGTAGCTGCTTTCATCTAGATACGTACTGTATAAGGGAGGGGGGGACTTTGAAAAGGCAAGCACAGTCCGTAAGGTTGAATCTGCATATCTTCAGAGGGATAACTAAATGGATTTAAAGGTTGGTGTTGTTGATTAGCCATCATCTGTCGCTGGATCATGAAATCATGCTGTTGATGAGCTTTAAATTCCATCTTAAAAGGGGCCATGGAAATCATGTTTGGAGCATCATATATATCTTGCTGTGCATCAAAGGGATTAGGGACTACTTTTCTACTATTATAGCTCCCTTTTTGTGTTCCTTGTCTTTCTGAAGCATTCATATTTTGCATTCCCCATGTTTCCAAAACATTCTCATAAGAGCCATCCCATACAAACTTGGTCTGACCCCCATTCTGTTACAAAGTGAAAAGGATCTTAGATAATAAATCTCCTATGTCACATATCACTTAACTAAATTTGCTACATTGAGAGATCTTTAGTTAAAATGTATATATGGACAATGACATTGGACCCATAAGTCTAGGTAAAGATCAAGGAACCTAATTTCTTGTGTATGTTCATGACAACATAATGCAGATTTTTCATCTTCAGGTAAGGTTACCTTTTTCAATTATCAAACCATGTATCTTTAAATGCACTAAAATAATTGTTTTCCTCTCAACTTATGTAAAGCCTTCATTAAGTTCAGTATAGGGAGGGGAAAGAAAATCAAATCTTCTTTTTGGATAATTTAGAGGTAAAGTTTGAAAACATATCTTTAAATGTGGACTAAAATCTGGTACCAGATTTCGACAGAGAGGTTCTAAAGATCATTCATGCTAAATTGAAAAAAGACCACAAATATCCAGGTCATATGAAATATTCATAATGAAATATTGATAATGAAACTTTCATAAATGAATTTTAAAACTTACAAATGTAGAACTGCATGAAGAAACAAAGCAAATGAGACTAAAAGGGGCTCAGATTTGCTCAAAAGGTGGGGTTTGAATTTGTCACAAATGAAAGTTTCACCTGTGATACCGTTTGCTACATCATGTCCACAAGAAGCAGTAACATTTTGAGTACCTGTAATGAAATGAGCAAAAGGACATATGAGAACCTTCTTCTCGCTTTTAGGCCATCAATAGAGAAAAATACGCTTGCAATATATACCTGATGGAATAAAGGCAAGTGCAAGGGGATTTTCCACATGAGCTGTGTAAACTATGGGTGTTGTATTCTTTGGTCCCTATTAACCATGAAACAAATGCCCTTATGAACACAGAAATCCCTGCAGTGCAAATCAAAAGATGGGCTGATTCAATAATTTTATTTTCTATTTAATTTCAGTGGGCCAGTTGGATCTATGTCCTATGTTGGAGTCAAGTGGAGGACTAGAAAGTAGGTGAATTAGATAGGAGTAGGATGGGAAATACATGGGTTTAAGAAAAGCATCCTACAATGGTGGGTCCAAGGGAGAGGTAGGAGAGTTAGAGAGAGATAGGGGTGATTCATTTAGGGTAGGAGAGTAATGCGTGACATTTTCTTGGAAGAGAATGTCCTATTTTGAATGGATATCCTATTTTGATGGGATTTGCAAGAAAGAGGATGTACTTGAGAGTGAGAGAGAGGTGTAGAGAGGAGGACATGTGGAGGCCTAAAAATTGGATGTGGTGAGAGGGGTGCGGGTGCATCAGTTTGAGAGAGAAAATATTTGTTTTTTTTTTTTTTAATTTCGATTTGAATAGAAGGAGACTTGGACATCCCAAATAGAGAGCTTGTGTATTCTTATTCTCTTTGGGCGTAATTACAACCATACTTCTCTGTTTGCTGAGTTGTTTGTATTCTATGATTGAAAGAAGGGTGGATGTAGCTTCTCAGCCTCCTTTCACATTGCTCTGGATATCAAACATTTTACATGACATAAATGTAGAAAGTCCACATACCAATAAATCAACAGTTGGTGCATATCTAGGCATCTCTAATTTAACAGGTATAGAGAGAGATGAATAAAGTGGAGGAGGTAGTTGCACTTCGGGTGTTTTCTTATACTCCAATGCTTACAATGCCTTGGGAGCAGGATTACTATAAAGAACCTGGTAACAAAATAGAAACACAAATTCCCATTCACAGGTTCAATAAATAGAACATGCAGCAATTTGAAAGAAATGAATGTCAACTGAACTGAATGGTATATAACACTGAGGTTCTCGAAATTGTATCTAGTAACAGGAAGCGTGAAATGTTATTTCAAAAGAAATGAGATCAAAGCACATCTAGTAAATGGCTTGGGAAAGTGTATTTTGCATGGCTTGACAATTGGTAGAGTCCATTTAATGTTCCTAGGAAAGTTAAGAGAGCTTTAACATAGAAGGCAAGCCAGATCTATTAAAAGGGGAGACCTTACCCTGCTGGAAATCAATGTTTTTGCTGTAAATCTCAGAAAATAAAAAACTTACTTCCCATTTGGGTGTATTTGGACCCTCATACAAGCCATTGAAACTACACTTTGTTAGCTTCAACCCATTGTCTTTGAATCACAGTTTAGTTCCTTGTTTTCTACCTACTTTCGAGCTATTTCTCTCTATTTCCTGCATCAAGTGGTATCAAAACAGGAATCCTCTCTTTTGGACCTTGAATTATGGCCAATAGAAGACAAAATGGAGAAAGTGGAGGTCGAGGAGGAGGAAGACGTGCTGTACCAAGGGCAGAATATGAGGTCGTATTGAGGAGGTTCAATGAAATGGAGCAATTGGTGTGTCGTTTTGCAAACTTTGATCGAGAGTCAGTCACTTACGAAAGTAAGGAATCGAGTAAAGAAAGTATAAATCCTTTCCACATCCGAAGGGAAACCTACATTAGAGGATAGGTTGGTTCATGGCCTAGCTGGTTCAAATGAAGGTGGATGTCCCTGAATTTTTGGGAATTTTTTCAGTCCGATGAGTTCTTCCACTGGTTAGACAGTGTGGAGGCCTTCTTCGAGTGGAAAGTTTTTTCAGAAGCAAAGAAGGTGAAACTTGTGGCTAACCGACCCAAGGGGCATGCCCAAATATGGTGGCAGCAGGTGCAAGCCAGTCGAATGTGAAAAGGGAAAGAAAAGATAGCAACTTGGAGGAAAATAAAGTTGCGTCTTAAGGAGAAATTCATACCCTCTGGTTATGCGCAAGAATTGTTCCAACATTTGTGGGAAAAGGAGGGTATCCAGGAGTATACGGATGGATTCTTCCTCCTTGTGAACCAGAATGAAGTCAATGAAAGCAATGAACAGCTCGTTGCAAGGTATGTGAGTCGACTGAAACCCCAAATTCAAAACAAACTAATTCTACAACGGATTTTCAGTCTTGATGAGGCTTATCAAATGGCCTTAAGAGCTGAAACCTAGTTGAGAAATTGTCAAACTGGGGCAGGAAATCAACCACAATTCAAAGGGGACATGTGGCAAATCAAAAGCCACGAGATTTGGGTGTGAACTACACCCAAATGAGGCATCTATGGTCAAAGCTCCAGCTGCTAATAGGCCTCTCCAACCAGAGAACAGGGTGTAAAATATTACAAATGTGGCGAGCATGGCCACGGGTCGTATGAGTGCTAAAAACGGCAAGCTAGAACACATCTCCTAGATGGGAATGAAGTGAATGAAGAAGACTTTGTCATGGGGCTAGTATTCGATGAGGAGCTGGTAGGGGAAATTGAGTAAGATGCTGCTGAAATTGAGGCTGATGAGGGGGGTTTCCTTGTCATTAGACAACCACTAACTACCCCAAAGGTGATAGATGAATCGTGGCTTCGAACCAACATCTTATGGACTCACTGTACAGTCCTTGGGAAGGTGTGCAACATTATCATTGATAGTGGCAACTGCGGTACTTTGGTGTCTCAAGAAGTTGTTGACAAATTGAAGTTGACATTTGAGAAACACCCACTGCAATTTCATGGTTTCAGAAATGTAATGGGACTCCGATAACTTCTCGTTGCTTAATTAATTTTTCCATTGGTAAACTTTTAATGATTCAGCTTGGTGTGATGTCCTTCCAATGAAAGCATGCCATATCGTTTTAGGTCGTCCTTGGCAATATGATCGAGCTGCCATAAACCATGGGCAACACAGTACATACTCTTTTTGGATGGATGGGGTGAAAATTGATTTGAAACCGTTAAAGGAGGAAAACAAACCTGAACCCGAGAGTGGGAAAGGCGATGTTGTCCTTACTTTGAACCAGTTTGTTGAAGGCGGCAAAGAATAAAGGGTAGTGTATGCTTTGGTAGCCAAAGCAAGGTGTTGCCTAAATGAAATCCCTACAAAAGTTAACCCACTAGTTGAAAAGTTAAAGGATGGGATTACTAATGAACTACCTAATGAGTTGCCAACGACGAGAGCCATTGAACATTGCATTGATTTTGTTCTAGATTCCACTCTCCCTAACTTGCCACATTATCGAATGAGTCCCAAGGAACACAAGGAGTTACATAGGCAAGTAACGGAATTTTTGTAGAAAGAGCATGAGCCCATGTGCAGTATCTGCCTTGCTAACTCTAAAGAACGATGGCTAGTGGAGAATGTGTGTGAATAGTAGAGCAATTAATAAAATCACAATTAAATACCGTTTTCCTATCCCTCGACTTGATAACATTCTTGATATGCTATCAGGATCAAGGGTATCTTCTAAAATTGACTTGCAAAGTGGTTATCACTAGATTCGTATAGACAAGTGGAAGATTGCGTTTCAGACACGAGAGACTTATATGAGTAGCTGGTCATGCCCTTTGAGCTCTTTAATGCTCCAGGCACTTTCATGAGAGTAATGAATCAAGTGCTTTGCCTTTCTTTGGCAGGTTTGTAATGGTGTACTTCGATAACATCCTCATTTACAGTTCAAGCACTGATGAACATTTGTTGCATTGACAGCAGGTGTTGAAGGTGCTTCGAAAAGAACAGTTATTTGTAAACCTCAAAAAATGTTCATTTTTTATTGATTGCTTAGTACGTTTGGGTTTTCTATTGTTAAGTGAATGGTCAAGATGGATCCTACTAAAGTACAAGCCATTGTGACTGGCTGCCACCCAAAAGAGTGACTGAGGTGAGAAGTTTCATGGTTTAGCAACAGTTTACAGGAGGTCTATCAGAAACTTCAGCAGCACAATAGCACCCATAACTGATTGCATGAAGAAAGGGGTGTTTAAGTGGACTTTAGCTGCTGAAACAACTTCAAATTAGTGAGTATTGGACTTCTTTCCTCAATATGTGAGTATTGGACTGCTTTCCTCAATAGCTTTCTTCCTATTATTCTCCAGAACCCACGTTCTGGGACGAATTCCAAACAGAATGACTGGGTACCCAAGCCTAGTTAGGTTCAAGCTAGCAATGACGTGGAAGCTTTGGCTAAGAAAATTCAAGACCTCCATCGACAAGTTTGGAAAGACTACAAAAGTGTTTTAACATGTACAAAGCTGATGCCTACTTGCACAGACATGAACAAACCTTTGAAATAGGAGACTTGATAATGGTGTACCTTAGGCATGAGAGCTTCCTAAGAGGCAGTTATCATAAGCTTAAATATTAGAAAATTGGCCCTTGTCAAGTGCTTCAAAAGATGGGGCAAAATGCCAACAAGATAGAGCTTCCTGATGAATATGAAATTTCTCCTCTATGAGAATCATGGGGAGGTTGATGTGGAAGGTAGTGCCAGTTGGAAAACACATCTGCCTAAGCGAGACGGGACAAGGTAGAAAGGATCTTGGACAGCCGCATCATCTCAACCCGCCGAGGGAATTACGGTTAGTATTTTAGTACAGTGGAGGGCCCAGCCTGATGCAAAGATCTTGTGGATTTGTAAAGAAGAAATGATGACGATTGATCTAAAAGCCCTTGGGGAGTTCATTGCCGGTTGGAACTCAAGGGCAAGTTTTCTTTAACCCAGGGAGATTGATGAAGAAAATAAAAGAAAGTTTTGATTAAGATTTGCTTTCTTTTGAATTACATTTTCTTTTTTTTCTTGCAGGGGTATTTTGGGAAATTTCCTCTGTGATGGTCTTTTCTGGGATTTATAGAAAAGTCAGGGAGTTCTTTTAAATTTTTGGGCATGGGAAAAATTAGGAGGGAAATGTCTGAATTTGAATTTGAAATATTGCTTGGGAAGTGGTATCGTGCATGGCATGGGAAAGTATATTTTGCATGACTTGAGAAGGAGTAGAGTCCATTTAATATTCCTAAGAAAGTTACGAGAGCACTAACTTAGAAGCCAAGCCAAATCTATTAACAGGGGAGACCTTACTCTGCTGGAAATCAATGTTTTTAATGTAAATCTCAGAAAATCAGGAACTTAGTTCCCATTTGGGTGTCTTTGGACCCCCATATAAGCCATTGAAGCTAGGCTTTGTTAGCTTCAATCCATTGTTTTTGAATTACTGTTAAGTTCCCTTGTTTTCTACCTGATTTTGAGCTATTCCTCTCTTTTTCCTGCTTAAGGGAAGACAATGATTGACAATTTTTTTCCTTTTTTTTTAAGGAGAAACAAAAAATTAGATTTATTTATGAAGCTAATTTGTAAAAGTCTCCCAGAGAAAAGTACAGATAGGAGCTAGTCTCTAGAGAATCCATATACCATCTCTCGACGATCAGTTGAAGCTCGTGGAGCACCCTTCACAAACTCTTCCATGGCTGTGAGAAAAAAATGAAGGCGACTGCACCATTTGTCAGAAAGTAAATAACTACAAGCCATAGGTGAGAAGACCAATTGAATTGAACCTTCATATTACACAGCATGATAAAAACACATCAAGATACAAAGAAACAAAAGCTCTAACCTGTTCAATTTTGACAAAGCTCTCAGCACCTCGAGGATCAAGCCCCTTACATACTTCATAAAATTCAGACAAATTTGACGCCTAAAGCAATGAAAAGAAATAGTAAAAGCACAAGTCCTGAACAGAAATTCGCCCAAAAAATAATTTGCAACCTCATCCAACACAATAATTTGTAGAGTAAATCCAACTTATAAAGGGAATAAAGGAAGAACCTGCTGTCTGGCCTTCCTGTATATTTCAAGAGCCCTCAAAGTATGATGTTTCATTCCAAAGAACTGATATGATAACCAATAACAAGTTGGTATTCACAATGATTTAAGGAAGGCTTAATGATCACATCAGCAATTTGTTACTACCTTGTCGCCTAAATTGAAAGTGGCATCATTAATTTCATTGAAAATCCTAACACTTTCCCCTGCAACCTGGGACAATAGAACAATATCAAGCATTCAAAAGAAATCATGGTAATCTATAATTGATTCTATCAATGCAACTCCAAATAGTATACATCACATCAGGCAATTAATACTTACCAATGAAAGAGACAATTGGATAATACAATTAGTTCCAGCTGCTGCTTGTGGCTGTGCAAACAGATGCCATCAATATCCTGGTAGAAACTACATCAAGCCACATACCTAAGAAAAAGAAACTATATCAAGAGCTTCTGGGCCTCTTACTTTAAGTGACAAAAACATACGAGTTTAGATCAATACAATCCATAGAATGCATATAATGGATGTAGAAGTCATGATTATCCAACATGAAGCACCATCACAGATTACCTGGCAAGCAAGAAGATGAGAAAGTAGTTGCTGCAAAGATGGTAATTGCTCAAGCAAGTCAGCCGTGTCGAGTTCCCTCTTCCTCTGAAAAGTGAAAAACCAGTTTGTTGGTGCAAATATCACAATGATTTTCATGCAGCAAATGATCAAGGCGTCTTCAATATTATGGAAACCAAATAGCATACAAACACTTCTATCATGGAAACAAATAATTATCAAAATAATTCATTATATATTTCATCAGACCACAAAAATTCATTTTACAATCATTTTAAAAGGAATTTAAACCTTCAAGAATTCTTTAGAACCTTGGTCGGGCCCATTTGGAAGGACACATTCAATGAGTTACTGATTTCACCATTGTGCATAAGCCCTCCAGGGCATTTTGATGACTACCATAAATCCCCTAAATCAACAGTTCAGGTGTCATCATTGAACCACTTGTGTTAAGAGTTTTACTCAAAGAACTTTTTTGTATTATATAGACCGAGGAAAACAATTACATTTTGCATTCTCGTAATTCTCACCAAGCTTTATCATTCTTTGTGTTGGATTTAAACTCCACAAATTCCATGAAAATATTTGAGGATATACCAACTTACATCATTCACTTAGGTATTCTCAATTTGAGAAGCAGCATAGATCTGATAAACCAAAACAATCAAGGTATGTGCCTTTCATACCAGCACACGTACTGTACTTTCATTGAATGTGCCAGGCACATTTGTTGACTACTAAAATTTGAACTTTCGAAAACATATTGTTCTATTTTTTTCTCTCTCTCTCTTTTTTTTCCTTTGAGTAAGGATTATAACAATATGGACACATAGTAATGCAATTATGATTTTAAAGAATCTATTCAAAAGAAATAGGACCACAATATAACAGTTTATAGAAAAGAAAGTCAAGCAACTCAACATCTTTCTCTCCCTTGAGAAATGCTTTCCATTAAATAGAGGGAGTCCAGGCAAAGACAAGATTGATTTTGTTGAGACTGTTTGAATAACTCAGCTGTAAGAGGATCTTTACAGATCTTATCTTCATTTAAAATGTCTCCTTTATCCTTCTGATCCATATGCTTAATGCCCCGAGTCTAGTTGAGCATAGGGGGAAGCACAAATCCCAACTTTCTGTGACTGTCACTGAAAATGATACAAGGGAGACTTTTTGGTGAAAATGTTGGCTGACTGAGAAGGATGGGACAAAGAAAACACAAAAGAACGAGCTGCAACCTTCTCTCTCCAACAAAGTCGTCCAATTCTGTATTTAGCATGGCCATGGAAAACTGGATTAGAACTCATAAAAGTGGCACTCAAGTTACACAGTGATTGAGATAAACAGCTAGATCACGTATCGAAAAGGTTATCCATGAGAGTTCAGTGGTTCTAACAGCCAGAGAACAATATTTGGCTTCTAAGCTAGGCCTATTCCATGGTCAGTTATTCCTTTACAGTCCATGAGACACAATTTGATCCAAGAAAAATAGCATAACCTCATATCGATTGTTGAGTAACAGGGCATCCGGTCCAATCAGTGTCAGAAGAACCATACAAGGCCAATGAACTATTGACATGAAGAAATAAGCCATGATGAATGCTTCCCTTCATATAGTGTCAAATATGTTTAACTACGTTAAAATGTTCAATGATAGAGGCATGCATAAACTAACATACATCATTGATAATGTATGCAAGGCAGGATATATCATGGGATCAGGAATTGGGGTGCATGTAGAATGCAACCGCTAGCCAGCAAGAATAGGAGTTTTTTTTTGTTTGCAATTCATATCAGCACATGGGCTGGTAACAGGCTAGGCCAGCGCCGGCCCTAGCCCTGCCCTGGTGCCTAAAGGGCTAACCCAAGACCAACCCTAGGGCCGGGACGGGCCAGGCCTAATACACTTGAAGGGAAAAAGGAAGGGGAAAAAAATGGAAACAAAGGCCTGGACAGGGCAGGTCCTGTGCCTTGACCCAGGCCCACCGGGCCATACCCACGGCCATTGTGCTCCAGACCCTAGTTTTATAGGGCTGGACTACTCAGCTCATTGCCAACCCTAATCAGCGTGAGCTAGAAGTTGTGCAGCAAACTTTGAGATAAAAAGAGCCTAAAGGAAGAAGTTGCAACATCAAGTCCCTAAAACGATAACATAGCTCAAGGTCCAAGGCAAATTCATGAGCAAGATCCGCAATAATTGTCTGTAGAAGAGAGTCATTATCCCTTGCAAGGAAGAAATCATCAATATAAAGGAGGATCAATATCCCATTCGAAGTACTTAAGATAAACACCGAACTACTACTGATAGGGATAGCTGATGAAATAATCAAACCAGGCTCATGGAGCCTGTCTAGTCCCATAGATGGCATGATGGTGCTAACAAAAATAATCAGGATGAGATGAATCAATGCATCTAGGTAGTTGATCCATATATACCTCCTCTTGAATATGACCATACAAAAAGGCATATTTAACATCCAGTTATCATATGAACCAATGGTTAGTTGTTGCAATAGTGATCACAATAGTAGCCTTTATGACAAGGCTAAATGCTTCATCGAAGTCTACACCATGCATTTGGTTGTTCCCCTTGGTCACAACATATGGATTGTACCTTTCAATAATGCAATTAGAGTTGAAATTGGTTTTGTAAACCTATTTTGAACCAATGATGTTCGTCTTATGCCTCCACAAAACAAGAAGTGTAGCAATCTCCTTATCCATGGCAGCCTTCCAATGAGGTAACTTAAGAGCAGCTCTCAAACTCTTTGGTTCATTGGCAATATCAAGGGAAGCGACGAAAGTACTATGCGAAGAGGTGAGGGATTGAATATCACACCATCATGAGAGGATGTAGCGCATGGAGAGGGCCATTATGACCATGTCGAGCGTGTTATCATAGAGTGGATATTTGTAGAATAATAACCGCCACCATTTGTGTGAGAGGGGCTTAATGGTGGAAAACATATTTCACCTCTAAGGCACTTAATACTATTGAGCCATCGCAAGGGTGGCCATTTCCATTGAAACATCACTTATGGTAAGAGGGGCATTATTGAGCAAACCTGGTTCAGTCACTTAAGTATCATATGATAAAGAGATGGTAGGAGAGATTGCCCACCATCATCTATGTTATGGAAGAAAACCTTTGGCAAGATAGCATTGTCCATTGTAGAATGAGATCCAGATTCTTCTGATGGTCGGGGAGCTCAGACTTTGATAACTACCAACTCATCAAAAATGACATGACCAGAGAAGTGACGCCGTCCTGAGGGTGGACGAAGGCAGCAAAATCTTTTGTGATGATCATTATAACCCAAGAAAGACACATAGGCTTGATTTTTGGTGAGAATTTATTCCGTTGTATAATTACACAAATTTGGGAAGAAACATCCAAATGTCCTTAATTGCCTATTCCAAAGAGCTAGAAGTATGGAGAATGCTTGTCGATAACAGCCGCAGCTATTTGCTCAATCAAATGCACAACAGTGGAAAATGCTTCAATCTAAAGATTTTTTGGAACATTGCTATGACAAAGGAGAGTTATCCCATCTTTGTTATTCATCTATGTTTTCTTTCAAATCACCTATTCTGTTTTTGGGACATAACGAAGTATCCCACAATCACGAGGTGATTCAAAAGTTGTGTTTGTGAATTCCCCCCCGCATCACACTAGAAAATCTTAATCCTTTGTCAGTATTTTCAACCATTTTTTGAAACTTGATAAAGTAATCATAAACTTAGATCTTCTTTTTAATGAATAGAACCATGTGCATTAACTAAATCATCAATGAAAATAAATTAATAACGAAATCCGTATACATAAGATATTGGTCCTAGTCCCCAAAGGTCCGAATAAACTTTACAAAGAGGAGCAGAAGTAAAACATTCATTGGGATAGAATGGTAACTTATGATAGTACAAATAGATCAATCTTTATGTCAAGTTTTGGAGTAATTAGAATGGAACAAATTTTCAATGCATTGTATTACCTAAAACGTGGGGTATTTCTAGAGGATACAAGAGGTTTCAATCCCATGATTGTATGGATCTATCTAACAAAAATAGAAAATATACCATGCTTATCCTACTAAATTAGAAAGTGGACATGAATACAAGATTTGAATTTCAATTCGAAAATATTGGTAACTCCCAACACTCCCCTCAAGTTGGACGCCTAACTTGCCTGTGAGAAATTGACATTGCTCTTTTCCATGAGCTTTTGTGAATATATCGGCCCATTGAAAACCAGTTGGAAAATAAACAGTATGAATGAGGCCCTATTGAATTTTTTCGTGAACTATATGACAATCAATTTTAAGATGTTTTGTGTGCTCATGGAAGACTGGATTGGCAACAATACGTATGGCTGACTTCTTGTCACAATAAAGCATCATGGGGCCATTATCAAGAATGCCAAGATCAGACAAGAGGCATTTTAGCCAAGTAAGATGCAACTGCCATAGAACGATACTTCGCTTCTGCAAATGATTGTGAAACTGTTTGTTGTTTTTGAGTTTTCCAAGATATAGGACTGTCTCCTAATATAGTGCGGTAACCAGTAGTCAAGCGTATGGTCATTGGGAAACTAGCCAAATCAGAGCCACAATAGGCAGAGAGTTGTAGACTACTATTAGCAGAGAGCAAAATTCCTTAGCCAGGTATCTTTATCAAGAAACAAATAATTCGAGTAGCGACATCTAAGTGTGATTTTCGAGGTTGATACATGAATTGACAGAGGATGTGGATAGGATAGACAATGTCTGGCCTTGTAATTGTAAGAAAAATAAGTCAACCATTCAACTATCGATAAGGCATGGGGTCATTTAAAAGAGGTTCATTTTTGGCATTCAATTTTAAATTTTGTTCCATTGGTAAAGTGACAGATTTTGGAGCCAAACGACCCATATCTTGAAGAATCTCAAAAGTGTATTTCCTTTGTGTGAGAAGAATTCCTTTCTTAGAATGGAGAACCTTGATGCCAAAAAAGTATGTCAAAGGACCTAAGTCCTTGATATGAAATCGATCACTGAGAAAAGTCTTGATAGGGTTAATGGCATTAATAACGATGCTGGTGATCACAATATCATCTACATAGACCAAGAAATATTTTGGTGAATAAAGAATAGTCCACCTTGGATTGAACATATCCTGCTACTAGTAATGCATCTGAAAATTTGGCAAACCATTGCCTAGAAGCCTGTTTAAGTCCATAAAGGGATTTATTCAAACGGTAAACTCGATGCTCTACCTTACGTGAAAAACCCGGTGGTATCTTCATGAATACTTCTTCATATCAATCACCATGCAAAAAAACATTTTGAGCATACAATTGGTGCAAAGACCAATTTTAAATAGCAGCAATTGCAAGAAGACAACGAACAGTTGCAAGCTTTGCTAAAGGAGCAAAGGTTTCATGATAATCGAGCCCCTCTTGTTGGTTATATTCTTTGGCGACCAATCAAGCCATGTAACGCTCGATAGGCCCATTCGCTTTGTACCTTATCTTGTAGACTCATTTGTAACCAATGGGTCTTTTGCTGGGGGGTAGTTCAACTAAGGACCATATGTTATTGGCTTCTAATGCAGTTTTCTCGTTGCTCATTGCTTTTCTCCAATTAGGTTCAGTGGATGCTTGTTTGAAAGAACTGGGTTCAGTTGTGGTAGAAATGGTAGCAACAAAAGTTTTTCAAGAGGCTAAAAGTCTGTCATAAGAGATGACAGAACTTAAAGGATAACGAACATCTTGAGGCGATAGAGGACAAGTTATAGTGGGTTGAGAATGCACAACGATGGAACAATTGTAATCTTGAAAATAATTTGGAGGTTGACAGAATCGGTGAGAACGTCGGGGAACATTTGGAGGTGTAGGTGGTGATGAAGATGATGATGAAAGCGTGACAGAGGTTGGAGATGATATTGAATGCTCAACAATATGGGACAATTCAGTTGGGTATGGTAATATTACATTGGTAGGGATGTCAGGTAATGGATGTGGAAGAACAATGAGTGATGGGTTTGGGATGATGAAGACTCAGAAAAGGGGAAGCAATGCTCATGAATTTTGACATCTCTACTGCTAAAAACTTTGTGGCAGTCAAGGTCATATAAACAATATGCTTTTGATCATGAGCGTAACCAATGAATATACATTGACATGACCTGGTCTCAAATTTATGTTGGTGATGCATTTTATAGGCATAGCAAAGGCAGCAAAATATCCTTAATTGTTTATATGTCGGAGGAGAATTGAAAAAAGCCTCATGTGGGCTTTTTGCCATTTAAAATAGGCATAAGTAAGTGATTGATAAGATATGTTATTGTAAGAATGCAATCTCCCCAAAAAGAAAGATGTAATTAGCCTGAAAACGTAAAGCCCGTGCAACCTCAAGGAGGTGATGGTGTTTACGCTTAGCAATGTCATTTTGTTGGGGTGTTGCACAACAAAAAAGTTGATGAAACACACCATTTATTTGTAAAACATTATGCATATCTTTAGAGAAAAACTCGGTTCCATTGTCCGTTCGAATGAATTGAATTGAGGAAGGGATTTGAGTTTAACCAATGCAAAAAAAGATTTTAAGTATTGATTCGTTTCAGATTTGTGTCGTAGTAAAAAAACCAAGTGTTGCGACTAAAACCATCAACCAAAGTAAAAAAGCAATATGCTCCTGAACGAGATGGGTTTGCATATCCACCCCATAGATCACAATGAATAAATTGAAAAAGAGTAGCAGTAGAAGTCGATCTACTAGGAAAAGAAAGATGCGACTGTTTTTCCCTAGGGCATACATGACAATGACAATTATTAGAGAAGAAAATGTTTGCGTTTTTTAATAAGAGAATGTAAGCGAGCATGAGAAGGGTGACATAGGCGCCAATGTCTCCAAAAAGAAAGAATGGATTGTCTGACCTGCAAGATCGGTTTTCACCTAGCAATGCCCCCACAACTTTACCAAATCAAGAAATTTTTAGCCACCTTCCAACAAGAGCAACTCTTTGTTGCTTCTTACTTCACACAATTAAAAAAAAGGGGATGAGTTAGCCTGTATCACTTATTTTTATGCCATGTTCGTGTAGGGCACATAGAAATCTCAACAGTTATATCCAACAAGAACGACTTCTTCAATTTTTGATGAGTCTCAATGAATCCTACAACATGGTGCGAAGTAATCCTTGTTGCTCTACCTTTTCTTCATTTAATGATACATAGATCATAGATAGTGGTTCCACAAACTACATTGTTTGTTCTCCATCATTTCTTTCATCCATAGAGCCTTCATCACCCACTAATCCTGTGAAACTGCCAAATGGTAATTTTGCACCAATTCTTCATATTAGGATTGTTGCTCTTTCAGAACAAATAACTTTGCACATAAAATATGTATACAATCATTCTCATGCATTTACTCTTTATTCAAAAGCTTACCTTTGATTTACAATACTCAATAACCTCTTTCTTCGACCATTGTGTTTTTCAGGACCGGTTATCAAGGAGGATGAATGAAGCAGGTTGAAAGCATAATGGCCTTTATATCTTTCATTCATCCAAAGTTGTCTTTGCATCCCCAATTCACAATTTGAGCCCCATGGATCTGTGGCATTGGCGCCTAAGTCACCCTTTTCGTTCTCTTATTAAAAAATAATCAAATTTTTTTTCTCTAATAATTGTCAATGTCATGTATGCCTTAGGGAAAAATAGTTGTGACGTTCCTTTCCTAATAGTTCGACTTCTACTACTGCTCATATGGGGTGGTTATTGGTTACGCTCAAGGTCATAAAGCATATCATTTATATGACCTTGATAGCCACGAAGTTTTTACCAGTAGAGATATCGTTTTTCATGAGCACTGTTTCCTATTTTCTGAGTCTTCATCGTCCCCAAACCCATCACACACTATTCTTTCACATCCATTACCTGACATCCCTATCAACGTAACATTACCATTCCCGACTGATTCGTCCCACATTGTTGGGCAGTCAACATCATCTCGAACCTCCGCCATGCTTCCATCACCACCTACACCTCCAAATGTTCCCCGAAGCTCTGACCTGTCTTGCCAACCTCCAAATTATTTACAAGATTACCATTGTTTCATCATTGTGCATTCTCAATCCGCTACAAACTTCTCCTCTTTCGTTTAAAGATATTCGTTATCCTTTTAAGTTATGCCATCTCCTATGACAAACTTTCAGCCTCTTGCAAAACTTTTGCTACTACCATTTATACCAAAACTGAGACCACTTCTTTTAAACAAGTATCCACTGATCCTAATTAGAGCGAAGCAATGAACAAAGAGATAACTGCATTAGAAGCCAATAACACATGATCTTTGGTTGAACTACCCCTCAACAAAAGACCCATTGGATGCAAATGGATCTACAAGAAAAAGTACAAGGAGGATGGGCCTAATGAGCGTTACAAGGCTCTATTGGTCGCCAAAGGATAAAACCAGCAAGAAGGGCTCAATTATCATGAAACCTTTGCTCCCGTAGCAAAGCTTATAATTGTTTGTTGTCTTCTTGCAATTGCTACTACTAAAAATTGATCTTTGCACCAATTGGATGTTCAAAATGCTTTTTTACACGGTGATTTATATGAAGAGGCATTCATGAAGATACCACCAGGTGTTTTAAATAAGGGGGAGTACCGAGTTTGCCGTTTGAATAAGTCCCTTTATCGACTTAAACAGGCTTCTAGGAATTGGTTTGCCAAATTTTCAAATGCATTATTAGCAGCAGAATATGTTTAAGCAAGGCGGATTATTCTTTATTCACCAAAATTACTAGCAATTCATGCACATATGCCCTGGCCTATGTAGATGATATTGTGATTATTGGCACCGATATTAATACCATTAATACTATCAAGACCTTTCTCAGTGATCGATTTCATATCAAGGACATAGGTCCTTTGACATACTTTCTTGGCATCGAGGTTCTCTAAGAAAGGAATTCTTCTAACACAAAGGAAATATACTCTTGAGATTCTTCAAGACATGGGTCATTTGGCTACAAAATCTATCACTTTCCCTATGGAACAAAATTTAAAATTGAATGCCAAAAATAGACCTCTTTTAGATGACTCCATGCCTTATTGACGGTTGATTGGTAGATTTATATATCTCACAATTACAAGGCCAGACATAATCTACCGTGTCCACATCCTCAGTCAATCCATGATCCAACCTCGAAAACCACACTTAGATGCTGCTACTTGAATTCTTCATTACGTAAAAGGGACACCTGGCCAATAAATTCTGCTCTCTACTAATAATAGTTCACAACTCTTTCCTTATTGCGATTTTGATTGGGTTAGTTGCCCAATGACCAAATGCATGACTACTGGTTACTGCATTTTGTTAGAAGACAGCTCCATATCTTGAAAAACTAAGAAACAACAGATAGTTTCACAATCATCTGCAAAAGCGGAATATCGTTCCATAGCAGTTGCATCTTGTGAACTTACTTGGCTAAAATACCTCTTGCTTGACTTTGGCATTCCTCATAATGGCCCTATGATCCTTTATTGTGACAACAAATCAGCCATACATATTGTTGTCAATCCAGTCCTCCACGAGCAAACAAAACATATTGAACTTGGTTGTCATCTAGTTAGAAAAAAAATTCAACAAGGTATCATTCGTACTGCTCATGTCCCAAGTGCTTCTCAACGAGCCGATATATTCACAAAAGCTCTTGGAAAAGAGCAATTTCAATTTCTCACATGCAAGTCGAGCATACTCACTGTTTACGCTCCAACTTGAGGAGGAGTGTTGGGAGTTACCAATATTTTTGAATTGAAATTCAAGTCTTGAATTTCAAATTTTGTATTGACGTACACTTTGTGATCTAGTAGGTTAAGCATTGTATATTTTCTATTTTTGTTAGATAAATCCCTACAATCAAGGGATTAAAACCTCTTTTATCCTCTACAAATATTCCATGTTTTGGATAATACAATGCATTGAAAAATTGATCTATTCAAATTGCTCTAAAACTTGACATGGTATCAAAAAATCGGTTTACCTTATCTATAGACTGATTTTATCACCTCTCATCTTGATGTAAAGCTTTATCAGCAACTATCAGCACCTGTTGATCATATATCAACCTGCTATCCGTAGGTTTTTGCTGTTTTTGTTTTACTAAAGTTGGTCTTTCTTGATCGCCTATGAATGCTCCTTCTAAGTTTCTTTTGATTGCATCCATTGGTGCTTGCAAATCATCTTTTCTTGGGTGCCCTGTTTTTTTGTTTTTTGCTCATGCAAATTTTTTTTTACCTTCTCAATAGAAAGCTTGCATCTGTCTCTCTCTCTACGTTTGATTCTCTGAATTTGGATCTCTCTCTTGTAAAACTTTATTTAGTGTGGCTGTTGTGATATTCTCTCTATCTACGTACTTGTTTTGTGTGGTATAATATCACACACCCTACAAATTAGAGAGACTCCACGCTGCTGCACTTCCTCTTTCTTCAAAGTTTTGTGAGTCATGAGTGACATCAATAACAACACCACCATGGATTCTTCATCTGAAAATCAAAATCCTTATGGTACCGATCTTGGTACTACTCAATCCCTTTATTTTTTACGTCATTTCAATAGGCTAGGATATGCCACACAAAAACAAGTAAGTAGAGAGAGAGAGAATATCACAGCAACCACACTATATAAAGTTTTACACCAGAGAGAGATGCAAAATTAGAGAAACAAACTTAGAGAGAGAGAGAGAGATGCAAGCTTTCTATTGAGAAGGTGATTTGCAATTACATACATAGAAACAGAGCACCCAAGGAAAGATAATTTGCAATCACTAATGGATGCAAGCAAAAGTAACTGAGAAGGAGCACACAAAAGTGATCAAGAAAGACTAACCTGAATAAATAAAAAAAGCGAAAACCTATGGATAACAGGGTGACCTATGATCAACAGGTACTGATGGTTGTTAGCAAAGCTTTATATCAAGACTCAGCCTATAGAGAAGGTAAACCGTTGCTCTGAAACCATGTAAAGTTTTGGAGCAATTTGAATGGAACAAATTTTCAATGCATTGTACTACCCAAAACATGGGGTATTTGTAGAGGATACAAGAGGATTCAATCCCTTGATTGTAGGGATCTATCTAACAAAAATACAAAATTTACAATACTTATCCTACTAAATTAGAAATTGTACATCAATATAAAATTTGAAATTCAAATTTTGAATTTCAATTCGAAAATATTGGTAACTCCAAAAAATTTATTATAAGGTGATCCTGATGTCTACTTGCCATCCCCAGCAATCCCCATGTTTTGTTACTTTTATAGTGCATCCAATAGGTGAGAATTCAATTTGCATAATCATGATGTCTAGTAGGTTGATTGATATGAGGTCTTTCTGAATTCCATGAACAAGAAGAACAATGTGCATCTTAAAAGAACCTACTGGTGTTGGTAAATGAACTATCCTATAAGAAATTGGATGTGTATCTCCATTTCCATCAAACATCTTATCATTATCAAGATATGGCTGCAAATTTATAGAAGTTTTCTGAATTGATAATCATGTGATGGCTCCTATATTGGGACACCACTGTGGATCGTTTCTAGTGATATGACAGCAAGAGCTTGGAGGATGCTGTTTGACTGATAGGCATGATTAAATCCATGACAATAATCATGTTCGATTTGACCTCCTATACCACAAACTTGGCAAACCACGCAAGGAGCTGGTCCAGCTGTCCCATCAGTTGAGAGAGGGTGTGCTGGATTTTGTGTAGGAACATTGCTTCAAGCTGCCGGATTTGGATGATCGTTAGGGGCTGGCCCAGTTGCTGCCATATTCATCTGCTCCTGCGAGCCAAATGGATGATGGTTGAATTGGTTGCCACATATGCCACCTCCTTTTCTGTTATTATGTCTTCCCCGTTGTGCTCCACATTGAGCAATGAAAGTAGTGTCACAAGTGTGACGTTGGGCAGGAGCATCATTAACATACAGCTCTTGATTAACAAGAGCTGCCTGTTAATGATAGAATAGGAGGAAATAGAAGGACAAGTAACTATAGAGGTCACAAAATTTTCATATTCCGGCAGACCCTGTTGAGCAACCAGAAGACTTTGTCTCCATCAGCAATGGGCTTTTGGATTGCTGCAAGAGAATCACCTGGATCTTTAAAGCTTCTCAAATGATCAGAAATTATGAACATACTCATCGACCTAACTGGCTTTGCTGACCACATTGGATCTCTCGTGCTTTAGACTTCTGGGTGTAGGTATATTTCAAAAGTCTTCCAGAGTTCATGAGATGTGGTAAGACCAACAGAAGCTGATCCTTTGTTTCCCAACTAATGAATTCTGGGTAGGAAATGATTTTTTTTTTCCTCTTTTCCTAGTAGAGATCACGGCTAGTGGTGGTAGAGATCCATCCACACAGACAGTCAAGAACTGAGTTCTCCACAAAAGGAAGTCAGCAGAGGTGAGTTTGGAAGACACTAAATTTGTTTTCGTAGAGAGAGTGAGAATTGGAACAGTTAGTTGAAGACGTGACATTAGATGACAAAATGTTTGATGTTCCCATGGTTGTAAAAAAGAGAGATCCCAAGAGATCTTTGGCTCTGATACCATATAACAGTTTATAGAAAAGAAAGTCAAGCAACTCAACCTCTTGCTCTCCCTTGAGAGATGCTTTCCATTAAATAGTGGGAGTCCAATACATATCTAAGATACATAGATAAGATTGAGTTTGTTCTAATCTAGATAATAATCAAAGATTGAGTTTGCTGAGTTTGTTTCAATATCCCAGCTGAATGAGGATCTTTAAAGATTTCAATTGAAACGTCTCCTTTATCCTCTCAATCTATATCCTTAATACATAATGGCTGCAACATCAATGCCCCAGGTTTACATAACAGGATATCCTCAAAATAAGCAAAAGAGTTCAAATCATAACTCATGCAATCTATGAAATAAGCATAGATCTCCACAGTTTGTATTATCAGTATGAGTGCAAGCAACTATACAAAGCAGGTAAACTAAGCCTGCCGAACTACAACTCGAAAATAATCCTTGAGAACCATCAAGAAATGCGACAATAATTAGAATTAGTTTAAACTTTAAAGTATAAAATCAGAAGTATGCATGAATTAAAAAAGAAGTATGCATGAATGAAAAAGAAGATGAACACCAACATTAAACATATAGATAATTTGTTCCCAGGATCTGAGTGTTGGAAACTTGGATTTTCATTGAAGTTTCTAAATAGTCAAGGAAAACTTAAATACAACAAAGAAGCCACAGACATTGCAAATTCATGGATAAAACATTGTACATTAAGATATAGACAGGGAGGCAAGCCTCTACCGAGCACTCTGTCTCAACATCGAACTTCAAAGCATAGAAACATTCCAGACGCTCTTCAAGAAACAAAGCATATGCACGCACCCATGCGGAGTAATCCCATGCTAAACAGAAAATAGAATAGGAATCTCATACTGAGTTTCTCCTTCT
The DNA here is from genome assembly GCF_054954075.1 of Amborella trichopoda. Classification (NCBI taxonomy): domain Eukaryota; kingdom Viridiplantae; phylum Streptophyta; class Magnoliopsida; order Amborellales; family Amborellaceae; genus Amborella; species Amborella trichopoda. The sequence continues at coordinate 37,954,552 of NC_142348.1, forward strand.
AGTAAAGAATAGCATGGGAAAGATGAATACCATTTTGGCTGGAGTTATCCTTGAAATTGGACAAATAAAGGACATGGCTTTTGCTCCTCCCTTAGTAAAAGAGCTCATTGCGGAACGTGGGACCAACTTGCATCAATGCCTGATGGATGACAATAAGGGTTTTCAAAGCAACCTAAAGAGAAAATTAAATCTTTGAATCAACCACAAACGATCCGCACTTTTGAAAGTTTAATATGGATTGAGTTATTAACATATGATGATTATCCAAAGGAAATCTTTGCATGTATACAACTTTGAAGGACCTCTCCTCTCTTGTTTCAACTTTACATCTCCTCTCCTGTTTCAACTTTAACATGTACTGGATGCAATGCATGTGTGTTTGTGTGTGTAACAAAGAGATTATGATATCTTAGAAGATCTCAAAGATACAACCATATACTTAAAATGATTAACTGGTTTGAATGCAAAGAGTAGAAATGCTGATTGCCACTGCTTAGCTAACCATAAAACATCAACTATGAAATACACTTGAAGCTAAAAATCTGCACTTGAAGAGAGCATGAAAATAGGAAGTACTAATAAAAAAGCATTGACAAGTACTTCTGTATTTGTTTTAAAGCCAAGACATCCATTTGGTAGTACTGAGTGGTGAAAATAAAAGAGATTATTTCAGATCCAAAAAGTTAGAATCGCCAGTGAAGTTTCTTATTCTGCTGAAGTTTGTAGATAATTGTCCTGTATGCATTTTCTTATCTGTGATGAAATATGAATAAGCGAATTCTAGATACACAGGAGTTTTTTCCATGTCTATGGATTACTTTTTGAGTGTGCCAAAATCATAGAATATGACAATGTAACATGGAATTCTTCACAAGTTTTGAGGCACATATACTTCACAGCAAATTGGAGCCGCTGAAAGAAACAAGTAAACATCTTTCAGATGCTGTAGAGCATAATTTGTTTGGAAAGAAGTTTCTGAAAATACTTCTGTTCAGAGACAATTATGTGAGAGCATTGTATATGATTAAGAAATGAGTGCACAATTTTAATAAGAAAAATACCATTGGAGTTTTTGTCAATCAAGTTACTCCAATGATCTAAGCGACTATGTTTTGATCAAACTCCAAATGGTTGACAAATAAAATCAAAGTTCAAAATGGCATAATTTTCATTATTATGCAACACAAAAAATGGCATAATTGTCATGATTCTCCTACCAAAAAAAGTTATTAATTTTTCTGGAGACCAGTCCAGTGACTCCTAAGTGTGAATCTATTCCTGCTGAATCTTTTTGTGATGGGTAACTGGGACACAAGAACAAACATGCAAATGATCACCAAGAGGTCGATGAGCAGCCAAGGCAGGAAAATGTTAAAAGCAAGATTTAATTGCACAAGGATACCATCTCTAGGAGACAATTAAAACCCACATTGGCTATATTATATGGGTCTATCCAGTTAACGAACCAATAACCTAAGGCACTAATCTTATATGAATTAATTTGGAATGTTTATTGAGTCAACCTTTTGTTCACTCAATGTATAAAGAGGATTCCTCAAACCCAATAAAAAATTTGCAATTGGAATTATTGTTTTATTCTTCATCATCCTATTTCCTAAATTAGACACAACATTAATGTTATTTTACACAATACCATGACATCAAATGCAGCCAGCACTATCAACCCTGTATTTTGGTAATTCTAGAAAATAGAAGCAAGACAACCCAATTAAGAATATGGAAGAATGCATTCCCTTATCCATAGTTGATCCAGACAATTCACTCTCACTTATTCTTCGCAATTCAGCACTTGCATTCTCACAGATCAGAAATATCCATTTTTTGCAAACCGTGTTATCATGAAAAGATCAATCTCGCAATTGCTCTATCAAGATTTTCCACTAGATTCACTTTTAAATCATATTTAGGATCATATTAATGTGTATCCTATCCATCTCCAGGTGATATTTGATTCTTCTCCCAAAATTTGTTGTCCGAGTACCCCATGAAAGCTATTTCCCTTTAGTAATCTATGTTTCAGTGAACATGTATCCAATTAGTACCTGTTTCTCAAGGCAATTCTCCCAAATCTTTGGATTATTATGCAGTAAATTTTGACAGGAAGAATCAGAAAGAGAGAGAAGAAGAAGAGCAAGAACAATAATAACAAGAAAGAAGAAGGAACACACTGCCCAGTTGTTTGTCTTGGAGAGACGTCTTCCAAGAATACGTATGCAATGAGCAATGTTGCTTCGAGGCCTTGAAGCCGAAATCATAGTAAAAATAGCTGGCCAAAATCAAAAAGAAAAACTCAGTAACAAAGGCAACAAGAATTCCATTTTACTTAAAACCAGTATTTAGAAATCCATTTGCTAAGAAATGCCCCGGAATTCTTACTAGAGAAACCAAATTGATCAAAACCAACAACTTTGATTCTTACATTTACTCAAATTCAAGCTTAAATATTATACATTATTTGATAATGAAAGACACACAGAGGCTCACCATTGATGTGTCTCTCTTTTGGTGGAGACTCTGAATGATTTGTAGCCAGGATGATCGCCATTTCCAACTCCTGAAAAGCTCGAGAAAAACGGAAGAATTATTCCAGGACCGAGGAATCTCTCTCTCAAAAATAGCAGATACCAGAGAGCTTAAAAGGTTGGAGAGGAAGAAAAGAGAGAAAAGTAGGTTACCCTTTAATGGGCGTTTAGAGTGGCCAAACCAAGTGTGGTGGAGTCCTTTAGGGCTCCAAGAGCCATTCTCAGAGCCCCACTTCCCGGCATTGTGCTAGCTCAGGGCTCTGTGGAGTAACGCTGAGGACCTCCCTCTCTCTCTCTCTCTCTCTCTTATAACTGAAAATTCAAAGAGAATGAAAGTTGGAAGTTGAAAAAGAGAAGAGGAAGAGAGAGAGAAGGTTGTGTTGTCGTCTGTCATTCTCTGAGACAAGTGCAGAGAATGTCTGCTGGCGTTAAAAAGTCCTTTGCCCGGCGTGAGGAAGATGCAGAATCGCCAACATCTGTCAACTCCCCCTCTCTCTCTCTCTCTGAAGTAATTACCACTCTCTCTCTCGAAACATAAAGGCTTTGGAAAAATTACAAATAACCCCCCAATAGGAGTTCTTTATCCACGTACCCAACCAAAGTTTTTTGGTACTTTTTATTCCAAAATATATTTTCTTGGGATGGTAAAAAAAGACACTAATTTTTTTTTTTATACTAAAATGTCGTTTTTTATATATAAAAATTAAATTTTTGCCGGGCAGTTATATGGGCTTACGCACAATACCAAGAATTACATAGGTTGTAGGACTGCCATGTACCAATTGTCGGACCCCGTTAAATTAAAAAAAAAGGCATTTAACCACTCTTTGACATTGCCGAAGTGCACTTTGGACCCTATTGTCGGACCGCATGGGTCTGTTGCTAGACTATATGGGCTTATTGGCGAACCGCTCTTTGCCAGTGTTGGACCGCATGGGCCCATTAGTTGATCGTTTTTTGTCAGTACTGAACCGCTTTGAGATATTGTCGAACCGCTTGTCTATACGGTCGGATGGCTTTTTTGTGTTTTAACTTAAAGAGAAAAGTTAAGTAGTTAGAGGAAGAGAGAGACAAAGAGGGAATTTTTTGTCCTAAAAATTATGAGTTGTTGATTCGGGATATTTGTTAGAAAAATTTGTTTTAGAGTAAATATTATGATAAAAAATTTGATTGGTTTAGGTTTCAACGAAAGGTAGATCAAAGGGGTTTTTTGTAATTTTCTGATGACTTTCTCTCGGGAGTTTCTCCCTGCTGTTAGGGTGAAGGCCACTTCCCAAGCGTGAGATACGCGTTGGAGGCCGGGTCAAGATTTTAAAATGAAATGGTGTATTAAATTATTTATTTTGGGTACAAAGAGGTCACAATTAATTATAACCATCTGATGAGATTTATCATAAAATTTTAAAAAAAAAAAATTAAATTTTTAACTTGGTACATGAAATAAATGTAGCCCCTCTATTTCAAATCAAATAGCCTGCTACATGCTTTCCCATTTAAAATAGTTGCGGCTCTCTCTCCTCTCTTTTGCTCTCCCTAAAAATAGTTGCTCCAAGACAACTTTGGAGTGTTGGGTTGCCGCAAGAGAAGGCGTACATACTTCATGTTCATAAAAGTGGTTTAGATCTTCTAGTTGGTTTTGGAGCGGCCCTACTCTGATTCGTGTTTAACTAAGTGATGGAATGGATCGATCACTCACAAATCGGCTCACACCGTTGGATCAACGATTTGAATTGGATTTAGATTGGTCTAGACCAGTGATCTAAAAAAAAAATTCAAATTAACTCAAATGTAGGATTGTACGGCCCGATTGTATAATCCAACTGTAAGCTAGGTTTGATTATCCTAGAACCAGTCTAGGTAACTGGCCGAGTTAGGCAGATACCTGTTAAGCAAAAAAGTGCTTAAAAAATAAAAAAAATACAAAAATATTTTTAAAAAATATAAAAAATATTTTTAAAGTAGAATTAAATAAAACACATCTAAAAAAGTAGTGAAAATAGAATTTGGAAATTCAATTTGTGATCAACGATATTTTTAAAATAATTCAAAAAAAATAAAAATATATAAAAGTAAGTATTCATGACCAAAATACATTCCAATCATTGCCAAAATCATAGAAAACATATTAAAAATAATTTTTTTATTTTTTTAGATTTTAAAATAATCTTTTGTGATTTTTTTCAAAACTTGGGAACTTGTCCACAAAAACCGGGCTTAACCGGATCGCCCATGGGCCAGTTCCGGGTAACATGGCTAGGTCCGGTTCGACCCAACCAGTTTGTCTAACATTGGTTTTAAAACCCACAAATTTGTATCAAATCGCTGAATCGGGTCTAGATTGGTTTAAATTGATGACCTAAAAATTTTAAAAATAGCTAAAATAAAATAAAAACAAAATAGGGTTTATGGATTAAAATGAACTAAGAAATTATTAGACAGGTTAAATAAAATAAAAAAAATTATAACAGGGGGAATTTTAGGGAGGAATCGAGCAAGAACCAGTATGGTACCCGACCAATTACTATCTGGATCAGTGGTCTGGATTGGCACTCGCCAAGTTCTAAAATACTGAGTAACCCCAATTCGTCTAATAATAGTAAATAAAGAAATATTAATATTATATTTGTGTGGAGCATGTTGTATAATTACTCCCTTAATTACTATCCAAAACTTGGATGATCTTTGTTAAGTCTTGAGACATTATTTTCTTCAAAGGCATAGAGAGTTCTATTTCGAAATTTCTTCTATTGAGGTCACTCTATGGGTTGAGTTTACATTCCTCAAAATTTAGGATCCCAAAATTATTACTAAATTTAATTTTACTAGAGGGAGTAGGTATACTCCTTCAGGATCATAAAGTCTTTTAAGATAAATAAAAAGCAAAAATTAGACAATTCCTCTTACTATTATCCACCAAGCAATTATCGATCAGATTCGGCAATTACCCCATAATTTTTAAAGGGAAAGGTTTCTATACTTCTCCTACAGCATTCGGCAATTAACCTATAATTTTTAAAGAGAAAGGTTTTTATACTTCCCCTACATAATAGAAGATATGTTTCCCCTACCATTCAGCCATCCAAATTTGATCAAGAGAGTCACTCATCATTTGATCTTAGATCCGACGTCTCAAAGTATTTTATTTTTAGTTTTTTTTATACAAATTGTATGAATATAAAAATTTGGTACATGTCAACTTCTCATTGGGGTGCACCAATACAAATAAATTTTTGATAAATATAATGACCAAAATACCCTTTAAAATTGTCAGAGGTATTTTGGTTATTTTATTTTATTTTATTAAAAATATTATTTTTATATTTTTTGCTAGTGCGAGTTTAATGGAGGATTGGACGTACAACTTTTGGCATCAAAATAGTTTATAAAAAATAATGAAAAATAAAATAATATAGAGGCGTGGCGTTGTGATTGGGCAATCATAGCCCTCCATTCAGAATAGACGATTGGATAAGGGGAAGTATATAAGTTTTATGTTGTAGGGGAAGCATAGAAATCTTACACACTTTTAAAAGGGATTGTATGCTATAAGGTCGTTCACTTTTGATTTAAAAAGATCACAATTACCTTTAGCCACTATTATATAACATAATATTCTTGATCTGGATTGTTGATCCAAATGAGGAATCGAGTAGAATAGAACCAGTTTCAGGATTATGTTGGTCCCATAATGACACACCCCAAGAATTTACAATACTGTTATTCCTGAGATGTGACAGGCAAAACATATATACATCTATTGATAGGACAAATTTACAGTGGCGAGGTCTTACAAAGTAAATAAAGAAAGCTAGTACAACAACAGTATCTTCCAAGGTTGATCTTGACTAGCACTCAAAATGAATCCGCAGTTATCCTGAAAAAATGTTTACCATAGTTTGATGAGTTTGGCTACTCAGTAAATGATCATCATAATCCTAAAAATAATCATGATTGAAAGATATCAATATTTTCCAAAATGAGATCTATTAACAGAAATGCATCAACAGTTTCACTTTCAATAAATGCATAATTAAGTATAATCCGAATAATTGAAATGCTTATAACACTTTTAACGGCAGTACATAATTCAAAGGATTTCACAAAATACCCTACTGGCGTCCCAAGTAGGTCACCTATATACCCCATCAGCGTCCTGATGGGTCCACTTAATCCCTATCGGCGTCCCAGATAGGTCCACTTAATCCCTGCAGGTCCACTTATACCTCACCGGCGTACCGGATGAGTCCACTTAATCCCTACCGGCGTCCCAGATAAGTCCACTTATACCTCACCGGCGTACCGGATGAGTCCACTTGCATACTTAAATTATTTCTAAATCTCTTTAAACATTCGAAAGCAGCAATATCATGTACTCAACATATCACTGAAACCATTAATTTGAATTTCACTTAAACCATTAATAACAGTCACTTTCTATAACATTTCAAAAATAACCAATCAAATATTTTGGGCTCAAATTTAGAAAGGTAGCAGATTGTAAAGGCATTCTAGCATAATTGCCAATTTAATATGTATAAAAAAAAACTCTTATAAATATTCAAGAATACGGAATTATCACAATTTATGGAATATCAATTCACAAATAAACATTTCACAACAATACTATAATAAATTGCAAAAATGTCAATTTTTAAATAATAAGGCAGTCATTTGCACATGAATTTTACAATGTCTAAATATTCAAAACAGTAGAAAGAAATATCACAATTTTACTAAAAGTAGAAATATCACATTTATTTCTAACAATAGACAAGAAAAATAAATAAATTTATTTTTCTAATTTCTAGCATTCAAAATTTCTAACATAGATAAAATATCACAATTTTTATTAAAAAGATTATTTTTTTAAGATAATGAGGTCACGTGCGCATAAAATTTATTGCGCCTAAAATTCATGATAATAAGCAGAAATAATTATTTCATTTTATTTTTAAAAAGAATGGATTATTTTTCGAGACGATGAGGTCACTTACACACAAAACATATAAAATAAAGATCCTAGACGGAAATATCACTATTTATTAAAAATAGACTATTTTTCAGAAAGATGATGTCGCTTACCCACAATTATTTGAGAGGGAGCTTCCAATAAAAAAATTCGGTTCGAGAGAGAAGTTCACTGTGTTTCGACCAGAGAGAGAGATCTTAAAATTTTCTAGAGTAGGAGTGCTCACCTCCCCTATTTAAATTCTTATAACGTATTATTATATTATTTTATTACGCTCTACCTCATACCTGAGGTATCGCGTTAAGCGTTTGCTTTTAACATACAAAAACCACGTCCGCTAAAGGACGTGGCGAGCAGCAGGCAGCAAGAAGCAGGCAGCAAAAGCAAAGGTAAAGGCAAAGGTAAAAACTTTTGAAAATAGTGATGGTCCCCAAGGACCATCATACTCAAACAGACCATCACCTATTTAAAAGCATCTTTTCTCCTTTTTTTTTTTTTTTTTTTTTTTGAAATTTTAGGATTGTTACATTCTTCCCCCCTTAAAGAAATTTAGTCCTCTAAATTTGTGTACCTGATTACTGAAAAAAATAGGGGTATTTTTCTCTGATTTCGTCTTCTCGTTCCCAAGTCGACTCTTCTCTTGAATGATACTGCCATAATGCACGGACTAAAGGAATCTCCTTGTTACGCAACACTTGCACCCTTCTATCCAGTATCAAAATTGGCTGCTCAATGAAGGATAGGTCCTTCCTGATCGGTAAAGGTTCATATTTTAAGATATGGGACGGGTCGGGCTGATATTTTCGTAGTGAAGATACATGAAAGACATTATGGACATTTACCAATTCGGGTGGTAAGGCAAGTCTATGAGCGACACCTCCGATTCTTTTCAGGATTTCAAATGGTCCGATGTAATGTGGGCTCAACTTTCTTTTCTTGCCGAATCTCATAATGCCCTTTATTGGTGAGATTTTTAGGAAAACTCGATCACTTTCCTCAAATTTAAGATCTCTCCTTCGATTATTGGCATAACTCTTTTACCGACACTAAGCTGTCCTGAGCCTTTCACGAATTAATGCTATTTTATCTGTGGTTATCTGGACAATTTCTGGCCCCAAAAGCTTTCTTTCACCAACCTCGTCCCAACATATGGGTGACCTGCATTTCCTTCCATACAGGGCTTCATATAGTGCCATCTGAATACTGGCTTGGAAGCTATTATTATAAGCAAACTCAATCAGGGGTAAATGGTCATCCCAGCTTCCTGTAAGGTCAATAACACAGGCCCTCAGCATATCTTCCAAGGTTTGGATGGTCCTCTCCGATTGTCTATCAGTTTGGGGGTGAAAGGCAGTATTAAAGGTGAGTCTCGTCCCCATGGCTGACTATAGTCTAGCCCAAAATTTAGAAGTAAATCGAGTATCCCTGTCCGATACAATACTGACAGGAACTCCATGCAATCGCACTATTTCCTTAATGTACAACTGAGCCAGTCGATCCAAAGTGTACGTCGTGCGAATCGGTAGAAAGTGGGCAGCTTTGGTCAATCGATCCACAATGACCCAAATGCTATCATGTCCTGAATTTGTTCTAGGCAAGCCAGAGACAAAATCCATAGAGATGTGCTCCCACTTCCATTCTAGCACGGGTAAAGGCTGCAACAACCCAGCAGGCCTTTGATGTTCAGCTTTTACTTGCTGGCATGTTAAGCATTTAGACACAAATAGTGCTACCTCTTTTTTCATATTATTCCACCAAAAGGTTTTCTTCAGGTCCTGATACATTTTAATACTTCCGGGATGTATTGTATAACGAGAATGATGTGCTTCTTCTAAGATAGCTTTCTTTACACTCTCGTCATTTGGGACACAAACCCGACCTTTGAATCTTAGCAAATCCTCACTACATATAGAGAATTAATCTCTCTTTCCTTGTTTCACCTCTTCTATAATTGTTATAAGCTGAGGATCTTTCTTTTGTGCCAATCGAATCTGTTGGATTAATTGGGGTTCCGCCTTAATATTGGCAATCATACTTACCACACCATTAATGGACGGAGTTGGATGCCAATCCACTATTTCCTCTAACAATCGCATTTCTTGGATCATTAGATGAGCTAAGACTCCCGTAGATTTTCTACTTAGAGCGTCGGCCACAATGTTAGCTTTTCCTGAATGATAATGGATTTTACAATCATAAGCTTTTAAGAAATCCATCCATCTTATCTGTCGCATATTTAAATCCTTCTGAAAGAAAAGGTATTTCAAACTCTTATGATCCGTGTATATTACGAATTGCTCACCATATAGATAATGCCTCCATATTTTCAAAGCGAATACTATTGTGGCTAGCTCCAAATCATGAATTGGATATTTTTTCTCATATTCTTTCAACTGTCTGGATGCATATGCCACTACTTTTCCATATTGCATTAATACACAGCCCAAACCTTTATGTGAAGCATCACTATAAATCACAAACCCCCACTTCCCTCAAGAATAGTTAGAATAGGTGCTGAAGTTAACCGAACTTTTAGTTCTTGAAAACTCTCCTCACATTCACTTGTCCATTCAAATTTGACATTTTTCTGTGTCAATCGAGTCAATGGGGTTGCGATTCGAGAAAATCCTTCTACAAAGTTTCTGTAATATCGTGCCAATCCCAAAAAGCTTCGAACTTCAGTCACATTACTTGGTTGTTTCCAATTAACAACGGTTTCAACCTTTGAAGGATCAACTGATAGACCTTCTTTTGATATGACATGTCCTAAAAATGTCACTTGTTCAGGCCAAAACTCACATTTACTAAGTTTGGCATACAATTTCTTTTCTCTTAATATTTGCAATACCATTCTTACATGCTGCTCATGTTCCTTCTGATTCTTGGAATAAATTAAAATATCATCGATGAATACCACAATAAATTTATCCAAAAAGAGCTTAAAGATCCGATTCATCAAATCCATAAATGCTGCTGGTGCATTGGTTAATCCAAAAGGCATGACTAAAAATTCATAATGGCCATACCTTATTCTGAAAGCTGTCTTGAGTACATCTTCACTTTTAATCTTATGCTGATGGTATCCAGATCTAAGATCAATTTTTGAAAACACTTGTGATCCTTGTAATTGATCAAATAAATCATCAATTCTAGGTAATGGATACTTATTTTTCACTGTCACTTGGTTCAACTGTCTATAATCAATACACAATCTCATAGTCCCATCTCTCTTTTTGACAAACAGTACTGGAGCACCCCAAGGTGACACACTGGGCCTGATAAAACTTTTATCTAATAATTCTTCCAATTGTTGTTTCAGTTCTTTAAGTTCTGCAGGAGCCATTCTGTAAGGTGCCTTAGAAATTGGTGCTACCCCTGGCACTAATTCAATGGAGAATTCAATTTCCCTGTCCGACGGTAATCTTGGCAATTCTTCAGGAAAAACGTCGGGAAATTCTCGGATAACGGAGTGGTATCCAAATTTATTTCTTCCTTCCTATCTTCTTTGATATAGGCAAGAAAGCCTTGACATCCTTTTCGAAGGAGGCGATTAGCTCGAATACAAGAGATTAAATATGATGGAGAGTCTTCTTTGACACCATTGAAGTAAAATACTGGTTGATTCGGAATACTAAAGGTAACAATTTTCTTATAACAATCAATACTTACATGGTATGCAGAAAGCCAATCCATGCCTAAGATTACATCAAAATCTTGAATTTCCAGGAGTATTAAATCAACCAACAGTTCATTTTCTTCTATTTTTATTACACATGATTTGTACATTATATTGGTGTTAATTGAATCTCCCATCGGTGTGGCTACCTCTAGAATGTATTCTAATTGTTCTGGTTTTACCTTTAAGTGGCATGCAAAGTGTTGTGACACAAATGAATGAGTAGATCCAGGATCAATCAAAACATGAGCTACTTTTTGGAAGATAGTAAGAGTACCTTGGATCACTGATTTTGAGGCCTGAGCGTCTTGCTCGGTAATCGCAAATACTCTTCCCTTCATCTGAGGCTTTGGAGCTATCTCTCCCTGCTTTGGAAGCTGTTGTGTTTGTAAGTTAGGACATTGCTTAATCTGGTGTCCCAATTTTCCACATTTAAAACAGGCTCCGGTATCCCAATAACAAGGGCTTGATCCATGATTTTTCCCACATTTTCTACATGGTTCTATTGGGTTTTGAAACGGCGAGGGCCTTGGCTTCTTGTTTGGCCTTTCAAACTGTTGTCGATTAGATGATGTAGGTCTAACATGAATGTTCTGATTTTTTGTCTTTTGGTAATCTTCAAAATCTTTTTCGACAATTTGGGCACGATCCACTATTTCAGCATAAGTTCTTAATTTCAAGATTGATATTCTGCTTCTAATAGCTGGCCTGAGACCCTTTCAAATTTCTTCACCTTTCTTGCCTCATTATTAATCATATGTGGTGCAAACCTGGCCAATTCAGTAAACTTGGCCTCGTACTGTGCTACTGTCTTATTTCCTTGGATTAATTCTAGAAATTCCATTTCTTTTTGGTCTCGAATAAAATCTGGGAAATACTTTTCATTAAATGCCTCTAGAAATACTTCCCAAGTCAAGGGTTTATTTTCTTTGACCAATACTCCTTTTGCCATTCGCCACCAGTGTTGTGCCTCTCCTTCTAACATAAAAACTGCCAAGGCCACCTTTCTATCATCAAGACATTCCATAACCTCGAATATTTTTTCCAATTGCATAATTCATCCCTCGGCTTCTAGTGGGTTTACATCACCCTTAAAAGAAGGTGGGTTTAATTTCTTAAATTGTTCGATATTGCTCCCACCATTTCCTGTAACTGACTGCCTGGGTGGATTGTTGTTTTCCATCTGATGTTGCATTAGAGCAACCATATTTTCCAAGGCTTTGTGAATTCCTTCCATATTGGCTTCAGCTATTCTGGATCTTGACTTTATCCAGGTCTGTACACAAATTAAATGTGATTTTTAAGTACATTCTTTTTAAATTTCCTAAGGATCTTAAACCTATTGCTCTGATACTATAATTGACACACCCCAAGAATTTACAATATTGTTATTCCTGAGATGTGATAGGCAAAACATATATACATCTATTGATAGGACAAATTTACAGTGGCGAGGTCTTACAAAGTAAATAAAGAAAGCTAGTACAACAACAGTATCTTCCAAGGTTGATCTTGACTAGCACTCAAAATGAATCCGCAGTTATCCTGAAAAAATGTTTACCATAGTTTGATGAGTTTGGCTACTCAGTAAGTGATCATCATAATCCTAAAAATAATCATGATTGAAAGATATCAATATTTTTCAAAATGAGATCTATTAACAGAAATGCATCAACATTTTCACTTTTAATAAATGCATAATTAAGTATAATCCGAATAATTGAAATGCTTATAACACTTTTAACGACAGTATATATATCAAAGGATTTCACAAAATACCCTACTGGCGTCCTAAGTAGGTCATCTATATACCCCATCAGCGTCCTGATGGGTCTACTTAATCCCTATAGGCGTCCCAGATAGATCCACTTAATCCCTGCAGGTCCACTTATACCTCACCGGCGTACCGGATGAGTCCACTTAATCCCGACCGACGTCCCAGATAAGTCCACTTATACCTCACCGGCGTACCGGATGAGTCCACTTAATCCCGACCGACGTCCCAGATAAGTCCACTTATACCTCACCGGCGTACCGGATGAGTCCACTTGCATACTTAAATTATTTCTAAATCTCTTTAAACATTCGAAAGCAGCAATATCATGTACTCAACATATCACTGAAACCATTAATATGAATTTCACTTAAACCATTAATAACAGTCACTTTCTATAACATTTCAAAAATAACCAATCAAATATTTTGGGCTCAAATTTAGAAAGGTAGCAGTTTGTAAAGGCATTCTAGCATAATTGCCAATTTAATATGTATAAAAAAAAACTCTTATAAAAATTCAAGAATACGGAATTATCACAATTTATGGAATATCAATTCACAAATAAACATTTCACAACAATACTATAATCAATTACAAAAATGTCAATTTTTAAATAATAAGGCAGTCATTTGCACATGAATTTTACAATGTCTAAATATTCAAAACAGTAGAAAGAAATATCACAATTTTACTAAAAGCAGAAATATCACATTTATTTCTAACAATAGACAAGAAAAATAAATAAATTTATTTTTCTAATTTATAGCATTCAAAATTTCTAACATAGATAAAATATCACAATTTTTATTAAAAAGATTATTTTTTTAAGAAAATGAGGTCACGTGCGCATAAAATTTATCGCGCCTAAAATTCATGATAATAAGCAGAAATAATTATTTCATTTTATTTTTAAAAAGAATGGATTATTTTTCGAGACAATGAGGTCACTTACACACAAAACAGATAAAATAAAGATCCTAGACGGAAATATCACTATTTATTAAAAATAGACTATTTTTCAAAAAGACGATATCACTTACCCACAATTATTTGAGAGGGAGCTTCCGATAAAAAAATTCGGTTCGAGAGAGAAGTTCACTGTGTTTCGACCAGAGAGTGAGAGATCTTAAAATTTTCTAGAGTAGGAGTGCTCACCTCCCCTATTTAAATTCTTATAACGTATTATTATATTATTTTATTACGCTCTACCTCATACCTGAGGTGTCGGGTTAAGCGTTTGCTTTTAACATACGAAAACCACGTCCGCTAAAGGCCGTGCGAGCAGCAAGCAGCAAGAAGCAGGCAGCAAAAGCAAAAGCAAAGGTAAAGGCAAAGGCAAAAACTTTTGAAAATAGTGATGGTCCCCAAGGACCATCATACTCAAACAGACCATCACCTATTTAAAAGCATCTTTTCTCCTTTTTTTTGTTTTTTTTTTGAAATTTTAGGATTGTTACACATAACCTCCCCCTCCAATTTTATTTTTTTTGAATTTATCTAATATTTTTTTAAGGTCAACAAAACCCCCACCTTATAAACCCCTATTTTAAATTTTTTTATTTAAATATTTTCTAAATCATCCATTCAAATTGATCCAGATCACCGATCCAACAATTTGACACTATCTTGCTAGGTGAATGATCCAACCTACTACTCTAGTTTTTGAAATACTGCTCTTAGCCATCAGAGGTGAAATCCTACATATTGAAGTATGCCACAACATTCGATAAATTTATTTTGAACTTTCTGTATAGTCAACGACACATTCCCAGCCAGTTGATCTCACCTTTAGTGATCAATAATGATTATGACGTCCTTATAATAGAAATTAATCATCATATCATGTACATTTTTTTTAAAAAAATATTTATTTAAGAATTTAAAATAGTTCTCTCTCTCTCTCTCTCTCTATCTATATATATATATATATATATATATATATATATATATATATATATATATATATATATATATATATATATCTAGGCATTAAGAACTGTAGCCCTCTTTGATCACCATCAAACTAACTGAATAAATGGGAAAAGTTGGTTATTAATTTTTCTTTGGTATGATAAAGGTCACAATCCGTTCTCTCTCCCTAGCTGCCCGATGGTAGATTGGATGGCTAGCCATATTTTACAAAATCAAACAAAAGTTTTATGAGACTGTAACCTTGTGAATGCACACCTTGAGTTACCTAATTTCACATTGGATCTTAAGGGGTGATTATGATCTTTTTATCATGAACCCTATTAATGTGTATTTTTTTATCATAAATACTACTATTATTTGTATACTTTCCCTTGTTAAATTACAGGGTATGGTATATATAAGGTTGCAACTTTAAACAATCAAAATAATGTGCACCTCCAAACTTTGTCATGAGATGCGATTTTGGTGTCAAACATTTAGGGTGATGTAAAAATCTATGTTTACCTCTAATTATAAAAATTTTAAATTCCAAAAAATAGTTCAACTTAAGTATATCTATAAATACATGAAAATAGACGGTCCAGATAATGTGTTGCAAAATATACTATTTTTAGAACTTAAAATCTCTTTTTTCCTCCATATTTATTCATCTCGATGTTCAAAACAACTATTAAATCTCCATTTAAGGTGTCAACCTTATTTAAACTTTTTCCTAAATATTATAAGATCTTTAATTCAAAGGCTAAAAAACAGGAATATATATTTAAAGTAAAATTAAGTACAACACATCTAAAAGAGGTCCAAAAGTAGTGAAAAAATGGATTTGGAAAAAATCAATTTGTGATTAGGGATATTTTAGAAATAATCCAAAAAGAAGGGAAAATATAAAAATAAATATTAATGGCTAAAATACTTTCCAATCTTTACCAAAATTATCATAAAAAAATGATATTACAAATAATTTTTTTATTTTTTTGAGTTTTTTATACTTTTTTGGGTTTTTTAAGATCCCCAAATCAGACCACCAAACTCGAAGATACTCAAACTTGCTACTCAGGCGAGTCCGAGTGGTCTCGCCCTAGTTTTCCCGCACTGTGTTCAATTCTCTCTTCTTAAACACATCACAGGAGAAGTTGGGGTTGTTTGAATGTGAACCACATGCCTTGTATAAGCAAAGTATAAGAGCTTTATTAAACAACAAACTTGTTCAACAAAGCTTTGCATTTTTTAGATGTGCAGTGTTTTTTATCTTTGCCATCTAATGGACAACTACATTGCACCGACCAAACCACGTTTGAATGACATTAAGGCACGTTACAAGACCAACCAAAACTTAGGCATTCCTTCAAATATGTATTCTATGATTTGTTGTCCTTTTCTTTTTTTTATTGTTAATGCTTAGTTGTTCATTGCCAACCTAAACTTAGTTCATAATCCTTGCAAGTGATGTGGTCGTCTATCCTTTGTTCATTCTTTGTAACATGGTCCTTCGGATTTTAGGGACCCACCCTCGTCTTATTTCATAACGAACTTAGTTTTTTTTCATCACTTTCCTGAAGTAGGATTTAATTACACTAATATATGTCTCAAAGTGCCCATCCATGAGACAAGAACTCTAGTTTATGCAAAGGAAAATTTGGGATTTCTTAAGAATTATGAGAAAAATTAATGATCAGAGAATGTTTCAGTTACCATTACAAGCAGTCTTAGAAAAAGGTACTATTAAATGTTTGTCTTTTTTTAACATTTTCATGTCCTCCTCAAGTGAATGGGAGAATTATTTCCATGGGCAAAAACCTATGCATTCATATGAGGCCTTAATATTTTTCAAAACTTCAAATGGTTAGAGATGAGCTTTGACATGAGTCAAAATGAATTCCTCAAACCAAAATACAGTTTCATTTGAACCAAGAGACTTTATTCTCATGATGTACTCTAGTCCACTTTTCTAATCCATTTCGTACATTCTAGCCTGTTTTGTATCCGTGCTAGGCTCAAACTAGACCACAAAACTGGAAGCAACATGGAAATTGGTTTAAAAGTTCCTGAACTTCTGCCCTGGATTTAATGTTTCCATGGAGCCCCTAATTTTTGAATTTTCAAAAGGTGAGCTATGTTTTCATAATTGAAGCAAAATAGGGGACTTAAGAATTTTGACAAAGATGTCAAGTTTGAGATTTCAACTGAGCGAGAAAATATTGAAATCCAAATCAGAGATGAAGCTAAGATAAATGCATAGGGAAGAGTTTTATTTCAAATGAAAATCCAAATCTTTACAAATTGGATCTAGTAAAATTGTTATGAAGAAAAGAGTTTTCGATAAATATTGCAAGCTTCGATCTGATTCATGTGAGAAGTGTTAACTGTTAAGTGTGGATCCCTCGGTAGGCCGATTTTTACCCTGAACATTTGGCTGCTCTTTGATTAAAGGAATGATTGCATGATGACAATAAAAGGAAAAGTATTTGATCCAACTTCAAAAAATTAATTTTGATTTAGTGACCCTATTTAAATTAATTTAAACGGCAGGGTGCATCCCTCCCCTAAGTCACATAAGTTTTGTTCCTTATGACACTCTAAATTCTGTGCACCATTAATACAAAGTCAATTTCTCCAAAAGAAATAAAAGTAGATCAACATTTTGGTTTGGATTTTACAGAAACCTGCTATTTATGCCAAAGAATTGGACAGTGGACATGGAGAGTGAGAGTTAGGCAAATAAATTTGGGCCATGCACAACAACATACAACTTTTTCTGGCGAATGTTCAATTGAGTCCTTTGTTTTCCCAATTCCTTGCTACCATACTCAAAATGATTTAGAAAGGACTAAGCAAACTAACTATTTAAAAGGCTAATTGTGCTTCTTTTTTTTGTAAATGAAAATAAACTTAGTTTATGACAACTGCTACTACCTCCACATCCCCAAATCTAAGTTGGTTGCACTAGGAGTTAATATTGAGAGCATATACTATGCTCCTTGGGGAGTATGCCGCACATTTACTCCCTCTCTAAAAACACCTATTTAGAATTTTTTTTTTTAAATCTAAAATATTGATAACCATATAAGAATCACTAAGTGATTACTTTTGAAAGGAAAAAAATTGAATTTTGAGTTTTGTGACACTCAGATGTAGCCCTACGAGAATGGGACAGTTTCTATTCAATCTTGGGGCACTAATTTTTCCAGTATATAAAGAGTTTATTTCAAAAATATTTTTTATGAGAATACTCCATAGGTTGTAGAGATTACTTCCCCAAAATTTGAGATACAAAGGTAACTGTAGCTTGGATTTTGCCCAATGGAGTAAATGGATAGTGTACTCCCTTAGGAGTAGAAAATCTTTTGACTAATGTACTTATTGAGCAATAGGCTGTAGTTGCCTTAAATCTTATATTGAGGATGCCCCGAAGAACTCCTCTCATCGTTTGTGATTACAAAGACAAAAGTTATAAAAGCATGGCAATATATATTTTGAGATATGATTGCAACATGATATGTCCAATGATATTATCTCATTTTTGTCTTAGTTTACTAATTCAACTTTGTAAACTAACTTAATTAAACCTTCAGAAGAATAAAATCTAACAAAGAACTAATTGAAAAAACTATACTTAATAACGACCCAAAAGAACTCCACAAAATCTACTTTTAAGTGTCTAATATATTTTCATATAGTCTATTTAATCTTTGAAGGGTTGCAATCCTTGGCAATCAAGCCCAGAAGTGAAGAATTGAACCTAATCCAAAAACTTAAAATGAAAGTATTTTAACAATGTTAACTTGTGAGTTTAAAAATTGTTTCATTAAAACCCAATATCTATTTGGAAAGAATTTTAATTGCTTTAAACTATGTAATGAGAGACACTTACTTTTGGTACAAAAAGGTTAAGTGCGCCACCCTAAACTAATAATGTGAAATGGGGTAAAGGAGGTCTACTTGACTGTACTCAAAGTTAGAGAACTTTCCTCAAACTTTGTGCAAAAAAATGAACGTCAGATATCACATATGCCTTAGGATGTATTTTACCCTTTTGTACCAAAGATAAACACCCAAATTGTATTTTTAACTTTTTGTACCAAAGGCAAAAAACCTCATTGTATAGGGTCCTAACTTTTGATATTTTCATATTATCAATCTTAAACTAAGCAAGAAAAATAAATCCAACAAAAAATGGCGAATGAAAGTTATAAAGTGAAAAAAATAAAAAGCCAATTAAATAGTAGAAAGTGAAAGGCTGGTAGTGGTTTAAAGTAATTATCTCAAGTTACTCCAAGGTAGGTACAACGTCGATCTAGATAATACTAGCTAAAAAGTATAATTTAGTTTAATTAAGAATTAAAAGGGCAAAGGGAAGGTTTAAAAGGACATAGATATAAATATTGAGGAGAGCTACGGTAATTTATGGTATGCCTGAGGTTATGGCCATTGATAGAGCATAATGGAGAAACAAAGTTAATGTACACAAATAGTTGGGATTCGTGAATTAAGGCATGGCTAGAACATACAGATTGGTTCTAGTAGCTGTAGTTTCAAGTTGCTATCCACTGAGCTTCACATTTCTTATCAACAATGCTAGAATAGTGATTCCTCAGTTTCTTTATAGCGCAAACTCTCGTATGTTTGGCCTCCCAAAGGGCACAAGCGCGATATCTTTGGAGATAAAATTCAAGTATGTTGGAGAGATTTATTTTTAAGAGCCTCATTTTTTTTACAAGATTGATTTAATAGTTCATCTTTAATTAAACTTTAAGGTGAATTTATACTAAGATAAATTGTTATACCCTTTTTGTTGGTCTGTGTGAAGGCAAGTATATTTCTAAAGATACATTGTAAGATACAAATACTTCCTACACACTCAAAGAAAGTAAGTGTGGGCGTTTTGGGATTGCATACTATGAGACTATTTATTATTGTTATAAAGAGATCATAATTACTCCTAACTATTAAATGTCAAATTAGATGACTTGGGGCACCTTATGAAATTTGAGAAATTTTTTATTTTGATCTTTGAGTCAAGTCAATGGCATATTTATAATTCTTTATTTAAAATCTGACGAACAAAAGTGAATGTGACATATTTGTACTAAAAGTAAATGGTCTCTTTATATACTCTTTATTTTATTTTTTTTATAATTAAAAATACACTTGAAGATGTCCCTTGAACGAGAAACACTTCTTTTTTGAGCCAAAACAAAGATGCCTTCGAAGCAAATTTGATAACACTAGTTTTAGCGAACTATTTCTAAATAGTCCATGACTCCTAAGAACATGTCCATTTAGTTTCAAATCAATGTCCACCATAATATTGCCTACAATATAAATTAAGCATATATATGGAGGATAAGGAACTTTTACATTTAATGCATCAGAAAACTTCTACATATTTAAATAAGGGTGCAGTTGACATACAAATGCATCCGTAGCTGTAGAAGTAAGGTGCACCTTCAAGTTTTATCATGGTATATAATTTCGATGTAAAAAGTTCTTAGGATTATCTGAAAAACTATTTTTATATCTAATTGTAAACTTTTAAATATCAAAATTAGTTAAAATCAAGTAGATCTAAAAACATATGAAAATCTTGAATGGACGGTGTAGATAATATGTTGTAAAATGCACTCTTTCTAAGACTTAAAATCTTTTTATTTTTTATGATAATACATCTCGATGTCGAGATGATCAATCAAAGGGTTTTTCAACGTTAAAACTACCTTTTCCGATGGATTTTTGCTGTGTATCCGTAGTTTTACATTATAAGGTTGCATCCTTATACAAACTTTTTCCTTTAAATAAACAGTGCGGTTTGTATAGAGAAGCTCTAAACAATAAAAGTAAAGCTCACCTTCAAATAATGCCAAGAAATGTGGTTTCAATACCAAAGATCTTTGTGATAGCGTTAAAATATATTTTTATCTTTAATTATAAATTTCAAGCTTAAAAAATAGCATTGATTGACAAAATCTATAAAACTTGATAATTTTAAAAAATTGACGGTAAAAAATGCATTA
This sequence comes from Amborella trichopoda, assembly GCF_054954075.1. Lineage (NCBI taxonomy): Eukaryota > Viridiplantae > Streptophyta > Magnoliopsida > Amborellales > Amborellaceae > Amborella > Amborella trichopoda. The sequence continues at coordinate 37,975,460 of NC_142348.1, forward strand.
CAAGATGCACTATTTTCGAAATTTGAAATCCATTTATTTCTCATGTCCACGCATCTTGATGTCAAGATGATCAATTTGAGGATATTTGAGCATCAAAACAACCTCTTCCAGTGAAATTTTTGAGGTAGGCCCAATTTGATTGTTTAGAGGCTCGACTCTATATAAACTTTTTCCTAAAATAAATATGCCGAGTTTTAATCAATGTTACCTGAATGACTTGCTTTTAAGCTTGATTGCGCATGTCGACAGTCCCTGACATTAGATGAACATTTTGTCCATTCCTAAACCTCTTTAGGTATGGAAATAAGGTCTGCCACCGGGTTATTTGAATAAGGATAGTTTTATTGTATGTGATTATATATTATAGGACTATATAATATATGACTATTTATCTTTGTTACAAGGTCACAATTACTCTAATAATTAGATGTTAGGTTGGATGGCTTGTGGTATGTCATGAAGTTCGAGAAATTTTTTTTTTGAACTCTGAGTCTAGTCAACGACACTCTTATAACCACTCAATTTGAAATCTGATAAATAAGAGTGATGGTGACCTTGTTTTGTCAAAAGTAAATGGTCTCTTTGTATGCTCTTCCTTAGTACATATCGATTTTGAGATTAGAAGGGCATTATTTTGGGCCAAATAAAAAGCTAAAAAGTATTGAAACACTATTCATAACAAAAAAAATTCACAACATTTTATTTATTTCTTATTAAATCAATGTTTCCAAATTTTACCAATTTATCAACGTGATTAATCTATCATATGTATGAAATAGATTTTTAAAATTAAGCTAGTAGTTTAATGATAGATCCAATAAATAAAACTGACATATTTAAAATTACTTCTTCTTTTTTAAAATATTTATGTTAGAATTTGTGTGCTGCTAACCATAAACCTTGTAGTTACAATAAAAATTAAGAGCAACTAATAAATAATGAAACAGAATCATATATACTCACGCTATCAACCTCATATTTTAATGTTAGCTGCATTATTTAGGGTAATTTTTTGCAAACAAATCCTCTTGACCTCAACGATTGTTCTAATGACAAATGTAAATTGAAAAACGATAAAGAATAAGAGAAATTAGGAAATGATTAGATATCCATTTGAGACTTTGTTAAATCTACAGTTAGTGCTCCCCAAATCCCCCCTTCTTTTTCTCGTTTTAAATTTCATTCATTTTAGTGGTTTTGGGATACTCCCCAAAATATTGGGCAAAAAAATTCAAAACCAAACTTGGCAAAGAGGGTGGCATGTTTAGTGGGTGGACTCATATATCTTCTTTGTTTAATCCAAAGTACTAGATATTTGAGACAAATATTAGACATAACACCAACATCAATGTCCATACAATACTAATTTTAACATACAAGTGTATCATCAAGCTTGTTTCTTGTGGCCCCTAAAGTCTTAAGTCCAATTGGTACCTTTTTTCTGTGTTTGTTTGGATATAATGTAGCCTTAGGCTTGGACTGTCATGAGCTACATCAGCTTAACAAATAACAAACCCATGTCAGACTCGCTCGGTCGAGTCGACTCATCAAAATACAAGTCCATTCGAAATGGACTGGTTTGAATGATTGAGGCACCAGTCAAGCGCTCCCAAAAAGGGACTACTGCTCAAGTTGGTCAAACATACACACTTGATTTGGCCACAAATCCAAATAAATAATATCTAACATATACTTGACTTTTCAAAAATAATTATTTCTAACATGTATTTGACTCATTGAGCCATTGGTTAAAGCATGGACAAACATCATGAAACCGTCAACTCCCTTATATGAAGGGATGATTGATGGCCTGTAATGGAAAAGTAGGAAAGAATTTGATTGCTTTGTTGGAGTTTGGTGGCTCAAACCAAAGAATCATCAAGCTGAAGAGAAAGTTAAATCATGTATATCTTCCTTAGGTGAAAGAGAAGCTCTTTAACATGATAATAGGTTTCATGCAAATGTTTCATCATAAAAATCTCAATTAAAAAAGAAAAGAAAATATAAGCATTTGATGGACCAAATCTACTCACAATCAATGTTTTTTAAAGGGATTCAAATGCTACAAAACCAATTGTTTTTTGTACAAGAAGGTTGCAATCATCTATAATGGTTAAATATGAAATTGAAATTAGGTGGCTGGGGGTGTGTCGCAAAGTATGAAAGTAATATCTTTGGGATTTTAAACGTTCATCCTTGCCACCTGATTTCGCATTTAGGGATAAGGATATTTATGGCCTTCTTGTGAAAATAATAAATGAACTTAGTATGCACTCTTTTTCTTTTAACAAACTTATGATTTATGATTCTAGTATAAATTTAGGTGTTATTTTCACTTAAATGTTTATATTTCAGTATTATTCAAGCTCCACACTCTATTGGTGAACTTATAACTTTCTTCTTCGAATTCCTTTACTATAAAACACCCTTAAAATTTTAAAAATTACATTTGCAATGGCTCCTTGAAATTTTTGATTAAGGGAATTTTGTAATCTTAATTACTTTCAAAATTAAAACATAATTCAAAAAGTCAATAAATCTTTTAAAATTTGAGACTACATTTTGGAGGGATTTTGAAACGATAAAGATACCCTTTATAAAATACATTAATAATAAGAAAAAATTATCGGTTTTGACCAGTTTTGGCTGGTTGACCTGCTGATTTTGACCAATTCAGTCAGTAAAATAAAAGTCTAACATTTTTTAATATATTTTAAAATCTAAAACATTAGTCTTACTCTTATTCGTTTTTGAAAATTTGATCTCAACAGTTGGACTAGCACTTGAATCAGTTTTAATGAGACCAAACCCCTAAGCGATTTCCCATTAATACATGTCACGTAAACCTTGTGCATAAATCTCATACCTTTGGGAAATATATAATGGTAAAGATACATAATTGATTTGCACGGTAAAAAGTTCATAACGCCCCACGAGAGAGAGAGAAGGCCCTCAAAGATAGTCTAAAAATGATGAGAAAAATGTCAACATTTTGGTTTTTTTTATACATGATGGGCTAAATCAATGTTTTAAGACACGACGATTATCAATTATGAATGTCTATTTAGATAGAAATCCGTTAGTTTGACCTATGTGAAGAGAGATGAGATACATCCAACCACCTGATTTCAATCCAACAACCCATGGTCAGGTGCCGTACAATATACCATTCGAACCAATATTATGGGAGCACAACTAATGAAACTAATAAAAATGAGAAAGTATACAATAGAAAAAGTTTATAATAATGCATACAATAGAAAAGGTTTTTCTAAGGCATCACTTTTATAATAACAAAAAAAAAAAGCATCAATTTTATAATGAGCCGTAATGAGAAGTAAGATGCACCTTAAAATATCATCACAAAATATTACTTTGGCATTGGAAATCGTCTCGAAATAAATAAATAAATAAATAAATATAATAAATATAATAAATAAATAAATAAATAAATAAATATATATATAAATATATATATATATATAAAAGTATTTTTGTCAATTTATATTTTACGAAATATTTTTTTGATATTTTTATTAGGTGTGCCTCACCAAGATTTACACACGCTCCAAATTTCAAATAATTCTGATTTATATAAAAAAAATGAAAAATGAAATACAAACAAAGCATTCATGATTGTGCGATGAACTTTGGACGGTGATGAGCATATGTGAAATCACTGTTCATTTTCACCTATAGGCATTGGGAAGACTTTTCTATATAGAGAAAAGATCATGTCAGTCAATGGTCTGATAGCTACAGTGTCAACTAATGGCCCAGATTGAATTTGGGCCCAATCCAATGGTCACGACCTCATTTCGTATTTAAATTTTCATTTTTTTTTATAAAAATCCAAATCACTTCAAATTTTTAGAGTCTATTATTAAATAATATTAAAATCTAATAAAAATATTTAAAAAATAATTTTAAAAATATAAATTGACCAAAATACCCTCGAAATGTTTTGAAGGTTTTTTTATCAATTTATATTTTTTGAATTATTTTTATTAGGTGCGCCTTGATGAGTAGAATCTACGTCTAAACTTTCAAGTGACTTGGATTTGTAGAAGAAAAAAAATGAAAATTCAAATACAAAATAAGGTCCTGACCGTTATATAAGCCCAGATTCAATCTGGGTCATTGGTTGATACGATAGCGGTTAGCCCGTGGGCTGACAACATCCATTCCCATATATATATATATATATATATATATATATATATATATATATATATATATCAAAAATTCACGGGTCAAAAAGTCAGGCAAAGAATTAGAAGAACCGTGAAGATGTTCAATAGAAAAATCAAAAGCAGATAAAATAGCCTGCCAGAGGGTAAATATTTGATTTGAAACAAGATTTTGGACATCCTTTTGCCGAATGTCTTTGGCTGCCTTACAATCGGTGTGAATGAGAAAATGTTGATTGAGAATATCAGTTTGAAATTTGCAGACACAATGAATAATCGCAAGTAATTCTTTTTTCACAGTAGAGTAATTCTTTTGGGTAGGATTCCAAGCTTTGGAAGTAAAACGTATTAATTGTTCTTTAGAATCAATTGATTGTTTTAGTATATCTCCTAGTCCTATTTCAGAAGCATCGCATTCAATGATTTTAAAAGCTGTTGGATCAGATAAAGTTAAACATGGAAGTTCTTTGGCTTTGAGTTTAAGTCGCTGTACAGCCAAAGTATGAATATTAGTCTAGGGTGGAGGATTCTTTTTTAATCGATCATATAAAGGTTTAACATCTAGAGCTAGAGTTTGGTAAAAATCACTTATATAATTGAGACATCCTAAAAATCGTTGTAATTCAGTCTTATCTAAAATTTTATCAGGAAATTTATCAGCAAAAAGAATGGATCTATCAATTGGAATGATTGTTCCTTGATTGATATTATGTCCTAGGAATCTTTTTTTTGTTTGGAACAGATTTATCTTTTTGGTAGTAACAACTAACCCAGTTGTTTTTACTGTGTTAATAAAAGTATGAAGATGCTTGAAATGTTGTTCAAGTGATTCAGAAAAGACTAAGACATCATCAATATAAACGATCATGAATTTATAAAAGGGATTAAAGATATCATTCATTATTTTTTGAGATTCAGATGGAGCGTTTTTAAGACCGAAAGGCATAACGTTCCATTCATATTGTCCAAAAGGGACATCGAAGGCTGTTTTATATTTATCTTCTTCTTTTATTTGAATTTGCCAAAAACCAGATTTTAAATCGAATTTGGAGAAGATTACAGCATGTAATAGTCTATCAAATAAATCTTTTTTATTTGGAATGTGATATCTAATCCATTATAAGACTTTATTAAGAGGTTTATAATTGATGACTAATCGTGGAACTCCTCGTTCCTGCTCAGCATTTTTATTGACATAAAAAGCAGAACAACTCCAGGGAGATGAACTAGGACGTATAAGCTTCTTTTAGAGTAAATCTTTTATTTCAAGCTGACATGTTTGTAATAATTCTGTATTCATCTGAATTGGTCTAGCTTTTGTTGGTATCTTTGTTTCACTAAAACTTGGTTCATATGGTAATCCAACAATATGTTGTTTTCTATGCCAAAAAGCATTCGGTAAGTCATTGCATATTTCTTTTTCAATGAAATTTTTGAGATGTTGTATTTTTTGCATTATTTCAGGAGTTTGGAGATTTTCACTGATAAGCTTATGTTTGATTTCAAGTTGTAAAGATCCTAAGAAATTTTCTTTGTATTTCATATTTTGTTTAACAGTATTAATTTTTTTAATTTTTGGCTTGTCAAGGAATTCAAATCTAATAGGAATACCATGAGTATTTGTTTCAATACCTGTATGAGAAATTGTAACTGGATATAACAAAGTAAGAAAGGGCACTCCAAGGATTACAGCTTGACTGAGTCCTTTAACCATTATGAATGGAGTAGGAAAACAACGTCCTTCCGTACAAATTTTAGCATTGGATAATTTGTATTTGATAAATAGTCTACTACAATCAGCCGTATTAAGGATTTGAGTAGTCTTATCAAAGTATTTTGTAGGGACTAATCCTTCATTAAGGCAATTCAGATCAGCACCTGAATCTACTAGTGCTAGAGATTGGAATTCATATTCATTATTTATAACTATAGTTATTAATACAAACCATTTTTGGGTTATTACGCTATTTAAAACATTTAAACCTAATCGAGTATCTAAATAATCATTGCCTAGTATCTAAATAATCAATTGATTCTAAAGAACAATTAATACGTTTTACTTCCAAAGCTTGGAATCCTACCCAAAAGAATTACTCTACTGTGAAAAAAGAATTATTTGCGATTATTCATTGTGTCTGCAAATTTCAAACTGATATTCTCAATCAACATTTTCTCATTCGCACCGATTGTAAGGTAGCCAAAGACATTCTGCAAAAGGATGTCCAAAATCTTGTTTCAAAGCAAATATTTGCCCTCTGGCAGGCTTATTTATCTGCTTTTGATTTTTCTATTGAACATCTTCACGGTTCTTCTAATTCTTTGCCTGACTTTTTGACTCGTGAATTTTTGCAGGGGGGACCATATACCACAACTTAAGGACGATACAATTTCATCCTACGGTTTTTCCTCCTACGGTTTGCAACTCTTTCTTTCTAATAAGAATATCAATAAGAATATCAATATGAATAATCCTCAGTCTTCAAATACCAAAGGAAAACAACCAATGGATTTAGTCCCAAGCAACAGGTATGGGCCTCTTATGCCCATCCATTCCTCTCTCAGTTTGACACCCATGTCACCTCTTCGATCCTCAAATGTACCTGAATATTTAATACAGACTCCTCCACAAAGTCCAATATCTACTCCAAGTCCGGCGTTTTCCCCGGCAACATACCCACATAAACAAACCTCAACCTCTGTCAAATCAGTTTACATAGACACTGCTTTTCTACCAGATATAACCATTTCTGATGCTCATGCACAACTTGACCCAAATAAAATATCTCCCCTTTATCTTGTAAATCACTTGAATCCATCCTACGGTATCAAAACCCGTGAATGGTATGAAGCCATTCTCATGGAAACCAGTTCAGTTTCCATTGTTCATTTTTACCAAGGTACGACTAAAGTATATGCTTATTCTAAATTTCAAATCAAAAAATTGCTTTCTTATGAGGATTGGGGATGTAATCCCCTTCAAGAAAAAAAAATTATTAAACCCGAAATTCCAATATAAATATTATAAATATTCTGAGTACATTGATGCATGGCACAAAGTATTCTCCTATCAAAATCCAAATAATACTCATTCCTGGTATCTCCAATTCAAACTCCCTGTTCTTGAAAGATTCCCCAGTTGGTTTCGTCATTGGTTCTTAGTATGGAGATCTCAGACCAAATATTGCCTGATACTTTCCAAAATTTACAGACAAAATTTGTTCAGTATAATACTTGCACAGACCAAGATGATTACCATCTTTACTTCATGGCAATCTACCAAATACCCTGGTTTTTAAAATGAGAATACTCTATTTTCGAGAATAATACTAATAACTATGAGTCTATTCCCAAGCTAGGAAAAACCCTTAAAACCAAATGGTGGGATATTTTCAGTACCAATCCTGCCACCTTGCCTCTGAAAAGAATACCTCAGCAAACCAATATCCTCAATCCACCATCAAATAACACAGTCAGTCTACCTACCTTCTCAGCCTATCTAAAGAAGTTGAAACAGACACATCCCAATGCTACTTTCGAAGAAATAGAGCAAACACTCCTTCATGTATTTGCTCCTGTTACTATTGCACCGGCAACATCAGAAGAAATTGTCCAATCAGGCAATCCCTTATTGGATGACTTCAGTCAAAGGCCTGCAGAATAACTCATCCCGAAAATCAAGCCCGATACAATCCAAAAATCCGACAAAAGATTCTCTTCCTTCCTTTTATTATCTACTGATATGACTCCATCAGAAAAAGAAAGATGCTCGACAGAAGACGACAATAAGCTCGATATGACCCCATCAGAAAAAGAAAGATGCTCGACAGAAGACGACAATATGCTCCAACAAGCTCAAACAAAAGACGACAAGAAGTCTCAACAGTAAGATATTCGTCGAACGATGCAACTAATTTGGAGTCACATCAACCGTTCCTTTTCCCTCTTCATTCGCACAAACGAAGCATAACCATCGTTGATCACACGTATTCCTTCTATTCAAGATTCCCTACCACGTCATCAACCTCCTTTATTCCTTGCAGCGTGCCACGTCTCCCTCGTCGTACAACACCCTTATCCCCTTACTCCTCGCAGCGTGCCACGTATCCTTCGTCATACATTATCCTTATCCCCAAAGATCCTTCATCATCACGCTAACCAATTACAACCACAAGCTCCTCTACCAATCCGAAGGTTCCTTCGTCAACAAGGCTTTATCCTGAACCACTCATTTTATGAGGCCTTGCTCTATAAATACCCAGGTAATCGGGTGAAGAAAGGCAGAACGCATCAAGGATTAGACACAGCAGCAGCCGAAGTTCTCAAGCTATCTCTGAGCTTTCTTCTTCTCTTCTTTCTTCTTTCTTCTTAGCTTTGTTCTTTCTTCCTTCCTGAAGACAGTAAGATAGTTACTAGTTCAGCCATTTGTACATCGATAAAAGTCGGTAACGTTCATATGACTTTTATATTATTTTCAAATGTGTGATTGTCATATCTTTGCTTTACCTTCTTACTATCCTAAAGAATGGAGAAAGTTTGCCAGCCTTTGTATATGTAATCAGTAAGTAGTTATGCAATTTAAATTCGTGTTTACATTCAAAATCAAAGAATACACTCATACTTCGTGGATTATATTTGATATTTCTTTGTTTCCTGTTTTCATTATTATATTTACGTTTTTATATTATGTTACTATTTTACAACAATTAGTAGCCGCGAACTCTGTAATCTTTACTTATTTAAGATAAAAATACATAGGGTAGATCTTAGGCAAAAATGGTATCAGAGCCAACCCTGTTACTACTAGTTTTTCTATCTTAAGAAACTTAATAAATTAATCCATTAAAGAAAGTTGGTCCGAGAATTGAGGTTAGAGATGCTCAGGACACCCAGTCAGTTGACCGTTTAGGTCAGGAGAGCCGCTGAGGTTTAGAAGACGTAAGAGGTAGTCAAGGAGGATTGTCCAGATAACACTCAACCGCAACCTAATAATGGAAAAATTTATGAAGAATCTGACGGATAAAACAACTAGTACAACTAATAGAACTCTAAGGATAAAAAACAAAGAGGAAATTATTATTAATGATATTGAAAACCAAATACAGAATTGGAACATACCTAAGGTTCCAATATCAGATATATACAAGAAAGGTACATTCGACCTCAAAATCGGATATGCTATAAAGACAGTAGAAGAGACTCTTTCTGTCACTAATAACCAAGAAGATTTCCAATTACTATCTCAAAAAATATTACAAGTTCATAAAAACAAAAATTATAAATATTTACATATAGGATTAATACAAATATCTGTCAAACCCTTGACTCGATTAGGATTAAATAATTCTATCTTAGTCTGCTTACGCGATACTAGGCATAATAGATTTTCTTATTCACTATTAGGGATGGTCGAATCTAGTTTATGTAGTGGACCAATATATTTCAACTGTTTTCCAAATTATTCTGTATCACTTACGGATCCAAATATTTTAAATGTTTTATCTTTAAACCTTAAAACACAGGGATTTGATATGATAACAGGTTCTCAAAATATAGCCATTGTTTACAGAATATATTACAAAGTAATGACTACATTATGCCCAAATGTACTTCAAATAGATACTAGAGGACAAACAATATTTTTTCAAACTAATATGGAAAAATCAAATACAATTATACCAAAAACAATATCATGGTCAGATATTGTTCTACCCCAAATATGGTCTATCCATAATGAAAATCAACCATCACAAAATCCCACTCAAAATATTCCAGACAAGATTATTGAATATACAGACGGAAATATAGAAATACAATTCACTACAAATAATAGAATTATAGATAATGCATCCATCTCAGGAACTTCAAGTACTCATTCTTTTCGAGATCCAGAACCCCCAAGAAAATCCATTACTGCTTATACTAGAATTCCTCCTATAATAAATATTTCATCAACACCAAAACCACAGATTGATGGACTTCTACGCACATCTGACAATATCATTATACCCAATATAGAAAAGCTGAAGGAGAACCAGCTGAGGCAGAATTCATTCAAGTATTACAACTTGAAGAAACATTCACTAAAGAAGATATTATCAATGATTTTTTATCCTCAGAAAATAAAAATATTAGAGAATGGTATGTCAAAGAATTTGAACCTAGATTAGTAGAATTATTTCACTCACAATTTAATAAATGGAGAAAAAAGGGAAATAGAGGAAAATGTTTCTTTACTTGGTTAAGAGACACCTTAAGTCAACACAATATCCCTATTCCTGACTTCGAAATAAATACATTAGAAACCCAATACACAGTATTCAATACCACAGAAGGAAATACTATCAAATCTATACACCCTCCTGAACAAAGCTTGAAAATACAAGGAGTTGCTACTACAGTACCAACTGCAAAAACTCCAGAACAAACTGTAGAATCTTCATCTACAGCAACCCAAATGGTTGTATATGAAACAGTAGCCACACCATATAAACTTAACAATGCCAATATAGCTCGTGTAGAATTACTCCCACATATAATTGAACAAAATAATTATACAAATCTTTGTCTTCATACGCTTGGACAACAAACTAATAGAATAGAAAATTTACTACAACCTCCCACTTACAAGGAGAAAAAACAATTATTTTTTAAACCACCGCCTGACTTGAATAAAGACAAATTTCATATTGGCGATGATAATACAACACTTATGGGTCAACTAATTTCTAAATTATCTAAATTAGAAATAAAAGATCCCAAACCAACAATCATTTTATCGGAAAATGATAAAGGAAAAGCAAAAATCCCTGAACATGATAATATGACTCTACAAGAAGAAATACTTTTCCAAACCACTGAAATGAAGGAACCACCAATTGCCAATACAATACAAAATATGCAAACAACATTTTCTGAAATACAACTTACTCCTGATAGTATAAATCGTATCAGTTATAGTAAAAACTGACAACCAATAAATGCCCGACCATATTATAAAAGACCAACCCCAGTTGATATCCAGTTAGAAGAAGACCTAACAAGTCATACTTCTACATATACAGGTCGAACAATTATAGATTGGAATATTGATGGAATCTCCGATCACCGAATACTAGATACAATGAAACACATGACTATGTATGCTTCGGCATGTAAAATGGTTGGTAGTCATGACCAAGAAATAGTAAAAGCTATAGTCTCAGGATTCACCCGATGGCTAAGAGGATGGTGGGATTCCTATCTTAATGAACAAACAAAACAACAAATATTAACTAATACTCGACAATGGACAGCAAAAAATGAACATAACCAGGATATGGTATATTCTGAAAGTGATGCTGTCAATTCTTTAATATATACAATTGCCCTTCATTTTATAGGAAATACTTCGATACTTGCAGCAAGAACTGCTGATCTTTTATCTAATCTACGATGTCCTACACTATCACACTATAAATGGTATAAAGACGTCTTTTTCTCCCGACTACTTATACGAGAAGATAGTCATCTTGACCACTGGAAAGAAAAGTTTATAGCAGGACTACCTTACCTATTTGCTGAAAAGGTCAAAGAACGTCTAAAAAATAAGAATAGTGGTGTAATAAATTATTCTCAATATACACTAGGAGAATTATCCTCAGAAATCTGTGCTGAAGGTCTAGCCCTATGTACAGATCTGAAACTCAAAAAACAACTTGATAAACAGAATTTAAGTGGTAAAAAAAAATTAAGAGATTTCTGCCAACAATTTGGCTATCATATGGACCAAGGTCATATAGATAAAACTAAACCACATAAAATCCATAAAGTATATAAAAAGAAAAAACATCGAAATAAACCAGACAAAACATATAAGTCTTTTCCAACCAAATGGAAAAAATATAAGAAATTTACAAAACGTTTTGCTTCTAAAACATCCCAAAATAAAAAGAAATTACCTGTTTGTTATAAATGTGGCAAAGTCGGCCATTATAAAAGTCAATGCAAGATTAAGCAAAAATTAGACTCTACTACATTAGATGAATCTATCAGAAATAAAATCTATGATATTATTCGATTATATGATTCGTCCGATAGTTCAGACTCAGACACTACTTCTTCCAGTAGTGATACTTCTTTTATAGGAACAATACATAATGATGAATTTTATTGGTCTGATAGTTCAAATACTGAAAATGAAAATTGTCAATGTCCTATTACATCTTCTGATATTCATACATTAACAAAAGAAGACAATCTTATCTTAGACCTAATAGAGAAAATACCTGATCCTAATGAAAAAAGAGAAATAATTATTCAGTTTATCAATTTAACTAAAACAAAAACAAAACATACACCATTAGTTAAACCTCCTGATAATTATAATTTTTCTGATATCATGAAACGAATCAGTCAGCATGAAGCTACCTAAAAAGAACCTACTATTACTGACCTCAAAGTTGAAGTCAATACAATAAAAATAGAATTAGCCCAATTAAAAACAAGAATTCAAATCCTTGAACTTCATGATAATACTTCCAAACTACATACTGAAGAAGACATAGTAGAATTTAATCATTTACTCAAATCATATCATCCCAATGATTATTTAGATCAAATGGATCAAGGTTATATATATATATATATATATATATATAATAGTGATTTTTTCTACCCTCATTACCATCCAATTTCATCCTGCGACCACGAATGTTTGGTAATATTTTATTTTAATATTTTTTTTTATAAATCAGAACGACTTAAAATTTGGAAAGTGTATACATATAACTGAGGCACATCTAATAAAAATATAAAAAAAATTATCCACTAAAATAAATTGACCAAAATACCCCTAAAACTTTTCAGGGGTTGGTCAATTTTTTTCATGTAAAATTTTTTTTTTTATAATTTTTGAAGATTCCCCTATTTTTGATTAATACGCGATCAAAATTTCAGGATATTCCAATTTATAAAAAATAAATGAAAAATAAAACACTACCGGACAATTGTGACCGCGCGATGAAATTGGACAGTGATAGGGGTAGGCGAAATCATTGTTCATTAACCCACATACTTGTGGACAGATCACTATCTACTATAATAAGTTATTAAATCAGATTAAAGAGGTAGATAGTCATATCTATACTATAGATAGATTATTAAGTCAGATTGACAATAGATTATTAGGTCAGATTTAAGAGGTAGACAGATTGAAGAGGTAGACAAATGTCATAAAAATATTCAGACATCTATATGTATCTATAAGACTTGAGAGGTGGATAGATGTAAAAATAAGAAGGGAGAGGTAGACAGATGTCGTATCTATACTATAGATACATTATTAAGTCAGATTGACATATGTACTATAGGTATCTTATTAAATAAGATTTAAGAGGTAGAATAAAAATATTCAAACATGAAGAGAGATAACGAATCTACGCACTAATAGGCATGCATGCATTAATTTTAGGAGAGACAGAGTACACATCCACACAATAATTTTAGCATATACTTACTTTAGGATAGAGATGGTTAGATTAAGAGAGAGTATACACATCCACGCAATAATTTTAGCTTATATTTACTTTAGGATAGAGATGGTTAGATTCATGGCAAGAAATTTTATGGAAGGAGTGATAAATTATAGGTTAAGAAAATTATCTAGAAGATTTATTTGGTTATGAATAATATTGAAAGAGAGACAGTACGTGGGAGGGAGGGATATATATATATATATATATATATAGAAAAAAACAAGGAGATAGATAGACATAGGGAGTAGGGGTGAATCCGAAACCCAGATTTCAGACCCTATTCAGATCCTGGTATGGACCCAAAATTTGGATCCAAAATCCATAGCTGGATCCAAAAGTCCGATTCGAATTGAAATTCAGATCAGATCTAGGTGCAGGTGAATCTGACCCGGATCCGGATCCGAACCCAACCCAGTTTTTTTTAATAGTAAATTTTTATTTTATATATAACTTTTTTTTTTAATAGTATGTATTTAATCTAGATTCGATGTATACTATTTGGATGTGAATCTAGATTCAGATATACAGCTTCCAAATAACAGAATCCAGTTTAAACCCGAATCCAACCTGGATCCAATATATACCATTCGGATCCGGATCTGGGCCCGATCCGATCCATTCTCACCGTATAAGGGATAAAGGTACATGTGAAGGTGAGAGATTGATACTGATATAGAAAGTATGTGACGTGGAATTGAGAACAGAGAGGAAGAGAGAGAATCATGGGGATAGATACTAGATAGCTTTCCATCTTTAAAGGGAGAGAGAAACAATCCCAATCTCTAAGGGTGTGTTTGATAAGTGGAAGTTTTTGGAAGTGGGAGTTAAATATCCCACTTCCATATTTTAAAGACAACTCTTCCACAAAAAATGGTGGAAGAGCAATCGTCTATAATTTATGGGCGAGCACTCAAAAAAAACTCCCTGTCAAACACACCCTAAGAGAGAGGAAGTGGAAAGGATATTGGAATTTTTTATGGAAGAGCGGTCTTCCATAATTTGTGAGTGAGCACTCCAAACAAAACTCCATGTGTCAAAACACGAGGAAGTGGAGAGGATATTGGAAGAGAGAGAGAGTATGCAAGAGGAGAGAGAAATGAAAAGAAAATCAAAGAAATAGACTTAAAAGAGAGGTAGAAAATCGAGATTATTGAAGATTTGTATAGGTGAACATCTAGGGATTCCTCCTAATTTTAGATAAAGATGAATTTTGCTTTTATCTTGTGCATCATTAAATATGGTGAATTACTCTAAAAGAATACAAGTGCAAAGACAAAAGATTACCCAAGCAAACAATAAATTTTAAGGTTCTAATTGCCTCCAAAGAAATAAAATAAATTTTTTTTTTATAATATACGAAACTTATAGACTAAGTAGCTTTGCCTTTGTGTATTATTAAGCATGAATGGAGATAAGAGAATCTAAATAGTCCGAGATAGCGTCTCCCATCACCCATATATTTACATAATTTAACCATGGGAAAAGTTTATATAAGGTTGCAACCTTAAAATGTAGAACTACGCATGCACCTCAAAAATCCATTGGAAAAAAGTTGTTTTAATATTGAAAAACCTTCTAATTGATCATCTCGACATCGAGATGAATAACTATGACTCAAAAAAGGATTTTGAGTCCTAGAAATGGTGCATCTTACAACACATTATCTAGACGATCCAATTTCAAGATTTTCATATATTTATAGATCTACTTGATTTTAATCATTTTGGAGTTTAAAATTTTATAATTAGATATGAAAATAGATTTTGAGATAATCTTCAAAATATTTTACATCAAAATTATATGTTATGATAAAATTTTAAGGTCCCCCATAAATGGATTGTTTAAGGTTGCAAACTTATGGAAACCACACCCTTTAACTATTGCCTTTAACATCGTCAGTTGATATTTGCTACTTATTTTATGTTTTCATATTATTCGAATGTAGTTTTCCTATCATTTTTGTACTAGTCTTTTATTTTTATTTTTATTTTTTTGTATTAATTTTTTTTTTATTCTCTATGTTCATATTTTTCTTAATTATATTACTTTGTACAATTATATCTATGAAGCTCAATGAACATATTCAACTTTTGAGATAAGTTGTATTTTTCATTAAATTTTAAAGGGTGCGGTTTGTATAGAGCCGGGACTCTAAACAATCAAAACCTTCAAATAGTATCGAGAAATGTGGTTTCAATACCAAAAATCTATGTGATAACCTTAAAATATATTTTCATCATTAATTATCAAATTTAAAGCTTAAAACATAGTGTAGATTGAGCAGATCTACGAAAACTTGAAAATTGACGGTCTAAAAATGCGATGCACTATTTCCAAAACTTGAAATCTATTTTTTTTCTCATGTCTATGCATCTTGATGTTGAGATGATCAATTTGAGGGTATTTGGGCATCAAAACAACCGTTTCTAGTGAAATTTTTGAGGTGGGCTTTTATTTGATCGTTTAAAGTCTCAACTCTATAAACTTTTTGCAATTTTAAATGGTACTACTTTATGTGCATAGAACAAGATTTGGAGTGAGATTGTAAGTTGTATTTTTCGTTAAAATTTAAAATGATACTACTTCATATGCATAGTTAAACAAGATTTAGTGTGAGATTGTACTAGAAAAACCTTGCTACTTGAAGGTACGTAAAGGCATGTAGTTAACTTGAATTTCACAATGACCTCACTATACAATTTTTTGGTTCACAATCTTATTGTGAGAATATTTTCCTTAGAGTACCTGATTTGATAGCTCATAATTTGGTGATAAATTTCATGTTCAAGTAAATTTATTTATTTTTACTTTTTATTTGATGCTTAATGTTGTAGTCACATGTAAATACTAATGTTTCATAACAACAAGTGTGATTTGGTAACTCGTTTTTTTGCTGTAGTTATTTTTCATTTAATTATGAATTTCAAATTTTTCATGAAAATTTTATAAGTTTTTTTTTTACATTTATTTTTGGTTATTTCATGACTACTAACAAATAATTAAAGACACTAAATTAGTTTCTAATTTTTAAGTTCTAATTTTTCAATTGAACATTTTTAATCTCTGAAATAATTTTTTATTTCTTTATTTTTTATTACCACTTAGATAAATATTAAACAATATGTTATTAAATAAATATTAAAAATTATGTTATAAAATAAAACCATAGGAACTACAAAAAAAATAGGATATCAATTCAATTATTTTTTTCAATTATTTTGAAAATTAAAAGTTATAAATGCATACTTTTGCTTTAAAAATAGTTTATGGCTAAGTTTCCTTCTTCTTCTTTTTTTAATTTCTATTCTACTTTTACTTTTCCATATTTCTTAAACTCCTTTAAGATCATAAGTTTTTAAATAAATAAAAAAATAGTTTTAAAATATTTCAAATTTTTACTATATGAATATTAAATTATTTCAATTTTCCATGGTACATTAATATATTTCTTAAAGATTTTCACAATTTTAAAATAGTATATCATTGGAGAAGTTCTTTTTCCATATAAGAGTATTTTTTCAACTATTTTTATCATATAGTTCTAAATTTGTAAAGTTTTCATATATAACAAATAATAATTAAGAAAATTAATTTTTGCACTTTTACTATCAAACATCGAACTATTACCTGATAGATCTCTTTGGTCATTGAATATTTGGTCACTCATCTACCAAATATGTAGAAATGTGGTCCAGCCCGCATGAAACAATTATCCGTGTAGGAAATTTTGATTTAAATACATAATTATTACTAATATGTTGTTTCTTTAATTTTAACTTGTATTTCTTATTTTTAAGAAGTTTTGTATTTTTTTTAGTAATTCTTTGCTGGCCATCTAGTTCTCGCCTCAAATCATGGCACCAAATCGGCCAAGTTACTTGGCCGATCTATGTGGCCTTGGTTGAGTCCAGAAACATTGGTTTATAGTATTTGTGAAACATTGAGTTGAAATAGGAATATTTAATGGCTGATTTCTTTATTCTTTAAAATGGAAAATAGAAAATTTTCATATAAAACCCTTATATCTATATTTAGAAAAAATATTGTCTATTTTGCATTTATATCAAATTAGTAGATTTCCATGTGTTGCAGATAGAATTGTTAGAAGATATTGAACAATGAAAACATATTCAAAGAAAATCAAAATTAATAAAATAGTTTGAAACAACTTATATATCCTAAACAATTATATCTAGTTTTAAAATGCTAAAAAGAGAAACCAAAAATAGACATGAATACTCAAAATATCAAAATATATATAGCTTAAAATCTAAAAAATTGGTTAAGCTCTTTTTGAAGCACAAAACTTTTAGTGAAATTTGTCAGCACGTGTTAATAATTATTCACCATATAATTTTTGGGAAAGGTTTCTATCCTTTCGCTACAGCATAGAAGTTCTATCCTCCCCCTACCATCCAGTCGTCCAATTTTGATCAAGAGAGTCACTCACCATTTGATCTTAGATCTGACGTCTCGAAGTATTATATTTTTTATTTTTTTTATACAAATTATATAAATATGAAATTTGGCACGTGCTATCTTATCATTGGGGCGCACTTATAAAAAATATTAAGAATAATGTTTGATAAATATAATGACCAAAATACCTTTTGAAACTTTCATGGGTATTTTGGTTATTTTATTTTATTGAAAATATATTTGTTTTATATTTTTCCGCTAGTGCGAGTTTAATAGAGGAATGGACATCCAAAATTTGGTGTCAAAATAGTTTACAGAAAAAAAATTAAAGACAAAATGGTGTAGAGAAGTGATATTGTTATTGGGACAATCTTAGCCCTCCATTTGGAGGGTTGGATAAGGGGGAGTATATAAGTTTTATATTGTAAGGGAAGCATAGAAAGTTTGCCCATAATTTCTTACTCCCTATTTTAGTCAAGAAGTAGGCTCAGAATTTTACGCATTTAATAATTGAATTTCTAAAAATAATAGTTACTTATAAGCTAATTCTAAATAATAAAAAGTTAATGAAATGATGACATTAATTTTCCTAGAAAAATTTAAGATCTATTAAAAATAGTAATTAGTCATATTTAATTGAAAGAAATCTCAAAATTTAAGATTTAATAACAAAAAAGATATCATACTGGGTTCATATCTTGTCGTAAATAAAAATATTTTTGGTTGCAAATACAACATATTTTATTTAATGAATCACTAAATCCTAAAATATTTCTTTACATTAGATTTTCAAATATTTGAATTTAAATTTGTGGAAAATTTTAGTTGGTAATTACTATATCAATGAAACTAGCATTTAAGTAATGAATGATTTATGATATTATTTTATTTATGTAGTAGACACAAACTAACTTACTCTGTAATGTTGAAAAGCTATAGTATATATTTTTTTGTTTAAAACTGCTTAAAATAGATATGGCTAACTTCCAAGAGCGTAATAACTTTTTTAAGAATTGAAAGTTTTTTAAGTGGAAAACTAATAAGAAAGAGATTCCAAATTACTTATTTATGCAGTAAAATAAGCATAATTTTTGTAAAGCACGAAATTATTCATGATAAGAAATTTAAAATTTGATCATACTCTATTTTTAGAGAATAGAAAATTTGTTAGAGATAGTAATTTTGACAAATAAAACCAGAGAGAGAGAGAGAGAAATAATTTAAGATGAATGAATTAAAAATAAAAATAATACAAAAAATACAAAAAGCTCTTTATTATATATATTTTTGACAAATATTCGAAATTTTTATTAATGACTAAATAAAAGAGATTACATCAAAAGAAATCAAAAAAGAAGGCAACGTAGCACTCTCTTGGCCAAAGAATTGGCAATGGAGTTTTCTTTCCGGTACACATGATTGAAAGAAACAAAAATTGGTTTAATCAAATTCATAATTTGCAACCACAATGACCGAAGCTGCCACGCCAAAGCTCCCATGGAACCTTCTGTTCTTTATTGCACCACTTAATCATATTCAAAGAATCTCTTTCAATCCACACATTAGCTCTTATACAATCATAATTTTCACCCCACACAAAAAAAAGTCCTTATTATATAACAAAGGTATTAAATTACCTTTGATTTCAAATTGGAGAGAAGGCTGGAAATATGGGAATCTTATTAGATAAAAGGATAAAAACAATCAAAGATAATATATATATATATATATATATATTGAGAAGAATATCCAAAAAACACCGAGCAATGTACAATAAAATTGAAAATAAAATATAAATAAACAAATGAATAATAAAAATTTGAACGGTAAAAATATAACTCTATATCAAGAAAAATATACATAAATTATACTAAAGTCAACATACAAGATATTTGCACTCTGAATCTTTTGTCCATTTATTTCATTACCTATAAAGGGAGAAAACATTTATATTTTGAGCAACACCCATTATCCATTAAATAAGATAAAACTATTGCTCACAGAGAGAATACGCCTTAGAGATAAATATAAAAAAGAATATAAGAATGATGAACCAAATAACTGAATAAACCACAATTAAGACATATAAAGAAAAATTTATAGAAAGGAGAGTGTTGAATGCCTACCTCTTGAGAACTTCAATCTTAATTTGCAATGAAAGACCGTCAAAAAGACGAAATTATTTCAAAATAGAAGAGATATATATTTAAAAAATAAATTATTTATAAAGACACAATTTATCTTTTCTATATAAAGGTCACCATCATTCTTATCCCTTAAATTTCAAAATGTGTGATTGTAAGAGTGTCATTGAATAGACACAAAATTTTAAGAAAATAAATTTTTGGGCTTTGTCATTTACCCCAAGCCATCCGATTAGACATTGAATGATTATGACCTTCATATATTAAAAATAAATTGTCTCTTTGTAGGCAATCCCATAAAAAAATAGATAAACCATTGAAAACTTAAGCAAAAGCAAAAATAAATGGGAAAAAAATACAGCAAACACATATAAAAATAATTAAATATTGATAAAAAAATAATTTAATTCCAACCAAAAGAAAAATAGATACCTTTTAAAACGGCTCTTTATGATTGTGGAAATGTGGGAAGAGAGATAGACAAAAATAGAAGAATCTATTCCGTTCAAAAACAATAGAACCCATTTTTAGGAGAGGTCAAATGAGTTATATGTAATTTTAAAAGTGATAATCCCGATTTAATAAAATCCATCAAGAGAAACAAAAAATTTCATAACAATGTTTACCATGTCTTTAGAGGAAAGAACAATTTATATTACGTATAAAATTTGGGAATCTTTTGAATCATAGAAAATTTAAATAGAGCTTGAGAACTCCTTGCCCAAAACTGAAATACAGACTAATGTAATATTGTCGGGGATATATATAATTTTTTTTTTTCATCCGTTTTTTATATATATATTTTTTCTTTAGCAAATATCACTTGCAAGTAGTTTTATTATAATAAACTCTCGCTTCAAATAAAATGTAATTAGCAAATCTATCTTAAAAACCTTGATGTCACTCAACCAATTTTCTTTAAGCAAAGAAAATAACCACAATTTTTATGCTATAATATGATTAAATATGGTAAAAATTAAAAAGAGTGTCAGATATTACCTCAACCGGGCTTATTACACCCCACACCGAGTCACCACCATTCGATGGCATAAGATCAATGATCAACATTCAATCTCAACCGGGAAATCAAGTTTAGGTCAAACCTTTCAATGAAACTTTTGAACTCAACAAATATGAAGAGAGATAATATCTATTTACTTCTACCCAACCCTTTAAGATCAACATAACATAATATAAAAGAGATAATACCATCTAGGTGGGGCGTATCCCTTAGATCTATTCTAGAGAGAGAGAGAGCTTTTAGGGTTAAGGCATGAAGAGAGTAAAATATGAAGAGAGAGAAGAAAGATATTTGATGTAAAGATTTATGGGTATAAGTTCATCTATTTATATTACAAAAATAGGATTAGGGTTTTATATGGCTTGTTTTTTCTTATGAGATTGAATACTTGTGGGGTCAGAGATTTAAGCCCTCCATTCCCTACATAGGCCATCAAGATATGGAAGGTGTCAAAACCTTTATCCCCCATTTCTTAAACTATTTTTTCATAAATAGAAATTAAATAAAATAATTCAATCATAATATTGTGCTTACTAAAAAATATGCATAAGCTTCCTCATGCTTTCAAAAAATTCATCCAAAGCGTCATCTAAGGCAAAGGCTTTCTAAAACATCACAAAGCTTTCTCTTCAAGCCAAAACTTGATCTCACAAAAATGGAAAGCTCTTTGAAGTGGGGTATGCCACCCTAGGTGGCACTCATGGGCCCCACCCACATTGCAATCATTCTAAAATCAATATCTTTGTTTTTCTATACGGTCAACCCGCATATTGTAGACATGTGTGCTTGGCAAATAATATATTTTTTAAATATAATTTGTTCCTAATTTTTAGAAGATATATTATTCTTAACATGGAGGTCATGAATATGTAAAAACAAATAAGAATAATAATTATATTAAGAAAACATGTGGACCGTCAGTTACACTTGGGTATCGTAAGTTTATAGTTTATCATAAGTTCATTATAATGTAAATTATAAGTTTATCATAAGTTTATAGTTGATCATAGGTTTATCATAAGTTTATTATAAGTCTATCATAAGTTTATTATAAGTCTATCATAAGTTTATTATAAGTTTATTGTTTATCATAAGTTTATTGTTTAACATAAATTTATCTTAAGTTTATTATTTATCATAAGTTTATTGTTTATTATAGGTTTATAGTTTATCATAATGTAAATTATAAGTTTATCAAGTTTATCATAATGTAAATTATAAGTTTATCATAAATTTATAGTTTATCATAATTCTATCATAAGTTTATTGTTTATCATAAGTTTATTGTTTAACATAAGTTTATCTTAAGTTTATTGTTTATCATAAGTTTATCATAAGTTTATTGTTTATCATAAGTTTATTGTTTATTATTTATCATAAGTTTATTGTTTATGATAAGTTTATTATTTATTATAAGTTTATCATAAGTTTATTGTTTCTCATAAGTTTATCATAAACTTATGATGAGTTTATTCAAATCCCCCTCAATCTTTATTCACCCAAATATAATCCCTCTAAACTGCTGAAACAGCTTCTTAACAGTTATCAATTAGTATCCTCTCTATAAAAGGATTAACATTCATTTTCATATCTAATTAGAGTAACTATCTCATAATTTAGATATATTTATATAATTAAACTTAAAACTGTGTCCTGAAAATATAAGATTCCTCAACGAACTTCCGATGATGAGGTCATATGTTGTCTTCGGCAACCGGTTCTTTTATTAAACAAATTATCTTTCTATTTAAATATCTGTTTTCTCCTCTTGGTTTGGTGCTAGCTGAGAGTCTTACTTGTTTTTCTTCTGTTTCTTTGTTAGTTTCCCTCCCTAAAACCACAGTAAAAGACAAAACTTGGATGTCAAAGTCAACGAGAAGAGAAAAAGAATTGCTCCTAATTTGGTATTTGTTTATCTTTTTTTCTTTTTATAAAGACAGTTTTCTTTTTTCTCTTCTATGTTTTGTAGAGAAAAAAAGAGAAAAACTTGAGAAGTTTCTGCAAAAAGAACATGGTTCATGGGGATCCCTCCCCGTTTTGGGGTAGGGAGGAAGATGAGGAAAAAAATTAAAATTAGATCATTTAAGGGAAACGTTCAAGAATGTGAGTAAATTTTGATAAGTTGATGTTAAGTATGTGAGTAAATTTTGATAAGTTGATGTGGATTTTTTTTTTCTTTTCTTTCCTTTTTCTGTTAACTTTTTTTTGTTCTATTTTTTTTCCATTTTCTAAGTTTTTAAGGTTTATGATCAGTAGAAGTTCTTCGTTTAATTCTGTTGTTTATTTCTTGTGTTTATTGTTTTGCTTATGATAAGTTGTTTTTGTTTAGGATTTATGATAAGTTTATTGTTTTGTTTTGGGTTTATGATAAACTTATCATAAACTATAAGTTTATGATAAGTTTTAGGTTTATATTAAGTTTATCGTTTTGTTTTGTTTTGATAAGTATTGTTTATGATAAGTTTATCATAAGTTTATCATAAACTTATCATAAGTTTATTGTTTATGATAAGTTTATCATAGGTTTATTATTTATGATAAGTTTATCATAGGTTTGTTGTTTATGATAAGTTGATTATAAGTTTTATAGTTTATCATAAGTTTATCATAATGTAAATTATAAGTTTTTCAAAATTTTATAGTATATCATAAGTTTTTCGTTTTTTGTTTATTATAAGTTTATCATAAGTTTATTGTTTATCATAAGTTTATTGTTTAGCATAAGTTTATCATAAGTTTATTGTTTATCATAAGTTTATTATTTATCATAAGTTTATCGTAAACTTATGATAAGTTTATGATAAGTTTATTGTTTATCATAAATTTATTGTTTATCATAAGTTTATTGTTTATCATAAATTTATTGTTTATGATAAGTTTATCATAAACTTTTCATAAGTTTATTGTTTATCATAAACTTATCATAAGTTTATTGTTTATGATAAGTTTATCATAAGTTTTGTTTTTGATAAGCTTATCATAAACTTATCATAAGTTTATTGTTTATCCTAAGTTTTGTTTTGATAAGTTTTGTTTATGATAAGTTTTGTTTTGATAAGTTTTGGGTTTATGATAAGTTTACTGTTTTGTTTTGATAAGTTTTGTTTGGATAAGTTTTGTTTATGATAAGTTTATGATAAGTTTTGGGTTTATGATAAGTTTATGATAAGTTTTAGGTTTATAATAAGTTTATGATAAGTTTTGGGTTTTTGATAAGTTTATGCAGAGTTTATTATTTTGTTTTGGGTTATGATAAGTTCTGGGTTCATGATAAGTTTTGAGTTTATGATAAGTTTATTGTTTTGTTTTTTTTTTTTGTTTATGATAAGTTTATTGTTTAGGGTTTATGCTAAGTTTATTGTTTTGTTTATTTCTTGTGTTTATTATTTTGTTTATGATAAGTAGAAGTTCTTCGTTTATTCGGTTTAATTCTTTTGTTTATTTCTTGTGTTTATTGTTTTGTTTCTAAGGTTTATGATAAGTAGAAGTTCTTCGTTTAATTCTTTTGTTTATTTTTTGAATTTATTGTTTTGTTTATTGTTTTGTTTGAGTGATTATTTATTGTGGAGTGCTCAAAGATGTGAGTAAATCAAGATAAACTGTTCAAGGATGTGAGTAAATATTTAATTTTTTTTTCCTTTTTCCATTGACTTCGTTATTTGTTTGTTTTTGTTCTTGTATTTTCTTTTCTAAGGTTTATGATAGGTATAAGTTTTTCGTTTAATTATTCTGTTTATTTTATTTTTTATTTAAGTAATTATTTATT
The DNA here is from genome assembly GCF_054954075.1 of Amborella trichopoda. Classification (NCBI taxonomy): domain Eukaryota; kingdom Viridiplantae; phylum Streptophyta; class Magnoliopsida; order Amborellales; family Amborellaceae; genus Amborella; species Amborella trichopoda. The sequence continues at coordinate 38,000,512 of NC_142348.1, forward strand.
GTTGAGGTTGGTGATCAGGCGATCAAAACTCTGTTTGCTACCTTCCTTGGTAAAACCACACTACATCGACTTTGGCTAAAGTCCATGCGCATTTTTTCTATGTTTTGCTTTCCTTTTGGTGCATGTGTGCATGTTGTTCCTTTCCCACACGTGTGAAGCTCGCAATCCAGTGTATTTTCTTTCTTTCTTTTATATGATATGATGGTGGCTACATCTAGGGTTGGCAATCAGCTCCGTCTCGATCGGTACAGTAAAGTTCAGGCTACAATTAACATCTAATTACACGTTAGGTTAAAGGTCGCAATTGGGTGTATTTCTTATCTTTTCTTTTTTAAGATTTACCGACATGTAAGATTGACAATTGGACAAGCGTAGACTTTAATGCCCCTGACTTTAGTGTCATTTCAAGGCCCGATTTGGTACAAACTTTATTGCCCCCGGCTTTAATTTCAGGGCAAATTTGGGCCCATGCCAGTTTTTGCCCTCCCCAAACATACATACGCATGCATGTAGCTAATCTACATGCACATGCATGTAGCTTGGAAGTATGGGTTAATGAATTTGTTTTACATGAAATTCTGAAGGCATGTTGCTTGGAAGTGAGTATGAGTTAATGAATTTGATTTTTTTTTTTTTTTCGTGAAACTTTGCAGTGGTACTTTGAAGTGGTCGTATGCCTCAGTGAGGTATACCTCAAAAATATATATTAAAAAAAACATGGCGGTTTGAGAGCATTTTGATTAATTTATATTTTTTGAATTATTTGTTAAAAATAAAGAGATATGACTTTCAGGGAAAGTATTTCTTTATATATATATGAAGGAGCATTTTGGTCAATTTATGTTGTTTGAATTATTTGCTCTTTTAATTCTTTTTTTAGCCGGAATTTCTTTTTTCTTTTGCTACAGTGGTTTAAGTTATGGAAAAGTATATAAAGAGACCATTTACTCTTAGTACACAAATGTGACAATCATTTATAGTCATCAAATTTTAAATCATAATGGTAAGTATATCATTGACTAGATTTAAAGTTCAAAAATTATTTATTGAACTATATAACATATACCCCAAGCCATTAAATCATAAAATCAGATGGTTGTAAGTGTATCATTGATTAAATTCAAAGTTAAAAAAATATTTCTTAAACTATGTGACATACCCAAAGACATTAGATTTGATTGTAATCTCATGTATTGTAATCTCAATGTTTAGCTCTCTTATACATGATATGTAAAACTACTATTTCAGATTGATAAGATTGTATTGTAATCTCAATGTGTAGCATGAAACTACTATTTTCCCTTTGAAGATAAGATTGTAATGTAATCTCAATGTGTAGCTCTATTATACATGGTATTTTGTCGTTTGCGGCATTCATCTTCACAAGCCGCCACAATTAAGGGCACGGTTTTTGCACGAATCGCATTGTTGAGTTAAGCGCACAATAAAACGCACAGTTTTCACGAGAATCGTATGCGTTGAGTTGAGCGCACACGCGGTGTGCAACAAAGTTCGTACGGAGGGAAATTTGGTGGCATTTCTTGCACACATGTGTGGGGTAACATAGGGCAAATAGTGGGGTGCACATTTGTACACAACTCAACGTGTGTTTGGTGGCATTTCGTGCGCATGTGCACACCATGTTCCCCCCAAACATATGTGCAAGATGTGCCACCAAATTGCCTTATGTACGAAGTTTGGCGCGCACGCTCAACTCAATGCGTGCGATTCATGGGAAGTGCCCTTTTTTTGCGTGCAATTGTGGCGGCTTGTGCTCAACTCAACGTGTGCGATTCGTGTTTTTTTTGCACGCAATTGTGGCGACTTGTGCGCACCCTACTAATTGCCCCACATTCCCCCAAACATGTGCGCACGAAGTGCCACCAAATTGCCCTCCGTACGAAGTTTGGTGTATATGCGCACCGTGCGCACTCAACTCAACGTGTGCGAATCGACGAAAACTATGTCACCAAATTGCCCTCTATATGA